>NC_084834.1:38004242-39221326 GCF_033115175.1 Lepus europaeus
AAAATGTCTATTAGAAATATGCTCAACTTTATGCATAATACAAACGTATGAGGACTCTGCAAGATGGAGGGATGGAAGACCAACTGGGAACAAAGGCTAAAAGTACCCATGTCTAAAGCAATGAATGAAAGCATGGCAACAATGAATCAACAAAGAGAGCTCAGTGAGTAGGAAGAAAGTGTTTGGAAAGAAATTAAAAGGAACCTAATGAAATTCTGGAGTCAGAAGTAAAATAAGTGAAACAAATAAATTCACTAAGGGGGCCCAACAGCAGATTCAAGATGACAGAAGAAAGAACCAGTGAACTTGGTACTCAGTAGGAATTATGGAGTTTGAAGAACAAAGAAATAAGAGCTTGAAGAAAACCAAGCAGAGCTTCAGAGACGTGTGAAACAGTATCAAGCATACCAACATACAAATAATGGGAGTCACAGAGTAACAGGAGGAAGAGAAAGGGTAGGAATGTATGTGAAGAAATATTTCCCAAAACTTGATGAAAAACTTTAATATACTCAGCCAATAACACAACTAACTACAAATAAGATTAATATCTGGACATATCATGGATTGTTGAAAGAGAAAAAGAGATTACGTTGAAACCACTAGGAGAAAACTGACTAATCACCTACAGTTTGAAACATCAGTATGATGACTGGCTGACTTCTCATTTTAAACTAAAGAAGCCTCAAAGCAGTGAAATGTTATCCATATTCAGAGTACTAAAAGGAAAAGATGTCAGCTTTCTAGTCCTGGAAAAACTATCCTGCAAAAACAAAACAGAAAAACTGAAGGAGAAATTAAGCTTCAGAAAAGAAAAAAGACCAAAAAATTGATGCTACTATAACTGATGTATAAGAAATATGGGGCCTGGTGGTGTGTAGCGGAGTAAAGCCTCCACCTGCAATGTCAGCTCTGGTTCTTATCTGCTCCACTTCCAATCCAGCTCCTGCTAATGGCCTGGGAAAAGCAGTGGAAGATGCTCAGGCATTTGGACCCCAGGCACTGAAGTGAGAGACTTGGAAGAAGCTCCTGGCTCCTGGTTTTGGCCTGGCCCCTCCCTGGCCATTGTGGCTGTATTGGAAAAAACCAGCAGATGGAAGATCCCTATCTCTCCCTCTCTCTGTGTAACTTGACTTTTGAATAAACAAATAAATAAATCTTTTTTAAAAAGTATGAAAATAAATCGTTAAAGCTAAAAGGATGTGACTCCAGATAACCTGAATCCACAAGAGGCAATGGAAAGAACTGGACATGGTAAATATGTAGGTTAACATACTGACCTTATAATTTTTTTTTTATTTTACCTTGTTTAAAAGATATAAAATTGTATTGGTCCAGCACTGTGACATAGTGGGCTTAGCCTCTGCCTGGTGCTGGCATCCCATACAGCTGCTAGTTTGCAACCCGGCAGCTCATATTCTGATCCAGCTCTCTGCTACGGCCTGGGAAAGCAGTAGATGATGGCTCAAGACCTTGGGCACCTGCACCCCTGTGGGAAACCCAGAAGAAGCTCCTGGCTCCTGGCTTCAGATCGGCCCAGCTCCAGCGGTTGTGGCCATTTGGGGAGTAAATCAGTGAATAGAAGACCTTTCTCTCTGTTTCTCCCTCTCTCTGTCTGTAACTATCTCTCAAATAAAAATAATAAAAATTTTTTTAAAAAGATATAAAATTGTATAAAGCAATAATTATAACATTCTGTTCAATTGCTCACACATGTAGATGTACAAGGGTACTTTTAAAAGTGCATGGAAAATAGAATTAAAGAATCACTTTATTTGGGTGCAAAAACTTCTTGAAATTTATACATATTTTTTCATAATACACACTTTCATAAACTTTCTGAATACTTCTTGTATACAATGTGTATTAGAGTAAAATTTCTATATTTTCTTTAATTAAGTTAGTATTAATCTGTGATGTTAAGGTGTGTATTATAACTCCCAGAGTAACCACCAAGAAAATGGCAACAACAATGGACCTGGTGCTATGGCATAGTGGGTACCGGCATCCCAAATGACACTGGCTTATGTCCCGGCTGCTCCTCTTCTGACCTAGCTCTCTGCTATGGCCTGGGAAAGCAGCAAAAGATGGCCCAAGTCCTTGGGTCCCTGCACCCACGTGGGAGACCTGGAAGAAGCTCCTGCCTCCTGGCTTCAAATGGGCCCACCGCCAGCCATTATGGCCATTTGAGGAGTGAACCAGCAGATGGAAGACCTTTCTCTCTCTCTCCCTCTCTGTAAAATTCTCTCTCTCAAATAAATAAAATCATAAAAAACAACAACAATAGAAGAAGTAAAATGGAATTAATCTGCTAACCAGAAAACATGTATTTAGCATAAAAGAAGGCACTAAAAGAACAAAAAAGATAGGAGACAAAGAACAATGCAAAAGTAGCCTTTGTAAATCTAATTCTATCAGTAATATGTTTAATGTGAGTGATATTTTTTTAAAAAATAAAGTCAAAATGTAGAGATTTAAAAAAAAGATTCAACCATATATTGTCCATAAGAAACACCATTTTTTTCAAATGAAGATTTATTTTTATTTATTTAAGTCACAGAGAAAGAGAGAGAGAGAGAGAGGGAGGGAGAGACAGAGACAGAAAGAGATCTTCTATCTGCTGGCCAGGACTGGCCAAACCTAGGAGCCAAGAACTCCATCCAGTTCTCCCACAATGGTAGCAGGGACCTAAGTACTTGGGCCATCTTTTGCTACTTTCCCAGGTATATTAGCAGCACATTGGATCAAACGTGGAGCAGCCAGGACTTGAACTGGTGCTCATAAAGGTTGTTGTTGTCACAGGCTGCGGCTTAACCCCAAGAAACACATTTTTAATTAAAACATAAATAGGATAAAATATAGAAAGTGATACAGTATGAAAAATTAACTATCAAAATCAATGAAATACATTTAAGACTATTATTAGAGATTAAGAGGGATATTTCATGATTCTTATTGATTTTGTAATGATTCTAGGATCAGTGCACTAAGAATATATACCAACTATATATGTACAAGCATATGTATGTTAACTACAGAGCCTCAAAACACATGAAACAGTAATCAATAGAACTAAGAAACAGACAATTCAGCAACACCAGTTGAATATGTCAGTATTCCACTCTCACCAATTGATAGAATAACTAGAAAGTAAGATGTTAAATATTCAACAACACTATGGAAAACTTTAACACTGTCAACCAAGTTAACCTGACATAAAAAGAACAGACTACTTACCAACTGCAGAGTATACATTGTTTAGTATACATTGTTTACATGTGCATGGAATATTCTCAAGAATATACTACTTGCAAGGCCGTAAATGTTTCAACACATTTAAAAGGATTAAAATCAAATGAAGCATGCTCTTCAACCACTGTTTAACTAAATTAGAAATCAGTAATAGAAATGTTTGAAAATTCTAAAATTCATGTCTAAATAACCCATGAGACATAGGAAAAGATCCCAAGGAAAATTGGACGACATTTTGCATTACTTTTAAAAAGATTTCATTCATTTATTTGAAATTATTATTTTATTCATTTATTTCAATGTTTCAACACATTTAAAAGGATTGAAATCAAATGACTTTCTTCAACCACTGTTTAATTAAATTTGAATCAGTAATAGAAATATTTGGAAATTCTAAAATTCATATCTTAATAACCCATGAGACACAAGAAAAGATCACAAGGAAATTGGGACAATATTTTGAACTACTTTTTAAAAAGATTTTATTCATTTATTTGAAGTTATTATTTTATTCATTTACTTAAATGTTTTAACACATTTAAAAGAATTGAAATCAAATGAACCAAATGAATTATTTTCTTTAATTAAATTAGAAATCAGTAATACAAAAGTGTGGATATTCTGAAATTCATGTCTAAATAACCCATGAGACACAGGAAAAGATCCCAGAGAAAAGTGGACAATATTTTGAACTACTTTTTAATAAGATTTTATTCATTTATTTGAAAGGCAGAGTGACAGAGAAAGAGAGGGAGAAGCAGAGACAGATCTTCCACCCACTGGTTCACTCCCCAGATAGCTTCAATGGCTGGGGCTGGTCCAGGCAGAAGCCAGGCCATCTGAAGTCCATTCACATCTCCTTTGTGGGTCATAGGGGCCCAAGCACTTGGGCCATCTTCTGCTGCTTTTCCAGGCTCATTAGCAGGGAGCTAAACTGGAAGCTAAGTAGGTGGGACTTGAACTGGTACTCTGATTTGGTACGCCAGCATTGCGAGTGGCAGCTTAACCTGCTGTGCTACAACACCAACCCTCAATATTTTCAACTGAAATGAAAATGAAAACATAAGTTAAAACTATGAGATGCAGGTATAATAGTGCTTAGACAGGGGCCAGTGCTGTGGTGTAGTGCGTAAAGCTGCCGCCTGCAGTGCCGGCATCCCATATGGGCACTGGTTCGAGGAGTCCCAGCTGCTCTACTTCCAATCCATCTCTCTGCTATGGCCTGGGAAAGCAGTGGAAGATGGCCCAAGTCCTTGGGCCCCTGTACCCACGTGGGAGACCCAGAAGAAGCTCCTGGCTCCTGGCTTCAGATCAGTGCAGCTCCAAATGTTGCAGCCAACTGGGAATGAACCAGTGGATGGAAGACTTCTCTTTCTCTCTGCCTCTCCTTCTCTCTGTGTAACTCTTTCAAATAAATAAATAAATAAAAATCTTTAAAAAATAGTGCTTAGATAAAAACTAATAACTTTAATCATCTATTTTAGAAAAGAAGATTTCAGTTGAAAAGCTTAAGCTTCAATCTTTTACAACTAGGAAAAAAAGCCAACTAAATCTAAAGGAAGAAGGAGCAAAGGGAAAAAGTAAATATTATAGCAGATATCAATAGAAAAGAAAAAGTCAACAAAACCAAAAGTGTGTTTGTAAAAGATCAAGAAAATTGACAAAGGTTTAACTAGACTGACCAAAAAAAAAAAAAAAAAAAGGCACAAATCGGTAAAATCATGAATGAAAGATGGTCATCATTACCAACCCAACAGAATTTACAACAATTATATGAGAACGTTATGAACAACTTCATGCTAACAAGTTAGATAACTTACAAGAAATAGGGGACAAATTCCTAAAACACCCATCTCTGAAATGGACTTGAGAAGAAATAAAAGGACAGATCTGTAATAAGTAAGGGAATTAGAAAAGTATTTTAAAATATTCCCATACAGAAAAGCCTGGGTCCAGATGCTTCAGTTGTGAAATACATTGTATACATACAGAAATGAATACAACAACATTGTAGGATAGAAGATTGACATACAAAAATATTTCTGTTATAAGCAACAACCTGAAGGGTGTGTGTGTGTGTTTCTTTCTGTGTTTCTTCATTTTAACCCTTTCTGAAAATAGAGAAGGAAATACCTCCCAACTTATGACTAATGACAAAGACATTACAGGAATATTCTCATGAGCCCTTGGATGCACAAATCCTTAGCAAAATATTAGGAAATTGAATTCTGAAACATGTGAAAAGGATTATGCACCATAGCCAAGTGGGATTTATCCCATTACTGTGAGGTCGCTTTAACATCTGAAAATTAATTAATGTAATATACTGTATTAATAGAATAACAAAAACTAATTATCATCTCAGTAGATGAAGAAAAAGTATTTGATGAAGCCTAACACCCATCCGTGATAACAAACTTTCAGTAGACTAGGAATAGATGAGGACGTCAATCTGATACAGGACATCTACAAAAACCCCATAGTTAACATCATGTATTATGGTAGAGTAATATGCCTACCTGGTGAGATAGGGAACACGTGAGCACTCTTACCACTTCTGTTCAACATTCTCCAGGAAATTCCAGGCAGCACAATAAGAAAAAAGTAAAATAAAGGTACCAAGACAGGGTGAGCATCTAGTCTAGTGATTTAAACGCTGATGGAGATGTCTGCACCCTACGCTGGAATGCCTGGGTTCAGCGTCTAGCTCCTGACTCCAGCTTCTTGCCAGTGCAGCCTCTGGTGAGGCAGTAGTGATAGCTCAGACAGCTGGTTTCCTGCCACCCATATGGGAGGTCTGGCTTGTGTTTGGGGCTCCTGGCTTCAACCCTAGTGCAGTTCCAGCTGTTGTAGGCATTTGGGGAGTGAACCAGTGGGTGGGATCTCTCGGTCTGTCTGTCTCCCTCTTTCCCTTTGCTCTTCAGATAAATTAATTTTAAAAGAACAACTTCAAGAATGGAAAGTTTATTCACAAATGACTTGATCTCGTATGTGAAAAATCCTAAGGAAACCACATCCAAAAAATTTAAAACTAATAAATGAACCTAAAATTGTTGTAAAATATGATTAACATATAAAACATCCCATTTTTATTATTATAAGCACCAATATGAAAATTAAGAAATCAGTTCCATTCCCAACAATATGAAAAAGAAAGACTTAGGAATAAATTTAGCAATAGAGGTATAAGATTTGTACACTAAAAATTTATAAAACATGACTCAGAGTAATTCAAAAATAGAGACACTCTAGCTTGGGATTTGGGAGACCAAATATTGTCAAGATGGCGTTTCTTCTGATCTCTAAATTCAATGCAATCCTTACAAAAATACTAGCTAGATATTTTGTAGCAATTGAGAACCGATCTTCAAATTTACCTGAAAATACAGTGAACCTAAATAATAATTATTTTTAAAGGAGGTGGCTGCTATCATTTTATTTTTTAAAGGATTTAATTTATTTATTTTGAAAGGCAGAGTTACACAGAAAGAGAAGGGGAGACAGAGAGAAAGGTCTGCCATCCACTGGTTCACTCCCCAAATGACCACAACAGCCGCAGGCTGGCCAGTCCAAAGCCAGGAGCTTCTTCCAAGTCTTCCATGTGGATGCAGGGACCCCAGGACGTGGGCCATCATCTGCTTTGCTAGTGCATTAGCAGAGAGCCGGATCAGAAGTGGAGTAGCCAGAACTCAAACTGACGCCCAAAAGGGATGCCAGCACTGAAGGCAGCGGCTTAACCCACTATGCCACAACGCCAGCCCAGACCTATAATTATTTAAATAGTTGTGAAAGAGATGAACAAAGTTGGTGAATTGACTCTGTGAAGTATTTTAAAATGAGTTATAAAGTCAGATGTTCATAGTAATGTGTAAATGGTACAAGAGTAGTCATATAGGTCAATGAAACAGACTTTTAAGAGTCTAGAAATAAACTCTGACATTATGGTCAGTTGGTTTTCGCAAAAGTGGCAAGACAGTGGGGGAAAACTGTAGTCTTTAAACAGATGTCCCTGGAACAAGAGGATACCTGCATGAACTTGCATGACACACAAAAATTAGCTCAAAATGTATTATTGACCTAAATGTAGACATTATAACACCTAGAAAAAAATCCCAAGAGAAATCTTTGCTATTTGGATTTTGGCAAAGAATTCTTGAAAACAACACTGAAAACACAACCCAGAAAAGAAAAAAATGCTAATTACACTTCATCAAAATTAAGTGCTTTTGAGCTTCCAAGGAGGTGAGTAAGAAAAAGAAAAGATGAGCCACAGACTGGGAGAAAATATTTGCAAATCATTTTTCTGATAAAGGACATGTATCTAGAAATAGATGCGTTTTAAATACTCTTACAGCTAAATAATGAGAAGATAAATAGCTCAATTAGAAATGAGCAAAGGATGTGAATAGACATTGCGCCAAACCAGATAGACAGGAACATGTGCTCAATATCATTAATCATTATTGGGATGTAAATTAAAACCCAATGTGATACCATTTCATACCCACTGGAAGGGGATCTATTCAAAACAGACATACATAACAAGTGGTGGGGAGATGTGGAGCCCGGAAATCACATAACTCCCAGGTGGGAGTGTATAGAGGCACAGCCATCATGGAAACCATTTCATAGTTTTTTTCAACATTGCTATAAACTTACCAAAGCCACTGCTGAGAGTGTCCCCCAGAGAAATGAAACACATCCACACAAAGATGTACACCAGTGTTCACAGCAGAATTATTCTTAATAACCCCAAACCGGAAAAAATCCAAGTGTTTATCGGGTCGTAAATGAACAAACAAAACGTAGGACAGCTATACGGTGGACTCTATGCAGCAGTTACAAGGTACTAACTGATGATGCGTGGTACAGGATGGATAACTGCCCCGAGCATCAAGCTAGTTCAAAAAATTCAGATACAAACAACTGCACGGTATTCGACTGTGGTTCGCTGAGATGCCCAGAAGAGACGCTGATTGTAGCAGTGCAGATGAATCCCAGCAGGCATGTGGACACTTTTCTGCAGTGGTGAAAGTGTCCTCAAACTGCATTGCGTGAGAGTTTGCCAAACAAAGATTTTGAATTCTGCACTTACAACCTGTGAATTTTATATGTTATTTTTTACCTCCATGAAGTTAGATTTTGCACAAACTTTATTGACTTGGGACTGGCATTGTGGAGTATTGGGTTAAACTGCTGCCTATGATGCCAGTATCCCATATGGGCACTGATTTGAGTTTGGACTGCTCCACTTCTGCTCCAGCTCCCTGCTAATGCTCCTGGGAAGGCAATAGAAGATGGTCCCAGTGCTCAGACCCCTGTACCTATGTGGGAGACCCGGATGAAGCACCTGGCTCCTGACTTTGGCCGGCTATTGTGGCCATTTTGAGAGTGGACCAGCAGATGGGAGATCTCTTTTTCTTTCCCACTCTGTGTTACTCTGCCTTTCAAATAAATAAATCAATCTTTAAAAGAAAGAAAAAAAGGGAGCCGGCACTGTGGCGTCACGGGTAAGGCTGCTGCCTGCAGTGCCGGCATCCATATGGGCGCCAGTTCGAGTCCCAGCTGCTCCACTTCTGATCCAGCTCTCTGCTATGGCCTGGGAAGGCAGTGGAGGATGGCTCAAGTCCTTGGGCCCCTGCACCAGTGTGGGAGACCCAGGGGAGGCTCCTGGCTCCTGGCTTCAGATCAGCGCAGCTCCAGCCGTTGTGGCCTTATGGGGAGTGAGCCAGCAGATGGAGGACCTCTCTCTCTCTCTGTCTCTCCTTCTCTCTCTGTGTAATTCTGACTTTCAAATAAATAAATCTTAAAAAAAAGAAAGAAAGAACTTACAGAAGTATCAGATCAACAGATTCACTCCTCAAAGTTTATTAACATAGAAGTAGCCTTTTAACCTTTAATAATACAATTGTCAAGGATAAGATTTAAGTTGGAAATATGTGTTGTTAAAGTAACTATTATCATTGAGACTTAGTGAATATTGTTCTTGTTATATATATATATATATATGTATATATGTATGTATGTATTTTAAACACATCGATTCATAATCATTAGAAATGGTTCAGGCCGGTGCGGCAGCTCACTAGGCTAATCCTCCGCCTTGCGGCGCCGGCACCCCGGGTTCTAGTCCCGGTTGGGGCACCGGATTCTGTCCTGGTTTCCCCTCTTCCAGGCCAGCTCTCTGCTGTGGCCAGGGAGTGCAGTGGAGGATGGCCCAAGTGCTTGGGCCCTGCACCCCATGGGAGACCAGGATAAGCACCTGGCTCCTGCCATCGGATCAGCGCAGTGCGCCGGCCAGAGCACGCCAGCCGTGGCGGCCATTGGAGGGTGAACCAATGGTAAAAGGAAGACCTTTCTCTCTGTCTCTCTCTCACTGTCCACTCTGCCTGTCAAAAAAAAAGAAATGGTTCAGTGACCAGATTTTATTTTCTTACATGTGATTTTAGGCCTTTAAGATAAGAAAATAATAAAGTTTCTGTGAGGTTAAGTTAGATATCTGTTTAACTCTGTAGATGCTGTAGTCAACAGTACTCTAGACTTGAAAAAGTGAAAAAAAATAATTACATTGTTAGAGCAAAACATTTAATTTCTTCTGATACTATCATTTTTTTCTGTAGTACTGATTGTTTCTTTTACCTGCCAATTTACTTTTTAAATACACAATATTTAAAGTATATATACAATGGGATACTACTCAGCCATAAAAAGAATGAAATAAAATGGATGCAATTGGAGACCACTGTGCTTAGTGAAAGAAGCCAGTTGCCAAAAGACAAATATGCGCTTTTCCCTGATTGGTGGTAACTAATATACAGAGTACAAAAAAAGAAATATATATGAGCAAAATTGACATTTTGTGATTTGCTTATTGTTTATAGCCTTTGTCTATACACCTGAGGAACAGTGGTTTTTCTACTTACTACTTGTTGAATTCTTTATTTTGTGATTATAAAGTAAATTGAGAGTATGTCATTGCAAAAATTAAGAAAATAAGGAACATGGAAGGAGGGCGGGAGGGAGGGTATAGAGAGATGTATCACTGTGCTCTTAAAACTTTATATATGAATTTGTTTCCTTTATAAAAATAAATTTTTTAAGATTTTTTGGATCTAGGGAGCAGTGGGGTGGGGTTAAATAAACCAAATGTACAGGCTCATAGTGACAGTATTAACAGTCACAAGTTCCCTTGTCTTATCCAGTCCTCAACTACCCTGGCCACTGGTTCTCAGGGGAGAGAGTGGCCTGACAAAGCTCGTGGGGTGACAACCGGGGCACGTATCCTCTTGGGCAGGAGGAGGCTTCTCACAAATCGCTTGGTGTGGCCGGCGCCGTGGCTTAACAGGCTAATCCTCCGCCTTGCGGCGCCGGCACTCCGGGTTCTAGTCCCGGTTGGGGCACCGGATTCTATCCCGGTTGCCCCTCTTCCAGGCCAGCTCTCTGCTATGGCCCAGGAAGGCAGTGGAGGATGGCCCAAGTGCTTGGGCCCTGCACCTGCATGGGAGACCAGGAGAAGCACCTGGCTCCTGGCTTCGGATCAGCGAGATGCGCCGGCTGCAGCGGCCATTGGGGGGTGAACCAACGGCAAAAAGGAAGACCTTTCTCTCTGTCTCTCTCTCTCACTATCCACTCTGCCTGTCAAAAAAAAAAAAAAAAAAAATCGCTTGGTGAGGCAGAATGTCTGGGTTTGCAGTGAGTCCTGTGGGCCGCATGACTCATGCATGGGGAGTAATAACATCCCACGTTGCAGATGGCCCTGCTGGAAAGTTAGACACATTCAGTGGCAAACGCTTTGTCCAGGTTTGCACAATCGAGCTACCGTGCACGGAGGAGGAACGCGGAGGAGGCGGCAGCCATCAGGGGTGTCACATCCCAGGGAATGGCTGGGAGGGCTGGGCAGGCTGGCGGTGCTGGTTGTCCGTGGGGCCTCTCTGGACAGGTGTCACGGGGGCCTCATTATTTCATTAATTCTCAAGATGCTCTTGTGGCACTGGGCAGGTGGCACATAGGAGCAGCAACAGTCACAAGAGTGAATCCGTTCAGAATGGGATTTCATGGACAGGCAATGTGTCTTCGGTGGTCCTGGGAGATTCCTTGGCTTAAGTATCCTGCTTTGTCCCACCCGGAGCTCTCTGCCTCGCAGTTTGTGCTCTGGGGTGGACAGAGTTCATAAACTGCAGAGAAGGGGCAGCTCTGCCAACCAGGGCGACTGGCAATGTCTTAGCTCTGTACCCCACCGTTGCTTCAGAGGTGCAGCCAGAGCAGAGGCCAGGCACCCCCCCCCCCCGCCCCCAGCACTGGCTGGGGTTCTAAATGCTGATCAGGAGGCAGTGCAGGGTGACTTCCCAGGGCTGTGCTGGGGCGTGAAAGTGCTTGCCCTTGTTTAACAGCGGGGAGAGAAGCTCGTGTTTATCTCACTCCCTCATCCAGCGATCTTGCTGATAGGTTAGTCAAGAGATTTACCTCCATACAGCAAATGCACCACGCTCAGGTGCCCAGTTGTTGAGTTTATTTATTTTATTTTATTTTTTTTTAATTTTTAATTTTTTTTTTATTTTTGACAGGCAGAGTGGACAGTGAGAGAGAGACAGAGAGAAAGGGCTTCCTTTTGCCGTTGGTTCACCCTCCAATGGCCGCCGCAGTAGGCAGGAGCCAGGTGCTTCTCCTGGTCTCCCATGGGGTGCAGGGCCCAAGGACTTGGGCCATCCTCCACTGCACTCCCTGGCCATAGCAGAGAGCTGGCCTGGAAGAGGGGCAACCGGGACAGGATCGGTGCCCCGACCGGGACTAGAACCCGGTGTGCCGGCGCCGCAGGCGGAGGATTAGCCTAGTGAGCCGCCGCGCCTGTTTAGACAAACGTACCCGGCTGTGTAGCCACTGCCCCAGGCAGGATAGAAAATATTTCCATTCCCCTCACAGCTCCCCATTGCCTGAGCTGCCCCTGTTTTGTGTGAGATTGAGATGGGACAACCGAAGAACTGAAGTGATTTGGGAATGGCAGTAGTGGAAGGGAATGCATTTGGGTTTTTCTGCTGTCTCCAGCTTGCCAGCAGGGCATGCATACTTCCCTGGGAAACCCATTAAAACACAGCAAACGGAAGCTCCAAGAACTAAGCGGGGGGACAGGTCTTCGGGGGCTTCCCTCTGCTTTTGTTATCATTACTGTTAGGCCAAAAGCCTCTTCTGAGTCATCACTGTGGGACCGTTGCCTGCTTCATACAGGAGCACTGAACACAGAAGTTGACACGGAACAACGAGGCAGCACCAGATCCTACGGCTGCACAGCTCTGTGCTCACCCTGAGAACTCCCAGGCTGTGGCGTGTTGCAAATGAAGATGCTCCTGGAGGGAGAATAGAGATGCCAAACCCCAGGACAAATAGCCCTGACGTATCTTTGACACGCTAGGAGCACACAGAGGCTGGTTGTCTTCCCCAGCCTGCCGTGGCCGCCATCAGGAGCTGCTCTCTAGGTGGAAGCATTCTGGACATGTGTACAGAGAGGATGCACGGTGCTCCCGCCCCAGAGCAAGGCTACAGGAGCACCCGCCCGCTTACCAACCATACTCCCCAGTGACTGGCTTGGGGGAGCTGGCTTTCCCTGTTCCCGGGGCCCCTGTGCAGTCATTCTCTGTTTTTTCTTCAGGGCTGTCTGCTTGCAAAAAACTGCTGACCAGGATACCACGTATTATGCCAAAATATTTATAAACTGTCATCCCTCTGGGAGTGAGGGAGAGGGAGAATATTGCTTGTTTTAAAATAAACCTTAATGTAGGGCAGGTGAGTGGCTCATTTATCCATCCTTTCCTCACACGAAGAGAGAGAAGCCTGCTACACCAGGCACGGGGCTGCTTCCTGTCTCCCTTCCCAGCCCCCTGGTGGGGCCTTTGCATATGGGCAAGCCAGTGGCCCTCAGGTTGGTGGCGCCGAAGTGCTAAGTGCATTTGATTGGTATCATTACTGGTCTCCAGTAATTGATTACTGTCCGTGGTAAAATATTCAGGGCAAGCACACAGCCAATAGCAATCACTTAATCCATCATGGCCGATTGTTCCTGCTCTCCTGAGACCCACCAGCCAAATGCTATCCGACCCCACCAGGCAAATTGCCGATGGCTGCTTTGTGTGTACAATTTACTGTGTATTTACTGCATTCCCTGTGTTAACCAAAGCCGCTAGCTTTAGTGAACAGGGAAAAACAGGGCAGGTTCTTGCTTGGCAATGTCAAGTTCACTCTTTGATGAACCTCTTTGGTCTCCTTTTTTGTGGAGATTTGCGATTCATCAGCGTTGGTTTTCGTTGCTTAAAAAAAAAGGCGAGTGACGTTGTGGTTATATTAGGAATATTAATTGTGAGATTTGAGATAGGTTGATTGGAGTAAGATCCTGGAGGGTTGTTTGTAATGCAGATTTTTTAAAAATAAGAAGTGGGAGAATAATGAATAACAACCAGAACTAATCAGTTTTGTGTGAGTGAGCGTGCGTGTGTTTAATCCAGTGATAATGACTAAAAGTAGTTCTAAAAACAAGTAGAAATTCAGTGCCTGCACTGTTTTCTCCATTTTCTTGCAAGATGTTTTATCCTTGCATCTTGGCAAATGCGCCCATGCCTGATGCATGGTAGGGATCTTTGATATTCAACCCAAAGAACATGCAAGAGGAGGTATACGGGGAGGGGAAGAATAAGCAGATGACTGTTAGATGTGATGGCACACATGTGCTGACCATGACAGTGGTGACCAGGGGTCATGCTGTGACCCAAATCAGAGAAAGCAGTTTCTACTCCTCCGTCTGGAGGGACAAACGAGAAGTCTGGGGGCTTACAGAGCTCAGGTATGTCTGCTCCTCTGCTTTCCACAGAGCTGGAAGAAACAACACGATGAGGGATATATTTGCAAAAGAGGTGTATATATTTGCTTCTGGGTCCCCAGTGAACTTGGGAAGCCAGCAAGGGGAAGCGTGAGAAGAGCACATGGAGACATCGCGTCAGAGATAGCAAAAGATCCACTCTCTTCCCAACACCCCTCTTGAAGAGCTTGCATTCCAAAATGTAGTTAAAGAAACTGTTCTGAGGGCCTCAGAGGAGATCCCTGTGGCCTCTTTTGGTGTGCTTTGTTTATTTAAACACTCCCCGGTGTCTGTAGCATGCGGAGGAATTCAAGCTAATTCCCTGTGGGCTGGGGAAATGTGGTCCTGTGTGGTGTGTCCTTGGATGAGGCTCTGCAGCACCTCGCTACCCATGGGAATGGCTGGAGAGTCCAGAATCAGGCTCCGAGTACATGCGCATCCTTCACATGGGGCCTCTTAGCTCCATGACACGGACACCTGCTTTAAGTAAGTCCTGAGTTAGTTGGGCGTTTCCGCTGTTGATCCCAAACTATTTCAGTTCAAATAAACAGCACATCTGAAAGCATTGATCTTTCATTGTGTACTGTGGGACTCTGGTTGTTGCATAGACTATTGGCTCAACCTCCTGCTTGTTAGCCAGCAAGTGATGTACTTTACGATCGAAGGAGCTTTAGGATTTCAGCTTTGCTTTTCCAGAGGGTCTGCTCCATGGTCCTCATAAGATTTCTGTTCTCAGCAGCCTGGTTGCATTCCTCCCCTCATTCTGTGTCCCAGGCATTGAGAATTTAAACAGTGACCTGTAAGTTCTGCACTGTTGGTGGGGCCTTCCAGACCTAGCCTGTGCTACTATCTGTCGCTTTTTAGGAAACTTCACAAACCCTGTCAGTTTGGTCTATTTTCAACATGTTAGACTTTTGAGGATGCCTTAGTATGCTAAAGAAATTTGGCCTTGGGTATGCAGAAAATTATAAATGAGTGGCATTTCCATTTCCTAATGAATGTCCTCTAATCAAAATCTGCCCAGAACCTGGAGTAATTGCACAAAGCGGTAACAGCCACCTTCTCCTGGTTTGCTGTTCCATTTCTTCCCTCTGTGATGGCTTCTGTGTCTACATGACGGGCCCGAGCCACCCACTGACTTCATCAAACACTAGGCTAGGTGTTGCTGGGAAGGTATGTTTTAGATGTGATGAATATCTCCAAGTAGTTCACTTTAGGGAAAAGAGACTTCCCTGGGGGAAAAAAATAGAGGCGGGCCCAATCCAACCATCTGAAGACCATAAAAGCGAAAACAGAGGTTTCCCAAGAAGAATTTCTGCCTCAAGACTGCAGTGTAAGATCCTGCTTGAGCTTCCAGCTGGCTGGCCTGCTCTGCAAATTCCAGACTTGCCAGCCCCCACAATTGCATGCGCCAATTCCTTAAAATAAATCCCATCTTGGTGCTGTTTCTTTGGAGAACTCTGACACACTATCTTGGTGATAGATTTGAAAGAGCAGGAGTGAATTATTTAACCTTGACTGGTGATGTTTTTTGGATGGGTGATGCTGTCACCAACGCGTGCCCAATTGTGTCGGAAAGTTAGGTGTCTTGACGTTGCCGTAGAAAGCAAGGGGAACGCTGAAGTTGATGTCCAAGGTTTCAGAAATGTGAATGAATCCCCTGGTTTCTTCTCGCATTCACAGTTGACTTTAGTACTTCGCTTACTATATTTTTCTTTCCACCCCTACTTCTGTCACTATATGTGATGTTATCACCTTCTATCTACAGGCGTGCGTTGCTTCACAACAGCAGTGTGCTGTGAGGTGATTGCGTCTTGGTGCAGGCATCATAGAGTGTGCTTACATAGCCTACTGCACACCTGGGCCACACGCATTGGTTGCTGCAGCGTGTTACTGCACTGAATGCTGTGGGCAGTTGGAACTCAGTGTAAGTGTTTGATATCTAAACATAGCTACATAGAGAAAAGCTGCAGCAAAAATATGATATAAAGGATACCAAAGGTTACATCTGTCCGGGTGCTTACCACAAATGGAGCTTTGGAAGAATTGGAAGTTGCTCTGGGCTGGTTGGTGAGCATGTAGTGAGTGGGTGTGAGAGCCTAGGACATGACCGTATATGCTATTGTGGAATACCAATGCAGTACACTTAGGCTACACTAAATTTATAAATTCTTTTTGCCTTCCAAAACTGAAACTTGGTTCACTGTAACTTTTCTACAGTTTTAATTTTTTTTTTTTATTGTTTGACTTTGTCATAATGTCAGCTTAAAACACAAGCACATTCTATAGCTGTATAAAAATATTTTCTTCAAGGGGCAGAAATGATAGTGCAGCCAGTTAAACTGCTGCTTGGGATGCCTGCATTTCATTCCAGAGTGCCTCGTTTGGGTCCCTGCTGCTCTGATCCAGCTTCTTGCTCATGTGTCTGGGAGGCAGGAGATGATGGTTCAAGTGTTCCATGTGGGAGACTCAGACGGAGTTCCTGGTCCTGGCTTCTACCTGTCCTAGCCCTACTTGTTGTGGCATGTGGAAAGTGAACCAGTGGATTTGAGAGCTCTCTCTTTCTCCCTCTCTCTATCACTCTGACTTTCAAGTCTTAAATCAAGTCTAAAAAATCACATCTTAAATCTTAAAAAACAAAAACAAAAAAAAAAAAAAAAGAAGTTAGTTGTTGGGTTGGCCTTTTGCAAAGGTCTTTAAAAAATATTTTCTTCATATCCTTATTCTATAAACTTTTCTCAAGTTTAAAATATTTTAATTTTTATTTTTTAAACTTTTTTGTTAAAACTAACTCACACACACACACACACATTAGCAGAGGGTTTCACCAGGTCAATGTCATTGATATCACTGACTGTCTTCCACCTGCACGTCCTGTCCCGCTGGAAGGTTTTGGGGGCAGTAACACACATGAAGCTGTCTTCTATGATAACAACACCTTCTTCTGGAGACCTCCTAAAGGTTCTTTTAAAACGTTTTAAGGCCGGCGCTGCAGCTCACTTGGCTAATCCTCCACCTGCGGCGCCGGCACCGTAGGTTCTAGTCCCGGTGGGGGTGCCGGATTCTGTCCCAGTTGTCCCTCTTCCAGTCCAGCTCTCTGCTGTGGCCCAGGAGGGCAGTGGAGGATGGCCCAAGTGCTTGGGCCCTGCACCCCATGGGAGACCAGGAGAAGCACCTGGCTCCTGGCTTCGGATCAGCGCGGTGCACTGGCTGCAGCGGCCATTGGAGGGTGAACCAATGGAAAAGAAAGACCTTTCTGTCTCTCTCTCGCTGTCCACTCTGCCTGTCAAAAAATAAATAAATAAATAAAAATAAAAAATAAAACATTTTAAAATATTTGAGTAGAAGGACTACACTGAAATAATAAAAGTATAACACAATAAATACATAAACCAGTAGCATAGTCACTCATTATTATCAGGCACTGTGCCTACTTGTGTGTGCTACACTTTTCTGCAGCTGGTAGTACTGTGGGTTTGTTCACACCAGCATCACCACCAACAACCGAGAAATGTGTTGCACTATGACTTTAGGACAGCTATGATGTCTGTAGGCAACAGAATTTTTCCCCTCCATTATGAACTTAAGGTACCATTCTCATATTCGTGGACCATCACTGGGACACAGCTGTGTGGCACGTAACTGTATTTTCATGACTTGGTGGCTCCTTGATCTCCTCTCTCTTTTTTTTTTAAAGTATTAAGTTCTTTTTTTTGTTTGTTATATAGTTATTTTTTTTATTTAATAAATGTGAATTTACAAAGTGCAACTTTTGTATTGTTGTGGCTCCCCCCCCAACCTCCCTCCCTCCCGTGGCCCTCCCCTCTCCCCCTCTCCCTCTCCCATCCCGCCCTTCATCGAGTTTCATTTTCAATTACCTTCATATACTGAAGTTGATCTCCTCTCTTGCAATGTATTTTCCTCCATTCCATATGAACCATCTGTTCTCAAGGCCACAACCTTGGTCCGCACTCAGCAATAACTGGTCTTACTTTCGAACATCCTGCTCTCTGGCTACCCCTTACACCCAATTTTTGAGTTTGTCAAAATCATCCATCTGCTGACCTTACCATGTTTTCCTGATACGTTAACCTCTCTGTGACCTTCCCTCCCTCTAAACCCAACTTAGATCTCAAAGTTCATTATTATAATTATCATTGCCTCTATATCTACCCATTACTCTCTGTCCCATCTTCTCCATTAAACTTGCCTGGTAAAGTCTGAGTCCTCGATGGATCCATCTCGTCTAGCCATCCACTGCATGCCTGCGGCTGAACATCCCTGGAGAAAAACTCAGGGTGGTGCTAACTATTCCCTCTTGAAATTCTTGACCCCAGGTTGTCAATGCTGTCCGGCTGCCCAGCAGACTTAATCTGCTTCCCTAGTGTGTTTGCCTTTTCACTTTCCAGATGATATTTCACACCTTCTCTTCCTTCCTCTCATTCTGTCTTTCACGTTATCAGTCTAATAGTCATCTTCTGCACTCCTCCTAACTCAGAACCATCCAGCTTGCTGGTCATTATGTCTCTATTGTAACAGTAATATCCCAGCTGGTTTGAAAAGGCAGCATATTGTATGGTCCTATGTGTATGGCAGTCTGCAAAAGGCAAAACTATAGAGACAGTAAGCAGATCAGTGCTTGCTGTGGATTTGAGAGGAAGAGAGGGTAGAGTAGATGAAGCATGAGGGGTTTTTAAAGTGGTGAAACTCTTCTACATAATGCTGTAATGGTAAATACATGACAGTGCATTTATCAAAACCTAGGAAACTTCACAGCATAAAGAGTATCCCTTGATGTGTGTAGGTTTTTTTGTTTTTTTTTTGTTTTGTTTTGTTTTGTTTTTTTTTTAATTTAAGAGGTAGATCCAAAGACAGAATACAGATTGTGGCAAAAGAAGCCTGCCACCACAAATAGGAGCCTGTGCAGTGACCTCACTGAAGGGATGAAGGTGCTGACTGAAGTCACTTTGGAAATGAGTTGAGATTGCAAAACTAAAGGCAAAAGCATCTGTGCATAAGTGCTGTACTCTAATTGATATTCTTCCCCCAAGGGAGGTGCAGATGAACAATTCTGAAGCAACTATAATGTATATTGGAATTGAACAATTAAGTGAATAGATGGTGGGTGGTGGGAGGCAGGTTTCTCACTCTTGTGGTGGTGAGGGGATTACAGCAAAGCAAGGAGAAAAGGTGAGAATGATTCACATGGTCACAGCTTACAGTCAGAGACATCAGAATGAACTCATGTTCAGCTTAATATAGACACAGATGGATCCATCCAGACATATTTGCACACACAGGTTACTATACATACATATATTCCTCTGCTGTGTCAGATGAGAGGGCATAGAAATGGCACTTCAGCCATAGTGAACACACCTAATTCCCAGGCCTTGATTTCTAATACCATCCTCCAGTAAAAAACAAAAACCAAAAAATAAACATGGCTTCTTGATGACAAGGCTGATTGTAGGGCTGGAGCCAGAAATACAAAAGATGAACTTGTAGAACCTTGTGACAGAGAGAAGTGTTCAAAGGAAACCCCACAATGATGCGGGTATGTCTCAGGGAAACAGGAGCCAACGGAGAGAGTTCCCAGTAAGCAAAACCGGGACAATCTGAGCACAATAGAATAGCATTGGATTATAACCCAAAGCACCAAATAAACATCCATGAGTTCATACTGATGTAAGTAAAAGATTGAATAAGAAAATGGGGAGAAAGATAAGTCTCTCACTCGGGAGAATTCCCAATGATTTTTGCAGATATTCCACCATCAAAGAGTGAAGCATAATTCCTCACCCCTTAGGTATGGTCAGTTCCTAGTGACTTACTTCTGAAGAGCATAGTGTAGGAAGAGGGCAAAAGAAATAGCTGTATGGCATCACCTGCCTCTTCTAGGTCATGAAAGTTCACACCAGTAGTGATAGATGCTGTTAATACCGTGCACCCTTGATAAAAGGTCAGGAGAATAGCACTTTGCCTCTGTGGTCTTCCTCCTAAAAATCTGTAACGCCAGTCTAGCTATAAGAAAAACATCAGAAAAATCCCAGTGGAGAGATTTTCTGCAAGCTGATCCGTCTCTTCCATGCAGCTGGCCCTTTCTCTTCAAAGTGGCCATGAGAAGCAAGGGAAGGCTGAGAAACCGCCTGAGCTGAGAGAAGCCTGTGGAGCCTTGATGACTAAATGTCATGTGGTGTCCGGGATGGGATCCCGGAACAGAAAAAGGATGACAGCTAACAACAGAGGCAGTCTGAAGAGGGTGTGAATTTCAGTTAGTAATAATATTTCCGTACTGGTTTGTTAGTGGTGATAAATGTACCACACAAATATAGGATGTTACTAATAGGAGAAATTGAGCTGGGGATGTATTGGGACTCTCTCTATGGTCCTTGCAACTTTTCTGTTTATCTGAAACTGTTAGTCCTGGCCTCAGCTGTGTCCTCACCGCCTCCAGTGTGCATAGATTGAAATACGAACCACTTGGACCTCAGAATGTACCCGTGTCTGGAGATGGGTCTTTACAGAGAAGATTACGTTAAAATGAGGCCACTAGGGTGAAGCCTTTTCCCACCAAGCCTGGTGTCCTTAAAGCATGGAAGAGGCTGCAGGAGTGCGTGTATATGGGGGATTGACCATTTGAGGAGGCAGTAATCAGGAGGGCTGCCTCGGAAGAACCCAGCCCTGCTAGCACCTCGATCTGCCTGCAAAAGTGTGGGAAGTCAATGACTGCTGGGCCACCTGGTCTCTGTGGTGTTTCATCATAGCAGTTCTAGCAAATGAAGACACTCTTCTAAAATAAAATATTGTTTTAAAACCCCAACACTACACTAGGCTAATCCTCCACCTGCGGCGCCGGCACCCTGGGTTCTAGTCCTGGTTGAGGCACCGGTTCTGTCCCAGTTGCCCCTCTTCCAGTCCAGCTCTCTGCTGTGGCCAGGGAAGGCAGTAGAGGATGGCCCAAGTACTTGGGCCCTGCACCCACATGGGAGACCAGGAGAAGCACCTGGCTCCTGGCTTCGGATCAGCACAGTGTGCTGGCCATAGCAGCCATTTGGGGGTGAACCAACAGAAGGAAGACCTTTCTCTCTGTCTCTCTCACTGTCTATCTCTGCCTGTCCAAAAAAACAAAAACAAAAACAAAAACAAAACAAAACAAAAACCAACACTGGCCTTCTTTCTGAAGCCCTTCTTGTCATCCAGGTTTCAACTCAAGAGCAACCACAGGGGCCTTCCCTGACCATGCAGTTCTCCCGCTCATGCTGTCCTGTTTTATGTCTCTGCACAGGGCCGACCACCAAGGGGCATTTTTCTCATTAGCGTACTCAAGTATTGCCTGTCTTCCTGCAGCAGAAGATGGATTTCTCATTGAAGGAGCCTCAGCTGTCTTGTTCACTGCTGCTTCCCTGGCACCAAATGCCAGGCTTAGCGCTGACTACTTGGTAGACACTAGGTGACTTTGTTCAACCAAGACTGAATCCACCTGGAGCCTGGGAATCTTGATTTGGGCCACTTCATTCACTTCTGTTATTAGGCTGAAAGCACCTCTCTCAATCTTCCCCAGTTACTGGGATCTGGGGTGAGGAGACGAGCAACCAGGTAGCCCACAATGTTGTTAGATCTTTGGTATGTTCACCACTCTCAGGAAAGTCTAAAGTAGGAGTGGAGGCCTTCAGTAAGCCTCTGAGAATGAAATTATCAAAATAAGGCTAAGGTGACTGCTAGAGGAGGTGAGCATGTGGGTGATGTGGGAAGCACGTGTCTCAAGGAGCAGGGAGGTGAGACTCTGAGTCTCAAGGAGGTCACAGTCATTTTGGGATGGATAGAGCAGAGGCCAGAGGGCTCTGGAGCAGGTGAAGGGTCTCAGAAACCAGGTACCAGCCCTAGGACAAAGAGACTGGTATAAACAAGGTCTCCAAACAGCTCACTGGGAGTCAGGGCTGGCCTACACTTCCGAGGCTACTGAGTCAGTTGGAGGAGGGGCACATGCCAGCAGCCCCCCGGTGAGCCAGCCAGACAGACTGCAGGAACATCAGGGGAGCCCACAGTTCAATGCTGAGTCAGACCCTGAGGCTCTGCCCATACCCACCAGACCCCACTTCCTAATGGTTCTTAGTTTCATGCCACTGTAACAAAATACCCAAGGCTGGGTAATTTATAAGGAACCAAGAATTATTTTCTTGCAGTTTCAGAGGCTGGGTAGTCCAGGACAAAGACACCAGCAGATCTGGCCTCTGGTGAGGGCTGCTATCTGGGTCCAAGATGGCGCCGTGGGGCCATCTCCTCTGAAGGGGGGGAACACTGTGTCCTCAAGGGGAAGCCTCCTGTATGAGGTCCTTGGTCCCATTCAGGAGGGAGAAGCCCTCAACACCTCATGACCTCTAAAGACCTCCCCTCTTAATGCCATTGTGTTGGTAGCAGCTGGGTTTTGGAGAGGGGTGCATTCCAGTGATGACATCCCCGGATGTTAGTGGCTGGGCCTGGATGGCACCAAGGTCGCAGATAGAAAATGCCACTGTGGACTCAGCAGATGGTGGCACACAAGGAGGTGGGAGGCAGTGGTCTCCAGAGTGATGGATTGGTGGGCTCCAGGCACAAGCATGTGAGAAGGCTAAGTTTAAATGAACCCCAGGACAAAAGAGTTAAGGATGGAGCTCTAGGCAAGGCCAATGCAGGTTCATTTACAGCATGTTGAAGAACAAGGCAGCTTAGATGAAAATGTTTTAAAATTTTTATTTACAGGCTCTGTGGTCTTAAGTCATTCAAGTCCATAGTTCCCTTGCCTTTGAAAATGGAAATAAAAACCCCTTCCTTGCAGGGTTGTTGAAAAGCTCATGGATAATGCAGGAGGAAAGTGTAACACAGAGCCAGACACACACAAGATGCTAAATAGACAGTGGCTGATAATGCAATTTACTAGCCCCACCTGGGAAGCGCTGTTGCTTTTGTTCCTGTCGGGTTCTCTAAAAGAAACGCGTCATAACGCCCTTTGAAAGTGCAAGAGGGATGCTCCTCGTTTCAGAGCCATCTGGGAATGGAGAAGTAGCAGGACTGCTTCCTGCTCTGTAGCAGAGTCTGCGGAGACATCAGCTGGGGGCAACCGGGAAGGGGCAGGATGACTTCCGGGGTCCCTGGAGGGATGCTGGCCCTGGGAGGACCCAGGGGAGCCACTGAAGCAGATCAGAAACAGAGGGCCAGGAAGAGACCCTAGGTTCTTCGACAATGCACCTGCACCTAGAAAGCAGCCGCTGGAAAGAGAGAATGTCACAAACGCCCAGCACACTTGGGTGCCCTCTTCTTCTTCTGATGTGTCTGGTGTTGGGAGTCATGGGAGACTTCCAGGGGATGTGGTGAGAGTGCGACTGTCCCTTGACCAGGAGGAGAAAGAGCTCTCTGCTATGGCCTAGGAAAGCAGTGGAACTTGAGCCCTTACACCTGCGTGGGAGACCCAGAGGAAGCTCTTGGCTCCTGGCTTCAGATCGGTGCAGCTCCGGCCATTGTGGCCATCTGGGGAGTGAACCAAAGGAAGGAAGACCTCTCTCTCTGTGCCTCTCTGTAATTCTGCCTTTCAAATGAATAAATAGATCTGAAAAAAAATGTTTTTAGCTTCATTTTTGTTGTTTCACTTTAAGAGAGAAGTGGGTGGCACTAGCAACACCCCTGCCCCCTGTTGAGGGTGTCCTCCACTCTATCAGGCCTCCTTGAGAGAGGCCTTGGGATAGATCTGCAGTCAGGCAGGATGCTGGGTCTTGCTCTGCTTGGGAGGCCACCACTTCCAAGGTGAGGAGTCAGGTGTGGCAAGCGTCACCCTAGCCCCTCGTTTCCTTGAGGGGTATGGGTGCAAGGACTTCTTTGCGACCTTCCTGGGCTCCATCCTTTGCATCTGCTTCTGACTTGAGTGGCAGGAGCACAGACCTGCGTTCTAGTTCTGGCTCTGAAACTGACCAGCAGTGGGCCTGGGAGCAAGCCTGCAGCCCCCAGTCTGCCCAGCTCCCCTGGCTGTCAGAGAGAAGAGACAGGTTGTCCCGATCACCTCCGAAGGCAGTTTCAGCTTTGGTGTGCCCTGATTCCGTGATAAATCTCCCTGAATTGCTGCACAGGAATAGAAAAGAGCGAAGACCATCCTTGTAATGTTTATTCTAGAGATTTAATCTAAATGTTCCTAAGTGGCATTACAATAAGGGCAGAGTGTTCCACAGCAGGGTCTGACTGCATTTGCACGCAATGCAATTTGTAGGGTTCTACTCTTCTATCTCCGGGCCTTCTGTGAAGGACACACTTGGACTAAAAAGGTTATTTACTTTATCATCATTTGGGGATCTCTATCAGAGATGATTTAGTGTGGCTTTCTCATCCTCGGTGCTGTTGACATTTTAAACTAGGTAATTCCGTGCTGTAGGGGCTCTCTGTGTATTGCAGGATGTTTAGCCACATTCCTGTTGTCATAGTCCATTTGGGCTGCCATCATAAAATACCATAAAGCAGGTGGCTCGCAGACAACAGGAATTTATTTCTCACGGCTCCGGAGGTTGAGAAGTCCAAGATCAAGATCAAGATTCAGTGACCGGAGAGGGCCAGCTTCCTTTGTGGATGGATGTCTTCTTACAATAGCTTCCTGTGGCACTGGTGCTCCTGAGGTGGACAGCAATCCCGAGACAAGGTCCCACCTCCTATTACCATCACATTGGTGATTAGGTTTCGATGTATAAATTTTGTGGGGATGTAGCCGTTCAGGCCTTAGCACCTGGCTTCTGCCTACTGGATGTGTGTAGCACCCCATTTTACTCCCACAGTTATGACAACTAAAATAGCTCCAGACATTGCTAAGTGAGCTCTGGGGGACAAAACCAATCCTCGTTGAGAACTGCTGATTTAGAGCTGATTGAGGGTGTAGATTTAAACAGCAGAAGAATATAGAAGCAAACTTAATTAAGCAAATGTCTCTGGAAAAGATACTAGATTAAAAAAATAGTAAAATTTGAATTTTCAGAAATATAAGACTTTTTTAAAGCTCATTTCTCACACACATACCATCCACACACAGCTTCTCAACCTGAGATTTCTTTAAGTTACCAAGAAAGGGGGATGTTTACCATTTTTTCCACTGAAGATAACACATATGATTCCAAATAATATTGGGCGACCAGATGTTAGTGTAACATGTTTTCATAATTTCTTAAGCAATGCATGAATAAGTTTTTATCCTCATACATATTACTATTTTCTTACTGTGTCTCAAATGAAGTCTTTTATAAAAGAAATTTATTTATTTGAGAGACATACAATCAGACAGAGGAGCCATCCTCTGGTCACTCCTTAAGTGCCTGCAATGGCCAGGGCAGGGCCAGGCCAAACGTAGTAGCTAGGCAGTGAATTGAGGCCTCCCATGCGGTGGCAGAGACCCAACTACTTGAGCCATCACTGCTGCCTCCCAGGGTCTACATTGGCAGGGTGCTGGAATCAGGAGCTAGAGCTGAGAATCAAACCAAGGTGCTCCGATGTGGACCGAGAGCGTGCTGACAGGTGTCTTCCCTGACTCCCACCCCTCTAGTCAGCTCTTCCCATCTGCACAGATTGATAAAGACTGTGGAACGTACCTTCTTTCTTCATTTTCAGTATGTTTATTAAAGCAAGTATCATATCAAAGAGACTTGTCATCTGCATTGATAACTATTTGGGGCAAGGAGAAAATATAATGAAAACAAGAGGAAGAACTCAAGAACAAAACAGAGTCTGTCTTCCCTGTGTTCTATGGTGCATCCATGAGAGCTGATAGAGAACAACTTTTGCAATGTGTGGGGCTTTGCCTGCCCATTCAGGCTTCAGTTGCCTTAAAAGGACTGTATGGTGAACCATACATTTTCCTTTTCCTCCTTGTCAAAAAATTTCCTTGAAGCCATTCTTTTTTTTTTTTTTTTTTTTTTTTGACAGGCAGAGTGGACAGTGAGAGAGAGACAGAGAGAAAGGTCTTCCTTTTGCCGTTGGTTCACCCTCCAATGGCTGCCGCGGCTGGCGCACCATGCTGATCTGATGGCAGGAGCCAGGTGCTTCTCCTGGTCTCCCATGGGGTGCAGGGCCCAAGGACTTGGGCCATCCTCCACTGCACTCCCTGGCCACAGCAGAGAGCTGGCCTGGAAGAGGGGCAACCGGGACAGGATTGGTGCCCCGACTGGGACTAGAACCCGGTGTGCCAGCGCCGCAAGGCGGAGGATTAGCCTAGTGAGCCGCGGCGCCGGCCTCCTTGAAGCCATTCTCAGAAACATAAGCAGAGAGAAAGCAGCAATCAGTGATGTTTAAAAACAACTGAAGTTAGATGTGACCTGTTTGTCCATGAAACTGTGCATCACTTTATCTTCAGTACCTGTTCAGGTTTCCATTGCCCCTGAGCATTCTCCAGCTCCCATGGCAAAGCTCTCTCCTGTAATCCAGACCTGGATATTGAATTAGTTAACAGCCCCTTTTGGGTGTTACTTCTCCAGGTGGTCTCTCTCTGTCAGCTCTTTCTCCCTTGCCATTCCTTTCCTTTCATTCAAGCTTTTATAGCCTCATACCCCAAAGCCTCCATGCTCTCTGCTTGCGATACAACCCATGGACTTAATTGACCTCACACCTTTTTCATTCTATTCCTGTATTCATTCACAGGCCACATAGTTCCTGGGCCTCTGATCTGTGCCAGGCTCTGTTCTTGCTTCTGGAGATAGAGCAGTGAGTAAAGCAACCAACCCACCTGCCCTCATGGCATTTACAGCCCATCTGCAGGGGACAACATTTTATAAGATAAATAAGTCATATAGTATGGTAGAATATGGTAGACACCTTGGGGAAAGTGAGACAGAGGAGGGAGACAGGGAGGTGTGGATGGGAGCCCGTGTGTCTCTGTGGAAAGGGTGGGCTACCATCTTAAATACAGAAATAGGGAAGCCTCCCTGAGGCAGCAACATTTGAGCAAATACTTCATGAAGGGGTAGGCAAATGCGGAGACCCCTGGGGACCCCTTTGGCAGGGGTAAAGCATGTGCTAGGAGGTGTCTGGTGCTTGAGGCACAGCTGTGGGAGCTGGTGTGGGAGGGAAGTAGGCAATAAGGTGAGAGAGTTCAGGAGCACGGGAGGAGCGGGTGAGCCTCTGGGTCCTTGCAATGACTGTGGCCTTGATCTGAGAGAGCCGGGAGACCCCTTGCTGGTTCTGAGAAGACAGTGGTGTGATGTGACTTACAGGTTAATAATAAGATCATGTCAGCAAGTCATCGCATCATTTCTGCCATCATAACCTGCCCCCTTGACAACATATAATCTCTTTGTCCACAGAGACAAACGCAAACTCCTTGTGTTGCCTGCCCCTACTCAAATAGAACATTTCCAGTCACCTTGCTCGAGCCCTCGGCGCTCTCAGTAAGGAATGATCCCTGCTGTCCTCGAATGAGCATCCTTTGGCTTTTCCAGAAAATGTGTGCCGCCCCGGAACTGGTCTCTCTCTGCTCTGACCTCCTATTGCATGAATCATAGTGTGCATTTGGACTTGACCGTACAGTGCCTTGCTTTCCTTTCCAAGCAGGTATCATATCCGAAGCTTTATAGAATTTGAGACCTGGAAGGCTGTCGGGAATCTTCTGGTTCTTTGGTTTTACAAATGAGGACACCGAGGTTCAGCTTGTTGTTTAAAGTGTACTTTGCCCTGCTCAGTGAAATGACAAGTGCATTAAGGGAGGATACCATGCCTGTAAGTCTCCGAAGTTTTCTATAGTAGTAGCTAAAACGGCGCTTAAATAACAGAGGCTTAGTAACTCGTCTTAAATGTAAAAAAGAAATTGGGCTTTCTGTTGGTTGATTTGTTTTTAAAAGCACATCACGGGCCCTTAATTCATGAACCACATCTCAAATTCACTAATACGCCAGTTGCCGAACACCATGGAAAATACCTGTACGTGATTCGGGTGTCGACTTTGGAGATTTGTTTGTGACTGTGGTTAGATGAGCAGATGAAAATGTTTGCCTTTCTTGAAGGTTTTGTTCTGATGAAGTGGTAAAAAGATAACTGCATCCTCTCGGAAAGCTTTATCTAAGCCTTTATCAAAGCCGTGAAGATGGAAAACAAATGGTTTTTCCCATTCTTTGTTGCACAAGGAAGTGATGATCACGACAGAATTCTGTCCTCTGGGCTTTTTCTTCAGAAAGTTGGGCGTTTTGGTCCCGGGTGTGAAGTGATGTTCGCAGATGTTGATGACCTCATCAGGACTGCTGCGAGAGACCTGGTTCATGCTTTGGCCCCAGAAGGGTCCTGACTGGGATCTGACTTGGAAATACAGATCCGAACAGAAGTGAAGCTGGGGCTTTATTCCGGTAATAATTGCTCAATAAAATGAAGTGGTTTCCAAGAATCCGTGGTCCAAAAGCATAGATTTGATACACTTAACCTTTACAATTTAGACCCATTCAAACAAGTCAATAATTTCCAGTGTTTTTAATCTTTGCCAGTCAATTCAGCACTGTTTTAAATGTGGCTTATATATGAGCAAAACAACTGGCTGACGTAGGGTAAGTGACTTCTGTGTGCCACGGTTGTTCACACGCTGCCGCAGAGTCAAGCTCCTGAGGTTTGAAATGACTTGGAGGAATCCTGCTGGTTTTGGAGAACTCTTTTAAAAATCCACCATTAGTGACCCATGGTTTGGCCTTACGTCTGGGTCAGTGAACTTCGTCGACTAGAGCATGATTACAGTAATGCTGCGAAGAAGGATGGAATACCTGAGTGAGCCAAGTAGCTTGATTTATGCCTACACGCTAGACTCCTACTCCAGGCAGGCATCTGACAGATGACCATCAGTGCTCACCAATCTGGGGTAAAATGTAAACGGCTCAATGACCTCATCAGAGACACAGTCTTACCGAAAGGGAGCCCAGATAGTATACAGCTAGTGTGTTCATCTGAAAGATAAAATGAAGGATCTGTTCATTTGGGTGGCTTTTTAGGGAAAGGATTCTCTGTTGTATTTTGTTATATGTTTATGTATATACAAGGGTGCTTCGAAAAGTTCATGAAAAATGGAATTAAAAGGTCAGTTTATTCTGGTGCAAAAACTTTTTGAAATCCATGGGTGATTTTCTTTTCTGTCACATGCATTCTTCCTGAAATTTTTTAAGACTCCTTAGATGCATGAATTTCAAGCTTTTTTTGTATCTAAATAAACTTCCTTTTCAATTCCATTTTCCACAAGTGTTTTGAAGCACCTTATGTATACATTGTTCTCCAAACACTCTAAATGAGTATTGTTCCTTTAGAGATGTCAAATGCTTCATATATTTATTTTCATTTTTAGAACTGGAAAATTTCTCTTTGGAAATTTTCTCTAGAGCTCACACTTTAAGAAAAAAATTTTCAATTGAGATATCGTTTATATAAAATCACTAATTTTCAGTGTACACTTATGTGAATTTGAATTAACATGTATTTATGTAACCTCCACCATAATTATAGTAAAAAAAGAAGTTTCCATCTTGCCAAAAAGTGCCCTTATTTTAGCACACTTTTTACTGTTATTTTTATTTGGTGACAGCTCTTTTAGTGGATTAGTGGATTTGCCCTTTGTGAAAAGGAAAAAAATTGAAATTAAAATTAAAAAAATAAGTAAAGTGTAAGGATCCCTGTCTGGTGGCTAAGGTGGTTGGTGATCACAGAGAGTGATAGGGCTTTGCATCAGAAACAAAATATTGACTATCAAATCATGGAATCTGGTTTCTGATGAGGCTTATAAACTGGATCTGATAGTCATTTCAAAGATGATCTCCAGAGACATTTTGAGCAATGGATCGGACAGACTTTTGTAATATACCTCAGCCTTATCTCTCAGTGTAGAAGGGCAGCTTTTATTTGGCTCCTTAATAAATACTTGGTATTTTCAGATTGGACATTTTGTTTATTTAAGACAGCCCCAAAAATCTGAGATAGAAAGCTGTTTGTAGTTTAGCCAAGCCACAAGTTGGAATCTTGTGTTTACAACCTGGAGTAGGTTACAAGGTAAAGCGGGTTAACTAATGAGTGAGCCAAGCCCACCAATGACCATCCCAACCTCAAAGAGTTATTATGAAGGCCCACTTCAAGTCTACATGAGGTCACTTCCAGTGTGATAAAAACATGCTGTCTTCATGAGAAATGGATCCCCAAAGAAAGTCCAGTGCTGCTATGGGACGTGGAAGTGAAGAAGACTGAGAAAGTATTTCTTCTTTACTGGAAAAGTTGATTGAGCAGGTTAAAGGGTGGTGGGGTAATGGTCATGAAGGAATTTACCATATGGACATAAAAATTTTTATTTCAAAGAAAAATTTGACTCATGCAAAATCATTCTTTCAGAGAGAAATAAATTATTAGGGCCTGAAGAGATCCCTTACATGTTCAGTCTGATGGTGTGGAGCATAGGGAACATGTTTGCTATTGTGTCTCTGAGTTTGAGGAGTCATGAATATTAAGATTTATTCTGTAAATTCTGTTGTGTTAGTTTAGATACCCACATTATTAAATATAGTTATACCTGGTGAGTATCTAAGACTATGTGGAAAGTTGACATTTGAAGTAGAATCTATTGAGCTGGAGATAAGAGAGCCCTTTGGAAACTTTGGGTAATTCTGTTTGCTGTCACCAGCATGGTAGTTGGGGGAAGGGAGGCCGGGGAGAGTTGTGGTCTGCAAGTGCTGTTTAGGAGGCTTGGAGAGTGCAGTGGGAAAATGTTAGTAACCAGGAAAGATAACTCAGAGGCTTTGGGAGCTGCTGGTTGTGCTTTCTAAGAATTACAAAGGAAAACTTGGGTATGAAAAGATGACAAAACTAACCTCAAGGTTCTTAGAATAAAGATATGAGGGTACTTCAGAAAGTTTGTTGAAAAATGAAATTAAAAGATAAAGGGTATTTTCTAGGGACTTTTTGAAGACCGTTAGTACACATCATATTCTGTGGCCTCCTTAGCATGAGTATGACAGTTTCTAGTTAATAGTACGAATGTGAAATTCAGAATTTTGGTTTATCTGTGACCGTGAGAAATTCTGTGTCCTTATCTGGAAATGGACAGTGATAGAGTAGAACAATTGGGATGTTTTCTGGCTGTGGTGTGTTAGGTACTCTCCTAGGCCTCTGGAAACTGAAAATCCTAGGCCCATCTCCGCAGGTGCTTCTAATAGTACACAGATAGACATGGAAGCTCGGTGGAAGAGGCTGAAATGAAGATACGTACCAGAGGCAATCAGAACCCGGGAGAATGAGCCCTGACGCCTACCTCCAGCTACTCATGGACTCTGTGGCTGAAGGATGCAAAGGCTGTGAAATCAGGTGACTTTCTTCACCGTCTGTCACCTGAACTGCTCGGGAACCCTCCCAACCTGCCTTCTGCAACCTCATTTCTTGACTCTCTGGTGCGTTCTTACAGCCAGTGTTCCATTTTCCTCTTCAGATCCTGAGTGGATCGTCATTGCCTGCAGAGGAGTCCAGAGCTCGCACCACCTTGCCACCCCCTGGCACAGTCCTCCGCAGGGGGTGCTCTCTACTCTCCTTGTAATCTGCAGGTGTTTCCTACTGTCAGCTTTTGCTCTTATGTTTTTCTTACTCACCTGCTTCTCTATCAAAATCCAACGAATTTCATCCAAAGGCCAGCTCAAATGCTACCTCATCCACGGAGCCTGCTCTGAGTCTCCCAGTTGGATAGAATCACTGATGCTTTGCGTTTCCTCAGTACTCATTTGCAGATGACATCTCTCACAGCAGATGCATCCTGCTTTGATGCTGGATAGTGTTTGCATAGCTATGTCTTTCATTAGGTTCCTGAGAGACAGGGATTGTATCTTTCATAACCCATTGGCCTCATAGCCAATGCTTAACAGAAAAGTCCTCAGCAAATGCTGCTGAGTAGTGCCTCAGGCCAGATGTTAGTGGTATATCAAGATCTAAAAATCTGTTTTCTTCTTACTTTTGATCAAGAAGTTAGGAATTCTGATATGCCACCTAGCATACATCCACTCCATCTGTTGCTCACCTTGGAATACTTCTCTGTGAGTCACTGGTGCAGAATGGCCGGTGTTGTCATGGCTCCAACATTTATGGTGGCATCAAGGTTGAGAAAGGCGTCAGGGGCTGGATGTGTTTATGTACAGCATGTTGTCCCATTGACAGTGGGTCCTGTGAATATTTTAAGGGGAGTCTGGAAGCAGGTGCTGAAGAGAGAGGTTAAATTGAAATGAAAGAAGTGAAGACTAAGGAATATTAACATAAAATCCGTATTGTGAATTCTTTTACATAAATGTGCTAGTGTTGTCAGGAGAAGTGGTGTCAGGAAGCATTTCGAGTGTCTACTTTTAATACCCAAATGGAAAGTTGGTTGTAATTATGAAATGTGGAAGTCCTTCATGCTTGTAAATGTCCCTGACAAAGGGATGTACTAAAAGGAGATCCATGTGTGTATGTGTGTGTGTGTATGCGTGTGGGTGTGTGTATGCGTGTGGGTGTGTGTGTGTGCATTTTTCCAAGTGTAATTTTCTGCTAGAAAAAAATGGGGGGAAGCAGAAGGGAGCAGGGGTAAAGTGAGGAATGACTTGCTCACACGTTAGTATTTTAAACCAATCTCTCCCTCCACTGTCTATCCACTCACCTACCTACACCTCTATGCTGTGTATTCATGGCTTGGGCCAACCCAGCATTATCTGGGATGCAGTCGGGAGATCTGGAAGGAGGAGAAGGCGCTACAAATCATGCCACCCCTGCGCTCAGCCAGCTCCTCCCTCCTCAGGCCAGGGCCCCTGCTTGTCAGGTTCAGCACTCACCTGAGGTCCCCAGTGGGTGCTCTGGCCTTCCTCCTCACCCTGGTTCCTGGCAGCCAGCACTCTGGCCTCTGCCTCTCTTGCTACTGTTTTCTGTCTGGTCTGACTGACAGCTACTTGAACAGCAGGCGTGGCAGCATGCTGGTCTGCTCGATTCCTGGGAAGGGGAAAATGCTGCTAGACGGAATGAAGGGATGGACGGCCTCCTCTGTTCTCAACACACCTTCACCAGGCCCGATTTGCTTCCTGGTCTTCTGACAGCAACCAAGGAACTTGCAGATGAAAGCCTGTAAGGGTCATCTTTGCTCGGAGAAGTTCTCACTGCAAAGTAGTGCTAAGAGCCACGTTCTGCAATGACATTGCAGGATTTCAAGCTCCCTCTACCTCTCACCATGCTGGAGTCCTTGACCTCTAGGAACCTTAGTTTTCACATCTGTAAAATGGGGGTAATAAAACCTGACTCATAGGGAGTTTGCAAGGATTAAGTTAATATAGATACCGCACTTAGGGGAATGTGTGGACCACAGTAAGCAACATATAAATATCAAGTTACTATTACTATTTTATTACTGGTTTTGCCTTTTTCAAAAATTCAGTTCATGGTTTTCAGAATGGACTTATCAAGGTGGATTAGTAACATTATTATTATTATTATTATTATTATTATTATTTGAAAGGTGGAGAGACAGACAGAAAGTGATCTGTCTACTGGTTCACTTCCCAAATGTCCGCATTAGCCAGGAGCTCAGAATGCCTGCTGAGATTCCCATGTAAGTAGCAGGAACCAAGTACTGGAGCCACTGCTGCTGCTCCCCAGGGCACCTGTTAGCAGGAAGCTGGATCAGAAACACAGGAGGCCGGACTCAAACTAGGCACTGCCATGTGGGATGCATCTTCGTCGCTGCACCAAGTGCCTGTGCCAGTAACGTTCTTGACACTGGAGAAATGGGGGGACTGAGACAAGGTAGCAGGCTAGTGGAGGTCAGATTGAATTCCGTGTTGTTTGTCCTAAAATGCATACAAATCCAGGATGGGCTTCAAACTATATGATAGATAATTCTTGAGATTCATTTATTTATTTGAAAGGCATTCACGGTTCACTCCACAACTAGCCCCAAAGGCCAGAAATGTGCCAGGCCAAAGCCAGAAGACAGGAACTTCATTCAGGTCTCCCCCATGGATGGCAAGGGCCCAACCACTTGGGCCGCCTTCAGCTGCTTGCCTGGGCACATCAGCAGGGAGCTGGATCTGGAGCTGAGTGGCCAGGATACAAACTGGTACTCCAACATGAGATGCCAGCATTGCAGGCAGCTTATCCCACTGTGTCACAACACCAACCCGCTCTATGGATCCTTAAAGAAGGAAGGACATCCTGATGTGACTCAAAAGTCCTATGGATCCTCGGGTGTGTGCCTGTGGGGTTGTCTGTTGGGAAAGGCAAGTTGGATTCAGAGACAAGAGTATCAAGAAAACAATGAGGAGAGGGGTCAGAATGTAGCCCAGGCTGGCCCCAAGAGGCAAGGAGGCGCCCTTCCACTTTGCGCAGGTGTTTGCAAAATGTCAACTCCAAATCCGTGCCAAGCGAGATCCAGTCCTGCAGACATTGCGATTTTGTAATTTGCTTGCATCTGTGTTTTGCTAAAAGCTTTCAGTTTTAGATGCCCTCAAGAACTCTTCAGGCCTGGCAGGAGGGGCTCTCTCTCTCCCTCTCTGTCTCGTTGCCTTATGTAGGTAGCCTCAGGACGGCACATCTCATTTGGGAAACTGCCAGGGAGAAGGAACAGAAAGTGTGTGTGTGTGTGTGTGTCCCTTAGAAAGAAAACCAACTTGATATTTTTTCCACGCTATTTTCCAACACAAATACCCTTTAGGCTGCAGGAAAACGGGGTAAGATTGTACTTTAGCATCAGCTTGATTCTCAATCCCTCTTCCTTCTCCTGTTTCCCAGACGCTACCCACGGGGAGGCAGAAAGGTGAGCTCGAGGACAGGCTGTGCTTTGTGCAGGGCTCGTTACCTGCACTGAACACCTCTGACTGCCCCTTTCCTGCTACTCCTCCTCCTCCACTTCTTACTCAGACTGAGGAACCCCCCAGTGGCTGTGAAAAACCCCGCAGGCTGGCACCGTGGCTCACTAGGCTAATCCTCTGCCTGTGGGGCCGGCACACGGGTTGTAGGCCTGGTTGGGGCGCCGGATTCTATCCCGGTTGCCCCTCTCCCAGTCCAGCTCTGTGCTGTGGCCCGGGAGTGCAGTGGAGGATGGCCCAAGTGCTTGGGCCCTGCACCACATGGGAGACCAGGAGGAAGCACCTGGCTCCTGGCTTTGGATCAGTGTGGTGTGCTGGCTGCAGTGCGCCGGCTGCAGCGGCCATTGCGGGGTGAACCAACAGAAAAGGAAGACCTTTCTCTCTGTCTCTCTCTTTCTCACTGTCCATTCACTCTGCCTGTCAAAAAAAAAAGAAAGAAAAAGAAAAAAAAGAAAAGCCCCGCAGAGGGCCGGTGCTGTGGCACAGCGTGTTAAGTTGTTGCCTGCGGTGCCAGCATCCCATATGGGCACTGGTTGGATCCCAGTTGCTCCACTTCTGATCCTGCTCCTGGGAAAGCAATGGAGGATGGCCCAAGTGCTTGGGTCCTTGTATCCACATAGGAGACGAGGAAGTGACTCCTGGCTTTGGGTAGGCCCAGATGGAAGATCTCTCTCTCTCTCTCTGTGTAACTCTTCCTTTCAAATAAATAAATATTTAAAGGCTTCCCAGAGAAAAAAAGCCCCTCTTTTCCACTGCTTCTATTTGTGTTTGTTTCTCCTGATAGTGAATGTTAGGATTTGTTTGTTTTTCTTATTACCGTGAGTGTCATCAAGTGTGTTCGCAATTATTAAAAACGAAATGGATATCAATTGGTTTACTGGACTACATCTATACCTGGGTATATGCCTGTGTCCACATCTGTGTTTCTGCCCCTCAGTTGATCTTTTTATTCTTCACATCTCTTTTTTAACATCTTTTGTGTAGCCTCAACTTAATCTGGCAGGCCTAGTGCACTTGATTACCAGGAAGTCAAGAGGTTGCAATCATTTCAGAAGATCCAATATTGTGAATGCTTTTTCTTTTATAATAGGTATTTTTGTTACCATTAAAGGCTGTTCATTTCTGTGTAGAAAAAAAAAAGCTGTACTCTAATTGAGCAACAACAATTTTACCAATTTTACTCTGTTGGAAACTGATCACCAGCCCAAATCTCTGGTTAATCTGAAAATTAGCTGCTGGTCATCAGACATTGGTAGGAAATAAGGGAGATACATTAAAAGGCTTTCCAATGGCTAACAGATTCATCCACCTGAGTGGTAAGCCTGTCCTATTAATAATCCTGTCAAACCAGAGACGAACCTGGTGAATTTAAATGCATCTTAAGAAAGGCAAAGGCAGGGGACATATTCTGCCTGTTTTACCTTTGATGAGCTGACTTCTACCATTTTTCTAACATGAAAAATCCTTGCATGTTTCTAGTTGCTAACATCTGGAGAATGGCAGGGGGTAACCTGTGCTGTGTTCTGCATGTGTTATCACCTTAATATGTACATCGTAAATGGGGTGCTCGGTGACAATGCATTTTAAAAGTTCAGAATATAGGAGGACTTTCAAGGATACATTTATTTTTGAAGAGTTAAGAGGTGCACATAATACACATTTTGAAAGATCCAAAAATGAACACAGTGCGGGCTACAGGAAGACTTTATCTGAGACATTCTTTCTGGTTTGTTGCAAGCAGTACGTTTCATGCTGACGACGCTGCCAAAGCCGTTTGTGTTTGGAGTGGTAGGCGAATGATGGTGGCTGTTTGCTTGGTTTTGGCTTTTGCTGGTGGAAAAAGACATGAACATGGTCACGATGCAAATGTTTTTCTTCTAGCTAATTACATTGCTTGGCCAGATATTTTTTTTTCCTCTGTCTCTTTCCCATCCTGTGAGCTGTAGTGTTATTTGCTTTTGTGTTTTAACAAGAATCTCACCAATCATAAGCCAGTAGATAGAAGTGTGAAAAACACAGTTTAATAAAGAATCACAGGTTAAAAGTAGAGAAAGGAGGGAGTTCCTATGTTAACTATGCCAGACACACCTCTACTATAACTTTTTGGTTGAAAATGCAATTGTGTCATTCTAGTGGCCTTTTTAATATAAAATAGATTTTCTTTTGTGCTGGAAGCAAACCAGTTCAGCTATAAGGAGGACATAAAGCTATTAGCTGCCATTTTTCTCACAGGCAGTTGTAGTGAACAATAGAAAAGTAGTGATGCTCTAGCCCTTTCTGTAGATTCATGTTGTGATTCAGAAGTGTTGGAGCGGTGCCTTATGGTTCATGGGAAGAAGAACTTGTAATCAGCAAAAAGCAAAAACACAAGAGTTGAACTCTCAAGTTCATGTAGAAGAATTCTGAACTTTCAGCATGTTTGTGTCATTGAAGTCCAAATGGTGTATTTCATAAGATTTGGGGGTAATTATTCAAATTTTGAGACTGTTCTTGAAAAAAAATTATCAGGAAGCTATTTTTGGCTTATAAAAACTCAAGGGCTGGGGCGGTGTGGTAACGTAGCAGGTAAAGCTGCTGCCTGCAACGCCAGTATCCCATATGGGCACCAGTTCAAGTCCCAGCTGCTCCATTTCTGATCCAGCTCTCTGCTATGGTCTGGGAAAGCGATAGAAGATGGCCCAAGTCCTTGTGCCCCTGCACCTGTGTGGGAGACCCAGAAGAAACTCCAGGTTCCTGGTTTCAGATCAGCCCAGCTCCGGCTGTTGGAGCCATTGTGGAGTGAACCAGCGGATGGAAGACTCTGTCAATCCCTCTCTCTATCTGTAACTCCTCTCAAATAAATAAATGAATCTTACAAAAAACCTCAAGGGCTGCGACAGTGTTCACCATGGAGGTCCACAAGCCTGCATCCCCTGTTGGAGTGCCCAGTTCCTGCTAATGCAGACTTTGGGAGGCAGCCGTGTGACTCAAGTAACTGGGTTCCTAACACACCTGTGAGGGACAGAGATTGCGTTTCTGGTTTCTGACTTTAGCCTCAGCAAGGAGTCATTGCCAGCATTTAGGAAGTGAACCAATGGATGGAAACACTCTCTCTCTTTAGCTTACTCTGTCCCCTGCTCATTTGCACGCTGGCTCGCTCTCTCTCTCTCTCTGCCTCTCAATTTTTTTTTTTTAAATCACAAAGTCTTACAGACTTTTACCCCTCAGTAATAAAGTGAAAACATTTTTGAGAGATGAACTATCTTGGAATTAAGTGTACTTTACTACTCCTATGTTATTATAATTTAATTATGAAGCCAACAGTGTTCTATATCTTTGGAGTTACTTGCTGTTAGGTGCTGGAGCAGACTTGTACAGGTTTGTAATGATGCTCTTTTCTTCCTAACGCTGTGCTCAGTGTATCCAGAGCTTCTTCCTCATTCTGTGAAGACAGCTTGATAACTTGAAACCAGCCCTAGCGGGAGTATTTACACCATCAATACTGACGAAAGCTATATCCTAGGGCTCCCTCCCTGCCACGAGCAGGTTGTTAAATGTTAGTTATCACATCACTGTATTTAAAGCCAAATTGAGTTGCATTAACTAATACATGGGGGAAATCTACAATAAGTAGGAGAACCATTGTTTGAGAGACAGTAATTGTATTAAAGGAGTAATACAACTACAAGGCATTTGTGGCAGGTACCACAATGGTTTCCACGAATTTAAAAGATATACTTTTCAGTTATTTGAGGTCATGCCTATGGCCTAGTCTCACCTTTCTGGATGGAATAAAGTGGATCTTGTGTTTGTCAACTCAACATCAGCATCTGGCAGGATGCCCCCCATGTTGACAGCAATGATCACTCTTAGAAACCACCAAGCACTGCTGGAGAGGTGTTGGCTGACATTTCTTCCTTGGCCTCAGAATCCTACCAGTGCTAATAGAGAATGCTTTGCAGATACCAAGTTTGAAGGATGAGGAGACACAGAGTCAATATAATAGAGATCAGACCACTGCTTTTTTTAGTTGTCCTTGCTGGCTTCCTCATGACTGGGACACTTTGAACAACAAGGAAGAGTTACTTCTGTTATGGAGACTCTCTGTTTCAGATCATCTGAAACATGGTATCATGTCATCCTACCAATGAACTATGAAAATTTAACATAAGGGATTATTGGCCAAGGAAAATGTATATCTGTTTACTGGCAACTGCTTCATGGAGACTTCTCATTGTCCACTGTAGACAAGATATTGTGGTTCTGCTCCTGGCCAGTTGCAGTCATTCAATTGCTAGTCCTTTCACCCTGGCTCCTCAAAGTACAGAGTGGGCCAGTGTATTTGGCATTAGTTAGAAGCTTGCTGCTGCTAAGTCTTGCTACATAGACTGGAGGGCTCATTCCAGACCTACTGACCTGGAATGTGTCGGTTCACAAGACACTGGTGATTTTTCAGACAGTAAAGTTTGAGAAATAATGCCTCACTTGTTCACCAACTTCATTCTCAAAGCCTCTGATGAGCTTTTTCTTCTAGGAAAAAAAAAATGCTGGATTTAGGACACTAAAAACTCGAAGTGTAGCTAAATGATGGAAGGATTTTTTTTCAGGGTTTACTTTTTTGAAAGGCAGAGTGACAGATAGAAGGAGAATGATCTTCCATCTTCTAGTTCGTTCCTCAAATGTCGGCACCAGCTAGTGCTGGGCCAGGCTGAAGCCAGGAACTCCATCCAGGTCTCCCACATGTATGGCAGGGACTCAAGCACTTAGGCCATGCCCTGCTACTTCCCAGGCACATTAGCAGGAAGCTGGATCAGAAATAGAGCACATGGCACTCGAGCTGGGACTCCAGGATGAAATGTAGGCATCTCAAGTGGTGGCTTAATCCTCTGTGCCACAGTGCCTCCCCCAGGATCTGTTTGATTTGTGTTTATTATCTCTCCGGGGCCCAAAGCTCCATTACAGACTTACCTGCAATGGTAATAAAAGCAGCAGCAAGGTATCCGCAGCATAGCAAGAGTTAATCTGGAATTTCTAAAAAACAAATTTTCTGAACCAACTGATTACATATAAAGTTGACTTTTACATAGTATGCTGTTTAGAATTAAAGCCATATTAAATAGCATTTCTTTCTCATTCCTCCCTTTCCCCCTCTTTCTTGCTTTTGAAAAATAAAAAAAAAAAAATTAGAATGGTTTTAGATTTAGAGAAACATTGTGAAGACAGTACAGAGAGTTCTTGCATACGCCATGTCTAGCTTCCTTGCTTTTTGACCAGAGTTGTGTTTCTACTTTCCCTAGGTTGGCAGAGTTTCCTGGCTAAGGAAGCAAAGTTACAGCACCCAACACAAATAGTATTTGATTAAGGCTAATTACAGAGCTGTCACATAAAACGGGGAGAAAAGAGAGCTGGCTTTTTCAACCAGCAATGAAATAACCTGCTGTCTATCTACTGACTTAATAGCTTTAATTGCCAGAACATAATCAAGATCTGGTGAATTTGTTTGAACATATCAGCAGGCACCAAATATTTCAATGAGATCAAGTTGCATAACTAGTTGTGCTCTAACCCAGGCTGAAATGGCTCTGACAAAGTGAGTTTTGTCGTCTAAAAGGCAACACCTGTTGGGAGAGGCCCGCTGATATGCTCAGCTGACGTGTTAACACTCTGCAGATCAGGAAAGTTGTGGATTTAACACGACCACTTCAGATGAGCCCTACACCTCGGGTAATCCGTTTCACTTCTTCGTTTACATGAAGAATTAGGTTAGGAATGTGCCCACACCTTACTTGGAGACTCACTCTATTTCCTACTTCTGAGAAACATTTTTGTTTTAAAACAGTGACAAAACAAAATGTGGTCATTTCCTTGAACTAACTTCATAAATACACTTTAGAAAATCGGTAAAGAAGTCACACAAGAAAGTAACCGTTCTCCCACATTTGTTGTCCGCTAGCCTCTGGCTGTTGGCAATGTGAACTTGGAATTGAAGGTAGCTCTAAGATAGTCTATTTCCAGGAAGTGGCACTGACAAGTGAGCTTTGACGGGAAGGCTCATGTAGCAGGCCCATTGGGTGAGTGCCTCTGGGTCTCCCCATTCAGACATGGCTACGTGCTTCAGGACAATCTAACACAAGGTCTTCTGTTGGCAGTTTAGTACATGCTTTGTAAAACCGTGTAGTCGTAGATGAAAATATTTTTTATGGAATGGTAGGCATGATTTGTTCTCTACTTAGTAATCGTTGAATTTCTTGGAGTTCAAACTCTTTGCAAATGTGGCACACAGTCAAAATAGTCTCAAAAAAAAAAAAAAAAAAAAAAGCAAATGGAGACCATGTTTCCTAACTTCGAGAAACAGGAGTGCAATTGTAGAGGCTGGTAGAAAGCACAGCGTAGTGCCCCAGGCCACTCCCCTGGAGACCCAGGCTTTGGGAACATGGTTGTATTTTACTACCTGGCAAAGCCACTCACCGGTGATGGCTCTGTCTGGCTGTGTGACCCCTCCCCCAAGTCTGTTGCTGGACTGGACCTGGTGGTTTAGGCCCAGGCTGAGAAGGCTCCCCCTGGGTCTGCCTGGAGACCCACAGATACCGAGGCTTCTTTTGGAAACTTGGCACCCGGGTTACTCAAGGCCTGAGCCACAGAGGCTTGAGTAAAGGGACTTAGCTTGGGGAAGAGTCTCCTTGTTCCTCCTCTCTTCCTTCTTCCCCAGCCAGATCATCTCGACCTGTCTGCCTTGAGAATTTCCTCACCAGCCCTGTCGTAGCAGTGGCTCCTAGGAGGTTGCTGGGGACTTGGGCATTCTTTCTGCACGTGTGCAAATAGCATAGGCGGGCAGGGGAGCTTGGGAAGGAATAGAAGGCTGGGGAGTTAGCTTTTTCAAGTGTTCCTGCTGTTCTTTTTTTTTTTTTTTCCCCTTTGCCTCATCTACTAACTCTTTGAGGCTTTAGAGGCCAAAGTAAAGTTTGTCCTAATTTTAAACTTGCTTCTACGGCTGCCCTGTAATTTTCATTCCAGGGCCTAAATTGGAACGTGTCTCCATAGGTTGGGCTCAGCCCACTCTCTGTGAAGCTCCAGCAGGCACCCCTGGTGCTCTAGAGGAACAGCACAAGAATCCAGGAGTCCACTTTTGTGAGAGGAACATCACGGGCAGAGCTTTGTCCGATTTTAGAAGGTAGCTGGGGGGAGGGGCAGAGGCAGCCCTTGGCTGGAGCCAGTTATCACTGGAGACACACACTTCAGCAGTGCACTCGGGACAAAATGTCCATGTTCCTTCTTTGACACAATTCCATTTGAGAAGTTTTTATTGAGATTGTCTAACTTGGATTCTTTTTCTCTGTGTGCTTTGAGATTAAAGTCATGTCTCTTATCTTTTTTTTTAAAAAAAGATTTATTTATTTGAAAGACAGCGTGACAGAGAAGCAGGGGCAGAGAGAGAGAGAGAGAGAGAGAGAGAGAGAGAGTGGTCTTCCATTTGCTGGTTCACTCCTCAGTGGCTACAATGGCTGGAGCTGTGCTGATCCAAAGCCAGGAGCCAGGAGCTTCTTCCAGGTCTTCGGCAGGGGGCCAAGAACTCTGTCTTCTCCTGCTTTCCCAGGCCATAGCAGAAAGCTGGATCAGAAGTACAGCAGCTGGGACTTGAACTGGTGCCCATATAGGATGCTAGCACTGTAGATCGGGGCTTTAACCCCCTGTGCCACAGCGCTGGCCTCTACGTCTCTTATCTTGAAGATTGTGCAATTCATATATTTTCTGTTGGACCCAACTCTAGATCTTCCTCCCTCTCTTAGGCTTCTGGGGATGATGTGGAGCCACCGTGGGCTTTCCTTGCCCCTTAATTTCCAAGACAGTCATGTGCTGGGATCTCTGTGCTTCTCTCCAGTGGTACGATATCCTCTGCTGTCTAATTTTTCTGCGTGCCAGCACAGAGTAGTGTACAGAGCCTGACTATAATGAATAGCTTTTAACTAATTAACAATTAATTGTTACCCCTATAATGATCCGGAAGTCAAAAATTTTTCCCACTATTTTAGTCGTGGGTACTAATGGCCTTTAAAAGCTCTTCCTTAGAAAAGTGGAATAATTGTACTTGCTCTACTTAAATCTGCCCCGCAGTGGAAGATGGGTTTGTATTCAGTGAGATGCATGGAAGAAGGCAGGAGCAGTGATCTGATAGAGCTTTCTCCTCAAGAACACTTGCTGGAGGCTGGCGATGTGGTTAATGTGCAGTTGGGTTAAGCTGCAGCTCGCAACACCAGCATCCCATAACAGGGCACCAGTTCAAGTCCCAGCTACTCCGCTTCCCATCTAGCTTCCTGCTAATGTGCCTGGAAAGGTAACAGAAGATGGCCCAAGTCCTTGAGTCCCTGCCACCCATGTGGGAGACCTGGAAAGTGGGAGCTCTGTCGTGTCTGTGTTGGGAGCTTCCACGTTGTAGGTCCACAAGGCATACCCTGTAAATATTGTCTGAAGGAATGCATGCATGGCAGTGGCAGAGTACGGACGCGTGGGCACAGTATCTCTAGAATTCCACAGTAGCACCAGATCTGATGGTTCTTCAGAGAACAGGGTCCACATGAAGCCCCCCATTGGCAGGGTAGGTAGAAATTCAGAGAGAGGAAGCCGCACAGGAGGACACCGATGGGGGAAGGGTAGCACCCTCCATCGTCTGACTGCTTCCACTGTGTCCAGTTCTGCTCATGGAGTCTTTTCATTATGTTTTGTTATCAAGGATGGGTATTGTTTGTAGAATTCACTCAGGAAAACTTAGTAATTTTCCACCATAGTTAATATTCAGATATGAAAAATCTCTTACAGTTTAAACGGTGAATAGATGCTAATTTATACATATATACTTCTGCTTGGAATGCCTAATTAATGATCCTCCGTGTCAGTCACAGATATGTTAATGAGCTTCCTTTGCTCCTGTGTCATAATTGCCCCGCTCCTGCCTGGCTTAAGGTTGGTGGAACGTTTTAGCTGTGGATTAGCAAGTGAAGCAAAAGAATAACAACAACACAACTACAGTTAGCCCATGATGTGGAGGTGCAGGAGATGTGGAAGGGTTTGATCCTAAGAGTTTAGTGGCAGATATGTGGAGATGGCCAAAGAAAAAAGCAGCAGGTGACTTTCACGGTAGCTCTTGTCTGGGGAGTGTCAAGACGCACTCAATGCGTGGGACTTGCAGTGGCGTGAACACTGGATTCACCGTCTTTCCAACCCTGGAAACAAAAAACTCTGATACAGGATCTGTCTTTCCTCTCTCTTCTGAATGGCTTTTGATTTCTTCCCCCAAAATCTTGTGTCACTTTAGCAGAATTGGGTTGGACTTGGTTCCTCACTTCCTACTTTCTAGCTCTGTGATTTGGAACAAATTAATCCACCTCTCTGAGTGTGTTTCTCCTCCTGTAAAATACAGCAAGAATACCAGTGGTGTTCAGGTAGACATGAGGATGAAGTGAATCGGTGTGTCTGTAGCCCGTTATGAAGCTGGAATTGAGTGGTTTTCCGTTCAACTTCCTATCTCTTCCTTTTACCCCTCCCTTATAAATTTAGCACTTGAGGCCATAACATCCAGGGCTAGACTGTCCAACTCCTGGTTCTGCCATATTTCAGCTGTGTGACCTCGGGGTGCTTACAGCCTCGCTGTGCTCTGGTTCCTTGATGCATGAAACGTGAGTGCTTGGCACTCAGTAAGTGCTCCAGAGCAGGACAGCTGTTCATCTCTGCAGTGTCAGCAGCTGTGTGAGCACTGAGCCCTGGCCAGTGAGTCACTGGATGGTTGTCATCCTTGCCCAGGAGTCCAGAGGCCTTCTGGGAGGTCAGGAGCCCAGTGCCTTGGCTCTCTGTCAGGTCCTTGTCCGGCTTCTAGAACTCTGTGTGGAGGCCATTTCTTTCCTCTCCCCTTTCCTCTTGGGAGAAGTGTTCCCACTGTGAGAGTGACACCGGCATGGATTTGTACTGCGCCTCCTGAGCGCCTGGTCTCTCTGTTGCTCCGTGCAGGGGCGGAGTCTGGGATACCCAATCTCTCGTCCCACTCTGACAGGCTGCGGGAGGAATAAAAGGCTTTGTGCCAGCCCTTTCATTTGGGGCCTCTCTTTTCCCTTTCTTTTCCTGCCAAAGGCAAATAGTTGAGTTTGCTTGCTGGGATTGAGGCTTCTGGAACCATTCAGCTGGTCCTGACATTTTTCAGATAACAAATTCTTCTCCAAGTGGTATCAGAGTTTGACTTTTCATGATCTTGATCTCTCGCAGGAATGAATGGCTTGATTTTTCAAGAACAGTGAAGCAGTGAATTCTAATGACTGACCCCAGAGAAACAGTCAGCTGCAGCTCTATACATTCTCCAGGTCTATCTATGAATAGTGCTAGCACTTTCTATCTCGAGTTGTGACTTACAGATTTCCAAATACTCATGCTTTCAAAAAACTTGTTTGAGCCTCACGGACAACTGAATGATAGACATGCCAGAAATTATGATTCCCATTTTACAGTATTAAAAAAAAAAAAAGCAGGGGCCAGTGTAGTGGCACAGCAGGTTAAGGTGCCACTTGTGATGCAAGCATCTCCGCTCAGAGTGCCAGTTCAAGTCCCAGGTGCTCCGCTTCCCATCCAGATCCCGGCTAATGCACCTGGGAAGGCAGTGGAAGATGGCCCAAGTGCTTGGGTCCATGACACCTATGTGGGAGACCCAGCTGGAGTTTCTCTGGCTCCCGACTTTGGCCTGGCCCGGCCCTGACTATTGCAGTCCTTTGGGGAGTGAACCAGCAGATGGAAAATGTGTCTCTGCCTCTCTCTGGCTCTCTGACGTTCAAATAAATGAATTAATCTAAAAAAAAAAATAAGGAAACAACTGAAGCTTAAAAAGATTCAGTGACTTGTCTATCAATCATACAAACAGAAGTCTAGTATTCTGACTAAAACCAATTGCTTTGAATTGATCAGAATATGCTGTAGTGATAAACCTACCCTCTCCCAGACCCCCTCTTGGTTCTACTGGTTCAGTATAGCAAAGCTTCCTGCCTGGTTTCCAACTCAGCTTCCTGGGAGAAGGGTGGGGGCTCTGTCCCATCCAGTCCTTCAGGGTCCCAGGCTGACAGAAGCTCCCCCATGTTACAACATTGCCGTCTGTGTGTGATGTCCATGTTGCTGACGATGGGGGCGAGAGGATGACGAACTCCCTCCAGCACTGTCTCTGTTCATAGCCCGTCGACCAGAACTAGTTCCAGGCCCCTATGTAACTCTATGAAAACCTGGTTCATCTTTCCATTTGCTAGAAAGGCTGGGAAACCAGTTCTCAGGAACTCCAGGAACTGTCACAGGCTCTCAGGTGGTCCATTGGAAGATATTTGCAGTGTATATTGCTGCCAGAGCGTCTCGTTCACTTGAGAACCATGGAAAGACATAAGATGAATTTCAGCAGCACTTCATGTGTGAGGTAGTTGTCAAAAAGAAAAGAAACAATTACAGGGGCTGGCATTGTGGCGAAGTGGGTAAAGCTACCACCTGCAATGCCAGCGTCCCATATGTCCCAATTGCTCCATTTCTAATCTTGGTCCCTGCTAATGCACCTGGGCGAAGCAGTGGAGGATGGCCCAAGAGTTTGGGTTCTTGCCACCCATGTGGGAAACCTAGTTGAAGCTGCTGGCTCCTGGCTTCAGCCTGGCACAGCTCTGGTTGTGTGGCCATCTGGGGAGTGAATCAGCAGGTAGAAGATTACTTCTCTCTCTCTCTCTCTCTCTCTCATACTCTCTCTGTCTCTTTCAAATAAAAAAAATAATTTTTAAAAAAGAAACAATTATAATATATTGTGTTAATCTTACCCTTTTGAGGACCTAGTCTTTTAAAAATTAAAGTTTTCTCCAAAAGATAAATAGAAAACTTAATTTTAAAGGTTCTATCCTTCCAATCTGCTTTACGGAAAAACATTTAGATTAAAAAAATAATTTCAAAGTTATTCCTTAGAGATATAAAAGTTAGCTCCTAAGATATTTTAAAAAACTTAGCAAGTCATTCTCAAATTGCATTGACCACTCAGGTTGTTTCCTAGGAAACATCTATATAATTTCTCCTCAATGTTTGGATAATTGACATAGAGAAAAAATTGCACTCAGGGACACAAACCAGTTGAGTTGGAATTACACAGAGCTGTTGCATTTGGGCAGCCTTTTGGTCCAAAAGATTTTAGAATATATGAGGGGCCGGCGCTGTGGTGTAGTAGGCTAAGCCTCTGCCTGTGGCACCAGCATTTGTATGGGAGTAGGTTTGTGTCCCGGCTGCTTCTCTTCCAATTCAGCTCTCTGCTAATTGCCTGGGAAAACAGTGGAAGATGACCCAAGTGCGTGGACTCCTGCTTCCATGTGGGAAACCTGGAAGAAGCTGCTGGCTCCTGGCTTTGGATTGGCCCAGCTCCAGCTGTTGTGGCCATTTGGGGAGTGAACCAGCGGATGGAAGACCTCCCTCTCTCTGGCTTTCCCTCTGTCTGTAATTCTGCCTCTCAACTAAATCAATAAATCATAAAAAAAAGAATATGCAGAGATAAAAGATGGGAGTTGCAGGCTAAACCGAAAATGGTCCAAGGCCAGCCTCAACTCCTTAAGACACTTCAACACGTGAATTTCTTCCACCTGTCCCTGTTCCACATGGTAACCTGCCACAGGCCAGTTGCTGCCTGGTTCTCCTTGTGTGCCAGCTACCCTGGGCCACAGCTGCCATGCTCACCTGCAGGGCTTCCTGTGTGGCCCGCACCGTGTGCATTCTGCAGACAGCTGCATATGACCTGGGGAGGGGATCCAGCAGTGTGAACTCCCTGCAAAATTCCTACTGCAGCTTCCCGTGCAAACACGGACATGTTTCCCACACATTCCCCTTCTCTTGAAAATCAAGTATTTTTTTTAATAATGCAAACATAAAATAGCAATCCCAAGCGCACCTGCTACCAAAAGCTATGAGAACTCAAATGGGCACTTGTGGGTAGGGCCATTGTTGGAGGGGAGGGCGGAAGTCAGCGTTTCCCACTGGCATCCTCTCAGTCTGGGCAGGCACAGGTCATAAAGCTCTGTATCTGTGTTCAGGGAGGTAACATATGAACATGAAACAACGTATCCAAGGTGGCAAGGGCCCGTGAGCAGAAGAGAATATGGTTTTCTGGTGTGCCTGGGCATTAAATCAGAGTCATTGGACACTTGTTAACAGTTTGCTTTCCCAGGTCTCACCTCAGAACTGCAGAATCCGAATTTTCAGTAAATAAGCCGGGGGATCCTCCTTTTTACCAAGCCCTGTGGGTGGCCTGGGACCTCACATTTAGGAATAACACAACCTAGAAGAAGGTCTAATTCCCATCCTTCTGTGACCACTGGAAGCAAACCAGCATCTCAAAGAGATTTAGAAAGTTAACCCCAAGAAATCAGATGCACTATGAGAATTACAGCTACTTCTACCCAGCCCTTGAGTTTTCAAGAAAACTACATTTTTAGGTATTTTTAAATGTTAACACTTTGGTTTCTAAAAAAGGCCTTGGGGACCATGAGAAGCATCTAGAAATATTCTCTTTGTAGTATGCAACAGGATTCTTTCAGAGTTTGTGTGTGTGTGTGTGTGTGTTTAGGTAACTTTTGGGTTGCTAATACATACACATAATATAGGCACACAGGGTTAAAGACAATATGTGGTGGAAGATAAATCTCTTCCTTCCCTTTCTTCCCGTCTCCCGTTTACTGCCCCAAAGGCAGTCACTGGTACGGTGTCCTTGTGTTTCCTTCCAGTAGCATCTCAAGCATGTATCAATACAGAGATGGGCACAAGTGTTCTTCAGACCTCAGTGGCAGAGTACCATGTTAACACCCCTGTCATTGTGTCTAACTGATCATTTTCCTCTGACATCACTTATGATTTTGTGCAGTTAAAGTAATTTCTGTGACAGAGCAACTTGGAAATCCCTGATGCTTACCAATAGAGATTTATTTCTCTGTTATGTAACTGTCCAATGTGGGCACCTATTAACCAAGCAATCAATCCATTCCATCTTGTACCTCCTCCATGGGTCTTGGGATCCTTCAAAAAATTTTTTTAAAGATTTATTTATTTATTTGGAAGGCAGAGTCAGAGAGAGAGAGAGGGAGAGAGCGCTCTTTCATCCATTGGTTCACTCCCTAAATGGCCACAACAGCTGGGGCTGGACCAGACAGAAGCCAAGAGCCTGGATGGAATTAGGTCTCCCGTGTGGGTGGCAGGAGCCCAAGCACTTGGGCCGACTGCCATTGCTTTTCCAGGTGCACTAGCAGGGAGCTCAATCTGAAGGAAGTGGAGCAGCCAGGACTCAAACCAGAGCTCATAGGGATGCCAGAGTAGCAGGCAGCAGCTTAACTCACTGTGCCACAATGCTGGCCCCATTGGTCTTGGCATCTTTTGTTCCAAGCTGGTTGTGGGAGAAGATAGGGCCCAGAGAATCATAGGAAATCGTGCTGGAGACTTGTATGTTCCAAGCTGGAAATGGCACACATGATTTCTTTTCACTTTCCTTTGGCAAGAACTCAATCATTTCTATCTTCTAGGTGCAAGGGGAGCTGGGAAATGTAGTCTTTGGCTGGCAACTGTTCACTAGGAACAGCTGCACAAAGTGGAAAGGGTGGGCGCACACATCTTGGGTGGGTACCTAGTCATTTCTGCCAATTTTCATCCCCAAATGTGCCTGGTTTACTTTTAATTACAGTGAACGGGATTTTGTTTTCTTCTTGGCGCATGAGAGGAAAGTAGGAAGTCGGTAGGAATGTTTATGCCACAGATGTGGTCTGAAAACCACAGAGTTTGAGAAGTACTACTTTATACAGGAGGCCACAGGTCAAGTTCAGCTTTTGTCCTTGCTAGTGCATGAGCCCCAAACCCAGCAATGGCCCAGTGCACGTGTCTATGGACCGGGAGACCCTCTGGCTACCTGATCTCTTTGTTTCCTGAACCACCTTGAACTAGATGACTTCCTCACCCTCTAACCCAGACAGGTGAGGAATAGAGGACTCCAGAACCCCCAGATCCTGGCCTGCCTGTAAAGCATCATAGTGATATTAATGTCATTCTTTTCAAGCTTTGATTTAATGCCCATCCACGCTCTCTCCCACCTTCTTTTTATGCTACACTTGCTACCCAGAAATTTTCTGGCACCCCTTTTGCTTATAAAACTTACCTTCACTGCTCAAGGGAAAAAAAAGAACAAGACAAATCAGCAACAGAAAGGACTTGTGTTAAATTCCATGTTGAAGAGGGGCAAGTTCGTAAAGCTGCTGGCACGTTCCTCTCTCCTCTCAGTGGGAGCCAGCAGCAGGGAGGGAAACGTAATGTTGTACTGGGCATGGCTGCCTCCTCCACAGCTCTGCATGCGTCAGCCCCCAGAATAGCAACATGCAGATGGGGTTGCGATGGCCAGGGACAGGCAGGAGGAGTTGGGGCTGCCTCCGCTGCCTGCCATCCATGCCCCGTCCCTGGTGGGCCTCCAGAGGCCGGGAAGGAGCGAGGTCCTGCATCCCCTTGGCATTTTTGTGTCTGTTTTCTTTTCCTTGCTGGTTTGCATCGACTGTGGTCACTGTTCCCCATGTCAGCACATTCAAAATTGCTGACTGTAAACACTGCAGACGGCATGCCTGCTACTGAAGAAGCCACAAGGAACACAGCCTTGGGCAATGGTGGCTTTTCTTGTTGTGACTTATTCCTAGGCCTTGCACTTTGTATAGGGCTTTGAGGCTGGGTAAAGATGGAATAGGGGAGGAGGGGGAAAGAGAAGGAGGCTTGGCTTATTCAGATCTTTACTTAAGGAAATAAATGTTGATTTTTCTATTGGGTGCTCTCTTTGGGAACTGGAACACGAGAGGAATTGGAAATGTGCAAAATGGGAGAATTGCCAGGGAGCAAAATGAGATTGTAGCACAGAAGTTGGGAGCCACGAAGGCAGTGAGGTAGTGCTGTGCTCTTGGGAGCCAAAGGATACCAAAACACTATCTGTAAACCAAATGACCCCCTCTAGCCTTTGGCCGTCCCAGAGTAGCGTAGAAAGCCTTGACAGCAGCTGGTGCTACACCAAAAGAGTAGTTCTTAGCCAGAAGTCTTTGAGCAGGACAGCTGCTGGTCCCTGGGGTCCTGTGTGGGAACTTCCACAGACCAGGGTGTGTGTCTTTGTAGGCTGTCAAAGCACAACCATTCATAGGGGACTTTATGGGTAGAATCTACCATGATCGGACAAGGGAGAGAGTGTCACCTGGTTCCAGAAAGTTTGCTGGTTTGTGTGCTACCAAGAAAGTCGTCAATTTTGTTTTCTGTAAGAACTACAATGGGAAATCATCTGGGGGCATCATCTACATGACACTCTACTGTGAGCGTCCTATGTGGAACATGTGTGATAGGAGGGAGGTACTCGGGCGCTCTCATGTCTTTGAGACACAGAACCAGCAGGAGATCCAGCTTCTTGGCTGTCCATCTCTTTATCGACAGATTGATGTGTTTTAAGGAACTGGTATATTTTATTGTGGGACTGGTAAGTCCAAAATTCGTGCAGCAGGCTAGTTGGCTAGAGACTCAGCGAGGAAAAGGTGATGTTGCAGTTCTGAGACTAAAATCTGCAAGCTGGAAATGGAAGCAAGTTTTCTATGATGCAGTTGAAGGCAGAATACTTATTCTTTGAGAAACCTGCTCTTTGCTCTTAAGGCCGTGGACTGATTGGATAAGGCCCACCTACGTTAAGTGCCTTATCTGCCTTCCATGTTTACTGATGAACATGTCAATCACAGCTAAAAATTAACCTTCACAGCAACACCTAGACTGGTATTGGACCAAACAGCTGGGCACTGTAGCCTCGCCAAGTTATCACATAAAATTAACCATCACATGAGGAATCTCGGGACATTAAATACGTGAAGGTGGCTCCTCATGCAGCTGACAGGCTAGACAGAATGATGTTAACATAACATTGATTATTTTTAGACTCCATATTTTGATGGTTTCACGTGAATTACATTTTTTTATTTATAAATGGACAGTGGAAAATTATATTCAAATTTCCATAGATGAAATAATGGGAATTTCTTTAGAATAAAAGTTATGTTATAAGCCAGCTTCTCAGTGGCATGCTTACAGGTTTTCTTGTGACAGATCATACGTGTCATAATTTCTAATCTGTTGGGAATTCATTTTTAACCTTGGTGTCAAAAGAATGGTACATGGGCTGGCATTCAACACTAAAATACTAAGAATTCAGTTCCTGATGCTACTGAGCTATGATATGGGAATAACAATGATTCATTTCTACCACCGTAACTGTACTTTTAGAAGTATGTTGGTGAGGCCGGCGCTGTGGCTCACTAGGCTAATCCTCCGCCTTGCGGCGCCAGCACACCGGGTTCTAGTCCCGGTTGGGGCGCCGGATTCTGTCCCGGTTGCCCCTCTTCCAGGCCAGCTCTCTGCTGTGGCCAGGGAGGGCAGTGGAGGATGGCCCAAGTGCTTGGGCCCTGCACCCGCATGGGAGACCAGGAGAAGCACCTGGCTCCTGCCATCGGATCAGCGCGGTGCGCCAGCTGCGGTGGCCATTGGAGGGTAAACCAACGGCAAAAGGAAGACCTTTCTCTCTGTCTGTCTCTCTCACTGTCCACTCTGCCTGTCAAAAAAATAAAAATTAAAAAAAAAAAAAAAGAAGTATGTTGGTGAGGCATACAGGCTGCCTGGCCAAGGGGAAGAGCTTAACCCTGGGATAAGACTGCTCGGGTCCATATCCCAGCTCTAGCACTACTGGTGTGTCCGTTAATCCATCTACGCCTCAGTTTCCACACACAAGCAATGGTGATGATAGCAATAAGGATATTGTGAGGATGAATGGCGCTAGCATCAATTAAGTGTCCACATACTTGCTGCTGTAGTAAGTACTTTCTGGGGACATGAAGAGGCAAAGTCCGCATAGAGGGTTGAAGTTACGTTTTTGAACTATTTTGTGTGTTGGAACTTTGTTATAATTCAGTACGTGTTTGAGACCACTTGATGGTATTGTCCTTTAGGAGTTTCCACTCCTAATCCTCTTAGATGAATTGCAACCAAGATGGAGCATCCTTCTATCAAATTCTACGCCGTAGCTAATAGTGTCACGGAGAACTTCCAGGGTATTAATAATGAGCTAATACACCTATGAATGTTAAATGTCTTGGAAGCAGTTTCCTGATGAGCAAATAGCAGATGTGGTGATGGGTATGGTCTAATTGCCTGAAAGGCAGTTAAATATAGTTTTTAGTCTTTTTCCAAGCAGTTATTTGAAAGCTGAAATATTTTCCCTAAAGGCCCATCACTCGTTCTTTTTTTTTTTTTTTTTTTTTTTTTTTTTGACAGGCAGAGTGGACAGTGAGAGAGAGAGACAGAGAGAAAGGTCTTCCTTGGCCGTTGGTTCACCCTCCAATGGCCGCCGCGGTTGGCGCGCTGCGGCCGGCGCACCGCGCTGATCCGATGGCAGGAGCCAGGTGCTTATCCTGGTCTCCCATAGGGTGCAGGACCCAAGTACTTGGGCCGTCCTCCACTGCACTCCCTGGCCACAGCAGAGAGCTGGCCTGGAAGAGGGGCATCTGGGACAGGACCGGTGCCCCGACCGGGACTAGAACCCGGTGTGCCGGCGCCGCAAGGCGGAGGATTAGCCTAGTGAGCCGCGGCGCCGGCCCATCACTCGTTCTTAACAACCAAATGAAGTATAGGGCTAGAGGAGGAGAGTTCAGAAGTGTATTTGCTTCCTGTCCATTTCATTTGTTTTTGTAAATTGTTGGCGGTTTTTTCTACAGAGGCTTTTGTTTGGTATACATCTGTGTTTGACTTTTTGGTGCAGAGTGATGGCTTTTATTGGTCTAAGAATCCTGATTGAAAAAATAATATTCTCTTTGACTGCGCTCATCCACGTGCCAGGCTCCATGTTAAGAGTTTTTTCTGTGTCACCAAGAGTGATCTTCAAAATGATCAGCTGAACAGGTGCCATTGTCATCACTGTTTTCCATTTGGGGAAACTGAGGCTTAGAGAGCTTAGCTTGCTCCAGGGGCTTGGCAGATAAGTAGATTTCAGGTAGTAAGAATACAAAAACCCAAATACTGTACCCACATCCCCTAATGTCCTGTAAGCACCCTATGTTAAAATCAGCCCCACTTTCTGCTCTGCAAAGTGTGGTTGAGTTGTTCTCAGGTCTGGAATTCTGTTATTAAATAGTCCTGAGTCCTGTCTGATGTACTAGGAAATTGTATTTATGCCAGTGTGGTTGGTGTCACACAGAGCGGGGTTTCTCTGGGTTCCTGGTGGTTGACCTGTGTGTGTGGCTTCTGTTCGTGGACAGATTGTCTCTGTGGAGGCCATCAGAGCAGCCCTGGGGGAGCCCTAGCTGTAGGAACGGGGCTGGGGGAGCTCTCCAGGCCTGGTTAGCAAACATCGCTCCACCACCTTGACAGCAAGAAGGAAAATACCATTCAAATAGAGATTCACAGCTTCAGGAAGAATGAGGCGGAGAGAAAATCTGGCAGAGATTTTAAGAACATGTCCATTCTCGATAAAAACAAAGACTATAACGTTCATGTCTGTGGTATATGTATTTTCCGAAAGATTGATTTTTTTATGCAAAGGAGATACTGACATATCAATGACTAATGTTAAAAAAACACAATGAGAGAGGTTGCACAGGGTGGAGAGTCTTCCTCTATATTTGGAATAAAACTTTGGGTTTTTACTGTCAGGATGTGAGCTTAATTATAGCATGTTGCAAACTTTGCTTTTGTAAAGGGTGTGTGTGTGTGTGTGTGTGTGTGACTCTTCCTGGAGAAGTTTTAGTACTAATTTTGTTTCTGTCTTGAAACATCTGCAGGAGTTGATATAAGATAGTTTATTTACGAAATAGGGTATTTCTTGATGCTCAATGAACAGACACCCTCCCTGAGTTCAGGAACATATTTTTTCATGTCCTTTAGCTTTCACTATACTACTTTATAATGTTTATTAACTTAATTTCAGAATCGAGGATGTCACTTGTGTTGTTTAGAAGATGTTCCTTTTGATTTTTACTCAAGCAATGCACTAATTACTCTTTGGAAATTTTTTTTTTCTGGCATGGAAATTTATGCTTAAAAATTGTGAATTGCTCATTGTATTACTCCAGAATTAGCAGTTAGGTGTTGGGTGTAGTAATTTCTTGAGTAGTCAGGGGTTACATTTGTGTTTGTACATACCTCTGTGCTTAGCATCTAAAAATGTATTGCACTGAGATTATTCACATTGGCAGGTTCATTACACAGATTGAAAACTATTTGATTCCAGCCATAGGCTTTCATATCAGCCATGAAAATTTGCTCATGATCACATTCCCTGAATCTGAAAGAATCAACCTGGATGGTTTGTTGAGATAATTAGTAAACTCCACCTCACCTTCAAACACTGCTATTATGATGAATCTGAAGCATATTAACTTATGAATATATTAGCTTCTGAGTATAAGGCTCTACTGCACCTTGCACACAGGAAGTTTCAATGTTGTATCTATTGGATGACAAATTCAAAAGAAATCAAGATGGAACTAAGAAAGATAAACCCACGTACAAGCTCATATTTGGGGGGATGATAATGTTCACAAGGTTTATTGGTATTTTCTATTCTGATTCTACCACTATACCATTTGGGGAAACTTAACATTTTCTCATGAGAAGACTCTAGTGCTAAAATAGGATGGAGTTCATCAGGACCAAGGAGGTGCGCAGTGCATACACTTACTAAGGAGCAATCCGCTGGCCCCAGACTGCTGCCATTAGTTCCCAGATAACGCCTTCCACCTTTTTTGCTTGTGGCTTCCTGAGTAAAGGCCTTATATGTGATATCCGGGAGTCGGTAGATGAAGGTTTGCTAGAAAATCACAACCTGGAGGAATTAAGCATTTCAATAATTTCACTAAAATGTTGATTTCATTTTGTGAATTATGGAGGAAAATATGCATCTGACAGACGTATTTATTAAACATTCATCCCTGAATCAGGCTGTTGGAAATCAGTGAAACAAAGTCTGTGAATCAAATTTCAAGTTAACAGGATGATTTGTTAACAGTTAAAATATCTTTGTGCCATAAGAACTTGGACCTGAAGTGCTATCTGACAGAATACAAAGGGTTGTGGAATGTGCAGCGCTGTCTGTGGTTTGGTTTTAGTGTGAAGGATAAACATCAGGCTACTTAAAAAGAGAGCTTGCCATTGAGCAATCATCCACCCCTAATACCAAATGTGAAACTCCAAGGTTTAATAATAAATGCTTCTAAATATATTTATTAAAAGTTTTAAATGTAGTCGTATCAGTGTATTGCTGGAAGGCATACCAGAATAACCAATTCCAGAAATAATAATTCCAGAAATAACCAGAATCCAATAAAATGATAATTTAGATAATCTGCAAGAATAGGAAGAGTTGTTTGCTCTGGAATAATTGGGTCTTAGTTGGGAATCTAGAATTTAAAAAGCAGAGAAGCTCATAATTCCTTAATACCTGAGTAAAGGAGAAGGGGAAGGCTGGGAGAGTAGATGGCCCCACAACCAAGAACTTCCTGGAAATCACTTTGATCCTTTCCAAGGGGAAGCGGGATCCTTTCTAAAATTTTGTCTATGGACCTGCATCCTAACCTTACAGTACCAGGTCTTGCTCCAGGCTTCTCGGAGTAGGCAATCCACAGAGTATGGTTATCAGAAAAGTGGCTAAGCATGTGAAAGTCTAATGCTAGAGGAGCTCCACTGTACACCCCAGTGTTCCAAACAGATAAGTCACATACACGCAGTAGAACTGTGGGTGTCGAATCCTGGTCGGTGACACATACAGGTCAGGAAATGAGCTCTTCATCCTGCTTCCTTCTATTTGGCTTTTAGCCACCTGGATGGAGAGCTGGTCACTCCCCAGAATTCTCAGGATGGACTTATCTCCCATACTGTGTGTGCCCATTCCCCATGGCCCACCGCCCTCCGCAGGGCTCACATTACATGGCAGCTGCTTCCTCCTCCTCCCTGCTCCTTCTTCTCCTCTTCCTCCTCTTCCTCTTCCATCCCCTTCTCCTCTTCTTCCACCTGCTTTTCAAACACTTCCTTCATCTCCTTCTCCTCTTCCTCTTCCTCTTTCTCCTCCTCCTCTTCCTGTTCCTCTTCCACCTCCTCCTTCTCTTCCTTTCCTCTTCCACTTCTCTGATACTCAGTTACTTGCTTCTCTACCTCTTCCTCTCTCCATTTTCAAAGCATGACAGTTTATTTTTCCAATCCCTGCCAATTTGTGGTCTCACTTGAGCTGTCTCTCAGCCCCAATAATTGTAGTTCCTCTTTATGTTTTTCTTATCAATCTTACCTGTTTTCTCCAATATCTTCCTTACCTATGTATACTGTAAATATTATAAACTTTCTTTTTTCCATAGGAGAAGCAGCCTTCTACTTTTTTAAAGTTACCTGACTGAAGCTAGGAGAGAGTGTTCAAAATCAGCCCTATATGAGGGTACTTCAAAAAGTTCCTGTAAAATGGAATTAAAACTATGAATTTGTTTTGGTGCAAAAATATTTTGGGGACAAAATATTTTTTCATTATATGTGCAAAATGCATATTAGGAAAAAGCATGGTTTTCAAAAGATTTTTCACAGCAAAATAATCTCATATTTTTAATTTCATTTTTCCACAAACATTTTTGAACTACCCCTTTTTTTAGGTGTTTCATTTTGAAAGAATCTTTTTATATAGGTCAAATATTTTTTCAAATTTTTGTCACTGCTCCCATTTCTCATATACAAATATAGTACGTGTTGATTTTGTGTATTTTTAAAATTTTTTATGTTTTGTTGAAAAAGATTTAGAACACAAGCACATGTATGTAAATGTTTCACTTTTTTAAAACCTTAAAGTCAATTGTTTTGAGTAATGATGATCGTTGTAATAGAGCAGAGCAAAAACTGTTGCCCAAATTCACCCTTCAAAGTGAGAATGCTATGATTTCATACATAGTTTCTTTAGGCAGCTTTGGGGAATACAGTGACCAAGTCATGATTCAGTTTCTAATGTAACTTCTCTAATATGTGTTTCTATATAGTTTATTTTCTTTTAAATATTTATTTCATTTATTTGAAGGCAGAGGTACAGAGAGAGGGGGGGGGAAGGAAAGAGATCTTCCATCTGTTGGTTCACTCCCTAGATGGCCACAAGAGCCAGGGTTGGGCCAAGCCAGAGCCAAGAGCCAGGAGCTTCTTCTGGGTCTCCCATGTGAGTACAGGTTCCCAAGCACTTGGGCCATCCTCCACGGCTCTTCCAGGCACATTAGCAGGGAGCTGGATTGGAAGTGGAGCAGCCAGGACATGAACTGGTGCCCATATAGGATGTTGGCATTGCAAGTAGTGGCTTAACCCACTACACCACAGTGTTGGCCCCTTAATATAGTTTAAAATGTACTTTCTTTACATGGAAAAACTGTAAATCTGAGTTGTTCGTAATTAGTATTAGAACTATTTCCATCAGGGGTCTACTTTGGTGAGAAGAGAGTAATGGAACTGTGTGTTGTTGAAGAGTGAGTGAAATCATCTTTCAGATCAGTGATTTCAATACAGTCTAGCTGGAGACAAAAGGGCTCCAGTGACCTCTCGCCATGATCACAGGGTGGTGGCTTCAGACAAGATGTCTGCTCCAGTGCTTCCGGACAGTGTCATGTCCAGATTAATCACAGAGTACTTACTTGGTCGTTGCAGAATGGGTCTGGGCCAGGGCCTGTTTGTAGCAGGACAGAGGATGGGAAACAGCAAGGCTTCCACCCTGTGTTCATCAGCCTTAATAATATGATGCTGTAACTGGCATGGATGTCTGAATGGCTATTAAAGAATGTAGTGAAATCCTCTGGACTGTGTTGTCCCTGATAATATGGCTCTTTGTTTTGGTATTAAAAGTTTCTAATGTGAAGTGAGACAGGACTGTGTAATTCATCCAGTTATATGTAGTCATACTGCAATGTAAGAGCATATTTGACCAAGGGGCCCACAGGGCACTCATCATTCTTTGGCTTGCCACAAGCAAGGTTTACCATGTACCAACACCTCAAAACACAAACACACACACACACATACACACACACATCCCATTGATGGTGTCTGGTCATTACTATCATTTCTATTAACTCCAGAATCTAACCCAAAAGAAAAGACTCCAGCACCGTTACCATACCACCTCTATCACCACCATCAACCACTTGATATCCTAATTTTGGGCACCAGGATTAGGCTGCCAAATAACACTTGGGGAATAAACAACTGAAGAAAAATAAGGAGTGTTGAAAGCTTTAAACCTAAACCATTAACCTACGTCTGCATGTTGCTGACTTTTTTCCAGCAACCTACAGGGATCTACAGTCATGCATCCATGGCTCATTTTACAGAATCTGCAGAAAATCTTCCACTCTGAAAAGAATTTTCAAAGATAGTATAAATATAATTTATCACCAAATTCTGTAATCTGGGCAGCGTATGTTGCCAATAATGTATGGCTAAGTCTAGAAATAGAAAACAAAATTAAAAAGCCAGCATGTTTTTATGAAAACAAGGAGAGTAGTAAGTCATCATAATGAAACTTTAAACCAAATCTACATAGTAGGAGTGGAGAACATTGTAATTTATGACTGTAAGTTGGACTAAACACAAATGTGAGATGCAACCCATTCATCAGCATCACTCATGATCTAAATTTAACATAGATTATAGGACAATATCATTAATAACAAAGTCTGAAAATTGCGCCAACTCCTAAGTTACACAAGTAAATCTTAGTGAACAGCAGCTCCCTGGTGCTATATCTCTGGGTGCTGTGACACAGCCAAATCGAATCTGAGCTGTGCCTGCTCTTCAAGTGAGGGGTGATGCGTGCCAGGCATTGCCTTGTGTCGGATGTGCAGAGAGACCTTGGTCCTGGCATTCATGTGAAGGAATTCAGAAAGCCAGTGTACTGTAGAGGACTCATGTGGGTCCCCAAATAAGGAGCCAGGTTTTGAAGATGAGGAATATAAGAACTCATTCCTGAATCAGCTAACGCAGATGTCAGAAACAATCTGCTTTCTTCATCAGCTGAGTTTCTTTGGCCTGGCCTCAAATACGTCGCCTGCCTCTATATTTAGGTGAATGCCTTCTCTGTGCCAGATGCTTTACCTGAATTACTGCTGCACCCATCAGCACACGGTCGAAGAGTTACCATCCCTTCATCCAGGGGAAGAAGCCAGGACTCAGAGCGGGTAAACACCTTGCTTAAAGTCACACAGCCAGGAGGTGCACGAGTGCAGATTCCAATCTTCTAAACTCTGGGTGCCAAGGTAAACCCTTAGATAGCATGCCCATAGGAAGGGGCTTCAGAAAGTTTGCAGAAAAGGGGATTAAAACAACAGCTTATGTTGGTTCAAAAACGTTGACGTCTATGCAGTTTCCTCAAAATGCACACAAACTTTTTGAAGACCTCTCCCTTGAGATTGGGGAGGATGAATGGGGAGAAGAGAAGCTCCCCGAATGCCCATGAACGCTGTGCCTGGCAAGGTAAAAATGAAACAGCCACAAGCAGTAGTAGAGATGGGGGCAGTGAAGGTGTAGCAAGGAAAGAGTCCGGGAGTGCGCCCAAAAAACAATTCAGAACAATGCATCGGAGCAATGGCAGGTTGGAAAAGTAGAACAGTAACAGTATTGGGCATGGGAAGGTGCAAACTTCACCGCAGCAAATATTTATTGAGAACATACTACACACAAAGCACTGTGCTGGCTCTTTGTTCAGAGACGGAGGGGTTATTCCTGCCCTTGAAGAATTTATGTACTGGAGAAAAACCACGTAAACAATGTGTTAAGAGCTGTCGTTGAGGATAGTAACAGGTGCTCTAGCTGTGAGATGTGGGAAGGATTTGTTGAATATGGAGCTTTGGCAGTGGGCCCTGAGGGACAGAGAGCTTTGACCAGGGGCACTGGGGGCCAGGGTGGGCACGAGAAGCAGTGAAGAGGACATTCACAGCACTGAGGGGGAGGCCCGAAGGTACACAGTGGGAACCCCAAGGAGTGCCTGGAAGATTGGGTCAAAGCTTGTAAACCAGACTGAGCCGTCTTTTGGAGAACCTGGAATGTAACGCCCAACAGTGTAGACTTTTCTCAGCCTTGGGGAGCCCTGCAGGTTGCTGAGCAACGGGATGGCATCCAGAGTTGCACTTTGGAATGCTAACTCTGATGTCTGTGTCAACAAGAGAAGTCAGAAGAGTTAAAAGGATTTTGCTGTAATCACTTATGAAAGAGGTAAGGAAACCTCCCTTCAAACCTGTGGCAGGGGAAAAGGAAGCAGGATAGATAGTCATTGAAGAGGTAGCATCAGGGGAGACGTGGAGGATGAAGACGGGCGGGGAGTCGCGGATGCTGCCGTGGCCTTCTCAGGTAAAAGTATCATCACGTGTTCCCAAAGCGGCAGGTGAAGCTGTCTGATGAGAGACTTTGAAGCAAGGCTGCCTCCACATCCACAGAGAGGGGAAGGAAGACTGGCCTGTGCTTAGTCCAGTGTACAGCAAAGGTCATGACAAGTTATTAGCAGAGTCATGTCTGGGAAAGATGGTAGATTACCACGTGTCCTATTAACTGGGTTTGTATGTATCCAGTGACATTTGGCTACTGGGTAGGCACTGTGAATCCTAATGGCTATACATTAAGATTACTCTCACTATTTTAATTATAATACTATACACACATACACACACAGAGGCACTGTTCAAAACTCATGAAAAAATAACATTAACAGCTAAGTTTATATTGGACCAAAAATTTGAAATTCATACATAGTTTTTCCATAATATTTTCATGAACTTTTTGAAGATCTCTTATGTGCATGAATTTCAAAAACATTTTGCACCAAAATAAACTCATCTTTCAATTCCATTGTTCATGAACTTGTTGAAGTACATATATATTTAAAAAGCTCCTTTATTAAGGAAAGATGGCCTCCACTGACTTGAATTATCCATTTCTATTTTAGTTCATAGTTTTGTTTTGATCCATGGTGTAACCCTTGAGGCAAAATAAAATTTTGCCATTATTTCGGGATGCAGCAGACTTGAAGTATTTCATCCCTTTTCATAACCACCACCATTCTAATCCCACAAACATATCAGATCTCATAAGCCAGACATTAATACAATAGGTCATATGCTAATGTAATGAGTGTATTTGCATGGAAGATCTTCAATAAAGTTCATGGAAGGATGCATATTACAAAAAAAAAAAAAGAAGAAAACGATGCATGGATTTCAAAACTTTTGCACCAAAATAAACTTATCTTTTAATTCCATTTTCCACAAACTTTTTGAAGACCCCTCAAATTAGAATGTAAGTAGGTGTTCTGGTTGTGTGGCCTGGAGGTGAATAAGTACAAGAAGGCGTACAAGTTGATAGTACACTCAGTTCTGGCTTAGCTTGCCTCACACTGCCTGTGTGACCTTGAGCAGCCCCTTCCTGACTCTGGATCTTAGAGTCCTTTGTCTAGGACCCCCTGGAGCTGGGCCTGAGTGCTCAGTAGGGTCTCCCCCAGTTAGAGATGCTCTCTGCTCCTGATGCTCAGCCCCTCTCACCCAACGTCTAATATTGAGCACCCACCCAAGAACCAAGGGCAGCTGAAGATGTTTGCTACTGTGGCTTAAGAATACACCATTGCCTGTAATTTGAAATCTCTCAGCCTTTGGGACCATCTGTAGCCCGTGGTGACCACTGGGTAGGATTGAGCTTGCTGTCCCAGGAATCAGACAGCCCATGGATGTGTGGCATGAAAGCAGATGACCACTGAATCAGTGTGGGTCTCTGTAGCTTCAGACTCCAGCGGGGACATGGGGTGGAATGTGTACATCTTGATTCCTCTGGTTTGTCAAATTGTGAAGTAAGGAGACATCGTCTGCAGGCAGGAGAGGTGCGATGTAATTTATGGGTGCAGTTCCCCTGCATTTGCAAGCAGAAAGCACGCACGTGTGTGGAAAAGCATGCCAAGAAGAGACGTGTTAGAAAGAAGCTGAGCGAGAGCTGACAGCAGGTTGAGGTTCTGCTTCTGTTGCCTTTGAGGGTACGTAATGAAAATGCCCCTTGGTAGACTGTGTGACTCTAATATATATTTATTGCTTAAATCTATTTTATGTATGTTATTTATTTATAACCAGACTAGACCAGACCAGACTTTTGTCATTAACCCTTAATTCACTTTAAATTGTCACTCACATGAATCTTGTGGTATTTTCTTGCAGTGCATTAAATCTATGAATGAGGTTAAGAATTAAGTATTTAGTTATAACAAACAAGAGTGCAATAATCACATTTCCACGAGGGGCAAAGTTGGGTGAAATTATGCAGATTTAATTTAGTGCTGAAAGAAAAGTATCCCTGTAAAACTTTTAATTTGACTGTATCTTTTTGGCAGTTTATCTGGCAGGAAATACAAGTTAGCAGAGAGCCCTGCAAGCTTTCTCTTTCTTGCTCTCCTTGCTTAAAAAAAAAAAAAAGCCCAAAATAAACAGATGTGTTCTGAATTATTTCTGGATGCAAACGTGATGCAGTTGTCTGACATCTGGTTGGAACTTGGCTCTCCCTTGCTTTTATGTTATAACAAACAAACAAACAAGAAAGCTCCTGGCTCCTGAATCCAGCCTCCTGGCTTCTATGAGCAAGATAAATTTCTAATGGCTTTGGTCCTTGAAAAACTCTTAAAGCCATGATTTAAGCAGGACTTCCTTTATAAGGATCAGGTGGCTTTGTTGAGGGATGGGGGAAGAGATAAACAGGAGGATGTAGGGGCAAAGGAGGAGATCTCAGAAAATGTCTACATTATTCTTTTAAAACATTGCTAGTAACATGAATTGGTACAGCCATTGTGGAAAACCAGAACTACCCTATGATCTAGCAATCTCAGTTCTGAGTATATATCCCAAGGAAATAGAGTCAGTATCTCAAAAAATTATCTGCACTCCCACGTCCACTGCAACGTTACTCACAATAATCAAGCTATGGAGACAACCCAAGTGTCCATCAGCTAATGAATTTAAAAATATAAACTGATTGAAAATATGGAATATTACATAGTCAATAAAAAGAAGGTACTCTCACCATCTACAGCAACATGGATGGATGTGGAGGACATTAAGCTACGTGGAATTAGCCAGACGCACAGAGACAAATACTGCATCATCTCACTTACATGTGGATTCTAAACACGTTGAACTCATAAAAGCAGAGAGTAGAATTGAGGTTGCCAGAGCCTGGGGGCAGGGAAGGGAATGGAGAGATGTTGGTCCAAGAGAACAAAGTTATGCAGTATGAAAAAATTCTGAGATCTCAGTACCATAGTCAACAATGCCATATCACATCCTCGAAAATTGCCAAGGCAGTAGGGTTTTTTTTAAGGATTTATTTTATTTATTTGAAAGGAAGAGTTGGAAGGTGGGGGTAGATCTTCCATCTGCTGGTTCACTCCCCAGAGAGCCACCATGGCTGGGGCTGGGCCAGGCCAAAGCCAGGAGCCAGGAGCTTCAACCTGGCCTCCCACATGGGTGCAGGGGCCCAAGTACTTGGGCCAGCTTCTGCTTGATTCCCCAGGCCCATTAGCAGGGAGCTAGTTCAGAAGTAGAGCAGCTGGGACTCGAACCAGTGCCCATGTGGGATGACAGAGTCTCCAATGGTGGCTTAGCCTGCTGTGCCACAACACCAGCCCCAAGAGAACAGACTTAATGGTTCTCACCACACACAAAAAATGGCAACTATATGAGGTGATGGAATATGTTAATTATCTTGATTATGGTAATCATTGCACAATGTATACATGTATCAGAACATCACATTGTGTACCTTAAATGTCTACAAATCTTACTTGTCAATTATATTTTAAGATCCTGGAAAAGAGTAACATATTAGAAGACATACAAATAAAACATTTAAAAATGTGAGGAAAATGGAAGCACTGAGAATAAGTATTAGACAACAGAGCACTATTTCCTAAGGAAGGAACGGCTCTGATATTTGATGTGATGGATTTATGATTTTGGCAGGAAGGAAAAGCAGGCCAGGGAGAGGAGAGCCTATTAACGAGATATTGCCAAAACAGCTTTAGCTCGCTGAATACTAAGCTCACTGAGCATTGTTTGCGGAATGTATGTTTATTGCTGAAATCTATTCCATGTATGTTATTTATTTATAATTTTAAAGGTAATTTAATATGAAAAAGCTCCTCTGCTGAAATGTGGGTATTAATTTCCAAGCATCATTGATTGCATTTATGGCTGATGGATTGTTATGGGTCAGAACTAATAAACTTGTAAGGATTAATAGAATATCAGGCCGACAAAAACAGAGGTATCTTTATGGTTGCCATGTAGCTGCAGCTGCCGGAAGGCTGAATTACACGAGCAGGCTGCTGTGCCTCGTGGAGGAAGGGGGTGGTGGGCAGTGGGGGAGAACAGTAGCACGGATGATTAATACCTTCTAATTGAGTGGATTTTGGCAGCAGTATGTTGCCCAGGACATTAAGAAGTTGGCAAAGCAGAGATCTTTTGCTAAACGCGGTTACGCTCTTACCGAAGTGCCTGTTCCATAGCTTGGCCAGGTGAGGCTAAGGAAACCTGGTTTTGTTGAAACAAACCAGGCACGAGATTCAACAAGCAGAAAATTACTCTATGCCTGAGGGTTTATTTTCTGTGTGCAGATCGCAAATCCTGCACCGCGCGTGTGTTACAAAGCGGTGTCAGGGCGAAGGGGTGTAGAGAAACAGCAGCAGCTTTTCTTGACGTTTAGGGAAGAAGGTGTTAGGGTTGAGTGTGGCTTTTGCAGGCCCCCTTGGGAAAGACTCCCTTGGGAAACCGCGGTCCCTTAGCTCCACGTGCTTTTTGTGAGTCCAGGGTGTTTGTCTTTGGAGGGCGGTGGAACCTGGGAGCTAGAGCCTGGGTCCTCGCGCTCCCTCGCTAGAGCAGGCTGCAGGCGAAGGCACGCGGGGCACCTGCTTCCTGGGGTCTGCGGCGCCGCGGTTCGCGGAGCTGAGCGCGGGGCTCGTGGCGGTTTTTGCACATGTTCATCCGCGTTTCCAGTTGAGAGGAGGGGATTGCCACATACGTTTTCACACAGCCTCTCCTTCCCGTTTTTTTCTCCATGTAGTCCTTCCTCCTCTCCCCCTCCCAACACATGCTCACACACACACTCACATTGCTGCGCACGGCTCACATAGCCACATACAGTCACACACAGACACCTGCCTTCAGTTTACAGTCACATGCATGTTCTCACAGTCACACATCCAGTCACGTCTGTTGCACTCACAGTCACACACACACACTTGTATGCACTCACACACCCATTCACACAGAGTTACACTCACACACATTCACGGACTACTCACACGTGCACACACTCAAACATGCCATCACATACACAGGTACACAAAGACACACTCGTTCACACACACGCACTCAGACACACATAGACACGCACAGTCACACGCTGGTTTCACAGACACACTGCCAGTTATAGCTCACAGAGTCACAGCCACACTCATTTGCATATACTCACATCCACACACACTGGCACTCTCACACAGACGCGGACACACACATTCATGCTGTCACAGGCACGGTGACACTGGGAGGCACACTTGTGCACCCACGCAGACACACACACACACATAGAACAGTCACGCTCTCTCAGGTGGCTTCCTCCTCCCTGCTGTGCCGGCTCCTTGTTTTGAAACAAAGCCCCAGGCTCACCTCCGGAAGAAAAGGGTACCGTGGGTTAAGGGCTGCCTGTTACCGTAATCGTTTATTAGACCTGAAGTTTGATTGGGCAAATTGGATTAAATAAATATTTAGCAGGCAGAAGCCGCCCTTGACGCGAACATCAAGGCGGCGTGGCAGGCTCCCCAGCTGGAGGCAGCCACCACCAGCCTCTTCACCCCCAAGACACGGGCCTCCAGGGTCCCAGCAAAAGGCCCTTTCGTGGGTCTGTCCCCGCTGCAGATACAGCAGCCGTGAAGCAAATCCTCACACAGCAGAAGGAAGACTGCTCAGTGTAAGACAAGGCCTGAGTTGGACGCCTCCCCGCCCTGCCCTGCCACACACACGCACACACACACACACACACCCCGCAGGGCCCTTTTGCCTGCTCCCTCAGGGAAGGTGGTGCGGGGGGTCAGTTCATCTCTGGCAGCGAGTTACAGAGAAAGCAACAGTGACCTCTAGGACGAAGAAGGTCCCTCCAGGATGCTTCTGGGCTGGGCCTGAGCTGGGCCTGGGCAGGACCAGCAGGGGGAATCTCTAGGAGGAACCCCGCCCTGCCTGGGGCCACGTGCTCAGCCTGGCATCTGCCTTGTCTGTGTCTGCGTGCATCTTTCCATCTTCTCTCCCTCCCTCCCTCCCTCCCTCCCTCCCTCCCTCCCTCTCTCTCTCTCTTTCCCTCTCTCTCTCTCTCTCCCTCTCTCTCTCTCAGCATTTCCATTTCCTCATAGGGATCGCTGTGTGTCTGGCTTTTGCGTTTCACGGCCTTCTAGGTTGCACAGCCACTGCTAACTGCATCTGTTTCCCTGTGTGCCCAGACACATTTCAGAGGGTCAGAAGCTAATGGACTGGTGTCATTTTTCAAGCCCACCTGTGTCATGCAGAGAACACAGGTGTCCTTGGGGCAGAGGCTCATCCCTGGCTGGCTCAGTCAGCTGTGACCCAAAGAGGGGCAGCATCGCTTGCAAACATGCAGAATTTGGTCATTTTGGTCATTTCTCTTAAAAGAGAGCATGAAGGCTAGATGCATTCTCTGAGTTTTTTTCTTTTTCTTTTTTTTTCCATTGGTTGCCAATTGGGTGAACCTGCTTTAAAGTTACTTTTGGCAACATTAAAAAATAATGAAGATGATTGGTGAACTATACTTGTTTGGAATTTGTGAATGTAGCGCTTTGGTTGGTGTTCCTTAGCAGAGCAAAAGGGTTAGCTCAAAGATAGCGTCTATTAGTATCGAAATAAATGATCTGTAAGGAGGTGTTTAAAACTCTTAACAAGCTGCTGTCAGCTCCCCCCAGGCGCTTCAGAAGTGCTCATTATTTGTAAACAATCAATATGCTAATTACAAATAAGCCTTATCTATTTATTAAAGCACTTAACTGAGTCCAAGTCCCTGTTAACTAAGCCACACTTGTTAACTGTGGCTCCAGGTACTGCGCAATTCTGAGATCAGTGAAACTTCATTCCTTTTCAAGTGTTTTCCAAGATACCACAAAAAAATCAGATACCAAAACCTTACAAACCCGAGAAGAACTAATGTGTAAATAAAGCAATGAAAATAGAGAATAGGAGAAAGTTAGTGTCCCGGGTAAGAAATTAGAATGCCTTTTCTTTACATGATTTCTTTTCTTACATATACTTGCACGAAGAAAGGTAGACAAAAACATGATTCCAAGTAATATGCAAATCAAGAAACTCTTTCTTTCTTTTAAGATTTATTTCATTTATTTGAGAGGTAGAGTTACAGACAGAGAGGGAGAGACAGAGAAAGGTCTTCCATCCGCTGGTTCACTCCCCAAATGGCTGCAATGGCTGGAGCTGGGCTGATCTGAAGCCAGAAGCCAGGAGCTTCCTCTGGGTCTCCCACTTGGGTGCAGGGGCCCAAGGACTTGTGTCATCTTCCATTGCCTTCCCAGGCCATAGCAGAGAGCTGGATCAGAAGTGGAGCAGCCGGGACTTGAACCAGCACCTATATGGGATGCTGGCACCACAGGCGGCGGCTTTACCCACCATGCTACAGCACAGGCCCCAGGAAATTATTTCTAAAGTACTTCTTAAAAGTTACTCTCCAGAAGCGATTTCAGAGACAGGGATTAGGCAAAAAGGAGACTATAAGGATATGTCCAAAAGATAAGTTTATTTTGGTGCCACAGAAATTTGAAATCCATGCACAGTTTCTGCAGAACAAGCATTTTCCATGAGCTTGTTGAAGTGCCCGTGTGCATGGGAGGATTGCTGAGCATCAGGGAGAGGCAGGCACAGGAGGAATAGAAAAAACTCCTGAGGAAGCGCCTACACCACTGATCCTTGCTGGTGTCAGGGACTTCAGCAGAAACAAAATTACAGGAGGCATGAGGACCGGTCCCAGAACATCAGACATCATATCAGAGCACAAAAACCCAATTCGGTATTACCTAAAAATAGCATGAAGTGGAAGGCATTTTAATATGAGGGGACTTCAAAAAGTTCATGGGAAAAAGGCATTAAAAGACAGAGTTATTTTGGTGCAAAAATTTCGTGGGGCCAGTGTTGTGGTGCAGTGGGCTTAGCCGCCACCTGTGACACCAGCAATCCCATGTGAGAGCGCTGGTTGGAGTCCAGGCTGTTCTGCTCTTCATCCAGCTCCCTGCTAATGTGCCTGGAAAAGCAGCAGAAGGTGGCCCAAGGACCTGGATATGTGTCACCCATGCGGGAGACCTAGATGGAGTTCTAGGCTCCTGGCTTCAACCTGGACAGGCCCTGGCTACTGTGGCTATTTGGTGGGTGAATCAGCAGATAAAAGATCTCTCTCTCTCTCTCTCTCTCTCTCTCTCTCTCTTTCTGTCATCCTACCTTTCAGATAAATAAATAAATCTTTAACAATTTTCTTAAATACATGCATAGTTTTTTTATTTACCATATGCAGTTCTTTGAATTTTTTGGAGACTCTCCTATACATGGATTTCAAAAATTTTATGCCAAAATAAAGTGCTTTTTTAATTCCATTTTTCCACCAACTTCTTGCAGCCCCCTTGTACATCTGTAGTTCTAGGTGGTAGGAGGTAGGAAGAAATGGCAGAGGGCACCCTGCAGAGTTCCGGCAGTGTTTTAATGTGTGCCTATTCAATTTACTTGCAAGAACCGTGGACTTGCTCCGGCTGCCACATCCCTCGTCCAGGCAAGGATGAAAGAGAAGAACCTAAAAGGAGGTGCTGACCTCGGAGCAGTGAGGCCGTGGCGCCTGGGAACCGGGGCTTGCCTGGTGCTCTGCTGGGCCGCTTTGAGATTCTTTCTCATTTTCAATCCAGGGGCCCTGCCTATGGTATGGTCAGTCCCGAGGGAACCAGAGACATGAGAGCCACAGCCTGTATCCCTCCTGGGGACAGAGGAAAGCGCAGCTTCCACCTTGCTTGTAACTCCTCCCCCTGCCCTCTCTGACCTCTTTTCTAGAGCACTAAAAGCAGGACAGGTGGCTGTCGATGAACGCAGACTACAGGCCCAGGCCGCAAACCCCTATTGCGATGACAAAGCCTGCAGTTTCCTGAGGAGAAACTTTTTAAAAGAATCATGGATTCGGTGGGTGACATGATATAAACTACAGAAGCAACAGGGTCCTTCAGAAAGGTCATGGCAAGATGGGATTCAAAGATAAATTTATTTTGGTGCAGAAATTTTTGAAATCCACCCAGTTTTTTCATGATTTGCATTTCCCATGACCTTTTTGAAGGCCTCTTGTATATGTGACTCCAAATGTTTTTGCACCAGAACAAATGTTGTTTAAATTTATTTATTTATTTTTGAATGACAGAGCCAGAGAGACAGAGATAGAGAGATCTTCCATCCACTGGTTTACTCCCCAGAGGTCTGCAATCCTGGGGCTGGACCAGGCTAAAACCAGGAGCTGGAGACTCAATTCAGGTCCGTTTCTCTAGGAAGAACGTCTGTTTGGAGAGCATTTTAGCAGCCTGGTTCTGTGAGAGCCTTTGGACTCAGAGGGACACTTGTCTGAAGTAAGGCCTGAGGTTCGCTGTCCCCGACAAACACGGGGAAGGGGAGGAGGTGATGCTGAATGGTGACCCGCCCCATTGGGTCACCTGAATGCATATGGCTAGGCATCACGCCAGGCTTCCTGATAGCTCATGGCTCTGTGGAGTGTAACTTCTATTTTTCCCACTCTTTCCCTTTGTCCTAGGGCATGATTAAGTTGTCTAGCATCTTGCAAAACAAGGGAGCACATTTAGCTCTTTTCTTTCATACCTAATAAGGACGTAATAGAGGGGTGAGTGTTGTGGCTCAGTGAGTTAAGCCACCCCTTGAGACGGCGCCCTATCAGAGTGGCTGGCATGGAGTCCTGGCTCTGCTTCCAATCCAGCTTCTTGCTAATGTGCACCCTGGGAGGCAGAAGTGATGGCTCAAGTGCTTGGGTACATGGGAGACCCAGATGGAGATCCTGGCTCCTAGTTTCAGCCTGGCCCAGCCCAGGCTATTGCAGGCATTTGGGGGAATGAACCAGCAGATAAAAGATCTCCTTCTCTCTCTCCACCTCTCCCTCTGTTTCTCCCAATCTCTCTGTTACTCTACCTTTTAAATAAATATTTTTTTAAAAAAAGAATATCATAAATAGAGATGATGGCACAAGCAGTTGCTTAAAGACAAGTGCTGTCCAGCATCCCAGCCAGTGCCTGTGGTGTTGCACTAACTGGCACGTGCAGTCATGGTTGGATTGTCAAAAGAACAAGGGAACCAATGTAAAAGTGTTCCCAGTGGCCAAAGCCAGAACAATTTGAGTAGCAAAATAAATAATGATAGTATTGGATTTCAACCGATAGAATTAAAAAAAAAAATCCAGAAGTCCATAGAAGGGCACCATGGCACAATGGGTTAAGCTGCCATTTGAGACATCCTATATCAGAGTGCCTGGTTTGAGTCCCACCTGTGCTTCCAATCCAGCTTCCTGCTAATGTTCTGGGAGGCAACAGATAATGGCCCAAGTAGTGGGGTCCCTACCACCCCGTTTCTGAGACCTGGCCTCAGCCTGGCCCAGCCCTGGCTGTCGTAGACAATTGGGGAATGAATAGGAGAAGGAAGATCTTTCTCTGTTCCCCTCTCTGTGTCACTCTGCTTTTCTATCTAGACATCCTTTGTGACAAGAATAAATAATTAAAAAAAATAAGTAAAAGGCAAGGAACAACTCTTCCTTAGGAAGGATTGCAAAGAATAAATATAGGAGGGGAGCAGGAAGCAGACTCACCACGAGGCAAGCACCATGGCCATGATTGCTGGAGACAGCTTCCATGGGCGGATGCTGAAATTAATGGATAATGGTTTGACCAGAAACAGGGCTTGCACAGTCTCAGCATCTCTCCCTGAAGATGCTTTTTTGCAACGAAGGGAAAGATAATAACTTTCAAGTGGAGAACCCAGACTACACCCCACTAACCAAGTGATCAAGGGATGCAGCCCCAGGAATAGACATGCTGACATCACAAACCCCTTGATACGATGCACCCAGGAGGACACAACATCATTTTTGTAGTAATCTTGCTAAAAATGCACATCCATATTCCATTCATGAAAAAAAAAGCACTAGACAAACCCAAACTGAGGGACAGGCTACAAAATCATTGCAACCACTTGTCTTCAAAAAGGTCAAGGCCAAGCAAGGTAAGGAAAGACTGAGGAGTTGCTACATTCTGGAAGAGACTATGGAAAATTAACAACTAAATACAATATGAGTTCATCCTGGATAGTGTACTGAGGCAGAAAACTGACAATTGTGGCAAAAATTATGAACTTCTAATAAGGTATATAGTTTCCCAACAGTGTATGAATGTTGACCTCCTGTCTTAGACAATGGTACTATAGTAATGTGAAATGTTAACATTAAGGCAGTTGGCATAAAGCATAAGAAGAGCTTTGTACTACTTTTGCAATTTTTCTCTAAGTCAGAAAATGGTTTAAAACTAGAAAGAGATTTTAAAGGGGTGCAATTTGTAATTAATATTGCAGGGATGTCTTTAACTCAAGAGTACCCAAACTGCCTTTAAAGAAAGCAAGCAGTTAGGTGCTGTTTTTATTATTTCTGCTCACCACTCCTTTCTGTGTCTTACGTCTCTTGTTTCCACTTGTTTCAAGATCCTTGGCTCTGACAACCTGTGCAAAAAGCCTCATTCTTTGAATCAGAGGAAACAGAACATAGACCTTTTTGGTTATGGCTGTTGGGTTTTTCAAGCTGACCCAGCTGTGTCTGAATCCGCCTCCTGAGAGAGTGTGGCGGCAGCAGCAGCAGCAGTGGCCTGGGCTCCTTCTCCTGGACCCTCTTGCCTCCCTGAGAAGTTACTGGAGCAGGCCCAGGGATGCTCTGTTTGCACCTGTCCTCTTTTCCTCCTCCTCGCTCCTCCTGCCTCGTGACTTCGTAGCATGCTCAGGATTCCCAGGCCCCATAACAAGACTATTCACTTCCTTTGCCTCTATGCAGTCTCCTTTCCCAAGGAACCGGTCAACCTACTTTTGAAAAAACAAATACATGGTAGGGATTGGTGTTTGGCTCAGAGATTAAGTTGCCACTGGAATCCCCGCATTCCATATCCAAGTGTCTGGATCCAAGTCCCAGCTCAAGCTCCCAACTCCAGCTTCCAGCTGATGCACATCCTGGGAGGCAGCAGGCGATGACTCGAGTGTTTGGGTTTCTGCCTCTTGTCTGGAAGACCTAGACCAAATCCCCAGCTCATGGCTTTGGCCTGGCCCAGCCCTAGCTGTTGTAGGCATCCGGGGAGTGAACCAGTGTGTGGGAGATCTCTATCTGTCCCTGTCTCTCTGCCTTTCAAATAAGTATAAGTAAACAAAATTTTAAAATTAAAAAAAACCCTCTTACTTTGAAAATGTTCAAATATAGCAACACAATAAGATGAAGCCCTTGTCAGTTTGATCTTAACCAGATGAGCACCCTTTCTAAGGACAGGCAATTGTGACAACGTAAATTAGAGGTTTGCAGTGGTGGGGCTGAGCTGAAGGTGACAGCACCGGCCAGGAGCTCTCCTACTTTCCTCCCTGTTTTATACTCTCAGTTTGTGAACACCACCTTGGTTTTGAGCCTTTAGATCTTGTCAAACGTGTGGCGGCCCACAGAAGACTGTCTTTCCCCACCCCTTTGCAGATGGGTTTTTTTTTCCTGGGAGTGGTCAGCTACAAATAGGCCCTGTAAATGTTTCGCTTAGGGGCCTCCTGTTTGATTTATGCTTTGACTGTAGTCTCACGATCAGCTTTTACTTTAAAGATAAAGCTGTAATTCTAAAGAAAGCTGAAGTCATGTTTTACTGATGTGGCCTCTGCGTGGCTGAACACAGAACCAGCTCCATGAGTGGCCCTGGAAACAGGAGTTCTTCCAGCTGTTAATCTGGGTTTTTCCATCATGGGTTGCGCAGGTGTGGGAACCTCAGGTTTTATTCCTCACAGAACAGTCCAGCGATTCTGGATCCTTAGGAAGTGAAGATCTAATGAATACTGCAGTGACTCAGATCTCTTCCCAGAGAAGGTAGCAGGTGAAGAAGAATAAGAGGCTCATTTCCTAAGGGGAAGAAGGAGCTTTGTACATCTGTGCCCAACTAAGATGTCAAAGTATAAAGCCATACTTGTTTCAGAGAAGTGAATTGAGGGTGGGGGGCAATGGAACATTTGGCTTTTACTATAACTTGCTGGTGATAAAGTACATTTTAGTATCTCTCATTTCCATTATTTTAACAATCCTTTATCATCTAACAATTTTATAGTAGGATGTGGCTTTTCTTTGATGGTGGTGAGAGGGGTGGACTGCCATCTCTTGACTCAGGATAACAGAATTAAATGTGTTCACAGAGAACCATCATGGGGTACCACTAAGAAAAAGAAGGAAAAGGGGTTCTTTTTGTAAACAAAATGAAAGTTAAAGATTGCAGAAATGGTTCTTTATGTATTTTCAGTTAAAATCACCTCTTAACGTACACACACAAAAGCGATCACACGCAGAGGAAAACCTTGTGTCCATCCGTGACTGCCTCTATTTCCGTCATCTCAGAATTGCTATTAGCAAAGTATTCTCTCTTAGGGAGAGGCAGACACACAGAGGGAGATCTTCCATCCTCTAGTTCACTCCCCAAATGGCATAATGGCTGGAGATGCGCTGATCTGAAGCCAGGAGCCAAGAGCCTCTTCCAGGTTTCCCACATGTGCGCAGGAGCCCGGGTACTTGAGCCATCCTCTGCTGCTTTCCCAGGTGCATTAGCAGGGAGATGGATCAGAAGAGGAGCAGCCAGGACTTACACCAGCGCCCATATTCATTGCCAGCACCGCAAGCTGCAGCTTTACCCACTATGCCACAACACCAGCTCTGTGAAAATACTTTTTTAAAGGGTTTTTATTGTACTGTTAATCAGCTAGGAAATTATATTGACTATTCTTGCTATGACCCTGTTTGACATAAAAAATGTAAAAAAAAAAATACTTTTACCACCCTGCAGTAGGATTTCTTCCTGTGATTTTGCTATAATTCAGTCACTGTCTGTGGGTTGGCATGACCTTAGGGGAGCAGAGGGATTTCATGAGTTTCTAGGTCTGGGGGAGAAAAAGAGTAGGCTTAAGAAGTGTGGGTCAGTATCACTTTCTTATTCCATGGTGATATGTCAAGCACTACGAGGAAAACGAAATGAAGATGTGCCATTTCTGCTGAGCAGAGAAGGGAGAGAGTTCACATATTTTTGAGAACCAGATCTTGCCATGGACTCCAGACTCTGGAAATACAGCAAGGTGCCATCGCAACAGGGTCATAGAGGAGTCTCACAAATATATTGGTCTATCTTTTCCATGGTTCTCCTCCTTCTTAGTAAACACAGCTAGTAATCAAATAATGAGCTTTTTTACCTAGACAGACAGCTGGCATATAACCCATAGCAGGGTCAGTAACTTAGAATCTTGTGAATCATTAAAAAAATTAATGATTGGCCGGTGCCGCGGCTCACTAGGCTAATCCTCCACCTGCAGCTCCAGCACTCCAGGTTCTTGTCCCGGTTGGGACGCCGGTTCTGTCCCGGTTGCTCCTCTTCCAGTCCAGCTCTCTGCTGTGGCCCGGGAAAGCAGTGGAGGGTGGCCCAAGTGCTTGGGCCCTGCACCCGCATGGGAGACCAGGAGGAAGCACCTGGCTCCTGGCTTTGGATCGGCGCAGTGCGCCAGCCGTAGCAGCCACTTGGGGTGAACCAGCAGAAGGAAGACCTTTCACTCTGTCTCTCGCTCTCACTGTCTAATTCTGCCTGTCAAATAAAAAATTAATGATCTACCTTCTGATAAACCAAGGAAGCATCTGGATGTTTTCAGAAAGCTTTTAATGACAAATCTTTAAAATACTTAAAAATTGTTTGGGCACTTATATTGAAAGGGATAGCTTTAGGTTATGTGTGTGTGTATGTACACATACACAAGCAGTCTTCAAAACGTTCATGAAAAGTGTGTTATCAAAAAGCTACACGTGGATTTCAGAATAATGTTCACCAAAATAAACTTACCTTTTAATTCCATTTCCACAAGCTTTTGGAAGTGTCCTCATTCATTGTTCTATTTTAAGATGGAGTGCTAGTGCATGTGTGTACGCACAGAAAGATAGACACGGGCAAATGTGTACATGCGCACACAGATACTAAGGCTATCCTTTAGAATGCTAACATACATATGCACATATGCATATAACTGAAGTAGAAAGAATACTTTGCTCCCCAATATTCAGGACAAGCAGAAGCAGTTTTGTAGTGCACTTGATATTTCCAGGCCTGAGATGATGAGGCTATTCCATGAATATTGTCAGGACACCAAGGAGAACACGAGAACCCAATGTACTGTTCATGGCATTTGTAAACTCAGCAGAACTCCCTTGATGCCAGCAGCTATGGGCATGGAAGAGGACATCCTTTACGAGTTGCCATGGCTGTGGCTGGTTAGTGACCCGGGAGGTGACAGAGTACAGTGACCAAAGGGCGGGGCTGGTGGTGCCTGCGCTGGAGCCCCCTCGTGGGGTTGCCTCAGCGTAGAGCCTGGGCTGTGGGAGTGGGGGTTTTCTAAAGCCAGTGAGTGAGCAGCAAAAGGCAAGTCCAGGGGACAAGGCCAGGCCCTTGCTGGTTCAGGGACTCAAACTCGGCCAGCCTAGAGGCTCCTTAACCTGATCAGGACTGAATGTCTTCATTGGCACTGAGCCCCCAGGAGCCTTGTGGTGGCCAGAGTGCCCTCTGGCTCCTGGGCTTGAGAACAAATGAGATTTCAGATCCCCTGGCACTCCGGCCCCACTCCCTGTGAAGCAGGCTTTATCCTCACACCATTAGACAGGCGCCATTGCTGGCTCATGCTGCCAGCTTCCCCTACCCCCCATCTTGGCTGTGTCCCGTGGGCCCCGAGCCTCCAGGATCAGACTGAGATTGGCCAGATACCTGGCAAGTGGATGGTGCCCCGGTGAGCACAGCACATAGCATTTCTCAGTGTTTCCAGACACCTACATTGCTGCTTTCTCACTCTTCCTTGGGGGAAAAAAAAAAAGGGACCATTTGGGAGCAGATTTTTAAAAGAAAAACAAAAGTAAAAGAAACCTAAGCCCATATCTCTTTATGTCCAGAACTTAAAAAACAGATCCTGCCTTCCAAACTTGAGCTTCTTGGGTGAGAAATAAATGTAAATCTTGGGTCTAATTCCCCCGATTTTTCTGACTTAGCAAAGACAGAAAACCAATCCATTGCATTATCGACTGGTATCATTAGCTTGAGGTTAGGGACCCAGCGTTTTCTCTGAAGCAGGTCTGCTGCGATCTCTCTGCCTCTCTTATCCCTCTATCATTTTTGTGCTCCGTCTCTCTCCAGCCTTTGATATGGTAATGATCTTGCACAAGAAAAGCCATTTTTTTTTTAATATGAGTGCTTAAGGAATTAAAGGTGAGTGAGAAGGTGGAAGGTGTTAAGAAGGATGGCAATTTGTCATTAAAAAAATAAATGAGCATACCCCTCAGAATTCAAAGGCAAGGGAGCAGGAAGGGGAGGGGACAGACGGTGGGTGTCTCTCACAGTGTCACTGACGGGCTGGCTTCAAGCCCTCTTAACAATGTGCACTTGCTCTCCCTAAGCTTGTGGATTGATTTCCCTGTGCCCTCCACAACCTGGCTGCAGTTAAGCCGTGTGTCCGCCACGTGATGCTGAGCCGAATCAGATTTTCCTTTTAGTTGTTCGATCAAATTTTCCTTCCTAGAGCTTAGAAGGCACACTTGGGACCACAGAGTAATTGCCTCCACACACTGAACTGCTGATACCTTTATTGGATTGGCATAGGGTTTCAGAGGACTGTGTTTAACATGCAGTGAGCCGCAGCAATGCAAACAGCTCCAGTGTTTAAACAAGCATCCATTAGGCCAGGAAACAAGGCGGTGCCAGCCCATTTGGTGCTCTGTAGTGCTGGCAGCTGGAGGTGAGCAGGACAGCCGGGCGCTGAAGCGGGAGAGGGGCGGGCTCCCGGGGACGCGGAGGGATTGTAGTGTCAGGGAAGGAGCGATTCTCTTTAGATTTGAGGATGAGGGCGGGGGAGCGGAAGGGGGAGAGAAGCGTTGTGGCTGGGGACACGTGCAAAGCTCATTAATATCTCATTATGTTAGAATTGCAATCGCCCTGCAGTTCGGCCTTCACATTGGCAGTGCCGGAGCCGCCAGCTAGGGGAAGGCCGCAGCCCCCAGCCCTTTCGCCGCAAGTCCTAGCAAGCTCCCCACGCCTGTGTTGCACCGAGGGAGTGAGTGGTGGCGTTGCATTTGTGAGGGAGAGCGTGAGGAAGCCCCACGGGAGCAATACCGAGCAGCTCCAGAGCGTGAGGGAGATGAAAGCTGGGGTTTGTAAATAACCAGTGACCGGCTCTCCTCCGTGCCATCCAGCCAGGGAGAGCGAGGAGAGCTGACCCGGAACAGAGAGAGAGCTGTGGCAGGCAAGCCGGAGCCGTGGGGGAGCCTGGGGGTGCAGGGCAGGGCTCTGGATTGAGGCTTGGCTCTCCCAGGGAATGGGTCAATGGCTCCCTGTGTTTTCTTGGGGCCCCTGGTGGAGAGGAGAGAGGGGGCAAATGAGGAGGAAAGGGAGCAGGGCAGGGGCGCAGCTCTTAGGCTTGGGGGATGCGGCAGCCGTCCCCACAGTCCTTGGGGTTTGTGGGAAGATTCTGAAGCAGGCAGGGGTGAGTGGAAGCGTCTCCCTCCCTTCAGGCCCTACTTGGCGGGGCCCAAAGACAGTGCAGGATTTTCCCCAGGGATGAACTCTTCCTAGGGCTCCGCTCTTGTGCCTCGCTCACACCAGTCTGTGACCCCAGGGACTCCAGGTCAGAGGCTTCATGGGAGGAAAAGTAGGAGCCCCTTTTGGTGGAATGGTAACATGCCCGTAGACACTCAAGTCTGCTCTGTTAAAGGATCAGAGGTTTCTGTCTACCCTGGGCAGATAGGAAGCTGCGTGAAAATTCATGGAAAATTTAATCAAAAGGTAAGTTTATTTTGGTGGAAGAAATTTCAAAATCTGTGCATATGAGAGGGCTTCTGAAATGCATATTTATGAAAAAAAGCCATGCATGGGTTTCAGAAATGTTTGCACCAAAATAAACATATCTTTTAATTTCATGTTTCCATGAACTTTTTGAAATAGTGTGAGTGTGGCCTCCATCCATTGATGACAGCTAGGTGGTGGCCACATTGACAGATAGGTGCCAAAGCACAACAGTGTGTGGATTGTGTGCTACGAAGCCACCCTCCAGTAATTCATATTAAATTTCTTTAAGACCATCCCTTTTCTGCCTCCTTATTCTTTCGAGTTCTTATTTCTACCTTTGAGTTTTCTTGCTGTGCACTTGTGGTTTCCAGGTTCCCTTTTCCAGAACAAGTCCACACAGACACACCCACACCCACACGGATCGCCAGAGGTGCCGGCCCCGAGATCCTCTGCTTGGTGTGGGGTGGGGGCAGTCAATGAACGAAGGATCATGCGTACAAAGTGATGAGGCCAGTTTTCAAGGATGGTTTGGGGTCACACTTCGTTCTGACTTAACACGATATTCCATTAAAATAGGGCTTATTCATCAACTCACAGAAAGGCAAAAATGTTAACGTCATCATGGAGAGCTGTTTGTGGTCATTTGGGAAAAATATAGCTAGAGTCACATTGGTCATTAGTTTGTTATGTACAGCAGCACTCGTAATGAACACTTAAAAATAAATGTATCTGATAATCACAACCAAGTTATTTAGGTTGCAGTGTACAAATACTGCTGAGAAGCACATTTCACAAGGCTTTTTCTTTTACAGTCTAGAGTGGAAGTAGTAAAATTCAGCCTTATGTGTATTAAAATCTATTATTCTTTTGACTGTGCAGCTCTGAGAAATCAACCACACGTCCAAAGAATGAAGCCAGGAAACCGCTCCGTGGTTGTAATTGCAGAGCCAAATATAAGAGAAAATAACCTCCGTCTTGTTTACATGTTGATTTTGCCAAGATGAATGCTATCTAACTCCCCCCCGCCCATGAAGAGTTCATAGTTGTAATAGCAAACCAAACTTCCAGGGCTTAACTTCTGTGTTGGGGTCCCTGCTGGGGGGTGCACCACATTCCTTGAGATCTTGGCCAGTTTTCCACCGCCACTTCCCCTCTCTCAGTCCCTTTCAGGGACACGGGGGAGACCCAGGCATAGATTTGTACTCTTCAAGCTGTCCTTTGCCAACATCTAAACTCTCCTACCTTAAACCACTTTGCTTTCCTTTCTAGGAAAGGAAGACTGGAACTGAACTTTCTCCATAACAAGAAAGTTATGACATCCAAATTGCCCATTTGAAGAGAAAAGGATGGTGATAGAGCAGAATTACAGCTCAAAATAAAATGCGATTTAACTTTCAGTTTTAAAGAAAAAGTGAATTCCTGGCTCCTTTCAGGCCTTTGCCATGAATAAAACTTTAAAGTGAAATATCAGAAAATCAAGGCTGAGATGGGACTTAGAGAGATCCTTCATGCCTGCCTCCCCCTTCTTCAATGAAGACCATATCTAAATCATCCCAGATGGCTGTGCTATTTTTAAAGATCTCCAGAAAAGGAGATTCTACCACCTCCCCAGTAACCCATTCCAGCATCTCTGGTTCCTCGCTGCCAGAATTATTTTTTTCCTGACAGTCCTCAGCGAATAAGAGACAGCATCCTAGATTTGGGGACTATAGTATTCCTCTTCGAGATTTTATCCACTGTGCATAGAAGGAACCTCAGGGACAATGGTTTATGTCTTTCTCCAGCCAAACAAAAAAAAAAGTGTTTTCTATGATTTTTGACTTTGAATTGTATTTGTGAGCTTCTTGAGGTCCACTCCAGATTCTCTTGAGGCTTGCATGTGCTCAGTACTCCCCTTCGTGAGAGGGGGCAGCATCAATAGTCATGCTTCCAGACTGGAGGAACAAGAACAGGGTCACACACAGCCCCTCAGCTGACTCCCTGTACTGGACAGTCTCATCCAGGCAGTCACGCGTTCATTCCAGAAATACTCACCTCCGACGGTGTGCTAGACAGACAGCATCGGTGAACAGCACAAGCTAAGGCCTGTGCACGGTGAGCCTGTCCTCCAACAGGGCAGGGGGTGACAGCAAGGAAGGAGCAAGAAGCAAGATGACTGTGCATTGTAGTTAGTGGCCTGAACGGAGTCCAGGTGGGGAGGCGAGCTGGCTGAGACAGACCAGCCAGGACTGCCTTTCTGGAGAGAGTCTTGAACTGGCCTGAAGATGGATAAGGAACCAGCCCAGGCAGGAGCTGGGAGAAGCCCAGTCTCCATGAGCAAACCACAGGGCAGGTGCTGAGGTGCCGGGAGGGGCCGGTGTGGCTGGAAGGGAGTTGGGGAGTCTGACAGAGGACAGTGGGAGGAAATGAGCTCGGTGACCCCAGGCTGTCCGGCATCTCATTGGCCGTGGCTATGACTTTGACTTTAAAAGAAATAGACTCTATGGAAGGATCTTGGGCAGAAAATGTGATCTGATTAATGTTTTTTAAACTATGACTCCGGATGCTCATGGAGAATAGATTGGAGAGGTAAGACGGGAAGCAAGGTTAATGGCACAAGTGTCGAGGGCAGGATGGGGAGAATGCTGGTGGGGAGAAGGGAGACTCAGCAAAGGAGACAGCAGGAGGCATGCAGGCCAGCACCCCATTTATACTCATAGGTGCACCCCAACTTAAGAAACCAAAATGCATAGAATCAGAACTTTTAGAAAGAACGCTTTTTCCCTTTATAAAGTGATTCACCTCAAATATCTAAGTCTATAAAACAGAGGAAGATATGTATGGGTCTTTGACTATAAATTTTAATAAGAGATAAAAACCTTAATAGACAGATCAAGGAATTAGAAGGAATCGTGGAGGTCATTTTCTCCTTCCTTCCACCCTGCGCCGAGGCCACTGTACCAATTCCGACAGGAGCATACAGCCTTGGTGTGAAAACCTCAAGGCACAGGAAGCTCATTTAGCCTCACAAGGCAGTCCTTTCTATTTTGAATCTCCCTAATCGTTTTTTGAAAGTCTTCCTCAGTTAGAGGTTGAATTCTCTCTCCCCATTACTGGCACCCATTGCTCTTGGTCGCAAGTTCTGGAACTACACAGCTTCAATCCAGTTCTCTTCCTGCATAGCAGTCATCAGCTGTGAAAAGAGCCCCTGTGGCACGCACATACCTGTGTGGCCCTGGATGTGGAGAGCACACGTTCAGTGAGGCACCTGGAGGTGCAAGTGCTCGTAGCTTTGAACTTTGAGGAAGCCAAGGCTGCTCATAAGACAGGTTTTCCTGGCTTAAATGCAAAACCCAACAGACCCACAAGCCTGTATCAGTTATTACTAACCTGTGACAGACTGGTTTTTTTGTTTTTGCTTTTGTTTTTGTTTTTTTGACAGGCAGAGTGGACCGTGAGAGAGAGAGACAGAGAGAAAGGTCTTCCTTTGCCATTGGTTCACCCTCCGATGGCAGGAGCCAGGTGCTTCTCCTGGTCTCCCATGCGGGTGCAGGGCCCAAGGACTTGGGCCATCCTCCACTGCCCTCCCTGGCCACAGCAGAGAGCTGGCCTGTAGAGGGGCAACAGGGACTAGAACCCGGTATGCCGGTGCCGCAAGGCAGAGGATTACCCTAGTGAGCCGCGGTGCCGGCCAGAGTGGTTTTTCAACGTTACAGGGTCACAAACCAAATTGAGAATCTGGTCAAAACTCTGGACCCTCTCTTCTGCATACAGTTCTGCCTATGATTTTTTAGGGTTTTCAGAGCTCTTAAAAATCTGTTGTTATGTAACCTCCAGTTTATAAAGCCAGCAAATGTTATCATGGGGTCCTGGTTCTGCCATCTCAAACTGAATTTCTGCATTATCTCTAGATCTGATAATAATGTGCTATAGAAAGATAAAGATCTCTGTGAAAATCCCCACAGGTTAATATCAAATTAATGGAAGAGGAAAGTTAAAGTCTTCAAGTGCTTCTGACCTAGGCAAGATCAGCCCTATCTTTCTATGAGCAAAATGAAATTTACAGATAGTGACAAAGGGACTTAGATCTGGATGGGGCCAGGCATGTGGCTCAGCCGGTTAAGTCGCCGCTTGCAATGCTGGCATTCCCTATGGCTGATGGTTCGAGTCCTGGCTGCTCTGTTTCCAATCTAGCTCCCTGCTAATGTGTATGGGAAATCAGTGGAGATGGCCCAAGTTCCTAGGCCCCTGCAACCCATGTGGGAGACCCGGATGGAGTTCCAGGCTCCTGGCTTTAGCCTGGTCCAGCCCGAGCCATTGCTGCCATTTGGGGAGTGAAACCACAGAAGGAAGATTCTTTCTCTCTCTCTTTCTCTCTCTCCTCCTCTGCCTCTCCCTCTCTCTCTGTAATACTCTTTTGAATAAATCTCTATAAAATTAAAAAAAAGAAGACCCAAGGGAAGACAGTGCTGGCAGAATGTGCCTTCTTCCAGCTCCAGTGATGAGCCATGGTTACCCTCTGTACCTTTACGGACCTAGAGCACAGCAATCCAGGCCTGGTTCCTGGGAAACGTGTGCTTGTGTTTGTGTCTCCTCGGTGGCATTCCTGAAAAGTGGTCTCCCGTTCAGTTGGTCATTACCATGGCCCACTTGGGTGGCATGCCGTCGCCAACACCATCCTCTTCAGAATCAAGCTGGGGTTGGGTCCATGGCTAATCCATAGCCACAGCTTAGTAACTCCTGCACTGCAGGACTGTCCTGAGAACATCTGAAGGAGCTTCCACTCTTATAGAAAAGTCACCTGCAGGGAGGACTTGCTCGTGTGCCAGCCAGCCACAGAGGGGAGAGTGTGGTTCTGCTGGTGCCCTGCCTCCTTCTCCATCTCACTTAGGAACCTCTCTGTGGAATAGTCCAGAGATGCAGAACGCACTCCAGTCATAAGTCATGTAGAGTAAAAGGCCGTGGACTTCAAACCTGAACTCCCTCACACTAGCTGTGTGGCCTTGGATGATTGATTGAATCTCCCCGAGCCCCAGTGTCCTCATTTGTGTAAGTGAGGTTTGTTAACCTACCTTGCATGGTTAATGTGGGAATTCAGGGAAGAAATCTTGGATTTGCTCAGCATACAATGGATGCACCAAAAAAAAAAAAAAAAAAAAAAAAAAAGGTTACTCTTTGCTAGTAACTTTGGGGAAGGCCTCAATGTTAGGGGCCAGTCTCACGGTAAATGTGGCTCATGCTGCTAGCCTTATTCCAATGTGGTTCGGACCTGGATCCCCGGAGGGATTCTGGATGAATTCCTGTCCCCACCCCTGGTCATTTTGCTTGAGATAAGGAAGAAGTCAAGGAGTGTCTGGTGTGAACCCTTGCCTCCAAGCCAGGTGCCTTGGTTACAGAGGGGTTCCGTGCTGTCCCGCCCCCATCCTAACAAGGGTCACTGGATGTTTTGGAGCCGTGGGCTCACAGACAGGCAGATCGCTGAGACAGAGAAGTGTGGGAATTGGCAGTTAGTATGCATGGGGACACTTCTGAAATCCGTCCGAGTTACTCAGGGGTAAGATCAGACCAACGACTGGGTAGGGCAGGGCACCTTCTGCCTATGCGGCTTCCGCGAGACTCCATCTGAAGTGAAGTTTGCAAACAGAGACAGGACCCGCTAACCTCATCATTCCGGGAGTCATGTAGAGGTGGATGAGACTTGGGCATCTCCCTTTGCTAATAAGGAAACCGGCTTCATTAACTGGAGGAAATGAATTTGGATAATGCTGCAGCCTGAATCTGCTTCCGAAGCGGGCTGGGTTCTTTCCCTTCCTGCGAGCTGATGTTCAGGCAGCAGTTAATTCAAGAGGCTGTGCTCACAGGCCCTGCTAGCAGCTGGCAAATGTAGTGCTTTCCTGATGGCGCTCTCAGACCCCGGCTGCTCCGGCAACTGAGAACCCAGTCATAAACCATCCAGAACGATTTTGCAACATGGGACTCATTTGCATGTCTTAGTAATATGGGAGTCAAATGCCTATTTTAGGTAAATATAAGCCTCCCAGTTGACTTAAGGTAATTGAATGATTTCAGATTTATTTTTGTATATATACTTTCTTCTCAGCCCCTGGCTTTACGCAAGCATAAAATCACATCTGAAAACCTCAGTTTTGAGATTCAACTTGGCTCATCTGAATTAAAATCAAAACGTGAGGAAAGTGGCTTCTCAACTCCAGACCGGGGTCCCTTTGTCTGTGCACCCCAAGAGTCTGCAGTGCAGCTGACCGTGGTGTCTTCCTTCTGTAGCCACCCCGGGAGCCGTATGGAGAAAAAAGGCAGCGAGAACGATGCTCCCGACTCCACTCCAATTTCTTTCGTTTCCCTTTTTAATTGGTTTTTAGCTTCTCTGTGATTTTTGTTCTCTCCTGATTGATTCTGAACTTGGCTCATCCGATCCCAGGTGCTGTGGCTGGTGGGATCGGAGATGGCTGGCATTTTGCTGGGTTCTGTTCTACCCCCTGCCCTTAGTTTAAGCGAGGCCTGAGCTCACAGCACTGCTGTATTTCTGGAGAGAACTGCCACCTTTACAGGATTTACCGTGGTCATTTTCTCTCCACGATATGACGCTTTGTGAATTAAACTCCAGGTTCCTGGGGCTGAAGGTAGGAACGGTGCTGGATAAGCCAAGCCACATGATAATGAATAATAATAACCACCATCTCCCCTCTGTCGAGAGCTCTTCGCGGCAGGCTGTGTCTCACTCCTGTTTGCATCCCCAGCTTCTCACACTGGGTCTGGTGCAGGCATGATGCTCTGCGAGTGTCTAGTGAATGAATGCACTCATTTTTGCAAAGCCCTTTTTAATTTATAAAGATACTCCATGCAGCAACATGGGGTACTGTCTTTAAGACTTTAACAAAACCGTTTCCTCCCTCCTTTCATTAGGATTGTGAAATTGCTTTGGAATTTTGGAGCGGTGCTACTTTTGCTGTATGCCTTTCATGAAAAGCCAACACCTAAGTCCTTTTTTTTTTTTTTTTAATGTGAAGGGCTGAAGGAGGGAGGGAGGAGGAAGGAATTTGTTACTGGATACTTTTCTTAAAAAGAAATTTTCAAATGTTGTTATCTCTGGATATCTTTTTTTTTTTTCCAACAGCAGTCCAGAGCTGTTTTCCTCCTCTTGTACTAGGATGTAGGTGCATTTTAACAAAAGCAAGGCATATGTTTTAAAGGGAGAGGCCAAGTAGGGAGCCAGGGAAAGCCTTTGTGATCATTTTTATGACTTGTTTTGACTTGGCAAATGTTCAAGGTTATTCTGCTTAACCAAATAATCTACACCACTTCTGTATCAGCAATAGCTGAGCTTGCCTTCCAAGGTACAGCCGCCAGACTCTCCCGTCGAGACCTCCTGGAGGATTTCAACCTTGTCCTGCACTGAATCAATGGCCGGGCTAACCCCGTACAACCTCTTGGCTGTTTGGCTTTCGTAGCCACCCAGGAGTTCATAACCAGACAGCTTCTTCTTAAATGACTTCATTGGTTCACACTCATCGCCTTCACACTAACTTTTTTTTCCCATGAAACTCAAGTGTAAAAGTAGGAAAATAACAGTACTGCTGTTTTTCCAGAAATCAGGCACTTAGTGTAAAGCCTCAAGTCAGCTTTAGAAATGTAAAAACTTAGAAAGATCTTTAGCTTTTACAGGTAGAGCTCAGGTTTATAAACCAGAAAAAAAAAATAGAGAACAATATAGGTGAAATAAAATACAGAAGAACGTCAGGTAATGACAATGCCAGGGCATTGCTTCTATTACACCCACGTCACATCCTCATGCCCTGGGATGCTGAGATTCTTTCTTGGTTCTTGGAAGCCTGTAGTTAGTGTGTTTATAGCCATGTCTCTTTTATGCTTGGAAAAGACAGAAAGAAAACCTTTTAGTAAGGACCACTGTTCAAAGTCTATATTACATTGACTTTATTACCCATGTTAGTATTGTGTGTCAGAAAGCATATTGCTCATAGATAGGACACACAGTAATTTGGAAATATTCATTTTGGCCTCAGCACCAGATGACCTTGGCCTACCGCAGATTCATGCTCTGAGGCTATATTAGTTTCTAGGACTGTCATAACAAAGAAACACAGACTAGGTGGCTTAAAACACTAGAAATTTATTATCTCACAGTCCCGAATGCCGGAGGTTCAAAATCAAGATGTCAGCAAGGTGGCTGTGGGATCCTTCCTTGCTTCTTGCAACTTTCTGGATGCTTCCGGCAGCAGTGTGCAGCTTATAGCTGCCTAACTCTAATCCCTGCCTCCGTCTCCCGTGATGCTTTCCCTGTGTGTCTCCATGTCTTCTCACAGCCACCACATTCTTACAAGCTGATAACAGCAATATCAAACCTGGGGCCTACTCTGTTCTACTATGACCTCATGTAACTCTTACCACCTGCCAAGATCCTATTGCCAAATAAAGTCAATTCTGGGGAACTACGGGTTAGGATGTCAACATATTTTAGGGGGATGCAATCAGTCCATAACAGTGACTGTAGCTTTGTTTCTGGGCCCTCAGAAAATTTCCCTGTTCTGTTAGAATGGACTGATGCTACAAAATCATCACCTGCTTCTCTCCCCAAGCCCCTGTCACTTTCCTGCTCAACAGAGTTTTTCCTTGGAGGTGATAACCTTGTGTCAAGGTCATTGAGAAAATGCAAACTATTAGAGCCGGGCTGCTTCGTCTCTGCCCCCAGCCCCACCAAAACATATCTCACTCCTGTATTTGTCTTTTAATCATTCTTTTGTTAGCCCTGATACCCATTCTTCATTGTCTCAGAAACAGATTCCAGAAGGCATGTGAAATGATGCAGTCACAATAGAAAACACCATGTCAGTCCCTTAAAAAATAAAAACAGAATTGCCCTGTGATCCACCAATTCCTCTTCTGGGTATATACGCCAAAGAATTGCAACAGGAGCTTGAAAACATAATTGCACACTCATGTTCATTAGCAGCATTATTCACAATAGCCAAAGTGTGGAAGTCACTAAAGTGTCCACTAGTGGATGAAAGGATACACAAGATGTGCTGTGGGCGCGTTTTGATCTGTTTGGGCTGCTGTAACAGAATATGATACAGCCCATATTTATAAATGATAGAAACATGTTTCACTGTTCTAAAAGCTTGAATGTGAAAGATCAAGACACCAGCAGGTTCAGTACTTGCTAAAGCTCATTCCTGGTTCCTAGAGAGCCATCTTCTTGCTGTGTTCTCACGTGACAGAAGGAGGGAGGATGCTCTCTGGGTCTCTCATGTAAGGGCGCTGATCCCTATTGTGAGACCAGAGTGCACATGACCTAACCACCTCCCCATCACCACCACCAAGATCCTGCCTCCTAACACCATCACCTGAAGCATTAGGATTTTAACATACGAAGTTAAGAGCAGTCACGAACATTCAGACAATACGGCATTCCATGGAACGTTACTCAGACTTTAAAAGGAAGGAAACTCTTGGCACAGCTAGTTAAACCATCCTTGGGACACAGGCACTGTTCGGAGCTCTGGTTCTGAGTTCTAACTACTCTGCTTCCAGCTCCCTGGTATGCACCTGAGAGGCAGCAGAAGGTGGCCTGAGAGCTTGGGCACCTGTCACCCACATGTGAGACCCAGATTGAGTTCAGAGCTCCTGGCTTTAGTATGGCACAGCCCTGGCTGTTGCTGGCATATGGGGGAGTGAACCAGAAGATGGATGATCCCTCTCTCTCTCTCTCTCTCTCTCTCTCTCTCTCCCTCTCCCTCTCTCCTTCCCCCACCCCATGCATCACTCTGCCCTCTGTTTTTCAAATAAATAAATAATCTTTTTCAAAATGGAAGGAAATTCCCAAGTGTTACATGGATGAACCTTGATTACATTGACTAGATGAAACTTTCCAATCATAAAAAGGCAAGTAATGTATGAGGGGTACTTTAACAAATTTGTGAAAATTGAGTTAAATATGTTTATTTGGGTTCAAAACAATTTGAAATCTGTGCATAGCTTTTTTAAGACACATTTTATCTGAACATGTTGAAGAGCCCTCTGTGACTCCACTTGTGGAACTTGGCTAATGGATACAGAGTTTCAGTGTTGCAAGATGAAGAGTTGTGGAGATGGGTGATGGAGCTGGTTGGACAACAGCAGGAATGTCTTCAATGTCACTGAGTTGTACACTTGAAAATGCTAAGGTGGTCCATTTTATGTTACTGATCTTTTGTCACCATTAAATATTTAGCTAAATCTACCAATGGTATACAGCTTAGACTTTTCCAGCACAAGTTTTCACTTGTCCATCCCTCCTCAGTGTCAGCATCTACCGCTCCTGCCATCGCGTCTTCAAACCCAGCCTGCATATGGTTTTCCTGAGAAAGCCTGTACTTCCTCTCCCGACATACAACCTGCGATGCCGATGTTCCCATGTTGCTTTTCCAAACAAGGCTTCTTATACAGACCGTCACATCTAGCATCTCTGTTCATCACCATTTGCTTCAATTTCCTGACCCCAAAGCTGTCACTCATTTATAGCTCTAGAACTGTGCCGTCCAACTCAGTAGCCACTAGTTGTCGTGTAGCTATTTTTTAAATTATGTATTATTTATTTTCATTTTATTTGGAAGGCAGAGAGTTTCTATCTACCAGTTCAGTCCACCCAGAGGTCCACAATAGTCAGGACTGAGCCGAGCCGAAGCCAGGAGTCTGGAACTCAATCTAGGTCTCCTTTGTGGGAGACCCAAGTGCTTGAGCCATCACCTGCTGCTTCTCAGGGGCTGTATTAGCAGGAAGCTGGCTCAGACGCAGAAGAGCTGCAACTTGACCCCAGGGACTCTGATATGGGGCGTCCCAAGTAGGGACTTGACTGCTATGCCAAACACTCACTCCCCTGTGGAGCTATTTTGAATGGGATTAAAATTAATAAAATGAAAAGGCCAGTACCTCTGTAGCACTAGCCGCATGTTGAGCACTTGGTAGCCACATGTGGTAGCGGTTGAGGTATTGTAAGTTCTGGGGGACAGACAGCCCTGTTCTTGAGTAAGGGGTCTCAGTCACCACCAGGGTCTGGAAGGCAGGGAAACCCGAAGTGCTGGGCCCCACCCTCAGGACGTCTGATTCAGAGCATCTGGGGACTGATAATTTGCACCTTTCACAAATTCCCAGATGTTGGATGTCCAAGAGGAACCCTCTCTTAGATTCCCCAGTTAATTGTTCTGTTACGAATCTCATGATCTTACTTCTCACTTCAAAGCTGCAACAGACGCTGCAAACATGACCACAGATAATTCTTCTATGTTTCGTCTTGCATTCCTGAAGCTTCGTTTTGGTTCCTCACTGCTACTGTTTCTTTGTCTCTTTACTGACCCATCTCTTCGACTTAATAGGGCCCAATTCCAGCTGTGCATTCACTTCCTTAGGCACCTACGTTGCTTAGGTGTAAGGACACATGGCTCCCCAGCAGACATGGCCATGTTCCCAAGGCCACGTCTTCAGGTCCTGGGATGACTGTATCTGGTTGTACCCACTACTCTTGAACACTGTGGTGTTAAAAGCTGAGCCTCTCTGCCTCTACCCAGTCCGGCCCCTGAGCTGGTGCATCCCAGGCCTCCCATAATTTATTTTTATTTTTATTTTTATTTTTTATTTTTATTTTTTGACAGGCAGAGTGGACAGTGAGAGAGAGAGACAGAGAGAGAAAGGTCTTCCTTTTGCCATTGGTTCACCTTCCAATGGCTACTGCGGCTGGCGCGCTGTGGCCGGCGCATGGCACTGATCCAAAGCCAGGAGCCAGGTGCTTCTCCTGGTCTCCCATGCGGGTGCAGGGCCCAAGCACTTGGGCCATCCTCCACTGCACTCCCTGGCCACAGCAGAGAGCTGGCCCGGAAGAGGGGCAACCAGAACAGAATCCAGCGCCCCGACCGGGACTAGAACCCGGTGTGCTGGTGCCACAAGGCGGAGGATTAGCCTGTTGGGCCGCGGTGCCGGCCGGCCGCCCATAATTGTTGCCATGCATTTCTTTTAACGATGTTGAGATGCTTACATGAGAAGCTCCATAGAAATGTCAAGTATTATGTGTACCTGTTCATTAAATATTCATGCAGTGAGAGAAGTCACTACTGCAGTAGGCTGAGTAATTTCCTTAATGCCTTTCCTTGTGGTGACCAACTGTTTTATAGACTTTATCTGCCTAATCCTTTCCATGAGGTATGGTGGGGTCAGCCATGAAGAGGCCCATCTTCAAATTAGGAACTGAGGCACAGAAAAGTTTAAAAGAGCAACCAGAGCCTAGGAAATCCAGCTGGGGTGCATGACATCCATGCTAAGCCCCAGACTCCCAGGCAAAGCTCTGCAATCAGAGAACACTAAGAGGGTTTTAGACATAAAAAGAAATTGCAAAATGTGATTCAACACGTCCTTGTGCATAATGCATTTCTGTGACACTTCATAGTAATGAGATAATTACCATGGGTACAGTATTGGAGTATACATATTCTGATAAGTTACAGCTGTAAGAAATCAGTAATGGCCATTAATCACTCCATGTTCATTCTTTACGAATCTCAAGCTGGAAGTTAAGCTGCAGAGTTCCAACAAACCCAAGACAAATTTTATAGTCATCATTTCTGCAGCTTAGATGAAGAGTTTATGAATACAATAGTTTCTCCCTAATTTAAGCTAATTTGGGCAAATGGCTGCCTGAATTGAAGAAATCTGAATTGAAGTAAAATAGTGAACATATACTATGTGTGATATATTTAGGAGTAGCATCTGCAATTCAAACTAGACTATCAAACTGTTAGTAAATAAACATCCCTGGGGGACTACTTTAACATATGAGAAGAAATTCACAATACATGTATCAATTGCTTATTTAAATTTTGGTCTCCTGAGTCCTTTAGTCCTTGAGAGTCATTTATGTCTTAAGTAGGTTAAGCATTCCCCCTTAGAACCATTATTACACCTATTCGTTTACATATTAAGCTCTTTTTTGTACATAACGGATAAATATCCTATTGGCCCTTAGCCAAGCTGCAACTAAAGGCAAAATTAGCAGAAATTGAATTAATCAGGTTTTACTACACAATGTGTGGAAACAGCAGTAGATGCATTTTTTTTTCATTCTTTCAAGTGTAGGAATTCTTACATGATTTTAAAAAGAGCGTGTAAATATATGGCTTACATACGGTTAAAAGGACACCTAGAATGTCAATTGGTTCATCGTTCCAACTATACTCAAGTTAACCTAGAGAGATCATCGATTTTAGGCTGTTAGATTTATAAAGGGCTTTAGAGATGACTTTATCTAAGGCAAAAATGGCAGGACAGCTTAGTCAACTGACTTCTGCAGAACACACAACTTGACCAAGAGAGAAGGGTTTATAGGACTCAAGGCCCCTGACTCTAAACTTGGGCTAGGCCCACAGCCCATCTCCTCTTCCAGAAAGTTCGTGCAGTATTAGATTCCCAGAAAAGGGGGGTGGCTGCTACTTGTTCCATGGATCAGGATCTGATTACCCAAACCGCCACGTTCAGAATCTTCTTGTAATTGAAGGCCATTTATTCAAAAGCATTCACAATGGAGCTGGGGAGATGTGTGAGTTAGCCACCTGGTGGTTGTCAAAATAGGATGCAACATCATTGACTGTGCTCCACAAGAGTTATTCATGAGGGGAACATTATCATGAGGGGAGCATCTTCCAAAAGACGTGTAAGAGCAAAATGACAACGTGCAGCAGATGCAGGTTCCTTTGGAATCAGGAGTCTTGTGCATGTTTTGCATCCTCTGCACCCAGTTCAGCATCTGACCCCAAGTGGGCCATTGAAAAGTAAGAAAAATTAATTAAATGAATCATATAATCTACAAATTTGGTTTTCTGCTTTGTCTTTTTTTTTTTATAAAGATAATTGTAAGTAGGCTTCAAGTGTAACTTTTCTTTTGAATGTACCAAAACCAAGATCCTTTGCAGGGGAGTGTGATGAAAATTTTTGTTCCCTGATGTACAAGGAGGATCTCAATTACTCAGTAACTCCCTGCTAAGTGCAACTGCCCGTCGGTTTTAACAGTGCCTTAACGCGTGAGTTGGAAAGCAAGTCATTGATTTGGATCCAGAGTCCAAATAGAGAGTCTGAGAGCTGGAACGAATCGTGGAGATCATGTAGTCCAACCCTCTCATTTTATAATTGAGGAAACAGTGGTTCGGGGAGGTTAAGTAACTGCCGCATGATCACTTAATTAAGTTTGTTTAGTTGCTGGGCTTTCGTGAGATCTGGAAAACACCACATGCATATTTTCGCTTTTCAAGTTCCTGACATTTTCTGTTGTGTACACTCAGGGTATTTTTAAATACTGATAAGCATGTGAATGCAAACCTCATTTTGTTAAATCTGGCAGTGTGGGCAGTCTTCAGTGAAATCTATTACATTGCCTTGCTCCACGCCTTTATGTTCAGCTCTTTTTGATTTGTGGTGTTTGATTGGACAAAAAGGTAGCAAAATACTCATTGCAGTACAAATCCTTCTTTCTTTCACATTCACATAACTTCAAAAATGTCTCTTAAAGTCATCACTTGTCATGAAAAATATTTGCTTCTGAGCTGAGACCAAGGTGAAAAAAATTCAGTCCCAGGGGAGTTTTTGAGAGCCATAACCATGCAAAAGTAGGTAGTTACAGAAAATATTATGCAAACTTAACTGTAACATTATAATGGAAACTGCATAAATAATATCTGGATGGCTAGGTAAGGAAGATAAAACCATTGAAATACATGCTTTGGACTCTACAGTTTTACAGTACATTTACAATGCACCACAATTTGAACAGAAAGTTGACAAACTCAGAACCTATTACAGGCAGAGTGATTTATCGCACAGGGCATTGGGCTGGAGCGGGGAGTCTTGACTGTCATTCTTTGTCCTTCGTCTAAATTATGTTGTCACCCCAGTCTTTGTGCCTTGGTTTTCTCTATGTGCATTTCTGAGGTCAGGTGGATTCTCACCATAAACTAATATTTACCAAGCCTCAGGGCACAGGCAGTTGCTATCCAGTGCCTCCTAAAGTCATAGCAAGCTAACTTCTGCCTATTCTGAGGTTTCACTTAGAGTCATTTCTGACTATACTTCTTTGCTAATAGTTAAGAAGTGAACATGAAGTTTATTTTGGGTTTGGGAGACAAACACTTTTTAAAATATACAAGAGAGGGCAGGCATTATGGCACAGCAGGTTAAGCCCCAGCTTGCAATGCATCCTATGTTGGAGAGTCTGGGTTTGAGTACCAGTTCCTGTGCTTCCAATCCAGCTTCCTGAGAAGCAGTGCATGATAAACCAAGTACCTGGGCCCCCAGCCAACCACGGGGAGACACAGATGGAGTTCCAGATTCCCGTCTTCATGCTGGCCCAGCCATGGCTGTTGCAGACATTTAGGGGAGTGAAAGAGTTGATGGACGATCTCTGTTTTCCTGCCTATCCCTCCATCTACCTATCTTCTATCTATCCATCTATCCCTGCTTTTCAAGTAGATGAAAATTTAAAAATAAATAGTTTTTAAAAATACATGCAAAGGGTCTTCAAAAAGTTCATGGAAAATGTATGAAAAACTGTAACTGCATTTTTGTACTAAAAATTACCTTTTTATTGTAAAAATTTTTATAAAATAAAAATATTTTTAAAATTACCTTTTAATTCCATTTTTTGCACTAAAATTTTCTTTTTAATCCCATTTTTTCATTTTTTTTAAGTATCCTAATACTGTGGCCCAAGTAACAACTGTTGAATTACTTGCCTCAAGACCAACTCTGTGTCGTGTTGGTTTTGAAGATAAGAATGGCTCTAGTGGGGGCAGGTGTTGTGGGGTCGTAGGTTAACTCACCACTCAGACCACCCACATTCCATATCAGAGTGCCTGGTTCATTTCTGGCTACTCTGCTTCTGACCAGCATCCTGCTAACGTGTTTGGGAGGCAGCAGATGATAGGCCAAGCACTCGGATTACTGCTACTCACCTGAGAGACCTAGAAGGAGCTTCTGGCTTCTAGCTTCAGCCTGGCTCAATCCTGGTGTTGCAAGGATTTGGGGAGTGAACCAGCAGATGCCCCCAGAAGTCTGAGAATGCACATATCAGTTGTTGGAGCCAGCCAGTCTGTGGTATTTTGCTATGGTGGCTCTCAGAGACTAATACAGATCACTTGAAACGTTGTATTCTTTGCAACCAGTTATGACCAATTTTAATCATTATGACATCTGAAGTTAACATCACAAGTGACTGTTTTTCATGCATCCCAAAACCTCTGGATAAAGTCCAAGCTGCTTACACGGCATAGAAACTCTTCACAATCTGTACACTCTTACTTCTCTAAGCTCATTTCTCAGGTCTTCTGCCTTACTCTCTGGACTCAAGCCAGACACAACTGCTTGAGGTTTCATTTAAAAGTGTGCTTCTTGGAATTAGCCGTGTGGCACAGCAGGTTAAGCTGCAACTTGCAACACCAGAATCCTGTATTGGAGCACCAGTTCAAGTTCTGGCTGCTCCTCTTCAGATCCAGTTTCCTGCTAATGCACCTGGGAAGGCAGCACAAGATGGCCCTTGTGGTTGGGCCTCTGCCATCCATGTGGGAGACCTGAGTGGATTTCCTGGCTCCTGGATTCAGCTTGACCCAATCCCATCTGTTGCAGCCATTTGGGGAGTGAACTAGTAGATGAAAGATCAAGATTCTCTCTCTCTCTCTCTCTCTCTCTCCCTCCCTCCCTCCCTCCCTCCCTCTCCCTCTCTTCCTCTGTCTCTGTCTCTCTCTTCCCTCTCTCTGTCTTCTCTCTCTCTCTCTCCCCTTCAAATACATAAATAAATCTTAAAAATTGAATACATAAAAGCAGGCTTCTTTCTCTGCTGGCCAGGGCCGTTTCTTCGCCCTGTACTGTCTTCACTTCACTTCTCAGCTGTCAGTCCTTCTGGTAGCTGGAGTCACCTAGACTGAGAAGGCACACCCCTCCCGTGTGGCCCCACTGCAAACCACACTGTCTCTGCTCAGCTGCTCTTCTCTCCCACCATTCTGAAGGCTGTTACGTGGAAAGACTGGTTTATTCACTGCACTGTTCCTAGTGCCTGCTATGGAGCCCTGCAGCCAGGGGCAACCAGCTGAACCAACACGTGAACAAATGTATACAAGATATTCCTTTAAAATAGTTATTGAGCATCTAACGTGTATAAGACACTAAGACAGAGATATGCTTAAACCAAATTGGTAGTCTTACTGTCTTGCAAGGGCTGCCTGTACTAAATACCATATGCTGGGTGTCTTAAACAGCGGAAACCTCAGATCTGGAGAATCAGATTCCAAAATCTAAGTGTTAGCTGGGATATTTTCTTCTGAGGTCTTGCTATGGCCTGAATGTCTCCCAGAATTTGTATGTTAATACTTAATCTCCATGGTGGTGGTATGAAGATGTAGAGCCCTTTATGATGGAGAAATCTGACAGATTCTACCTCAGCCAGGTGAGCAAGGTCAGCCATCCACAGTGCCAAGTCCCGTTGACAGTGTGTACCCTTGACAGGATGCGAAGAGAAGGGCGCTTTGTCTCTGTGGCCACCCTCTCAAGAACACACAACCCTAATCCAATCGGGAGAGATCCGTGGGGCCAATCTCAAGGGAGGGACACCCAACATAATGTGAAACCCGTGTTCTGCAAAACCGTCAAGGTCTTCAAAAACAAGGAAAGTCAGAGAAACTGTCCCAGCCAAGGGGAACCTAAATCTAATAGGATATCCTGGATGGGATTTTGGAACAGAAAAAGAACATTAGGGGACAACTAAGGAAATCCAAATAAGCATGGGCTTTTGTTAACTTAAAAATCTAAGAAAGAAAGAAAGGACAAAGGTGGGGTCCTCTGGGAAGTGAGGGAGTCAGGAGGACTACACTCTGCCTTGTGAAAGGCTGGTGGGGATCAGTGTGGCCTTTCCCTTCTCCTGCTTGCCCGCCGCATGAGGACACAGTGGCTGTCCCCTTTCGCTGCAGTCCCTTTCACTCTGTGAGGGCTCCTAGATGGTGCCATCCATGAAGATGGGGGCTTCTCCAGGTACTACCCCTGCTGCGGACTTGATCCTGAACTTGCCAGCCTCCAGCACTGTGAGACGTTAACTTCCTGGTCCATATAAATTATCCAGTCTCTGGTATTCTGTTATAGTAGCACAGACTAAGACAGGCTCCCTGGCTGGGCAGGGCGGTGGCTGCCTTTGGCATCCTCACTTGGCCTTCCATCTTGTGTGTTTGCGCCCTCATCTCTTCCTGTGAAGACATGGGAGCACTTTAATGACCTCGTTGTAACTTAATCACCTCTCTAAAGCCTGTCTCTGTTCTGGTTCCCCTGCCTGCCTCCCACTCACGCTCCAAGAAGCCAGTCTTTTGAGGAGATAAAGGCTTTATTAATATTCTTGAATAAGGAAGCAGGAGAAATGTCTCAAAGCTGCCCCCTCAGTTGGAGGTTGGGGGGAAAGCTGGTGGGTGGAAATGCCAGGCAAGGGGTGCGTTGGTTAGAGGGGCTTGGAATCTTCTGTCCTTTGCGCAGGCCCAGGGCTCCCAACAGGCAGCTCCGGGCTCCAGGTTCCCTCTGTGCAAGCATGGCCACGTCTTAAAAAAAAAAAAAAAAAATCAGAGACCTTAAAATATGCTCAGACCCATTGTTAAAGCATAAAACGGGACAACTTTCAGGAAGGGGCTGGGCAAACATGGCAAGAGGCTTTTCTCTTTGGCACATCAAGGGAAAACCCAGTGAAGGGCAGTCCCACGTCCTCTGTATGCAGGCACATTCTAAGGCACTGGTGTGTGGGTGCCAGTGACTGAATGAGGGCGGGGCCAACTCCACCAATAGCATCGTCAGTCACAGGCACTGGTCTCCTGGGCTGTTAGCACCTGTGTATCCCTGGGGTGGACACAGACTATGTTCTCTTGCTGCACTTCCCTGTAAGGTGACTTGCCCTATAGATTCAATAGTGAGTGAGTGGGGATGGGTTGTGGTCTCTGAGGATGGACTGTGTGTTATTCTTTTGGAGATTGGACACCTCCAAGCACGAAGTGTTGGGGCACTGAAGTGAGGGAGTCACTTCTGAATCCGTTGCCGACATCACCCTCCTCCCTGGACGGACCTCCTTTCTGCGGTGACCGGTACTTGGCTAATTCGGTGAATTCAGCAGTCCCCAGACCCGCTCCCACTCAGGAGGCGAAACGAAAACATTGATTTCCAGGACTGGGAGAACTCCCGGGCGCACGGTGCGGTCGACTGCATGTAGAGGATTTAGGCTTCCACTTTTAACCGGCTCATAAACGGTCCACCCGGCTCAGCCGTGGTCACTCCCTCTACATAATTGACATCGCTGCCCACAGATGTTGAGAGCAGAGTTGTGGGAAGAGGCTGGGTAAATGACTCTGACTGTTGCTATAACAACAGTACCTTGGTCTAATTTCTTTTGGAAAATGAATTTCAGCTTGTGGGATGAAGCCGAGCAGCTTCTCCCCGCAGATGAAAGCCCCGCCCACAGGCTCCAGAGCTCCGCTGTTTATGGATTGAAAGTGCGCTGCGCGCCACAGCCGCGTGGAATGGTTTCGGCGCGACGCCAATTACCTCCATGGTGGCCTCTGTGTGGGCATGCGCCCGTCTACATGTGGGCGACTTCAGCCAGCGGCTGATTCCTTCTGTGGAGAAAAGGCCTCTCCTTCCACCTCGTCCCCTAGCTGGGAGCAAAGTTAATCTAAAGACGCGTGAATAGCCATGGCCTCTGGGTAGGGACTGAAGTACAAACCTGCTATGAAATGGAGGTTTCGTAGCAAGTCTGAAATGCAAGTCAGACGCGGTGGAGGAATAAGAATTATGTCTTTTTGCACATTGAGATGTATATGTGTGTGAGAGAGAGAGAGAGAGAGCAAGAGAGAGAATTCTCTTGCAGAAGGTAGCTCCTAGCTGCCTGAGACTACTGCCTTATGCAGACTGCAGCTCACAAGGAGGAGCCATGTCTGACCTCTGGGAGGAAAACAGGGCTTTTTACAGACTAGGGGATCTTACTTCAATCTTTTGTTTTCCAAAGGGAGAGAAACCTGTGCTGGGATTTTATTCAAAAACATTATCTATTAGCATCCCCTAAGCTGGGACCCCACTTCAGTGCCTTGAGGCCAACCGGTCTCCAGCAAGGGGCTGAAAACATAACTGAGAATGTCTCATGAAACAGACTGGACATTTGGAGCCAGCAGCGGAGTAAAAATCTTCTGGCTTCCTGGCCAAAGGAGAGATCAGCACTGAGCTTCCCTGAAATGTTTCTCCCTGCCACCTCCCTCCTCCTGGCCGAGAAACCTCCTGCGTGGTCCCGACTTGCCTGTGCTGCATTCTGTGTTGTTGGCAGAAGTCACCAGCTGTGCCTGATGCAGATACGATCTGATCTTTTCACTGGCCTGCTCCCTCCCTTGTGCCTTTGCCTTCTTCCTCACCAACCTGCTTCACCGGCATCTCTTTACAGCTAGCTCTAAGCAAAATCCCACTAGGATTTTCCGGTTGTCACGCAAGGTCGTGGGTACTGGCGTGTTTGAACAGAACATGTCTGCATGGACTTCTAGGAAGAGCCATTAGGAAATATTCCTAAGGAAATGGTTTCCTGCCTTTAAAAGAAATGTAATTCATTGCATGCATCTTTAGGGCGTGTTTGTGAATGTGCAAAGATCCATAGTTCAGGCTGTGCAATTCTGATGCTCATCTTGGTGGAGTTTTTCCTGCAGAAAGCTGCAGAGTGAAGGAAGCTGTCTCTGGGGTGCACGCTCTGCTCCCTCGTGAAGTTTTCAGGGCTGCAGCCATCATGGCTTCTCCCACACATGCTAAATTTGCAAAGTAACATTGTTCTTTGTAGAAGAGCACCGAGCTTTTCTGTGAATCAGATGGATCTGACTCAAAGACAGGGAAGCATCCTCTTGCAACCAGTACGACACAGGTGTCTCAAATACTTTCCCAGAACTGCTGAGCAAGATTGGCTGAAGCTTGATTGGGGCGGAAGCAGAGTAGGTGAGAGTAGTGAATTGAAGAGCAGGCAAATCTGAGCAGGGCTCTGTGCTGTGCCTTAGGACAGATGGCCTGTCCTCTCTGCCCCAGTCCCCTTCATCATGGCTTACGGTGAGGATTAATCAAGGTAATACCTGTGAAGCCACTTGGCTTGATGCCTGACGATGGTAAGTTCTCAGCCTGTTTGAACATTATGTGACAATAATACTTTGAAACATTTTTTTAAAAAATAAACTTATCTTTTAATTTTATTTTCCAGCAACTTTTTTTTCTTAAGATTTACTTATTCATTTGAAAGTCAGAGTTACACAGAGAGGAGAGGCAGAGACAGAGAAAGAGAGAGAGAGAGAGGAGAGAGAGGTCTTCCATCCGTTGGTTCACTCCCCAGTTGGCTGCAATGGCCAGAGCTGCACTGATCTGAAGCCAGGAGCCAGGAGCCTCCTCCAAGTATCCCATGCGGGTGCAGGAGCCCAAGGACTTGGGCCATCTTCTGCTGCTTTCCCAGGCCACAGCAGAGAGCTGGATGGGAAGTGGAGCAGCTGAGTCTCGAACTGGCACCCATATGGGATGCTGGCACTTCAGGCCAGGGCGTTAACCCACTGCGCCACAGCGACGGCCCCACCTTGAAGCATTTCGTAAAGAGTAAATCAACTGATTTAATGAAATTATAGAAGTTTAGACCATTTCTATGGAAAACTATGCGAGGGGCTTTGAAAGCCATACCCTTGGCTTCTGCAGAAATACCAGTCTTGGTTTGAATGAGGAATTGTAATTTTGTTAATGTATCAATGTAAACTGCATGTATGGAGCTGGTGGAAAACTTTGAAACTTTGGAGCTAAACAGGATGTGGGAGTTGTAATGAAAATATAATTGAATCATTCAGTTGGGAGAAAGCCAAGAGCCTGTGTGAACATTTACGTACCAGAAATTTGCGGGTGGGAGTGGTTCTTGGGACACAGGTTCCGAAATGTCGAGGGCCTGGTCTGCCCCTGCTGCTGCTGTTTTTGATCTGTTCTCAGTACGCTGTGCATTCCCTTGGCACTTGGCACATATCTGCATTGATTAAAGGATGAAAACACACCTAACATTTCAGCCACATGCACCAAAAGGTGTAAAATATTTAATGAGGACCTTGCTCCAGCACCTTCCTCCAAACATCAGAAAGGCTTCTCGGGAATAGGGTGTTTAAGTCCGATGCAAAGCGGAAAGACAAAAATGCCATGGTCATTTTTAAAAATTATTAAAAAAAATTTTTTTTGACAGGCAGAGTGGACAGTGAGAGAGAGAGAGACAGAGAGAAAGGTCTTCCTTTTGCCGTTGGTTCACCCTCCAATGGCCGCCGCGGCCGGCGCGCTGCGGCCAGTGCACTGCGCTGATCCAAATCCAGGAGCCAGGTGCTTCTCCTGGTCTCCCATGCAGGTGCAGGGCCCAAGCACTTGAGCCATCCTCCACTGCCCTCCCGGGCCACAGCAGAGAGCTGGCCTGGAAGAGGAACAACCAGGACAGAATCCGGCGCCCCGACTGGCACTAGAACCTGGAGTGCCGGCGCCGCAGGCGGAGGATTAGCCTAGTGAGCCACGGCGCCGGCCGCCATGGTCATTTCTAAAACTGACTTGGAGTACCTCAGGATGCTTTGAATGGGCCCCTTCCCCCCGGGAACTCTGCTGCCCCCGCACTCCCTTGCAGCTCTTCAACTGATGTTCCCTTGGCCCTGGATGGAGAGAGAGGCCCCTTTACAGATGATGGTTTTTCCTGGAGCATTTCAGAATGCAGATCTCGTGGTGAACAACCCTGTCTAGAGACCGTTTCCCACCAACCAGGTTCACAGAAGCAACGCTTGTCTTCATTCTGGGATGGTCACAAACAGAGGTTTTAAAACACTTGGCTGTCATGGCAATAGTATATATAGATAGTATATATTCAGTATATAGTAATTATGTGTGTGTGTGTGTGATTTTTTAAGTTCATAGGTAGTAAAGCTTTTTTTTCTGAAGTTAAGAGTGTATAAGATTGACAAGGGGGAGTGCAGGACTTGGGATATGATTTTCTTTCATGTTGCTCTGCATGTACAAAGATCCCTTTAAAACAAGTGTATCTAGGGAGCAGTGTGTTAGGCTAGTGATTAAGATACTCATGCCTCATATCAGAGGACCTGGGTTCAATTCCTGGAGCTTCTGACTCCAGCTTCCTGCTAATGTAGATCCTGGGAAGCAGTGGTGATGGCTCAAATAGTTGGGTCCCTGCCACCCGAGTGGGAGACCTGGATTCAGTTCTCAGCTTCTGGTTTTGGCTTTGACCCAATGCTGGCCATTGCAGAAATTTAGGAAGTGAATAAACTGATAAGAGCTCTCTCTCTCTCTCTGCTTCTCAAGTAAATAAAATTTAAAACAAAACAAAACAAAAAAAAAAAAACCTAATTTTTTCAGTGTATGTTTGACATGTGTTCACCTGGTGTGGTCTTTGTTCTGAAGAATGAATTGAGCCCTCTCAGCACCTGGCATGGTGCTCGGCACACAGTACCCCCTCTACTCAAGAAATGAAAGTGAAGGTCAATACCCATATACAATGTAGAGGGGGAAATGGTCTAAGATATTGCCATGCTCAGAGAAACCTAAAATATTGAAAAAGACACATTTTCATGAAAAGCATTGTAGAAATCCATCAGAATTGTGCAGAATTCAGGACCCTCTGAGGTCTGTAAAATCCCAGTGTTGTTGACAGTTGTTTCTTAGTCATGTTTATGGGATGCTCCAGAGTAGCACAAGTCAACCCAGCGATATTTTATGTCGACATTGGGTTTTGGTGTGTATATGTAAAAATCAACTCAGCAACCTCAACATGTCAGCATCCAACAGAATTATTAGTCTAGAGCAGAACTTCTAAAAGTTGGGGGCCCTGAACCAACTGCCACTAAAGGATCTGTGATCTTAATTAGGTTTCTTTAGATACCTATGATACCCAAGCTGGGCCCCATCTCAACCCCACTAAATCAGATGCTGTGGAGGTGGGACCAAGAAATCTGCATCTCTAACAGCTTCTCCTGTCACTAGTCACATTAAAATTGGAAAACCACAGAGGAAAACCAAACCTCTAAGTAAATTTCAAAGGTGCTTAAATCTGGAAGACAGTTCTGGAAGTGTTTTTGCACACTATTCATATTCTACTAATTAAAATATCTAACACATGAGTATTCTGGGTCACTCATCAACTACATTAAATAAGCAGGTCTAATTCATCCATGTGTCCGTAGACTTATTATCTGCCGGTAGAACAGAAAGAGAATAACCATGTGAAAATTGATTCCAGTGAATCATCTTCTAGTTTGACCAGAACAGATCAAAATGACCAAAATGTTCTGTTTGAGCCGCTAAATTAGTTATAAAATCTGCAAGCTGAGATTCCAACTCATCTGCATGTCTTGGGAAAAAGTTGCATCTCTAGCTTGTGACGGAAGCTCCGTCGCGTTTTCGTGTGGGGAAGGAACAAGCAGGCTATGTCCTGGGAACTGCAGATAATCGGGTCCTGCAGCCGAAAGTTTGGAGTCGTGCGTTGTTCGGGGCAGGTGGTGGAAGAGGATTAGAAGTGAGAAGGGATGGAGGTCAAGCTGTGGAAGGTCCATGTACCAGATGTAGGCAATGTTAGAGACAGTTTCTTTCTTTCTTTCTTTCTTTCTTTTTTTTTTTTTTTTTTTTTTTTTTTTTTTTTTTTTGGACAGGCAGAGTGGATAGTGAGAGAGACAGAGAGAAAGGTCTTCCTTTGCCGTTGGTTCACCCCTCAATGGCCCCTGGCAGTCGGCGTGCTACAGCTGGCGCACCGCGCTGATCCGATGGCAGGAGCCAGGTGCTTCTCCTGGTCTCCCATGCGAGTGCAGGGCCCAAGGACTTGGGCCATCCTCCTCTGCACTCCCGGGCCACAGCAGAGAGCTGGACTGGAAGAGGAGCAACCAGAACAGTATCCGGTGCCCTGACCAGGACTAGAACCCGGGGTGCCGGCGCCGTAGGTGGAGAGCTACACTTTTGAAGAGAATCACGCCCACCGTGCAGGGAGTGGGCCTAGGGGGCAGGCCTGGGACAGAGGCTCGTCAGGGAGCCACTGCAGAAATCCATGAGGCTTGAAGAGTTGAGGATCTGAACTGAAGTTGTACATCGGAGTGGGATATGAGAACAAAACTAACAGATGAGGAGGATAATTCTTGAGGATTCATTGGGTGTGGGTGGTAGGGAGAGGGTGGAATTGAACATTCCTGAAGGCATAGTCTGAGAGAATTATCACAGCTGTGCTTAAGAGTCAGTGCCCCTGGGGAAGGTACCCCACTGCTTTACCCGGTGCTGGATGCGAGTGTGGTGTGCGCTGTGGAGTCAGACCTGCATTTGAACCACATTGAACCTGAACTTAGCCACCTCCCCCAGCTCTGACCTCAGATAACTATGACACTCAACTTCAATGTACCTTAGCTCAAGTTCATCGTCTGCAAGATGGTTATAGTAGAGCCTGCCTTGTAGAATCGTTAGGAGTCAGAGACAAGGAATATGATGGTCTATTTCAACATCTTCCACTTTAAGGGTCTTCATTCTGAACACGAATGTCACCATGTTTATAGCTAAATGCAGTGATCCTGCCCGGCTTCATGCAAAATCAGGGATGGGGCAATGAGAGCTTCTTTATGTCTGCTAGTAGCACTAGAGGATCTCTTCAGCATGGACACTGGCCCAGGGGACACCTCAAGAATGCACAAGGCGTGGGCCCCCTAGTGTCAGTAGGGCCTGGTCATCTGGCCACGCTCCTCCTTGTTGTAGGTATCCTCCACACTTGCCCATTCCACCTCCTTCCAGACACTGCCCCTTTGCCTGTAGAACCTCCAGACCAGCACACGGCCTGCTGTGAGAATGAAAGGGGCCTATCTGAAAGTGCACCATGGGGATCGACGCCGTGGTGCAGTGGGTTGGTCCTCTGCCTGCGGCACCGGCATCCCATATGGGCATCAGTTCTAGTCCTGGCTGCTCCTCTTCCAGTCCAGCTCTCTGCTGTGGCCCGGGAGTGCAGTGGAGGATGGCCCAAGTGCTTGGGCCTCTGCACAGGCATGGGAGACTGGGAAGGAAGAAGCACCTGGCTCCTGGCTTTGGATTGGCGCAGCTCCGGCTGTTGTGGCCATTTGGGAAGTGAACCAAAAAGAAGGAAGACCTTTCTCTCTCCCTCCCTCTCACTGTCTGTAACCCTATCTCTCAAAAAAATTAAATAAAATCCTTAGAAAAATAAGAAAAAAGAAGGTGCACTGTGACTCCACAAGCACAGATGTTCTGACTGGTACCGGTCTCCCCAGTATTCACTCCCCACCCCCACCACTCAGTGTCTCTCGGCCTCTCTTCTCGCTCACTCTCTCTCAAACACACACATATACACACACACGCAGACACACACATACCCCCAGTTCCACACAAAGCTGTCAGGCCACACTGTAGATGCAAGACCGGAGCTGGAGCCATGATGGAGCAGGACTTGTTTCCTTTCAGAGTACCTGACACATGACAGTGGTCCCTACTGTCACAGGCATCGGACGAGCAGTGTAGGTCACGTCCTGGCACCACAGCTTCCTTTCATGGGAGAAGACATTGATCTGTAACAATCGTAACGCAGGTGCAAGGAGGCTGCTGCTGGGAGGGTTTCTGTGATCCTTGCATGAGGGCACAGCCATCCTGAGCAGCTTCCAGCATTGTGAGGCATAGGTGCCCGGGCCTCGCTTAGACAAGACGCTGACCTTCAGGGAGGGCGTTCACAAGGTCGTTTTCCTGTGTGCACTCAGCTGTTCTCCTGCTCACCGAGCAGCTGCTTGCAAGTTAGTCAGCCTTCTCAAACACGTGGCTGCTACTGTGCCTCCCCGTCTGTCCCCCACGTGGGACATAAAGAAAGAATTCGGCTCTCAGATCACCTTTCCATTGAACAAAGGATGATGAGACAGACAGAAGGGATGCAAAGAGTGTGCTGTCATTCTGGATATAACAAAACAAAATGCAAAAACCGTGGCATGGCGTGATCAGTGATATCTTTCTTATATTCCAAAAAGCTGACACCTAACATATATAAAGGTTTAGAGGAGGCCGAGGTGGGGGAACGTTAGGCCTTCAAGGAAGAGAAAATTCTTGGCAGCCCCATTCAGGTGGCATGCTGAAAATGTATTTGGTTTGAACCTCAACAATCTAGCCTCTGCTGTTCTACAATCTAGGACATGAATGCATTAGCACTTGGGCTTGGACTTGAATTGCAAATGTGATTTTTGTTGTTCATATTAAAAGAGCTATACCAGACGCTTGGAAAACATTAGGGTTTGGCCAGCTACTGCACAGAAATGTTATCATTCTACCTGTTCATGTTTTGAAGATCTGGGAAGCATTTTTATCTCAGTTGAAGTTTGTGTATCTCGGTATCATGAATTGTAAAAAATCATCAAGCTAAGGCTTCGTAGGCACTACCTGGGTACCAGGTGTGAAGTTAAGGGCTTTCTATATTATTTCATTTCAGTTCATCCTCACAGTAATCCCATGAGCTGTATATTCTTAACCCACTTTGCACATAAGGAAACTAAAGCTTAGGAGAGGTTAAGTAAGATTCCCAGGATTCAGTCATTCAACAGGTGTTTGTTGCATGTCTGCTGTGAGCCGCTGCAGACTTAGTAGTGAGTGAAACAGAAAAGCTCTGCCTTCATGTTATCCACTTTTTAACATGTATTTATTTATTTATTCTAAACTCAGAGCGAGGGAGAGACAAAGGAGAAAGGTCTTCTTCCATCCACCGAATGACTTCCCAAAGGGTCACAACAGCCAAGACTGGGTCAGACCAAACTGGGAACTAGGAATCCCATCTGAGTCTCTGACTTGGGTAGCAGGGGCCCAAGTACTTAGGCCATCTTCTGCTACCTTCCCAGGAACTGGATAGAAACAGGGCAGTCAGGACTCAAACCAGCATCCCCATAATGTCGACTTAGTCCCCATGTAACCTACTTTCTAATGGCTGGTATCAGAGGCAACATTTGTTAGCTACCAGGCTACATTTCATGTATTAAGCTTTAGATAGGGGATCTGGGTCTGAACCCAGGCGTTCTAACACCAGAGCCTGTGCTTCTGCAATGTTTCACCCTGCTGCTTTACCCAATGAAGACCACTCACCCGGTGAGAGGTGTGGCGCGGGGTGCACAGCCACACCTGTCTGTCTCCATGGCCTCTGCCACCAGTGTTATTCAGAGGAACAAATGGAGCATTTTTATTTTACTATCCTGCCCCACATAGTGCACAAATCCAGGACAGAAGTATGGGCCTGCGCTTTCTCAGTTGAAGTCGGGTTTATTTTTATGACAAGTGCATATTTCTCTTTTCTCATCTCAAATAGATTTTTTTTTAAAGGAATAAACTAAGAGAACAAAAACCTGGGGCAGGAATAGAAAATAAATACAAATTAGCTTTTGGGCTAATTGTTTTATAACCACAACAGAGTACAGAGAGCGCCCTGGGCAAAACACGATTAAGTTTCAAAGACTGAGGTGTTCCCTTAAAAGGCAGAAGAGTCTGTAGCTGGGGTCTGGAATGTAGGCTGCCTTCCTTGTTTTTGGGTGGATCACCGGGCTTGTGGCAGAGTCGTGCTTTTAAGCAGATTTGAACTGAAGAATGGCCACTGCACCCAGGCAGAAGTGGATGGCGTGTTTGGTGTCATGTGAACGTCACTGCCGAAGTCCCTCCCCACAATGCAGTGCTGTTGATGTGGGCTGTAATGGTCTTTTCTCTGTTATGTTTCTGTAACCCCTGGGCAGTGCGCTCCACCGAGTCCTGTTGCATCTTCTCCCACACGTCCTTGTGTTCCCACACTGTGCCTGTGCAGCAGGGGCTGGCCCACTGCACTGGTCTCATGGAGGAGGGAGAGACAGCATCGCTTTTTTTTCCCCAAAGGCTATCACTGTGTCTGGAAGTGCCGAGGGCCCCAAGCCTCATTTTCTTTAGGCCCTTCATGAAGCCGGGATGTTTGTTTGCCACTGTGCTTGGAGCTGTGTTCCAGCATGCACCATCCCTGTGATCAGAGCGGCTTTCCTGGTTTGTTCAATAAATAAGGTCACTTCCTAGCAATGTCTGCATAATAGGATGGACGGAACCTGTATTTTCTTTGAAGTCAAATCCCACTGTGTCTGGTTCAGGGCCTTGTTTTCAGCCGGCAGGGACATCTGCCAAGGCACTGCAAACAGGGTTTGGCGATCAGGAATGAAACATTTAGGAACAAAGTAGACTCAAGGGCCATTGCTGTTCTTTTTCTTTTAAAAATCGACTCCTCCGTGAGAAGGAACTTGGCAGTAAAATGACACCTCCAAAATCCACCACGGCATCTCCAAACGGGGGCTCCTCTTGAGCCTTGGCAGTTCCACACGAGGTGGCTAAAGTGCTGGGGCCAGAGGGACTCCCAGCCCTTTCTCCCACTGGTTCTGCGGTGCCTAGCACCTTGCAAGAACGGGAGAGTCCCACGCAGAACGACTGCTCTGCCTTCTCCCTTCCAGCCTGTATCTTTCTGCCTTCTGCCCTTATCTCTCTGAAGCTGCTGACAGCTTTTCTAGCCCAGACTGGTGTCCCAATGTCACTCCACACGCCCTCCCCAGTGCTAACCAGAGCCATGTGCATGACCCTTTCTGATAGAAAGGAGGGAGGCAGAGACAAGTTTGGTTTATAGTCACTAAATATATAGAGTTAGCAAGACTTTTCTTAATTGAGCTACTTCAATGTATCCATTTAGGGTTTTTTTTTTTAAGATTTATTTATTTGAAAGGTGGTGATAGGGGGGATTCTTCCATCCTCTGGTTCACTCCCCAGATGGCCACAATGGCCAGAGCTGTGCCGATCTGAAACCAGGAGCCAGGAGCTTCTTCTGGGTCTCCCACACAGGTGCAGGGGCCCAAGGATTTGAGTCATCTTTTACTGCTTTCCCAGTCCATAGCAGAGAGCTGGATTGGAAGTAGAGCAGCTGATACTCGAACCAGAGCCCATATGGGATGCCGCCACTGCAGGAGGCAGCTTTACCTGCTATGCCATGGTGCTGGCCCCCATTTAAATGCTTATAACATTCTAAGGTAAGGGCTCTTTCACACCCATTACAGGGAGTGTTGAATGGCCAAATCAGGCCCTCTTCGGCCAATGGGGCTGCCTTGCTCTGATTCAAACCCATCTCTCTCAGCCCCTGTGCATTTGGCAATAGAATTATTCAATCAACTTGCAGTTATTTCTCAGCCACGGCTATAACCACCCCACTGGGTGCAGCCTGCAGACACCTAGTAGGCAAATCAAGAAGACTGCTTGATGTAGTTGGGGTGGGGAGGGGCTATGAGAGAAGACATCCTAGAGTAAGTGAAATCTGAGCACTGATCCAAAAAACAAGCAGCTGCTGACCAGAGACCAAGGACAGGCAGGGGAAGAGAAGTATGTTGAAAGACACAGCTTGTCCGAAGCCCGGCACGTGAGGAAGCGGGAGAGTTTCGGGAGAGATGTTAGAACGTGTACCACGCAGGAGGCAGTGGAGGGCGATGCTGAGGACAGGCAATAAGATGAGCAGGAGCCAGGTGATGCGGGCAGGAGCCAAGATGGATTTTCAGCTGAAATTAGTGGAAGGCAGTGTTTGGCGATTAACAGGAAGGGCAATAGAGTGTTGGAAAAGGTGGCAATACAGGCAAAAGATTGAGAATAAAACAGCAAATAAAACAGTAGATGAAAAAGTGATTGGAATACTCCATGGAGGCGAGGCCTGCAGACCAACGGAGAGACTGCTGCTACAATCCAGCGAGAGATTACGGTGCCCTGGCCTAGGGGAGTGACTGGGTGGAGCCACAGGAAAGGATATTATGGAAGCAGAATCCACAGGACTTGGGGAATGATGGGAACGGGAGGATTCTGGAGAAGTGGTCTGGGTTCTGACTTGGGCAACCCGACAGATACCGGGAGGAAGAATACTGGTGAGGATCATGTTTGGGTAGCAAAAGCGGATAGGCTGTTTTAGCTGTCCATCAACTACCAGAGGGGAGGATGCTGAAGTTGGTGGAGTGCATCAGAGGAGTTGCACTAGGTACATTGTTTGGGAGTCATCAGCCTAGAGAAAGCAACTGAAGCTGTAAATAGAGGAGATCAACTAGGCAAGTATAGAGAGTAAGCAGAAGGAAAGACATCCTAAGACAAAAACGTTAAAGGATCCCCATCATTTAGGAGAAAAAACTTGAGAAAGAGTGGGTGGACAGGAAGTATATGCAGAGAGTGTGGTACCATGGAAACTTGCCTTCAGCACAGAGGACTACTGTATCAGACTGTTCCGCAGGGTGAAGTAAAGTGGGAACCCAGAGGAAGTTTGGGACTGAGTCAAACCTTAATCTTCAGTTCCCACGCATTCTAGTAAATGCATCCAATCCCGTATTCTTGGAGGTTCTTTAGTGTCCTTAAAATATTACGGATTTCATTCCTTGTTCTCAATTAAGAGGCAACAAGAATTCAGGACAGGTAGTAATATCTTTTTCAGTTGTGACGCATTTTGGTTCATGTTTCAATCTGGAAAATGACAACAGGTGATGCCTCCCTATCTTTTGTTTCCCACCCTCCAATCCTCAGTGTGCATTCTCTTTGTCCTGTGAGCTCTGCTTTGAGATAAAGTCTTCTATAGAATTTGAGCTGCAAGTTGCCCAAGTTTGAAATTAGAATATTGTTTCTTTCTTATGTGTTTAAACCACTTAAAAGTTGACGCAGGATCTGGTGTTGTGGTGCTATGGGTTAAGCTGCCACTTGCGGCACTGGCATCTCGTATAGCAAGGCCAGTTCAAGTCCCATCTGCTTGGCTTCCTCTCCAGCTTTCTGCTAATGTGCAGGGGAAAGCAGCAGAGGCCACCCACGTGGGAGACCTGCATGGAGTTCCTGGGTCCTGGCTTTGGCCTGGCCCAGTCCTGGCTGTTGCAGCCTTTGGAGAGTGAACCAGCAGATGGAAGATCTCTGCCTCTCTCTCTCTCTCTCTCTCTCTCTCTCTCTCTCTCTCTCTCTTCTCCTCCTCCCTTCTACCCTCCCTCCCTCCTTCTCTCTCTATATATAATTCTATCTTCCAAATACATAAATAAGTCTTAAAAAAATCTTGGTTCATAGCAATGCATATGATGATGTGAAAGAGTAAAATATGACTTAGATTTTTCATCTTCCTCTTTCCTGTTTCTTTTTCAGCTACAAGAGACTGTGAAAAGGAAGTTGGAAGGAGCCCGATCACCACTCAATGGAGACCAGCAGAACGGTGCTTGCGATGGGAGTTTTTCTCCAACCAGCAAGCGAATCCGAAAGGACATTCCAGCAGGGATGGAAGCCATCAGCAATTTGCCCAACAACATGCCACTGCCTTCAGCTTCTCCTCTTCACCAACTTGACCTGAAGCCTTCTTTGCCTTTGCCGAACAGTGGAACGCACCCTCCCGGGCTCCTGGAAGATCCGAGCAAGAACGGGATGCTGCCCGAGATGAAGCTGCCTGTCAATGGCTGCAGTGACCTGGAGGAGAGCTTCGCCGTCTTGCAGAGCAAAGACCTCAAACAAGAACCTCTGGATGACCCCACCTGCATAGACACATCAGAAACATCTCTGTCCAATCAGAACAAGCTGTTCTCAGACATTAACCTGAATGATCAGGAGTGGCAAGAGTTAATAGATGAACTGGCCAACACGGTTCCTGAGGACGACATACAGGACCTGTTCAACGAAGACTTTGAAGAGAAGAAGGAGCCGGAGTTCTCGCAGCCAGCCACGGAGACCCCTCTCTCCCAGGAGAGTGCGAGCGTGAAGAGCGACCCCTCTCACTCTCCTTTTGCACACGTCTCCATGGGCTCTCCCCAGGCCAGGCCTTCTTCCTCTGGTCCTCCCTTCTCCTCTGTCACCACGGCCCCCAACCTACCTTCTGTTGCTAGCACTCCCGCAGCTCCAAACCCTGCCAGCTCACCCGCAAACTGTGCTGTCCAGTCCCCTCAAACTCCAAACCAAGCCCACACTCCTGGCCAGGCTCCCCCCAGGCCTGGAAATGGTTATCTCCTTAATCCTGCAGCAGTGACAGTGGCCAGTTCAGGCCCAGTGGCTGTGCCCAGCTCCGACATGTCCCCAGCGGAGCAGCTCAAACAGATGGCTGCACAACAGCAACAGAGGGCCAAACTCATGCAACAGAAGCAGCAGCAGCAGCAGCAGCAGCAACAGCAGCAGCAGCAACACTCAAATCAGAGTTGGTCTCCCCTAGGGCCTCCATCCAGTCCCTATGGAGCAGCTTTTACTGCAGAAAAACCAAATAGCCCAATGATGTACCCCCAAGCCTTTAACAACCAAAACCCTATAGTGCCTCCCATGGCAAACAACCTGCAGAAGACAACACTGAATAACTACCTCCCTCCAAATCACATGAATATGATCAATCAGCAGCCAAATAACTTGGGTACAAACTCCTTAAACAAACAGCACAATATTCTGACTTATGGCAACACTAAGCCGCTGACCCATTTTAATGCAGACTTGAGTCAGAGGATGACCCCGCCGATGGCCAACCCCAACAAAAACCCCTTGATGCCATACATGCAGCAGCAGCAGCAGCAGCCGCCGCCGCCGCCACAGTCCCAGCAGCCACCGCCACCACAGCTGCAGGCGCCCAGGGCGCACCTGAGCGAGGAGCAGAAACGCATGCTTCTCATGAAGCAGAAAGCGGTGATGAACCAGCCCATGGCTTACGCTGCGCTTCCATCCCACGGTCAGGTAAGTGTGAAAGTGAGACGCGCTCGGAGTGGCTAGTGGTGCGTCGCACACTGGCTCTGCCTGATGCTCTCACTGCAGCTAGAGTGCGGTCTAATTAGCTATGGAGGTCCCCCCTGCACATCCTCAGGTACTTGCTAGGTTTGCGTCATTTTTTCTCCTTTCTTCTGAGACATGAAAAACTGTGAATGACTGCCCAGGAAACAAGCTTCTATTATTCTTTGCCAAGTACTGTATAAAATTCTCACTGTGCAGGATCAATAGGGTGCTACCCTGAGCTGCTCTCTGAGGTCGTCCTAGGGTCTTAGGATTGGGGTGGTAGGAAGGCAAGGACAGTCGGAGCTAACTACGATGGTTTTACAAGGCCCCAAGCCACCTTCAGCTATCTTAATGAATTATGGATAGTGGAATTATTCCTGCTGTTCACATGTGGGCTTGTTTTCTGTATGGTCAGAGGATAGGTTTTGGCGGGACCACTCAATGTTTAACAGTTATTGCTGGACAGGGAACAGTTGGAAGCTGTTTCATTTGCGTTATTTGGGGGCAGAGCGGAACCTGGTCAATTCATTTGCCTCTGTTTCAGGAGAATGTCGTGGTGAGTATATCATAGTGCTGGATTAAAATAAAGTCTCCTTTGTCCTGTGGTCTTCCCTCATGATGTCTTGGTGTGGAGTGTGAGGGCTGGGCTGTCAGCGATGCTTCATAAAAAAAAATGAGTGGTATCGGTTGGAGGGTGGATAGCCATTGTCTAACGTTTCGCTGTCCTCATCCTGACGGGTGGCTAGCAGTCAGAGCTCCCCTCACACTTTATCCACCCTGGAGGACAGAAGTAGGGAGGAGCATCTTGTGGTGACACGCATGGATGAAGTCAGGAGTGATCCCGCTACCGCTGGTTGCTATTCTGTGCTTGTGGATGCTGGCCTGGGTATTCTGGATGGAGATTTTGCAGAAGTCTTTGCTGTGGAGCCTGCCGAGTTTAAAACTGGTGGCTGGATGTTTGTCTAGTATTGGATGCATTGGCTGCACCGGGAGGCAATGTAGGCAGCTCTTGCCCTGCCTGGTGGTTGTTTGCGTCTTGTATGTCCTGGAGTGCTGCACCCCGCCCTACCCTCATGCCTCTCCCCCCCAGGCTTGATGGATACTGGAGGGCTGCAGGTGGTGCTGGCCTGCAGAGACAGGCCTTAGTTCTGTGGCTTCGTTCTTGGCCCTCACAGCCTTCCAACCTCAAAAACCTCACAGTGGCTTCTTGTCTGCACGTGGCAGCCATCTCTATGGAAATTCTGTCTGGATAAATAAAGGTGTAAGTTTGTTTACATGAACGGCGATCAGTAGCTGGTATTAAAACATCATTGAAATGTGAACTTCTGTGTTTCATCTATTTTCATTTAAATTTATCTGTGTTATATTATACATGCATATATATATATAAATATGAAAATCCAGTGTATTGTTCACTTCATGATGAAGTCCTGAAGCAGGCAAAAGCAACAGCAATACACAGGGATGTTTATGGTAGCCCAGACGCATCGGGCAAGCTACCAGAAAGGTCTCTCGTTAATCTTAATACAAATTGTGTTTCTACATTCACTGCTTTCATGCCAGTTACAGTAAAGGATTCCTCTGAGCCAGACCGAAGGAGCTTAAGTCCAGCTCACAGGCTCTGCAGACATGGGGTGCAGTGATGCACCCCACCAAAACCCCAGCTCCTGACACACACGCTACACGCCTTTCAAAACGTGCTAACTGGGGACAAAGTTCCCGTCTTTGGTGGAATGAGAATTTCAAAGGTACTCATTTCGGGTCTTTCTGCTTGCCCAACTAAACATGTGTCATTGAAGCTTTTCACTGCCGTGGTCCTGTTAGCAAGCACCCGTTCAGGTGAAGAAGCCAAAGTGCTGGTTTTCTGGATTAAATCTATGTGTTTCCCTTCCTGCTCATGGAGAATTTTGAGGGTAGATAGAATCTTCCTTTTGGGGGCCTTGTTAGAATAATTGCTTCTTTTAAAAAAAGTGATTTATTTTATTTATTTGAAAGAGTTAGAGAGAGAAGTTACAGAGAGAAAGAGAATCTTCTATTGGCTGGTTCAGTCCCCAAATGGCTGCAATGGCTGGAGCTAGGCCTATCTGAAGCCGGGACAAAGGAGCTTCCTCCATGTTTCCCATGTGTTACAGGGGTCCAAGGACTTGGGCCATCCTCTGCTGCTTTCTCAGGCACATTAGCAGGGAACTGGATTGGAAGTGGAGCAGCCCAGACTTGAACCGGCACCCATGTAGGATGCCGGTGCTGTAGGCCGGGGCTTTAACCCACTTCACCACAGTGCCGACCCCAGAATAATTGCTTCTTAACTTCATCAATACCTTTAGGTAAAAGCGTCGTTTTTAATGAAATATTAACTCACCACTGTTTGAAGCAAGCTTAAAAACATAAACATAAACATGTGAATATGTTTCTGCAAACATGCCATTTATTTCATGTTTTTATCTGATGGTGGAGCAGTATTTACATTGCCTCTGCATAGTTAATTACACTCCATGCAGGTACATTGCACAAATACTAGCATGAACTACAGGTGAGATATGAAATATAATTATACATGGGTATTGAATTCTGTTTTCTGCTGTTGCTGGTGAAAATTCACTGCATTTTTTGTTGGTTACAAGGATCTTGGTCAATGTTCAGGTTTAATGAATGATCTGAGCACAAAAGCCAATAGTAAGAAAATATTGGACACATTTATTTGAAGAAAATTAACTCTCATAGATGTTTATTTGTTTGAGACACTTGTGGAAAATACCATTCCTCAAAGAAATGAATTGAAATGTACCCGCTTTCTGGCTATCCAAAATGACACAATACAAAATAGAAACAAATTCTTTTCAAAATGTTGAATGTTTTATTTAGTTATTCCACTTCTCAGAATTTACATATTATTTTTAAAAAATTGTACAAAATTATGATCATATTGTTACTTATGATGGTGAGAAATCAGAACCAAAACAAGTATTTTAGAAAAATAATGTATAAATCTTAATATGAAAGAATGATTAATCATATGAAAATGCTCATTATAGGGTAAAATAAGCAGATCATAAGTGTTACCAAATTGTGTTTTCCAATATGTGTAGACAAATATTGAGTAAGTGAAATGTTAGGAACAGTATTTCTGATTGGAGAAAAAATGAGTGATTATTATTTCCCTCTTTATCTCTTACTGGATTTTCTAAATTTTCTATCATAGTTGTGTTAATTCTACCATCTGGAAACATACATTTTTAAGGAAAGGAAGCTACCTATTTAAAAAAAAAAAAAAGCAACTACACTCTACTAGTTTTTAAAAAACATTCCTAGATTGGCCAGTTGGATTGAGGTAATACCATTATTTTCTGTTACTTTGTGTATTTTAGTTGTGAGTCCCTGTTGTAGTAGTTGTTCTCAAACCTTTCTCTAGCACACACTCACTTTTCCTTTTTCTCCCCAGATTCCCCTTTTACTCCTTAACATTTTCTTCTAATTCCTGAAAAACTAGCTACAACAGTGACAATGGACCTATCAATAACATTTCTATTATAAGTTTTCAGATCTTCTTGTTTCATGTTTTTGTTTCATTTCTTTGGTCATTTCTCCATTTCTCTCTCTCTCTTTCTCTCTTTCTCTCTCTCTCTCTCTCTCTCTCTCTCTCTCTCTCTCTCTCTGTTGAGAACTTTGTCATTGGATCTCCAGGATTGCTCTTTAATTTTTTAAATTTGTATTTCTGTGATGAAATAAATGGAATTTTAACTTTGGTCATGTCTACCTATCTTCTTCTCCTAGTCTTACTATTCCTTAAGAACAGAATCAATCCGTTCTCCTTGGTCCCCCTCTCACTTTGGGCTAATTTCTGCATAGTGCCTGACACTTTTTGTTAAACATAAAGATGTCTAATAAATCATTTGATGAAAATTGTCAAAATTTTGGCCAAAAATATGTTGACAGTTGACTATCCATGCCAATGGAACAAGCATTAGCACAGTTAACATGGAGCTGCTTTTGAGATCAAATAGAAGTAGTGGAAAGGCCAGGCTAAAAGGAATCCTTTGATAAGAGGTGGTTATGGAAAGCCAGTGGAGCAGCAATGAGATTACCAGGCAGGCAAATTCAACCCCTCGGTGTGATAAACTAAAAACAATGGAGCCACTAAAGAAGAAGTAAACCAAAAGCAAAAAACCTGCTTGCTGGCCAGGAAATGTCACAGGCCTACACACAGCCCAAGAATGATTCCTAAGTGCAAGAGTGGATAGTAAACACTTTCCAAAATGTGATGCATAGAGTGAGATCGATCAGAGATTACGCTACTACTTTATTCTTGACATGAGTGTTTTCTGTGTGTGGCTGGGTCTTCCATACTGAGGATGTAGATATAAAAGCAGATTTAGATCCGGTTATAGATACCAATGTAGATATAGAAAGATATATTTTACAAACTGCTTTCTCTTTCCAATTTTTTTTTACCAAAATGTATGGGATGCCCTGTGTGGTATATTATTATAAGCATGTTAGCCATAAAGATCCCCACAGGAAGAACAAAGCCCCAGTACTCACAATTGTCATGGGAGTCCTTTTGAAGATACATTTTCCTTAACTTTAAGGTCCTGGTGTCCCTTTGTTCAGTTTCCTAAGATGTAGATAGTTTACTTTATCCAAGAAATGCATGCATTTAGTTCAGAAAGTCAACTAGTGCTGCAGGGTTTATGATGAGAAGTAGCAGGTCTCTGCTTTGCTCACTCTATTCATAATTTCCCCTTCCCAGAGGCAACCACTTCGATTCATTAAGTTGTCTTTCCATTTGTCTTAATAAATGGCTGTCTCTTGATTTCTCAGTGGTTTGATGCTGTGGAAGATGAGGATTTAGCTCACAAATGTATGCAACATCCCTAACACAATCTCTCTTTTTCTCTTAACCATCCTCTTAGGAAAATTACCAATGTCACAAATTGTGATTTTAGAAGTATTCCATATTTACATAACTAATTTTTAGTTTAGTCTTATAGTACACCATGATTGTATTTGTATTTCCTTTCTTGTACAACTTCTTGCTTTTATTGGAATTAATCATCCTCTCTCTCTCTCTCTCTATCCCTCCTTCTCCCTCTCTCTCTCTCTCTCTCTATCCCTCCTTCTCTCTCTCTCTCTCTCTCTCTCTCTCTCTCTCTCTCTCTTTGACTGGTTTTGTCTCTGCATCTGCCTTCGATCCATCCTCAAACTTTTCTGAACTTTAAGACTTTCAATATGGTCAAACACCTCAAATGGTAATGACCTGTTTTTTCTTATATTTTCTTTCCTTTTCCTTTTCCTCCTTCCTTTCTCCCTCGCTGCCCTTTTTCCTTCCTTCCTTCGCTGTCTCTGTTGAAGGCTTCTCTGCCCCTCTTGCACCAGTCTGTCTCTGTCCTACTGTTGTCTTGGCCTACTACTTGACTGAAGTCTTGCAGCTGCTCTGTGCCATCATGTCTGGAAGTTTCCCCACTCATGTGTGCTGCATTAACTGACTTTTGGATCCTTCCTGCTTCTTCAGTTATTTCTTCCCATTACTGGAACACATCTTCATGGTTTCCTATGAAAGAATACGTGGGAGATTTTTATAGAAACTATTTTTGTAAAGGTTTTTATCCTTGCATTTGATCGATCATTCACCTGATACGGAATTAAAGCCGAGAAATATCCAATGAGGATTTTACAAGCATTTCTTCTCGAACCCGTGACTTTCCTACTATTGAGAAGTTCAGTGATGTTTGGATCCTGCTCCCTACTTGTGTAACTCATTTATTCACTCTGAGAGCTTCTCAGAGCTTCTCTTTATCCCTGAAATTTTATCTTAATATAGCTCTTTTGCATTGAGTACATGTAGTACTGTGAACTTTTTTAAAAAAATCTGGAAATGAGTATCCTGTAAGGCCTGGTTTGTGTTTGGGCATTATTCCTTTGATCATTTCTCCCTTCCGTTTTCTCCTTTTTTGATTTTCTGGGACTTCAATCCATGTGAACCCTCCTGGATTATTCTCTGACTTTCATGTCTTTTCTGTTTTCTGAGCCTGTGTCTTTTTGTTCCATATTCTGTGAGATTTCCTTAATTTTATCTTCCAGGCCTGATAGTAAGTATTTCCACAAGCTCTGGCTTATCCTCTGACTTATCGATCTAAGGATATTAATTATTATTTTTAAGTTGTTTTCTTGTGCTCCCTGCTTGGCCTTGGCTTCGCCCAAGTACCCTTTTCTGCATGCTTATCTTGTTCTACTTTCTTTCCTATGAAAAGATTTCTCAATTCTCTGTTTATGAAAGAGAAACAATAGCTGGTTAGTTGCTCTGTGTGAATAGACAGACTGTGACTGTGACTTGCTGAGAGGGGACAGGGTTAGCGCCTGCCCAGTTCACTGGATCACTGCCTGTAGATTGTTTTCCCTTGGGTCAGACAGAAAAAGACCCTATGAGTCTCATTGCTGAGGGGGGTAGATGTGGGTGCTGGCTTTCTGGAGCTGAGCAGGGGCAAGGAGTTAGTAGGTGGTAGTGATGGTGAGAGGTGTCTCACCGAAGACCATGTAGACTTTCACTTAACTCCCTGTGGTTGCAGGAATTTTCTACCCACTCCAGCTAGACCTGCGTCAGTCCATTTTCCATGACTGTAACAAAGTGCCTGAGGCTGAGCCGCTTGTAAAGAACAGAGGTCTCTTTAGCTTCCAGTTCCAGAGGTCCACAGCTCTGGTGCCCACTTCTTCCCTGCTGAGGACCTCAGAGTAGAGGCATCACAGTGATGGTACATGAGATGGAGAGGAGGGCACACAGCCAGACAGGGAGCCACACAGAGAAATCCAGGGGCCGAGGTGCTCACTCACGACAACACACTCTAGTGAGAACTGCCGCAGTCATTTCCAATGGCAGCGTCCCCAGTGACCTACTTCCCTCCCATGAGACCTCCCTCTTAAAGATTCCATCATCTCCCCATCACCACAGTAGGAGCAAGGTTCCTCCAACACAGGAACCTCTGAGGGGACAAACCACATCCTTGCTGTAGCAGCCTGGGATCTAGGATTCCAAAGACTCGTCTCTCCGAAGTCATGCCCCTTCCTTCCTCCACCCTGATGAAGGGCATCAGCGCCATCTCCTAATTACACAGGACTGCGGTTTTCCTTTTGGCACTCACACCTCCTGCCCTGGCATTCAGGCTGCCTCTGATTCCAAAGTCTTTACGGCATTATTTAGCATCCACTGTCATGCTTGAGTTTGGCTTCTCCTGCACAATTAGATGTGACCTTCTCTAAGCTGCTAAGTCATTTACCGCTCAGCCATCTCACTTTTGTTTTCCAAAATTCTGTTGACACCCTTGATTGCTATTGCTATTCCCATCTTGGTTCTTGAAAGTTCCTATCATGTTTATTCCTTTATTTTCATTGTACTGGGAGATTGGAGAAGGCCAAGATCAATGTGAGTATTCATTCTACCAGTGGCCCCATCAGTGACTTTCAGCACCTTTCTCTTTGAATGTGGAATATTATCCAATATTAAAATTTTCCTTTTTTTAATTTTTTCCAATATTCAAATTTTTATCTCACAGAAGATTCCACATTTCTATTTGTAAAAATTTGGATTTTTGAATAGCAGGTTTCATAAAACCTAAAGTACTCTCTTAACATAAAGTTTACTATGTCAAGCACATGTATTCAGAAGAACAGCACAGTGAACATGATCATCATACTGTTTAGAATAGAAACTTACGATTATAACCATTGATTAGTTTTCAGAATCTTGAAAATATTGACTTACTTCAAGGACTATAAAACAGTTTAGGTTCTACGACCCTGACTAAGCCAATAGTACCTGGCAACTGAGGTGCAAGGTAAAATATCGATAGAACACTCATCACTGTCGGAACCCAAACCCTCCCAGCCAAGGGAAATCAGTGGGCAGAAGTGCTACAGAAGTCCAGATAATAAATTAAATGTCCCTATTGATAGGAAAAATAAATAATTTTCATATACATCCTGGCTTGTGTTGAAAATCCTGATTGATACTCTGCCGTAGCCTTAGAAATACAAACCTAAGAGAAAGTGAAAACTTTTAGGCAAGGAATTAGTTTCATGATGGTTTTGTGCAAGAAACGGAGTTTAATTGCCTCCCCATGGGAATTCTCTACAAAGGTGCTTTGAGACTAGAACATTGTTGTTTACTGAGAGGGGGTACAACTCACCACACAGTGGTTCTGAAACATGTATGGGCCTAAGAAGCACCTGGGGAAATTGTTCGAGATGCAGGTAATGAGATTCCACTGCCAAATCCGTAGGTCTGGGATGAGGCCTGGGAATGTGCACTTGGATAAGCAGCACCCCCACCCCCACCCCCTGCACTGCCACCATCACTACTGTTTCCTGATAGAGAAAGGGAACACGACACCAAACTGCAGGCAAAGCAGCCCATGTGTGCTGAACCCTCTGTGTGCTTAAATATGGCAGTCGTGTCCGACTGATTTTCTTAGTAGGACAAAGCAGCAGTACCTCCTCCACTGCCCCCTCTGCCCTTCTCCCAACATGACAAGGGGTGGCCTTTCCCTTTGTCTCTCCAGGAGAGGGTCGGTTAATCCGGTTTCTGTTTCTGGACCCCCTATGGGTGGTGTCTTGTGTGTGTTGACCCACTATCCTCAAGATCTGTAGGAAGAGAATGTAGTAGGATGGGTGGTGTGTGTAGTAAAGGCAGCCCAAGGCTTGTCAGAGCAAGGCCCACTGTGTTCTGTGTTCTGACTCGTGGTTAGCTCAAGGACAGCATGCAGGCAACATTCACCAGTGCTCCTGGACTTTGAGGGGCTGTTGCCTCTCCCAGATGCCCGATTTCATTCCACTGCCTGAGTCAGTTTCCCTTCCTTTCAAGGTGCAGTCTCCTGCACCCAGGACCCTCCCCCAAGCCCCCATGTGCTGCACTCACTGCCAAGAGGGTAGACCAGCGCTCTCTTTTTTTCCCTGCCAGGAGGCTAAGCATCTGACACAAGTACAGGTGATTGTGAAACTCAACCAGTCATACACTCACTCCATGTGTATTCACTCATAGGATTCCAAATATTATAGCTTAAAGAGAGATACCAAAAATAGAGAGGCTACAGCAAGGGACAGTGTAGCCGAGTAGATAAGGAGTCCCACGTGTGAAGTCAGTGCGAGGCAGTCGGTGGTCAGAGCCACCTTACTGAATTCTGCATTGAGGATCCTTCAGCAGAGAGAAGGGGCAGCTGCCACAGGGGAAGTCAGCTTTGAGGCAGACCAGGAGCTGGACGGACGGAGCTGGACGGGAAGTCCTCTGCTGGAGGCACAGGATTGCTCCGGAAGTGGACAGTTCAGATTCCAGCCAGACTAGCACTAGGGAGGTGTATGCTGGGGAAGAAGGCAGTGAAATGTGAATAAGAGAACAGTTAGGGCACTTTCTGCTGTCCCAAGTTTGAGACAGTTAAAACCTCCATCTGGAATTGGTGATTAGAATTGAAGAGAAAAGCAAGGAGAAGGGCTTCGGGAAGAAAGCAGTAACAGAACTTGGCGACCCTGTGACAAGGTAGACAGGAAAGGAATTCAGGGTTTATGATCATGTGAGTGACTATTAGGGTGGTAGAAGTATATAATCTGAAAGATGATGATAATGTCACACGCGAATCTACAGACCAAATCTTATTTCCATTTGAAAGTAATTCAAACACTTGTTATACAATTAATTATTTACCTTATTGTTTTGATTTATATTTTCAGTTTGTTAAGGTGTGCTCCCACACTCAAGGTGTGAAGAAAGCTCATAGTTAATTTTTCTGCTAGGGCTAGGCATTTGACACCGTGATTAAGATGCTGTTTAGGACGCCTGGGTTGGCGTCCTGACTCTACTCCCAATTCCAGCTTTCTTTTTTTTTTTTTTTTTTTTAATTTTTAATTTTTTTTTTGACAGGCAGAGTGGATAGTGAGAGAGAGACAGAGAGAAAGGTCTTCCTTTTGCCGTTGGTTCACTCTCCAATGGCTGCTGCGGCCAGCGCATCTCGCTGATCCGAAGCCAGGAGCCAGGTGCTTCTCCTGGTCTCCCACATGGGTACAGGGCCCAAGGACTTGGGCCATCCTCCACTGCCTTCCTGGGCCATAGCAGAGAGCTGGCCTGGAAGAGGGGCAACCGGGATAGAATCCGGCGCCCCAACCGGGACTAGAACCCTGTGTGCCTGCGCCGCAAGGTGGAGGATTAGCCTGTTAAGCCATGGCGCCAGCCCCAATTCCAGCTTTCTGCTAGTGTGCACTGAGAGGCAGCAGGTGATGGCTCAAGCACTTAGGTCCCTGACCTCCTCCACATGGGAAACCCAGATTGCGTTCCAGCTCTCAGCCTTGGCCTGGCTAGCCCTGGCTCTTGCGGTTATTTGGGGAGTGACCCAGTAGATGGAAGATGCCTCTCTCACTCTCGTTCTCTCTCTGTCTGCCTTTCAAATAAATAAAAATTTAAACAAGAAACTTCTCACTATTTAAAAATAATAATTTTGTGCTACACTGCCATCAATAGCTACCTGTGTTTACAAGTATTTATATTTTAATATAAATTATTCAGTTATGAAACTGGTTGTTTTTGTTATTTAAACATATCACATAACATATGTATATTATAAGACTATACATATTATATTCTTATTGCTTAATGTTTTTCCTACAAAGATTTACTTAATCTTGTGTGTCTGTTTGGAGAGTGCCCTCTCAAAGATGGTCCTTATCTAAGGTTACAAGAGTTCCAGGCTTTAACACCCATTATGTCAGCCTTCATTAACTATTCGAAGCAATCCTGGGCTTTTCTATAGGTTACAGAACTGTTTGGGAAAGAAAAGAATGGTCCTTTTTTTTTTTTTTTTTTTTGACAGGCAGAGTGGACAGTGAGAGAGAGAGAGACAGAGAGAAAGGTCTTCCTTTTGCCGTTGGTTCACCCTCCAATGGCTGCCGCAGCCGGCGCGCTGCGGCTGGCGCACCACGCTGATCCGAAGCCAGGAGCTTCTCCTGGTCTCCCATGAAGTGCAGGGCCCAAGCACTTGGGCCATCCTCCACTGCCCTCCCTGGCCACAGCAGAGAGCTGGCCTGGAAGAGGGGCAACTGGGACAGAATCCGGTGCCCCGACCGGGACTAGAACCCGGTGTGCCGGCGCCGCAAGGCGGAGGATTAGCCTAGTGAGCCACAGCGCCCACCTGGTCCTTTTCTATATAAAGGCATTCTATTATATCTTGTTTCTTGGGCAAGTTTCTATAGAATCAGCCTTCTATATGACACTGAATAGTTTACATCAAAGCAAGTTTATAAAGAATCAAAATGTTTTTCTTGCTGGTTGGTTTTCTAATACATTGTCATGACTGGTTAATGTGATATGCAGTTTACATATATATTTTGATTTAGTGAGCAGTAGGGACCCCAAATAGTATTTAAACCAATAACACCCACTTATTACAATTATGATCTTCCTAGAAGTTTTGTAATGCATTCTCTAATTGCTTTTTAATCTGAGATGTTTGGGATTCTGGGTTTTTTTTTTTCTTAAGATTTATTTCATTTATTTGGAAGACAGAGTTACAGAGAGAGATAGAGGAAGACAGAGAGAGAGAGAGAGTTTTTCTATCCACTGGTTCATTCCCCAAATGACCACAAGAGCCAGGGATGGGCCAGGATGAAGCTAGGAGTGTGGAGCTTCTTCTGGGTCTCCTGAGTGAGTGGCAGGGGCCCAGACACTTGGGCCACCTTCTGCTGCTTTCCCAGGCACATCAGCAGGGAGCTGGATCAGAAATGGAGCAGCCAGGACTCAAACAGGCACCCATAAGGGATGCCGGCACGGCAGGCAGAGGCTTAAGCCACTGCACCACAGCAGCAGCCCTGGTGTTTGGGCTTCTGTTCTGCATTGGGCTTTAGCTGGTTCATATGAAAGATGTCTTAATGGGGTTGCTGGCAAGCTGAAGCCAGTGAGTGGTGCAAGGAAAAAAGACCATGTCTGGGCACGGAGAGCAGTGTACCTCAGGCACCTGCTCTGACCATGTGAACTGATGACCAACCTCCCAGGCACCCCCATCGTGTGATAGCAGCCCCTTGTACACCCTCCCCTGGGTCCCGTTGTGCTGTGCACACACCCTGCACAGCCATGGATAGCAGCCCTGAGTCCACAGGATTTTTCCCTACAAACTCCTGAGCGCAGAGCAGAGTTAGCTTTTTAGTTCAGCACAGTAAGAATGAGTCAAGTGTGCCGCGGTGTGGCCCGGGTGCTCTTACCATGGTGAGTGCAGGCCTGTCGTGTGAAGCCCTTGGGCTGAAGGGTGATGGAAAGCAAGGCGGTTCACATCTGAGTGTATAGCACTTCACAGTCGTTAATGCTAGTTTCGATATCACCCATTAGTAAGATTTTCATTAGTGTGGCAGAAGAAGCCCAGAGACAAGACTCGGACAATCATTTAGCATTTCTCTCAGAGCAGTGACAGGTTTCGATGTTCCAAACTCTAGAGCAGGGCCATCCAACAAAAATACAGCACAAACTCCAAATGCAAGTGATGCAATTTTAAAATTTCTATTGACCATGGTACAAAAGGTAAAAAGAAACCTCTGAAGTTAATTCTGATAGTTTTAATTTAACCTGACATTAAATATGTCAATGTATGATCGGTCAGTAAGATCACTAATAGATATTTTACATTCTTTTCTGCAGACCAGCTGTTTGAGTTCTGAGTGGCTTACACAGCACAGCTCAGCTTAGCTAAACCACGTTTCAGGTGCTCAGGAGCTCCATGGGGCCGGCAGCTACTGTGTTGGACAGTGTAATCTAGAAGCAAACCAAAACTCTGCTCTGTGATCAGGCAGGACCAGAGGGGAAGCAAAATGATAAATTTGTTTTTGCTGTCTGTGAGCCTCTGACTCTTGACAATGCCTTTTAAAAGTTATGTCATCCTCGAGGGCCGGCACTGTAGCATAGCAGGTAAAGCCGCCGCCTGCAGCGCCGGCATCCTGTATGGATGCTGGTTCGTGTCCCGGCTGCTCTACTTCCAATCCAGCTCTCTGCTGTGACCTGGGAAAGCAGTAGATCATGGCCCAAGTCCTTGGGCCCCTGCCCCCACATGGGAGACCTGGAAGAGGCTCCTGGCTCATGGCTTCAGATCCGTGCAGCTCCAGTCATTGCAGCCAATTGGGGAGTGAACCAGCAGATGGAAGACCTCTCTCTCTCTCTCTCTCTCTCTCTCTCTCTCTGCCTCTCCTCTCTCTATTTAACTCCAACTTTCAAATAAACAAATAAATCTTAAAAAAAAAATAAGAAAGAAAGAAAAGAAAAGAAAAAAGAGCTATGTCATCCTAAACTGAACAGACAGATCAGAGCTCCTTCTGCGCTGCCAGGGACCCTCTCCTATGGACATCACAACACCCAGCCACTCTTGTGCCCATGTCATTAGAATCCACCTGATCTGTGTGGCCCACAGTCTGTAGCCCCTCCCACATCCGTGTCTGTGGGCTGCAGGACATGCCTTATCCAAAGACGTTTGCGTTCATTCCTTCTCGGTCGTTGACATAGAACATTTGTGAGCAGCTTTGGCGCCACGTAAACTTCCCGGCACCACGTAAACTTCCCGCGGCGAGGTCAGGAGCACCTGCCCCCCTATTAATCCGTCAATGAGAGTGGCTGGTGCTCTGGGCTTGTTTTCTAGGGTTTTGATGAGCTTCATTAATTATGTTGAGAGAGAAAGGTGTACAGCTGCAGAAGAACCCACTTAGCTCCACGTGAGCAGGAATAATTGGACAGTTGGCAGGTGTTAAATTGGCGGTCTAGCGAGAAAAACTCGCGGATAAACACAATTCCCCCAAACACCTCAGTGCAGCCACGGTGCTCTCTGCTTGGGCACGCACGACTCTCTCCATATCCACCTTCCCATGCCTCGAGGACTGCCTGGGTGTGACATGGTGTGAGGTCACCGGGGTGGGGGTGGGGGGCAGAGCGTGGAACGGCAGGAGACCTGACCAGCGCTTCATTACTGGCAGGGATTTGGACAGGTTACATAACCTCTCTGATCTGTAGGTTTCCTTCTAGAAAATGGGAGAGAGGGGGGATCGTCAAAGGGTTGCTAGGACAATTCCATGTATTAGCTTATGTAAAGCACTTATGATAATATTAGCTCCCTAGTATGTACTAAATGCATCTTTAAATTAAAAACATTCATCATAGACTTTCCTGTTCACACCTTGTAAACCCTCTAGGAGAGTCCAGCTACGTGGGCTTCAGTTTTCCTGTAAGCCAACTTCATTCATTCCGTGGGCATCCATTGTGTACCTGCCGTGTCCAGGCAGTGAGCATAGAAAGGCAGCAAGATTCTGGAAGAAACCTGTGACCATATTTATATGAAAATTTTATGGGCAGGGACTGCAAACAAAATGGTATAAATGCATGAATATTCTTTTTTAAAGGCCAGCTGATAGCTAGTGTCACTGTTGATTTAAAAAAAAAAAAAAGAGCTTGGTTTTCATCCTAGGTCTGGCAGGATTGTTCCTCTACATTTACCTCCACCTAAAATAAAAATTACTGGGGCTAGCGCTGTGGCTCACTTGGTTAATCCTCCACCTGCGGTGCCAGCATCCCATATGGTCGCCAGGTTCTAGTCCCAGTTGCTCCTCTTCCAGTCCAGCTCTCTGCTGTGGCCCGGGAAGGCAATGGAGGATGGCCCAAGTGCTTGGGCCCCTGCAAATGTGTGGGAGACCAGGAGGAAGCACCTGGCTCCTGGCTTTGGATCAGCACAGCGCCGGCCGTGGCAGCCATTTGGGGAGTGAACCAATGGAAGGAAGACCTTTCTCTCTCTCTTTTTCTCTCTCTGTCACTGTCTATAACTCCGTCAAATAAAAAAAATAAAAAATAAAGTAAAATAAAAATTACTTATTTCTTATCTTTTAACGAACAATATGAAAATGGCTCCTTTTTCGTTTGTGTATGTGAAATGACCTGAAACAAGGAAAACACTTCGAAGATGATCGAGCCATGACCCACCCTGACCTGAGAGGCCCTCCACTGCCGGTTATTAACAGACCCTCATGGTACGAGAAAAGTCATTTGCCTTTGTTAGCAGTAGAAGTTTAAAAGGAAGATGGGATTCAATTCACCAGGACATTTGTAACCATTTATCTTAACTTTCTGTATGACAAGCAAGCAAGCAAATAAATATTCCAAAATAAGGGAAATTATTTTTATTTGAAGTGCTTGTTTTTTAATGTTGGGGATTTTTTTAGATTAAATCAGTCATTTTGGTAAAATGTTTAACAGCTAAATTTCAAAATAAAGAGCTCTCTGGGAAAATGATTGGATTTGTTATCTGTTGCTATGTCACCAAACTCAGCAGCTTCGGGGCTGATAGGAATCCTCCCACACATCAGGAGGGAGTCCCGGGGTGGCAGGGCCGGGTGGTTCTGATGCAGGGGTTCCCATGAGGCCCCAGGCATGCTGTGCCCTGGGGCGGCTGTCTGCTGGAAGCTTGTCCCGGACTGGAGAGTCTGCCCTGCGCATGGCCCACTAGTGGGGGCCGACAGGGGGCCTGAGTGTCTCAGGACACGGCAGCTGGCGTCCCCAGGGTGAGCGACCCGCAAGAGAGCAAGGAGGAGGCCGCCATGCCTGCCACACCTAGTACGGAAGGCCCAGACCTCCTTCACTTTTCCTTATTGCATTCATGAGCAGCGGTCTGACTGTACGGGAGGGGGCTGGGTTCTCCTTTTTGAAGGAGGTGTGTGGACCCAGCTGTGATGCCATAATGCGCACAAATGACTTTAGACGTTGGGATGCGCGGGTCACTGGCAGTGGCACGGGGGCACTGGGGCTGGGAGGGACCAAGCTGGCTCTGAGGAGCGGATGTGGAGAGAACGGAGCGAGCGGAGGGAGGAAGCCCCAGGCTCCAGACACACCTCTGTTTTCACGGAGCAGCCTCAGCCCTGGTCCCACAGCAGAGAAGTAGCAACACTGCGGGCGGATGAGTGAAGAGGCTGCTTTCCCTAGCGTCTGAGCCGCCCGCTTGTTCACTCTACGACCAGCCTTGTTAGTGACCCACGTTTGCGTTTCTGCTTCAGAACCCTTTCCCTCGCCTTTCCGTTTGGAGGCGTTTCTTGTTCCTGTGCTGTCCCGTGCTCCCTGCGCTGCCTGCCAGCCTACAGTTTGTCTCCCGGCGCGCAGTACCTGCGGCCGCTGCAGCTCACCTCTGTCCAGGGCGTCCTGCAGCCCCTCCACCGCTCTCCATTTCACAATCCGGGGGCTGCCCTTAGTCACACTGGGATTTCTGTTACGGAGTCTTTCAGGGCAGAGCCCTCAGTGCCCCCGTGCTGTCGGCTGAGCCATCTCTCCCTGCGTGTGTGTCACTCACAGCGAGATGCATGCACGCAAGTCCCCTGTGGCCTTCAGCCTTTTCTTTCCATTGCCCCTTCAATTATGAATCACCCAGCAACACTTGCTAAGGACCAGTTGCACGCAAAGCCCTGTCCCTGTTGCTGGAGCATCACGAAGTAAAAGGCCTGGCCCCTGCCTTTAAGAAGTGTATCCTTGGCCGGTGCCGTGGCTCAACAGGCTAATCCTCCGCCTGCAGCGCCAGCACACCGGGTTCTAGTCCCGGTACGGGTGCCGATTCTTTCCCGGTTGCCCCTCTTCCAGGCCAGCTCTCTGCTGTGGCCAGGGAGTGCAGTGGAGGATGGCCCAAGTGCTTGGGCCCTGCACCCCCATGAAGCACCTGGCTCCTGGCTTCGGCCATTGGGGGGTGAACGAACGGCAAAGGAAAAACTCTCTCTCTCTCACTGTCCACTCTGCCTGTCAAAAATAAATAAATAAATAAATTTAAAAAATAAAAAAGTAGATTTAAAAAAGTTTATCCTCTACTAAAAGCGGAATTTTTTTTAAAAAAAAGTTTTAAATAGTAACAGCATACAGATTCCCATTGACAGTCAGTAGAGTGGCATGTTGTACAAGTTAGAATGATCACATTCAAGAGTTATTCCTGTCTGTACCCTTTTATTATTATTATTAAAGTTTATTTATTTGAAAGGCAGAGTTGCAGAGAGAGAGAGAAACAGAGAATTTACTTCCGTGTGTTCACTTCCCATATGGCTGAAGCCAGGAGCCTGGAGCTTCATCCAGGTCTCCCATGGGGGTGGAGGGATCCAAACAGTTGGGCCATCCTCTGCTGCCTTCCTAGGCACATTAGCAGGGAGCTAGTGGGAAGTGGAGCAGCTGGACTTTAAACTGGCACCCATATAGGCTGCCGGCTTTGCAGGCAGTGGCTTTACCTGCCGCGCGCACAGCACTGGTCCCTGTCTGTACCTTTTAATTGAGAAAGCCAGCCAGCTGTCTTTTGGACCAAGTAAATGCACGTGCCTTGAATAGAACACTATTGTGTCTGAGCTTGACTTCCTGGTATCATGCATCTCACCCAATCTGGTTAAAGCATGCTTTTAGAACCAAAGTGAATAAATAAAGCATTTGCTAATAATTTGTAGTCCCCTCCCCCCCAAAAAAAAAAGATATGCCCCTGTTAATGTAATAAATAATTAGCTGTGACTGGTAACTAAGGTATAAGAGAAGAATAATTTATTAGTGTTCTAAGTTTTCTTATTTTTTCAAGGGCATCATGCCTTTGATTTGATTGACTGTGTTTGTAATGGGTGGTTGTTCAGAAGGGCAGGAAGGAACTGTGGGCAGTGAAGGGTTGATCAGGAACACAGGGATGGCTGAAGTGCATCAGTAGATGGAACTGGGGGACGGAGGCCGAAGGGAAGGGGAAGCTGCTCCGAGCTGGTTAGTAAGATCTAACTTGGGATACAAGAAGCCATGCGTAGTCATTGTGGGTTTCTGAAAAGAGGAGAGGACTATCTTGATCAAAGTGATTGGCAGGAGAGACGCGAGGCAACAGCACACCTGGAACAAAATAATTAGACACTGACTGCGTGTGACCCTGGAAATAGATCCAAGGAAAAAGGCAGGGATGGTGGAAGTGACCATGGGCTGGAGCCAGGACATGAGAGGAAAAGACGGTCATCAGATCTGACTTCCAGAGAGTGGGCTTGCACACTGAGGAGGGCCATTGTTTACAGGTAAAGGGAGAGTTGATCACAGGGGAAAGGTCTTAGAGTGTTTGGCTTAATTGTCAACTGGACATTCAATTAAAGTTTCCTTTCTCTGGAGAATTAAGGAAGTAGGTATGTGGATTTCTGGTTCTTGCACATCTAGATGGCAGTGAAAAGTGAGTTGATGAAACATGTCTTGAGGGATGTTGTACTTGAGACTAAGATACACACACACGGATTCTAGGGTCAGGTCTGGAGATGGCTAGAATGAATAAATGAAAAGCAATAAGCACACAAGTACTTACAGGTGTATTATGTGAGTGTATATAAGGGTCTTCAGAAAGCTTGTGGAAAATGTGGATTACAAAAACTTTGCATGGATTTCAAACTTTTTTGCACCAAAATAAACTTACCTTTTAATTCAAGTTTTTCCACAAACTTTTTGAAATATTCTCATATACATTTGTGTATATATGCACATCCAGCTATTTGAAAACTATCTGAAAACCCATGTCATCATCATGTTAATCCTAGATAATTCTAACTAATGGAATTATAAATGATTTTTCTTTTCCTTTTTGTTTTTGTTTATCTGAATTTCCTAATTTTTCCAGTTGCACGTACATTAATTGTTACACGTGTCTTCATGCAGATAAATCACTTTAAATCCGTGGTCAAACGAAATAGTTGAGTCCCTTCCAGCCATGTGGGAGGCCCAGGTTGAGTTCTAGGTTTCTAGCTCTGGGCTGCCCAGTCCTAGCTGTTATGGGTGTTTGGGGGAGGGAACCTCTCTCTTTCTCTCTCTCTCTCTCTCTCTCTCTCTCTCTCTCTCTCCCTCTCTCTGCCTTTTAATTGGAAGGAAGGAAGAAATAGGAGGGAAGAAGTAAGGAAGAAGGGAGGGAAGGAGGGCCGGAGGGAGGGAGGGAAGAATAATAGAATTTTCAGGGTCAGAATTTAGAAGAAGAAAAAAAGCCATAAAGTAATGGTCCTAAAATGAGTAGACTGAGATCCTAATAGCTGTATCATTGATCATGAGGAGTTCAGACTAAGAGTATGAATTTTCTAAAGCTGGGTCTTGAAAATATGTATGTCAAGGAGAAAAAAGGAAGTATCTTCATCTTCCAGAACTTGGATTAATCCAAAGAAGTGCTTCTCGACCACAGAGGACGGCGTTCCTCTCTCCTCTGGGGGATATTTGGCAACTTCCAGAGATATTCTTGGCCGTCACAACCAGGGATGGGAAGGACACTGAGGCTGCTACTGGCATCCAGTAGATAGAAACCAGAGATGCTGCTAAAAAACCCTACATTGCACAGGAGAAACCCCCATGGCAAAGAATTATCTACCTCAAAATGTCAGTAGTGCCAAGGGTGGAAAACTCTAATCCAAAGTGAGACGAGTGTGAAAACTACCATCCCTGGAGTACTTTGTGTGCCGAGAGCGTGGCGTGGCTCTCTTCATTTCATCTTCACACGATCTTGAAACTAGTAGGTAAATTGAAATAGTCTGTTCGAGGTCACACAGTAAGTAAGCACTAGGATTAGGAATCAAAGCAAAGTCCATCTGATTACAAACTTGAGCTCTTAAACACTGGGCAGTTTTGCCTGCCTGTGGACAGGCACAGGGCAAAATGAATAAGAAAGCTGTCTGAGGAGCGCAGTCAGTGTCTGGTCTCATTTTTTCTACCCTGGCCTCTCAACTTCAGGACCGCTTTTAATCACCGAGGATGTGATAGGCGGTGCAACAAATGGCAATGCCCTTCTATGCGTCTCGCCCTTCACCCTTCCCTCCACCCCATCTGTCCTCTGATGTTTATTTCTTAATGAATAGGTTGTGCTTCTTGATGGAGTTTGGGGGTAGCATGTGGTTGGTTGTGTAAATGAGTGCTGATGTATTTCTGGTTTGCAATCCTTTGAATCATGGAGGAGCAATCTGAAAATATCTGAGAATTAATGCTTTCTAGCCTCATTTTGACAATCACATAGGCAGACATCTTTCACATCGCTCTTATCCAGCTTCCTGGATCTTTTCACTTTTGTCTCTGGATAAAGAATTGTTGTCTGCAGCATTGTGCGGTTACCTTAGCCTCCATGCCATGTTCACTGGGGAGACTGTATATTAAAAAAAAAAAAAAGTTGTATTCCTTTCAGACATGGACTTCCTTGGGTCTTTGAAAACATAGAACCTCAATTCAGTGGATCTAACTGGTTTGCTGGGAACTGGGAAGAAAAAGTAGAGCTCCCCAAGTTCATGGGCACTCCCATGTCTCTGCTCCAATGCCCACTCTCATCTCTTCTTTTCTGGAAAGTTAGGACTTTTTATGAATCTTATCTTAGGGGCAGGCATTATGACACAACAGGTAAGGTTGTCTCTTGGGACACCCACATCCCATGTCAGGGTACCCATGCCAGTCCCAGCTACTTTACTTCTAATCCAGCTCCCTGGGAAGACAGAAGAAAATGGTCCAAGTCCTTGGGTCCCTGCCACCCAGATGGGAGACCCAGATTGAGTTCCTGGCTCCTGGCTCCTGGCTCCTGGCTCAGCCTGGCCCAGCCCCAGCTATTGTGGGCATTTGAGGACTGAACCAGAGAATGAAAACACACACACACACACACACTCTATATCTATCTATCTATCTATCTATCTACCTACCTACCTACCTACCTATGTCTTTCTTCCTCTCTGTCACTCTGCCTTTCAATATGTAAATAAATGAATAAATCATTTTTTCAAAATATATCTTAAGTATGCTAAATTGCCATGGACGTAAGAATTGGAACATAGCAGTCAGGATCGTTAATCCATCTTCCCTTTGCCTCCCACACAAACTTGGGATTGAGATAATTCATTCTAATGTTGACATGTACAGAAAGACTATAGCACATTCCAAAGGTTCCACCCATTCTGAGGCTCCCTCTGGATCCCACAAGAGTATTTTAAGAAATAAAATGTCACCAGTAATAAATAAAATTGGGAAGGAAATTTGGATAAACCTATACACAGGAAAAGACTTATTTTAGAATTCTTTTCCTGTGAGTTTTATTGTGAATATTGAATGTCTTTTCAATACCAACGTTATCATTCTTGGAGAAGGAGAATTTGTTTGTATCCTTTATCCTGTTTTGATTTTTAGAGAGAAATTTTACCAATTCATTATTTTTGCACATCCTATTTCTTTAGACATGATGCTATAAAAATAAAATAGTACCCTTTTTTGAGTGGATACAGTGTTTGAAGTATTGTTCTACACTAGCTGAATTTCTTCATTTAATTTCCACAAAGGTTGTCATAAAGTAGGATTATCTCCATTTACATGTGAGATGACTGAGGCTTAAAAAGGTCAAGTGATTTTTTTTTCCCTCTAAGGACAGCATGGAGATTTGAACTCAGAGCCCTTGGAATTCAGGGGCCAGGTTATACCTCACTTCTTTGCAAAGCTGCCTCCCAGGGAATGTATTAAACATGCATTTCAACTTCACCTTTTTTCAAAGAGCTAACAGCATTTTCACATACTAATTTACTCTCATAGTATCAAGTTAGGTAGCTAAATGGTATGAATTCATAATGTCGAATGAATCTTGCATGATCCTGCCACCAGCCTTCCATATATATCCAATGTCAACAGTGTTGCCTCTGAGTTCCTACTAAATTTGTAGGTGGTATGACTTGATGATTGCACAAGGGTATCACTTGTGCAGCCTGCACAGTTGACTGCACAATCACCATTTTTCTAAATATAGACCCTAAGTGTAATCAGATAGTCGGAAACAATATCCAAAATTTTCACTGAAAAGTATGGTTGCTTTATACACACACACATAGACACATATGCTCTCCTCTTTCCCATAGTATCCAAACACAGCCATGGTACAAAATAAGTGCTTTGTAAAAGCTTGAGGGGTTGGTCTTATCTCTAGAGAAATGCAAAGGGAAAGAATTTGATTCCAGGGGAATAATGATGGCGTTTGCGAGCCAGGACTCAGTCCAGTGATTTTTGTGTGAGGCAGGGGCAAGCCAGGCTACCCCTCAAGGGCTGTGAAAGGCCGTGAGGAAGCGCGTGCTCAGCAGTGGGTGCACTTCCCTTGCCGGCTCTAGGGTCTTTAGCAAGTACCGTGCACACTTGAATTCATTCATATCACTCAACTTAGCTTTCCCATCTGTGAAATGGAGATGATAATATACACAGAGGTAACTCATTTATTATGATCATCATTGTCATTATCTTAGGTAAAGCATCAGAGAGACAGAAACCATTTTCCTGAAAAATGTTTAAACGTGGAAGCAAAGAGATCATGGTTCAGTTCTCCCATTTGATGTTGAAGAACTGTGGCCTGGAGCAAGTCTCGGCAGATCCTTCACCTGCTGTGTGACATGATTGTGCCCACCTTGCAGGAACAGTGACTGTGATGAAAGGCAAGTGTTAGCCATGTAGCAGCTGCTCAACAAATGGTAGCTTTATGTTAGTATTAAAGTCAGAATTACAGAGAGAGAGGGGGAGACAGAGAAAGAGGAAAGAGAGATTTTCTGTCTGCTGCTTTACTCCCAAAGTGTCTGCAACGGCCAGAGCTGAGCCAGGCCGAAGCCAGGAGCTGCATCCAGGTCTCCCCAAGCACTTGAGCCATCTGCTGCTGCTTTTCTCAGGCCATGAGTAGGGAGCTGGTTCAGAAGTAGAGCAGCTGGGAAATGAACCCGTACCAATATGGGATGCTGATGCCTCAGGCGACAGCTTTACCCACTATGCCATAACGCTGGCCCTGAAAAATGATAGCTTTCATGATGATTTCCTACTCAGCAAAGCTGGTGAATTCTTTCCTTAGAACCTTAGGCCGCGTCTGAGCACCTATTGGGTCCCATGGGCTGTACCATTCTAAGTAGCGCATCCTTCTGTGAAAGCTACAGCCGTATCATCAGAAAAATGCGCCGTCTCCAAACAAACATGAATACAATTGCAGGAGATTCACAGACTCCCAGGTTAAGATTCCCTGGTGCAGTTCAAAGAAGGAAAAGAATATATATGGCAATCTGAGTGTTTATTGGCTTTGAAAAAGGATCTGTGGTCCTATTCCCAGTGCAGCTTTCCCAGCATCACAATCAGATTCCATGGACTAAAACACACTAGATTCAGAACATTTCAAGAACACATTTATTTCATTAACAGAAGCAAGCCTGTTTTAACAAAGCATATTTATCAAACGCCTATTATGTGCCTAATAAGGTGGTGGGTGTTGCGGGGAACAAAAGGCGCTTAACATGTGGTCCCTGCCCTCTGCGTTTTCTTTCTAATTGGAGAGGCAAGTGAACAAGGCAGTAGGAGATGTATGAGCACTATATGCTGATATAATCAAGTACTAAATTGTGTACGCTTGTGTGGGTGGGCGCGCAAGCCTCACATATCATTCTCTGACCTTGAATTGTACACAAATCATTAGCGTCAAACCGGAATCGCCGGCCGCTCCCCCACCCCTCCTCTCTGCTTGGCCCACTTCCACCGCAGCCTCTCCCTCCACGTCTGAACACGCTTTAGAAAAGAGGGGTGAAATCATACAGTGGGGAGGAGAAAAAAAATGAATAAAGGAGAAAGGAGGCCCCCAGGCAGTCTGAGGTTAGCTCAGCAGCCCAGGTCCATGTGGGGGCAGGGTCTGCCCCAGGAGCCCCCAAGCTCCAGGAAAACCCCCTTTTGGGGGGGATGCCCAGCAATTTCTCTTTCTTGGTTACAAATGAACCACTGGCCCCTCTGTCAGTGGCCGAGTTGGCAAGCAGGAGGTCAGAGTGCCGAGAAAGCCTGGCTCCTAGGAATGGGAGCTCAACACCAGGGCAGGCACACGGCACGCGAGTATGGCAGAGGAATGGGAGAGAGAGCTCTGTCCCAAAGCTTTCTGGGGCCCAATCAAGAGCACACACATAGGCCTGCCCAGCATATGCCTGGTAGTTGTCATTACAGATCAAGCTAGCAAACTGTTACGCTCCCTCATACCACCCATTTCTCTTTCCTCTCACGCCTCCAGGGTCCTTGTATTCTCCTCGGTCACATTCTAGGCTGACAGGTGCACACAGCTGGGTGGCCACCTTCCACAGGACAGGTGTGAAGGGGTGGACCTGGGGTCTCCAGGTGCCCAGAGCACAGTCCGGAAGTAGGGCTGCAGGCTCTCACCTTGGCCCTGCAGACCGCTTGCCCTGCTCGGGGCCAGTGCGGCCAGAGGAGGACCTGATGAGGCCCTCTACAGCTGGGGGCCAGGGAAGAGGCCCCTGCAGGCCCATGCCGAAGGGCATAACTGAAAAGAAGGAGATGGCAGCACAGCCACTAGGACTGCCCAGGAGGAAGAGGGTCACTGGGAAGAGAGAAGCGGGATGGAAGAGAAGGGAGAAGGCCTAAACCCGACCACCTCCAGGAAGATAAGGACTCTTAATTTATTGTGTTTAGTTTGAGAACAAAAAAAAAGCCCTGCTTTTACAGAGGCCAAAGGGCTCTATAATTCAGTGACAAGGGATATGAAAGGCAAAAGAATGATGGTTCTGGAGCTAAAAGCAGGCACTGGGAGTGATTTCTTCCCAAGGTCACCTGTTCCTGCCTATTTCTGTACCTTTGCTTCCTGCTGCAGGCTGGCCCCTCGGCCCGTTCAAGCAGAACTGTTCCAGCTTCTGGTATACCCCAGAAAAGACAAAGTTGGAGGCTAATTTTGATTTTGCAAGGAGAAAAATAAGCCTATTTTCTGGAAGACAAAAGCATTAATTTGGCATAAAACTAAAGCATTTCCTTGACTTTTTAGCTACACTGAGAGAGGATAGTTGAAATTGTACTAGTTGAAGAGGAAACTTTTTTGTTTACTTATTTATATAGTTGAAAGGCAGACAGAGAGTAAGAGAGACTGTGTGAGAAACAGATCTTCCATCCTCCGGTTCACTCCCCCGAAATGGCCACGACAGCCAGGTCTGAGCAAGACTGAAGCTAGGAACCAGCAACTCCAGGTCTCCCGTGTGGGTATCAGGGCCCGAGTACTTGGGCCGTCTTTGGCTGCTTTCTCGGGCATGCTAGAGGGGAGCTGGATTGAAAGTGGAGCAGCTGAAACTCACAAATGATGTCTTAAACTCACTGCCACAGTGCTGGCCCTGAAAAGTTATTTTTAATTTTGCCCAAATGTACTTTGTAGATTTGAAGCAAACTCTAATAAAATATCCATGTTATAATTTGCCTTTATGTTATCATTTCTTTGTTTTAGACATAAAATATTTGAATAATTTTTTCTTAATTCTTTTTTTTTTTTTTTTTTTGACAGGCAGAGTGGATAATGAGAGAGAGAGAAAGGTCTTCCTTTTGCCGTTGGTTCACCCTCCAATGGCCGCTGCGGCCAGCACATCTCGCTGATCCGAAGCCAGGAGCCAGGTGCTTCTCCTGGTCTCCCATGCGGGTGCAGGGCCCAGGGACTTGGGCCATCCTCCACTGCCTTCCTGGGCCATAGCAGAGAGCTGGCCTTGGAAGAGGGGCAACGGGATAGAATCCGGCGCCCCAACTGGGACTAGAACCCGGTGTGCCAGCACCGCAAGGCAGAGGATTAGCCTGTTAAGCCACAGTGCCGGCCAATTTTTTTCTTAATTCTTAAGAAACAAGAACATTGGCCGGCGCTGCGGCTCAATAGGCTAATTCTCCGCCTTGCGGCGCCGGCACACTGGGTTCTAGTCCCGGTCGGGGTGCCGGATTCTGTCCCGGTTGCCCCTCTTCCAGGCCAGCTCTCTGCTGTGGCCAGGGAGTGCGGAGGAGGATGGCCCAAGAGCTTGGGCCCTGCACCCCATGGGAGACCAGGAGAAGTACCTGCTCCTGCCATCAGATCAGTGTGGTGCGCCGGACGCAGTGCCCCGGCCGCGGCAGCCATTGGAGGGTGAACCAACGGCAAAGGAAGACCTTTCTCTCTGTCTCTCTCTATCCCTGCCCACTCTGCCTGTCAAAAAAAAGAAAAAAAAAGAAAGAAAGAAAGAAACAAGAACATTAGCAACAAGTGGCCTTATGGCAGAAGTCAAGATACAACTTTGCATTACTATTGTCCAAAAAGTGTTTTTGTCCATACTTAACTTTATTTCTTTTCTTTTCTTTTCTTTTTTTTTTTTTTTTTAAATTTTTGACAGGCAGAGTGGACAGTGAGAGAGAGAGAGACAGAAAGAAAGGTCTTCCTTTCCCGTTTGTTCACCCTCCAATGGCCGCTGTGGCCGGCACACCGTGCTGCTCCTAAGCCAGGAGCCAGGTGCTTCTCCTGGTCTCCCATGCAGGTGCAGGGCCCAAGCACTTGGGCCATCCTCCACTGCACTCCCGGGCCATAGCAGAGAGCTGGCCTGGAAAAGAGGCAGCCGGGACAGAATCCGGCGCCCCGACCAGGACTAGAACCCGGTGTGCCAGCGCTGCAAGGCGGAGGATTAGCCTGTTGAGCCACGGCGCCAGCCTATTTCTAATCACATTATTAGGTGGGCAATTTGAGTTTCTTTGAAGGTCCTTTAACCCCATCTTACATGGTCCCTCCTGCTCCCAACGATGGTGATGGCAATGGCCAGAAGTGAATATTGAATGTAGTTGACTTAGGGGCTTTGGGAATTCATCATTCAAGATTTTTATTCACCAGAGTCAGGGTATGAGTAACTAGCACAAAGGCCTTGCAAAAAGTTCATGGAAAATGGAATTAAAATATAAGGTTATGTAGATGCAACAATTTTTTTAAACCCATATGTAGTTTTTTTCATAATACATATTTTTTTTGAATACCCCTTGTGATTATCCTGAAGTTTGAATTTGAGGCCAGAATAAGACAGAAAAAAATCAGGGTATTTGTGAATGAGCCACATAGTGACCCAGAGCCTGTATCTCTTGTCTGCCATCTACCTAGTAGTAGCTCTCACAAAATGATCATTTGCTAGTATTCATCATTACTGTTTAGATTTTACAAATTTTATTAGGTTCATGTTAGGTTCCTACATTACTGTAATAGTGATGTCATTGGCAATAGTGGGAAATTATTGCTTTGTGGCAGATACTATTTTGTACATTTTTACCAGTTCCTTTGGTACTGTATTTGTCACATTGTTATGGATTTGAAGATGTATCACTAATGAAATAGTCCATGACCAATTCATTATATTTTAGGGGGCAACTTATCTGTCCTTGTAGTATTTGCAAATTTGGTTTCAGGAATGTTCGTGAATAGGTTACCCTCAACTGTCAAGGGTTTGCATACAAGATAAATGCGTGCTCTGATATTATCACAGAAGGTGAGAGAAAGTGCGGAGGTTGGGAAGTAAACACAAACCTGGCACACTGATTGCGATGCATCGCGTTCATTGAGCATCTTGTGTCCTTTCCAAGTGTCTGAAGTATCACCACTTTCGCCTTTGTTTTGAGAGAGGAGGAAACAACATTCCCGTGCAAATTTCATAGGTGAGAAAGGGACACAGAAAGGGAAGGTGGCCTGCCAGAAATCCACGCCAAGCAAATGACAACACCAGGGCTAGTAGTAGCGATAACAAGTTACCGTGCTTTTTAACACCTACCTCTCAGCAGCCCTGTTTTACAAAAGAGGCGACTGAAGCTTATTGTGTTTTGATGGACCAAGAATGGTCACATAGCTAATAACTGGAACTAAGGTTCAAACTCAGATCTGTACTGCTCCAGATCCCAAGCTTTTCTACTCAACACTGATACCAAGGCTTAGGTCTCCAGAGTCCTATACTGGCCTGTTGGACTTTCCACTACTTTATGTATATTTTTGTTTGTTGGAGAGAGAGAGAGAGAGAGAGAGAGAGAGAGAGAGAGAGAGAGATCTTCTATCTGCTGATTCACTCCCCAGATGGAACAGCCAAGGCTGGACCAGGCTGAAGCCAGGAGCCTGGAACTCTATCCAGGTTTACCATATGGGTGGTAGGGACCCAAGCACTTGGACCATCTTCTGTTGCTTTCCCAGACATGTTAGCAGGAAGCTGGACCCAAAATCAGAGCAGACAGGACTTGAACCAGTGCTCATATGGGATGCTGGCATTTCCAACTCCATACTACATGTCAGCTCCCTTTCCATTTCTTACATGAGGGTACTTTAAAAAGTTTTTGGAGGCCGGCGCCCTGGCTCAATAGGCTAATCCTCCGGCTTGCAGTGCTGGCACACCGGGTTCTAGTTCCAGTCGGGGCGCCGGATTCTGTCCCAGTTGCTCCAATCCCATCCAGTCCAGCTCTCTGCTGTGGCCCGGGAGTGCAGTGGAGGATGGCCCAAGTGCTTGGGCCCTGTACCTGCATGGGAGACCAGGAGAAGCACCTGGCTCCTGCCTTTGGATCAGCACAGCGCGCCGGCCATGACGGCCATTTAGGGGGTGAACCAACGCAAAGGAAAACCTTTCTCTCTGTCTCTCTCTCTCACTATCCACTCTGCCTGTCAAAAAAAAAAAAAAAAAAAAAGAAGTTTGTGGAAGGGTGGTTATTTGGTCTAGCAGTTAGGATACCAGATAGAATGTCTGCATTCCACATCAGAACACCTGGGTTCAGTTCCCAGCTCTGGCCCCTGATTCCAGCTTTCTACTAAGGCAGACCCTGGGAGGCGGCAGTGATGGTTCATGGGATTGGGTTCCTGCCACCCACACGGGAGACCTGGACTGAATTTGGCCGCTGGCTCAAGGCCATTTTGGCATCTGGGGAGGTGGCAACTCTCTTTCTGTGTGTGTTTGGAGGAGGAGGGGGAAGGGAGGATAGTCTTTATCTCTCTCTGTCTCTAGGCTTCTCAAATAAATTATTTTCTAAAGTTCAGGGAAAATGCAGATTATGAAAAACTATGCATGAATTTCAAAAATGTTCTGCACAAAATAAAATTATCTTTTCATTCCAGTTTTCCATGAACTCTATAAATTATCCTTGTATAACTGTTACAGAGCACCTGCTTGCTACCAGGCTTCATGTTCTGGGGGTAGATATCCAAGAGGAGTGTCCATTCTTATCCATTCACATCTGGGAAAAGCAATGAGGAAACAGCTGGATTACAATGCAGCATGGGTGGGCAGTGGCAAGAGCAGTGGGCAATGTGGGTGAGGAAAAATGACAATGGAGCTGAGTATCAAAGGACGTAGAAGTCTGCTGAAGAGAGACTGGTTTCCAGGCAGGGGACTGGATGGCCTGAGCCACAGCAGTTTCGGTGTGGAGACCATTGCTAGAGAGAGAGGAGAGAATGTGAGGGGCATTTGTGCCTAACCGAGTTGTTTCCAATCTTATTTGCCTGTTTGAATAATCTGGGATCTTTTACAAATGTCAAAACATAGGTCACATCCCAGACCAATGAAGCCACCATCTCTGGGGCTGGGATACAGGCACTGCATGTTGTCAAGGCTGCCAGGGGATTCCAAGGTGTGGAGCTTGGGAACCATTGGTGAGACCCACTAAGAAGGACTTAATCCTGGAGTATAGTCAACCAGGGTTTCTAGAAAAGGAGAGACGTGATCATATTCATTTCCAGAAAAAGGATCTGGCCACACTGAGAGTATGCCAAGCAAGGAGTGTCTGGGACCACCAGCCAGCAGAAGCAGCAGCTGTGCAGGGACCTGACAGGGCTCTGCGGGGGGGAGCCTGCTCTCTTTCTATTGCTCTCTCTCTCTCTCTCTCTCTCTCTCACACACACACACACACACACACACACAATACTTGTCAGAATGTGCAACATTGGACAGACATCTATACATCTTAGTGCCCTGAACACAGTGGAATAGTAATAGAGTGGATATTTTGTGGTAGACAGATTAGAATTTCAGACAGTGGGAAAGGTTGGAGGAGAAAAGGGAAAAATAGTAGAAGGATCCAAGGATGCCTGGGAGTGGGTGAAATGAGAGCGAGAATGTGCGCAGGGAGAAGAGAAGGAGCCAAGCATAGAGCTTTGGGAATGCCAACAATTAAGGACTGGGCAAGTAGAGGAAACAGGAAGAGAAAGAGAGATTTAGGAAAGACGTTATCTGTGTGGTTTGAGGACCACTAGGCAGGCGTGAGGTCCTGAGGTCTGAGGGTGACCATCAGGCAATTCCACACAGAGTTCAAGGTCAAGAGCTGGAAGATAGTATGTGGTTTTACATCAACCAAGGAGAAGGAAGATGGCATCTTTCATTTCAGGCAATTTTATATACATATGTTAGAGTATTTCAAAAACGATCATGGAAAATGCATATTATGGAAAAATCATGCATACATCTCAAAAATTTTGTGCACCAAAATCAAGTTACCAAAGTTTATAAAATACTTTTGTATATCATATCTGTTTATCTCTGTATATGTATAAGTAGTTATATGTGTGTATAGGTGTACAAAGGAAAGTAGAAGTAAAAAATACCATTAAAGTGCAAGTTTTATTTCTCACCATAAGCTCCATCAAGTTCAAGACACTCTTGTAAGCAACGACCCCAGCCATTTAGGCCGTCCCTACAGAACAGAGGCACTTGGGCATGTAGCCATGTCAGTGCACGGTGCTTCACGTCACTGAGAAAGAATGGGGGCCCTTTAAAGACTTTGTAATATTAGAAACAAAAAGGAGTCAGAAGGAGACAAATCAGGATGGTGCAGCCGACGCCTAATGGTTCCCTCTTGAAACTCTTGCAAAATGGTCCTTGCATCCTGAGAGGAAGGAGTAGGAGCATTGTGCTGGTGGAGAAAGACTCTCTGGTAGCGCCTTCGCAGGGACTTGTGTGTGAAAGCTTTGGCTAACCTTCTCAAAACACTCTCATAATAAGCAGGTGCTCTTTGGCCTTATGGAAAGTCAATAGGCAAAATGCCTGAAGCATCTCCCCAAAACTCACCTGTTGACCAGTGTGTTTTCTGTCCTAGCTGGACCACTTCCACCTCCTGTAGCCATTGTTTTGACTGTGCTTTGTCTTTAGGGTCCTCCTGGCCAAACCGTGTTTCACATCCTGTTGCAGCTGGGAGAAATCCTTCAGGATCTTGATCCCGCTTGTTTAAAATTCCCATTGAAAACTCGGCTCTTGTCGGCAGCTGAACTGGGTGAATGGTTTTGTCGCTCACTGAGCAGAAAGTTTGCTCCACTTTAATTTTTCCATCACAATCGTGTGAGCTGAACCAACTCAGATGCCTGTGACGTCGGCTGCTGTTTCCGCTGTTAATCATTGGTCTTGGGGCGTGAGCAAGATGGTTTTTTTTTTTTCCCTTGCAAATGGTTGTGGATGGTCTGCCACAGGGGGGTCTCATCTTCACTGGGGGGCTGCATCTTCTCATTCCTTCTTAAAGTGAGTTACCCACATGTGAACAGCTGCCTTCTCTGAACCGTTGTGTGTCCCCATAAGCTTTGCGTAAAGCATCAGCGATTTCATCATTCTTCTACCCAAGCCTCACCATGCATTTGATGTTTGATCTTCAATTTTAGCAGAATTCATGTTGCCCTGATGGGGACTCTTTTCCAACTTGAAACTAGATAGTATTTAAACATGTTATAATAAGTTATTGTTATGAGTTTATTGGGGTGCAAAAAAATTTGAAATCGATGCATAGTTTTTTCATAAAATGCATTTTTCCAGAAATTGTGAAGGCCCCTCCTGTGCACACATGTGTGTGTATGTATATACTCAGACAAACCTATATACATACACGTTTATACTCATACACACATATTCTAAAGGCTAATCAGTGCCCTTGTGGGAGTGATCTGAGACACAGCCTGAGAGGAGCCAGAGCCACGAAGCTATGGCCGACCCAGACCCTGACAAGGTGGATACAGAACAGTGGTCAAAGTGAACACAGAAATCTGGCTCTCCTCCAGTTTCAACAAAATCAAGGAAGTGATTCAGTCATAGTTTTCTTTATTTTGTGGGAGAACAAAGGTTGGCTAGACAGGGGCAAGAGAAAAATAGGAGACAGAGAAGATTAAAGGACAATGGAGTTGGCAGTGTTCTGCTCTGGGAGAATACATTCTGGGAGCTGCCCTGCTCATTCCATGAGCTCCATGGCATGGGAACTTCCTCTCACAGAACCGTCTGGAATACGGCCTCAAGAAACCCTCTCCCAGGTGCTTTGGAAAGAATCCATGGACGCATCTGCTGAAGAGGGGTCTGTGGGGTAAGACTTCCAAAGGCTGGTAGGAAACCCTACCGCCTCCTTCCACAGGTGCTGGGGTGAGCCTGGCTCCTGGTAGAAACTGGAACTGACCCCCCTCCCCTGGCAGCTGCCCCTAGGCTCTGCAGCATCTCTCCGGAGGCCTGCTCTGGCCACACCAAGGCCTCCAGCTCTAATCTGTCTGATGCCTTTGGTGCTTTTGTACTGAGGCCACACTGCACACGGCCACTCTCAGCCAGCGACTGACTAGCAGTCCCTCACCAGGGAGGCCCAGGGTACCTCTAAAGGCTTATTTTGGTACTTATTTCTTAGAGGGAGGAGGAGCACCTGAGAGAGAGAGAGCGAGAGAGAGCACTCCCATCCCTACTCATTCACTCCCCAAATGCATGCAACAGCTGGGACTGCCCCCAAGCAGAAGCCAGGAGTTCAGAACTCAGGCCTGGAGTCCTACATGAGTGGCAGGGACCCAAGTCCTTGAGTCATCAGAGGCTGCCCCAGGGTATGCATTAGCAGGAAGCTGGAATCAGAAGCAGGGCCAAGCCTGAAACCAGGCACCCTGGTGTGGGGTGTGGGTGTCCCAGGCTGCATCTTAACGGCTGCACCAAATGCCCACACCCCAAGGCCTACTTTGACTCGGGACTCTAGCAGTCATGCTCAGTCTCCCCAAGACCCAAGACCTTGCGACCCAGGGAGGCTGCCCACTGACCAGCCCTCTCTGGACAACACTAGGCAAACAGACATTATGCGGTCCCTCAAAAAGTTCATGGAAAAGTGGAATAAAAGATGTTTATGTTGGTGCAAAAGTTGAAACTCGTTACATAGTTTTTCATAATACACACTTTCATGAATTTTTCGGAGTCCTCATATGAGTGGATTTCAGTTGTTTTTGCACAAACTTTCTGAAGTCCCTTCATATATATTCCATGGTTCTCCCAGCCTCTCAGGCTCTCTCCTCACTTTCTTTATCATGGGCATTTTGTCTTTAACACAAAAAATGTTTGCATGTTTAACACCATCTTAGCACCCACTTGAATGACCTGAACCAACATCCCCTGTATTTAATAGGATAAGTATTAAGGCTGTGGTCAAGCTTTTGCTCTTAGCTCATTACAAACAAAGGAAATTCACATCTCTATCTCAGTTTTCTAATCTATAAATTGGGAATCATTTTAGTTTATTTCTCATAAAATTTTAACTATAACATAATGCATATAAGGAGTGGGTGTTGTGGCACAGCAGGTTAAGCTGTTGCTTGGAACACTCACATCCTTTATTGGAGTGTCTGTAATTGAGTCTCTCCTCTGCTTTTGATTCAGCTTCCTGCTAATGTGCACCATGGTGGGGAGGGAGGTGGCAGATGATGGCTGAGGTACTTGGGTTCCTACCTCCCTTGTCAGAGACCTGGATGGAATTCCTAGCTCCTGGCTTTGTCATGGCCCAAACCCAGCTGTTCTGAGCGTTTGGAGAGTGAAACCAGCAGATGGGAGTGTGTGTGTGTGTGTGTGTGTCCCCATCCCCCTCTCTCTGCCTTTCAAATAAATAAACCTCTAAAACATGTGAAATAATTCATCTAAATCTATTCACACCACTCCTATCACTTAGTAAATTCTCACCATTGGTTGTTATTTTGAAGTGAACACTAATTTCAAGGCTCATGATTCCAAAGTACCTCAAGGTATTTAATATAGTGAACCTCTGATAATGTTTGTGGTGTGAAAAGACTTTTTGGGGTGAAATCTGGGATATCTTTCTTATAAGTGCACAGCTGGCCACTTGATTTGGTCTCCACATTGGCAGCTCCATAGCATCCTGAGACGCCCTTGAACGTGGTTGTGTGGCCATGGGCAGGCTGCCCTTGTGTGTTAGGATGTGACAGTGTTCTGAGAACATAGCCAGAGCCCCTGCTGGCGTCCTCCAAGCCCAGGGCACACCTCCTACTTCCCTTTGTTCTCACTTGTGTTCTCGACTGTAGTCTTGCTCTTGGGGCCGACACTGCTCATCTGGAAACCTTCATCGCCAATGATTTCTGGTGCAGTAATGGCTCGTTTCAGCCTTGGATGATGTTCGTCTCCTAAATGTCTCAGTGTCCAGTTAGAGCCCCAGTCCCCAAGGCATTATACCCTGGGCACACTCACCAGTGTTACTGACACACGGAGAGCCCAGGAAAGCTTCTGCCAGAAGAGAAAGGCTGGGGGGTGACAGAGCAGGCAGTATGAAAGAAACTGCGTCCTACCCTGAAGCTGCAGGCGGTGCCATAGCCACCCTCCAGAGCTCTCCCAAGGGCTTCATATTTCAGAACACAATACTCCTTTCAGCAATTTTTCCCGAGTATTAACTAGCTGTGTGGGATGCAAAGAGGCATGTGACGTAGCTTGAGCATTGAAGAAACACACAATGAATTCATTTTTTAAATGAAGTCTTATAATTTGACTAAATGGGATAATTTCCACTGGCATTGCAAAAATAAAGGGGCCGAGAGTCATCAGCCGACCCAGCCATAGTTCTGTCCTGGTGAAAAATGTTATGAATTACTTGGATACAGCTATAAAAGGCACGTTTAGCAAGTTGGACATGACACGGGACTGGAAGGGATAATGAATACAGTACACTGAAGGAAGGAATGCAGATCTAAAGAGAGCTTCATAATTTGAAATCCTGGGTAGAATCTGTCAAAACTGAGTGTACCAGGAACCAACCCAAGGCTCCCCAGTAACTCTGGAACTTCAGGCAAGTGAACTCTCCACGTCTTAAGTGTAAAATAGCAACAGTGGCCGTGCTTAGCAAAGGGACATGCTCAGTGTTGGAATCAGTACATTCATGTGCTTGCCACGCCTGTCACAGTGTGGATCCTCAGCGAGGGTCGTGAACGCTGTTTTCAATCTGCCATTGTCTGGGGCAAGTACTAAGGTGCTTCAAACAGTTTAAAAATACATCTATTTTGGGCCGGCGCCGCAGCTCACTAGGCTAATCCTCCGCCTTGCGGCGCCGGCACACCGGATTCTAGTCCCGGTCGGGGCACCAATCCTGTCCAGGTTGCCCCTCTTCCAGGCCAGCTCTCTGCTGTGGCCAGGGAGTGCAGTGGAGGATGGCCCAAGTGCTTGGGCCCTGCACCCCATAGGAGACCAGGAGAAGCACCTGGCTCCTGCCATCAGATCAGCGCGGTGCGCCGGCTGTAGCACGCCGACTGCCAGGGGCCATTGAGGGGTGAACCAACGGCAAAAGGAAGACCTTTCTCTCTCTCTCTCTCTCTCTCTCTCTCTCTCTCTCTCACTGTCCACTCTGCCTGTCAAAAAAAAAAAAATACATCTATTTTAGTGCAAAAAATTTTTTGAAATCCAGCCACCATTTTTTTTTCATAATATGCATTTTCCATGAACTTTCTGAAGACCCTTCACATATGGTCATCCAAAGAAAGGTGGGACTGGGGCTATGAACGGTGCTTGTCAGACCACGTGATGCGGCACATGTCCAGCAAATGCCACACTTCAAGGGAGAAAGTGAACCTGGACTGAGTTCACAGGAGAGTAGCTGAGACACTTTAAGTCATATGATGAGAGCTTAAAAGAGTATATTTTGCCTGAAGTAGAGAAGATTCAGGTAGTATATAATAGCATTTTCTAATATTTGAAAGGTTCTCTTATTATAAATGGTTTAGATTTATTTTCTACCCGGGAGCCAAAGGTGGGTATTTCAGAAAGATAAATGTGGGCTCAGTCTCAGGAAGAATTCTCAGGGCTGGTGGTATGGTGCAGCAGGTAAAGCCACTGTCTGCGATGCCAGCATCCCACCTGGCCGCCAGTTCATGCCCCAGCTGCTCCACTTCCGATCCAGCTCCCTGCTAATGGCCTGGGAAATTCAGAGGAAGATGGCTGAAGTGTTTGGGACCCTGCCACCCATATAGGAGGCCCAGATGGGGTTCCTGGCTCCTGGCTTAGGCCTGGCCCAGCCTTGGCCATTGTGGCCATCTGGAAAGTGAACCAGCAGATGGAATATCTCTCTGTGTCTCTCCCTCACTCTGTAACTCCTCTTTCAAAATAAATCTTAAAAAAGAATTGGCTAATTTTCAGCACTACTCGGGATGGTAAGAACCTCTTCAGGAGGGGGTGAGGTCCTTGTCACTAGAGGTGATCATAGACCAAGTGGCCATTTGCTGAATTAATGTGACCTTTCATGACCAGTTTCTGAAATATTGTGATTCTGACAGTAAACAGGGCTGTTTTTAGTCAACAATAGGCAAAAAAAAAAAAAAAAAAAAAGCATCTTATCATCAATGTATTGGGTATTACATGCCAAGGAAGAAACTCCAAAGCCAATGGATCAGGATCAAGGGATGGCGATTGTTTTTCAGGTTTACGGGGAGCTGGGTGGAGGGACCCCTATTGTATTGCAAGAGCGTGAGCTCCCTGGTTGCTGGGCTCCTGGCTTTGTTGGGCATATGGGAGTCCACTAGCTCCAAAACAGACCTTTGCGCTTGGCTGGGTGCTCACAGCCAAATAAAGAGTGGCTCAACAGACTGCTTCTTGTGTATCTTTCTTAATCTCCTTTAAACCTCTTCCTGCCTCAGCCCGCAGTAAACCGGTTGCAGAGGTTAAGCTAACTCCTCACTCCTCTTTCTTGTGGGTGTTTAATGTCACTGATATTTGTGCTTCCTATTTGCTTGGGGTTCAATTTATTATTTAAAATGACAAAACTTCATTATGCCATGCTAATTAATTCTTTTATGTTTTATTTTTGTGATTTTTTTTTTCTTGTTTGGATTTTCCTTCTGTGTTTCACTGCTAGAACTTAAAATTCAGAACCACATAGATATTCCTATGCACTTTTACCTCCCCTGTATATTTAGACTCACTGTTGCCTTAAGTATCTGTTAATGTTACAAACTAGCACACAGATATGGTTTATTAGATGCAGTCTCCTAAGAGCTAGAAATTATATTCTTCAATAATAGCCAGGATTATATTGGCTGATGTGTTTTCTTTTGGCGAGTGCAGTGGGGCACCAGAACTCCCCCAGTACTCTCCACGGAGTCACAGAATTTAGAGGTAAAAGCTTGCTGACTCTTAAAGGGACACACATGTCATGGCTTGTGTGCAGCTGCAGCTTGGACTGGAGCACTTCACGGCTTCACAGGAATTGCACAAGAAGCTTTACTTCAGCCTTTAACTGCCTGCACACAACAGAGCAGGATGAGCCTTCCCTCTGCTTCCTGATCACCGGCAGTTGGCTCTGCAATGTGTGCCTTCCACTTTGCCAGACTCTCTCTGTCCAGAGAAGTGCTCTAAGCTGGGCTGGAGAGGAAGATCAGTCACTGTTCATGTCCATCCGGGTTTCCACCAGTGCAATCCTAGTGCTTGTCCTTTTTCCAGTAGGATCCTCCCCCAACTCCTCTCCTCTGCCCCCTTCTGCATTGGACCTCGTAAATGATAGAAGTTATACTCATCTTGTTGCTTAAGCATACTCTTTAAAGGGCAAGCTCTTAACCTGGTGGTTAAAATGCCTGTGTCCCACATGTGAGTGCTAATGCACACCTTGAGAGACGGTGATGAAGACATAAGTGCCACCCATGTAAGAGACCTAGATTAAGTTCCTAGCTTCTGGCTTCACCCCCTGCCCAGCTGTGGCCATTGTGGGCATTTGGGGAGTGAACCAGCAGATGGCACCCAATTCATATTGCACATTTCCCATAAGGTACCTAGTCCCTAAGGTGTCATCTCCATTTATTGCATGTACACTCAACACTTAGCAAGAGGCTTGGACTGTGCTACAGTGAGCACAGGGGAGGTAAAGACAGGACCTTGTCTGAGGCTTGTGGTCTTCAGGGAAGAGAGACTGCAATGCAGAGTGGGATGAACTGGGACCCTGGGCAGCACAGGTGCACTTGGAATCTGGACACTGCAGATGGAGTTGGTGCATGGCAGACCACCTGGAAGGAGGGAGAGCTAAGCAGTCTTAAAGGGTGCCGGGGAGTTTCCCAGAGGGGCCATGTGGAATAGAACAATTTTATAAGAGATGTTTACCAGTACGCGTGCAGTGATTTCTTCATAATGAGTTTATTTTGTTTTCCTGCGGGCTCATAAAATATGCTTCTGCCGTATGAAAATGAAGCCTTGGAAAGCGGCGGTTTGTGATGCCGTCTCCACAGACCTGGACTAGTCTCCGGCTCTCCAAACAACAGCAGGCCCTTGAGGCCCTGCTAGAGATGGGGACATGCATTTCAAAGCACGTCACAATGTAAGGTTTTAGGATTATCAAACACCGTTCACGGACTAGTTTTCGCTCCTTATACATTCCTGGGTGGTTTTGAAACCTGAAAATCTAAAATCCTTCGGGAACAGGAAGCAAACAACACTATGCATGGCGTGTAGCTATGCCACTAGGACGATAAATCTAGTACGTGGGCTGGAAAACAGGGAGAAAGCCAGAGAGGGGCCTTTGTAAAATTGCTTTAACAGTCAAGCATCCCTGAAGCCATTTTACTTGGACCAACGTCTTCTCTCTAATATATTCCTTGATAAACTTTTTATTCTGACATTGTTTCATCTCCTTGCATGAAATGCGTTTTATCTCGCAGCAGCTTCATTCCCTCAGACCTGCGAAAGTGTCAGGCCCTGAGATTTATCATCCACCAGCCTGTAGCATGGGATGAAGTTCATATTCAAATCGAGTGAGGACAGGATTGCTTACCATAGAACACCTGCTCCAGCTACATCCCGTTCTGCCTCTGATGAATCTTCTGGAAACCCCAGACATCTAAACGTGCCCAGCACGGATCGGAGCAGGCAGAGCCAACCCCCAGCCCTAGAGGCATTGATGTAGAATGGAAAGTGGATCGAGGTTAGGGTGGCGGGTGAGAGCACGCGGACGACACGGGAAGTGGAGGAAGTGATCACAATGAGCCTTGGGAGCCTAAGGCTCAAATTTCATACCAGGCTGGTGTTCATCAACAAAACAGGTGTCTTCCAGTGGGGGCTGTCTCGTAGCCACTATGCCATGGGAGAGGCCCCTCCATGACCCAAGTACCCACTGCCATCTTCCGTACCAAAGAGCAAGCCTCACTTCCCAAACAGCCTTCGGCTCTGTGAGTGACCTTGAACGTGGAGTGGGACGGGTCCTGGGACAGAGATCTCCCAGGACAGAGCTCTTTAGGACAGGGCACCACAGTGATGCTCCATGCTGTTGCCACCAAGCCTGAACTGGCATGGAGTGAATCCTCTGTAGCTTGGGGCTGTCCATGAAAATCCCCATCTAGGAGCTGGCACTGTGGCACAGTGGGTTAAGTGGCAGCTTTCTGCTCCAGAGTCCTGGCTGCTCCACTTCTGATCCAGCTCCCTGCAGGTGCACTAGGGGAAGCAGCAAAAGATGATCCAAGTCCTTGGCTCCTGGCTTTGGCCTGGCCCAGCCCCAGTCATTGCAGTCATTTGGGAGTGAATTAGCAGATAGAAGATTCCCTCTCTCTCTCTCTCTCTCTCCCCCTACTCCCTCCTTCCCTCCTTCCCTCTCTCTCTCTTTCACTCTCTGGAACTCTGCCTGTCAAAATAAGTAAATAAATCTTTTAAAAGAAAAGAAACTGCTCCCCTCTGTTGACATAGAAGACTGCGCCGTGGTTCTGTGTGCTGCTGTCATTCAGCTCCTTGGTTGTGCACACTTAGAAGGGCGCTGCTGAGCGTGCATCTAATCCACTGGAACAGGTGCTCAGCCCTGGGACACACTGAGATCAGCAGTAGCGGGAGATGGGGAGGGGAGGAGATGTCACGGAGCAGGGGCAAACAGACGAGGTTTGTAGCCCACGTTTGGTCATCTATCTGAACCTTGTGGGCTTGAGCAAAGGCACTATAGCCCTCTATCCCTCCGTTTTCTCACTAGGAACTGGGGAAGCTGAATTAGTTGCAAAACCACTGACATTTCTTGAACATTAACCGTTTATGCTAGACACTGAGCCAAAGCTTTGTAGACTTCAGATTTGATTCTCAAACAGCCTGTGGGGTCACATTCCCCAGTTTTCAGGGGAAGAAACTGAGGTACAGAATGGATAAGGAACTTGCCCAGGTTGGTCTCAGTGCTGGTAAAAGGCAGAGCTGGTATCTAAACCCAGTCTGGCTTTCTTCCCCTAGGTAGACACTGAAGCTTCCCAGGCCCCCAGTTACCATCCTCAGATTGCTGGCTGCAGTGCCTGAAGACTTTAGCAGTGAATAAACCACCCAGGTGTTATTAACAGCACTGCTGCTCTCTCCAGATTCTCTGAGAGGTAAAACTCTGAGATGACCAGAGACCATTTGGCCCCTGAAGAGGTCTGTGTGTTCATCCGGCCCAGCACCTAAAACCCTGTCCCCTGGGAACCTCCAGGCCAGCTCCAGAATCCTCAAAGCCTTCTTCCAGCTTCCCCCCTTCCCCGGGACACCCAGCAAATACACCTGCAGCCCCTCCTCCTGCCTCCTCTCTGTCACTTTGTTTATTTGAGAATGCATACCTGCCTATTGTGTACCTAGTATACGTGGGCATTCTCAGTGAGGTCAGTTAACTAGTTTGAGTTTGATCATTGTTCGGGTCGGGGGGGGGGGGGGGGGAGGGACATACTATTATCATGAGAAAAGGAGCAACTTTGGTTGAGACTGATGAGACTCGGAATGCAAGTTAGAAGCCCATGTCTATGTGTGCAACGGAAGTGAGAAGGGGCACAACTCCCTGGATGGGGCAGTTCTGTCATGGCATCGCTCTGTGGTTGCAGTCACTCAGTCATTCTCTGTTGACGATTCTTTGTAACACAAGACGACAGTAATGAGCTGTGTACCATGTGTTCCCACTTATACGCCGTTGTCGCATATGTGTTCTGTTCTTCTTTTGCCTAAGAAGATGCAAAAATAGGAAAATGGAAGACCCTCAGAGAGGACATGAAGACTGGACCAAGATTACCCAACTAATAAAGGGCAGAGAGAGAGAGAGAGAGAAACACTGTATCTCCTCTTTCCATTTCATAGTAGCTGAGTCCATGAGGAAAGTAGAGAGAATCAACCAGACTGTGTCCGTTCGGCAAATGTGAAGTTTTTGGGATGGAAAGTGAAAAGTACCATGTGAAAAGTGCCATGCAACAAAAAACCATAGTTCTCTGGGGCCCGGTGAGCCCTGGGAATAAAGTTAAGCTGTCGACAAGGTTGCATCTTTGGGTTATGGAGCTTTTTATATCTTTTTTCTTTTTACTCTGAGACTATGACATGGCACGTAGGTTGATTGGCCCATGACTCTTACCTTCTAGAATTGTTACCCTTGCAAAGTTCCCATCTGGTGTGTTCAGTACTGTGGTGGCAAACCACTCGACTAACTGGTCTTCAGCAATACAGAGTAAGTGCAAATGTCCTAGAGCTTCAATAATTCCAGAAGTTTTGCTTACCTCGGGTCTGACTCCTGTAGGAGGCAGATCTATAAATCTGCATTATTCTGGGAGATTACTCTCTCTTCTATTACCAGATGGACCATGGTGCTGAACTCTGTGTGGCTGATTCAACCCAACTTTAATTAACAGCAAGCCACAAGGCCTCAGGGCCTCAGAACCCCTTGCTTTGTTTTGGAGAGAGGGGGAAGGGAGGGGAGGGGTGGGGAGGGGAGGGGAGAGGAGGGGAGGGGGAGGGAGAGAGACGATGTGCAGACTTGGAAGGGCAGCTTCCACTTCTCTGCTTCCTATCCATAACCCTTCAGCTGGGCACTCAAGAGTCTCCTCAGGTGAGGCGCATGCAGGAACACACTTTCTCCTTCCTTAAATGATCAGCTGTTCCTGGATGGCCTTGGCGTCTACCTGCTGGCTGAAATCTCCACAGTCTTCAAGCCTGGTCATGCTGTCCCATTTCTTTTGCAATCTCAAGAGGCGTCCTGAAGCCATGTACACGAAATCCACTTTCAGCTTAAGGGCTTGAGCCAGTGTATGCGCCCAAGCCATCTCTTTATATTAACCAAATATCGCCACGCATCGACATGGCCCCTCTGTTCGGAAAATAGCAATAATGAACTATATGTTGGTTGTGAGTATTTGAGAAGAGGAAAAGCCTAAGGACGTCCTATATTCTAAGACCATTTTTTGCTCTTTGTTTTTTCCCTTCCTTTTTGTCCATAGTTCCCTCCAAGCCCCAGGGTTTGCAGTCCTTGGCATTTGCAAGGTAGCATATATTTTTAGAACAAGAGGAACCTGGCCTTCTTTGAAAAGTCTGAAAAGGCTCAGAAGAAGAAAGTAGTCTGGGAACTGGCATGGTGGCCACAGCTCATTAAGCTGCAGCTTGCAACACCGGCATCCTTATCAGAGGACTCATTCAAGTCCTGGCCACCCACTTCCGATCCAGCTCTGTGCTAATGATCTGCTAAGATAGCAGAAGATGGACCAAGTGCTTGGCCGTGCATATGGAAGACTCTGATGGAGTTCCTGCTTCCTGGCATTGTCCTGGCCCAGCCCTAACCATTGTAGCCATTTGGGGAGGGTGGAAGGTTTCTCTCTCTCTCTCTCTCTCTCTCTCTCTCTCTCTCTCTGTTTCCCCCTCTCTCTGCCATTCTGCCTTTCAAATAAATAATATTAATCTTTCAAAAAATGAAAAAGGAGTCTGGGTGGCATGTTAAATCTGTAATATTACAGATACAGTTCCATGTGATAGGAGACCTAGACCGAAGGTAAATAGCACACAAAAGGAGATGTCACAGAGTGATGCTCTGTACATGAGAAAAGTCTGGTCCTCACTTTCTGGTTCTGCTAAATGCTAGGAGCCCCAGCTTTAGGGCTCTGTAAAATTATAGAGCTACTGGTACCTTCAGAGAGAGAATGTCAGGATGGAACATACCTAGAGAAATTTCTGGAACCGTAGTTGCCAAAGTACTGAATGGTAAAACCCCAAAGACATTTCCTGCAAAATTACCATAATTTCCCACCTTTGTGGAAAGAGGCTCCTAAAATGTGGATGATTTTCTAGAATCAACCATACTGTAGATTTTGGTAGAGTGGTCTCTCTTTCTTCCCCTCCCCCCCCCCGCCAAAACTTTTTATTAAGTAATACAAACTTCATACATCTCATAATTACGACTTCAGGAACATGGTGGTTCTTCCCACCATACCTGCCCTCCCCTTACTCTCCTACCCCTCTTCCTCCCCCCTCTCCTATTCCCATCTTATTTTCCACTAAGGTCTATTTTCAATTAACTCAATACACATATGATTAACTCTAGGTTAAGTAAAGAGTTCACCAAATAGTATGGGAAAAAAATTTAAAAAACTTCTTCAACCGTCTAGACAAGGGCTGTTCAAAGTCATTGCTTCTCAAAGTGTCGATCTCATTTCTACAGATTGCTGTTTAGGAGCTCGATTCGTCATCTCAGGTCAGGGAGAACATATGGTATTTGTCCTTTTGCGACTGCTTAGTTCACTAAGTATGATGTTTTCCAGTTTTATCCATTTTGTTGCATGCGACCAGATTTTAGGGTTTTGTTTGTTTGTTTGTTTTTACCGCTATATACTATTCCTTGGTGTACATATCCCATAATTTCAGTGATGGGTATTTGGGTTGATTCCATAGCTTAGCTATTATGAATTGAGCTTCAAAAAACATGGGGGTGCAGATAACTCTTTTACTTGCTGACTTCATTTCCCTTGGGTAAATTCCCAGGGGTGGGATGGCTGGGTCATATGGTAGGTAGGTCTATATTCAGATTTCTGACATATCTCCATACCATCTTCCATAGTGGTTTTACCAGTTTACCTTCCCACCAACAGTGGATTAGGGAACCTTTCTCCCCACATCCTCACCAGCATTTGTTGTTTGTCTCTTTCTCACAAAATAGTTCTGTCTACACATGGGTATATAGGAACATCAGAAGCTTTATTTTGAAGCATCCATGGGGAAGTTAGGAAAACAGATAAGGCTGAAGTCTGTGTGGAAGCTACATGCTGACAACACAACTAGCTTACCTCAGGGACTAATAGGAAAGCCTTGGACAAGACCATCTAATTATCATCCACAGCGGGACACTCTTGCGGGTGGAAAGAGGCAGTACCCAAAGGGGTCGCCCGGGCAACCACTGAAAACTGGAAAGTTCCTGGCAAGTCAGGGTGTGTGGTCACCTTCAGTATACTCAGGGAGAGCCACTGGGTGAGCAGGGAGCACCAGGATCGCCGTGACGACTGGCAGCTGCCTCTCAGGGTTCTGCCTTGCCGTCGTTTGCATGTTAACATCTCTTCTTGATAGACCTATACAGAAGCTTAGATGTCCTAAAATACTGCATCCTCTTGTTGTTGCTGTTATCTTATACCACATGTGGGACAACTTGCTACCAACAGGGCCTAGAGCAGGGGTGGGGAACCTTTTTTCCATCCAGAGCCATTGGATAGTTCAAACATCATTCATGAGCCATTCAAAATGATCAGCTGAAAAATTAGCCTGCTGTAGATTTATTGAATTTTGAGTCCTGCTTGAGGTGGCCTTGGCAGGACCAGACCAAATGGTTTCAGGGGCCTCATGGAGCCCGCGGCCTGGACACTCCCCACACGCTGCCTGGAGGAAGAAAAATACGCTGAATCTGAATTTGTGCTCAGCAGTTAAGGATTCCTGGCAAACTAAAAAGGTGGTTTACGATACAAGCGTTGTTTGCCTGTAAATCTCATAGAACTCAGAAGACACAATTCGATATATCTATATAGTCTTCAAAAAGCTCATGGAAAGAGCAGATTATGTAAAGAACTTCCCACAGATTTCAAACTGTTTTTGCACCAAAGTACACTTACCTCTTAATTCCATTTTTCCAAGAAATTGTTAAAGTACCCTTATATGTATTTTTGTTTATAGTTAGCATACTAACCCATGTTTGCTAATAAGGTGATTTTCTCTGTAACTTCTATAAACACACCAAATATTATTGGAGATGTTAACAATTACAGAAAAAAATAGCCTTTCTGAATTTTTGTAACATTTCAGAGAAACACACTGGACCGCAAATGAACCGTAAAGGGATATTCTGATAGGCCAGAGCAAATACTGACAAATTAAAATCCACGTGGTCGGGTTACAGCAGCTCTCGTTTGGGTGAAGTAATCCGTACTTTGGGGTCCTGTTGCTATGGGGCACAGTCCTGCTATGAAGCAGGCAATTTTCAGACTCAGAATTTCAAATTATTCTTTTCTAATAAGGTTCCCTTTGCCTTCATCGTCACCCATCCGTGCTGTTTCGTTTTCCCATTCTCTGAACAAACTCGTATTTAACCTCTTAACCAGGGAGAGGCCAACCCAGGTGCACAGTTAAGATTGTTTATCAGCCATGAGAGCAGATTCTGCTTATTTTTTGCCCCCTATTTCTCGTAGACACAGAATCTGGATCCTTCTTTCAATGTATCTGCTCTAATCCTTTTCTGCAGGAAGTTCCTGGGGACCAATCACTGCTCAGCAGTTAATACAGTTTTCCTTTTAACCGTTGAGTCACCAGGCTTGAGAATGCCTGGAATCCTTTTGTAGAGTCACAAATCTAAGTTTTTGTTCACACACGTAGAGCAGTTCAAGTGTGTCTGGTGTTGCTGTTGGTAATCCTCGTGTTTGTTTGTTATTCTTCCTCTTTTCCACTACTAAGTATGAGTCTATTTGGAAAGACAAAAACAAGGTATGAATACACAACGCAAGAAACAGGAAGACTGAGTAGTGTTTTAAACATGTGCACCAAGAAACAGAGCAGGAAAGGGCCTGCAGAGATAACTGAGGAGGAAGAAACAGAGAGAACCTGGCAGATGGAGGGCTTCACCCCGGCAGGTGGAAACTTGGGGCCGTCTCTGCTGAGCTGATTTTGCTCAGATGTGTATAATCTGAGCCACAAGTATGAATGATACGTTGGGTGTCATTTCATAGCACGAAGCTTGGCCTTTCTCTGATCACTGGAGCATCTCTATTGAATTTCCTCTTAAAACTGCCTCACCTTTTCTCCAGCCTTTCAGGAAAAACATCTTATTTCTCACCTAGTTCATAGCTGACACTTAGACAGAACCTACTCTTTTCTCTTGTGTTGTGTTTGTTTCTACAAACTGTAATTGCCTATCTCTCAAATGAGACTATTTTCCACTGGTCAGAATTTCATCATGACATTGTTATTTTTGCTTAATTTCAGAATTCCTAGTGAACCTTTGTCAAAAAAACCCACTTATGTTTATTGTAGAAAATATGGGTTTTGTTTTTTTTTAATGCAGACAAGCAAAACTTGTTTTAAAATTAAAATCACTGAAATTCACAGTGCTCCACAGTAACCCCTGCCAGAATTACTGGTGTGTTCGATGTTTTTTACAATCATTAAAGAAGCATTTTTGAGGGGAATCTGCCCATTTCAACCCTGTCGGGTTTGTAGATGCGTGTTTCTCATGCATTAATGCTGCTGGATCTAAGGCTAGAATAATGTTTTTAATGATTGGAATATTTAACCAGGAACTATCTGACATGTGCAGCCTCTGTCTGAGCTCTGACGCTGCCCTGGTGAGAGGCGGCCGTCGATGCTGTCATTTCTGTGCACGCACAGACAGCCATCCATCATGAATATTTAAAATTCAATCATTAGGTGCAGCAGCAGCCATGGCAGCATATTTGTTGCAACTGATCAGCCACTAATGGTTTAAAAACTTAGAAATTGGGGGCTCCTTTTGTCAATTGAAGAGGATTATTCCAAGCCACTGAAGCTCCTTGTCAGAATGGAAAAGTGCATTAAAAGAGATGGGATTGCACACCCCAGGGTCTCTCACAATATTTCATTTACTAAGCACACATGCTTAAGAGAAAAAGAGATCCAACACAGGAGACTGGAGATCCCTGAAATAGCCTGCTACCCACATCAAGCACACTGCCAAACAAACAGACAAACAAAACAGCCAAAATTCACCTTCCCCCTGCGCCCCAGCCCCACGGAGACGGGGATTCTCTGCTAAGAGGGCCCTGGGCTTTGCGACCCAGGCTTGCTGCTCATTCATTCCTCTAGACTAACTTGCCCTGTCTGAGGGGGCTTTCGCAACAATAGGAGCAGCAGCGTGTTCCACTGTCACCATAGCCAGGGGAAATATGTTTGCCGGCTTTCCCGTGGGCTTGGTGATCGGCGGCAGGGCCTGGGTGGAAAGTGTTTTAGAAAATCCCTGCACTTGTGCTTCACCAGGGCGGTCGGCTTCCTGGCTTGCGCTGGCTGCAGCGTGGTGCTTCTTCCTCAGGCCCCAGCAACCTAATCATATGTCAAAGGCTTTGCACAGAGGACCCAGAAAGGGTGCTCCAGTGTATCTGATACCTCCTGGAGCAGGTGGCCTGAGCTGTCATAGTCCTTGAGAGAGAGGTACGGTATCAGGTCTGCATGAAAACACGGGTGAAGTAGGCACTGTTGAATTCCTTATGCCCCTTGCAGGACCCTTGGAACATACCCTGTGATTTGCTCCGTAGATGGGGTCAGCAAGAGGTCTTGTTCTCTGCCCTGTGCCCTTGGCCCCTAACTGGGCACACTTGCCTGGACCAACAGTGACCTACAGGGACCAGAGGAAGTGAGCATGTGCCTGTTTTCACAGGACCTGGGTGAAGGAGGAGTGAGGGAGGGGGAGAGAGGGGGCTTGTCCAGCCATCAGTCTGTACTGTTCGCAAGTCAGTTACAGCTCAGCCCCACTATCTCGTCTGTGGCCTGCCTTTTCTCAGCTCCAGAACATTCTAATGTGACCTGCGGCAATCTTCCGAATGACGTGAGAAAAAGCAGATGCAGCCGGGCTGATTATCCGGTTATGGGGTTCCCTGCCAGCGCCTCTGTGCTACCCAGGAGCCGTGTGTGACATGGATTGGTAACTCCAGGGAGGACCACGCAGTGCTTCTCCAAATTATGAAATAAAACTCTTTGATTGTCCAAATTAAAGGGTACCTTGATAATGCCACATGTTAGATATGTTTAAGTACAGAAGAGAAACCCAGAGGTACAAATGTTTAAATGGAGCTCTGTTTTAAAGACTAGACCTGCACAAAGAAGTGTTACCTGCCGTCAAAAGACAAACTCAGGACTGTTTCCAAAAAAAAAAAAACTCAGGACTGTTTCCAAAAATAATAATAATAATATTTAAACTAATATTAGTTCATTTATTTCTTAAACTCTTCTCACAGATAAAAAATGCTGATGATAGATAGAGTCTGCCTACTAAAATAGATAAATAAACTAAATAAGATGCGATACTAACCTGTTACAATGCACAGCTCAGACAAAGCTCCTGGCAATCTGCAGGAAGGGAAATTAAGGCACAAAATGATCTCCCGCAGCCACAAAGCTGAGGAGAAAAAGCATTCCAACTCTTGAGTTTTTTTGTCACTGTCAAGCTGTCAGAAATAACTCCAAGAAAGTCTGCTTAGCACATTTCAAACTCTGTAAATTCTTGATTTATATAGATGTTGGGATTTCCTCCCACTTCTAAACATAGATTCTAGACTAAGGGTTAAAGATCAGCATTGCCCTGATACACCTGACTGTGACTCAAGATTTACTTAACCAACTGTCATTTTACTACTGCACAGATTCAATCTGTTGAGCAAATAAAAATCATTTTGAAACTGACCTACCTATGTATTTATTCAGTTTGTATTTCAGAATTAGCATAATTCTGGGCATAAGGAGGTGGTGGTACCAATGAAACTCTTATATGCCACTCACCATAGACCTATAAATAGGACTACAAAAGGGAAAACAAGTCACATCATATGAAAAGCTTTGGTTCAGTTAAGGTGAGCATCTGTTTTAAGTACGAAAACATTCAGAGGAGGAAAATTATATTCAAAGGAGCCTCCTGCTTTGCCTTGGTCTCAAGCCAGTCTAACTCCTGATATCACTCACTGTGTGGGATCCCAGTACAGTCATGGAAAGAGTATGGGCATTCATCGAAACTTCCAGACTATACAGCAAAACACGATATCCTTGCAAGTACCTCATTTTTCTAGCTTCAGTTTCCACATGATGTTCCTACCATTTGACCTGAGTCAGACATGCTGAACTTGGATAGGATTCCCACTTTTACTTTCATTCTTAATTTGTGTGTCTTTTCCCATTGCTGTGTCATTGCCCTCTTCTGTCCAGTACAGCCCCATGTCTACTTCCTTCCCGTTCTGAGTCACTGTTCTCAGTTCTCCCTTTTTACTGTTTCATTCTTTGGTGTGTCCTCTCTTATAAGATCATGTGCCATTCCCCCCTCACCCACCCACCCACGCACACACACACACACCCTATCCTTGATTCCTACCTTCAGGATTAATTATTTTTTAAAGTATTTATTTTCATTTTATTGAAATGCAAAAGACAGAGTGAGTTGGGGGTGGGGGGTGGGGGAGACGCAGACAAAGGAACAAAAAGCTAAATACTCTATTCTCTGCTTCCCTTTCCAGACACTCAGAACCTCCACAGTTGGAACAGGTTAAAGCTAGGAGTCTGGAACTCAATCCAGGTCTCCTGTGTGGGTGGTAGGAACCCAAGTGTGTGAGCCATTGCCTGCTGCCTTACAGGTTTGGCATTAGCAAGAAACTAGAATCACGCAGAACCAGAACTCCAACCCAGGCAATCAGTTACATGGTTTACTTGTGTCCCAAGTGGCATCTTAACCATCATAACAAACACCTGCCCCAGCCTTCAGGATTATATTCTAAATATAATCATCACTAGGTGTCCAACTAGGCATTTGGTTCCAGGAGCTCAGATGGATACCATAATCCACAGAGGCTCAAGTCCTTTTTAAAAGATAGCACAATATTAGCATATAACCTAAGTGCATTCTCCTATACACTTCAAGTTATCTCTAGATTACTTATAATACCTAATGCCATGCAAACAATATGTTAATAGTAGTGTTCAGAGAATAATGACAAGAAAAAGTCTTTATCTGTTCAATACAGATGCATTTTCCCCCAAATATTCTCAATCCATGGTCAGTTGAATCCATGAAAGCAGAACCAGGGATACAAAACCCAAGAAGATGAGGTAAATCAACAGAGTCATTAGGCTTGAGTAGCTAACCACAAAACCAGTGCCCATTATCTCATACAAAAGAAGAAGAAGCCACTCCAGGGGAAAACCCATGTTGATGAAATAAAGGACAGGAGGGCAAATAGTGTGGGCCAGAAAAGACCAAACCAATGCCAAGCACTTGTGCTACCCTCTGGCCTCTGAACAGACACTGTCATCTGTCTGTTCCCTGTCTCCAGCCTCTGCTGTCCTGTCTTCTAATCCAATTCTGTATCATTGTTATTATTTATTTGCTTGAGAGACAGATGTGTCAACAGAGCTCCCATCTGCTGGGTCACTCACCAAATGCCTGCAATTGTCAGAGCTAAACCAGACAGAAACCAGGAGCTGGGAACTCAGTCTAGGTCTCTCCCATGGATGGGAGGGGCTTAGTCACCTGAGCCCTTCCTGCTGCCTCCCAGGGCCTGCCGTCCAGGAAGCTTCCGTCAGGAGGTAGAGCTGGTCAGCAAATCCAGGTGCTCTGATGTGGGACACTCACCCCAGCCACACAGCTCCTCTTTCTGTGCTGTCAAGCTGCTGGTGTTGACTCTGTAGTGAGATACAGGAGTGGTGTGTAAAACCATCCAAATGTGCTGTCCATCAAAAGTGAAGTCACAAGGCTAATGCATACCCTGGAGGCCGCAGATCATGGCTGAAGTGATGGTACTCCTGCCACCCATGTGGGAGACCTGGATGAATTTCCAGATCCTGGCTGCAGCCTGGCCCAGCCCTGGCTGTTGTGGGCATTTGTGGAGTGAACCAGCACATGGGAGCTCTCTCCCTTTCGTTGATTCTTTCACTCCCTCTCTGCATTTCAAATAAATTGAATAAAGGGAAGAGCAGTGTGACTCATTGGGTGAGAAGGGTTATTATCTATGACCAATAGAGAGATGCTCGCTAAGCAGACATTGAAGAACAGTATTTGGGGCCAGCGTGGCGTAGCAGGCAAAGCAGCCACCTATGTTGCCGGCATCCATATAAGCACCAGTTCAAGTCCCAGCTGCTCCACTCTGATCCAGCACCCTGTAGATGCTCCTGGGAAAGCAGCAGAAGATGGGCCAAGTCCTTGGGGACCTGCACCCCCGTGGGAGACCAGGATGGAGTTCAAGGCTCCTGACTTCAGTCTACTCCAGCCCTGGCCATTATAGTCATCTGGGGAATGAACCAGTAGCTGGACTATCTCTGTGTATGTGTGTGTCTCTCCCTCTCTCTCTGTAATTCTGACTTTCAAAAATAAATAAATAAATCTTTAAAAAAACAATAAAAAGAGCAGTCCTCATATACCCTGCACTGACAGGGTACATGATTTCCACATGTGTTGGCGGTAATTCTGAAGCCTGTAGAAAAAGTACCAGGTCTTAAGGGATTGAAGAGTTCACCAATGGTCTACTCTTTGCAAAAGAGTATGCCCAGTGCAGTACTGTCAACCCTCCTAACATCTCTGTGCCTAATGAACAAGATAGAGACAACAGAATGCCACCAGCAACTAAACAGTGGCATTTAATTGATTTTAATCTTAGTTCAACAGTGTGACCAGAAGGATGTTTCAATTACCACCACCATATGGGACATCGAGTGTCTGATTAGTAGGGATGCTCCTGTTCCCTCCTTCAGCAACTGGTCACTATTCCATGAGATGAGTGAAAATACAACTGTGCTCCAGTGGGTTCTCTTACACATGAGGAGCTTTGCAGGTGCTTAGCTTACAGCCAGAGCGTGGCAAAGGTTTCAGACCAAGCAGGGTCCCCCATAAATGGATCCTACCACAGCCAGTGCTGGAGCAGCTACCCACTTCCATGCTAACCTCACTTCACATATTAGTTGTGAATTTGATAAATGCCATCCTGAAGAGCAATTGATTTATTAATTAGCTGATTCAGAATGTTCTTAGGACTCATTTGGGATATGGAGTCATTATAATTTAAAAATGTCAGTGCAGTGCAATAGAAGATGAAAATGGCACCTCCCAGGGGTCCTGCGGGCAGAGCTTTTGCCTTTGGTGGGCGGAGTCTCCTGCACAGCCACAATGCTGCCCCAGGAGTCACATCAAGCCCAAAGAGGGAGACCTCGAGAAATGAGGGGAAGCTTGTGTTTGAAAGAGAAGCGGAGGAGCAGGCCAGAATGGAACCAGACCAAGAGGGGTAATAATAATAATAATAATAATAATAATAATAATACTTGGTCTGTTAAACCGAGGTTAGTAGCTGTTTTATGAAGACTCCGAGTAATGAAGCTGCTTTGGTTTGGAAATGACTTGTGGAGAAACCCCAGCCGGCTGCAGTTTCCGACATCTGTGAATAGGGAGTCTATAAACTTCTTTCCAGTGCAAGATTTGGTGAGCTGAGCAGGTGCAAATAGGGGCTCAATTATCACAAATGTTAACTAGTCCAATTTTTTGTTTTATTTTCGCATTGTCATTAAACTTGAATAATTTAGACCTGACAGTGCTGTGAGCTGGCATTTTAGTTTAGAATTTTCAAACACTCTACTTCCCATACAGAGACTCAGTAGTTAAATTTTAAAAATTGTGATATGTCAGCTTATGGCCTAGTCTGTTTCAAATGTGAGCCCCTATACCCAGAGAGGGGAGGTGACTTAGTAACATCCTCCCTCATCTTCGGACAAAGATAGACAGCACGTGCTTCCTATTGTCTGCCGGCCACTGCAGGAGATCTGGGAGTTGGGTCAAGGGCAATGGTCTCGTTACCAAAGCCCATTATCAAGTGGGTACACACGGAGCTTTGGGGAGGAGCAGAGGGGTCTGTTAGAGGTCTAGTGCTACCTCTTTTTCCGAGGGAAAAGGAGTTGAAGCACCAGCAATCAACAGGAGGAGCCACGCTGGGTGGCTGTGTGGACCTTCCACTGACGGAGAGGGGTGCAGGTGCCTAAGAGCATCCTGAAGTCCCCAGCGATGTGCGGAACGTTCTCTGGGAGCTCCGGAATTGGATCACCTGACAGTGAGCTGTGCAGAATGGGACAAGCAAAGACTGAAGTCAGATGGGCACCAGTGGGCACCCAGCCCAAATGTGTGGCTTTGAGCAAGCTCCTTAATCTTCTTAAGCCTCGGTTTCCTTAGCCCAGGTGTACATGTACCTTGCATTGCCTAGTGCTAGGGCTGTGGAGGTAACAAGCCTGCACTCGGGAAATTCCAGTTCTTGTCTATTTCCTTCATTAGAAATATGATGGCCGGTGCCGCGGCTCACTAGGTTAATCTTCCGTCTGCGGCACCCCAGGTTCTAGTCCCGGTTGGGGCGCCGGATTCTGTCCCAGTTGCTCCTCTTCCAGTCCAGTTCTCTGCTGTGGCCCGGGAGGGCAGTGGAGGATGGCCCAAGTGCTTGGGCCCTGCACCCGCATGGGAGACCAGGAGGAAGCACTTGGCTCCTGGCCTCGGATCAGCGCAGCGCTAGCCGTACCGGCCATTTGGGGGTGAACCAAGGGAAGGAAGACCTTTCTCTCTGTCTCTCTCTCTCTCTCTCTCTCTCTCTCTCTAACTCTGCCTGTCAAAAAAAAAAAAAAAAAAGAAAGAAAGAAAAGAAATACGATGCAGGAGCCAGCGCTGTGGTGCAGAGGGCTAAGCTGCAGCCTGCAATGCCAGCATCCCATAGGAGTGCCAGTTCGAATCCTGGCTGCTCCATTTCTGATCCAGCTCTCTGCTAATGCACTGGGCATGGCAGTGGAGGATGGCACCCATGTGGGAGACATAGATGGAGTTCTGTGCTCTTGGCTTTGGCGTGGCTTAGCCCCAGCCATTGGGACCATTAGGGGAGTGAAGCAGAGGATGTTAGATCTCTCTGTCTCTCCCTCTGTCTCTGTAACTCTGCCTTTCAAATAAAATAAATACAACCTTAAAAAAAAAAAAAGAAATATGATGCAGTGACTTGCCTACTCCGTATGTTAGTTCCTTGTATGTACAATGAAGGAATAATAATGTCCACAGACACTTATCTACTTAAAATTCTCCTGTTAAAATCATCTGTTTTCGCATCAATAAAGCAACTTCCCTTCTGCTTTCTTTGCTCGTTTGACATCCATCAAACCTCTCTGATTTCTTCAAATGAGAACTTCAGTGCAGTGTCTGGTCACAGCGCCCCAGCAGCACTGTGCTCTGGGCAGGCTCTGAATGCATCCGCCGCTGCCGTGCCTGGCAGCCCCGGTGTTCCCAGGGGACGCCTTGTCTGCAGGTACTGCCCCCAGCCTGCAGTGAACTCTGGACCTTTTATTGATCTTGCGTGCAGCTGGCTCCACTCTGATACCAGGAAGAATGGAGGTTGCTGGCCCTGGCCTTGGTCCTGGACAAATAAATGTGTTTGTCAAAGCCCTTTCCTGACATGGGTTGTCTCTAGCCCAGGTGGCACTGCGGAAGGTAATTAGTTCTCTTTATTGGAGGGACCGTCAGTAAGCTCACCGCTGCTTACCAGGGGACACACGCAAAGATCACGTTCATGTGGCTGTTGCTTGCCTTTTCATCATGCTAATGGACAGCCTGTAAGAAATTTTTAACTTCCTATCGCCGGCACCAAGCAACACCTATCAAACAAAGCATTGTTTCTTCTCACTGTTGATAGGTGTGACTTGTGGAGGCCAGTGATAGGATGCTCATTTTTATCTGCTAAGTGCACAGCGCTTGTAAAAAACCAGCAGTGGCCTTGTTACCACTTGACATGACACTAGGTTTAGCTGTTTACACTGACACGCGGCTGCACCCTTTTACAGCTGCAGCCGGGGGTCAGATTCATTAGAGAGCCACAGCGCTGATAGCTGATAGCGGGGCAACATCTGCTGGGATTCTCCGCTCCCCGCTCCAGTAGGAAGCGGCTAGGCAAGGGGCCTGCACCTTGCAATGGGTGACTTTTAATTCTTTTCTTTGTTATGATGATTGGAGGGCCCTTGTTTATTCTTTGAAGATGAGAGAGAAACAAAGATCTGAGCACAGCGTTCAGTGGGGCAGCAGTGAGCTATCAGAACCTTGGGCCGCTGCTTCTTGCCCTTTTCTTTGCTAACACGTGCCTCTTTGTTGCCCTGAAGAGCTGCAGAAAGGGAGGGAAAACCACGTGTCTTCCGCGCCACAGCCGCAAGGCTGAAAGCAAAAGCAAACTGAGCGGACGTTATAACCAGTTGCTCGTGTCCTCCCCTTCTTGGCCAATTTATTGACCAGTCTTGAAGCCACGAATCTAGTATTGGGATCCCTCCGGAAATGGGTTATGATGGTGAAGAATCCTTGGTTCATTTTGCAAACACTGTGAACACACAAAGTCGCCAATGACCTAGAATAGCCAGAGTGCCCACAGCGTGGAGAGCCAGAGCCCTGGCCGTCACTCCTGCTGCCCAGGAAACAATCTCCAGGAATCTGCACCCAGAAGGGACGTGAGGCAGGGGAGACCCTGCCCTTGGAGCCCTAGCCGGATGCTGTAGGAGGGCACGCTGGTGCAGGGGGCCAGCAGAGCTCCATCATCCAGAACTTCAGGACCTCTGATCCCACCACCAATCATCACAAACTTCACATCTGCCCCACTTCCTGGTCCAACAGCTGTAACTGCTCCTTGCCACCGCCAGCTTTCTGTTAGGACACCAGCAGAAGCAGTGCATTGAGGAGCAGTCACCACATCCTTCTGCCCTTGCCCTTGGGGACCAGATCACTTCATTTGAAGAACAGCCTTTGCCAGGCCTTTTCTTCCGGCTGCTGCTAACACGACACAGTGGCTGCTTTCATCTGAATGATCCTTGCTAAAACACACAGGCGGTACTCGGGCATTTTCCGAAATCTCATCTGATGAAGTAGTAGTGCCAGTGAGTCAGGAAGTTGTGAGTTCTGTCAAGACCTGTGTTAGCTCTCGCCGCCCAAGCATCATCAGCCCTTTGCAAATCCAGCCTCTTCCACTGGCCTGGGGCTCGCCAGCTGCTTTGTGGAGATCTCCCATCCCACCCATCAGCTGTGTTTGTATCTGCCCTGGGGCACAGCCCTCAAGGGAGACTCCTGAGCAGTGTCTTTGTGTGGCTTGTGTGTGTGTGTCATTGCAGTCTCCTGCCAGGGCTTTTCCAGACCTGGGGACGCTGCCAAGACCTTCCACACGCACGGGAAGAGCTGGTTGGTGGTGGTGGTGGTGGTGTAAGGACTGACACACCAGGTGCTTTTCTGTCTTGGGAGTGGCTTTGGACACCTTTCTGTCTGCCTGGAGCTAAGAAGTCAGGTGCTCTCCGGGGGCTCCCTGCTGGGTTGAGAGCAGGGGGAGTGGACTCTGGGGCCTCCTTGCCACTGCAGCCTCCTCCCGCTGCTGCCTGCCGTCGCTCCTCCCCACGGCTCCGCTCCACACCCACCATCTCCTTGTCTCCTTGCAGGTCATTTATAATCAGCAGACCTGGTGTACAGGCCTCATTAGTGATATAGCCATTCCTTCAGTGCTTCAGAAATAATCATTTAGAAAAAAAAAACGCGCGGTTTCCTTCCCTTGAGAGCCCATGAGTGATGAATTTATTTCAGTTTGGCTGGCTTGGCTGTCTTGCTCAGCCTTATTTCCATATTTATTTCAACAAACAATGTAGGGTGGGAACAAGAAAACACATGCTTGGGTGTGCACACTCCCTGCAGATCAGCACCCAAACTCGATTCCTCCTGGGAGAGGTGTAAAAGGAATGCCAACAAAAGAACCCTCTGTTAGAAAGAAAAAAAAAATTGTTTTTGATCTGTTGGACTGGGATGGGGTGCTGGAAATGAGCCAGTTCACGATTACTTTATTGGAAAAAGTGTGAGCAGCTTGCCAAATGCAATGGATTCCTAGCCCTCATCTGGTGAGCCTTGACCCCATTGCTCTTGTAGGATCTGATTCATGTGGCCATGGCTAAGGATGAACTTTCTAGGCCAACAGAGAATCAGGTGCCTCTGTCTTGTTCTCTTAGACAAATCCCCTTTCCGTGTGATGGTGGGGGGTGCATGTGTGGGGCGCGCAGGCTGCTCTGAGCAGGAACGCTGCCAGCAGGTTCTCCATGGCATATGGTGTCCGAGTCACTCTTACAGATGTGCAGGCCACCTGGCCCCCAGAAATCTGCTCTCATCAGGCTTTTCCGCTTTATTGAGAACTTGGCGAAGGTTCAGCACTTAGCCCACCTGAACTTTTTAGGATGAATGTTTTAAAAATGTTTATTTATTTACTTGAGAGGTAGAGCAACAGAGAAAGAGGGAGGAGAGGAGCAAAGGGAGAAGGAGGAAAGAGAGAGAGAGAGGATTTTTCATCCCCTGGTTCACTCCCCAAATGCCCACAAGCCAGTGCTGGGCCAGATCAGAGCCAAGAGCCAGGAATTAAACCTGGGTGTCCCACGTGGGTGGCAGGAAACCAAATACTTGGGCCGTCTTCTGCTGCCTTCCCAGATACATTCTCAGGAAGTTGAATTGGAAGTGGAGTAGCTGAGACTAGAACCAAAACTCTAGCATAGGAGGTAGGCTCCCATCCCTAGGGTAAATGTGGTCAGGTGACTTCAAGCAAAGGGTCAGAGAAGACCTCAGAAATCTGTTTAGAACTACAAGGTTCTAAAGTACAACTATTGCAAACAATTTGTGAATAATGAATTAAAATGTAAGTTTACTATGACACAAAAAAAATTGTTGAAACCCATGCGTGTGTTTTTCATAATACACATTTTCCATGAACTTTCTGCAGACCTCTTATAAGTCACGGGCACTTGTATCCAGGGATCAGGCTCACCATTACTGACCTGAACTTCCAAGCAAGGAAAGGGAGCAGGAGCACATCACATCTTGATTCTATAGAGATGTCTTAAAAGTGATGATCAGTGTTTTATAGCAGTATTGTGGTGATAATAATAAAGACTTTTCTGCTTCTGGGAGAAAGGAACTAGAATGTTCAGCAAAGCATTTTGCCCCTAACATAACAGAGTGCCATTTTTCCTACAGGAAATCAGATGTTATATTCTTTTTATAAGACAAGGAATGGAAAAAAGCAAATGAGTAGAAGAACCAAGGATGAAAATTTTGATTCAGGTCCCTGAACAGCCACGTTGCCAGACTGTCTTCTCAGAAATGCATTTAGCCAAGCTTAGGATTCTTATTGCTAAGCAAGACACCTTGCTTTTCCCCATACTGCTACATAGGACAAAACAGGGATGATCAGGCCTGAAGAAAAAGATGAACTGAGAAACACCTAATGGATACTGGCTGTCCCTGAGTTGCACTTGAACACCAGACGGGAGAGAATAGCTCAAGGTGGGAGAGACACCTGTAAGGTGGGTAATGCTGCCAAAATGCAGTATTATTTCAGAACTAACCCCCCACAAAGCAAAACTAAACATCTAGTGCTTGCTTGAAAATTTTATAGAAAAACTTCATAGTAAATGCCTATTGTAAAAAAAAAAAAAAGTATATGGATTTCAAAAATTTTTGCCCCAAATATATTTATCTTTTAGTCATATTTTCCACAAACTTCCTGAAGTACCCTCACAGGAGATTGACACTAACATTGCTAAAAGTAGCCTTGGGACCAAATTAAAAGCTCCTTTATTAACAGAGGGAGACTTGTTTGAGAGGGATGTACAAGGCTGAGGCTGCCTCCAGCTACCCTGTGATCGTGGTAATGATGCCCTGGCACAATGTGTCCCAAGCCCAGTGCTTACTGATCCAGACCATGCCATTATTGGAACTGCAATCTTTCAGCCACTGTTTGCTCTGTCCTTCTCTTTCTCTTCCTTCCTTCCTTCCTTCCTTCCTTCCTTCCTTCCTCCCTCCCTCCCTCCCTCCCTCCCTCCCTCTCTTTCTTTCTTTCTTTCTTTCTTTCTTTCTTAGATCTATTTATTTGAAAGTCAGAGTTACACAGAGAGAGAAGGAGAGGTAGAGACAGAGAGAGAGGTTTTCCATCCTCTGGTTCACTCTCCAGCTGGCTGCAACTGCCAGAGCTGCGCCGATCCGAAGCCAGGAGCCAGGAGCCAGGAGCTTCTTCTGGGTCTCCCACGTGGGTGCAGGGGCCCAAGCACTTGGGCCATCTTCTTCTGCTTTCCCAGGCCACAGTAGAGAGCTGGATCAGAAGTGGAGCAGCCAGGACTCTAATCGGCGCCCACATGGGATGCCGGCACTGCAGGTGGTGGCTCTACCTGCTATGCCACAACACTGGCCCCTGCTCTGTGCTTTTCATCAAATGCAGACAGCACTGGGTGTTTTCTGTTATTCTTAGGACTAATAATATTATAAAATAATTGTGTGGTGAAGGTGGAAGTGCCTTCTCTTGCCCCACCTGAGAGCTCAGCTCTGCTCTTGTAGGAAGAGGGATTTGACGAGGGTGCTGTTGAGGTGGTACTGGCGTTAGTAACTCTAGTACTAACATGGTCCCGTCTTAGAGAAATAGTTGAAAAGTAGCTGTTCTGTATGTGAGAATAATGACTGTTGTTTTCTGTGAAGAATAACACCTACCCCCAGCCTGCAGCATCCTGGGCCTTTGGAGAAAGACACAGGTGCTAGGGAGCTGGGAAGGTGTCCTCTTGCAGTAGTATCAAAGGGGGCTCCAGCACTTCGCTGAAACCCTGGGGCTTGCTTTCTGGAATGGCTGTATCCTGTTTTTAATGGGTAATCTGACTGCCCCTCACCATAGCCTCAAGACAGTGGAAGTTGAACATGGAATAAAGCCCTTCCTCATGGTTGCGCTGAATCAGAACTGCTCTCCCAACATCTGAGGGTATTTCCTATCGCCGCCATAACTCCTGCTCTTGCAATCTTAGACTGTATGGGTCTGTGATTTTTTTCCCCCACATGGATGTATTTCTCCCAAATGCCCTCTGTAGCTTGTTTGGTTTACTGATGAGTTGGGTGAAGCAGTTGAATTCACTGATTAGCTGAAACAGGGATGTTTGCCCTCAGTAGCACCTTTTGACTCTGTTAGTGTTTCCATTTCTGTGGCTGTTATTTGGACACATTTGGTAATGTAGTTTATCCATAGAGGCTGCTGAGGGAGGGAAAAGACAGCAAGGTGAGCCAGAATGACGTTTCAGCCCTGTGGCCCAAGGGCACAAGGGTCCGCCTCCTTTGTTGGCTTCCTGATAAGGTCTAGTGCAATCAGTGGTCTCCTGCAGAACCCCATTAGCACCCTTCCGTGTTGCCCCCAGGTCCCTTGACCTTCATGGGTAAGCAGCAGCTGTGGGACCCCACAGATCAGCTCCCTGACTTGGGAGGTATGCTGTGGTTTATGTAGGTGGGATTTCTCCCACAATCTTTGCATTTAGATTTACTTGTTACGCACCACAATCAGTTCCTTCATGGACATAATATTTGACTCTGTCATTGTACGAGGAAAAGTAAGTACCTTTTTGAAAAAGTTATATTAAACGTTGAGTGAGAGGCAGTAGGAAGTGATAGAAAAAACTCAAATGAGAGTTAAAATGGTTGGGTGCAAGTCAGGGAGCCAACGGAAGCCAGGTACTTGTTTTGCCTCAGTGAACACAGGTCTTGAGTCGAAGTAGGGGACATTTGACCAAATGGAGGTCCATTTAGATTGCTTCTATTGTCCTTTCAGCCTTAGAATGACTTTTCCAGCCTGCTACATTATCATAGACAACTGTAAGTTACACCCACTGCCAAATAGACATTTAAAATCGTAGTTTCCTGGTTCACAGAAAGTCATAGGTGCAGGTCAGCCCTGTGGTGTAACAGGTTAAGCCCCTACCTGTGATGCTGGCATTCCATGTGGGCGCCAGTTCAACACCCAGCTGCTCCACTTCCAATCCAACTCCCTTCTAATGGCCTGGGAAAAGTAGAAGATGACCCAAATGCTTGGCCCCCCACCATCCACGCAAGAGACCCAGAAGAAGCTCCTGGCTCCTAGCTTTGGCCTGGCCTGGCCCAGTCCCAGCCACTGTGGCCATTTAGGGAGTGAATAGCAGATGGAAGATCTCTCTGTGTCTCTCCTCCCCTCTCTGTAACTCTGCCTTTCAAATAAATAAAAATTAAATCTAAAAAAAAATAATAATAAATCATAGGGTCAGATTCTGGAAGGAATGCAACAAAGACCAAAATAAATTCAGGTTTGGGACACTCAATAACAAATGTATGCAGAGATCCTCTGTCTGTAGTCCGTCAGCAGCCTTCACGGAACACTTAGTGTTTGCAGCAAACCAGGGGCCCCAAGGCCTACGCATCAAGCCATTCACCAACAGCACAGGAAACACCAACACAACCAGGCTACTTGTATGCACGGCCAGCACATGAAGCCATCTCTGAGCTTCTCTTCATATCCAGCTCCTGGAGAAAACACTTCCCTTCGTTATATGTTTTAGTCAACGTCAGTCATGTCCAAGTCACCACCAGAACGTGGCTCAGATCCTCTTGCTGCCACCGCCTGTGGCTGGGGTCTGGCTGTGCAGCTTGCCCCCTCAGCCAGTGGGAAACATGTTGGTAGAACCTGCCTGGGACCCCTGCAACTCCTCCCTGAGAGTTGCACAAGAGTAACAAGTTGGAATAAAGGTGAAATCCTATTTCATACCCTTGCTCCAACTGTGCTTACCCTCCCTGGCCCCTTCTCCCAGAAAGCAGTGCCCACCCTGCAATCAATTTCAATGATGTCTCTGGAGTTAATTCAAAGTTGTCTGAATTACTTTGACTCAAAAGGAGTAAAATTCCTAGAGCGATTAAGCGCAGGGCTTCGTGTGGGGAAACTCCGCCCTAGCCTATCTTCCCCTGCACTGGCCCAACCTCAAGGCTGTTGGCCCAGAGCGCGGGAGGAGAGGTGACTACAGCCTTGCTGCTCCAAGTGTGATTCCTGGGCCCTACCCCCCGAGCACCTGAGCTGGGTCCTGACTGCTTCCAGTGTGACTGCTGTGCACCTTCAAGCGTGACGAGCGTGAACAGCCAGTGCTGGCCGGGCATGGGAACAGGCTGTGTCTAGTGAGATGGAACTGGGAATGCCCCCCTTCCAAAGAGTCACCAGATCTTTCAGGCTGGCAGCTGTGATCCACAGAACGCTCTTGTTCCAAGAGGCAGAGAGATGGATAGTTCACCCCCAGTAGAACCCTTAGTCTCATTAACTGTGTCTAATAGAGACTCCAGCAGAAGCTTTATGTGTGGAAATGGAGATGAGTTTCCTGGGAGAGCCTGCGGTGAATGGAAGTCTCACGACACAATGGCAGCGTTCTGTGTGTTGCATTTCTCTTTCTCTTGCACCTGCCTCCAAGGTGCGTAAGTGGTTTTGGATTTTTGTGAAGGTGAAATTTTCATGTCAGCCAAAAGCAGAGGGTTAAGTATCCTTTCCCCACCCCCAGCTTTTTGCTGATTTTTTCCCCCTTAAAAGAAATCCTTGCTGTAGATCTCTATGCACTGGTCAGGAAGCCCACCCCCAGCCGCCGTCCATCAGAGGGGCGTCCCACTAATGCACAGCCTGCATGTGAGAAGGGCTAGTGCACTTGACTCTTCTAAAGAGCTCAGGGGAGAACCCGTGCCCCCCCCCCACCCCAACTGTCAGCAGCCGCACCCTGCTTCCAACAAAGCTGCCTCTTTTACCAGCCCCTGGAGACGGCAGCAAATGGGCAGGTCCGTTTGTCCCCAAGCCACAAGCCTGGTAATGATGATGGAGAACTTGAAGCGCCCAACCCTTGGCACTGCTGACTTTGAATAGGGAGGGAAAGCAACAGCTGTGAGAACAAATTCTTTCATCTCAGACTTGAGGCCTTGGGACCTGGGGTGGAGGCACTCAGTTTCGCATCAGATGCCTTCCAACCCGGGATGCCTTCTATTTCTTTGGTTTCCTCCTGCCTTTTCTCTTTCCCCTTGGCCGCCCCCTCCCCTTCCACCCGCTCCAGCCTCGACGCCTTGCTCTCCCACTCCCCAAATGGAACATGTACAGATTTTACGGTTCACTGGAGAATAAGTGGCTGTCATTTCACAGACGGGCCAGGATGTAATTAGCCACAATGCATTGGAGTAAGGAACAGATGTCTCTTTGTAAACCGAGTTTGCTGCTGAGCACCTACCCACTGCTCCAGGCCATTCCACGCTGCCCCTCCCCCCCTTCTCTGCCTTGCTCTGGCGCCTCTGTGGGTCCCCCGGTCAGAGGCCGGGCTGGCTGGAGTGCTCGTGTGCGGACCGTTTTGTTTCCCTTCTGTGTGCTTGCCTGGCTCACTTGTGCTGCTACAGAGTGGCTGGTGACGTGAGGAAGAGCGAGGGAGCGGCACCTCCAGTTACTGATGTAGTCATTCACAGCAGAAATAGGTGATACCCCTCCTAGGAGGTAATTGGCAGTTTCAAGTTGCACTTATTACTGGATGATAATACAGCAGCAAAATCATAAATTATTGTTATGCTCTCTGGCCTGTTGTTGTTTTTCTTAACTGGGAGTAAAGGAGATGTGTCTCGCTTCTTCCAAGGTTATTATCTGAAATTTAAATAATGGTCTCAGAAGACACACGTGACTATCAGACCCTTAAAGTTGCGGTCAGAGAACCTTCCAGATCATTCCTGTACACAGACGATGTGACTGTGGGGACCCCTGCACTTTGCTACGGAGGTCGTCTCTTTAAACAACTGTTTTTTAAGAAATGACTTTCGTACCTGTTTCTTCAGGGGCTGAGGGTTTAGCAGGAAGATGTCAGGCCGAGTTCTCACCGGTAGGTCAGTAGCCAAGGAAAGTGTGGGCAGCACACGGACCATCGGCAAGGAAAGCACGGAGGTCGGAAGAAGCAGTGAGCACAGGTTGAGGGGGCTGCACGGTGTTTAGCTTCTCTTCCGGTGAGAAGAGAGGTGGAGAAAGCAAATGTATGCAGCCCCTCCCGCCAGCCTCCACCCATTTTGAGGAACACAACTCTTATTAAAACAGGGAGAGATTCAGCTCCCCCGATGGGCCTGGCTTTTGTTCCTCAGGGTTTCGGGTTTGGTTTGATTGATTTTTCCCCCTCCAAGCCACATGCTCTGAGCTTAGCTTTGGTCACACATAGGAGGCAAGCCCAGGCTTAAATCTAAGGTGAAGCCCCAGTGTGTTCATATAGTCGGTGCCTTTGTCACATGAGAAGTGCTGCTTGGGGTCACGGGTGTTAGCCAGGCCACACTCTCTTGGTCATGGATGGAAAACATTGCTGTGTGAGACATGGCTTTATCCAGAAACGTCATATGGGGAAACAGACCACAGGAAGACAGGCACTTCTAAATTTGAGGCTCTACTTGGGATTTGGTATTAGTGAATTGAAAATATTTGGTTAATTCAGATTATTTTATTTTTAAAACTTTAGGTGTTGGCTGTTTTTCCCCAGAAACAGATCCAAGGACCCTCATTTGGGCTTTAAAAACCATTAAAAATTGAAAACCAGCAGTCTAATGTTAATTTTTACCCTGAGGATTTTGTAATAAATAATAGGTGGAATAGATCTCTGGTGTATGAAACTGATACTGATGCTTCAGCAACACGTAATTAGAGACCTCCTCACCATGACCTCATTGATTGTCCCTTGCTCATGAAAGTTGAGACCTCCTCTATTCTCTGAGGGGCCTTGGTGGCTATGAGTGTGTCACTGGTGCAAATTTGGAAGGCAAAGCTCCGTGTAGCCCAGCCACTGAAGGCGGAACCCTGATGCGCTCAGCATGCCGTCCACACTGCTTTTGTTGTTTTGCTTTCACATCTCAGATGAATCTTTTGTCTCCTCCAAGTACATTGGAAGTTCCATTGTTAGGATAACTATTTCTGAGTGATTTCTGCGTCCTGATTAATGCCCAATGGAGATCGATCCTCACTTTTCTAGGAAGCCCCTGGTGTCCGTGGGATCATCTGTTGCCTCCGGAAGCAAAAGGAGACATGATCTGATTGTGCCTGTTTCTGGATCCTCCACAAGAGCTAATACAGCAACGAAATAGTTCCTGACTATTTTAACATGAACTAGATTTCCAAAGCTATCGAGTATATGAGATCATTGAGCATTGCAAAGTTGTAGATATATGGTCTAGCCAGATGTACTGACACTTTAGAAAATGTAGGGTAGAGGGGCTGGCACAGTGGCATAGCAGCTAAAGGCACTGCCTGCAGTGCCAGCATCCCATATGGGCGCTGGTTCTAGTCCTGGCTGCTCCACTTCTGATCCAGCTCTCTGCTATGGTCTGGGACAGCAGTAGGAGATGGCTGAAGTCCTTGGGCCCCTGCACCTGCGTGGGAGCTCCTGGCTCCTCACTTCAGATTGGCACAGCTCCGGCCATTGCAGCCATCTGGGGAATGAACCAGTGGATGGAAGACCTCTCTCTCTGTCTCTACCTCTCTCTGTAACTCTGCCTTTCAAATAAATAAAATAAACCTTAGAAAGAAAGAAAGAAGGAAAGAAAGAAAGAAAAGAAAATGCAGGGTAGAAAGGACGTCCAGTTCAACCTCTCGCCGAGAACAGGAGTCTCCTCTGAAACACCTTGTCAGGGTTAGCATCGCGTCTCTGCTTGCCGTCCATGTCCATTTTTGGGATATTGAGTGATGTGAAAGCCCTTCCCTAGGTGCAGCTGAAACCCATCTCCAAAACCTCCACCTTGTACCTGTGCTGTGACAGAGTAAACTGTTCCTCTTTTCAAATGCGACCTCTCTTTAAAAAAAAAAAAATTGAGAGGTAGAGTTACAGAGAGAAAGGTCTTCCATCAGCTGGTTCACTCCCCAAATGGTTCCAACAGCTGGAGCTGGGCTGATCCGAACTGGCTCTCCCACACAGGTACAGGGGCCCAAGCACTTGAGCCATCTGCCACTGCTTTCCCAAGCTGTATCAGAGAGCTGGATAGGAAGAGGAGCAGCCAGGACTTGAACCGGCGCCCATATGGGATGCTGATGCCACAGGTGGAAGCTTAGCCCACTATGCCACAGTGCCGGCCCCTAAATGCATCCTCTTGGGAGCAACACAAGCTTTCCTTTTTCCTTGTCTTCTTCACCCCACTCCGAACATTGCCAGTTCTTTCACTTATATTAGTGTGATTGTCTGACCCGTTATCACAAAGGTTGTCTACTTTCTATTTTTTATTTTATTTTGAAGTCAGAATTACAGAGAGAAAGGAAGAGACAGAGATAGAGAGAGATCTTCCACTCACTGGTTCACTCCCTAGATGGCTGCAGCAGCCTGTTGGGGCAGGCCAAAGCCAGGAGTCAGGAGTTTCATCCAAGTCTCCCACGTGAGTGGCAGGGGCCCAAACATTTGAGCCATCTTCTGCTGCTTTTCCCAGGCCATCAGCAGGGAGCTGGATCGGAAGTGGAGCAGCCAGGACTTGAACCGGCACACAAGTGGGATGCCAGTATCACAAGTGGTGGCTTAACCCCCTAAATCACAATGGCAGCCCCAAGTCTACCTTCCATTCTATCATGCTCAGAATAACTGAAGTCCCTTTACAAATGGAATTTTCGTATCCAAATATAAAATTTCAAATGTCATTTACCCAATGCAGAGTTCATTAACATGTCTGCAAAGGTGCTTGACTCAATTACAAACCTCACTTCTTGTAACAAAGACGACCCATAGACAAGATTTTGCCAGCACAGCACGAGAGCAGTTAGTGCAGGCGAATCTGTATTTGAGCATGAATCCTTATCTCTTCTGGCCTGGTCAGATTTCTTTTTTGCTTCTAATTGTCATGCTTCTTGCTTACCATGCCAGTATACAAATGACCAATTCCAAGGGCAGCAGGATTCCCTGAGGGTTGTCCATCACGGCCAAGTAGACTCCAGCTCCTCAGGGGGTCACCCAGCTTCCTCACCTCCCTACAGCACCCTCGGCAACCTCATCTCTTCCCTCCCCTCAGACGTCCTTCAGGGATCGCTGAGCTCACGTTCCTCCTGTCTGCACCCAGGCTCTTCCGCTGCTTGGAAGTCTTTAGCCGCACTTGAAGTGGCTCCGTTTCTACTCATCTTTTAGGGCTTCACCCGAGAAACAACCTTTCCTAAACCTTACATCAGGATGATGAAGGAGATGCACATCAGAGAGTTTCCACCTCTCAACCAACTCTCCACGCCAACATTCTGTGTGTGTTTTTGGTTCGTTTTTGCTTTGAGAAAAATAAGGCTTAAAACGTTAGCCACCTCTTCCACAAAGCCTTCTGTGACCCAGCTGCAGTCTTCCTCTTTGGCACCTACTGTGCACTATCACTGCGCCATGTTGGACTGCTTGGCCTCACTGGACTTTCAATCCTTGATGATCAAGGCTCTGTTTATTCCATGGAGCGCCCCTGTCTAGGACAATATCTCATATTTGGTAAGTTTCCCTATGTAATGAAATCTGTATGTGTCTACCAAGACATTTGACTCTCTTTGTTCAAAGGGATACCCAGAGAAGTTCTATTAACTGTTTTGCTCGGCCGGCACCGTGGCTCAACAGGCTAATCCTCCGCCTTGCAGCGCCAGCACACCGGGTTCTAGTCCCGGTTGGGGCGCCGGATTCTATCCCGGTTGCCCCTCTTCCAGGCCAGCTCTCTGCTATGGCCCAGGAAGGCAGTGGAGGATGGCCCAAGTGCTTGGGCCCTGCACCCGCATGGGAGACCAGGAGAAGCACCTGGCTCCTGGCTTCGGATCAGCGAGATGCGCCGGCCGCAGCGGCCATTGGAGGGTGAACCAACGGCAAAAAGGAAGACCTTTCTCTCTGTCTCTCTCTCTCACTACCCATTCTGCCTGTCAAAAAAAAAAAAAAAAAAAAAAAAGTTTTGCTCTAGCCAAGTCACCCTGACCTGTCCGTGTCAATACTTACTTGTAATACTTACTTTTAAAAGGAGAAGTGAGCTTTGGTGACTGGTTTGGATTTTTTGTGTGTGGATTTTTGTTATTTCCTTTTAAAATGCTCAGGCTAACCCCTGGTGTCGTAACATCAAGGCTTCCTAACCATGCTGAACATCCACTGCACAGACTATTACAAATGCTATTATGGCTGCATCGTAAGCTGTGTTATAATTTTTTCTAAATGTTAATGGAGTTATGATTAACTATAATTGTATATAGGAACCCACATGGAGAACTAATTATAGGTGCTTATTCCCTCACTTTTTAAATCCCTACTATGTGCAAATGTGTCAGACAAATAACATCTTGACAGCCCTGTAATGACTGAGGATAATCAACACACAAGAGGGTGCTGAATTCTTCAATTACATGCTCACTTTCTCAAGAGTTGACATACCACCACTGTATTTATCATCAATTAAATTTCCCCGTGTTAGTTACTTGCAGTCATTTTTGAAGCAATCACCTCAGCTCAAATTGCCATAGCAAACCACATAATCTTACCAAATAGAATTATTATCAGCAGTCATCATCCTCATCAATTCTTTATTAAAGACTCATTTCTCAAACCATTTTAAATTGTGGCTTAGAGTAAGTCATTTATAACCACATTTTGGAAATAGGCACATTATACTTCCATTTCATAAATATGTTTTATTAGTAATGAGTAGTATAGTATTAGATTACTAATAGCATTCTCATCATAGGTTGGAAAATGCTTAATTAACGAAGATATTGGATTGGAAAAAATTACTCTGGGCATATTTCTTCTTGACCAAATTATTATCTATGTTTTCCCCACCAGTCCTTTGTAATTTTTAATTGCATTCACCTAACCCAAAGGATATATTTCCCAACCTCTGTGGAAGGAAGCTGAAAAAAAGCAATGGAAGCGGAGTTTCTGAACCAACTTCCTGCTACTGTGTCAGGACCTTCCAGCGCTTACACGCTGCCCCAGTGTCTGTGCAGAGACTGCTGGTGGTCCGTCTTTGTTGCTGAAGGGCCTTGCTGGGAATCTTTTCCATTACACATCGTAGGACAGCTCGATTCTAGTCGGGTTGAGGTCACTTTAAACTGGTACTGGAGATCCGGAGCCATTTTCTCAGTCGCTCTTTGGAGTGTCTTTCATTCTGAATACACACTGTGTTCTGGGTACTGAATAGTCCGTGGCCTGGGCTCTGATTTCGTTTCACTCTCTGGAAGTGCCACAAGGTCACTACCAGGGAAGCTGCCCTGTTCCTGCCCTGGCTGCCATGAGCAGAGACCACACTAACCGTGGGCAGGCACGGCGGTGCTCAGCCAAGACCTTTTCCTAATTGCTGGTGTTGCTTATTTTTAATTAACATTTCCAGCTTGCTTGCTTTTCCTTCTCTTGTTGGAATTCTTGCGTTGTTTCCATTTCATTTGCAGTGGTAGCTTCCTGTCTCGTATGAGATTGGTGTGCCCTTTCCATTATTTTCCATGATTCATTTTCTGAAGAATTTTCTAGTTCATTTTCTAAAGAATGAGCCTCTCCTTGTGATGGTGTGAAGATGTCCCTGCAAAGGTCCAGTACGTGTTCTCTGAAGAGGCTGCATTTGGGGGCACTTGGCTAACACCAAAGAGCGCGGGTTTGTGTTTCAGCTTGAACGACAGAGTTCTGGATGGCTCTCACTAAGGTGGCTTGCTGGTTCCCTAAGCGCAGGCGGTGACGTTACCCTCAGGACCCCTGTGCAAGCTGCTCTTGTGCAGACAGTGGTCCGAGCAACCAGGAAGAGCATCAGGAACACGTGAAAGACATGTGACTTCTCCTCGGTGAGCGACTGCCCACAACTGTGTCCCGACAGTGAGGATGCTGGCCTGCCTATAATACTTAACGTTTTGTTCAGCTCTTCCCCAAGGTCCCTAGATACGGGATTCGTGTTCACAAAAGCTTCTAGTATGGTTCTTCTCTACTCCCACAGGTAGAGAAGTAAGCACCCCAAAGTAAGCACCCTCATGAGCACAGCTTTCCAAGACCCACCCCAGCTGTGAATTCATCCTGTGAGGGACAAGTAACCTTTCCCAACATCCCCTGGGGCATAAACAAATGAGCCAGCCCAAGACCACTTTTCCAGGTGGAAGAAGGCACCGGCTGGGGCTGCTCTAGTGCCAGGCTGGGATCGGGGATGGCCGCTGGGAAAGGCTGTGCAGGAACAAAGACAGTGGCCGCCGGCTCTCCTCCTGCTCCTCCTCGGGAGAGAAGGAAATGGCTGTTCTCCTTGGATCAGAGACCTGTGCCTCCCAGTGAAAAAGATCAGCCTGGCTTGGCTGGGGTGTGGGGACACTGTGGCAGAAGCCCCCTTCCTCCCGTAGGGCTTCCCATGGAAAAGCTGACAAGGGACACAGAACGGCTCCCAAAGCGATGTCCCGACCCCAGGTTACAAATGAGGATTGATGCTGCGCTGAGAAACTGTAATGGCCTTATCACAGCCATCATTCTAGAACAGCCACCTCTCCTCTCTCCTCCCTTCACATCTGACTGGTTATCTATTGTTCCTCGTTGCCAGTCCTTGTTTGAAGAGCTCTGCAGCGGTTGCAGGTATAAAAGAATGTGCAACTTTTCCCACCCCCTCCTCTTCTTCCTTGAAGTCATTGTCTATATTTAGGTCAGTGACGTGATGAGAGATGTTGATGTGTTTTGTGCCTCATGCTGAAAATTGCCTCTCCGGATACAGAGGCGTGGGGAAGGCTCTGATGCCACTGCGTGCCTTGCAAAGCCCGCCGCCCGGTCCGCGGTCGCCAGCGCCCGGAGAGGGTGGACTCTGCCCGGCCTCCCTCCCCCTCGGCCACCGCACCGCACACACGCACCGTGTCGCGGACACCTCCGCCTGCCTCCCAGATAGGTGGGGTGATTAGGGGGACTCAGAAGCAGCTGAGCGGGGAGGTCGGAGGAAGTTGCTTTATCCTTTACCTGCACTGGGTCCCCTGCACTCTGCTCCCTGCCCACAAAGGAACTGTGCCTCTTTAACATGCAAATGCTCAGTCAGAGAAAGTAAATAGACATCTCCTGCTCCCGGGGACTAGGAGACGTGGCGGCCACCCCTCACCCCACACCCAGCACCCTTTCCCTTTCCTCTTCCCATTCGAAGGGAAAGAGATTCTGATTTTTTTCTGCCGTTATTTTTTTTTTTTTTAAGAGAGGCGAGGACTTGCATTGAATTGCTCTTAAGCCGCACTGTCTTCCACCCCAACTAGCTAGATAGGCTTCATTAATTTGATAAGCCGACACCAAAAGACAGGGGTGTCAGTGGGAGGGGGCTGGGGATGGCGGGAGGGCTGCCTAGGGGCGGCCCTGAGGTTTTAGAAGATGAACTGCTAATGATGTTGAAGACGTACCTTTTCAGACTGCCTGGTCCCTCCGGAAAATCAGGGTCCTGTTCCACTTATTCTGATTGTACTGCAAGAACTGAAAAATAGAGCCTGGCTGTGGGCTGGGTGGGGGTGGTAAGCAGACACAGGCGTCTCCAAGGAGGGCCAGGAGATGCAGTGACACAGCTTGAAGGGGCCTTTTCTTTAACAGGGTGTCTGATATTGTCATGCTAAAGAGTTGGAAACTAATGGAGGGAAATAGATTAATTTGCTAGGTCAATTATTGAACAGTCTTGCCTGATTCTTACAAACTAGAGAAATTAGTGCAAATTGGCCATATGAATATTTTGATCAACATCTGTGACCTTGAATTCAAACCGAATGGGATGCAAACCACAGAGCTTCTGCCATTTCAGACTCACGGATCTTTTCCCATCTTCCTATGTTATGGAAGCTGATTATTCCTGGGACAGTCATCTGTATACTCTGCCCAAGATAGCCCCAGTCCATGCCAGTTGCCCTAGTTTGGGTGAAAAAAAAATTATAGATTTACCCTAATTATACTCCTCAGCAACTGGGAGAAGCTGAGAGATCCCTGGCTTCAGAATAAGTTTATTTTTGTTCTCTGGTCTCCTGCGTACTTTCAAGACCATTCCCAAACATTTAATGAAAACAAAATTCCATCTATTCGGAGGATAGAAAGACTTAATTGAAGCTAGGATCTTTTCCGGGTGTAGTTAGTGGCCCTATAAGCAATCTGCAAATACAATACGACAAAAATCTTAAATATTCTTGAATCACAAATCAAAATCCTATGCCGACTTGTTTTGCTTCTGAAATAAATGGCAAGGTGGAGTGGGAGTGTCAACGGCCATCATTAGTTAAGTGACAACAACCCAAGCTACTGACCCCCAGAGTTTCTGCTTCAGTAAATATTTTACTTCCTGCTCAATTTTACCAAGTGACAGTGATTGCTCGGCGGTGTCACAGCCAACTGCCATGTGGCTACTGGAGCAGCTTGGAGCCTAAGGGGTGGAGGAAGAAATATTTCAGATGAACAGGTCCAGGCCTGTGGACTTATCAATTGCTTAACTAGAATCTACATTAGAGCAACTAATAAACATTGATTCATTAAACAGATATTGATTGAGTACCTGTTATGTGCCAGCCACTGTTCTAGATGCTTAAAATATGTCAGTGGATAAAAATGACCAAAGTTCTGTCCTTGTATTGCTTGTGTTCTAGCGGACATTGAGCAGAATAACTAAGTGCAAATCCTATGCAGGTGCATCACAAAGTTCACGGAAAATATGCATCATGAAAAAACTAAGTGTGAGTCTCAAGATACTTTTGCATGAAAATAAATATCTTTTTTTGGGAAAGGCAGAGAAAGAGAGGGGAGTGGGAGAGGAGAAAAAAAAAAAAAAAAACAGTGCTCTCATCCACTGGTTCCCTTCCCAAATTTCCCTACAACTAGGGCTGGGCCAGGCTGAAGCCAGGAGCCCAGAATTCTATCCAGGTCTCCACGTGGGTGGCATGGACTTAACTACATTAGTCATTACCTGCTGCCTTCCATGGTCCACATTAGCAGGAAGCTAGAATCAGGAGTGGAGCCAGGACTCAAACCCAGGCACTCTGATGTGAGACGTGGGCATCCCAGCTTGCATCTCAAGCACTAAGCCAAACACCCTCACCTGGAATTCCTTTTTTTTTTTTAATTGACAATTTTTTAATATTTATTTATTTATTTTCATGTATTTGAAAGGGAGAGGTACAGAAAGAAACAGAGAGAGCTTCCATCTGCTGGTTTACTTCCCAGATACCCCGAAGAGCCAACACTGGGTCAGGAACCTGGAAGGTCATCTGGCTCTCCCACATGTGTGGCAGAGGCTTAATTTCCTGACTCCATTGTTTCCTGCCTCCAGGATGCATTAGCAGGAAGCTGGTTCGGGAGCGGGGTAGCTGGGACTCAAAGCCTGGGATGCAAGGCATTCCAAGGAGCATGTCAATGCCCTGTACCACAATACCCACCCTCCTAAACTTATCTTCTAATTCCATTTTGCCATGAGCTTGTTGAAATGCCCTTGTTAGTATGTTAGCCCCTCATAAGCGCTATGAGAAAAGAAAAAGTAGAGCAGGTTGAAGGAAGGAAGGGTAAAGATCCAAGACACTTTAAAAAAAAAAAAAAAAAGAGATTGATCACTTTAAAATGCAGAGTTACAGAGAGGGAGAGACTGGGGGGGGGGGGGGGTAGGTCTTACATCCTCTGGCTCACTCCCCAAATGGCCACAACAGCTGAATCTGGGCCAATCTGAAGGCAGGAGCTAGGAGCTTCTTCCAGGTCTCCCACAAGGATTCAAGGACCCAAGCACTTGGGCCATCTTCTGCTGCTTTTCCAGGTGCATTAGCAGGGAGCTGGATCAGAGGTGGAGCAACCAGGAATCGAACCAGAATCCATATGGGATGCTGGTGTTGTGGGCAGAAGCTTTACCTGCTATGCCACAACTCCAGCCCCTCAAGACACATACGGGCTTATGATCTGCTGCTTATGAGCGGCTGGTGCCTTCATTTCTGCCCTTGGACTACTACTGTCCCCAGCTTGCAGCAGGGCCTACACACAAAGGCCAAGGGTGAGCCAGGCCAGCACTCACAGCTGCAGACTCAGAAGTGTGGCACAACAGCAGCCACAGTTCATTCTCTTTGTATTAGCCCTGGTTGCCTCAGCCAGTGGTGCTGTGTGTTTGCCTCTCCATGAAAGGGTACAGGACTGGAAGGTGGGCTGGTGGAAGGTTCTGCCTTTGGGGTGGAGGGCCATCTTCAGCAGTCCCAGTTCAGTTCAGGAATTCTGGGTTCCTTTTCTGCCTTTGTCAGCGGCTCACCATGTAGCCTTTGATGTGAAGCTTATCTTTCCCTGACAATAGTCACATTCCTAGAATCACAGGTGTGAAACATGTGGCTGACCTAGGTGACATGGAATCATTTATTGATGTTGTAAGAAGGATTGCCTTGGTGTTATTAGTTCCTCCACCCAGAGATAACCCAAAGACAAAGCTGCACAATGCCTAAGCTTCCCTATATTGGGTCCATTTTACTAATTTAAATTTTCCCCCATCGTATGTTCTGTACTTGCCACTGAACAAGGAGGACCAGGGTAGATACCCCATGCCCAGCCCCTACCTGGTTTTGGAGCCCTTTGAGGAGAAATACCAGACACCCATTTCTTCTCTTCTTCTGAGTCAATGAGGTGCTCCATACATCACTGTAATGTGAAAGTATCATTATGGTGGAAAAACGACACACCGAGCTCTGACTCCTCTCTCTCTGCTTAACTGGGACTTACATTAGGATTCCTGGCCCTCTGCCTGACTTAGGTTGGGAGACAGGGCGGATTGCTGAAGGGCTTCCGTCCTACCCATTGCAGGCAGCCATCATCCTGTCTATAGGTAGTTCTGCAGCTGCCTTCTTTTTGTGTGTGGTCCATGAAAGGAAGGCCAGCCCATTTCTGATGGGACAGCTGCTGTGCTTAAGTATGGAGAACAGTGAACCTGGGAGAAACGCCCTGCCATGTCTGGGGCCATAACGGGACTCCCAGGGAGGCCAAGGAAAGCTCACAGGAGGCCTGAGGCCCAAACTCACACCAGGAGCACAGCAGCCAGCACAGAGCGGGAGGCACAGGCCAGCAGAAGCCCTCTGGGTCATGTAGCCCTTTGCTCCAGGGTCCTTATTCCCTGTCCTGTCTCTGGGACAGTGATGATGATGGTGATGATAAGGATAATTTTTTTTTTTAACTTTTTGACAGGCAGAGTGGACAGTGAGAGAGAGAGACAGAGAGAAAGGTCTTCCTTTTTGCCGTTGGTTCACCCTCCAATGGCCGCCGCGGTAGGCGCGCTGCGACCGGCACACCGCGCTGTTCCAAAGGCAGGAGCCAGGTGCTTCTCCTGGTCTCCCATGGGGTGCAGGGCCCAAGCACTTGGGCCATCCTCCACTGCCCTCCCTGGCCACAGCAGAGAGCTGGCCTGGAAGAGGGGCAACCGGGACAGAATCCGGCACCCCAACCGGGACTAGAACCTGGTGTGCCAGCACTGCTAGGTGGAGGATTAGCCTGTTGAGCCACGGCGCCGGCCGATGATAAGGATAATAATAATGACAGAGATGATGCTGATGTGATGATGAAGAAGATGCTAATAGGGATGATAATGATCCTGACTTTCAATTGTTTTAACAAGAAAAAGTACTAAGAAAGTTGTGTGAACTTTAGAAACTTCTGATCCCAAATAGGCGGTTTGTAACTACAGATGCTCTGTGACTTACAATGGAATTTCATCCGATAAACCCACCATAAAGTTGAAAATGCACGTAACGCACCTGCCCTGGCAAACATCACACCGCAGCAACACAGCAAGCTGTGGAGGTCAGCTGTGCACCAGCATGGCCATGGGCCTCACTGGGAGCTGCCCCTCCCTGCCACTGTTCAGCATTGCTGGGGAGTACCAGACCCCATATCACTGGCCTGGAAACGCGGAATTAGTGTCTTGAATGTGTGTGTGTTCACACCATCATAAAGTCAAAAACTCCTAAGTCAAACTATCAGAAGTCTAGGGCCATTTGTAGTGTCATCTGTTCCCCTAATATTGAACTTCCCTTGGGAAGAGACTGGGAAGAGACTGGTCCAGCTTTAGCATATACAGTATGCCACACACTTAGTACCCACTTGGGATAGAGACTAGGGGGGCATCCCTAACCTCACACACAGGAGTCTAACCACAGAGACAGACATTAGTGAAATAACTACACAGATATGCAATTACAGCCCTTAATGAGGGCAAGTGCTGTGAAGGAAACATACAGGTGGCTCCCAGCATGGTGGGTTTATTGTAAGATAGATTTATTTATTTATTTATTTATTTATTTATTTATTTGAAAGGCAGAGTTGCAGAGAAAGAGAGAGAGAGTTCTTCCATCTACTGGTTCACTCCCCAGATTGCCACAATAGCCAGAGCTGTGCTGATCCAACGCCAGGAGCCAGGAGCTTCTTCCAGGTCTCCCATGAGGGTGTAGGGGTCCAAGGACCTGGGCTGTCCTCCACTGATTTCCCAGGCCATAGCAGAGAGCTGGATCAGACGTGAAGCAGCTAGGACTCAAACCGGTGCCCATATGGGATGCTGGCACTGCAGGCAGCGGCTTTACCTGCTACGCCACAGTGCCGGCCCCAGCCTGGTGGGTTTTAACAAACCTTTAGGGCGACTGGGATGAGCTCTGAAGTTTGAGAACCACTGAATTAACAGAGAGGAAGGGCAAGGATGGGGCCAAGGCAGAGCAGCCTGGCTAAAAGAGAGTGTAGTGAGACCCACTGCTGGAGGGAGCGCAGCTAGCGGAGAGAGCCAGTGCAGGGCCAGAGGAAATGGGAGGGGGCAGGCGGGAGGCAAGGCTGGGCGATGTGTTTGGTCAGCTTGGTCAGGTTGGGGCCCTTGTTCCAAGGGAGGAGGGGCAACTAAAGAAGTATTGTTAAAAATATTTATTTTATTTTATTTTATATTTTCTGAAAGGCAGAGAGAGAGAGAGAGAGAGAGAGAGAGAGATCTATGCACTGGTTCACTCCTTAAATATCTGTAACAGCTAGGTTTTGGCCAGGCTGAAGCCAGGAGTCAGGAACTCAATCTAGGTCTACGGAAGACAGGGACCCAACAACCTGAACTATCACACTGCCTCTCAAAGCACGCATGAGCGGGAAGCTGGAGTCAGGAGCTAGAGCTGGGATTCAATCCCAGGCACTCTGATAGGGAATGCAGGCATCCCCAAAGCTGTCTTAACTATGACACCAAGCACCACCCCCACCAGAGAGTTTTTTAACAGGTGAATGGCAGAATCATATTTGCATTTTGAAGTCTTTCTCTGAGCACAGCATTGGTGGAAGGGAGTGGTCCTGGAGAGATGTGTTTGCAAGTGACTTCAGTTCTCTAACTTGAAAACTGTTGGGATTGGAGTGATGGGGTGTGGAGGCAGAGCGAAGTAAATGGAGATCGGTACATCTCAGATACTGAGAAGACAGAGTCCCAAGGAAAGGCCTTAGGCAATATATATATATATATATATATTTTTTTTTTTGACAGGCAGAGTGGACAGTGAGAGAGAGACAGAGAGAAAGGTCTTCCTTTGCCGTTGGTTCACCCTCCAATGGTCCTGCAGCCGGCGCGCCACACTGATCCGAAGCCAGGAGCTAGGTGCTTCTCCTGGTCTCCCATGCGGGTGCAGGGCCCAAGGACTTGGGCCATCCTCCACTGCACTCCCAGGCCACAGCAGAGAGCTGGCCTGGAAGAGGGGCAACTGGGACAGAATCCGGCACCCTGATGGGGACTAGAACCCGGTGTGCCGGCGCCGCAAGTGGAGGATTAGTTAGGCAATATTTTTGAAATGGGGACCGAGACAGAAGAACGTGCCAGGCTGGATCCTAGGTTTTGGGCTTGTGAACCAAGGTTGACCATGGTGGTTGCAGTCACTGAGATACAGAGTGTAGAGATCATGAGCTTCACTTGACTCAGACTGAGTCTGGGGTGCCTCTGGGATATGTACTAGACCTTGGCAGAAATTGCATGGATGAAAGCCGGGGATGGGAGGCAATGATTCTCAAGAGGGAGATACAGTGACCACGAGAGCCAGAAGATGGAGAAGAAAATGACTTGTAAATGTTTGTCTGTTATTCATTTTACACATTAAACCCTCCCAAGAACACGGGAGAATTTGAAGGAGAGAGGAGAGGAAGACTCATAGAGAAGATGAGCGGTGGCTGTGGCGGATTTGAATTCCAGGCTACCGAGGTTGGGTGGCATTGAAGGCAGGGGAACGTGATGGTGCAGGGATGTTTGAGGATTGCCCTAGCAGTGCTTTGCGTAGGTAAGAGATAACAGGGAGACCATCATGGACTCAAAGGATACTACATAAAGCACTACCTCATTCTTCCCTGTTGTTATATAAAGTTAGCACTAGCAACACTACAAAATTCACACTTTCTTTTTTTTCCCACAAGTGTAGCTATGTCTCTTTAACTTGTATAGCCACATAGTTTGAGACTAAGATAAAGTAAACTTTAAAAATGTGGAAATGAGTTATTTTTCCCATTTTAGCTTTCCACCACCAAACAACAGTTGGGTATTTCATAATTAATTAATAATCTTTTATTTATTTGAAAGGCAGAGAAAAACACACATACACACACACACACAAAGAGAGAGAAAGAGGAGAGAGAGAGAGGTCTATTCACAGGTTCACTCCCCAAATGCCTGTAACAGCCAGTGCTAAGCCAGGCCAAAGTCAGAAGCCCAGGACTCAATCCGGGTCTCCCACATGGGTGGTAGGGACCCACATACTTGAGCCATCACCTGCTGCCTCCCAGGGTGTGCACTAGCAGGAGGCTGGACTCAGAGTGGAGCCAAAACTCAAACCCAGGCATGCCAGGGTGAGACGCAGGCATCCCCAGTGACATCTTGACTACTACACCAAATGCCCAGCCTGAGGCAGGATATTTTAGTGAAAGCTACTGTTAATTAAAAGTAAAAAAACCAGCACATAGTAGGTACTAAGTTGAACCGGACTGACACCAGTGCAAGGTGGCGCAGCCGCGTGAAGCTGGCCTCCTCAAGGAGAAAGCGGCGAGCATTGGGGGCCCTTGCATGAGAATTAGGACCTTGGTGACCCCCATCTGTTCCTCCTCTTCCCCCTTCCTCCCCTACCGCTGCCATGGCGACAGATCTGGAATCACAGTAAGCCATACACCCCAGAGAAAACAATCCTCTGTTTGAATGGTGTAAGTTGGCCTCTAAGCTCGTGGTCTGCAGGCCCCATCCCCCACAGTCAGGGGCTTCTTACAAAAGGCAGCTTTTCACCAGAGGGTCAGGGCGCTGCTGCTCATGGATCTGAGCCCACTTCATCCCTGGGCACTTTCCACTTGTTTGTTTTTGAACTCATGCCGCAGCCGCAATGCTGTTGGTCTGTTTGGGCGTGAAGCGCACCTGATGTGGCCGTCCCCAGCCCCTCTGTTCAGCCCCACGGAGCATCCTGCTGCTTCCTTGTTTGTGTCTTCTTGTCACCGCTGTTGACTCACCGGGCGCAACTGAATTAGTAACAATGCCATCAACATCTCTATTTTTATCTTTGCTTTCCCCTCCAACCCTTTCTCCCTTCCCAACTGATTCACTATTTCTAGGTCTCAGAACTTGGCAGTCTTAAAAGAATTACACCGGGGCTGAGGAGAATATATTCACAGATGTGATATCTCTACCATTCAGCACAATGAGTGTTGTCTTTTTCTTCCTAGTGGCACGAGGGTTCAGTCGTTAGAAGGATTATTTATTGTGCTCATCGTCATCCTTATGGCTGCTGTGGTACCGCTCAAGCTGCCGTTATCTCCCGAGGTCTAAGATGAATCGCAGGCAAGGGAGGGAGCCGGGATTTGATTCCTGAAAACTCCATCTTCAGAGAAAACTTCCGTTTTGAATGGAAACTTTTAACTTAACCCGGTCGAATTCTGCAAGCCTGGGCCGAACTCTGTGTAAAAGATATACCAACTGCAATACAGGAGCATTATCTTTTTAACAAATGCACCATTACTGGGCGGGGCGCGTTGTCTAGTCCTTAAGCTACTGAGTGGGAAGCTGACAGCCCACACAGGATTACCTGGGTTTAAGTTCCACATTGGAGTCCCGGCTTTGCTCCCAATTTTGGTTTCCTGCTGATGGGCACCCTGGGAGGCAGCAGATAATGGCTCACGTGGTTGGTTCCCCGTTTCCTTGTGGGAGACCCAGATGGAGTTCCCAGCTTCTGGTTTCAGCCTGTCCCAGTCCTGGCCCTTGTCACCATTTGAGGAGTGGACCAATGAACAGGAGCTCTGCCCCTCTGTCTGGCTCTTTCCCTCGTTCTGTCTCTCAAGTTAATCAATTAATTAATTTAAAAATTACACCATTAATGCAAAACATCTTTTCCTGCATAGGCTTCTGAGTTCCATTATATTAATTGTATGGTTCATAGAGCTAGATGTGTTTACAAGCCTAGATTTTTGGAACCTGGATTTGAATACCACCTTGCCACTCATTACTTAAGTACCCTGTGTCTTAATTTTCTCTTGTTTGGTAAAATGGAGAATTTTATACTTTATACATACATCATAGTATATATCCCAAAAAATTGTTTTGAAAGTTAAATGTTGTATTTATAAGGGGCATAAAGCAGTGTCTAGCATGTATTCATAATAAGCTCTCAGTAAATGTTTGCTATTTTTCTTTTTTGTTTGTTTTTTAAAATTGTTTTAAAGGTAGAGTTAAAGAGAGAGGGGGAGAGAGAGAGAGAGAGAGAGAGAGAGATCTTCCTTCCTCTGATTCACTTCCCAAATGGCTGCAATGGCCAGGGCTGGGCCAGGCAGAAATCAGGAGCCAGGAAGTCCATCTGAGCGTCCCATGTGGGTGCAGGGGCCCAAGCACTTGAGCCATCTTCCATTGCTTTCCCAGGTGCATTAGCAGGGAGCTGGATCAGAAGTGGAGCAGCCGGGACCTGAACCGGTGCTCACACAGGATGCTGGCGTTGCAGGCAGTAACTTCACCCACTGCACCACAGCTCTGGCCCCGCTACTGTCCTTTAGAGAAATGAGACAGCCCTTAAAAGAGCTTTGTCTTAAGAAGCACAGTATACTGCGGGATTTTAGCTTCCCTTACTTCTGAACTTTTAAATCATCTATTTTATAGATAGTAGGTGGACACTTAATTACAAAACAACCTATTGGTCTTTCCTTCCTAAGCGGTTTTCTCGATTCCAGGTTCGTCTTTCACATAGCCAGAATTTGAGTCTCATTTCATCAAAATTAGATTCTGGAACTCATGTGATCCAAATCCAACTGCACTGACTTCTTCCTGTGCAGTTAATTATATTTTACACACAGCGTCTTTTCCTTGCCTTAGCTAATGCTGCCTCATTAGACGCTAAGCCCTAACGACACTCCTTCATTTCATAGAGTGAGAACACGAACAGACTCGGAGCACAGAAGACTCTCGGCGGAAGTGTTTCTTTCTCTGTCATCACCCAGGTCCCTCCTTCACTTCCAGCCCAACCCTTTTACTGGATGTGGGAGCCAAGGCCAGTTGGTGGCCTGGTTTGTCAAGAGTCCAAAAGGAGGGTCACAAAACTCAGAAGCAAGTGGGCTTAGGAAGGTCCACAGAAAACTCCCAGCCATTGTGTTAGGCAGAAATTACATGGTAGCGTGGCGGGCTGAACCTCGGATGATCACGCCCACCACCTTTCAGTACTGGAGCTAAAGCAAAATTATCTGAACCACAGGCTCATTGCAGTTTGGTTCTATCTACACAACAGCCTCAAATCAGGGCTCCAAAACTCCAAAACTCCTGCACATCTGACACCAGTCACCCTCGGCCTCTGTAGGTGTTCAGAAGCAACTGGTTAACTCTCTGGTTTCCCAGTCAATATCGTTATCCAATAACTAATTGATATAATTTGAGCTACCTGGAGTCCTGGAAAGCTTTTATGGTGATCTTTCCTGCCCCATCCTCCTTCCCTTCCTGATTTCTCTTCCCCAAACTTTATGGTCTTGTAGCTATTTCTCCTGCTATGAAGCCCTTTCTAAACAACTGTCAATCAATAAGCTAGCTCTTGATTATTGTATTCTAGACATGACTATAGGGATTGCCTCACCAGTAGTTCTCCCTTCAGCTGTCAAACTTGCTTCCTCTTCTACCATCTTTCCAGTTAGTGCTGTATCACACCTGTGCGTGACATTAGTATTTTTTAAAAAGTTTATTCATTTATTTGAAAAGTAGAGTGTGAGAAAGAGAAAGGGATCTTCCATCTGTTGGTTCACTCCCAAATGGCCAGGCTGAAGCCAGGAGCCAGGAACTATATACAAGTCTCCCTTGTGGTGGCAGGGGCCCAAATTCTTGCTTCTCAGGACATTAGTGGTAAGTTGGATCAAAAACAGAGCAGCTGGAACTCCAACCAGCACTCTGATATGGGACGTAGGTGTTGTAAGCTGCCACTTAACCCATGGTACCTCCATGCTGACCCCCATTAGATTAATATTTTCTGCATATTTGTGTGCATGAGTGTGTGTATGTGTGCATCACAGCTAGAGAAATACCATTCACAGCTAAGCCAAGTGGTGGACTTTGGTGATATTTCCATTGTGTGTAACTGTTGCTTTTCTGCAGTAATTGGCTGTATTTCATTGTTTGCTTGCTCAGATTTTTATGCTGTTGTCCTTAAATCATTCACGGAATCTTCACTGGAAGCGTAAATCTTCTCTCAGTACATTCGCAACCATCAGTCAACCTGGTTCTTTTTCTGTGAGCTCTTCCTCCTGTGTCCTGCCTCCTCTGCTCCCACCTGGCGTGGGGCGGGGAGGACGCCACGCTGCCGTCCTGAGCCTGCATTGTCCCTGTGTCTCAGATGGATCCCTGCTCATGGACTCTGGGTCTTCTCCGGCTTGGGTTAGTTCCCAGTTTACGAGAACGGATTCCCTAATCACTGCTGAGAGATAGATACTTGAGGCCTTGCCTATATGAAATGGCTTTATTCTTCTCTCACCTATGAGAGAATATAGGATGCTAGGCAGTGCATAGCTTCCGGGCGAGAGCTTTTGTGCATTGTCTTCTGGTGTCCAGAAGGATTGCTGTCAGCAAGTCCACTGCCATTCTAACTCCCACCCTTCTGGGCTTTCTGAAATTCTACACTGATGTGCCCTGGCTTGTTCAGAGAATTTTTTTAGGCCCTTTCCATCTGAAGGCTGATATCCTTGAGTTCTGGGATATTTTCTTGCATGATTTCATTGATAATTTCACTATTTCTCCCAATCTGTTCTCTTTTTGTCCTCCTACAATTCCTATTATTTGAAATAATCTTCTGCTTATGTTTTTCTTTTCTATCTCTGTCTCTTTGAATTTTGGTCAACATATTAATAATTCTCGGGTCCTTTTTTGTTGTTTTTGTTTTTCTGAGAATGTGTTAATGATCTTTTAAAAATGTGCTTTCGTTGCCTTAATTTTCTCTTTTCCACTTGTTTCTTTGGACTCTGCATTTTCTGTTATAGGCTTTCCTCAAATGTGTTGTGGTCCTCTCCGATACAGTCATCGTTTCAAGCAAGGTATTAACAATCTAACTGGGAGCCTGTGTTTACATGTGAAGACTCTCAAATTGTGGTGATTGGCTTGGAACCCAGACATGGGGAATCTAAGATCTATTAGTCATTTTTCATGGGCTGGTTCATTTCCCTAGAGTGGAGACCACCAGTCTTCTGTCTAGCGGATAGGAAATTGTGAGAGTACTCGAAGCCAAGTGGCAGCAAGGCGGAGAGTGAGGAAGGGTTATCTCACCATTGAGTTGTTAGTTTTCCACTTAATTGCCATTTCCAGCCCAACACTCCCCCTCTCACATATGCTTTGTGCCTCTGGGCCAGATCCCTCTGCTTCTGTATCTTCAAAGAGCAAACCATAGGCCTTTTCAGGAATAGTTGCATGACCCTGCTCTGTGCACAGGATGAAGAAAAAGTTGAATGCGTCTTACACAGGTTTTCAACCAGCCGTCCTAATTTTTAGTCCCATCTGCACCCCCATGCTGTCCCCAATTCCTGAGATTTTTAAGGTCCTCATCATGCATTAATTTACTTCTTAGCTTTTCCCTACTGAAAGTCTAGATTTCAGTTTTTTTCTTCTCTGCCAATTAATTACTTCTCACTCATTTTGCTTTCTAGTTTCCAGAATTATGTTGACATCTCGTGTCTGTTTTTATCTCCTTTCCTAGCCACTCTAGGTAGAGTTTTGCTGTTTAAAATGTCTCTTTTTTGTCATTTTTGTGGAGTATGAATATGTACAGTAGAAGAGAAGTAAAAATAGAAAAATATTGATCTTCCATGTTTAACTGCAATTCACGAACTGACCTTTTATTTCTAAGAAATACCCTGTTTCTATTTGCATCAGAGTAAAGCTGTCTGGGTGACTTGGCAAGTCCTTCATCCTGAACGAGTTCCACTTGGTGTTACCAATGTGATTTGTGTCTGCATCCAAGCACCCTTAAGAGATGCAATGTGATGGCAGCATTTGGCCTAGCAGTTAAGATGCCCACATCCTATATCAAAGTGCCTGGGCTCAATTCTCAGCTCTAACTCCTGATTCTGCTTTCTTTGAAGGCAGACACTGGAAGGTAGCAGGTGGCTGGATCCCTACCACCCACATGGAAGACTTGGATTGAGTTCCTAGCTCCTGGTTTCAACCTGTCCCATCCCTGTCTGTTGGGGCATTTGGAAAGTGAACCAACAGATTGGGGTGTCCTCTCCCCTCTCCTCTCCTCTCCTCTCCTCTCCTCTCCTCTCCTCTCCTCTCCTCTCCCCTCCTCTCCTCTCCTCTCCCCTCCTCTCCCCTCCTCTCCTCTCCTCTCCCCTCCTCCTCTCCCCTCCTCTCCTCTCCTCTCCCCTCCTCTCCCCTCCTCCTCTCCTCTCCTCTCCTCTCCTCTCCTCTCCTCTCCTCTCCTCTCCCCTCCTCTCCCCTCCTCCTCTCCTCTCCTCTCCTCTCCCCTCCTCCTCTCCTCTCCTCTCCTCTCCCCTCTTCTCTCCTCTCCTCTCCCCTCCTCCTCTCCTCTCCCCTCCTCTCCTCTCCCCTCCTCTCCTCTCCTCTCCCTCCTCTCCTCCCTTCTTCTCTGCTCTCTTCCTCTCCCCTCCTTCTCCTCCCTTCTTTTCTCCTCTCACTTTCTCTCTCTCACTCTCTCGCTCTCCTCCTTTATCTCTCCTTAAACTATATTTTTTTTAAAAAAAGAAGGAAAGCAAGGAGGGGTGTTGGGGGAGTACAATGTGATCTGGAGCTATCCTAGGTAATATTTCAGATTTGTGCAGTTCACCAGTGAGTAGTCTAAAAGTCACCAAAGAGAACAGCCAACCTTTTCCCTGGATTCTGCCCTGAGATCCAAGACCAAATTTCCAGCCTAAGTAACCAGAACAACCCAAACCCTAGGTCTCCGTGTGAATTGCAGAGGTCAGCCTAAGCCCACCCTGGCCCAGGCTTTCCTGGACTGTTGGTGCTCTGAAAACACAGGCTGGTATCATATTTTAATGATGGCCCTTAGGTAGATTAGGCTTAGGTTCAAATGCATCTCTCTCTCTCTCTCTCTCTCTCTCTCTCTCTTTTAAAGATTCATTTATTTCATTTGAAAGGCAGAGTTAGAGAGGAAGAGACAAAGATCTTCCATCCACTGGGTCACTCCCCAAATGGCCACAATGGCCAGGCCTGGGCCAGACCAACGCCGGGAGCCCGGAGTTTCTTGCAGGTCTCCCACATAGGTGCAGATACTCAAGTACTTGAACCATCCTCTGCTGCTTTCCCAGGCGCATTAGCAGGGAGCTGGATCGGCAGTGGAGCAGCCAGGACTGGAACGGGTGCCAGTATGGCATGCTGATGCTGCAGGCGGCAGCTGAACCCGCTGTGCCACAGCCCCCGCCCTGCAGTTCTGTTCCTTCATAGGATGTCAGTTCAGCTCAAGTGTGACTCATGTAAAAATCATTGATCACAGAGGTTTTCTACTAAAAGTGTTTTATTTTCTTCACGTAGTCAGAAGCCAGAGGTAGGTAAATGAGAGAAAAGGCAACTGACCGTGATCTCAGGTATTTTCGTATCCTTCTGTATTTCTACCCCCAGATGGGGCTTTTCTCCTCAGGCTTACTATCTCAAGGTCAGGAGATGTTGTTTTCACAGCTAGCTTACATCTGCACTCCAGTTCACAGGAAAAAGAGGAAAGCCAGGGGGAGAGGGGTGAGGCCAGCCACACATTCCTGGCAGGCATCTCACTGGCCAGACCTGCAGTACACAGCCACCCAGAGCTGCAAGGGAGGCTGGAAAATCCTCCCTCAAATAAAATCAGGATTCTAGTGAATAAAGGAAAAGGGATATTAGACAAGCAGCTAATAGTGCCTTTCACATTAGGTAAGTTAGTTAGCCTCACTTGATACCCTACCCTTATTGCTAATGTGAGAATAAAAATACCTGCCTTGGAGCAGGCATTAGACCCCACTGTTGAGACACTGGTTAAAACACCCCCATCCTAATCAAAGTATCTGATACTTAGGTCCAACTCCTCTTTTTTCTTTTTTTTTTTTCAGATTTATTTATTTATTTATTTGAAGGTCAGAGATACAGATAGAGAAGGAGAGACAGAGAAATAGGTCCTCCATAAGCTGTTACACCCCTCAGATGGCCGCAGCAGCCAGGGCTGGGCCAGGCCGAAACCAGGAACCAGGAGCTTCACCCAGGTCTCCCATGTGGGTGAATGGGGCCATTCTGCTGCTTTTCCCAGACCATTAGCAGGGAGCTAGATCAGAAGTGAGGAGGGGCCAGCGCTATGGCATAGTGGGTAAAGCTGCCACCTGCAGTGCCAACATCCCATATGGGTGCCTGTTTGAGTCCCATCCGCTCCACTTCTGATCCAGCTCTCTGCTATGGCCTGGGAAAGCAGTAGAAGATGGCCCAAGTCCTTGGGCCCCTGCACCCATGTGGGAGAACCAGAAGAAGCTCCTGGCTCCTGGCTTCAGATTGGCCCAGCTCCATCAGTTGTGGTCATTTGGGGAGTGAACCAGCAGATGGAGGACCTCTCTTTCTCTGTGTCTCTGCCTCTCTGTAACTCTGCCTTTCAAATAAATAAATAAATCTTGTGTTTTTTTTTTTTTTTTTAAGTGGAGGAGCCAGTACTCGACTGGCGCCCATATGGTATGCTGGTGTCACGGGTGGCAGCTTTACCCTCTTTGCCACCGCGTCAGCCTCCAGCTCCAACTTCCGACTTCAACTTCCTGCTAATGCAGACCCTAGGAGGCAGTGGTAAAGGCTCGTGCCTCCCACAGGGGAGATCTGGACTGACTGAGTTCCCAGTTCTTGGTTTCTGCCTGGCCCAATCCAGCTGTTGTGAGCATTTGGGGAGTAAACCAGTACTATTCAAATGAACGAACAAACTAAAAACACCTTATAGAGTTGCAATGAGGAATAAAGGAGAAAAAGTTTGGAAGACGCCTGGCAGCACACCTGACGCATAGCGTGCCCCTCCACAAATGTGAATCCCCTGTTCTGAGTTCTCCTTTCCAGAATCCCGCTATGATCTCTGAGGTCGGACTTTGGAAGGAACACAGCAGACTCTCAGCACGTGCCATGAAGTCCTATCCAGACAGACAGGACTGGACTAAAATTAATTTTGTTTTCAGCTTTCCTAACAGCTCTTGACAGAGCATTAGGAAAAATGAAATTTGGAAATCACAACTCAAAAACTGTATTTTCAGAATGTTTGACTCTAAGACGTACAGAGTACAAGAATATAAAGATGGTTTTATACTCCACGGCTTTTATTATAAGCCTTAATCTTCCGTGATATCTGCTCGCTTTATAGCTATCCCACCCAGAAACCTTGCTTTACCCCTCATCTGTTGATATCTTGAAAGCTTCCTTAGTTGATATTTACTACTATTTATCTACAAGACTTTATGATGCGGTCATTGGAACATCAGTGTGTGTGTGTGTGTGCAGGAGTGTGCATCGCTGTAATCAGCCCCCCGGCAGACCCCTTTTGGCTGCTTTCACCCTTGGAAGCAGCTTGGTTTGGGGAGATGGGGAAGCAGGTGTGAGGGAGGGTTGTGTGCAGCCACGCTGACCACTGAGGATTTATGGAACTGCAGTGGTCTGTTAGAGTCAGGATGTCGAGGCTGAGAACACATGTGGTTTCTCTGTGAACATTCCTGGAGTCTCCCTGCCTCCCCTGCTCCAGTGCATTCCCATCCTGCCCCGCTGCACACCCCATGCCCCGTGACCTGACGCGTGCCAGTGCCGTGCAGCAGAGACCGGGGGCCAGGATCCCATCTCAACAGCTGCCTTGGAAGGGGCCTTTGTTTCCATCTCTCCAGCATGATAAGCGTGGCCTGCAGAGCACTGGGATCTGGTGCCTTGGCTGTTTTGGGGGGGGGGGGGGGGGAAGGAAGGATACTGCAATCCTGCACAAGCCCGGCTGCCTCCTAAAATCAGCAGCTAGGAACACTTCCTCCCCAGGTGCACGGGGGAAAAGGGAAGAGAGGAGCGAGGAGCATCTTCTTCCCCATTTCCAAACGTGCCCCTCCCCTCGTGGCCCTTGTCTGGCGGGTCTTTGCCTCCGCGGAGCCCCCTCTGTCTGTGTGGATACCAAATGCCACAGTGCAGAGGAGCAGCTCCTTCCCTGGGAAAACAAAAGGCAGCTGTCAGTTTAATCCCGAGCTCCCGGTAACATTCCAGCAGCACTCCTTTTTCTGGAGATGAAATAAGAACCCTGGCAGGCCCTCTTGACTGGCCACATAAATCATTTGTAGTAATTGCTCTGAGAGCGGAGAGCCACTCGGGCTCCACAGAGCACGGGGGAGTCACCCTCCACCCACATGCTCATCCTCTCTCTCCCCCGCCCCGGCTCTCCCGCACAGCCCCACTCGCAGGCGCCTTCCCCAGCGCACCGCACCCCTGCCAGCGGCTCAGCCGGTCTGTGTGTGCATACCCCCACACGCACCGCCAGCTCTCTTTCTCACGCCTCGCTGGCAGGAGTTGCAGGAGTTACTCAACTCATCCTGGAAAAAAAAAAAGGCAGCATTAGACAGAGCATAATCGATTGTCAGCTTTATGTTTGCCTGTCTGAGGCTGAGCGATGTAGATTCTTCTGGAGGATCATTTGGGAGGGGAAAGAGCAGAGAGGTAAGAGGGGGATGGGTGCAACCGGGCTGTGGTAGGCTCATCCATGGCCGTGCACCGTGTCGTGTGTCGCCTGCTTCCTTCCTGTGGCCTTTTCTGGTGAGAACTGAGATGGGGTCATAAAAATGCCCCTTTTTGTGATCTAGGAGCGACTGCTGAGGCTTGGCAGTTCACTAAGGACAGGACTCTCAGAAGCCACAGAGCCGTCATACCCCTTCCCCTCTGTGGCCAATAAAGATGGTGATAATCAAATAACAGGGCTTAGAAGTGGTGTGGTGCCTGCAGCGGTTGGCCACAGGCCCGTGATATACACCCCTCACTTGCACGCTGATGTATGTTCATTGAAAACATGGAAGCCACCAGAGCCGGGGAGCGGGGAGCTCCCTAGGCACACACAGCTGTTTGGAGAGTGAATGGATGGATGGCTGAATACGTGAATGGGTAGACGGATGAGTGAATGATGGATGCGTGGAGTTCAGTATTGCTCGAAGAGGCAGGAAAATTGCACAACTTCTCTGACAGATGCCTGCCTGTCCCTCCGCACACTGAGTTATCACTGTCCTCAGCATCGTGCCCGTGGACAGAGAAGTGAAGGCAAGGAAGGGCTAGGTCTGCGTGGGGGATGCACCTTTCCCCCACACCACCCTTAAATCCTGAAAAAGCCCTGGCCGTGAATCAGTGCTGCTGTTGAACGCAAACTCGCGACGCTCAAAGTCATGGTCATTTGTTTGGTTTGATAAGAACACAGATCAGACTTGCAGTGCATCCTTTATGCGCTGTGTACCCATATGCCCAGAGCCCATTTCGCCCTTGTCAAACTAATACTAAAATCAACCTTCTTTATTTATTCCCCAATTATTTGACACCAGTGATTTCGCTTCAAAGGCAAGCAAACTAGTGCTGGCACAGAACGGTGCAGCCCAGGTGTGCAGAGCTAGGTACGCTCCAATCCGAGTCACTTGTGCCTCTGCGGCGTGGAGTGTTTGAGGTGCGCTGTGCAGTCTGGGCTCAGGCTGTCCTTGGTTGGTTCTTTCTCTAATCCGCCCCACCCACACGCTGGATGTAATTTATCATTCCCCTCTCAGCTAACAGACCAGTTGTTAAGGATCATTATATGCATGTATACTGAACCAAAGATGGCTTCTGTCTATGAGAAACAAATGCGTATATTATTTTAAGATTTTTCAGAGTCAGGACTTCTCAAATATGGGTTGGTAAATTTTTGCTTTAATCTGCAAGGCCCATTTTCGTTGAAGCCCTAGACTCACACACAAAATCCTAATAATAATAATAGCTTAGCTTTGTATGATCACTTACAGTTTGCAGATCAGCTTTCCATATGGGAAATCTTGTCAATTGCTATTGTTAAGCTAAAAAACAACAAAGCTTAGGGAGAGAGAACAAGTGCCTTGTTTAAGGTCATGGAGAAACTGGTAGCAGAAACAAGAATGGAAACCAGATGATGAGACATCTAATCTCATTTACCACTGAGCACACTAAATTGCTTCTCTAAGTTATTGTGGTGAATTTAACAAATTACTTTTTGCATGATATTTTAACCCTGAATCTGTTTTATTTTGGAAATTAAATATATATATACATATGCACATATATATTTTAGATACATTTTTGAAATCATACAGGGTCAGGCATTGTGGTATAGCTGTTAAGCCACCATTTGGGACACCCACATCCCGTATCAGAGTACCAGTCCAAGTACCAGATCCTCCACTTTCAATCCAGCTTCCTGCTAATGCACACCCTGGGATGGCACAAATACTTGGGTCCCTGCTGTTGTGCCTGAGCGAGTGCAAACAGGAGCACCACACATTGATAACATTTTATGGTCCTTTATTGATGGCAGTGGAAAGCAGGCTCATGCCCTAAAGAACTCTCAGCCCCGAAGCTCAAATCAACAGGGTTTATAAAGGCAAAAGCCACAAGGAAGGAGGACGAAGACCTGGTTGCTAACACTGGGGGGAATACATGGTTACTAGGGTCAAGCTGACCTAAGGCCTATGTGAAACTAATATCAATTATAATCTCGACAATACCAGCTACAATCTTAACAGTTTCAATTATAATCTTAACATTAATCCAGATATTGGCCTAAATCATATGTGGGACATAGATAAATTACAGTCTTATCATTATCCCAGGTGCAGCCTATCTGTTTGAAGCTTGAGCGATCGTGCTAGGGAGTTTCTATGCTCTGCTAAGTGGGATGCAGTGTACTGTTATGGTATGAGCACTGTTATTGTCTGGGTTTTAGATCATAGTTTCAGACCAAAATCTCACAGTGGGGGTGCTTTCGCAAGATGGAGTCTCGGGTGCTCTAAAATGGAGTCCCTATTGCCAAGGTGTTACTTCACTGCCACCTATGTGGGATTTGGGGATTGAGTTCCAGGTTCCTGGCTTTGGCCTGCCGCAGCTCTAGCTAGTGCAGCTATTTGGGAAGTGAACAAACTCTCTCTCTCTCCCTCCCTCTCTCCCTCTATTGCTCTTCCTTTCAAGTAGATGAAAATAAATAACTAAACATTTAAAAAATCATATATAGTCCTATGATCCAAGATAATATTTCAAATATCATGTAGAAGTGATTCATGCCAATCATTTTCTGTGCTTTTAAGACTAATATAAGGTCTTTATTATACAGCATTAAATTTTGATCTCACACTAAGATGCTTCAAAATGTTCCTAGAAATAGAAATGGAAGATAAATTTTGGTACAAAAAATTTGAAACTTATGCCTAGTTTTTACACATTTCAATGAACTTTTTGAAGATCCTCATGAATACTTTTTTCACTTATCTTTTTATTTTTTTAAATTTTTTAAAAAAGATTTATTTTATTTATTTGAAAGGCAGAGTTACAGAGAGAGAGAGAGAGGTCTTCCACCCACTGGTTCACTCCCCAGATGGCCAGAATGGCAGAAGCAGTGCTGATCCAAAGCCAGGAGCTTCTTCCAGGTCTCCCATGTAGGTGCAGGAGCCCAAGGACCTTGGCCATCCTCCACTGCTTTCCCAGACCAAAGCAGAGAGCTGGATCGGAAGAGGAGCAGCTGGGACTAGAACCAGCGCCCATATGGAATGCCGGCACTTCCAGTCAGGGCTTCAACTTGCTGTGCCACAGCGCCAGCCCCTTTTTTCACTTATCTTGAGTGAGGTTTTTTTTTGGTCATTAAACATTATTTATAGATCCATAAATTCTTTAGAATTTAATCTATCCATATTGTTGAACATTTTAGTTGTTTACTTTTTTTGTTTATGAATATTCTTCTAAACAAATCTTCAGCAGAATTTCTGACTGTTTTTATGGCATAGATTCTTAGAAGAGGAATTCTGGATTGGAAGTTATTAATGCTTTCTGGATCTTGACCTGTGTTGTAGAATTAGTTTCTGGAAAGATCTTACCTGAATAGGCTGTCTCACCACACCTTTTCCAGCTTTAAGAATTATGATGTAAGCATTTTTCCAAAATAATCATGAAAATATATTTCAATATTTTCATTTGTGCGATAATTAGTGAGATTGAGTGTTAGTTTAAAAATCGTCTAAAGTGTAGTTTTCGAAGACTGGATAAAGAAATTATGGGTTATGTACTCTATGGAATATTACACAGTGTTAAAAAAAATGAAATCCAGTCATTTTCAACAAAATGGATATATTTGGAAAACTTCATATTTAGTGAAATAAGCTAGTCCCAAAGGGATAAATACCATATGTTCTCCCTGATCTGTGATAATTAATAGAGCACCTAAGAGGAAATCTGTAGAAGTGAAATTGATACTTTGAGAAGTGATGACTTGAACAGCCCTTATCTTGACTAAGAAACAGCTTTTTTTTTTCCTTAATGGAGAATGTGACTGGGAGAGGGAGGAGGAGGTAGGGTGGGAATGGGGGTGGGAGGACGGGTATGATAGGAAGAATAACTATATTCCTAAAGTTGTACTTACGAAATTTGTACTCATTAAATAAAAGGTTTATTTGGAAAAAAAATAAAGTGTAGTTTTCACATTTAATTTATCCTAATCTTTAATCTGCCTATGAATTTGTAAGATTTTTTTATGTTCAAGTTCTGACTTTTTGTATAATGAAAAATATTAACTTTTCCTTTGTAACTTCTGGTTACTTTTTACTTAAACACTCTAACCAATTTAAATACTGATTTTTCAGTGTTTTGGGGGAGTTCAGTTTTTACAGTTAATTATACACCTTTGGGGAGTGTATTTCAATGTAGTCTTGAAGCACAGAGCTTCTCCCCTAAAACGTGTCTATTTACTTAATAACGTTTCCAACAGATAGCGAAGTCTCAAAGTCTCTTTCTGGACTTTCCCTTGCCCGGGTCGGCCAGCCTTCTGCCGTGGGCCCTTCTCTGTGATTGCACCTTCAGAGTGGGTTTGGACAACTCAACACTGCTTCCCTTTCATTTCCTGAGCACCTTCCTCTAGTCAGTTTTTCCAGAATAACTATAAAGACATTTCACTGGACCCCTAAGTGGATCCCTCTAGAGATACTTGCAATAATTTGGGAAGAACTGACTTCTTCCCAACACCCAGTCTTCCCCATCAGGCATATCACCATGTAGCTCACTCTCTTCTGTGCTTCTCCAATTTTTTTTTCATGTAGCTTCTGTTCACCTCTCATTGAGGTTGTTCCCGGGTAACACAAGTGTGTAATTATTCCTATTTCCGAAATCATTGCAAAGTGGCATATTGAAAAGGAGGGTCCTGATGAGCTAAATTGAGGTTAGACTAGAAGAAAACCCAACAGAACTTGACAAGCTGGAAGTCATTAGTAATTAAATAGTGTTCATCTGAAAATTAATTGGATTAAACCCATTTTAAGGTATCCTTGCTCAGACAAGAAATGTCCAACTGTTATTCTCCTATTACCTTTAGAGACTGTCCCTAATAATATATACCTCACTCCTAGTCATCAGGAAAATAAGAAATAAATTTCATACTTCTAATGGATTTATTTTTAAACAACAGCGATATTCTAGATACTTTCCTACTTCTAAAATCATGTCACATCTAAATCAAGCCTCAGCTTTAGCTCAGTAGAACTTTTCTTTTGATTTCCCAAAACATGCATTTTTCCATTACAAAAGTAAACACCTTACTATCCTACTTAAATCTATACACACACAGGGAACTATCAGCATATATAAATTAATATGCTTATAGAGAGGCTGCACTAGAGAATTTTAGAGACTAAGAAGAATTTTTAAAAATCAACTAGCCTAAGTCCTGTGGTCTTTGTGGGCCCATGAATCCCCTGAAGTCATAGAGAGAGAGTGAGAGAGAGATGCCGCACGAACGTGTGAATCTACATGTGAATTTTTCTGAGAAGAGTGGGTAGCAGAATTTCATGTGGTTGGCAGCTAAGACCCCAGAAAGACTAGAGAATGGCTGAATGACTGCAGCCCCCCGCTCATTCATCATATGAGAAGGCAAGGCCGGGGTTGCTAAGGAGATACCCTCGCACACACAGCTCCTCTGAGGCAGAGCCAGGGCAGGATCTGGGCTCTCCTGATCCCCAGACTCTTCTGCAGCCCCCTTCTGCACACCCTGTGATGGTGCCACCAGATCCCTGCACACCCAGTGTGCCTGTTCTTAGGAGCTAGGTGTGATGGAATTAGCGGAGAATTTGAAGCCAAGCCCACAGATTGAGAGTTGGCTGTGGGCTCCACAGTTGCGTGACCCTGACAAAGCTGGCCTCCGTTTCCTCTCCTGCGGAGTTGAGTTGCAGGAATAAGACGTGTCTGTCTCACAGGATTTTAAAGAGGATGCAATGAGATGATGTGTGTAGTACGTGCATACCAAGGTACCTTATAGCCTGTGAATTACCTGGGAGTGTTGGGATTTTCATGGGAACTCTGGGGGAGCTGGAGTAAGGGAAACCCAGTGCAGGCAGCTGGCAGCTTGAGAAACTTTCAGCTGCCACCTTCGGTCCCCCAAGCATCTCCTCCACCACCAGCACCAACGCCCCCCCACCCCCTGGCCTTGCTAATCAGACCTCCCCCACTGCTTTGATGGCAGATGGCAACGTGGCCATTACCTTACACATCTCCCAAACACCTGCTGATGAAATTCCTCTTTATGATGTTCTGCCTAAGAAAAGGAGCATGCAACTGTTGAAACTCTGTAGTTGGGGTCCTGTTTTTGTTTTGCTTCGCTTTAGAAAAGTTTTCCCAATCCTCCCCAACCCCTCCCCCACAAAAAAAAGCCAGTCAACTATACTATCTCAAGAATTATGATAAACTATGGTTAAGGAAATAAAGTTTCTTTTAATCTTCTATCCAGAAACACTGTATTTTAAATTTTCCAAAAATTTCCTGGAGAGTTCACCAGTTCATATCATTAAGCATGTTTAAAGGACCACAAGTCTGGATATTTGAGAGGGTTAAAAAAATTTCTTTAAAGGAGTATTTATACAATTTCTCAGCACCATAATATATATGCAATTAACACTATTTGCTATGGAGTAAAGTTGGGTATAAGACATTTTTGTCATTTAAGTAACCTGCTACTTTTGAAAAGTGCTACTCAGTTTTCAAAGCACTTTTACAATATTATATTTAATGTATAAGTATATGTTATATTAATCTATAATTCTATTTAATACTCTCAACAGTCCTGTTAAGATTGAGTAATTATCACCATTTTTAAAAAGAAGAAATGGAGGTTGACTGGCTGGAGGCCGGCACTTAACCAGCAACGTGCTTGGCACCTGCCTCGGCTCTGTGTATTCACGGCTCAGCCCAGGGCCCCTGCTCCTGAAACAGTTATACTCAGATTGATTCTCTAAAAGAAAATAGCAATTTCTCTTTCCTCTGTAATGACATTATCCCAATATTTGAGACAGAGAAAAAGATAGAGGAGTATTCAGAGGATAGATGAGCAAGAGGAAAAACAATGCGTATCGGTAAGGTAATCAGAGGAAACCAGGCATAGCAGAGAGCAAAGAGGAGTTTTTCAAGGGGAAACTAAGATAATGCTACTTGGGATTGGAAAGACAGAAAACCAAGGACAGCAGAGAGGTGTACACAGGGACACTTACCCAACTGCAGCCAGATACTCTGGGGAGAGGTCCACAGTAGAAGATTATATATTATCTTCCAGTAGGAGTTTCTTTTTTTTCTTTTCTTTCTTTCTTTTTTTTTTTTTTTTTTTTTTTGACAGGCAGAGTGGATAGTGAGAGAGAGACAGAGAGAGCGAGCTCTTCCTTTTTGCTGTTGGTTCACCCTCCAATGGCCGCTGCGGCCGGCGCATCTCGCTGATCCGAAGCCAGGAGCCAGGTGCTTCTCCTGGTCTCCCATGCGGGTGCAGGGCCCAAGCACTTGGGCCATCCTCCACTGCCTTCCCGGGCCATAGCAGAGAGCTGGCCTGGAAGAGGGGCAACCAGGATAGAATCCGGTGCCCCAACCGGGACTAGAACCTGGTATGCCGGCGCCGTAAGGCGCAGGATTAGCCTGTTAAGCCACGGCACCGGCCTCCAGTAGGAGTTTCTAAGTCAACTTAGGAGCCAGTCCTTTCCATCCCAAAGACCCAAGCCAGCACTCTGCCCCCACATCCAGGAAACAATTGGGTCCTAGAAGCCTGGAGAGTTGGTGCTCTCCCCTCATCAGGATCTGGCATTTGTAAATAATCTACTGCTGATCTGAGCCCTAGGATTAAACCAGACCACAGCTCCCTGAATCAGCCCTCTTCCAAAGGGGGCAGTCCCTCTGTCCACCTAGTCTCTTTCTGCCTAGGTCTCCTGGATGTATGGGGAGCTCATCTGTGGTGAGCCTAGATGTGCTGCCAACTACCCTTTACTTGGAAACTAACTCTTTACAAACTGTGTTCCTATTGCTTACTTGTCTTCATTGAATGACTTTCCCACCATGGCTGTTGGGTCTGTTCCTGATACTAAGCACTGTTGCTGCCTGGAATTTGCAAAGGTACAGACACAGACAGACTCATGGACACCGTGCCCCATTCCTGTGCTCTCCAGCTGGGTCTCCCTTGGATACTGACTCACGTCTGAAATCTGTCCTCAGTTTTGCCTTGTTCACGAGGGCGTTCGTGTGATTTGACCTTTCTGGCAATGAAACAAAGCTACTGGTGCTGGGCCATGCTTTGTAATCCTTTCCCTGCCCCCCTCCTGCACATGGACCTCCTTCCTCCCAGCAGCTGTGTGCAGCTAAGGCTGTTCTGTGCTCAGTGATCTTGTCTTGGGAACAGGGTTGCCAGATTTGGAAAACAGCCACACCATACAGGACCCCCAGTGAAACCCAAATTTCAGACAAACAACAAGTATGTTAGTATGGATGTGTATATTACCCCCTTTTGGGAGGCCCTCTTAAGTGTGGCGAGACCCCAGCATCAGGTACTCTGTCTGTTCAGTGTGGGAAAGCCAATAACAACATCAGAACTGAGCATCAACAGCACTAGCGTTGTTCAGTGGCCAGAGAATGGAGATGTAGGAGCCTTGCTTGCAAATCGACTTCTCCGTGTGCTGGGGGCTGGGGAGTCTTCGATATGAGACAACAGGATTTAGGGGAAGAAAGAAAGATGCTAATAAGTAAGAGGAGAGTTCATGGTTTGGGGGTTGGGGAGGGAGAGTTGTAATTCTCAGAATCCGAAAGCTGCCTTCCTTTGTCCTTGTATGGTCCTTTCTGGTGGTTGTCATGGTAATTGTCAACTGTCATGGCGCTGGTAGGAGTGTCACGTAGCATGGAAATTAGATTATAATGAGGTTCAGGTCTTCTGACGGTTGCTTAGACAGTCATATTGGGTTTAGCTGGTTCTGACCAGTTAGCCTGAGGGGGACTTTTGACTGCAAAGCATCCTGGTCCTCAAGAGAAACCAGTGTTAGGGTCAGGGGAGAAACTTAACCGGGCACCTTTGCACCTTTGTGTAACAAAGCACCTTCGTGTAAGTTGTTCACCTGAAATTGAAATTTAACTGGTGCTAGCCTCTTTGGATGCCACTATCTCCCACGACTTTGAAAAATTAAATCAACATGGGTCTCCACATGAAAACCAATCGAGGCCTTTCAGACTCTTTGTGTCCAGTCTTCCAGTCCTCCATTGTCAAGGTCAGAGTAGTAAATGAGTCTTTTTCTCCTTCTCTTTTTAAAATCTTTCTCTTCACTCTAAAAACTTTTAAAAAGGAACCTTATAATTTTCAGTGAGTTATGTATTTCCCTTTTTGCCTTTATTTATTCTCATTATCAAGTCGACTAGGAATAGAGAGTCCCATACACAGCAACTCATGTCCTGGAAAGGCAAAAATAATTTTTTTATAAAGACTTATTTATTTATTTATTTGAGAGGTAGAGTTACAGACAGTGAGAGGGAGAGACAGAGAAAAAGGTCTTCCGTCCCCAAATGGCCACAACAGCCAGAGCTGCACCAATCCGAAGCCAGGAGCCAGGAGTTTCTTCCGGGTCTCCCACGTGGGGTAGGGACCCAAGGACTTGGGCCATCTTCTACTACTTTCCCAGGCCATAGCAGAGAGCTGGATGGGAAGAGGAGCACCAGGGACTAGAATTGATACCCATATGGGACGCTGGCACCGCAGGCAGAGGATTACCCCACTGCACCACAGCGCCGGCCCTGAAAGGCAAAAACCTTTATACATTTACCTTTGCTGAGACCACACACGTAGGCATCCATGCAGTTTTGCCTTCTTAAAGAAGACAGGACAGGTGATCACCAAAGCTAGGCATTGGCATGGCCTCTTCCTGGCCTAACTGCTCCTAAATCACGGCACTCGGCCACATCCACCAGGGAACATTTGACAGCAATCATGTCAAAGCATGGGCTGAAAAAATAGCTTTATTCTGCTCTTTGCTGAAACGAAAATAATGTTGGCCATGGATTTAATAGCATTTGTACATGTTCTTTAGTGTGAAGGAAGAATAAATACAGTCCTTTGAGGTACAGTATTGTTTCAGGCAGATTTGTACTTTCCAATATTATAGATATTTGGTTTCACATCCCCATCTTTCTCCTCTTTCCCTCACTTCTCCTGGAGCTTAAGAGGGTGAATATTACAGTAAACCTGCTTCTCCTTAAATATGAGTTGCATGTGGTGAGCATTTGTTACAGCTGTTAAGTCCCCTCTTGGGACACCAGAGGCCATATGAAATGCCTGGTTTGAGTTCCAGCTCCTCCACTTCCAAGCTAACTTCCTGCTACTGTGCACCCTGGGAGGCAGCAGGTGATGGCTCAAGTGCTTGGGTCCCTGCTACCCATCTGGGAGACCTGAATGGAGTTCTTGGTTCCTGCCTTCAGCCTGGTCCAGCCCTGGTTGTTGCAAGCATTTGGGGAGTAAATCAGCAGATGGAAGATCTCTCTGTCTCTCTGCCTTTCAAATAAAATGGAAAAAAAAAAAATCTTGTACTAAAAACAGGAAGAAAATACTACAGTGGTATAAAATCTTTTCCTTAAAATAAACAAACAAGTCCGGTGCCGCGGCTCAATAGGCTAATCCTCCGCCTAGCGGCGCCGGCACACCGGGTTCTAGTCCCGGTCGGGGCACCGGATTCTGTCCCGGTTGCCCCTCTTCCAGGCCAGCTCTCTGCTGTGACCAGGGAAGGCAGTGGAGGATGGCCCAAGTGCTTGGGCCCTGCACCCCATGGGAGACCAGGAGAAGCACCTGGCTCCTGCCATCGGATAAGCGTGGTGCGCCGGCCGCAGCGCGCTGGCCGCGGTGGCCATTGGAGGGTGAACCAACGGCAAAGGAAGACCTTTCTCTCTGTCTCTCTCTCTCTGTCTCTCTCTCTCACTGTCCACTCTGTCAAAAAAAAAATAAATAAATAAAATAGAAAAATAAATAAATAAACAAGAGTCCGGGGACTTTGCCAGAAACCCCCCGCTGGAAAAATAAAGGCCATGTGCCTGGGCACTGAAGTCAGCTGTAGCTTTGCTCTGACTGCCTCCCCATGTGGAGGGGGGGAGCTGGTTAATTACGAAACCCAGTCCTTAGAAGACGAGCAGCACTTGAACACGAGGAGAACATGAGAGTCCAGTCTTCCCCATCTTCCTTCCCTTCCCCTACCCCTGCCTCATCCTGCACCTCAGCTATAAGCTCTGCTTTGAGTTTTCCTTGACATGAACCTGACAGTGCACTGTCTTCTAAGAACACAAAGAAAATTTAGTTAACTACTTCGCTGGGATTTTCAAGTTTCCTTCCCCCTGCTCAGCAATTCAAATGGACTATTTTCCCTTAATACACACATACACGGTACACTGTTGATGCATATTTGTCTAGTTACATTCTGAGTTCAGTTGCTTCAGCCCGGAAAGTAGAATGGCTACCTTTATCATGAGCCAATTTGTACCATTAGGTTGATGTATGGTGCCGGGATACTTTTCCTTGCGAGAAATCATTTAAAGGACTGTCATTGATCCCAAATAAACAGAATGGTTGTAACTCACTGGAGGGATTTGCTTTCAGAGGAGTTGGTCATTTAATTATGTGTGGTACTTCACACACAAAAACAGTACCACTCATTCACCTGCCAACAATGAAGGCCATGCTTCTGATTGTTCTGGCCCAGCCTGTGAGCTCCAGGGACCAGGGGTTACAGTAAGAAACGGCTAGGGTTAGAGTGATCTTATTAACCACGCAACAGAGAAGAAAGCTCAGGAAAGGAACTCAAAAGCTTACCCATACGTTTAGGCTGCTCTAACTGTCTAAACTAATTACATACAGACCAAGGAATTCAGTTGCTTTCGATCTGCACAGTTCAGATAAATAGATGAATTTGTGAGATAAGATGTTTAAATCTACAAAATGTAGTGGGTAAACATCGCAGTAGGCCTGGTGGAGGATCATGATTGGGAAAGAAACGTTCATACGCCCCATTAAATTAGCTTTGTCCATTTTGAAGTACTGTACCTACAGTGGTTTTCCCGTTTTGTTTACCTTTAGAGGTGAAGCGAGGAGTGGATTTAGACATTGGCCAAGTGCACACTGGGAGGAAGCAGCGTTGTTTGGTGCAGGTTTGGCCCTGACCTGTTTTATGTCACAGACCATGAGTGATGTGAGACATGTAAAAGGGACGTTCCCAGATAGATGACATCCGAATGCACAGCATGACCAGGGCCGGTGGGCACGACCGACCATCCAGGCCAAGGCAGTGGACAGCTCCGGCCTTCATGTTGACTGTGTCTTTCCATTGCATTTCACAATACAGTTCTCATGGGAGCACAGTGAAGGGGGCGGGCCAGTTTTCTAAGTTTTTGTGCCCAGTCCTGGAGAAAACTGCCCCACCACCCTGGCTCTTGAACTTTGTGTGGAGTTTACCTCTGTCCAGGATTGTGGAAAGAATATCGAGGATGAAAATCACTGTGAGGGCCCTTGGGTGAATTGAGCTCAGTCAAGTTGCTGATACTCAATGGGGTTTCATTTCAAAGATATCAGTCAACACATGCCACTCAAGCTCAGAGAGACTAAACGATTCTTCTCTTATTTTGAAAAAATATTACAAGGAATTCCTATATACATGCCCCCAAATTTAATTATGATATTGCTATACTTCCTTGACCAATCCCTCCTTTTTTGCCTTAATAATTTTTTTAATGATTTGTTTATTTATTTGAAAGTCAGGGGCCAGTGCTGTGGTGCAGCAGATTAACACCTTGGCCTTAAGCACCAGCATCCCATATGGCTCCGGTTCTAGTCCCGGCTGTAACACTTCCCATCCAGCTCTCTGCTATGGCCTGGGAGAGCAGTAGAAGATGGCCCAAGTTCTTGGGCCCCTGCGCCCATGTGGGAGACCCGGAGGAGGCTCCTGGCTCCTGAATTAAGATCGGCTCAGCTCTGGCCATTGCGGCCAATTGAGTGAACCATCGGATAGAAGACCTCTCTCTCTCTCTCTCTCTCTCTCTCTCTCTCTCTGCCTCTCCTATCTCTGTGGAACTCTGACTTTCAAATAAATAAATAAATCTTAAAAAAAAAAAAGAGTTACAGAGAGAGAGGGAGAAACAGAGAAAGATCTTCAATCTTCTGGTTCACTCCCCAGTTGGCTGCAATGGCCAGACTGAAACCAGGAGCCAGGAGCTTCTTCCAGGTCTCCCACATGGGGCCCAAGTACTTGGCCATCTCCCACTACTTTTCCCAGGCCATTAGCAGAGAGCTGGATCAGAAGTGGAGCAGGCTGGCGCCGTGGCTCAACAGGCTAATCCTCCGCCTTGCAGTGCCGGTACACCGGTTCTAGTCCCAGTCGGGGTGCCAGATTCTGTCCCGGTTGCCCCTCTTCCAGGCCAGCTCTCTGCTGTGGCCCGGGAGTGCAGTGGAGGATGGTCCAAGTGCTTGGGCCCTGCACCCCATGGGAGACCAGGAGAAGCACCTGGCTCCCGGCTTCAGATCAGCGTGGTGCGCCAGGCGCAGTGCACTGGCCGCGGCAGCCATTGGAGGGTGAACCAACGGCAAAGGAAGACCTTTCTCTCTGTCTCTCTCTCTCTCTCTCTCTCACTGTCCACTCTGCCTGTCAAAAAAAAAAAAGTGGAGCAGCAGAGACACAAACCAGCAACCATATAGGACACCAGCATTGTGGGCAGTAGCTTTTCCCACTACACCACAACACCGGCCCCTGTCTGAAGTATTTTAAACTGTGTGCTAGATCTCAGGTCACTTCACCCCTACATACATACATACACACATACATATAGTTTTAAAATATTGATATTTTTGTAGGTGACTACAGTGTCGTTATCACACATTTAACAAAATTAATAGTGATCGTTTAATCTAAAATAGCATTATCTGTTTTTTATGGTTGGTATTATGGGTGGTCAGAATTCAGAGTCTTCCTATTGCGTCTGAGTGTTCCACCTGTTAAGTCTGTTTTTCTGGTGAGAGACAGTCATATGTCTGTTTCATGCATTTGTGTGTCTTCTCTGAGGTATTTGTAAAGCAAGTTCTACCCATCATATCAGTTGACTCCTATGTACAGATTGTGTATTTCTGAAAGGTAACCTCCACCTGAACTTGATCTCATCCTCTCTATGTGCTCGCAGGCCAGCCAGCCACCCCCCACCCCAGCTCCTTGCTGTGAGCGGCAGAACACCTCTTCCCACTGAAGATGTGGTGTTTAGATTAAGTCTCCTTAACCTGGAGCAAAACACACACGGGCCTGCTTTTTATCACACACCCCTGACCTGTGGAAATTGGGTCCGTTGTCCAGTGTCACATCTAGAATTTATCTCTTCGGTGCTCCACGATATAGTTAGCTTGTAAGAACCCCGGTGGCCAGAACCACCCACTAATTGTTCTGTCATTATTAGTGAAGTATCTGCATGTGCATATGTAGATAGCGATCACTGTAAATGATTTTAAATGTTCTGTGCTAACTTTATAAGGATACATTGAAAGGCAGCAGTCTCAGTCAGTAGTAGTCTTGTGCAGAGCACCTGCCCAGAGCCAGGTACTTTGACACTTTAACTTTCTGGCATCACAACAATCCTATGAATATCCAGCTCATTTTACAGATGAGGAAATTGAAATTAAAGGGAATTAAATAATCTAGCTGAGGTTCTAGGGATCAATCTAGTGACCGTGAGGTCTCTGTGGTAGTCACCATTCAACCATCCATTTATTCTTGCTGCATCCCAGACACTGTAGTGGACTTTGGTGGATATCCCTTTATTTGATTTGTGATCATTTTCAAGCATATCTGCTATATGCTTTTCACAATGGCTGGTGTGGAGGGATAGATGTAGCCCCCGCCATGGGACTCATGATAACATTAGGTGTTTGCCATAGGTTCTGGTAGGGTGGGCTAAACCACGACCTGTCCACATCCTGTTGGTGGGTTGGGTTCTCAACACATTCGTCTCCGTTAGATTTTTCATTTTAATGGGCCGTCCCTTTAGAGGCTGCAGCCACAGGGTCGGTGCCCATAGAAAACTCTGGTAGGGCACACCACTCTGCAGGACTTTGAAATGCTGTTGGAAGGCCTGGGGAGAGGGGAGTATCTCTTGAAATCCATGTAGGATCTTTGTACCAGCTGGGCTTCATTTCAGAAGCTACTGCTGTCATTACAAAATAGCTGTTTTCTCTTTAATCTGTGTGCCACATTGCAGCAATTTTCATCAAAAATATATTAAGCCCCTGCTGTAAATTGGCCCCACACACCCTTGTCAGACATGTGAAGCGTGAAATATCTTCTTTTTTTTTTTTTTTTTTCAAAGTTTCCCCTCTCTCTGAAGCCCCAGTAGATATCAGCGGTTCCTAAAGCCTCCTAAGAGTCATCGTGTCAGTAAGCCAAGGATTATAATGCGGAACGAATCGGATTCCATGTGAGGGACGGATCTTATCCTTTGTTTACAAAAAATTACAGAAAAGGCATTCCAGAGGAAAACCAGAAAGACCCCACATTTCCGTGTCTGCTGAAATCTCATCTCACGCTGTCTGCCTGAGCAAAACTGGTTTCTAACCTCAGAGAACAAATTCCCAAGCGCTGCTTCAAATGATCCTACCCACGGGTTGAGATGCACCTGTGTTGAAAAGGGGACCGCACAGGTGCGTGAAGGGGGAGTCCGTCTGTGAGGCTTCTGTCTATATTCGCATGTGCATTTGAGTGGACACACATGCGTGGGAACACACCTCTCCTAAAGTAGTTTCAGATCCTCCAGGGGTACTTTACGCCCCAACAGCAATGCTACAGCAGGTTGTACGTGGGCTCAGGGTCAGCCCCAATGACAAAACCGCTTTCCTGCTCTCAGCTTTCCAAGACACCACAGCTCTGGGGCAAGGAGATTTGCCAGGCTGATGCCAAGAGCATCTGTGTGGGTTATGGAGAAAAGAATGCCGTCTATACTTTACCAGGAAATGTGACTTTTTAAACATTTCTTCTGCTGCTTCGGTTTCTTGTAGAGAACGATAGAACGGTGGTGCCTTACACTTTTCCCAGGAACTCCTGTAACAAAATAGATTTGGCAGTTTAACAGGAAATTGTCCAGAGTTTCAAACCATTCTAATTTCACTTTTCGTACTCGTTAAAACACATTCAAAAATATTTCATGTATAATATGCGTGGCGCGTAAAGCATGGGCCCTTGCAACTGAATTCAGATCGAATTGACATCTCTATATTTTTGTTTTTAAAAAAGCGGTAGCCAGGAGTCTGTGTTTTAAGGGGGGCTTCCAATTTCCTTACCGCTTCCTCTTCAATAACATGTCTATGAAATTCAATATTATGTGAGGCTGCTGTTGGGTTAGTCTTTTTTAATTACTACTATTAATGCAGTTTCAAGCCAGACACTTTTTCAGGCTTTCCTGAATTTCAGGATGGATTATTGACATATCTGACAGGTATGATGCAAATCTTCCATCTTTCCCACAGTGCCTTCTCACCCAACTGTCTGACTGCCCTTTCTGAGCCTTGGGGAAGAAGCAATGTAGGTGCAGTCCCAGTCACTTTCTAAGCAGAGACAACTATATTGGCAACACAGGTGATTTTTTTTCCCTCGAAAACTTCAGCTATTTTGGAGTTCCGACGTGTCATTGCCACCAATTCTTACCTTCTTTCAGAAAAGAAGCCTTCGGGGCAGGCAACCTCCTGGCACCAGCCCCTAGTCTATTAAGCAGTGTGAAGACAGGAATAATCTTGGCCTATTCCACAGAGGAGCAAAGCTGCTGGCAGTGGCATCAGCGGGACTGGGTACAGAGATGCTCTTCCACCATGGAATGCAGAGCTGCCTCCTCAAGTTACATCGCAGCCACAAAACTGGGAGCAGAGAGGCTGGCGTTGTCCCAGTAGGAAATCGTTTTGAAAGCTGGAGGAGAGCTCTCCAGCCCAAGTAGAAGCCCAAATCTGGAGGCCATCTCAGTAAGTCCTAGAAGTTCACGGCACAGAGTAAAGGAACCGCTAAGACAGAGACAGCGTGCTTAGAAATAGCAGTATCGCTGGGGCAGGCATTTGGCAAAGCCGTTAAGCCTCAGCTCAGGATTCCCACACCCCATATTAGAGTGCTCAGTTCGAGTTCCAGCTCCGCCGCTTCTGACCCAGCTTCCTGCTACTGCATACTCTGGAGGGCAGCAAGTGATGGCTCAAGTCGGTGGGTCCCTGCCCCCCACATGGGAGACCTGGATTGACTTCAAGGCTCCTGGCTTCAGCCTGACCCAGCACTGGCTATTGCAGGCATTGAGGAGTGAAACAGAAATGGAAGATCCTCTCTCTCTCTCTCTCTCTCTCTCTCTGCCACCATTGTAGCACAGCAGATCAAGCCACTGCTTGAGGCTCCTGTGTTGCACATCAGAGTGCCAGTTCAAGTCTGGGCAGCTACTGTGCTTCCAATCTAGCATCCTGCTAATGCACCTGAGAAGCTGTGGATAATGGCCTGGTAATTGGGTTCCTGTCTCCCATATAGGAGACCCAGATAGAATTCCAGGCTCCTGGCTTTGGCCTGGGTCAGCTCTGGCTATTGAGAACCTTTTTAGGGGTGAACCAATGGAAAAGGTAAAAAAATGGGCCAGACTTTCCTTTGCTGGTTGTCCCATGATGTTACCATCTTTCCAGTGAAAGCTACCACCTCATCTCTCCAAAACCAGCTCAAGTTTTCTGGGACTGTGAAATGAATCAATCTGTTTTGAAAAGGAAATGACCGTATACTTAAGCAAGATTTTGTGAGTGGATCTAAAGGCTGGGTTAAAACCAGGATGAGACTAGCAAGGCACCTAGGTGTGCACTGCATGGTCACATTGAGTGAGAGGATGATCCTGCTGGGACACCAGGCACCCTACTGGTTGGGTTGATTTTACTGACTCAACCAGTAGACTAGCTGGCCAGCCCTCCTCCTCACCATTCTACATATGAACTTTTCTGATGCTGCACAGGAAGTTAGGGGAGCCTTCCTAGACACCTAGACAAAGCAATATTCTTTGGCCAAAGGTATATGGTGACTTTGTCTGTTATCTGGCATTATTTTCTTTTTAAGATTCACTTATTTATTTGAAAGTCAGAGTTACAGAGAAAGAGGAAGACGATGAGGAGAGAGAATTCTTCCATCTGCTGGTTCACTGCTCAGATGGCCACAACGGCCGGGGCTGAGTCAGGCCAAAGCCAGGAGCCAGGAGCCAGGAGCTTCTTCCAGGTCTCCCATATGAGCGGCAGGGGCCCAAGCACTTGGACTATCTTCTGCCATTATCAGGGAGCTGGGTCGAAAGTAAACAGCCAGGACACAAACTGGCGCCCATACGGGATACTGGCATTGCGGGTGGCAGCTTTATCCACTATTCCACAATGCTGGGCCCTATTATTTGGCATTCTAAGGGAATATGGCATCCTGGTTAATCTTATTGGAGTAAGTAGTATACTGAACATGAATATTATAATTTTTCAAATAATACATTACATTAAAATGAAGTGAGTATGATGTCATCTTTTTTGGATAGTGATGTATATGATACTCCAGGATTATCGTAACAGGAACAGGCAGTCATGGGCATGAATATTGATTCTCCCCATGGAGGGCTGTTCTTTAGAAACCTAAATACTTCCTGACAGTGACTTCTGGCTAATGTTAAAAGTTGACTAGCCAAAATATGCAATGCTATTTGGTTTTTTCTTTTTCTTTCTAACTAGGAAAGTAATACACAACTATAATAATTCTGTGCAGATTGTACCTCACCAGTGGACCCTGCAGCTGGGACATTCAAACATATACATACAGATATTGGCTAATTAATGTGAACAAATTAGAGAGCAATATGTATAATACTCTTGAGAGCTGAAGATCTGCACTTCTGGACTCGGTGTCTAGGTTAGGTTCTTTGGTTTAAAGCAGTAGAAATAAACTCAAATGAACCTAAGCACAGTGTGTGTGTATGTGTGTGTGTGTGTGTGAGAGAGAGAGAGAGAGTAATGGAAAGTATTATGTACCCAAGAGCTCCCAGAACACTGGAAAACTACAACTTGGAAAAACAGGAAGAAAAGCAACTCTGGGCTTTTTCAGCAGGAAATGGGATTTGGGTTTTTAAGGTAGTACCACCAAAATGAGTTCATTCCAACCTTTTCTATCCTTGGATCCATCTACTTGAGATCCAAAGACCTGAGAGAAAGAGCACCCACTTGTCCAGTGGACCCAGTGTACGCACCTTGATGATAAGAGAACAGGTGCCTTGCCTGACAGTTCCACGGAGTCAGAGGCGATAGCTCCCAATTGGAATGCTGCAGTTAAGAGGAGGATGAGCAAACTAACACCAGCAAATGCCCTCTACAAGGAGGTCCCACAGCCATGCTGAGTGTTTGTGCCCAGGACTCTACTGTAAACAAGTTGGGTTGGCACTCCTTTCTATGAACCTATAACTCTAAGATAGATGGGCTGGAGGGAGGGGTGATTCGAGAACACAGTATAATAGGTAGCACTAATCAGAAGAAAGGCATGTCTTTCTTTGGGATAAGAAAGGATTCTACTAGTGAGGATTCCCCACTCATCCTTATTAGCATTCTTCAAGACAACCACTCCTACCAATAGTAGAATTCTATCATCCAGTGCAGTGTTAATGGTGCTAATAACCTCTAAAACTCATGTAACAAACAGAAAAAGGAGAACTTTGGCATAGTCTGACAAATAATACATTCCATTAGTCTTACTGCTATCTGGTAGCTTACAATCATGAAGCCTATGACCGTTTTAATGCCGTAAATCTGAAAATACAGACTGGGAATAGAATAGCTGTGTAATCTTGGTTAATTCTCTCAACCTCTGTGTAAGTGTAAGGTAGTATTATTGAAGAGTGTTTGGAACTCGAGGCATGTTATTTCACAAAGGACACAATTTAATATGAAGGAAAATTTTTTGTCTCAAGGATTTTCAGTTGGTGTTAAAACGTCAGCTTAAATCTCTGGTCCAAGAGCATCTATACTCTTCCAAATAAGCTACTTGCAAAGGATCCCACTGACTTATTGTGACAAGAAGAATGGGAATAGATGACGTCTCAGATCTCTTTTAGATTTACTACTACACTATGAGCCTAAGTCTCCTCCCTTTGTGACTGTAACAATGTTTTAATTCTGCTCTCTCACATCTCCATAGAATTCCACACATGGAACCCAGCACAGTGACAGGGACGTAGCCAGTACTCAACTATTGATTGAGTTGAACTGGTCACCAGGTAGAGTTGACTAATCTCACAGCCTTGGGGGTGACTCCTTCATTTCTCAGTGCTCCCTGCCTTTTTCTCCCAAGTCATCTGCCCAAGAGAAGAGACCAGCATCCTCAAAGTGACTTGCTTGATCTGGGTCCTCAGGGAGGTGTTAGTTGGGTCCCTAAGAAATTGGTTTTCCACCTGAGCTGCCAAACAAGCTCTGAATGTCCCAGGCTCCAAACCTATATCCCTACAGACTGCTGAGAGAATCCCACAGGTGCCTCAAGTGTAGCATATTCGAAAGCTGGTTAGTAGTTCTCCCTCACCCAACTTCAGTTCTTTGACTCTCATGTCCAGACTCTTTGACTCCCTTTGCATGGTCCCTCCTCCTTTCTGACCTCATCAACATTGCCGTAGTTGAGACTGCAAACAACAACAACAAAACAACAACCTTAGATTAACCTCCTAACCATTCTCTCTGATCCCTGATATTTTCAATGTTCCCAGACTTCTTTTTAAAGCTGATTAGATATCATTTGTGTGCTCAGAAAACTTTGATGGCTCCCCAACACTTAGAAGCTAACGTAAAGAGTTCTTATGTGACTGCAAACCTTGTAGTACTCCCATCTATGCCTCACCCCTGCACCTTCACATCCACCTGCATCTGGTCACATGGGACCACACGGATGGTATGAATGGCTCCACACCTCTCCTAACTCACAGGGCTCCTTGTGTCTGGGCTGTGTTTCCTATCTGCCTACACCTCCTACGAACTGCTAACCTTCTTCAAGGCTCAGTCCTGATGCCTTTTACAAAGCCTTCCATGGTGCCGACTGCCTCACCTTACCAATTATTATCTCGCAGTGTTTCCCAGTACATGGTGGGTTCCTCTCTTATGGTGCCTAACATACAAATTCTTCCTTGTGTTATTGACAGCTTTGTGATTAAAGCTCCTTTTAGGAGAAAAACATGTTTCACAGCATTTTGTCTACCATATGACACTGAGTCTACTGCCTTTGACATGGAAAGCATTCAACAAATGGCATAAATTGGACTATGTTTGAGAGGATTGCATTTGATGATCTCTAAGGCCACTCACTCTCTAGCAATAAAGTATTTGATTATATGAAATAAACCTTAGCCAAGTCTTTCTGTATCAGTAAAGATTAGATACAGCTTCAAATAACAGAGGTCCCCTCTGCTCCCCTACCTCATTCACTTCCCAAATAGTGGCTTAAGTGACAAAGCTCAGTTTGCCTTCACAAAAGAAGCTCAGAGGCACATACTGTGATGCAGTGGGTTAAGGCATTGACACCCACATTCCGTATCTGAGCACCTGATTTGAATTCCAGCTACTCCATGCTTCTGTCCCAGCTCCCTGCTAATGTGCCTGGAAGCAGAAGATGATGGCTCAAGTTCTTGGGTCCCTGACAGGCACATGGGAAATCCAGATGAAGTTTCTGGCTGCTGGCTTTGACCGGCTCCACCTGTTGCAAGTGAATCAGCAGATGAAACATTCTCTCTCTCTCTCTCTCTCTCTCCCTCTCTCCCTTTGAAATAAATAAATCTTTTTAAAATCATTTTAAAGGACAAAGGGAGCAAGCATTAGAGCAGCTACACACAGTTATCATGAACTTGAGTTTCTCTCAGGTCTCCACTGGGTCATCTGTAGATTATGACCTTCCAGTTCATCATGGCTTCCACAGCTCCGACCTGCACGTATGGGTTCCAAGTAGAAATTTTGTCCTAGGATCAGAAGAAGAAACCCTCCCCCTCTCTAGAGGAAATTTCCTGGAAAACCTTCTTAAACTTCCAGTAAGCCCAAGAGAAGAGACCAGCATCCTCAAAGTGACTTGCTTGATATGGGTCCTCAGGGAGGTGTTAGTTGGGTACCTAAGAAACTGGTTTTTCACCTGAGCTGCCAAACAAGCTCTGAATGTCCCAGGCTCCAAACCTATATCCCCAAAGACTGGGATATAGTGGGGATTCTTCTCATAAGCAAAATCTTAGTTTCTTGGCCATCCCATCTCCTGCAGGAAAAGTTGAGGCTTAACGCCTTTTTGCTTGCTATCAGTGAGCCCCACTGACAGTGGAGACAATGGGTCTTTCCTAGGCAAACTGTGATCTCAGCCGGACTCTCACAGGTGATTTTGAAATTTGGAAGATTTCATTCCATCAGGCCCAATACCCTCTTCAGGCTGTGTGGGGGCAAGCACTGAGAGAGCTCGGACAAAAGAACGGGAGACAAGATAGGGCACACTGACCTTTCCCTTGGCAGCCGAGCAAAGAGACCAGGAGAGGATCACAAGGAAACATCCAAGGGACTCACTGATCCTAGCTTTGAAAAGAAAAGCCTCCGTGAAGAAGAGAGAGGGGTGGGAGGGAGTGCAGGGGCTCTGTTTGGCAAGTCCCCTGCTGCAACCAGGGTTGGCAAAGGAAGGCTGCATGCAGGGCAGCTTTAGATGAGAATTCAGTGTTCAGGTTCTCCTGTCTGAGTTTTCAGTGTGGTATCCAGATGCCAGGAGACGTTTCGCCATCACTTAATCTCAGCGCCAGAATGAAGGTGCTTCACGAGCTGAATTTGCCTCTGGTGTGTCATCTTCAGGACGATGGTCACTCGGGATTTTGTTGGGATCTTTAACACATCACTTAGTGCAGAGTCTCACCAAAGAAGGCTTCATTGCACACCTTTTAAAACCCACTGGTTTCCGAAAGTGTGAAGAGAGGAGAGGGCAAAAGCTCTAAAGCAGAGAGTTAAGTATGAAGCTTTGAATTGGCACGGTTAATAAAAAGTTAAGGATTGCTGTGAGACACTTCAGGCAAAGCTAAACAAGCTAGGGGATTGGGTAGTGTGAAAGCAGATGAAATTTAATTTGGTTAAGTGTAAAATAATGCACTTTGGGAAAAATAATCTAAACTTCTCATAATCTCGGATAGGCTCTGGACTCATAGTAAAATCATTTAAGAGTCACAGCTGATAACTTGGGGAAAATATCTGGCTGGTGTGCAGCAGCAATTTTGAAAGCCAATAGGATGCTTGGGGGGTTAAAGGAAGAAATAATATAGAAAATGTAAGGTAACATATAAAACATTAGTGCTGTTCTGTGTCCAGTTTGGGGTTATCACAGGAGATATTAAGTCCCAGAAAAGGGACTTGAAAATAGTTTAGAAAAGTAGTGGGAGTTGGGATTTACAGAAGCTTACTGACTTGGAAAATGGCATTTTTGAAGAAGCAAGAGGTGGAGTACATAGAACAGGAATGATCCTTTCGAAAGGGCTACTTCCTCCTTGGTTCTAGTGTCCCGTGGTATGAACAGGTGACAGTGAGTTCAACGAAAGAGAGCCTGAGCAAAGAGATACGATAGTCTTTAGCCAGTGTTCCAGGGGAGTTCCCTGTCCCGGGAAGGCCCTGTATTTGATGAAGGGGCACGGAATTACGTTAACATGCCTGTGTGCTCAGCTGGGAATGAGTTAGGGGTGTAAGGAAGTCCCCTGTGGGATGCCAGACCAAGTGGCGCTGCACAACTGGATGGTTCCGCTGAGTCCCGCTCATAGCTGGCCAGAGAAAACCGAAGCCCAACTGAGCCATGTACATGTTCCTGTTCTGTGCGCAATGTTTATTTTTCTCCAGGGCTCCACTCTCGTGACTCAACATTTCCTACAGCGGCAATGGGGAGGGGCATGCCCATGAGGCCCCGGGTAGTTGGGGCTCTTGTCAAAGGATGGCCTGGACAGAATACAAGCCGGGATGGTAAACAAGCCTAGAAACACGTGCTTGCGTTTCCCTGAAGTCAATACATCGTGCGTGTGTCCCCAGGGAAAGCTACAGCAGCAGTCACCTGGCCCTTGACCCCACTTTACCCTCACCTCCTGAAACACATAATCCCGGGTTATCCATTTTCCAAATAGAAGTAACTGCTGAGCCGTGCTTCCTGCTGTGAACACGACCTGCCCGGGGACGGCGGCACCGCGGTATTGACAGACACGTCTGTTACCAGCTGACACCTTGGAAAACCGATTGATTGGCTCAAACAAAAATCTAGAGATTTATTTGAAGGGCCAGATAGGCCCTTCACAGCATTTTCTTGGTTCAGGCCGTCAGTTCTGCCTTATGCACAGGAAATTGAAGAGCAACCACACTTTTACAGGTATTTTGCCAACAAAAAATACCCAATTTCCACCTAGACCCTATGAAATCAGCATCCGGCCTAAGAGCTACTGGCCACCCATCCTAAGATAGGTTAGATGAAATAGTGTTTGAAATCTCCCTACACTGAGACATTCCCCACTCTCTTCCACGGGTTCTCACATCCCTGACACACGTTAGCGCTCATAACCCTGTGTGAATCTGCTCCAGATGCAACGCTGGCGGCCTTCAAAGCCTCTGCCTGGCCTGCACTCACTCAGTGCCTCCCTGCGGTCTTCCCTGCCCAGGTCTGGGTCCTGGTTACCTTTTCTGATGAAAGCATCAGTCATGGGGCCGACCTTGTGGCACAGCAGATAAAACTGGAGCCAGCGAAGGGGGCATCCCCTATCAGCGTGCTGTTTTGAGTCCTGGTTGCTCAGCTTCCAATTCAGCTCCCTGCTAATGTGCCTGGGAAGGCAGTCAATGATGGCTCAACTACACGAGCCCCTGCCACCCATGAGGGTGACCCGGATGGAGTTCCAGATTCCTTGCTTTGGCCTGACCCAACCCAGCCCTTGTAGCTATTTGGATAATGAACCAGCAATGGAAGACCTCTCTCTCTCTCTCTCTCTCTCTCTTTCTCTCTCTCTCTCTCTCCCCTTCTGTCCCAGTCTCTCTGGCCCAGTCCTATTGGATTGGAGCCCACTCTAAAGACCACATTTAACCTTAATTACTTCTTAAAAGGCCCTGTCTCTCAGAGAGGTACATTCCACGGTATTGACTTCTAGGTATTAATCTGGGCAGGGATCCAGTTCAGCTCATAACATCCCCATTTTACCATGATGAGCTTCACTCTTGGAGCTGTAAGTGGAGTCCACAGCCCCCCTTCTGTGTCCAGGCCAGCTAGCGAGCCACGGGTCACCTGCCACTCAAGGACCCTGCTTAGAACACACAGAAGTTTCAGCGGCCAAAACTCTCAGTCGCATTGTAATTTCAGGAAATGCACTTGTTTTATCTCAGGCAGAAAGCTGAGTGAGGAGCTGTGCGAATGAGGGAACAGCTCTCTGCACGCACTGCCTCTGATGCCGGGCAGCCATATTGTTCTTGCTGGTGAGCTCTTGCTGGGCAACAGGTTCCAAGCTGCTGGGCCGACAGGGGGCGCTCGGGAGGCATGTGACAGGCTGCCTGCGGGCTCGGACTGCAAGGATCAGCCCTGGCCTCCTTCGCCTTGGGGTCCAAGCTAATCCTGGAAACCTGGCCAGGCCCGCTCTCTGCGTGCAACAAAGAAATGAAACAGGAGGTCCCCACTGTCCAGACTGGAAACCCCCATCCCCAAGTCCTCCTCCACCCCCAAGATCGGAGGTGACACAAGGGGCTGCTCACTTGACCGGGGCATAACCCCCAGCTAAGACTGAGGGAGAGTTTGTGGAAGAAATACCGCCTCGGGGAACGAGGTGGGAAGATCGGGAATTTTCAAAAGCGGTGACAACGTAGCTCCTCCCTAAGGAAGGCGCTGAGATCCTGAGAAGGGTGCTACGCACAGGCACGCAGGAAAGCTTGCACGGTGGTGCAGCGGCGTCCAGGGCGCCCGCGGGATCTCACCAGCAAGCAGAAGTCAATCCTAGCTAGCAGCCAGAGAAGAGATGGGGTGAACCCGGGGCCCGTGTCAGCCCCACACGCTCCCGTGGTCGGCGCGCCCTGTGGCTCACCAGGACCGCCTGGAATGCCGTCGGAGATGCAAGACAGTTTTAGCAACAGGAAATTGCAAGTGTTCTGCCTAAAAGACTTCACGCTGTGTGTGTGAGGGAGAAAGAGAGGATCTGTGCCGTGGTGAGAGACGCGCTTGTGTGGACGGCGCCTAGGCCGATGTGCGGGCCGCGGCGGGGCGGCGGGCGGGCCCGGCCTTGTTGACTGCCGCCTTCCACAAAGCCTCCCTTGTTTGCCATGCCATTTTCCTGGCTTTGCAGAACCAGGGCTTCCGTCTGGCTTCTCTTCGCCTCCCTCTTGAGGGAAAGCTGCTGTGCGCCGATGCTCGGGACAGTACACATATGCATCTTAATATCCGTGTCTCACCCCCCCCCCCCCAATAGTCAGGGAGCTCTCTCTTCCACCCAGGTGGAAAAGGAACGCGGGCCTCGCTGACATGCTGGTTAGTCTGAAAACAGAGCGCTAAATGCATAATGAAGAGCCTCGGAGGAGTCAATCTGCATGTTAAAATGGTGTTCAGCAGGCCCGGCTGTCACACAACATAATTTGAAGATGAATGTGCATCCAATCAGACGGCCAGTGGCTGACTGGCAGGGTCCCGGCTATTAGAATTACCTGTCTGCTCCATAGCGGTGAGGCTTTCGAGGGAACACGAGTTAACCAGCACCCTCCACCCCTCCAAATCTGTGATGAGACAAATGGACCCTTTGTTGGACCTGCCCAGACATGCATGGTCAGCCAAACGCCAAGAGCTAGCCGGAACTGGAAAGGCACAGTTAAGGAGGCTGGTATTGATCCCCATAGAAAGACCCAGGGCTGCCTTCGTTGTTGGAGTTCCCGGACTAGAAGCAGCGAGAACAAAGGGAGTGTTCAGCTGGAAGCTTGGAAGCAGACAAGCAGGCTCTGAGCAGCCCCACGCACACAGCCCCTACCTGCTACCAGGTGGGTGTTAGAGTCTCTGCCGCTGCTGCTGCGGCAGCCACACAGCTCACAGCCAAGAACAGTCTTCGCATGAGTGATGTGTGGATGCCACTTTTGTCTCTGCACATTTGACAGCAATTAGGACCTGGCTCCAGGGGGCAGGACAAGGCAGGAACACAGAAGCACTGGAGACAGGAGGTGGAGCAGAGAAGTGAGCCATCTGCTTGGAGAAGGTGGTGTCCTCAAGGAAGCATTTACAACGGAACCACGGGTGACCTGCCTCCGTGTTCATTGTCCTTTGCCCCAGCTAGACGGAGCAGCAAAGGGCTGGAAGGGACATGTTTTCTTTAAGGCCCCTGTTCTTAGAGAGGCTGCGTGTGCCTTTTTGTTGTTGTTGTTCATTCAAAATGTCTGCTGGAGCTGCCACTAAATGCCAGGCCCTGGGGAAAGATTGCTATTAGCTGGAGGTTTTATGCATTGCTTCCTTCTTGAGCTTCGCAAATACTGAAAATAGGCAGCCTAGAGCCAAATTTGGAGCATAGGAAAGAGCAGCAAACAAAATTGCAAGGCCCTATTTTGAATGATTCAAAATTCCATCCAAAAGACAGAGCAGAATAAATGCTTTTAGATGAGGGGTAGTTCCCAAATCAGGCCCCACACACATGCTGGCAGCCCAGAGCCGCAGGGTTGACAGCGGAGGCCTCACTCACTGCTCTGCAGGCTCCAGGCTTGCACACCACGGGCTCTGGCCACCATCTCTATGGTAAAAGAGCTCAAACAGCGGGAGCATTTCGGCCCAGCTTTGCCATTCCATACAGGCTGACTACAAGAAGTGCCAGGGAGGCCGCTTGATGTAGCATGTGTGTTACTCTCCCTACAAGCACTGTTATAGTGGGGAGAGCCATCCAGGGAAGTCGGTTCCACACATATAGGTGATCTCACGCTTTGCTGTCTGCGTCCACCTGAAGTATGAAGTTCGCTATGTCAGGTCAGTCAAAAAGTCAACACAGTATTCACAAAAGGGTTTGGGCTGATTTTCTAAGAACTGATTTGACTAATCCTGATGTGTGTTGGGCATATAAAGCTAGCCTTAAATTCTCGAATCTCATCATTTTTCCTCTCCTCTCCACTTCCTGGAAGTTACCTTAATGCACATGCTCCATGGTAGGGTTCCCTGGGATACCTGATGCCCCATCCATCCAGTTCAGTTCAGCCTTCATTGGAACAAACTTGTGCTTGTATTATTATCTAATCCAGCAACACATGGGAAGTGTTGGGAATGGATTTTGTCATCTTTAACATTTTATGCTAAGCATCTTAGTCATTCATTTTATCTTTTTTATTATTTTATTTATTTATTTTGACAGGCAGAGTGGAAAGTGAGAGAGAGAGAGAGAGAGAGAGAGAGAGAGAGAGAAAGGTCTTCCTTTTCCGTTGGTTCATCCCCCAATGGCCGCTGCAGCCGGCACACCGCGCTGATCTGAAGCCAGGAGCCAGGTGCTTCTTCTGGTCTCCCATGCGGGTGCAGGGCCCAAGCACTTGGGCCATCCTCCATTGCACTCTCGGGCCACAGCAGAGAGCTGGACTGGAAGAGGAGCAACCGGGACAGAACCGACGCCCCGAATGGAACTAGAACCTGGTGTGCTGGCGCCGCAGGTGGAGGATTGGCCTATTGAGCCGCAGCGCCGGTAGTCATTCATTTTAATCAATCACTTTGACCTTATGAAACCAGGTAGTTTCTTTTTTTAAGATGTATTTATTTACTTGAAAGGCATAGTTAGAGGGAGAAACAGAGATTTTTCCATCCACTGATTCACTCTTCAAATGGCCACAGTGTCTGGGGCTGGACTTGGCCAAAGCCAGGAGCTAGGAGCTTCTTCTGGGTCTCCCACATGGGTGTTAGGGGCCCAAGCTTTTGGGCCATCTTCCACTGCTTTTCCCAGAGCTGGATCAGAAGAGGAGCAGCTGGGACATGAACTGGTGCCCACATGCATTGCCAGGGTCACAGGTGGCAGATTAACCTGCTGTGCCAAAATGCCAGACCCAAAGTATTTTTTCCTAGTAGAAGGCAGAGTGGCTAGAGTTGAAACTGGTACCTACGAGCCCCTGCCTAATTTTTCTTATATTCAAAGTCATAAAAGTAAAACCACAGTGCATGGCAAGGTTGTGAAGCCTGAGTCTTTTATGACTTTCCAGCCTATGAAATTAGGATAATAACAAACTCTGCCTAATGCAGAAGAATAAATGAGAGTAGGAAAAAAAGTAACCATGATGGATGTGCACTACTGATTACATGATGAAAATGCTCTGAGGGGCCGGTGCTGTGGCATAGTGGGTAAAGTCGCCACCGGCAGTACCAGCATCCCATATGGGCGCCGGTTCGAGTCCTGGCTGCTCCACTTCCCATCAGCTCTCTGCTATATCCTGGGAAAGCAGTAGAAGATGACCCAAGTCCTTGGGCCCCTGCACCCACATGGGAGACCTGGAGGAAGCTCCTGGCTTCGGATCAGCACAGCTCCAGCCATTGCGGCCAATTGGGGAGTGAACCAGCAGATGGAAGACTTTCTCTCTCTCTCTCTCTGCCTCTCCTTCTCTCTTTGTATTAAAAATAAATCTTAAAAAAAAAAAAAAAGAAAGAAAATGCTCTGAGATCTTCAGAGGAAAGCTCCTCCCATAAATTCATTACAGTAGTAGAATTATGATTTTGAGGTTAACCAAATTTAAACATTAGGAAGCTTACCAATTTATCCTTCTCTTTTGAACGATAGAATTCCCAGTATTCTCTATTTGTCGGGATGAGAGGTTTTAACTCGTGTTGTTCATGCCCAAAAGTGCTTGCTGCAATTGACTGCGCAGCAATGGATTCTGATCCAGAAAGGAAAGGGTGGGTTTTATTGCTCTGTGTTGTGTCTCTGGGTTTTTCTCTGCAAGTTTATTTGTCGGTGATTGTGTAGGAAACCTTTGAGGGTGGGAAATAGATTAATTTAAGAATTTGTAATAGGGGCCAGCGTTATGGCGCATCTGACTGCGATGCTGGCATCCCATATGGGTACCCGTTTGTGTTCTTGTGGCTCCACTTCCAATCCAGCTCCTGCTAATGGCCTGGGAAGGCAGCAGAAGATAGTTCTAACGCATGGGTCCCTGCTACCCATGAAGGAGACCAAATGAAACTCCTGACTCCTGGCTTCAGCCTGGCTCAGCCCTAGCCATTGTGGCCACTTCCGGAGTAAAACAATGGAAGAAGACCCCTCTCGCTGTGTCTCTCCCTCTCTCTCTGTATCTCTGAGCTTCAAATAAATAAATCTTTAAAAAAAAATAGAATTGATAATGTCTAATGCAAGTAGGGTCCAGAGAGGAACGCATTTTGGATGAGGGCTAATGAAGGCAGTTGTGGCTGAACATGGGGTGAGGATGCGGGGTATTTTATATCAACAAGGATAAAATGATGACTTGCAGGACTGCCACAGGAGCTAAGGGGAATTAGCTGAACCTCTGTAGATCTTTGTCATAAGAATCAGACAACACATGCACAGGCCATGTTGACACGGAGAGCAGTTTTGTCAAGGATCGCTTGTGAGTAACAATGAAGGGAGGGGCCCAAATGCAAGGTGACGCATTCCAGGTGTCTTTTGTAGCTTGGCAGAATAAGCACATATGCATGTTATGCTTCTATTGAGAAATCTGAGGCTAGTTCAGGATTCTGTCCTTATCCCTGAGGTTACCTGAACTGTGTTGAACTGTAGGTTGTAGCATCTTTGGCTTTCTGGGTAAACGCATGGCACCCAGAGAATTTCCAAATTATAACAGACTTGATTTTCTTCTTTACTACAAAGGGCCCTGCGATCTCAGAATCTGTAAACAAGAAGGAGAGGCCTCTTGGCATCAATTGAGTTTTCTGGGTCAGGGCTGCCCAACAGAACTTTCTGGAATGGGAGAGGTGTTCTATACTGGCACAGTCTCGTACGGTAACCACTTAGCCAGTGAGTACGTGAAAAGTGGCTCATGCCACTGAGGGACTGAATTTTTAGTCTTATTAAATTTAAATCATGGCTACTTCATTGTACAGCGCGACTCAATTTCAGGACCTTCCTCGGGAGCTAGAAGTCAGAAAAGAAAGCCCTCAGCCGACCTAAAGGGGCAGGGACAGATTCCACGAGCTGAGCGAGAGCAGCCCCTCCGCAAGCATCGTGTGGCTTGTGCCCCACAAAATGACGAAGACCGATCTGTGACAGAGGAGGGTGCAAGTCTCCCTGCCGGCCTCCCCTCCTCCACTCGTTCTAATTGCAGACGGCAGACGAGGGGCCCACGTAGTCAAGCCTGGTTATTGTCAAGCTCAATTTGCCAGTAAGCAATCTGGCCAGGTGTGGCTGACAATGGAATCACCAAAGCGACAGTCCCGCACCCCTCCTCAGATTATTGATTTAGAGAGAACCCCGCCCGTGTTCCAGTCTGGCGTCATGTCCTGTGCTCATATGTACTGCTGGCAAATCCCAGGATACAGATCAGTCTAAGAAAGACTTCTTGAGGCCAGCGCCATGGCTCACTAGGCTAATCCTCCACCTGCGGTGCTGGTACCCCAGGTTCTAGTCCCTGTTGGGGCACCAGATTCTGTCCCAGTTGCTCCTCTTCCAGTCCAGCTCTCTACTGTGGGCCGGGAAGGCAGTGGAGAATGGCCCAAGTGCTTGGGCCCTGTACCTGCATTGGAGACCAGGAGGAAGCTCCTGGCTCCTGGCTTTGGATTGGCGTAGGTCTGGCCGTAGTGGCCATTTTGGGGGTGAACCAATGGAAGGAAGACCTTTCTCTCTCTCTCTCTCTCTCTCTTCTCTCTCACTGTCTAACTAACTCTGCCTGTCCAAAAAAAAAAAAAAAAAACCTTCTTGAAATGCACAGTAAATATGAACTTGTATTTGCAAATGAGAGATTTCACCAGCTTTTCCCAATCATCTTAGATTAAAAAAAAAAAAAATCAGGGCTATAAGCCTTAAAAAAAGTTGAGACTGTGACCACTAGGGTTTCTTTGTTGGTGGAGGGTGCAGGGGGGAGGGGAGAGGAATGTCATACATCATGTCTTTACTAACGCTTCCAGATTTATTTTAATTATCTTCCGTGTCTGTCAGCCCCCAGATTATGTCACCTTTGGGATTCCCAAGGGCATCAAAGTTGGCTACAAACTCACTGACGTTGTATGTCCTGTGAGGTCTGTGAGTCAATCAACAGTTAACCTGTATAGAGCCGCCCAAATACTGCTTTTGGAGAAATGAAGGGCAAAAATCCAAGAGAAGACATTGACCTTGCTTGAAAGGCCTTGGCTAACAAGGTGGCCAGGGTGACAGTAGGTAATTCATGCCAGGCCCCAAGAAATCTTACAGCCCCCCCACCCCCCCAGTGGTCCTTGCCGTCTCTCTTTAGTCTAATTCTGAGTCAATATAGGATATGTAGGGGCGGATTTAGGATGGCTCTCAGCATTTTCTGTGAGGCCTCTATCTCAGATGCACACACCCTATCATCTAGTCCATGACCATATAAAGCATCCACAACAATGTATTTTTCTCATCTCCAGCTCTCTTAGGATAACAAGTAGCAACCTACTTTTACAGTCAACTCATTCCTTCATTTAACCACTATTTGTTGCATCCCTTCAGTGAGTCAGGTTCAAGTCTGTTCAAGTTCTAAGCAAGAGAGAGAAAGTCCCCACTCTCAGAATGGGCATTCCTAATGACCAGAGAAGGCCGGCAGAGGTGACACTTGAGCTGAGAGCAGAATGACAGAAGGAACCAGCCAAGGGAAGAGCTATGGCAAGAATGTCCGAGGCTGAGGGAGCAGTCGGTACGAAGAGAACACAGCTGGCTTGTTCCGCAGTGGCACAAATTCGGTGTGGCTCCAGGGAGTGGGAGGGAAGGAAGGAGGGCTGGAGCCAGGTGATGCAGAGCCTTGAAGGCCCTGGGAAAAGTGGGCATTTTACTGTAAGCCTCTGGGTAGCAGGGTAGTAACATGGTCTTATTTATACCCTAAGAGTCAGCTGTATGGAGAATGGATTAAAGGAAGATACAAGGATGCTCCTAGCTTGGGCCCAAGCAAGTGGTGATGATGGCTTAGTAAGGGAAGGTGATAGTACAAATTGCAGACTGGTAGAATTCAGACTTTGATCCAACAAGACCTGCTAAAGGACTGCATTAGGGGCCGGTAAAGAAGGAGGAAAGTGAGCCGGCGCCGCGGCTCAACAGGCTAATCCTCCTCCTTGCGGCGCCGGCACACCAGGTTCTAGTCCCGGTCGGGGCGCCGGATTCTGTCCCGGTTGCCCCTCTTCCAGGCCAGCTCTCTGCTGTGGCCAGGGAGTGCAATGGAGAATGGCTTAAGTGCTTGGGCCCTGCACCCCATGGGAGACCAGGAGAAGCACCTGGCTCCTGCCATCGGATCAGCGCGGTGTGCTGGCGCACAGCGCGCCAGCCGCGGCGGCCACTGGAGGGTGAACCAACAGCAAAGGAAGACCTTTCTCTCTGTCTCTCTCTCTCTCTCACTGTCCACTCTGTCTATCAAAAAAAAAAAAAAAAAAAAAAAGAAGGAGGGGAGTATGAGTGATTGTTACTTGGCCAGCAGAGTCGCTGTCAGTCTTGCTGTTAGGAGCAGGATTACAAAGAACTGGAAATTCTTTTTTGGACACGTTATTTCCGAGATTGTACCTGCAGCAGACCTGTGGTTTTGATTTCCCTGCCTTTCCATAAATCTTTCCTTCTCTCCAACCGAATGCTCTCCAGCTTCTTGTTTAATTAAACCTGTTGCTTTCTGTCAGTCCCCTGTGCACTTGAAGAAGGGTTGACGGATGCCCCTTCAAAACCCCCCCTATATCTGAATACTGCCACGGTCACTCCTTAACCTTTTTTCTTCCAGGATAAACAACCCAATGCCTTTCATCTTGCTTCAAGAACCTTTTTTTTTCTCTCCCTTTAATCATGACTGTGGCTGGCCTCTGGGTCCTCACCAGTTTTCTATGTCATTTCATAAGTGCTGAAGCCAAAGTAGGACACAGAAGTCTAAGAAGGGTCTAATACTGGTGAAACAGAAGACTGCCTCCACCCTTTGTATGCCACTCGCTTTTTAAGCAATCCCAAAGCTGTATCCTTCATTCCACGAAAGTCCTGCCTGGTGGATCTAGGGTCCACCTGTGTGGTCTCTGCCCCTTTGCTTCTATCTGTGTCCACCCTTTGCCATCGGGTCTTTGTGCCTTTTGGTTTTGGGGTTTAAATGCTCCCCCTTTGCAAGTATCAGCTGTGAATGCTTTTCCACTCTGTGTTTGTAGGCACCATTCAATGACAGTTCAAAGAAAGACTTGTTTACTGGAGAGCAACTGCCCAAATGACCAGTAGCCCTGCGCTAGCCCTGCACTTTTCCCTTCTGCTGCCAGTAGCTGTGTTATTTTTCACTCATTAGAGTTATTCCCTTAACCCTTGCAAAAAAGGTTCAAAACTAGGGGCAGGTGTAGAGACTCAGCGGGTTAAGCCCCCACTTGGGACACCTGCATCTCATATCAGAGTGTTCACCCAGATCCCAGAAAGCTCCTGTCTTCAGCCTCACTTGTTCCAGCCCTGGCTGTTGCTAGCATTTGGGGAGTGAACCAACCAATGGGACATCTCCAAAACTAAAGCAGGAAGGGACACCCCATGCATAACCAGGATCTTCAAAAAATTCATGGAAAATGTGTCCTTTGGGGGAAAAAATTGTGCGCGCATTTAAAAATTTTTTGCACCACAATAAACTTCTCTTTTAATTCCATGCTTCCACGAAGGTTTTTGGAGCACTCTCGTGTATCTCTTTAGACATGTCAGCACACCACAGCTCTTGCTAGACAATCACAACACTTCTGCAACAAAATACGACACAAATTAGTATTCCAAAATAAAATTAGAGCAAAATACCGTAAATTAACTGCAGTTGATATCAAAGAACTGTTGATATACGAAATAATCTCTCTTTTTTTTTTTTTTTCAACCTACATGGATTGAGGAAAATTCTGTGCAGATGCATTTGTCATTTGCCTGGGGTGAATGCATTCAGATTTGGCATGCTATTTGGTGGGAAATATTTCGGTAAGTAAGATTTTTATTTCCCATCAATAAACTAAATGGCAGCAGCAGAAACAGAGCCTATTGTGCTGCCCTTGTTGGAGATGGCAGGACGTGCAGTCTGGCAGGTGAGAGTTGGTTTTTCAGCGTGAAAGCAAGCGGAAAGATCGCACGCTGACGGTAGCAGGCTGTTGCGGGAACCCCGAGTACAGCGGAAAAATCAGATGCCAAAGGAGGGCCATGGTGCCTTTCCCCATGGTAACAAATGATAGCAACTGTTTGACTCGGTATACGGGGAAGATAGAAACAACAGAACAAACCTGAGCCCAAACCAACCTGAAGCATTCTGTTCCCAGAATCCCTTCATCCCGCGGCTCCCGGCCCATGCCTCTGTTTTCCCAGGCTCACAGCCTGGGAGACTGGAAACTCCAGTTTCATTCCTCATCCTTAATTTAGCTCCACAGAGCTTGGAAATGGCAACTAAATTACCTTTTGGTGAAATCAAATCTTCCCTGCTAGCCTCAAGCAGAGAGGAAGCTGGACGGTGAGCGCCAGCTAATGCGTCCCAGCAGTTCCCAGTCACTCTCCGAGCCCCCAGAAGCTGGGAGCTGTTGAAGGGTTACTCAGATCCTTTGTCCCCTGCAGTTGCTCCTGTAGGGGGCTGCTCTCTGCACAGCCTGTTCTCTTCTGCCTGCCTGCCTAGCAGGAGGTTGCTCGGGGCAGTAAAATGTTTATTACCTGTTTATTGTGTGAGTAACTGCAGTGGAGGAGGAGAAAATATTTCCCAGTTTACCTAGGGCAATGAAAATAGGATTAAGAGTTCTGAAGGCTGAGGGAGGAGCAGTAAAAAAAAAAAAAAAAAAAACAAAAAAAAAAAAAAAAAACAGAGAGCCATGCACCATGCAGCCCTGAGACACCCAAGCAGCCTTGCCTTATCCTTTCTTTCTAGTCATGGTGGCTTTTCCTCTTATTCGTAGCCCCGTGTAATTCACCATTATGGATTTGGGGATTGCTGGTATTCTCAAAGGAAGTCTCTCCCCAAAGAGAGTTTGGCTCATATCCCAGGTGCAGCTATCAGATTGCACCAAAGACAGGTCATTGGCCTGATTAATGTTTACACGCACATTTATTTCTCTGTCCTCCTAAGCAAGTTACAAACAGCTTAATTTCCACCAATTTTGCAGTGTGGAGATTCAATAAAATATCATATAGCGGTGCAAGCCCTTCTATGACTGCCGTGTGGGGTGGATTCAGTTATCATGGTTTAAAATAATTCATGTCTAAGATTAAAAAATTGCTATCATAAATCTTCAATTAGATCTTAAACATGATTTTCCTCCTGCTGTTCCCCCCACCACCACTTTTTTCCCTGCTTAAGAGTCTTCCTGTCTTGATCATTAATGGAGCCACGCAGAATGTAAATCCTTTTCCTACCTCACAAAATTACACGTAGCAATCGCTGAAGCTAAAATACTCCAGTCCCCTAAAAGGGCTATCACTCTTGGAAGTCGGCCACAAGATTGAGCCCTAATTACCTCTCGCGTTTAGTGTTGCCTCCTCTTCCGTTCATTCATGTGTTAGTTCATCCTTTTGGCAGCCACGGAGTGAACTCTTAGTTTGTGCCAGGCCCATGCTAGACACTTGAGATTAAACAGTGAGCAAACCAGCTGCCGTCTCCGCCCTGACATTGCTTACAGCCTGGCCAGGGAGAAGGTAACACATCCTCAGCCAGTTAGGTGAATGATGACCGTGTGTGATGGTTGGTGGGGAGGATTTGCCCAGAGCTGATAGGAGAGGTCAGGGGCACTCTGGCCACTACATCTGCTTCTGAAACTAGAAGAGTGACAAAGCAAAGTTGAATTCTGGAGAGCAGTATTCCGGCTTGCAGCCGCGCCATGTCCTGGCATGTTGCTGCTCTGACAAAGGCACTTCTCTGAGATTGTGCCCTTGGTTGTAAAAATGACACAAGGGGGGTCATCAGGGTGCCCCAGCGGGTTAAGCCACCGCTTGCAGTAACAGCATTCCATATCAGAGTGCCGGTTCAAGTCCTGGAAGCTCTGTTTCTGATCCAGCTCCCTGCTAATGTGCCTCAGAAGAGACCGTGGAAGACAGGATTGAGTTCCTGGCTTCATCCTGTCCTAGCACTGGCTGTTGTGACTATCCAGGGAGTGAACCAGTGCATGGAAGATCTCTTTCACTCTCTCTTACTATGTGTGTGTGTGTGTGTGTGTGTGGTCTTCCTCTCTTTCTGTCACTCTGCCTTTCCAATAAATGAATCTCAAATTAATTAATTAATTATTTAATGACGCTTGCATGACCTGCTGCAAAGGAGAGTCAGATGTGGCTTGCTTCAAATCCTAACCATTTGTTGTAGATTCCAGGACTTGAAGACTATTTCAGGAATGCCCAGTTAGACACTATCCATAAATGTGACTTCACAGTTGTCAGATTGTTGTAATTTCCCATCAAATTGAACATTTCTCTTCTCCATCATCGCCTCCAAGTGTCTATTTCCAGTCCAAGGGCCAAAGCTATCAATGTGCTAATGTATGGTTCACACAACACGAATTGAAGTGTGGGCAGTTTGGCAATCATTTTATCAATAGGATAGAGGTCAATGGTTTTTCAGATAATGCAGGCTCCACAAATTTACTGCCCTGTTTATCTGACTTGTTAGTTGCATGCCTTGAGGAACTTCAGGATCTCCTTTTTTGTTCTATTCTGCTCAGGCCCATCTTCTGTTCCGTTAGCACCAAGCCTTTGGCAACTTGCCAGCTGCTACCCTATCCTCAGCACCATCCATGTTTGGAAGTATTTCTGTCATAGAATGATCCATGCACATACACACCCTTAACCATGAAGAGGCAACTCTAGGGCAGTGGAAAACAGGTTCAATCAACACAGACAAACTGGGGTCTACTTGAGGACTGTGCTTTCCCGGGCATGCAGGGATAGCCTTTGTTGTTGTTGTTGTTGTTGTTGTTGTTGTTGTGGAGGTTAAAGGACTGGGAGAGATTTAAGGTCTACGATCTGATGAACATCATACCCCAAAATGAAACGGCTTAGCAGTCATTCAGTGCCATCCAGTATCCGGATGCTTGAGATCGTTTAGACCACTAATGATGGATTTATGATAGATGCTTTGCCCGTTACCTGTCTGTCCTTATGAGCACAAGGTCAGCCAGTGACTGCCAGCATTATAATCAAGGCCCAGAATCGCCAGGTCTGTTGCTAGTTCTGTCCTCAGCTTCTGCACTTCAGTTCTATAGACTGACTTTTCCCCCCCTAACTTTAAAAACTACCAGTAACATATCTGAGTATATGCTTAGGCTTCATAAAATGCAGTACTTGCTATATTAAATCTGATTTTGTTATAATGTTGGTTGTAGGAACATAGAGTTAGAAGAAATGTGAAACACTATTTCAGGGTTCAGACCCTCTACTGAAACTTATTCCCCATAAGTGGTTTTCCAGCACTCGCTTGAACACCTCCAGTGATGGAAATCCACTAACCCATTCCATGTTTGGACAGCTCATCCCCTCAGATTTTGCTATAATACTTGTAAAAGTTAATGGAGAGCCGATAATGTTGGGATAACTCCTTTAAAATGTCTGTGAACTAGACAAGCAAGAACTATACCTGGAGAGCTGCAGTTTCATTCTTTCCTTCCCACCCTTCTTCCTCCCTGCCTTCCTTTCCTTCTTCATGTCTTTCTCTCTTGTTTCTTTCCTTCTTTCTCTTTCTCTTTTATTTTGGCTGGAAAAAGAGGGAGGGTGGGATGGAATCTTTTGAAAACAGCAGGGATTCCTAAACCTCTGTGTGCAGAAGAATCGCCTGGTGAATTTGTTCCAATTAAAGGTGATCAGCCCCCACCCAAGAGACCCCAGTGTGGAATGGACCCCTGAAATCTGCATTTTCAAAGAAACAATAGCTGATTCTGGTACAAGTGGTCTCTCTGGATCACCTAATTAAGAAACTCTAGCCTCAGCTGGGAAATTTGTAATCCAATAAACTGAAGATTCCCAGAGAAATCTTTTAAATCTTCTATTTTCTCAACCAGAAAATTATTTCCAACAGTTAAACTCTAGGGGTATAGTGTATAGATTAACTAGTGAATTTTTGAGAATTATTTTATATCCAATAGTCCCACAAACTTCTTATGCAGAAAATAACGATTTAGGTTTTCACAAGCCTTCCTGCCAGTGTTTGCTACAGGAGGAAATGGATTGAAGCATTAGTGCTTAATGCCCTTGGAATCTTCTCCCTCTTCCAGGGAAGGGAGGAACTCCATCCCTACCTGATGTTTTATTTATGTATGTGGTCATCTAAGGTAACTGGTCCCTGGGCTGGTTAAGAGCACACTGCAAAAAGGACCCCTTTGTGTTGTGAAAGCGCTTTGTATAGGAGACCACAATGGGTCAGGCTTAGAAGAGCTCTGAAAATGGCTTTGCTTCTTGGGCCCTTAGCAGTGCACGGTCAGCCCAAATGCATGCAATGGTTGCCCCCATCTTTCCTCAGATACAGCCTCACCCAAGGCTCCTTCCTCTGTGGGTTAGATTTGCAGCACACAGCATCATGGCTGTTTTAGACACTGCAGTTGTAACTCTGGGTGAGGCCATCACGGAGGAGAAAAATTAGAAAAGATGCAGGGTGTGCTAGAGAACACTCTAGAAGGAAGGTGTGCTGGGGGTCCTTCACGAAAGGCCTTTGTGCAAAGCATCCTTCCCGTACCCAGCGCTCCGAGATTTTCTAAACACACTGCCCCCTCTGGTTGTCAACACTTCCCAGCCTCCAGGCAGCCTTTCCAGCCTGATGCTCACCTCCTGTCTTTAATCTCATGCACCCCTCCCTGTCCTAGCCACTCACCATCTCTCCTGCACCTGTTACACCAGCCACATCCCTTCCAGACTATCTGGGAGGCCTTTGGGTTCACTTCAGGGCTACTGAGCTAATTCTAGAAAGAGGCCAGCAGTTGGTTGGCTTTATTCCAGGGAAGGTTCCAAACAAGCAGAGGCGGACTCACCCTCTGACATCAGTACCCTGTTCTGTCCTGCTTCTGCCCAGCCGCTACTCATCTCTGGTGCTCCGCCTATCTCCCAGCTCTCTTAGTAGCTGGGAGGGGCTTGTTACCAGGGACACAAACAGAATAGTCCTTTTAAAAGAAAAAATGTCAGTCAAGAATGAAAGGAAGGGCTTAATCTTTTCCTTCTCCCACTCTTGCCTTATCTATGAGAGAAACTTTTGAACTCTTAAGAGCTTCTACACTAAAACCATTTAAGCCAGAGTGTCCAAAGATTTTTTTTTCAATGCCATTGTTTATATGCAAAAAGCAATGAAAATATTTAGGGGGGGGATGTTTCTAAATCCTCTTAATGAAACAGGAGCTTTAATATGGAAGGTCTTCACAATCACATTTTACTAGTATTATTTGTGAGGAATATATAGGGAGAGCGTGCACAAATGAGCGCACCCATCTGCTGATTCACTCCCCAAACACTGGCAATGCTTTCTACTGGGGTCAAGTCCAGGGGATGGCAACTCAGTCCAGGTCTCCCATATGGGCGGCCAGAAATCAATTTCTTAAGTCATCGTCACTGCCTCTCAGGATCTGCATTAGCAGGAACCCAGAATCAGCAGCAGAGCTGGGTATTAAACCCAGGCACTCTGATATGGGACATAGGAGTCTTATCTGATGTCAAAATGCCAAGCCAGCCTCCATCCTAGCATGTTTTGTTTTATTTTATTTTATATTTATTTTATTGTGGGTTGGTAGGTATTGCGTATACATGTAGATTTTCCTGGTGATTATACTATTAAGTCCTGCAGCTTCCTTTAAGATATACTGCTTGGCTGGCGCCGCAGCTCACTAGGCTAATCCTCCACCTGCGGTGCTGGCACCCCAGGTTCTAGTCCCGGTTGGGGCACCGGATTCTGCCCTGGTTGCTCCTCTTCCAGTTCAGCTCTCTGCTGTGGTGGCCCGGGAAGGCAGTGGAGGATGACCCAAGTGTTTGGGTCCCTGCACCCACATGGGAGACCAGGAGGAAGCACCTGGCTCCTGGCTTCAGATCGGCGCAGTGCACTAGCCACAGCGCGCCGGCCGCAGCGGCCATTTAGGGAGTAAACCAACGGCAAAGGAAGACCTTTCTCTCTGTCTCTCTGTCTCTGTCTCTCTCTCATTGTCTAACTCTGCCTGTCAAAAACAAAAACAAAAAAAGATACACTGCTCAAAATAGTCTCCCTCGGAAAGACTGTTAGAGTCATCTAGGTAGCATCCCTGTCGTGCACAAGGCCTTCTAGGAACCCCAGAACACAATGGACAGCAGAGCACACTGGATCAATGTACCTGCTGCTGCTGCCCTCCCAGCTTCTCCAGGTGTGAGGGAGGCATCCACCCTCCTTTCGCTCCATAGCCCTGTCTTCCTGCTCCCAGCTCCTGGCTGAGTCCTCAAGGCCCAAGAGTTCTTTGCCAACCTAGAGGGTTCTTCAAGTCTTTGCTAATGGTAGGACTTCTGCTTCTGCTGGGACTTGGAATTCCTTTAGTGAATTCGTTGGAAGGGGAGCTTAGGAAAGCGACCAGAACAATTCTTCCTACATACCTTCTTCTTACCAAAGCAGCCACCACCAGGAATACCAGATCCCAGGGCTACCATTTCCCCTCTCCCATGGAGTCGCATGTGCTTGGTGTCAATGTTGGTTGAAGCTAAGTGAATTGAAACAGTCTCACCCTGTATTTCCACTGGGAGGTAAGGCAGGGAATGGGTGTTAAACAACAGATGTTCAGCATGTTTTTTGGTCCAAGAGAGTCATGATACTTCTTGGGCCTTGCCTTCTGTCCACACAGTCCCTGTACATCAGCCAGAACCATGTCCCACCGTAGCAGAAGTGATTTCTGCCTTGGTCTCCCAAGACTACATCGTTGTGTTACTAAGAGTAGCGCTGAGAAATCACATGGATATTGCTTTGTTTCCTAAATACTGGTAGAACAGCTTGAGGATCTGATGCTTATCTACTGTTGCTTACAAGGAACTACTCACAACTCCAAACCAAAACCCAAAATAGGTGTCTATGCTGAACTGGCAGGGCCCATGCACTTACTTTGCTCTGGTCGGATTAACCCAGGCAATAGTGAATACTGACACACAGGAATTAGAGAGCAATTTGCTTCTAAGAATCACAAACAGTATTTAGGTATGTTATCTTTTGCTAAGGGCTGATATTTATTTGAGCTATGACATAAGGCTATCAAAAGTATCTTGGACAAAATCTATTCAAATACTTTTAGACATCATGGTTTTCCAAGAGAAGATCTTTTTTCTTGTGGGTGGGGAAATGGCATAGACAGTTGAGCAAAGGATAGGAGAAAACAGAGCTTGCTATGGGTAGAAGTAATCCAACAGGTGGTCTGGATGAATGCCGTCTGCCGCCATTGGTAAACCCCTGTGCTTCAGTGGCGTGGCAGAAGTTTATTTCTCACTCACCTGGCAGCCTGGTGAAGGTTCCTGGTGGGCAGCCACAGCTTTCTCTCCTGTGGTGATACAGGAACTCAGGTGCATCCCTTCTTGGGCTCCTGTCATCGGCAAGCATCCCAATATCAAGTGGACAGAGGAGATGATAGGGGAGACACCCCACCTCTCTAAGTAGCCCATCGCTTCTGCTTGCATCCCACTACCAGGACTTAGTTGTTTGGCTCTGTCTGGATGCAAGAGGTTCTGGAAACAGTGGTCTCACCTAGGCAGCCCCTGCACAGCTACTGCTGCCTACTACAGAAAGGGGAGATGGGTGCTTGGGGCAGGTGGTTGTCTCTGCCTGATGGACTTGCTTACTTACTTATCAGTTGTTCAGAACTGGGAGGACTCAGGAGCCTACGAAGTCTGAAGAGGACGCCGTCACCATGAAAGGTCACATCTACACTCCAGAAGATCTGACAGGACTGTGGCTGCGAAGTAGACGAGCAGCACATGAAAGGCAGGGTGGAGGAATAGAAGGCAGCAGTGCCTCTAGGGAAAAAGCTCCTAGTTGTGTTGTACTCAAGGTGCAATAATTTGCCAAGGTCTGCGACTCCACCCAGGAAGTGTGCCTCAGAATCATTAGACGTGGACCCGGTGGCACTGCTACAACTCCAAAATCCACCAAAACAGCAGCTACCATCTGGTGAAGATTTACAAGAAAATGATGTAATCTTATTTAAAATTTTGATGTTCCTTCACAGGGGTGGGGAACATCCAGCCCGCGGGTCACTTAAGGGCTGCAAAATCATGTGGTCCAGCCCTGCCAAGGCACCGCAGTGGGGATGCCGAAATTCAACAACTCTGTAACAGGCTAATTTTTAAGTTGATAATCCTGTATGTGCCACGAATGATGCTATAAGTATCCAAATGGTCCTTAATGGAAAAGCGATACCCCACCACTGATCTAGAATGTTCTGTCCCATTCTGGCCATCACATCTGGAGGGGAAAAAAAAACTAGCCAGAACTAGAGAAGGTTCAAGGAGGAACCAGGTGATCAATCAATGGCAGAGAAGTCACAGCCCCTTTGCACAACTCTCTAACCTTGTACTCCCGAGAAACACATGCAGGCGCATCCATGGTCTGGCATAGATTTTCATGTACATCCATGACAAACTTGGGATCCTCAGGTGAACTTCATAACCCTTGGTTTAAGAATCCTGGGGCTGGCACTGTGGCTCACTTGGTTAATCCTCCACCTGCAGCGCCAGCATCCCATATGGGTGCCGGGTTCTAGTCCAACTGCTCCTCTTCCAGTCCAGTTCTCTGCTGTGGCCCAGGAGGGCAGTGGAGGATGGCCCAAGTGCTTGGGCGCCTGCACCCACATGGGAGACCAGGAAGAAGCACCTGGCTTCTGGTTTCAGATTGGCGCGGCGCCAGCCGTGGCAGCCACTGTGGGGAGTGAACCAAAGGAAGGAAGACCTTTCTCTCTCTCTCTCTCTCTCTCTCTCTCTCACTGTCTATAACTCTACCTGTCAAATAAATTTTTTTTTTGACAGGCAGAGTGGACAGTGAGAGAGAGAGACAGAGAGAAAGGTCTTCCTTTCTGTTGGTTCACTCCTCCAATGGCCGTTGCGGCCGGAGCGCTGCAGCTGGCGTACCGCGCTGATCTGAAGCCAGGAGCCAGGTGCTTCTCCTGGTCTCCCATGTGGGTGCAGGGCCCAAGCACTTGGGCCATCCTCCACTGCCTTCCCGGGCCACCACAACACAGAGAGCTGGACTGGAAGAGGAGCAACTGGGACAGAATCCGGCACCCCAACCGGGACTAGAACCCAGGGTGCCAGTGCCGCAGGCAGAGGATTAGCCTAGTGAGCTGCGGCGCCGGTCCCTGTCAAATAAATTTAAAAAAAGAAAAAGAATCCTGTATGAGAATAAATTTGGGATTTTGGACTCTTCTGTCTGGATACTTACAGATTAAGAAGAGTTGTACTTGCATATTTTATAATCACCAAGAATGTGGTGAGTGCAAACATGGACATGTTCACTACATCCTGATACAGGATGGCAGATGTGGGAAAACCATATTGGGGACTGAAAAAGGTAGATTCCAAAGAGAGTGGGAGGAAGCATCACTCATGTACATGGCTTCTTTCATGAGCTTATGGAATTTCATTAACTTAAGATGTGGTAAGAACAGAATTCTGTCTGGCTTTTAAAATAGCTCAACCCAACTCTATGGATGGTAGATCAGTGATGAGATGTTAGAGAAAGTTCAGTGGTCTGGTGTGTGGCCCTCTCCGTTGGAGGTTTGGCATCAACACAGACAACTGTGCTTTCCTAACAGATCCATCAACGTGTCCCGTGGTGCCACCAGGAGGTTCAGAGCTGACTGAATGGCTGGATGGTCAGCCCCATCCACTGTGCAGCTCCCAGGTTAGAATGGATCAACCGTACCCACCTGAAGGTTGTTGTGGTACTGATGATGTATTTGCTGTGTTTCTTTGAGAAGCAAGGGAATATAATGGGGTTTATGGGGCTGACCATATTGGTATAATAATGAAGCCGGCAGTAATGGTGATGTGTGTGCTTGTTAGGTGCACACAGACGTTTTTGTGAGTTTGGAACACATATCATTACCCCCAGAGTGTGGCTGCTGCAGTAGGGAGGGTAATCAGCTCACCGTCCCACCGTGGTGTTCACTGGCTCATCACAGCTGTGGTTGTACAGCCCTGGGCCAGGTGATAGCACAGTAGCAAGGCTTGGTCTGTTTCTGTTTGGTGCATCCATCAATGGCTGAGTACCTAGACACCAGAGCCTTCCCCTCACCTTGTCTTCATTTACCCCTTTGTCAAACAGAAGACATATGGTCAAGCTAGACATATGGTAAGCTTGGAATTGTCTGGAGAAAAAGGAAAGGATTTGGGCAGTTGTCTTCTCCGTGGTTGTACCCCTGGAAAACAGCTGGGTGTGGCTGGCTGCCACAGCTCCCAACCCTCACTTTGTCATGGCTGATGGTTACTTGTTTGAGGAGCCAGAGGTTGTTAGGAGTTTCCCCTGCCTAGCACTGTCTTGAGTTGACCACCAGATGCCTCACCAGACAACTGGGGATAAAGCAGAGGGAAAGGTGAACTGCAGAAATACACAATACCTCGCCCAACCCAATGTTCATCACGTAGCAGGTGCTGAATAAATACTTCATTTTTCATTTATTGAAAAAATTGCAGACTTGTAAGGGCTTTCCAAATTTAAAAGCTAAGATTTGATTTCCAATTTTTAAAATAAAGATTTATGTTATTTATTTGAAAGGCAGAGTTAGAGAGAGAGGGAGAGACAGAGAGAGATGGGTGGTCTTCCATCCACTGATTCACTCCCCCGGTGTCCATAACAGCCAGAGCTGAGTCAGGCTGAAGCCAGGAACCAGGAGCTTCTTCCGGGTCTCCCACGTGGGTCCAGGGGCCCAAGGACTTGGACCACCCTCCACTGCTTTTCCAGGCACATTAGCAGGGAGCTGGATTGGAGGTGGAGCAACCAGGACTCAACCAGTGCCCATATGGGATGCTGGCACTGCAGGTGGCAGCTTAACCTGTTATGCCAAAATGCCAGCCCCTGATTTCCAATTTTTAAACATTGCACATCCTTTGCCATTCACTACATTCCCCCACAAAGGAACCTTGAAATGAAAGAAGCTCCCTCAAACAATTTTAAAAGCTGAAAAGATAATTATTACATTGTAATACTTAAGCCTATGTGGCATTTCTATAACTTTGTACTTTAAAGTCCAGTAAAGCCAAAATCAGGGTAACCAATTCCGTATTATAAAAATGTTAATACTCCAGTTACAGTTCCTTTTTTTTTAATTTTAAAGATGATTTAACAGCATTAGACAGTACAGAAAAGAGGCAAGGGAATATTTCAAAATGCTACCATTTTAACACCACAATTTCATTTTTTAGACCCTCCTGTCCAGCCATGCACAACACACATACATATTGCACCACAGTTAGCATTCTGGTGATCTTAATATTTTCATCAGACTTAAGTGCACTATGGAAGGCAGAAGAGAAGGACCAAGGAAAATAAAAAATAACCCCCTCCGTTAAACGGTAGCCAAAGCAGCAGCCATTAGTGAACTACCTACAAGAAGGCAGGAACCTCTCTCCTCCCAGCTCGCCTCGGGGAGCCAGCCCAGGACAGACACTGGTGATAACCTAGTAAGCATTTATATCACCACTTAGCCTGCTTCTAACTCCATCCCTGCTGGCCAACGTGCCCAGGGCCCTGCCCTGCTCTGTGACGTGCTCCGAGGAGGTGCAGCCAGCCGGGGCTGCAAGGAGCCAAGCTCAGGCTGAAAGCAAGCACATCTCGTGGGGTGCACGCTGCTCTGGAAGGGAGGTAGAACAGCGCTTTTGTCTACTTAGATGGCACCATCGCACCCAGGGTGCATGGTGAAGCCGTCTATGCGGGCAGTGCTGTGATCACATGGAATATGCTATTCCCTTGCCCGCCTCTCCAGGAGAATGCCTGGTAACAACAGCGACAAGGATATCGCCCATCAGGCTCCAGGCTGCACAGGTGCATACTATGCTTTTGCCATTAGCTCTTCACTTGCGCCATATTTCACAAGAGAGAACGCGAGACTTGGAACGATAAAGCATTATCTATCCTCAGCCGCAGAATGGAAGTCCAGTTGCTCTTGGTTCTACTGGCCGTTCTGGAAAACACAGGAGCCTCCTCCACTTGGTAACCAACAGCCGCACACCCTCATCCTTGTCCATTCTGTTAAGCCAGCAGTTTTGCCCAGGCCTGTGCCCGGGAGTGAGGAAACACCTTTCGTGCAGGGACTTTGTGCACAGGCCATTGGGGCTGCTGATAAGGGAGTCTCACAGAAGCTTGTTTAAAAATAAGTGGTTCCTGACCAAGACAGAAAAGGGTTGCTTGTCAGCAGGACCACACATCCAGGTATGCATGTCTTTTTTGGTGCTACCATTCCTGTCTCAGGTTATTAAAAAATAATATATTGATTACTGCTACTCCAGTTCACACTCGACTTCAGGAAGCTACTTCTTTCAGAAAAGTGGCGAAGCTAGAAAATGAATTCTTTCCTCGGGGCATGGTTTCTCCCACACTTAGAGGCATCTCCGAGCCCATCCACTACCCTCTCACCCACTGTGGGTGTAGACAAGGAGCCCATCAGGTCAGTATGGTTTTAGCCCCAGAAGAGCGGCCACACTGGCTATTTTTAGCATGTCAGGTGCACTCTGTCTGCCATGAACTTGGTATGTTCAAGTGCTTGATTCAACGGCCTCTCTCATTTGAAAGGGAGACTGTTCCAGCCCTCTGCCCACCATAGCTCCCATTTTACAGCTGCTCGTAAAACTCCAAACATGCAGAGATATCTTTAGCTGCGACTCCAGATATTTCCTGTTGAGCTACAAGATGCAATCGTGCAAGCACACGGAGGCTAAATATACCCTCCCGGTCCAGGACTCAGCCGAATAAACAAAGGCAGCATCAACAGGATTTTTTTTAATCCAATGCTGAACAGGTTTTTTCCATTAGATTAATTAAACAATTTAATTTACTTTGGCAATTGAAGTTATTTCAGCAGGTCCCGAGCTTTTTAACACCTAAGCTTCATTTTCTCTCCTGGTTCTACAACTAACCAGAAGCCTTGTGCATTAGTGTTTCAATGCCAGGTGCCCCCTTAGCCCTGTACTTCTACTAGGCTTAAACAGATGGCCCCCAAAGCAGCCTGCTGAAAGCAGCTGCCCCCACTTATTCCCAAGGAATCTAGGCTGCTCTTCAGCTTTGCCCAGGACCTCATTCATTCCTGGGAGCAGGAAGCCTCGAAGATTCCCTTTAAGGAATGTATCTTTTTGGGACCTGAGGAAAGGACAAAAGCGTTAAATTCTTTTTGGATTTAAGCTGGGGAAGGAGAAAGCTCCTCTCTGGAGTCAATCCTTGTCCACAAGGGACGCACAACCCTGAACAGTTGGATTATTGCCCTTGGACAGGTCCTTGGAGTCTCAGAGAAAATTCTGCTCCCCTGAAATCCATACATGAAAATACCACATACCCTATACACCACACACACACACACACACATATCTGGTGTGGAGCCAGATATCCAACCCAGGCACTCCAGTATGGGATGTGAGTGTCCCAAGTGGCATCTTTACCCCTAGGCCAAATGCCCCTAGAGTTCACTTGAAGGGTACCAGTTTTGGCCATCAGTCTAGCAATGGGGCCTTATGTGATATTCACACATTCGCTATCAAGGTTTACTGCAAAGATGAGTTTTAGAATTCCCATTACAGAAATCAGTTCCTCAGTGTGTCCTTCAAGTGGCGCTGAATGTTTATGTAACTCTGTGCACTGGGGACCTATTTGGGGGCCATTGTTATTTGGCGGACACTATTATCCATCAACATGTACTAAGCAGAGGCAGCCATGGAAGCAAAGGCACCAAGCAGTGGACTTGCAAAACCAGTAAGGCAGGAGAATAAGAAATGCACATGAATAATAACAACAGTCTCTCCCCCTGATGAGTGCTTCCCAGGGCCAGGTACGGCTCTGTGCGCACCACGCAGAGGAACTTAGGAAACCGCACAAAACCCTGGGGAGCTGCATCTTTTCTGTTCCCTCTCATTCTTTCAACGAAACCCCAGACCCGCAGGCTGCCGTCAGTGAACGCTTGTTGGAGGAACGTGCATCTGAACACGAGCGGGTGCCTTCTCTGCCCTAAGCGGAAGAGGTTAGGAACCCGAAAACTCCGTCCTGCCTAGTGGTAATTAATGAGACAGAAGGGAGCCTGGGCAGGTCAAGTAGCCGAGGCTGTTGCTGCTGAAGTGGGGAAGGGAAAGGAGAGGAGCGATTGTACAAACCTCTCCAACTCCGCTAAGTGACACTCACTCAGACACTTCTTTGAACACTTTGCAGTGGGGGAAAATCAAGCAATTTGTTCCATTGTCGCGTCTGTTGAAAAGGCTTCCCTTTTGTTTACTCAGCCGAGAGCTTTTACAAATGTGGCTTCTGGAACGGAATAATTTGACTCTTCTATTCAACAGTCCCTCAAGTAGCTCGAAAGAATTATGATCCATGCTGGAGTCATTTTTTTCTTATCGCGTGAGTCTAGATCCTCCGGCTGTTTCTCACCGTCGTGTGACACAGCTCTGGATAACCTCTGGCCTCTCGTGGTCCCTTGGAAAACACGATGTCCGGAGCTGAATGTATTCCAGATAGCATCGGTCGAAATATAAGGGTACAACTGCGCTCCTGAATCTGCAGCTCAATTCAAATCCACGTGTTCTACGTTGTCAGTTCTTACTGCTCTTGTGTTGGAACTCGTCCCTGTTCTGCACACAACCAGCTCCTACCAGACCAAGTTCAATAACGATCATAACAACAGCTGGCAGTTGTAGAGGAAGTTCTGTGCGCATGTGCCAGGGGCTGTGCTAAACATTGTCCCGTGAGTTCCACTTCATTCTCTCACCTACACTCAGGCTGAGTGAACTCAGGAAGTTTGCCCAGAGTGCTAGGATTTGAACCCAGCAGCCTGACTCCAGAGCCCACCTTGTGTCTAACCTACTTTCCTGCCTCCCATCCTGAACTTCGCAATTTTTTCACCTGAATTCTAGATTACCATCTGTGAAGTTGGATCTGAGTTTCCATTTGGTTCTCCCACATCTCAGAAACTCCACATAGACTTTTTAGAACATGTTTGCGGGTTTGCATCTTCACATCTTCCACCATTATCCAGATCCACCGTAGCGCTCCCCAACCATCCCATTAGAGGACATTGTCCACGGCGACACCAATCTGGGCTCCAGTAGGGCCCAGACTTTCAGCCAGCTTCCCAGCAACCTGCCTTTGAATTCCATACACCTCTTTCTCTCTTGTCCAAAAGTCATTGTAGCAGGGGCTGTCAAATACCAGGCTGTTTGAGATCACATCATGTATGTATGCAGGCTGCCCCCACTTAAACCAATTAACAACACTAAGGAGTGGTACAAGAGGTGGCTTCTTTGTTGTCTGTTTTTCACAAATTCTGTGTCTAATCTTTTGTTCTGAGATATTGCCAGGAGTCAATATGATGTTCATGTTTACTGTTGAGTAAAGTGAGCATAGACTGTTAACCTTGTCTCTAGTTTTATAATTCATTCTAGTCTTCCATTCATTCATTCTCAAGGTCAACAGTGTTTCTACAACCATAGATACAAGCTTTTTTTTAAACTTAAATCATTTTCCTTTCTCCCAGATGTTAAAATCACGCAAGCTTCTTATTGAAAATATGCGAAGTGCAGAAATAGGTAAAGATAGCATGAAACAAAATGGCCCAGTAGTCTCAGAGACATCCTTGGACATCTATAATTCTTTTTATAATATCAAAGGCACTGAAGTCATTTATGGCCATGATTTAGGGATGGTCTCCCACACCTAGAGCAGGAACTACAGCCTAATAGCAGGTAGGAGATCCGTGAAGAACTGTTGTTCAAAGTGAAGAGAAAGGCTGGGCCCTGGGCAGGGGCAGGATGGGGCGGGAGGTGGAAGGCAGTGGTCTCCATGCCATGTGAGCCGCAGGCACTCCTCCCTGTCCCAGCAGGCTGGTTCTGTGCACGCATTGGGCTGTAGTATATTGATATTCAAGGCAGTGCGTGGTTGTCTCTCAATCCTCCTGATGCCATCTCCCCGGGAGACTAGCTGGACCGCTCTTCTGCTGTAGTTTTCCTCTGTCTGTCATAACTGTTGTAGCCCATGTGACCCAGCGTGAGAGTTCTATCTGGACACATGTGTCTCTTCCCCTCAAACGTCAGTTTGAACATCAGGGATTCGAGAGAAATCATACGGGCGAGAAGGTTCTCTCTGGGTGACTGTGATTTGTTGGACATCTGTCTCCAAATACATTATGTTCCGTTTAGAGCCAGTCTCGCAACCAATCACTGTGACTCTTCACAGATGGATGGATGGACAAACATCTAACAGAATCGCCTGTCGATTCTCATCAAGAGCAGTTCAGGTGCAGCACTGCCCAGGGGTCCCCTGCAGCCCAGCGAGCCTTTGGATGTGTGATTGATAGTTTGGAAGCGGGGTATCACTCGGTATATTTGTCAGTGGCTGGCAGTGTTCATAAGACTTCAGTTTGGTTCAGCAGAAGCCCTGAGGAAGATGTGACTCTTACAGAGGTGTTTGGGGAAGACACGGGCTCATCAGCAGAAGGCACAGAGAAGAATGAGGAAAAGCCAGCAAGTTCTGATGGAAAATAAAGGGGTGGGGGTAGCAGAAGGGGTCTGAGTCTTGAAAACATACAGAACATCGTCCTGCACTGACTGGCTACGGCAGGAAAAGGGGGAATGAAAACAGCTGTGGCCATCATGTCACGAACAGGGCCAACAGGGCTGGCATTGTGGCATAGCGGGTTTAGCCGTTGCCTTCAACGCCAGCATGTCCTATTAGGGCCAGTTCAAGACCCAGCTGCCCCACTTCTGATCCAGCTCCCTGTTACTGGGCCTGGGAAAGCAAAGGAAGATGGTTGGACTCCTGCTATCCATGTGGGAGACCCAAAAGTTCTACGATCTTTGCTTTGGCCTGGCATGGCCCTGGCTGTCGTGGCCATTTGGGAAATGAACCAGCTGATGGAAGATCTCTCACTGTCTGTCTGTCTGTCTCTCTCTGTGTAACTCTGCCTTGGAAGTAAATAAGAAATAAATCTTAAAGAAAAAAATAGAGGGCCCAAAAAGCCACAAGTAGAGGTTTTAGACACATCAAAGTATGTGTTTGGAATCAAATGAACAGCTAGCCACCTCTGCACACACAGGTAGATAGCAATCAGCTGAAATCGCCACATCTTAAAATAGGAACAAAAAATGTTAAAAGATATGTTCAGATTCTGCAGTGACTCCCCAGCCCTTTCCTTTATACCTAGCAGAGGACGCGCAGGCCAGCCACGTCTGCCTACCAGCAGGGCACGCCCTCTCTCCCGAAGATGCTCAGACTTAGATAGGTGTCTCAGGAAAAGCACATGGTTCTCTCCAAGATAAGTTTTAAAAGTCAGCTTGAGTTGACCTGTGGAAGAATTTAGGAAGGTAGATAATCACAGACCCATCTTCTTTAAAAAAAAAGTTTGTTTGTCTGAAAGGCAGAATTACAGAGAAAGAGGTACAGAGAGAGGTATATCTTCCTCTGGTTCACTCCCTAAATGGCTGCAACAAACCAGGTCATGCCAGGCTGAAGCCAGGAGCCAGGAACTCCACCTAGCCCAAGTACTTGGGCCATCTTCCACGGCTTTCCCAGGCACACAAGCAGGGGGTTGGATTGCATGTAGAGCAGCCTGGACTTGAACAGTGCTCATATGTGATGCTGGCATCACAGGTGACAGCCTAACCCCCTGCACCATGACACTGGCCCATGCAGACCCATCTTTCACCATTCATTCATTCACTGACTCATTGAGTCCCTTCCCACTGCATGACAAGCAGCAATTGTGCCCAAAGACAAAAAAATAGCAAGGGACATCCAGCCTGATAGGGAGATGGCCTGGTGGGCACATGGTCCTAATACAGCCACTAAGGCAGTGGAATGAAGGCAGAGGGTGCATTGACTGCTCAGCGAGGAAGTGGCCAGCCAAGCTGGTGGCAGGGATGGCTTCCCAGGGTGACATTAGAGTTCAGTGTTAAAGGAAGAGCAGGAGAGTTAGGCAAGTAAAGCATGCGGGTAGAGAGGATGGGAAGCAGAGAAAACCAACAGGGAAGAGCAAGACACATTCAGCCAAATGTGGGTAGTGTCAGGGTGGGAGCCAGGGTGGCACAGCCAACAGATGAGACCGGAGCACTGGATCATGAAGCGCACCCTTCCCAGGGTTGTGACTTTTCCCTCGTTGTGGGGGTGCAAGAGATAGGGCTGAGGAATACAAGCACCATCATCACATTTGGGAGCAGAAAAAGGAGGGCGTATTGGAGGGAAGCAAGAGTGGAAAATGGACAACCAATGAGGAGACTGGCAGACTGATCCAAGGGAAGAGTTGAGGGCCTGGCCCAGTGAAATACCAGCTGGGATGAATGACAGGAAGGAAGTAGAACCTACCAGTTTCGCCAATGGCTTGGGCATGTAGACTGAGGGATTAGGGAAGGTGTGGTATGACCCTCTGGCTCAGGCATCAGACTAGCAAGGTAGCAGTATATTTTCAGAGACCAGGAACATAGAGAGATGAGTTAGGCTGGGATGGAGTGAGCGGGCCTGCTGATTCCATCCTGGTTCCACAGTGAAGTGTTTGCTGTAAGAATTTGCTTGCACGCTGGTGGTGGAAGGAACTCAGGTGGTGGGAGACTTAGTCATGCGTTCATATCAGGTTTTGCAAAGCAAGCGAGCCTCCCTGAAACCCTGGGAAGAAGGACAAGGGTTTGGGCTTTGCAAAAGCTGCTGTGAGAGGGGTTCTGACTTTGGTTCTCAAGTACATTGTGTGCTGATTGCCTAGAAACAACCATTGCACCGATGCTGAGCTCAGATGTTGACCCGGCCCAGATCAAGAAGTGGCAGGCAGGTGGGGAAAGAGGGCCTGTGCAATGAGCCGAAGGCTGTCCATGCCTGTAGGACCCTAAGTCAGCTTAGCACAGCCACAGCCAAGTCATTTCCCAAAAAATATTTTATTACCTGCTTGAATTTGCACACCCGCTTCCCCAAAGCAGCTTTCCTGCGGGGTAGAAGTTAGCCAGTGCCTCAGGATCCATTTCAGTTTTAGGCTTGGAGCACTTTACTCCCAGGTATATAATTCCTGGAACATTCCGTGAGAATGTTGAAGGAAGACTTTTTACAGCCAACTTTCTGTCTTCAGACATATGTGATCCTGTGACATGGATCAGCATACTTTCAACTTCCATTTGTAGGTATTGAGGTGCCTAATAAAAACCTTCTCAACATTAAAGGCCTATTTCATTCCACACCGTGGTAGACTTTAAAAGTGAACAAGCATTTATCAATACACAGCATCGTTTTCAAAATCATCGGCTTTTTTCATTGCCAGGAGAGGGGCGGGGCAGTGTTACTGTTCATGCACACGAAACAGCTGCCAGTTGGGTTAGAAGGGTCAAAGCACCCGTCTCCTCTGGAACACTCATAGCTTCCCTGTTTGGAGTTCAGGAACACAATGCGGAAGGCTGCTTTTTCTGCTTTTCCCATGGGCAGTGTTTCCAATGAATTATGTAGATGGACTTCTGGGTTCACTTTCCAGTTCCATTCTCATACCTAGATTTATTCTCTCCCAGATCATGGGCGGGCATTCTGACATAAATTCTGCAAAGCTGGCAATCTGACTTCCAACTTGTGAGAACTTTTCAACCCACTAGGGACTCCACAGTGTCCATTAAATAAATTGAGTTAGAAGTTCTAGAGTAGGGTTGTTTGTTTTTCCATTGTAACCATTGACTTATCCTGAGCCATTGCTGCAAAGTCATACAACCAACTTCTTTGGTGGCGCTTCCTAAACTCCAGCGGTCTCTTGAACAGACACCCATCCCTCTGCTGTGTGTGCCAGCATGTTCAGCTCTCTCCAACATGTGAAAGCTCATTCTCTCTCTTTCTCCTTTTCCCATGTATGTGGGCCAAAACACTAATTGGAAATCCTGAATCAACTCAGCTGCCGTTGTAACAGAGCAATAGTTGCTAACGTGGTTGCCATCCTTGAAGGCACAGCTACCTTTAATCCAAGATGCTCAAGTCATGGGAGTTCCTAGTGAAATAACAGCAGCCGGCTTGCTCCAGTGTTCCAGATGCTTTTCGTTCCCAGAGCCTACAGGTATTATCCTGGCTCATGGCTGTTAGACTGTAGGGCAGCACACCAGCTGTCACTCATAAGAATTGGTGCTGGCCAGCCGGCCAAGCTAACTACAGGAATAAAGACGTGCCTTTTCATTCTCGTACACGGGTCCCTGTCTCTGAGCAGACAGCTGAAGACTCTCAGGTGACAGCCCCAGGGAATAGTGTTTGTGGCTTTCGGGCATCCAGCACCCTGAAGAGACAGGCAGGAGACATTCGATGTCATGATGCTGGTTAAGGAAAGCAGAGGCTGACCCTACCTCTCCCGAGGCTGTGGGCAGGAAGACAAGCAGAGGGGGAAGCTAGGATGATGACATGCTAGAAAGCCATCTTATTTGCCGTGCCTTCCACTCCACTTCATTAGAGAGAAAACTTCAAGAATCACAATTGCACTGAGGCAATTGGCCATTTTTTAAAAAAGCAGAATCTAAAGTATAATCCCGAGACCCTTGTGGATTGCTAATGGGAGTGTAAATAGGTAAAATCTTCCCAGAGGTCAACTGGGAATTTATACCAAAACAGAAGCCTTCAAAACATTCATGCTCTCTGACACAAAATGTTTACTTCTGGGAATTTATTGCAAGGAAAGAATGAGAAGTGTCTTAGGTTTTCTTTTAGAATTAATTAAAATGTTGAAAAATTGAAAATAGTTGCGATGTCCAACCAGAGACAACTGGTTCAGTGAACTTTAACACCTTCATACAATCAGGTAATATGCAACATGAACCTTACTTTACTGGAGCAAATAATTTGGTAGGAAAGTTATTAAGTAATTACCATTTCTGTGGTAATAATTAGCAGTAATTTTTCTTTCCCATTTTACATTTTTTATGGTCTAAATTTTCTGTAGTAGATACATTTATAATCAGAAAAAAATTTTGAGGAAATATAAGCACATGTTTAAACTTTTTAATTAAAAAATCCCATCCTTGACCTTCCTCATACAACCGTGTTTTGCAGAGTTCTATTTTCTGCTTTGTGCACTTGCTTAAGTTTTACACAGTTGCAGTCAAGGGCATTTGCCATTTTCTATATTGGTTTCAACTATCATTATAGATCCATATTACACATGGTCTGTAAGTATCCAATTCATAACTTCACATGACAGCATATTAATGTACACTCATGCAGTAGATAATATTAATTCTGAATCCTGCCTTGGGTGGAGAGGGTTTTCATTACACCCACCCCTGCCCCACACCAGTCCCCAGACAGAATTAATCATCCCTTCATCTGTGTTTTGCTCATTACACAGTTTCTTGTTTCCGTCTGTCTCCCTTCTGACGCAGGCGTGACTGGAGGGCCAGCCAACACCCGTGTATCTCCGTAGGCGTGGTGCCTAGCTCTGCACCTGGAACATGCATTAACACTTGTCCAGTAAACATGGACACATGAAAAGAAGCAGAGATGGACCAATGGACAGACAGAAGGAGCAAACAGACAAGAGTAGGCTTTGGTGGTTTGATATCTATTTGCCTTGAGTAGCCCTGCAAACTTGTGCGTTCTGACCTCAGCCTCAAAAAAATGTGTGAAGAAGGCGAGTAGAGGATCTGTAGTTGCCCTAATACAGACATTTTACCCCTTCAATCATTTGTAAAACTACATTTTATGTCCATTGCAAGTTTTAGTCTCTGGGTTGTATAAAGGCATGTTAGTAATAGTCCTCTTACCAGCTTCTAAAACTCATTTCCAACTTTGGGTCAGGATTTTAACCATCATGCATTTGTCAGACTCCTTCCAAGATGTGTATCCATACCCATAACAGCAGTTCTTAAATGCTCTTAGAAAAGCAATAAATAAGTAAAATATGAAGAAAAGAACAAAGAAAAAAGGCTGCTTAATAGGTTCAGAGTTCTCTGTTTAGGATGATGAGCAAGTTCTGGAAATACTGGCGATGGTTACAAGCACTGTGAATGTACTGAACTGTGCACCTGCATAGTCAGAATGGTAAAGTTCATGGTCTGTGCATTTTGCCATGATCAAAGGATGGAGGGCGGAAAGGAGAGAAATGGGAATCAAGTCGTGGGGAGCCCAGTCTTCCTGCAGCCTCTTTTTCACTTAGGAGCCCCTCCTGACCAAGACACAAGACTGAGCAAGTCCCTGGGAAGACGCAGAGAATGCATGTCAGGCTGGGAGTGGATCCTGTTATCCAGCCCCAGCAGATACGCCCAAAGAAATCGCCCCTGCCTGCAAAACCATTGCCATCCCACTCTCTCTCCCTCCTTTTAGCTCTTCCCAAGTTCACAAAGAGGCCGCTGATGGCATGAGCATTAACAGCCTGGAGAGCTATGGAGAGGGACTTCTTGACCCTTTAATCGATGGCCTACTCCTGGCTTTTTTTTTTTTTCCTAGAATCAAACTAACACCATTTCAGTTCCAGCCCTGTGCTCACTTGGGTGGCTATGTTACCTCTTATCTGTACACATGCTGCTTGGAAGAAAGATGAGCAGTGTTGTGGGGCAAAGATTTTTTTTTCTAACTATCACTTAGAAGGGGCTACGGCCAAGCCTGGCTTTGAATGAAGCCGTGAGAGCGGTGTCCTGCCTTCCCCGTGACCTGGGGACATCCCCAACTGGCATCTGCTGGTCCACAAAGAGCATGGGAGTGGTTGTCATTGCGCCCTTCTCTTCAGAGGTGAGGCTGTGAGCATGGGGAGAACCCAGGTCCAGTGCGGTTGCCTGGGGGAGGGAACTCCGCCACTCTGGTCTTACCGGTTGTGTAGGGAGCTGGGCCCAGGTTACCACGGGGCTAACACACTGCACCTCATTGTTCCCGGGGTGCACATTTTTACATCTCTGAAATCAGGATCATTTTGCAACTGAGGGCATGCTATAGTTTTCAGGCAACTTTTTTTCTCTTTCTAATAGTGTATAATAATGTGCCTTAATATGTAGGTGTCTGAGAGTTGATGAAATACAATATGTTTGGGAGAACCTAAAGATAGCCATCAGTAACATTTTGTAGAAATTGTTGAAATATCTACCTGCAAGGAAAGTCTGCGTTTGAATCCCGAGTCACAGGCAAGGGAGAAGACAAGGCTGCACAGGGCCAGGAAGGTAATTATAAGCTTCAGATTTCTGCTGTGAGGCTCAGACCACAGCCGTAATAAATGCGATACAGCCATATTTTGACGTGGCGGCTCCTTGGAGGTCTCTGCTTTGAATGTGTACCTTTCTTTATCAGAAGGAGTCCTATTATATCCTTGCAGGCCAACTCCATGAGAAATAAGAATGGGTTCTTTGTGGATGAGAGGTCAAAGATGTCATTGTAACTCTGTGGCTTGCTGTGGACAACACTGTGACCTGGGCTGGGTTTATTTCACTGTCCTCTTTCCCCCAACCCCCAGGCACAAGACCCCACCCCCTGCTTCCCCTGGATCCATCATACCTGCCTGTCTTGTGTATCATCCCTTAGAACTCAAGCACTCTTTAGAGTTAGGGGCTCTGTGTTATGTAAAGGGACCTTTACAAGGTCATGGAAAATGAATATAAAAGTATGATGTTATTTTGGTTCAAAAAGATTTGACATCCATACATAGTTTTTTCACAATACGCATTATACACATATTATGAAAAAATATTTGTAGCAAAATAAACCGATATGGGGCCGGCGCTGTGGCACAGTAGGTTAAAGCCCTGGCCTGAAGCGCCAGCATCCCATATGAGCACAGGTTCTAGTTCCAGCTGCTCCTCTTCCAATCCAGCTCTCTGCTATGGCCTGGGAAAGCAGTAGAAGATGGCCCTAGTCCTTGGCCCCCTGCACCTGCGTGGGAGACCCGGAAGAAGCTCCTGGCTTCTGGCTTCAGATCGGCGCAACTCCTGCCGCTGCGTCCATCTGGGGAGTGACCCAACGGATGGAAGACCTCTCTGTCTCTGCCTCTCCTCTCTCTGTGAAACTCTGACTTTTAAATAAATAAAATAAATCTTTAAAAAAAGGAATAAAATAAACTCATACTTTTAATTCCATTTTTCTGCTTTCATTTGAGAGGCAGAGACAGAGGGAGAATGTGTGTTTCCATACACTGGTTCACTCCCCAAATGCTTGCAATGGCTAGGGCTGTGCCAGGCTTAACCCAAGAGCTGAGAACCCAATCCAGGTCTCCTGTATGGGTGTCTGGAACCCCATTACTTGAGTCATCACTATCTCCCAGGTTGTGTGTTGGCAAGAACCTGGAGTTAGGATCCAGAGCTGGGTACCAAACCTGGATGTAGGATATGTAAGTCTTAACGCCTTGGTTGAATGCCCACTCCCATGTCTCCACCAACCATTTGAGGTACCCTCATGTGTAAGACCATGCCATGTAATATTTGAAGTATCCTAGTATTCTTCTAGAAAACCTAAACTCATATGCAGACATGTGATATTGACACAGACACATGGAAAAGAGATGTTAAGAGACATTTTGTTATTTTGCACATCATTCCTAGAGGCAACCACCATCCCACCCACATTTAAGACTCATCCTTTGCTCACTCGACATGCCAGATCCCGAGTTAGGGCCCGAGGACTGAGGACTGATGTTCAGACCCCACAGCCCCTAACTTGGGGAAAAAGAGTGATTAAGAAGACAACTTGCCAGCTGTCCCAAATGAGAGGAGGGCTTCTCCATTTCTAATGCCCATAAAACAAAAGTGCTCCTTTTGGGGTGAGCATCATGGCACAGTGGTTAAGCTCAGGCTATGGGCATCCTGTATGCCAGGGATTGAATCCTGCCTCTGCTTCTAATCTAGCCTCTTGATAATGTGCATCGTGGGAGACAGCAGATGATGGCCCAAGTACTTGGGTGCTTCTGCTGACATGGGAGACCTGCATGGAGCTCCTGGCTTCTGGCTTCAGCCTGGCCCAGCCCCAACTGTGTGGGCATTTCAGGAGTGAACCAGCAAGGGGAAGACCTCTCTCTCTCTCTCTCTCTTCATTCTACTCTCCATCACTCTGCCTTTCAAATAAATAATTTTAAAAAACAATGTTCATGTTCAACAGTGGCCAAAAATTGGAAATGTAAAAGCAACACAAAAGCCCTGCTTGGAAAACCTCCTCCCACCCCCATTGAAAAGGGGTGGGAGCAGTAGGTGTGAGGCCTGAGGATAGGAAATGCCCGGATGAAAACACGTCAGTAGCTTTCAAAATTCAGAATTTGATGGTGGTAGGCCATTTTTAGGTAAAGTACACAAGAAAGTTAATTGAGCCAAAAGGAGGCATATCTGGGTCTTTAAATTTATTTTTTTACTGACAGCACAAGGGTGCACATATGCTGTGGGGTCAGATGGAGTGGACAATGCAGGGGTGACTTCCAATGTGTTAGGTTTCATCCAGTGGCATGATATGGTTTAGATGCAGCTCAATCAGATCCAAAGAGGATTGAAGGCTTGATATCTCCAAGGAACAAAGAAATGAAGGCCCCGAACCGCACCAGAGACCACTGCCAGCGGCCTCCTGGTTTGCAGTTAGCACAGAGGCAGCAGCTACAGAGCCGTCGTCAGGCGGGCTGGCAGCCCACCGCCAGGCCTCTCCTCTCCACCCATCAATGGATTTTATTGAAGCTGGAGAGTGACCCACAGGGGACCGGGCATCAAGTTTCTACAGCTTCTAATGCCACCTAGGAGAGGGCTGGGGAACTGGCACCCTCGCCGTCCCCCCCTGTGCAGCTATGGGAGGTGGGAGATGCTGCCCCTCCCTCTCCTTCCACTTAGCCTTGAAATATCCTGTGGCCCACGAGCTGCCTGATCCTGGGGGCTGGAATTCTTGCAGATGAATTCCCAAGCATTCTGCCACTGAGTTCCTTGTATTTTCACGGCTGTGTTTGGCATCCTATTGGCACTTCAGGGTACAATCAAATTCACTGTCGCTCGAGTGACATGAATAATCCATCCATATTAATGAAATGATAGCTGTTCCTTGCCATCTCTTTTCTTATTTTGAAGCTGATTGCAAATAACATGAATCCCACTTTTGGAGGAGGGGGGAATGGATTTTCTTATTCAACTCCACCATGGAGAGGGAGAGACAAAGAGATAATGGAAGAACGGTGGTGCAGAATAACTGTAAAATAATTACTGTGTTGCTCAGAACTCTGTGTTATTCATCCGTGTAGTGAGAGCTCCTGTTTGGTACCACACTTGAGTGGCAACCTCACCAATGAGCATTGCCGGTGCCGGTCTGTGGATAGCATGTGCAAATAGAATATGTCCAGAAGTGCACATAAAATTGGCGCTACATGAACGTGGCCTCCATGTCAGGTCCTTTCCTGCATTCTGATGGACTCATGTCTTCCCAGATTTTTCTGATTGGTGCCCCTCCCCCCCCCCGCCCCGACAGGTGCCAGAGCTCACAGGACAGAGGAACTGGTCCTGTTGCAGGAGTACTGTCTGTGATGAGGTGTACAAGTAGCTCCCGGGGCTGGGTTTTTGCCTCAGAAAACAATCAGATTTCCCCTCTGCTCTGTGAGAAAAGCGACTAGGCAGGATATACATGCAAAGATCTATGTTAGGCTCCGGCGCTGTGGTATAGCAGGTAAAGCCACCCCCTGTAGTGCCGGCATCCCATATGGGCACCAGTTCAAGTCCCAGCTGCTCCACTTCCGATCCAGCTCTCTGCTATGGCCTGGGAAAGCAGTAGAAGATGGCCCAAGTCCTTGGGCCCTTGCACCTGCATGGGAGATCTAGAAGAAGCTCTTGGTTCCTGGCTTCGTATTGGTGCAGCTCTGGCCATTGTGGCCATCTAGGGAGTGAACCAGTGGGTGGAAGACCTCTCTCTCTCTCTCTCTTTCTCTCTCTCTGTAACTCTGCCTTTCAAATAAATAAAGAAATCTTAAAAAAATAAAAAAGATCTATGTTAATGCTACAACCCTAAAACTTAGCCTCCTGGTGCTTCAGTGGTGGCTGCTGCTGGTGAAAACGTTTCAGCATTTGAACATGAATGTCTGCTTCCTATTTTCTGAATCTGTGTTAATGCAAAGGAACCTGAGAAGCAAAACTGGGAGGTGGCCAAACATGAACGTGGCCATAAATGTATATAATCAGAATATCCCGTATCTTTGTGAATATAGGGACTATACATCTATAAACCATTCTTCATCTGCCCCCATTGAAGGAATGATGTTTCCTGAGGCAGACAATACTTGCTCTGTCTGAGCTCTTTTTAGAACTGCGGGATGGGTTTTCTTGGCAGGGAGTTTGGGGGTCCCGGCTGGGAGGAAGTGACCTCTGGGATCTGAAGGGCTTGAGCAGCCACAGATCACACCCACATCGTGTGCATCAGAAATGCAGGACCAAAGCCGGTGTGAACACCAGGAGAGGATCTCCACTGAGACCAGCCACGCAGAGCCAGGTTGACTTGGCGGGCCCTGAAAATGGCTGCAGGAAAAAATACCTGCTTGGGTGGAGACCCTCCTTCACTCTTCCCTGCCATTCCACGATCCATAACCTCAGGAGCAGCTCCCTGGAGTCGGTCAACTTTCCAAAGCTAGTTGCATTCAGACTTGAAGGAAAACAAACCAAAAATTCAGCCCCTCTACTCAGAGCACCTTTTATTCCTTATCCCAGATGCTTATGAGGAAGTCTTCAAAAACATTCATGGAAAATACACATTCTCAAAAAACTAAGCGTGGGTCCAGGGTTTTCCTTTTTTTTTTTTTTTTTTTTGCACCAGTATACACTTATCTTCTCATTGCATTTTTCTGTGTACTTTTTGAAGTCCCCTTGTGTAGACATCAAAAGCACAGCTTTGGAAAAGACTGTCTCAGCCTGACCTTATCCTGATTTGGGGATCGATGTGGGGCGTGCCTCCAGAAAGTTCTGTTGCTGTGTCCTCCCAGCCTGACTTCCTCTCCAGCAGCAGCCTGCTCCCTCGGTATCAGCCGTGTCAACAGCTTCTGCGTCTTGTCCTCTTCTCTCTGTTTTAGATGCTCAGTGTCAGATACCCTTTTCTGCCATCAGCTCTTGATTGGATCTCCCTTCCTCTCAGCTTCCTGACCTCCCTCCTCTCATTGAGGTCCTTGTGTCTCTGTTGAGGTGGGCTCTGTAGTGCCTGGATGGAACATGATCGGCCTCAGGCCTCGTGGTGACCAGCTCTGGACCTCCTAACCTAAGAGGTGTCTTATCCGATAGCGCAAGTGTCCTACTCAATTCCCCAGTGCTGTCTTCTTGATCAGCCCCTGAACAATTTCAAGGGCTTGGAGGTGGCCTAATGCAGAGCCTGTGTGTGGACGCACGCGTGATGCAGCCCAGGCAGTGATCCTGTGAGGTGCTTTCCTGGTCCCTGTCAAGGGCCCCCCTCTCCCCTACGTCTCAGCATGCAGCCCAGTTGTTCTTAGTCAGTAGCAATATTCAAAGCAGGTGCACAAGGAACAAGTATCATACACGATTTTTGTAGAGTCTCTGCCCCCAACACTCATTCTCTAACTAGAAGGGATACAGAGCCTCGATGGGAAAATTGCTGCCTCAAAGGAGGGGGAGGTTGCCCTGTGCTCTGTGCCCTCCCCACTCTGCCCAACTCCCAAGCGACTTTTCCTTCTTCAGTTGGTGCAGATAGCGTGGATTAAGTAGGAAGTTCTTCCCACCTGGCAAATGCCCTCAGCTGGTCTGGAATCCTACTGAAGTCTGAGTTCTCTGTGTACAGAGAGCACCTTTTCCGTTCACCCCTTGGCATTCCCCAGAATACAGGCTGACCGCATCCAGAGCGGCACAGATCTGGGATAGGCAATCAATGAGAAACCACAGGTGCCAGTCTCTGCCCACTAAGTCAAATCGGAGCCCAGTGGTCCAAAACTCCCCCAAAGCAGAAACCCGCAAGAGCTGGCCGGGCCTAGGCCAGCAGACGCCAGCAGCCTCCTCCCAGCCCTGCTCTCCCTTGGCTTTTTATTACTTTGACTTGATCAAAGGAAGGAGAAGCAATCAGTCTCTCTTCCACTTGTTTAATAAAAGAAAACATCATCATAGTTTGACACATTACTTTTGGTGGATGCACAGGAAGAATATCCTTTATGAGAAAGGGAGACAGGAGGAGAGGGGGGAGGGGAAAGGAAAACAGATTGGCTGTCTGCGGAGGTCCAGTGTCACATGTCCGAGGCATCTTGTTCCTTTGGACACCGTGGGAAAGACCATGGCAACGAGGGGCCCGCAGAGCGAGGGAGACAGACGGGGAGACTGGCAGCCCCTCCCTGAAGACAGAGCAAATAGGTGAAGCCCCGTGGTGATGCCAGCGCCGTGGTCTGCAGCCTCCACTGCTTTTGCTGTAGGGGCAGGGAGGTTTTCAGAGCGGCTTTTCCATTTGTTCAGCCAAGACACTCATCTCGGAGCTGCTGATAGAAAACATGTTTTTACCTGGAACCACCAGTGTGTTCCCAGCTTCAGTCATGCATTTCAATGGCCTGGCTGCTTGTGTACTGATTAACTCTTTTGTTAGAAGCTATACCGTTCCTACCCTCACTAGTGGCGATATAAAAGTTTGGTGCAATAAATGCAACATTAACTATCTTATAAACAAAATATAGCATACTATTTCTATGCAAATAAGATGTAGTGCTAAGACCGAGTCACGTTCCGGCGATTTTTATTCCATCAACTGCTTAAGCCTAGGAAATATTTGGCTATCAATTTCTTATGAATTCTACTTATCATTAAAACTCCTTAATTGGGCCACCATGTAACTCTGTGTTCCTTCGGGCTTTCTCAGAAAAAATTACACATTTAGCAGGAAGGAGGAAGTTGGAGAATCCAGTCAAGGAAGCAGAAAAATGAAAAGGTTCCTGCTTCTCAAACTTTGGCCATGTTTCCTGTCATTAACTGGTATCATCCCTTCATTCCCTGGCTATGCTCTGAGGACTTTGAAAACATTCAAGGTTACCTATTGTCCTTCTCTCCATTAAAAGCCAGGGAGTGGGGCTGGAGCTATGGTTCAAAGGGATAAAGCCACCACCTGTGACACCAGCATCCCATATAGGCGCTGGTTTGAGTCCTGGCTGTTCCACTTCTCCAGCTCTTTGCTCATAGCCTGGGAAAAGCAATGGAAGATGGCCCGAATGCTTGGTCCCCTGCCACCCATGTGGGAGACCTGGATGAAGCTCCTAGCTCCTGGCTCCTGGCTGCGGCCTGGCCCAGCCCTGGCCATTGTAGCCATTTGGGAAGTGAACCAGTGGATGGAAGAGCTCTCTACCTAACACCCGACCCCCAGTAACTCTGACTATCAAAGTAAATAAATAAATCTTTACCAAAAAAAAAAAAGCCAGGCAGTGTGTTTAAAACACTGCATACTACATTTGCGTGTAAATGAATTCAATTTTTAAAAATGGAGAGCACACAGAGCATGAGATTGATGCACTGCTGACGTGTAAGCAGGGAGCGCCGTCTCTGCCCCATTCCTGGTCACCATGTGCGCTGAGCCGAGTGAGAATGAGGGACCGAAAGTAAGTGGGAGGAGGTGGCACCCAGTGAACCAGGGAGTGACCCCAGACATTTGCCTGTGGCGACAGGGCGTGAATTCTTAATTCTTGCCAAAATAGACCTCACAGGCAAACTGGAGTCCACTCCTCAGTTCCCACGGTCAGTGACAGCCTCCCCTCACCTCCTGGCCACCCCCAGCCCTTCCTGCCCACCCTTCTCCTGATCTCCTGATCCAGCCCCATTCTAATCTCTGCTTTACCTGACACCAGCTTCATCTCCTTAAAGTAATGCGTTTATCGTTTAATCCCCTCGCAGAGCCCTATGGCTCCCTGTGTCCGTCAGCTGTCAGGTGGTGCTGCCAGCCTCTGGCCTGTCTGTGGTCAGTGCCGGGGCCCCAGCAAACACCTCCACTTCCCACCTTGCAGATGGCTGCTCCTTCCTTTCTTGGCTTTCTCTTCTCGTGCAAATCCAAATCCACACTCCTTTCAAGGCTGCCAGTGAAGCACTGCCTCGTCCATGAGGCTCTGCCCAGGCAGAACCAGAGAATTTACAGTGACTTGCCCAGAGCCAGTGAGCTGTGGAACCCATGTGGCAAACCGGGGAATTTGAATGGAACCCAGGCATATGCCACGTGGGTTCACCCTTGAGCAGCTGGTGTCTCCTTCCAGCGTCTCACTGAAGGCAAACCTGGCTCTCTGCCTGGCCTTAGTCCTCCAGCCAAGGCAGGGCCCTTGCCATCCCACCGCAGCACCTGCCCTGTAGGAGGTCCTGGAGGCATTGCTTGCATACCTGAGCTCTTTAAAGAGTGTGATGCCCACCTCAATGGAAGGAATGCGTTCCTGACCAACTACGTGTTCCACACATCATGTTCTGCAGAAAGTTTTGTGGCGTATGCTTGCTTTCTGGGTGACGGATGTGTCCTGGCCATGAAGTGCCATACGGTCTTTTCCTCTACCCACGTCCAGAGTAAAGATCACCACCTGCACCCGTGGGCTTCTGTGTCATATTAAACAAGTCAGTTACTTGCTTGTTTTGTTTGTGTGTGTGTTTTAACTGGGAGTATTTAAGAAAAGTCCACTCTAAGATCTAGAAAGGTGTTGCTGTGGATTCATTCTGAGAAGAGGAGCGTGGTGGGGGCAAGAGGTGCCGAGTCACCACACAGACCCTGGGAGTCGGGTGAAAGCGGGCCAGAGGCGAGCAGCTCGCAGACTCGTTTATTTTAGTTGGTGCAGCAGCTTATATAGCCAAGGCAGTCAATCTGGTCAAGGAGCCGTTTATGCAGTAACCAATCACTGCCTGTTGCTAGGCAAGCTCCTTTGCCAGGTGGGTTCTGCTGCCATTTCCTGAGTAGCTGACGCTCGCTCGCCAGTGCCATCTTGGCACGGCCTTCTCATTCCACCACAGACAGTTGCAGCTTCAAGTGAAAGGAATTCAGCCCCAGGCACTCCTACGTGGCCACAGCTGTGCTCTCCCCAGCTCATCGCCCTTCCTTATCTGAGTCCCTTAGAGAAAGTGGATCAGAGCAATCCAAGCCTCCCTAGGTTCCTACCCCAAGAGTATGTTCATCTTACCACAGGCAGATTTGGGGTATGCCCCCCCGAAGCCTCGGGGAGGTACAGGGAGCGCCAGGGACCCTGCACAGCCACTGATGTGCTGTGGTGACAGTGGTTCACTCCCCAGAAGGCCATCAACAGAAAGCCCGGAAAGCCAATCCGAAACCAGGAGCTTCTTCCGGGTCACCCACATGGGTACAGGGGCCCAAGAACTTGGGCCATCTTCCACTGCTTTCCCAGGCCATAGCAGAGAGCTGGATCGGAAGAGGAGCAGCCAGGAGTTGAACCAGTGCCAATGCAGATGCTGCCACTGCGGGTGATGGCTTTACCCACTACGCCACAGTGTAGGCTCCAAATGCCTCTTTAAAAAATTTATTTATTTATTTGAGAGGCAGAGTTACAGACAGGGAGAGACAGAGAGAGGTCTTCCATCCACTGGTTCACTCCCCAGATGGCCACAATGGCTGGCGCTGGGCTGATCCAAAGCCAGGAACCAGGAGCTTTTTCCCCGGAGCACTTGGGCTATCTTCCACTGCTTTCCCAGGTGCATTCAGAGAGTGGGATCTGAAGTGGAGACTTGAACCCATCTGGGATGCCAGCACCGCAGGCAGATGCTAAACCTTCCATGCCACAGCGCTGAACCCTGTGGCTGCCTCTTAGGGCAGTGTTCGCCAAGTCTCTTGTAGGAAATGATCAGTGAAAACAAAGCCCAGACAAAGTAAGGTATATAAAGAAGGGGATCTCGTCCTCGCTAGCCTGTGCTGAGCGTTGCAAAATGGGGACCTGAGACAGGGTCAAAGTTCAGTTGAAAGGTGCGCGGCCCCCACTTTCACCCTCTTCCACATACACACACTTAGGCGCCTCCGCAAGTTCCCAGCTGTTTATATTTAATCTCGGCTTCCAGAAAAGGTTGGCTTGACTTGGAAGGATGTAATAGCGGCTGCCTGAGAAACTGTTGGACCAGGGGACCCCAAAGGGAGAAAGAAACATGGAAGAGAATGTCGAGTCAGGAAAAGGAAGGAAGTGTGCGTGTGTGTGCGTGTGTGTGCGTTTGTGTGTGTGTGTTAGAGAAATGGCCTAATGGGGAGGAGAAGCAGAAACAGGCTCCCTCGTGCTGGAAGGACCTCTGGGGGCACAAAGTCCCCAGAGCAGTGCGCAGCTCCGCCTGTCGCCTGTCGCGGGCCCGCGGGAGTGAGGCGTCGCCTGTGCGGAGTTCAGCTTCCAAGGTGCAGCCTCCTCTGAGACCAGTGAGCCGCTGAGGAAGCCCTGTAAGGAGGCGAGAGGTTTGGGGCGGAGACTTTTGAGAGTCCTGCAGCCGCTCTAAAGCAGGGTGCGCAGCGAGCCAGCTGCAGAGAACCAGTCCTGGCCACTTTGGGGGAATTCGGGGCTCGGTAGTACACATTTGGGATGACGTCATGGTGAGGCGGTCAGCCTGGGCTAGGCAGAAAGGGCTAGAAAACTGCTGACACATCCCAGATGCCTAAGCAAAAAATATTTGTGCTTCTGGAGGTGTTAAGTGGCAAACGATATTTGGCACAAACCCCCCACCTTAGAAGTCTGTGTTGCTCCTGTCAACAACAGTGGATTTATTCCTCACAGCAATGTCTCCTTCCTCCTGGGGTCCAGTGCCGTAGTTACCGAACAACTCCGTTTTTCCCCTACGCAGAAGGTGGTCATTTGTGAACAGGGGTAGTTTCTTGCATGAGCCTGAGGAACTGGTGTGATCATTGAGAAAGAAGAGAAGATGGATTGAAAGCATGAGCCCCCCAAAAACTTTCTAACTGCCTCATTTCGGTTAAGAGTGGTGATGACGCGCACAAACCGTTATGAGTATCTGTTACGTGCCCAGCGTTGACTCATGCTATCTGAGAGAGAAGATCTGGGGAAAGGGGGTGACTCCTAACTCTTCCCAGATTCCTTTGGGTTACTATATAGGTGAATGGAGTGAGTGTATGTGTGTGTGGTGTGTAGGGTGTGTGGTGTTTTCATGTATGGATTGTGTGCCTATGTGTGGTGTGTGTATGATACATATGTGGCTATGGTGTGAGTGTTTGCATGGTGTGTATGGTGTGGTGTGTGTGTGTGTGTGTGTGGTAAGCAGCCTAGAGCAGTGTTTACTGCAGTGCAAGTCAAATTGGGGAAACTCTGAGGTCCCTATTTCTAAGGAGGTTTTTATCCCAGTTTGTCCTTAAGTCTTCCAAGGTTAAGCAAAGACCTGAGCCACTGCTGGTTTTTGTAGTCCCCAAGGATACTTACCAAATTGAGAAACGTCCATAGCGTTTGCAGTGTATTAGCGTCACAAGATAAACAAGGAACCTATAAAGCATGTTTGCTGCTAATGGACTTAGAGCAGTGGGGTCCAATCACAGGGCACCATTTAAAGGTGTAAAATAGATGCTCTTTCACAGGGTTTCTCTGGGACTCCAAGTAAATAAAGCCTTGTTTGAAAACGACCTTGTCTATCTAAAAACGCAAACTCAAGGGGCTTTGCGGAGATGAGGCCCCGGGTCAGTTGGCCTTTTGCCAAACCCTGATCCCCACCTGCCCATGGGCCCTCCCTGACCACCTGTGGGCCCTTCTCCTAGACTTGCATCCTCTGAGAAGCCAGCCCTCAGCTCAGACCTGCAATTCTGTGTGTGAATTCTGCCGCCTTGCCCCTGCCCTCATTGTCCTCCGCCAAGTCCTGGCCTCCTCAGAGCCTGCCGCCACCTCCTGGCAGCCCTGCTGCCCCCAGCCTCGGTGTCACATGGCCAGTTGTGGTTTGCCCCGGGCAGGTTCAGCAGTTAGAACAGCAGCGGAGCAGGCGGGCGGGGACCCTCCCGCTGGCAGCCTGTGCACGGAGGGCAGAGCAGGGCCGGGAGCAGGCAGTGGTGCTCTGGGCCACCCTCCCGAGGCCGCAGAGGGTCTGGAGATGCCGGGGAAGCTCCGTGCCGTCCGTCTGAAGCAAGCCCCGTCTTCCTTCCCTTCTTCTGCCTTGCTGTGGCTGCCACCGAGAGCTCCATTGGGCAGCGTGGTGGTGCTCTTGTCTATAAATGGCAACGTTGGCCTGCCTCCCAGTTTAACACAAGATAGGCCTGGGCATCCGTTATGCAATCTTTGCCCTGATGACTTCATCAGAAAGGGTGGGGGCAATAAGAAAGGTTCGGGCCGGGGAGACGGTAGCTGCAGAGAGAAAGATCTTTCTGAGCCGCATGGCTGCAGACAGCTGAGACGGCACCACCTCCCTCTTTAAATCGAGGGCAGAAATGTAGCAAACCTACGGGTGAAACAAACCTTACAGCACAGCTGACAAGCCACTTACTGCCCGTGCATCCTGTCACTGGCCACTTGGGTGTCCGCAGAGACTGGTCGCCCCCATGGGGCACGGAGCGCAGCTGGTGGCTCGAGTTTTCTTCCAGGCCCACACGAGAGACGGCTTGTGGAGGCCAGCTGTGGTTTTCCACCTTCGCTCACATTCTTGAACTCTGCAGGTCTGCCTGGCTCTGGCCAAGCTCTGTGGTTTGGAGCCTGGACTGGTGAGAAGCCACGGGGAGCAGGTTGGTGCCACAAAGGGCAGAGTTGTCCCTGGGACAATGTCAGTGCCTTTCAGCAGCCTCTGTGGGGCCAGAGAGCTCTTTGTGGAAGTGATGAAAAGCCAGCCTAGCAGCCGAACCTGCAGCCAAATCCCATTGTCTCAAAGGGGCCCTGCCTGGAGGGCGCAGTGGGCTGGGGAGAAATGGCCCAGGGCCCAGATGCCCTCCAGGCCCCTGCTGAATGGACTGTGTCCCCATTCATTGTCAGTTTAAGCTTATACTGAATGAGTTGGAAACAAGAGTCCTATTTATTAAAAGTAATATCATATATTAATAGAAAAATTTCAAGAGTCTAAGGGCCTGGCATTATGGTGCAGAGTGGTTAAGCTGCTGCCTGTAACACTGGCATCCCATGTGAGTGCCAGTTCAAGTCCCAGCTGCTCTGCTTCCAACCTAGCTCCCTGCTAATGTGCCTGGGAAAGCAGCAAAAGATGGTCCCTGTGGAAGACCTGGATGGAGTCCGTGGCTTCTGGCTTTGGCTTGGCCCAACTCTGGCTGTTGTGACCATTGGGGGACTGAGCCAGCAGATAGAAGCTCTCTCTCTTCCCACCCCCGGAACTCTGTCTTTCAAATAACTAATCTTTAAAAATTAAGTAAATAGCCTGCGCTGCGGCTCACTAGGCTAATCCTCCGCCTGCGGCGCCGGCACCCCAGGTTCTAGTCCCAGTCAGGGCGCCGGATTCTGTCCCGGTTGCTCTTCTTCCAGTCCAGCTCTCTGCTGTGGCCCAGGAAGGCAGTGGAGGATGGCCCAGGTCCTTGGGCCCTGCACCCGCATGGGAGACCAGGGGAAGCACCTGGCTCCTGGCTTCGGATCAGCGCGGTACACTGGCCGCAGCTCAACGGCCGCAGCAGCCATTGGGGGGGGTGAACCAACAGAAAAATAAGACCTTTCTCTCTGTCTCTCTCTCTCTCTCTCTCTCTCTCTCTCTCACTGTCCACTCTGCCTGTCAAAAAAATAAAATAAAATAAAATAAAATAAAATTAAGTAAATAAAAAGAGTGTAAAAGTAAAATCACTTGTAATCCTTGTCTATCAAGATGATTCAGCAGCTGGGGGTTTAGAAACTGCTTTATTTGCTCCCGCCCGTGCCCATATACGGTCAGCTTTTCTCTGTGTGATTAGGTAGCCTGCAAAAGCATGATTCTTATTGGCTGCCTAGTATTCATGGTATGGATGTACCATAATTTATTTCATCAAGCTCCTAGTGTTGCCCACTAATGAACTTTTAACCAATTTAGTGGAATTGGTGGTGGAATTAATCACATAAAGGGATCAAAAGGACTCTGTAATTTACATGGAAGGCAGAGGAAAGGCATAACTCCAAATCGCGTTTCTACTGGGGGGACCCATGGAGTCTACGAAGCGCTGATCAGGACAAATGGTAGTTTTGTCGTCTCTTCCCCCAAGAAAGGCCTCGGCGGCCTGACCTCTCCTCTGGCTGGTGGCACTGCACATCCTGGGCTGCACCACCCCCCTTCGCCCGTTCCTTAACAGCCAGCGAGGGTCTCATGGAAGCGTCGAGAAGCAGCACGTGTCGGGCTGTCCCGTTCTCTCCTCTCCATCCCTGGTGTAGCTGTAGGCTAGGGCACATCATAGCAAATTAGTCCACTGGGTTCAGCAGGTGTTTTCTGTTGTTCCGCTGTAGACCCAGCTCTGTGTCGGGTGCCGGGGAGACCTATAGGCCAGTCCCCAAGGAGCTAAAGACTTGGCCAGGAGTGATGCCATAGATGTCCTGCTGCCAGCAGATTATCACCCGTCAGCGTTGGGAAAGCTGGAGCTTTCTGAGGCTCTTGTGTCACTCGGTGACACCTGTCACTCAGCAGGGCGCAGTCAGGCACAGACCCTGACTGAGGGCGTGGGAACTGTGTCTGCACACCGGGGGACAAGATTACAGGAAACAGAAAACACATCGGAATAGCAGGGATGGTTACCTTTGCGTGTTGAAATTCAGTATTGCCTTTTTCTTCCTACTTTTCTGTGTGTGTGTGTGTGTGTTTTTTCCAAATTTTCCCAGTTATCGGGTGGGAAAGGGGAACAGCAAACCACGTGTGTGTGTGTGCGCGCGTTTAAGAGAGAAACAGAGAGCTCCCAATCACTGGTCCACTCCTCAAATGCTCACAACAACCAGAGATAAACCCAGAAGCCAGGAACTCATTCCGGGTCTCCGACATGGGCGGTAGGAACTGAAGTACTTGAGCCATCACCTCCACTTCCTAGGGTCTGGTTAGCAGGGAGCTGCAGGAAGGGGCCAGAGGGGGACACTGACCCCAGGCACTCCAACATGGAATGCAGGCCTCTGAACCGCCAGGCCAGACGCCTGCTCTGCGTGCACTTTTAAAATGCAGTTGCCCATCGGGGAATTAGCTTCCAGGACCCCCTAAGCATACCAAAATCTGTGGACATCCAAGCACCTCATACAAAGCAGTGTTCTATCAGCATGTAACCTGTACACATCCTCTCTCTCTGAATGACTTATGACTCCTAATGGAAATGCTATGTAAACGGTTGTTATGCTCTGTTGTTTAGAAAATAATAATGAAACAAAAGTCTGTACACGTTCAATACAGATGCAGTGTTTTTTAGTAGTTTCGATCCTTGCACAGTTGATTGAACCCTCAGATGTGGATCCCACGGTGACCAGGGGCTAATGGTAGTAGCTTTATCAAATGTGCAGGCTCCACTCCCCTCCTGGAAATCCTAGAAAAATCCACGTTAAGAAAAGTCTCAGGCCCACTATTTTTGGAGCTCAGCTAGAAAGAGAAACAAAGTCGTTCCCTTGCCCAGAGGGTGCGAGGCACGCTTCAGAGGTGGTAGCAGGGACAGCAGTCCCACAGCTGGTGGCCTGAGTGTGACAGTCAGCAGATGCATGTTGGAGCTGAGTTCCTGCTGGGCTGCCTGAGTTCTTCCAGAATAACCGGCTCCTTCTGCCGGATCAAACTACAAACTCAGCTGAACCCTCCTTGCAGCCTTAGCATTGGGCCCCAAGTCACTGCTGTGTGCATTAATGGGCTTCCTAGATGGACACGCTCGGCCTCAAAACTCAGCCTCCAAGACAACCACCACACATCACAAACCAAACCTTTCAGCGCTTGTCTGCCTTCAGAATTTTCTAGACAAAGGGGCTTGGAGGCCCGGGGCAGGCCCTGTTGGAACTCTGCTGTGAATGGATCGCAAGTCAACCCCCCAGACCCAGAGTGAAAATCTCTTCTGGAAAAGTCTGTAACAGATGTCACCACACTGAAACCACATTTCTGCCCTGACACTTGCTCAACTTCAAAGGGAAGTCTAAGGTTTTATGTTTTGTTGCTTCCTGGCACTTCTGGTTGAAGGGTCTAATCGTATGCCCTTTGTTGAAATGTCGAAGTTGATAAAACAGAGGCGTCCCAATTTGGGGAATCAGACCACATCTAAAAACCGATGTGGATGTTCCTGCACTCTGCAGTTGCATGCTTTGATCCCAGTAGCCTTTCTACCTTTTGATCCTTTGTCCAGCCTCCTACCCTATCCCTTCCCACTCTCTACGCTCCAGAGTTCTCCTGGGTGGTCTGCTCGATTAAGACCAGATGCACCTTATAGTGGGTGGAGAAGTCAAAATCCCAAAGATACACGTACTGCCAGTAGCTAGGGGACACCAGGCAAGTTCCTTGGGCTCTCAGTGACTCGGGGTGTTTTTAATCAGAATCATGGTTTTCCGTGGTGCTCCCCGAATATCACACCAGGGAACGAACGCCTAGCGATGTTTGATGCTCCCTTAACAAGGTGGTTACACTGGACTCGGCCCCTGCCTGCGCAAGCTGCCCCCAGCCTCCACTGCGGAGAAGGAACTGGAGTCCCGGCCTTCCTACGAGAATCCTGGCCTTGGGCTCCGCTCCGATGTCACCGGCCGGAGCAATCCCCCAACATCTCTGCGGAATTTGTTCCAAATGCAGAATTTACAAGAGAGATCCAAGCAGCTGCGCACCAGGAGGGCACAGGGCCCACCAGGATGCTTTGCCCTGAGGGTTTTCACCCGGAGGGCCTGCTAAACTCCCCCAGCAGTGGGGATTCGGTAGGCCTGGGAACTTGCATTTCCAACAAGCACGCAGGTGATGCTACAGCTGCCGGACTTCAGCCCAGCGGCGTTCCCAAATTGCCCATACTGCAAGTGGGGGAGGCTGTGAGCTTCCTTCCTGTACCACCCCACTGCACCACCCCATTCACTGCCAAGGAGGAGGAGGAGGCCCGGGGCTCGGCCGAAGGGGCCAGCCGGCCGCCACGCAGCCTCAGCGCGGGCGGGAGTCCGCCTCGTCCCGCGCGTGGACTCGTGCCCAGCAAACGGTCACCCTCGGTACTGGGTTGCCTTCTGAAACCGGAAACGGAGCAGTTAGCACGTTCGCGGGGGGAAAAAGCCTATAGGTCCTGGGCGACATTCCGTTTGGGCTGCAGACGGATGCTGTTTCCTGTGCGTGAATGGCCTGGCCCGGCGCGGGGTGTGTGCGTGCGTGTGGGTGCGAAAGCGCAGGATTCCCATCTGGGCTCCCACGGCCTCGGGGCCCGCGCCCGGCGTCGCCGCGCCGCCTTCTTTGTTAGGGACGCCCGCTCCCGACTGCTTCCTCCGAGTCCGCCGAGGACTTGTAAGCTCACAAGGCTCCAAAATCGCGCCCCGGGGGACTTGGTACGCAAACTCCTCCATCTCCCGCTGGCAGCTCGCAGGCCCTCCCGGCTCGGGCGGTGCGCGGCGCCACCACCGCCCCCTCCCCACCCCCACCCCGGCCCTCGCCTCGGGAGGCAAAGTCGGCCGTGAGCCACCAGGTCCGTGTGGGTCGCGTGGGGGGGGGGGGGGAGGGGGGCGCACCCCGAGCCGGGCGGCGGTGGGTGGAGAGAGAACTCATTTTGTGTGAAGAGGGCCTCGAGTCACCGGGGAATTCCTGGATTGTCTCGGGCTGTCGTGCGCGGTGTCCATCACGCCGCGCGAGCACCATCTGCTCGGTATTATGCTCGCAGTTGCCAGGCTACCTGCTGTACGCAGTAACACTTGACTGCCCGGCCCCGCCAGCGCCGCGGCCGCGCGCCCGCCTGATTGAGCCATCTGCGCGGGGAGGGGCGGTGCGCCGCGGCCCAGGCCGGGCTCACAGCGCCATCTGCTGGCGGCGCGGCGGCGCAGCAGCTGCGGCTCGCCAGCCTCCTCCGACCCCGGGCCGCCTGCAAAAGGCTGCAGCCCCCGGGGCGTGCTCCCCGCCGGCCGGCGCCCCAGCTCACTCCCGCCCCGCAAGCCTTTGGTGATCCACCCTCCCCAGAGCCGGCAGCCTCTGGTTCGCCGCCAGCAGCCCCCCCCCATCCCTCTCACCCAAACACGACGCATGTTCTTGAAGACACTTGAGAGAAAGCAAGCTTGCCCGCGCACGGATTTATAAACAAACAGCTGGCTGTTCTTGGGAGATATTTTTACCGCGGCTGGTTTTTTTTTTTTTTTTTTTTAAGTTGGAAACCTCCTCTTTAGGGAGGTAAGAGTGGTGGGGTATTGTTGTTGTTGTTGTTGTTATTATTATTATTTTACATCTCCCACCTCACTTTAGCCTTTGGAAAATGGCTAAGAGCTTTTCCCCAGAGGGGAAGATACTTAAGATAGATTCCCTGGCTCTGATTTCTTGTGCCTCCCTTTATTTTTGCTGAAACGTGACAGGGTCTGCAGAGAAAGGAGGATCCGCGTCGCCCCCTGGATTGGACGGGAAGAGGCTGGGTTGAGATGCCTGGGAGGACGCCAGGGAGGTCGCTGGGTAGGGAGTGGAGAACAGGCCAGTAATTAAAACTAAAAATACTGCATCATTCGGCTTCAAGGCATCGCGTTTCGTGTGACGAAGGCGCAGCCTGGTTCTCTAATTGCACAACCCAGTGTGTGGCCTCCTCACACACAGGAGCCAGGGCTCCGAAGGCTGACAAGCGACAGCCTTCTCCCTCTGGAAGCCTTCTTGGGGGCTCAGAGAAGCCACCTCGGGTGACCCGGTTGGTGCGGCAGCCTGGCTCTGAGGCACGCAGGGCAAGGGGACACGTCCTCACTGGCTCCCGTGGGACGCGAGGCACAGGGCGTGTCCTCACTGGCTCCCGTGGGAGCTGGTTCCATTGCAAGGCGGCCCTTTAACAATGCACATAGGGCCTCCTGCCCGTGGGTCCCCAGGTTTCCGGAGGGAAGCCTGAAGGCAAAAGCAGTAAAAAGGCTCTCTTTGGGGAAACACCCGCTCCTGGGAGGTAGTGGCCTGCCTGTCCCAGTGGGAAGGCCCTCCCCGCCCCCATCACCACCACCACCACCACCACCAGACACGGAGCTTTTGAAGTGTTTCTTTTGGCCCCAGGAAGACAGAAAGTGGCTGGATGTGTCAACCTTGTCACGCCCCATTTGCCACTCCCTGCCTGTGGGCTGAAGTGAGCAGCCTGGAGATGCCTTCCTGGCCTCTCTCTCTCTCTCTCTCTCTCTCTCTCTCTCTCTCGGTGCACTCCCCGGCTGTGTGGGCCCTGGACACACAGAACAAGAGAGTCTCCCAGCGCCCAAGATAAGCAGAGCCCGGCCAGCCCAGCCCTCTGGGGAACTAGCTGAGGGCAACTTCCCCATCCTCCTAGGGTCCCATTTTGTTTCCTACTTTCTCCTCCTTATCAAAACGAGAAAGTCTCAAACATCCTGAAAAGCCTGGGAAGAAACCCACCCTGCTCATTGGCTGGGTGTCTACCCTTGGGTGTGAAGTCCTTTGTGAAAGTCTCCCATCCATCAGCCCCGTGTGTCTGAAGGTGGCAGGAAGCAGCCTCATCCCATTGGAAGGAGGGCTGGGGGAACAGCAAGTCTTGGGAGCAAAAGGGAACCGACCCCCAGGGACCTGGATCCCTGCCGCAGAAGGGCATAAAGACCCCTCTCATTTTCCAGTGTAAGCTTGGTTCCCTAACATCAATACATAGCTCCCTACCCACTAACTGTGCTCTTACAGAGAGACTACACAGACAAAAACTTAGGGATTGCGGCAGCGGCACTGAGCTGTGAAAAACAGAAGGCAGTGCATTTCCGGGAGGGAGGCGCTACGTACAAGGGCCTTCAAAAAGTCTGCAAATGCGCATTGTGGGAAAACTCTCATGGATTCCAGAAGGTTTTGGCATCAAAGTAAACTGATGACGTATTCCCTGACCTTGTGGAAGGACCCTGGTAGTTACGCTGCAGGCATTTGCCAGGTGCGCTCTGGCGTGGTCACACAGAAGGGCCTGAGCTGCAGGAAGGGCTACTGATTTGGAATCACAGGCCGTGCTGGTGGTCCGCTGGCTGTGGGACTCCCCCCTCACCTGCTGTGCATAAGCTCCCACGCCTCCTAAACTCAGTGAGCTATTGGTTCTGGGTGAGCAAAAAAGAGTTTTGTCTTTGCTTTGTTTTGCTTACTCTGTGTCATTTGAGTGGAGGGAGAGACAGCTCAGGGCACCCATGGGTGGGAAGAAGACACAGGAATGGCTCAGGACCAGGTAATGGCGGGGAGGGGGTGCCACAAGCCCACACTGTGGGGAATCCAACCCAGGCTGTCTGTCCAGGAGGCACGGAGATAAACCTCACCCCTACACTCTGAGAGGCAATTGCCAGAATGATTGACAAGACCCGTACTGAAAGGGTAGCAAAGCAGCAAGAGGAGACACGGTAAAGTCCAGTCGGCTTAAAGCTCTCGTTCTCCACACTCAGTTCTTACGCCTTCGTTCTCATCACAGGGCTTCACAGGATGGCTTGCGTCTGTCTGTGTAGGTGTGTCCATCCCAGAAGTCAGCTCCTCTGGGATCAGAGGGATTGCTTGAAACATTGGCGAATTAGATACTTCTGCAGAATATTCCGACAATCCTTGCTACTGCCAAGTGTGTGTGGTAGGAAAGGAAGTGGCTAGAAAGGAATCCCAGTGTCACCTATGTCTTCTTCCCATCTGCTATTTTCCCCTAACGGTCTACACTGGGGAGCTGCTGAAGACTTGCCCTCCAGCAGTCACTGGGCAGTGTGAGATGAGGTCTTTTACCATGCTGCCTCCCTTCCCTAAGTACCAGTCCTCAAAAGTTGCTATAGGAGCTGGTGCTGTGGCATAGCAGGCTAAGCCGCTGCCTGGGGTGCCGGCATCAAACACGGGCACCGGTTCGAGACCCAGCTGCTCTACTTCCGATCCAGCTCCCTGCTGATGACCTGAGAAAGCAGTGGAACATGGCCCAAGTGCTTGGGCCCCTGCACCCATGTGTGACTCCTGGAGGAGGCTCTTGGCGCCTGGCTTTGGATAGGCCCAGCTCTGGCCTTTGTGGCCATCTGGGGAGCAAACCAGTAAATGAAAGACGTCTCTGTCTCTCCCTCTCTCTGTCTGTAACTCTGCCTTTCAAATAAATAAATAAATCTTTAAAAAAAAACAAAGTTACCATAGGGAATTCAGATAACCAGTCAAACCCCTTGCCTGTCAATCACCCTGGACCCATGCAACTCGGTTCTGTTTGTAAAGCTGCTGGAAGATTACACAGCTTTGGTCAGTGTAAAACATTCCCGGTTCTCACCATCGACAGCCCCTGCCCAGCAGGATTTTTAAACATATATCATAGCTCTCAAATACCAAATATCAGATCTGTTGACTCATAAACTCCAGCAGCCTCTGTAAATGTCTCTGCTACTTGCTCAGAAGCATCTGTTTTGGCCAACGAAGGACTAAGGCGTAGCAGGTGAGGCCAGGATGCCTTGGTCCAGGCTGAAAGTGAGCCCAGCTGGAGGGCTTGGTGACTTCCCTTGGAGGAACACAGATGTTGGTTGAGAACCAGTTTACCTTCCATGAGTGAGTCCCATCCGAATCAAACTGGACCGGGTCTCGGATGCCCCAGGCCCATACTCTATTAAGTCCCCCTCGTAGCCTCTCCAGTTCCACTGGAGTAAGACCCAGCGTGAGAACTTGCGGGAGGTCTGATAGAGATGATATAAATGACACCCTTAGGCCCACGAGCCGGGGCCTCCATCTGCCCCACGTGCCCAGGGGCTTCCATGCTAACAGCAGTGGGTCACTATGTCTCCTGTCTCTTCTCGTCCTCCCAGGAGCAGCATCCCATGGGGCTCCCCCGGACCTCCGGCCCCATGCAGCCCGCAGTGCCCCCAGGCTCGGGCGGCATGGTCTCCGGGAGCAGTCCCGCGGGTCCCGGCTTCCTGGGCAGCCAGCCCCAGGCGGCGCTCATGAAGCAGATGCTGCTTGACCAGCGGGCCCAGCTGATGGAGCAGCAGAAGCAGCAGTTCCTGCGTGAGCAGAGGCAGCAGCAGCAGCAACAGCAGCAGCAGCAGCAGCAGCAGCAGATTCTGGCTGAGCAGGTAACGCGCCCCCATGGCATGACTCGTTCACTCTGCGTGCATTTCTTTGGCACCTGCTGTCTGTGAGGGAGTCACGCAGTTCATGTCCTATGCTCACAGCCCAGCATTTCCTGGGAATCCCAGAACCACCTGCGGGACTGGCACCTCTCCGTGAATGAGCCTTTTTCCTATAAGAGGTTAGGTTAGTCTTCAAGGACGGCCTTCCGCCATCATCTTGAAGGCCCATTTGCCAGACATTTCTTCAACGCAAACCTCGCTCCTCTCCTGATTTCTGCTACGGGGTCTGCATCGTGAGCACACTGCTGGACCAGCTCACCTTCTCCCTAAGCCCACATATTTCTAGCATGAATGAAAAAAAAAAATAATTCAGAGAACTTTGTTTCTTGGAGGAAAGAGGCAGTAGGGGAGGTGGAGGAGGAGCCTATAGACCTGGTTACGAGCCATGGCCTGGAGCAGTAGCAGAACAATAGGGCCGACAGAGCTACCTGGAAACCGGACTGAACTTGGGGTCACAGAGACAGGGCCAACCAGAGAAAATTCCCGACAGCTTTTTAAAAGGAAACCTGGAGGCTAAAGAAGGGCCTGACACAAATACACCTTGCCCGCTGGTGTCTGGGTCCACCCTTGCCATAGAATTCCTCCCGCTTTGAGAGAAGCCTTCCCTGCCCTCTGGCCCTGTCTGCTTCCATCTGCTTCGCCTTCAGGGATGCCTGTGCCTGAGGTAGTATTACCCACCGGGAAAGGCGTGAGGCCGGCCAGAGGAGACCCCCAGGTGGTTCCTGGTGGGGCCTGCACAAGGAAAGACAACACACTGCAGGCTCTTGATTATAGAGCTACTGGGTTGCCATCTAGGGCTCAAGGCCCCACAGAGCTCTGCTTCATAGTTAGCCTTCTAGAATGTTCCTAATAGGATCAGCATTTTTGGAATGGTACCAAGCATCTGCCGCCACATATAGCCAAGATACTGTGTGGGACACGGGCACGTGGAGGGCCCCAGTAGCCAAGAACAGCAGTTCAGCGTCACACCAGTCATCCCCCAAAGAGAAAAATTGTACGGTGGAGCACAGTTCACTCGTGTTCCCTGCTTTCGCTTTTGTTCCTGAACAGCTGTGTAATTATCTCCCTTTTCACCAAGGTCAGTCGGCTGCCTGGCAGCTATTGTACAAACAAACCTCCATCCCTCTCACCCTGCATAAGGTGTGTGACAAGGAACCGTGCTAATATCTCTCAGACAGTGATAAATGGAGCTGCAGAGAGAAGCTGGGCTTCGTAAATCCTCCCCGCAGCCAATCCCAGGACGCCCGCTGCAGGTGCGCCTGATGTTCTGAGCGATGGCTTCTGAGGCGTGTGCTGCCACCAAGGCACAGTGGGAGGGTCCGAGTAGCCAGGAAGAAGGCCGCTGGGCCAGCCCGAGGAGTGTTCCTGCATGGTGAGGTCAGGCGGCGCCCCCACCCCACCCCGGGAGCAAGGCGGGAGGTAGAAGAGCGAGAGGGCAGAGGCATTAGGAGGACACTGTGCACTGGAACATGAACGAAAGGGGACCACCCCTCAGGATCCTGGGCACGGACAGACACAGGGCCCCTCGGGGAAGATGGCAGAAAGGGAAGCTGTGACCTGAGTGCAAGGGGACTGCAAAATGTTTGTGGAAAATGAAATTCAAAGGTAAGCTTATTTTGGTGCAAAAAAAAAAAAAATGAAAAGCACTGAAATTAATGCATGATTTTTTTCATCATATACATTTTCCACGAATATTTTGAAAGCCCCTCGTATGCATAGATTTCAAAAAGTTTGCACCAAAATAAACCTAGTCTTTAATGGTATTTTCCATGTATTTTGCAAAGGGCCGTGTATGTAACTCCTTAGCAGCTGTGTGTCCCGATGGGTGATGGATGCCCCCAGAAAGCTCTCTTACTCAGGGTCAGAATCTTTTCTCTGCTTGCAAAGTGACTTTGGTAAAGCCACCTAACCTCTTTCTGCCAGGTTAGGTTTTAATAATTTCCCTCCTGTAAGTGTTTAGAGGATCCCATGAAATGATTGATGTCTGTAAAAGGCTTTGGGAGCAGTGCTCTCTGCACACATGTATGTGGGGACCTATCACGTGGCCCCAGTGTCAGGCCGTGCATGGAGGAGCTGCAGCCCCAAGTGCCAGCCAAGCCAGTGTAGCAGCTCGCCTGCACTTGGCAACATGCTGATTGCTACAGGCTCTCCCTGAGGTCTACCAGTAGTATGCTCTCAGCTTCCCGTATTTTTTTTTTTTTTTTATAATTTATTTGACAGGTAGAGTTACAGACAGTGAGAGAGAGAGAGCAAGGTCTTCCTTCCGTTGGTTCACTCCCCAAATGGCCGCCCACAGCTGGCACTGCGCCGATCCGAAGCCAGGAGCCAGGTGCTTCTTCCTGGTCTCCCATGCGGGTGCAGGGCCCAAGCACTTGGGCCATCCTCCACTGCCCTCCCGGGCCATAGAAGAGAGCTGGACTGGAAGAGGAGCAACTGGGACTAGAACCCAGCGCTCATATGGGATGCCGGTGCTGCAGGCAGAGAATTAACTAAATGAGCCACAGCGCTGGCACCATGTTTGAGACTAAATATCAGCCTATCCACACTGTGCGTCTTGGTCTCTCCAGCATCAAAAGTGCTTAGCACTTTCCGTTTGGGAAACACTTGGGTTTCCTGAGAGCCCAGGCGAGGCGTAAAACAAAGATTTGGGATCCTGCATATCTTTGGGAACTTTAAAATGAATCTCTGTGGACCTGAAAATCAGAGCAAAGCAGGTTGAAAGCAGGCACGAATTAACATTTAATGCCTTATTCTCCAAGAGCGCAGAGCGTGTCACCTCTCACCTACTCAGAACGGTTTGCCAGAACATAGAATTTTAGATCTGAAACATTTGAGATCGTGGTGTCCCAGCGTTTTACAAATGGGAGCCCTGAGGCCAGGGAGTTCCTGTGCTTCATCGGAGACCACAGAGCTGCCGAGAAGCAGAGGGGCTGGGAGCTCTGACTCCGGGCCAACACCCAACCCCGGGGAGGCCTCCAGAACTTCTGTGTAGTTGTAAGAGGGGTGGTAAAATTCCTGTGGGAAGTCTGGCTGTGGAGAAGCTTTTCCGTGCCCAGCCCGCTCTCAAGAATGCCCTTATATTGCTGCCTAAAAGAGCCACTTGGTTTCTTGTCTACACTGCAAAGGTCTACACGGTCAAGTCATTTCAGCCATTTCCTACAGAACACCATGGCAGGCAGCGCAGGATGAGGGGCACAGAGCAGAAGCTGCTGTTGTGTTTGTTTGCCAGAAAGCTGGCTAGCTTTGTAGAGACAAAGCAAAAGGAGATGACAGAACTGCCCAGGAACAGAGGCGAGGAAATAGAAATAAACACATGCGTGAAGAAGCAGTCGATGTGTGTTATGTCTGTAATGAACACTCCAAAGAGCAGGGACCTTGTGCTATGCTCTGGATAGCCCCTGCACTTGAAAGGTGCTTAATGAATATTCAGTAGATGCAGGGAAGGAGGTGAACCGACAGCCCGAAGGTCACGCAGCTACTTGACGGCAGACCTAGAACTAAAACCTCTTTCTCTGCTCTCTCCACCGCCCTCTTATTTTCTTTGCCTTTGCACATACAACAGGATAATGATCATAACAGCCTTCCCAGTCCGCTGCTAACAAGGCTAGCAGTGCAGAATCCCCATGACTGGGGGAAGAAAGATGAAAACGCAGGCCTCCTGGCTCCTGGTAGATGAAGAATCCCATGTGGTTTCCCCAACGCGGCCAGTGCTGACTATTTTACTTGTAGAGATGTATTCTGCAAGTAGCGTGGCTTCATGGGAATAAGACCAGCCTTTTTTCTAGCCCCTGAAGATCCCATCTTCGTATGCCCAAAGCATCTATTTCGGTCACGAAAAAGGAGTCGCTTGTCACTTTGAGCTTGGTCGCCACACTGCTGTGATGTTGGGACATCCAAGTCAAAACTGCCTCCCTCAGTACCTGGTCCTCCTGAGCCAGCGAATCCACACATGCAGACAGGCGCCAACAGATACCCCATAGCCGCGGTGTTCCTAACAGCTACCAACTGGAAATGCCCTAAATGCCCGCCACTGGCAGAATGCATAGCAACATTGTGGTATCTTCATATAATGGAATACTATTCAACTGTGAGAACGAACAAGCAACAAGCGTGCATGTCAGCAGGGAGCATCTCACGGACACGGTGGCCAGTGTGAGAAGCCAGACACAAAAGCAGCGTTGTATAGAATCCTTTTCTATAGAGTACAGAATCAGGGACAACTAACTGATGTTGCTCAAGTCAGGACAAGGGTGTCTCTGGGGGCAAGGGAGGGCAGTGGCTGCAAGGGACACAAGGGGATCTCAGTGATGTTCTGTTTCCTGATCCAGGGGCCGGCTGCCTAGAGTGTGCTCACTGGAGAAAATCCATGCACCTGTTTGTTCTACACTTGGTGCACTTGCCTCTATGCCCATTATTCTACAAGACAATGTTTATTAAATTAACAAACACTGAAACCAACCTGCCCTGCCTTCCTCGGGATATGTAGTTGCCTGCCCTCTCCCCATCTCACCTCCTACCCCTCTTGTCCTGTGTCGTTCCAGCAATTGCAACAATCACATTTACCCCGGCAGCACCCCCAGCAGCAGCGGAATCCATACCCAGTGCAGCAGGTCAATCAGTTTCAAGGTGAGACCAGTGTATACCTCTTGCACTTTCTGTCATCCAGCTCTGAACTGTAAGTGAATGTGCAGCCAGTGGGGTTGCCGTATAAGTTACATGTATGTCCGGGTGATATTCAAAATAGTGTCATAACCGGCAGGAGGAGAGTGCCAGCCAATCAGAATGGAATGCTGCAGGCACGAGTTAAGCTTTGTGCCAGGAATTAAGCTTTGGATCACTGGTTTCACGGAGGGGTGCTGGTGGGCCCAGGGAGGGGTCGGAGTGGTTCTGGGAGGAGAGACAGGTGCAGGGTATTTGAAGAATTTAACAGCCAATGAGGACATACCTATGGACCCAATGTCTAAACCATCACCTTGGTGACCACAGGGGCAAAAATCCTGTTTCAGAACTTTCTTGCTTATCCCATCAGGTCAGCTGAACAAAGACCCCACTGTCCGACAACCAGAGTGGAAGAGTCCAGCTTGCAAGAAGCCCTTCCTGGTCTCTGCTGACTGCAGAAGACAAACATGGCCTTGAGGCCTGCTGGGCTGTCCTGGTCCTGCTGCCATTTGTACAAATCCCCCATCATGACCCCCAGGAGCAGCAGGTGCACTGCAACCCAGCATGGCCACCCTCTGTAAATAGGAAAGGCACTTGAGTGTCAGCTCCTTCCATCTCCGAGAGAGAGCCCTTGAGGGTCTTCGTATGGGGTCAAGGAAGAGACTGAGGACCCTTCCCAGTCTTATCCAAGGAGTTTTCAGGGGGCTAACCGGCCTCACCTAGCAGCAGAAATGCGAATTCCCATTCTCTGCCTCAGATGTTACCTACCCCTTAAGAATCTGCCCGGGGAGGGCGTCAGATCATACCTGGGATTGCCTGTGAAAACACCAGGGCTTCGTAGCCATTTCAGTCCAGCCTGGGACGTCTGTATCACATTACTCACCACAGGAAGGGACGGGAAGAATTGAACTCTCCACAGGTGTTCTGTGCACTAGAGCAGTGCCAATATTCCCAGAAGAACTGTGTCTCTCATTTTGCCCTGGGTGGGGAAGAGTCATCATTCCCTACATAGGCAGGTGCTTCAGGAGTTCATGGAAAATGGATAAGTTTACTTGGGTGCAATTTTTTTTTTAAATCGGATTAAATTTTTGCACCCCCCAAAAATCAATCTTTCTTTTTCTTTTATTTCTTTCTCTTCCTCCCTTCCTTTTTTCCTTCCTTTCAAATGCAGAGCCAGACAGAGAGAGAGTGACACACAGAGAGTGACCATCCACTGGTTCACTCCCCAAGTGCCTGCAACAACCATGGTGGGCCAGGCCCAAGCCAGGAGCTGGGACCCCTACCCAGGTCTCCCACATGGTGGCAGGGACTCAGTTACTTGAGCTATCACCTGCTGCCTGCCAGGGTGCGTGGGCAGGAAGCTGGAATCAGAAGCCCAGCTGCGGCTTGAAGGCAAGCGCTGTGCTATGATAATGCCGTCATCCCAAGCTGTGTGTTCCACTACACCGAACAGCCCCCACCCAGAAACGTTATCTTCTAATTCCAGTTTTTCCACAAACTTGTGGAAATTCCCTCATAGTGTTCCTTGCAGGTGTTGAGCTCTCCTGTGTAACTGCAGTTCGCTCACTTCAGCCTGCATCAGAATCACCCACTGAGCTTGTCAAAGCACTGGCAGTCTCACTGTCTCTGAGCCAGTGGGCGGGGCCTGGGCCCGAGAATCTGCATTCCTAACAACTTCCCAGGAGTTGCCGATTCTGCTGGCTAGGAGGCCACACTTTGGAAATCACTGTTTCAAATGATGAATTAATTAAAAACATAAACTCTGACAAGCCCAGCATAATGTCCCTTGAGTTTTCTGGGTTTGTGGCTCATTTACTCAATTTTTAGAAGAGATTCACCCAAACCTAATCATTCCTCTGCCGTACACAACACCTAGACAACTATCTGTGCACTCGGACCTCTGCACCTTGCATTCAACCAACCTTGCATCAGAAGTATTTTTAATCACATCTGTACTGAACACGTGCAGACTTTTTGTCATTAATCCATAAATAATACAGTAAACAGCTATTTGCATACCATTTATGTGGTATTAGGTAAGATAAGTAATTTAGAGATTTTTTTTTTTTTTTTGACAGGCAGAGTGGATAGTGAGAGAGAGAGACAGAGAGAAAGGTCTTCCTTTTGCCGTTGGTTCACCCTCCAATGGCCGCTGCGGCCGGCGCATTGCGCTGATCCGAAGCCAGGAGCCAGCTGCTTCTCCTGGTCTCCCATGCGGGTGCAGGGCCCAAGCACTTGGGCCATCCTCCACTGCCTTCCTGGGCCATAGCAGAGAGCTGGCCTGGGAGAGGGGCAACCAGGATAGAATCCGGCACCCCAACCGGGACTAGAACCCGGTGTGCCGGCGCCGCAAGGCGGAGAATTAGCCTGTTAAGCCACGGCGCCGGCCTAGAGATGATTTATAAGGTACAGAAGGATTGCTAGGGGCAAATACTACACCATTTTACATAAGGGTCTTGAGCAGCCACAGATTTTGGGATTCCCAAGGGAATCCTGGAACTCCTCCCCCAACAGGTGCCCAGGGGTAGCTATGTTTGAATGAGCTACTCTGAATGCTACTCCTTGAACTATTCTGTAACTCTAAACCTCGGGTAATCATCCTAGAAATTTGGCTCTGCAGAAGCCCTGTGCCAGAGTGACGGTCTTGGGACCCTGAGCTGATTGGTTTGAAATAGAATCATTATTAGTGTCAGTATTCTCACGTATTGTACTGACACCCCGGGTAGCCTAATGTCCCACGTTGGAAAAGCAACAGACTGATAGATAAGGGGTCCGTCCAGAGAGAGCTTGGGGTACCCTGCTCTCCTCTCAGCAACATTTTCCAAATGGCCCGTGATAGCTTTCCTCATCCAGTTCTGTGCCTATGTGCTTATTTTTCAGCAACATAGGCTTCACGTGAGTGAAAGTAGAACATAAACCCTGTTAGGGAAAAACTGCAGGTCAGCACCTGTATTTGAATATGGAAGCTTTTCTTTGACATTGTGATGCTAACCGGCGGACAAGAAAATGAATGGGACTGCAGGGTCTCACAACAATCTTTGTTTTAGACAAAAATAAATAAATAAATAAAAAGTAGTCAGTGTTTGACATACACAGTAATCAGGTAAAGACAAGTTGGTTCTTCGGTTGCATTTGAATGTTTTCCTTTATTGAAAATTACTGAAGGTACAAAACTAGATTATAACAGTCATTTTATATTTTTAGGCTGAAAATATTGTGCTGAATGCCGATTTTAAATTTTCTCTTTTTTAAAAATAAGGATTATATCTGGATAGTGGCAGCCATCTACACTAAGTAAAAATAAAGCGTGGCTTAGAGTAATGTGTCATTATCTATTAAAACGTTTCTCTGTCCCAAAGAGAAAGGAATGTATTTCTCATTCAAAAATTAATCCAGACAATATCCAGTCCTTCAACGTATCCATGACAAATAGGCAACAAAGATGTCCAAATTATGAGAATCGTTTCATCTCCTCCCAGCGCCCAGCAGCCTGGTTATGTACTTTGGGTCTAGCCAGTCAGTCTCTGAGTCAGCAATATTTTTCCCTGAAACTTTTTTTTATAAACAACTCAATAACTCATTTCACTGTGGTTGATCCAATTGGCCATGCAGTCGATACCAATGTAGTCATTAAGGTCACAAAACTTTATAGCAAGATTATGAGAATATACCACCATCAAGTGTTTAAACAGGAACTTTGGATTTCTGTGTTAAATATTACATAGATACAGGCAAGCTGAAAAACACATTGGAACATTTTGGGGATTTCTCCTGACCAAGCCTCCCCCACAGTGACCATTTCATTTCCCAGTGCAGCCTGATATGGATCTCAAGCCACACAAACTTCAGCCGTAATCAAAATTCCCATAATTTTCTTTAAGAAAGGAAGAAAGTGTGGAGGCACATTTGCTGCCTAGAAATCAATAACCCCATCAGGAAGACAAAAACCTGCCTCAGTGACCTGCCGAGGTGCCAGGTTTAGCAAGGTTAGACTCTCCTGCAGCTGGTTTCTCATCACAGGTGCAGGTAGGATCAAATTTGCTTATAATATTGATTGGCTCCCACACTGCATAGCCTTTAAACACCCAGGAACAAACTATTTTTCTTTTTCTCATAGACTTAATCATTAGCAGGGAGACGCAGACAAATCCATTTTTGTGCACCTGCCAGCCCTTCGCAACACACTGACTGGGTGATATTTCCATTCTCGTGGCTGGTTGGGAAATTTCCCAACATGTAAAGAAGGACTCACTCGAGTCCCTAATTAAGGTTGAGTACCTTGGTGGTGATCCTGTGGCCCACTTTTAAATAGCATCATTAAAACTGCATTAGCAACCGCCAAGGCAAGTACAGAGTCACTGCCGACTTAAAGGAGTGGACCTTGCTGCAGAAATACATGAAGTTCATTGCCAAGTAGCAGGAAGCAGGACGATTTCTTTTCTGGCTCCGGAACCTGGCCAGTTTGCACTGACACATTATCATTCAGAGAATCTGGAGCGTGTGGAAATCTACAGAATGGACTCAGAAAATGTCCCATCTGTCAAAACAGCTTCGTGGCAGAAGCAATGACCTTTAACCTCTCAAATCTTACTCGTCTTAAGGGAAATCAGTCTAATGGTCTTTATTGATAGTATTCTCTACTAAACCATGTTCTACCTCATGAACGTAATATGCAAAATGACCCACTGTTTTTTCTAAAATTAATTTCATCCAAGAGGTGAACTCCCACTCACCGTCAGAGAAAATGATATCTTACTGGCTGAAGATGGCATCGTATCTACAGAGTGAGAAACAATTAGCTTCTGAAGTGTCGACAAAAATAATATCAGGCTGTGTTGAGCAGAAAATCAGTTATAGAAACACACTTTTTCAGTGCAATTACTATTTGTGTGTGTGTGTGTATTTATATATAACTAAGAGCAGAGTTAACACTGGTCCTCACTGGATGGTGGGAATTGGGTGACTTTAATTTTTGTCAGTGCTTTGCAAATGATTCACAGTCAGCCTATGTGATAATCAGAAAAACAATCATTTTTAGTAAACACTGTTTGTCAGATCCTTCCATATAGAGGCGAAGAAGATTCCAGCTTGTGACCGTGTGTTGTTTATGGAGAAAAGTAAGTGGTGTTTGTCCTGTCTTTCCGTTTAGGCTCTCCCCAGGACATGGTGGCCGTGAGGAGCCAGGCGGCCCTCCAGAGCATTCGAACGTCACGGTTGATGGCACAGAACACGGGCATGATGGGAATGGGGCCTTCCCAGAACCCGGGGACGATGACCCCAGCAGCAGCCCAGTCTGAGATGGGACTGGCCCCTTACAGCACCACGCCCACCAGCCAACCAGGAATGTACAATATGAGCACAGGAATGACCCAAATGATGCAGCACCCAAACCAAAGTGGCATGAGCATCACACACAGCCAGGCCCAGGGACCGAGGCAGCCTGCCTCCAGCCAGGGGGTCGGGATGGTGAGCGGTTTCGGTCAGAGCATGTTGGTGAACTCGGCCCTAACCCAGCAGCACCAACAGATGAAAGGGCCAGTAGGCCAGGCCTTGCCGAGGTCCCAGGCCCCTCCAAGGCTTCAAAGCATTATGGGAACAGTCCAGCAAGGAGCACAAAACTGGCAACAGAGGAGCCTGCAGGGGATGTCTGGGAGGACTAGTGGAGAATTGGGACCGTTCAACAACGGCGCCAGCTACCCCCTGCAAGCTGGCCCACAGAGACTGACCAAGCAGCACTTCCCACAGGGCCTGAGCCCATCAGTCGTGGACGCGAACACGGGCGCAGTGCGGACCCTCAACCCCGCTGCCGTGGGCCGGCAGATGATGCCACCGCTCCCCGGGCAGCAAGGCACTGGCCAGGCGAGGCCAATGGTCATGTCTGGCCTGAGCCAGGGTGTCCCGGGCTTGCCAGCGTTTGGCCAGCCGCCAGCACAGCAGCAGATCCCTAGTGGCAGCTTTGCTCCCAGCAGCCAGGGCCAGGCGTACGAGCGAAACCCCCCTCAGGATATGTCCTATAATTACAGTGGTGAAGGCGCTGGGGCGCCCTTCCCCGGCCTCCCTGACAGTGCGGACCTCGTGGACTCCATCATCAAAGGCGGGCCGGGGGATGAGTGGATGCAAGAGCTTGATGAGTTGTTTGGGAACCCCTAGTTAGCAGCCCCCACCCCAGAGCTGCAACATTAGTGGTTAAAGCTTAAGAAGTGAAAAAGAAACAGGATGTTGACCCATCCTTGTTTTTTTTGTTTGTTTTTTTGACCCACGTAAACTGAGCAAAACTTCAGCTGGCCTACAGAAGATCCAGGTGCCAATCCACAGGTCTGCCTGCCTCGTTTCACCTGATTTTCACAATGCGGAAGACACGCTGTGCAGATCCCTGCTGTGAGAGGGGGAGGCCCACGGAGGGGCAGGGAGGAAAGGCAAAGCCAGCCATGGCCACCTGCTCCGCACTCGCTGTGACCACCTGGCCCAGCATGCACTGCCCCAGCCAGGAGGAACCATGGCCAAAGTGAGGTACCCCTCAGCCCCTCCTGCCCCGCGTCCCAAGGCTGCAGCTTTGGAGACACAAGACCAAGCCTCCGCCAGAGAGAATCCCACAGAGGCTGCCGGGCGATTGCACAGGCCAAGTGCACAGGTCAGAAATGCAATGAACTCTGGGTTTGAAGCAATAGAAAGCTTCCAGACACGCTATTGTCTTGGGGGCTAGGCATGAGGGATGGTGGGATGGCCACATGGAGATAACCAAGGATCCTACAGGCCTGTGCCTCTCCTGCCCGCAGTGACCCTCAGGAATTGTGAGGCCTTGCTGCTGTCTGCCGCCTCACAAGGACAGCCAGCCGAGTTGGAGGATGGTCCGTCTGGCAGTTCTGGGGAGCAGCTCTCTGCTGGTGACCTAGGCTGTCACTGGTGGCTGTCACTCTAGGTTGAGCCAGAGCCTCTTGGCAGCCTGGTACAACACGGACACATCCGGGTAGTTCTCATCTACTTGTGGTGGCCACAGGGACAGACCCCTGCTGGATTCTGTGTGTCTGCTGGCCTGGCTGCCTGCGTCCTTGCCTGCGCCCCAGCCCTCACATGTCTGTCCTGACAGATCGTGCAACAAGGGAAGCTTTTGTTGCTAGGGGGCCTGAGTAGAGTGAAAGTAAATGCTAGAACTTAGACGACGCCTGAACTGCAAAGGCAAAACACTGGAGTCTTCGTTCTCTAATGTGTGTAGCACTGAGTGAGTATCTGCCTGGAACTGAGGGGGCTGCTCGGATGTTTGTGGTGTGGGATCCAATGAGCCACATCGGACAGAGCCAGAGAGAATGGCCTGGAGGTCTGGCGCCCATTGGTGAAATCAGCCATGCCCATATCCCTCCCTACTCATTGGGAAGAGGACTAAAAATCCGAGAGAGGAAAGACCTAGAAAATCATTTTTTCCACCTTACAGATTTAGTTGATAGGAGGGGAAGACACGGTTCCTTTCGCTGGGAGAAATCATTTACTTTGAAATGTCAGTATCATTGTTCTCTTTGCAGCTCCCTGGAATCTGTTGAAGGAATCGGCCTCCCCCACCATCATAAAGCCCGTCTCCTTGGTCCTTTGTCCCTTGATGGAGACCATGTGGCATTTATTTTGTCCTGAGCAAGTGAGAGTGGCGTGTGCTCTTCTCCTGTCCCCAGCTCGCTGCACGTCCTAACTGCCGGCTCCTGTGGGACTGGGCTGGCTGAGAAGGTGGCTTCCAGGAGAAAGCTGGGGGCCGAGGGCTGTGGAGCCAGCACACGTTGGCATTGACCTGCTATGTGTAGGCTGAGAGTCCTAGCTATGCTCAGCAGGGGGCAGGTGGTGAGGCCCAAGGTACCAGGTTGGTGGGAGCCCAGCAGCATCTGTGTACCCTCTCCAAAAATGTGATGGTAGGGTAACCCTGGGCTCCCCAAGTGAGGAGGGACACTGTTGTGGAAATTGCATAGAAACAGATGAAATTTTTAAAAAATGATGACGAGAAGACAAATTTCCACCGATTACCTTTTCCTGCAAAGAATAAGAAATAAATATACAAGCAATGATGAGAATCGGGAGGTGGTGGATGGAGAGATGGGGGCTCCATTGTATCTTCAGAACTCCCTCCAAGTGCTCAGTCCTGGGACCAATGAATAGAGAGGTAGATTTTAATAAAGTTGTTTTGTTTTTGTTTTTACTACGGTGCTGATGTATATGTAATGTCTAAAAAAAAGTTATTTGTACATAAGTTTTTACAATACTGCAGATATCACTGGGTCTACTATCTGTAAAAAATATACATATAAATATATATATATATATACTGTTTGTTTAAAATAGAGTATTTTTATTTCATTCCTTAACTCATCATCACGGCAGTGGTATTGCACTTCAGATAACATCTAATTCCTAATTTGTACTCTATGACCTATAGCAAGTTCCTCCATTCTATTCAGATTTTTCTAGTTTTCTGTTTTTACTTTGTACATTAAGCATTGCTTATTTCCTTTTAAGAAATGTACAGAACTCTGAAATGTAGAAACAAAGTGATGTTGACATACCACTTTTAAAGAAAAAAAGACAAAAATAAAAGATTATCTGAATCAATCCAAAGTATAATTCATGTCTAGGAGGCTTGCTGGGTCCCCCAACCCTGACTGAGCAGAGATACGATTCCTGGGTTGTAATTGATTAACTACAGCTCTTTTTTGATATCATTATTTAAACACTTATTTAATGGTAGGAATCAATCATGCCCAGCCTTTTTCATTAACCGTACAACTGAAGCTTTCTAAATTGGCTGTAACACTTGGACGGACACAGCAAAGGGAGGGAAAAACCTGAGCTTTGCCGACATCATCCTGGAGTCCACTTGTAGCTTCCATGCCGTAACAATTCAGGGTCCCAGCTAGCTTATTTGGGGGACTTAATTAATAAGAACCTATTGATGCAAGACAGGAAAAAAAAACAAAGCATATATTGGGGACACCCCCCACCACGTTGCCTCCCCCCTGCCAGCCACGCTGCATCTCAAAGCCGCAGCCCAGCCCCGCTTTGCCTGCACCCGGCCATGGAGGTGGACGTGCTTACAAGTTTATGGCCCTCCAGTAACTGACTGGTTCCAGATCTGAGCGCCCCGTTGACTTGTCTGGACACACTCTGAGACAAAGTTTGCTCCAGAGCGCCCTTGCCGGGCCAGGCAGCAGCTGGGACTTGGTTGAAGGTGGCCTGTTGCTGGGCTGCCTGCCCTTTTCTGTCATTTCCCCCTACTCCCTTTGCTTCTCCCTTCCTGAGAGCCCTTCATTAATAAATCAGATAGGTGTCACCTGTCTCCCCACCTCCCTGGAGGCCCTGAGACTCCCATCAGACCCCGAAAAGCACAGGAAAATAACATGTTCCAAAGCCATACGGGTCAAGCACAACCAACAACTGCAGAATAAAGTCATCATCAGAAAAACAGATCCAAAACACAGGCAAGTTTTCAAATACAAATACACAAAGGGAAAGGATGAACTTGACTGTGGGAGAAAAGGCCACCTCTACCCAGGGCAGGCTGTGTTTGCAGACTGGTGGAAAAATACCACCATGCAAAGAACATTGTGGCCCTGGGCTTGGGCCCGTGCTGTGGGCTCCACCAGATAATACAGAACATAAACTTGGACATGGGCAGGGGAGGGGGTGTTGCACAGAGGGCAGCTGACAACAGAAGTAAAAACATGGAACTTGGGGGTGGGCACCATAGCTAGGACACAATTTGGAACGCCTGCATCCCATATGGAATGCCTGGGTTCGCGTCCCAGCTCCACTCCCAGTTCCAGCTTCCTGCTAACATACATCCTGGGAGGCAGCAGGTGATGATGGCTCAAGTAGTTGGGTCCCTGTCATCGATTTGGGACTCTCGGATTGAGTTCCTGGCCCTTTGATTCTACCTGGCCCAACCCTTGCCATTGGGGGCATTTGGGGGAATGAACCAGCAGATGGAAGGTATGTGCGTGTGTGTGTGTGTTTCTATCTCTTCTCACTTCAAATTTAAAATTAATTAAGAGTTTGTTTTTAAAAGTTCCTATTTTTAGTCCTAGTCCCTATTAAGCACCTATTAAGCCTCATGGCTTTATTTATACTAAAATTTGTTCAGTACTGGATGAATGGAATGAATGAAATCTCTCCCTCCTTTAAAATGGTTTCCTGTGTGTTAACCTTTCAGACCTTTATGAAATCCTGGTGCAGGGGCCGGCACTGTGGCGTAGAGGGTAAAGCCACCGCTTGCAGGGCCAGCATATGGCACCCCATATGGGTGCCAGTTCAAGTTCCAGCTTCTCCACTTTCAATAGATCTCCCTGCTAATGTACCTGGGAAAGCAGCAGAAGATGGCTCAAGTCCTTGGGTCCTGCATCCACATGGGAGACCTGGAAGAAGCTCCTGGCTTCAGATCGGCTTACCTTGGTCATTGCAGCCATTTGGGGAGTGAACCAGCAAATGGAAGATTCTCTCTCTCTCTCTCCTCTCTCTCTCTCTCTCTCTCTCAACTCTGCCTTTCAAATAAATATTTTTTAAAAAAGCAAAAATAAATTTTAAAAAATCCCAGTGCAGCAAGTGTGTGGTGGGGGAGGGAGGAGAAGAGAATGAACACCTCCCCAGGAAGTCACCCACGCCAGAGAGGAAGATGGATTGTGTTGTTGATAAAAGAACATTCACAAGCATTTGATATACTGTTTCTGCCGTTGGCCATTCTTTTCAAAAAGACTGGCTGAAAAAAGGAGTGAGAAGCAAATGACCTGATATTTGGCTTATTCACAACTTTTTGGCCACACCTCACCCACTTCCAGCCCCTAAAGAAAAACAGGGAAGGAAAAAACACCTGAGAACAGAGCAGAGCTGCCTCTCCGTGTCACCAGAGATTTCTCCTGTTGTTTCCTTTTTCTTTTTTTTTTTTTTTTTTTTGACAGGCAGAGTGGACAGTGAGAGAGAGAGAGAGAGACAGAGAGAAAGGTCCTCCTTTTGCCGTTGGTTCACCCTCCAATGGCCGCCGCGGTAGCGCGCTGCGGCCGGCGCACCGCGCTGTTCCGATGGCAGGAGCCAGGTGCTTATCCTGGTCTCCCATGGGGTGCAGAGCCCAAACACTTGGGCCATCCTCCACTGCACTCCCTGGCCACAGCAGAGAGCTGGCCTGGAAGAGGGGCAACCGGGACAGGATCGGTGCCCCGACCGGGACTAGAACCCGGTGTGCCGGCGCCGCAAGGCGGAGGATTAGCCTGTTGAGCCACGGCGCCGGCCTGTTGTTTCCTTTTTCAAACTTACTTGAGAGGCAAAGGGAACGCTTTCCTCCTTTCATTCACTCCCAAAATACTTGTGATGGCAAGAGCTGGGCCCAGGGCCACAGCCAGGAGGCAGGAACACAATCCAGAGCTCTCACGCGAGAGGCAGGAACGCAGTAACTGAGCCATCATGGCTGCCTCCCAGGGTCTGCAGTTGTAGGAAGCTGGAGTCAGGAGCCAGAGCCAGGACTCGAACCCAGGCACTCTGACGTAGGATGGGGGTATCTTAACTGTGCACCCACTCCGTGTCTTCATATCGTCCTTTTGCTCTTTTTGTTCTTCTTTTCAGTGTTCTCCTCCATTCTCTTTCCCTTTTTGTTTTCAATTCCAAGGACAGCAGCTTCTACACAGAGGTCATTACCACAGGCCAGTGTCCCTTCCCACATCCAGGACAGTAGTGCCAGGGCAGCAGTAATGGCTAAGGCTGTATCAGTTCTGCTAGATCCCAAATCAAACCGACAGCATACATTGCAAAAATTCATCAGCTACTGAGAACTTGACTCTGGGTTTTAAATACTCTTTAGATTTCTAAACTTTCACTTCGAATATTTTCAAACAATCAGAAAAGCTGAAAGAGTAGTATAATGAATACTTACATACTTACCAGCTAGACTCAATTACTGTTCACACTTGGCCATAAAAACATCACATATATATTTTGTGCAACCATTTCCAAATAGGTGAAATAGGGGCTGGCGCTGTGGCACAGTGGGTTAAAGCCCCAGCCTGCAGCACCAGCATCCCATATGGACGCCGGTTCAAGTCCCAGCTGCTCCACTTCCAATCCAGCTGTCTGCTGTGGCCTGGGAAAGCAGTGGAAGATGTCCCAAGGCCTTGGGCCCCTGCACCCTTGTGGGAGACCTGTAAGAGGCTCCTGGCTCCTGACTTCATGTTGGCACAACTCTGGTCATTGCAGCCATTTGGGGAGTGAATGGAAGACTCTGTGTGTGTGTGTGTGTGTGTCAAATAAATAAAATAAATCTTTTTAAAAAATAGGTGATATACACATGGAACCACTTAGCTTGCAGCTCCAAGAATTAGGGACACTCCCTTCCCTGAACACAGTGTCCTTATCACACCTGGCACAGTTAACCCTAATTCCCTAATATCGCCCAATTATTATTTTTTTTTTTGACAGGCAGAGTGGACAGTGAGAGAGAGAGAGAGAGAAAGGTCTTCCTTTGCCGTTGGTTCACCCTCCAATGGCTGCTGCGGCTGGCGCACCGCGCTGATCCGAAGGCAGGAGCCAGGTGCTTCTCCTGGTCTCCCACACGGGTGCAGGGCCCAAGCACTTGGGCCATCCTCCACTGCACTCCCCGGCCAGAGCAGAGAGCTGGACTGGAAGAGGAGCAACCGGGACAGAATCCGGTGCCCCAACCGGGACTAGAACCCGGGGTGCCAGCGCCGCAGGTGGAGGATTAGCCTATTGAGCTGCAGCGCCAGCCTATCACCCAATTCTTATTTCCCACTCAGATTGCTCCAGTTGTCTCACAAATGTCTTCCATGGCTGGTTTCTCCTAACCAGTGTTTGAGCAAGCAGCTCATATTGCCACTGGGTTTTTATGCCTCTTAAGGCTCTCTTACTATGGGAAGTGCCTCTCTATCCCTTTTGTCATGGCATTGGCTTTTTGAGATAATAAATCTGATTTCTAAAAATAAGACTGGTCAACTTACTAATATAAAAATGTATCCATAATTGTCTATCTGATCCGAAACTCACATCTCTCTCTGGCCAGCATCTTTGTTCCCTGTAGCCAAATCTAATAGGAATTAAAAGAATCAAGAGGTTGCCTGGTAATGGAATTAGAATAAAGAAAATAAATTCTCTTCTTTCAGTGTTTAAAGATACAAAGCCTGGAGGGCCTGCTATACCCATATTTCCACATGTTACCAAACTGTGTGTTTGGAGGGGAAGGAGTGTTTACATAGGCCAGAACCAATTTAGGTACAAAATAGAAATCACTTGTGAATCCTTCGGTGTGAGATTTGGAGAGTTATTTTCTCACTTCCAAAGGACATGATGGTGTAGTACTTGCTGTGCCTTTAAGGTTACACTATGTCATCATTCATTGTCTTCAACATATAAACAATCAGAATGCCATGATATAAGGCATAACTGATAACAGTACGAAGCAGAAAGACCACAGATTCATACCATTCCAGAGTAAACTCTGGCCCGGTTGTATCTAAGAGAAAACGGGGGCAGAGAGCTGTAAGGCATGAGGGTAGAACAGCCAGGCCCGGAAGGGGGGTCTGGCTCCCTAGACTTGACTTTGTTCTGTAGCCTGTTCTTGATGGGTGCCTGGTCTAAAGGCCAACAAACATCCAATGAGTAGGAGTGGGGTTGCTGGGCTCAGATCCCCATGTCCCCATCCCCAGCTAGTACATTCTCAGTATACTTTGGGGAATTTTTTTAGATGTATTTATTTATTTGAAAGGCAAAGTGACAGGGTGAGAGATGAGAGAGAGAGAGAGAGAGAGAGAGAGAGAGAGAGAGAGAGATCTTCCATCCAAATGGCCACAACACCCAGGGCTGAGTCAGACCGAACTTCATCCTGGTCTCCTACATGGGTGGCAAGGGTCCAAGTTCTTGGGCCATCCTCTGCTGCCTCCCCAGGAGCATTAAGAAGCAGCTGGATTGGAAACAGAGAAGTCAAGACTTGAACTGGTGTTCCAACACGAGATGCAGGCATCCCAAGCAGCAGCTTAAACGGCTGAGCCGCAACACCCAACCCTACCATGAGATATTTAGTTCTGTTCTCTAGGATGCGAGAGGCATATTACACCTTCTCCCCACTGCTGTGGAGACACTAGATTTAAACATTTTCATTTCTATTTCTGCTATCCATGGCCTTCATTACTTTCCTTGCAGCCACAAAGAAGAAAAGTTCCAGCAAACGGCTCCCTGAAAATGTTCATGCCAGATTCAAAGTTGCCCAATTTTCTATGGAAAAAATGAACAGAAGGCTGTTTTCTTAGCTTTAAAATATCTTAATGGGCTCGTGATTCCATTTTCCTGAAGTCTTTGAAGGTTGGGAGGCAGATTCATTCCCACTTTACAGATGAAGAAAATGACAATGAGTCATTTGCACTGGGCCAGACAAATGGTTTGTAGCCCAAAGTCAAAACTGCTGCCTGGGGTTCTGCCCCACAGCCCACGACACAGGACACAAACAGAACCAGCCCAGATTCCACAGTCTGCAACATGACCTTCTCCCCAGTCTGGTTCCTGGGTGGTTCCTTGCAATGGTGCACCTTCCTGGTACACCTTTTTTCCCCGTTCTCCCTTATAAAGTACATCTTCACAGACAGATTTATTTTGTCCTATTAGGGACGACTCTGGCGACGCTGTGTTGGTCTCACTTCCACTATGAGCATCCATCTGTTGCTTTCCTACAATTAGCGCAGTGGGCTTGGTTGCCTATCAGCATGAGTCTTCCCCATCAAGGGAGAAGCCATCTTGGAGGCAGGCCGTGTCTGAGCCCACAGAGAGCCCATGGGTCAGACTGCTTCAGCCACACGTACCCAGTCAGGGCTTACGCAGGGACTTCGGAGACCAGAGCCCTACCGCGAACCCACTAGCAATGCACACATCCCCACCCTCTCAGATGAATTCAGTTCTTAAACAGGAAGTTATTTTCCATAGGGTGTGTTTCTACAAAGCCACTTTTTAAAAAGATTTTAATTTTTTTTAATTGACCAGTGACACCATAGTACCTTCAGTAATGACACCAAGGTGCAGGTATTACAGTAAAGTGAAAAGGAGCAATCAGAAGTGCCACCCCAGCTTCTTGGCGACATCGATGTCCAGGTATTCATCCAGAAAGCTGCTTGCAATCCCCAGGGCGCCTAGGAGAGCCAACAGAGCCAGCACCCCCAGGCTCAGTAGGAAGCCAGTCATCCTACAAGGTGGACATGAGGGAGAGAAGTAACCAGCGGGTGCAATGGTAAGGTTTCCCTGGGAGCCTAGTGTAGCCTGAGCATGGTTGACATGGCCCGGAATGTCCATGTTCGATGTTTTGGCCATTGGAAAAGTTCTGTTCGTCACCCAAAGGGAAGGGGCTGTCTGGCCGTGGGGGGGCCCCTTGGCTCCCTCCAACATTCAAAGGCTTTCGGGGCTGGGCAGAATTATTTCCTTGGTAACTTTCTAGAGACAATGCCAAATTTTTGCAAAGACTTCAAGCGTCCACCTTTGGTGGTGCGGAGTTTCACACTTGCATTTTCCCAGCTCATGCATAATTGGGTATGGCCTGGCAAAGACGGGGCAGCAGTCATCACTTTTATCACAACTCTCTGTACTGTTAACCACTCTGAGCGATGGGAAGCTAATACAGACTTTGTCCTGCTACTGTGGCATAAATACTCAAGTACTGGGTTCTTCTTACCTTTTTTTAACAGCTTCCGAATATCCAAAGAAGTACTTCTGACGGGCAAAGATGTAAACCAGACCCAGGCAAGCAGCAACAACTGTAGAGGGGGAAAGAGAAGGACAGAGTGAGAGAGTAGACTTTCTAAACTTGGTGTGGAGACTACTAGTAAGCTACTCAAACACCCATGTGCCAGATACTTGTGTCCCAAACATATAAAGCACTTATACCATTCAATAATAAAAAGAAAAAAATTAACTTTTAAGACAGGCGAAATAGGGGTCAGGCATTGGGGTGCAGTGGGTTAAGTTGCCACCTGGGAAACCCACATCCCATATCAGAATGTCTGGTTCAAGTCCCACCTCAGCTTCCAATCTAGCGTCCTACTAATGTACAACCTTGGAGACAGCAGGTGATGGCTGAAGTACTTGGATCCCTGCCACCCACACTGGAGACCTGGATGGAGTTCCTGACTGCTGGCTTCAGCCTGGCCCAGTCCTGACTCTTGCAAGCATTTGAGGAATGAATCAGTAGATGGAAGATCTCTCTCTCTTATTTCTCTCTTTTTTTTTAAAGATTTATTTATTTATTTGAAAGTCAGAGTTACACAGAGAGAGGAGGAGAGGTAGAGAGAGAGAGAAAGAGAGAGAGAGAGGTCTTCCATCTGCTGGTGCACTCCCCCAATTGGCCACAACAGCCGGAGTTGCGCTGATCCAAAGCCAGGAGCCAGGAGCTTCTTCCGGGTCTCCCAAGCAGAGGCAGGGACTCAAAGACTTGGGCCATATTCTACTGCCTTCCCAGGCCATAGCAGAGAGCTCATTGGAAGTGGAGCAGCTGGGACTCAAACCGGTGCCCATATGGGATGCCACCACTGCAGGTGGAGGCTTTACCGGCTTTGCCACAGCGCCAGCCCCTCTGACTATTTCTCTGTCTACCTCTTTCTATCTGTCCATCTGTCTTTCAAATACCTAAAAATAAATAAATCAACTTTTTAAAAAATAGGCAAAATACTTGAATAGACAATTCATATGGAAAGATACATAAATCTGCCAAGAATTACAGGAAAAATGTAGGTGCACATTGGAATCAGTGTTGTGGCACAGCAGGTTAAGTCACAGCTTTCAACACTGGCATCCCAATTAAAAGTGCTAGTTCAAAGCTCCTGCTGCTCCACTTTTGATCCAACTCCCTGCTACCATGCCTGGGAAGGCAGCAGAAGATGGCCTAAGTGCTCGGGTCCCTGCCAGGATGGAGTTCCTAGCTCCTGGCTTCAGCCTTGCTCAGACCTGGCTGTTGCAGCCACTAGGCAAGTGAACCAGAAAATGGAAGATTCTCTCTCTCTCTGTCTCTCTCTCTCTGTCTCTCTCTCTCACACATACATACAGTCTTTCAACTACATAAACTTTTAAGAAAAATTTTCAGCCTCAACAAACTGCCACTTACAACTATAAGTTTACTTCAAACAACAATTCATAGAAATGGAATTAAAAGACAAGTCTATTTCGTTGCAAAAAATATTCTTTGAAGTCCGTGCATAGTTTTTCATACTTTGCATATCCATAGATTTCAAAATTTTGTCTCAAAAAATAAACTTGTCTTTGAATTCTTTTTTCCAGAAATTTCTTAAAGTGCCCTCATAGAATGATATGGTACCCACCTTTCTAGGCTAAAACCAACAAAGTTCAATAACACAAAATGGTGAAGATGTAGCATATTTGAAGAATCCTCATATACCATTGGTCGGAATGCAAACTAGGACAATCACTTCAGGAAAAGCTATGGGAGTTTCCTTGAAAACTGAACATCCCATTTGGCCCAGAAATTCCATTCCTATTGTTTTACCCAAGGGAAATCAAAGTACATATCCATGGGGCCAGCACTGTGGCACAGTGTGTTAATGCCCTGGCCTGAAGTGCTGGCATCCCATATGGGCGCCGGTTCGGGACCCGGCTGCTCCGCTTCCGATCCAGCTCTCTGCTATGGCCTGGGAAAGCAGTGGAAGATGGCCCAAGTCTTTGGGTCCCTGCACCCTCGTGGGAGACCCAGAAGAAGCTCCTGGCTCCCAGCTTTGGATCAGCACAGCTCCGGCCGTTGCGGCCAATTAAGGAGTGAACCATCGGATGGAAGACCTCCCTCTCTCTCTGCCTCTCCTTCTCTCTGTGTAACTCTGACTTTCAAATAAATAAATCTTTAAAAAAAAAAAAGAAAAAAGAAAAGAAAAGAAAGCACATATCCATAAAAAAGGCTGTGCAAGAATGTTCATGGCAGCTTCATTCAGATCAGCCGAAAACTGGAAACAGCCTAGCTTAGCAACAGGAGAGTGGGCAGCCAAGCTCTGGCAGAGCCATTCAATGGAGCGCTACACAGACATGAGAAGAAACAACACCACAAGTCTCAAAAGCATTCTCCTTGGCGAATGAAGCAAAGCACAAGAGTACACAGGCTACCACCCCAGTTCTGTGATGTTCTGAGGTGGACAAGTGATGACAAAATCCTGACAGCATGTGCATCTGGAAGGAATTGAGGATGGAGACGGATTGGGAGAGGCAGGAAGAAGCCTTCTGAGTGGTAGTTATGTCCTGTATCTTGTCAGAGATTTGAGTCACACAGATCTGCATGCCTGTCAAAGCTTATTTGAGATTTCTGCGTTTTGTGAAATGTATATTTTCTCTCAGAAAGAAACGTAGACTAAGGTATGATATTCTGATATTTTAGCCAATGAAAAATATCAGTGTTTTCCCTATGTTAGGGACATTCTGTCTTCCTACACCAAATACAAATTTCCAGCTCCCTCTTGTAAACACTTGGAGTCCATGTGCAGGACCGTGATACGTTACATAATATTAATCACATTGAGTCCAGCACAGCAGTTTAAGTTGCCGCCTGTGACGCCAGTGTCCCACGAGCACCACTTTATGTTCCAGCTGCCCCACTTCTGAGCCAGCTTCCTGCAAATGTATCTGTAAAAGCAGCAGAGGATGATCCAAATACTTGGGCTCTGGCACACATGTGGAAGACCAGGATGGAGTTCCAAGTTCCCGGCTTCAGCCTGGCCCAGATCCGGGCTTTGCGGCCATTTAGGCAGTGAACCAGCAGATGGAAGATCTCTCTCATGCTGTCTCTCTCTCTCTCTCTCTCTCTGTGTGTGTGTGTGTAACTCTGCCTTTCAAATAAATAATAAAATAAATCTTTTTAAAAATTAAATTCATTATTATACTTGGTCACAGATATGTCTAAATTTCTACTTGGCAAGGGGACTTCAAAAATCTTGTGGGCAGATATAATAACAGATAGGTTTATTTTGATAGAGAAACTTTTTGAAATCCATGCATATTTTTCCATAATATGCATTTCCCATGAACTTTTTTTTAAGATTTATATATTTATTTGAAAGTCAGAGTTACAGAGAGGCAGAGGCAGAGAGAGAGAGTCTTCCATCCACTGGTTCACTCCCCAAATGGCTGTAACAACAGCTGGAGCTGGGAGCCTCCTCCAAGTCTCCCACGGGGTGCAGGGTCCCAAGGACTTGGGCCATCTCTCACTGCCTCCCCAGGCCATAGAGAGTTGGAGTAGAATGGAGCAGCCAGGACTTCCATGAACTTTTGGAAATCTCCTGGTATACCAGGTATTATGGGGTTAACAGTGAAAAAGATACAAGATTCCTGTCTTGTATATTCTATCAGCAAGGATGCCCAACAGGTAAAGAAAAAAATGAGAAGACAATCTAGACTTGAAAGTGTCATGAAGGAAATGAAGAGTACAGAGAGGAGCTGGAGGAAGTGTCCTTTGGGAAGGGTCAGGGAAGGCCACCTGAGAGCTGATGTTTCCATCAGGGCCTGAAGGATGAGAATGAGGGGACCCAGCAAACAGCTGGGAGAGGAAAGGAATCTAACTTTGGGGTTTGAGAATTAATTCCTATCCCTATCTACTATCTACTGAATCCTCCCATTGACTTCCATGAAGTCAGTTAGAACCATGAGAACCATTCAGAGCAATTAGTAGGCAACTTATTCGAAAGACTGAAAATTACGACACAATCCCCAAGCAATTCTTTGCTGACAGGCAGTTGGCCTCATTCAGCCCATGACAGGGAAATCCACAGGGTCAATGACAGAGACCAAGTCACATTATCAAAAGGCACTTTTCTTATTAGTTATTCATGTGCTTTTACATGACAAGCAACACTTATTTTCATTCATGCCTTTAAGGGACCAAAGCATGAGTTGGAATAAAGGTCTTTCTCTAAAGGACATTTTATCTGAAATTCCTCAGTTGACAATGAAAATTACAAGAAACAAAACAACTGGGTTTCCTTTGAAAGCCACTGGATTTGGGTTTATTTAAATCTTAGCAATCAAGTGCCGATACAAATGAGACCATGAAAGTTACCAGAAGGCAAAGGGGATTGGATTTCCCAACTAAGGTAGCTGGTGCTGGTCTGACTCCTTATCAAACAGGCAGAGTTTTGAGGATTCCCCTGTGAAATAGAAAGTGGATATGTGCAGACTTCCCGCATCTAACAGTAGCATCACACCTTGGGGATCCTTAAAAATATGGTTCATGGGTTGTTGGGACAAATACCATAGACCCTGATCTGTAATTGAAAGGGGAACTTCCCCTAAGGGGGTGAATGTCTAGTTGCACCAATAACTTAACCTCTTGGTACCTCACTTTCCTCATCTGTAAGGTAGGAAAATAATTGCAGATTTTACTTCATATGAAGGCTTTTAATCTTACAACATGGGAAAATACATGTTAAATATTTAAAAATAGCACTTGGCACATAGTAAAAACTCAATAAATATTAACTATAATTAGGAGGGTGAGTTGTTAATTCTGTCCTGTTCCTTCAATGGAATTAGACTATTATATTGAAAGACAAAGATTCTATCATTTTCATTCTTGAATGCCCAGTATAAGTTTGTACCAATATTTTTTTAAATGACTGAATTAAATAAAAATGAATCCAAAGTGACAATATCTGGAAGATAGTTCTGTTTGAAACAAAGCAGACATTTAAAATCATTTCCAGGATCACTAGCTATACGGTTACATATCTGCTACTCAGTAGTTTTAAGTACTATGGTCATGTTGGAACAGAATTGACTGTGTTTTAGAATTACCTTGGTTGAAATACCATCCAGCCACCCACAATGCAGTCAAGAATATGGGATAAAATTCCGCACAGTTTTGTCTGCAGGAAAAAATAAATACATGAGTTATTTTATAAGAAAACTGTATACTAAAGCATTGATTGTATTATTACATAGAAGTAAATGTCCAGTCTATTCTGACCAAAAGAATACAGGGACTTCCATAAAAAGCTTTAATGATTCTTAACTTTAAAATGTATCTTTCACTATGGGACTCAAACATTGTTCAAAGCTCAGAACAGGGCCAAGAACCATTCTGCTGTGTAGAAGCTGCAGTCATAGAAACGTGTCCCAGCTCCTCTCCAAACACAGCCCCCTGAGCCAAAGTCATTCTGGGTGTGGGTATTTGACACAGCCATGTTAAGCTGCCACTTGGGATGCCTGAACGCCATATCAGAGTGCCTGGCTGATATGGGCTCCTCCATTTCCAATCTACCTTCTTGCTAATATGCACCTTGGTAGAACCATATCATAGCTCAGGTAGTTGGGTCCTTACCACTCGTTTTAGGGGCCTGGATTAAGTTTTGGCCTCTTGGCTTTGGCCTGAGCCAGCTCCGTTGTTGTTGTCTGGGAAATGAACCAGCAGATGGAAGATAGATAGATAGGTCTGTCTGTCTGTCTGTCTCTCTCTCTCTCTCTTTCCTCCACCCTTCAAATAAAATGAAAATAAATTTAAAAATTTTTCTTAATTTTCACTTGTAAACATCATCTGAAGAACCTGAGAGGTGATATTAAACAAATTTCTTCTCAAAAATTCCCTAATATCCATTGCCTTCTAATGGAGTTACTCAGAACATTTAAAAACAGTCTTTAAACAATTCCCCTAAAACCTCCTGAAGGAAATGATGAGCATCTTTCATTCCATTTTATGGAGGAACAAACTAACGCCCAAGAGCCCAGGCTGACCGACAGGTTGCAAAGAAGCAAAAGCAGACAGCATCCTCTCCAGGTTGCAAAGCCCTGTCCTAATGTGAGGTCAAATTGACTCTATTCATAGAAGACTCGGGTGGAAAATTTGACACTATTTTAAGCGGAAGGGAATAGTTCTCTGGGTCCTATGATTAATTCAGCTGCATCTAGAAAAGGGAAAAAAAGATGAATTATCTTCATGTTACTTCCTGAGCTACACCCCCAAGTGATCTCGGCTAGGGTGGCTGAGCTCTTTGCTGACTGTACCACATCCAGAAACAACTTCAATGTAATTGGGAATGAGGTCCTGAGTAGCTCCTGGTGGAGGAGTCCCAGTGTGTGGGGCAGGTGTTTGGCAGAGTGAGTGAGGCTGTCACTTGGGACGCCCGCATTCCCTATAGGAGTGCCTGGTTTGACTCCTAGCTACCTTGCTTCTGGTCTAGCTTCATGCTGATGCACATCCTGGCAGGGGAGGGCCCAAGCACTTGGGTCCCCACCACCTACATGGGAGATCTGAATGGAGTTCCAGGCTCCTGGTTTCAGCCTGGCCCAGACCTGGCTGTTGCAGGCATTTGGGAAGTGGACCAGTGGGTGGAAGATCTCTTGATCTCTCGATCTCTCAATCTCTCCCTTCCTCTCTCCTTCCTGTCTCCCTCCCTCTCCTCTCACCTCTGTCTTTCAAATAAAATGAAAACTAAACTAGTAAAAACTTCAAAAAAGGAAGAGTCATGGTCTACAAGATTTTAAATGATCCTACATTTTACTTTAAATGAGCCTTAAAACCTCAGTCCTAAATGTTATGAGATCATTGACCTAGAAATACTTGATGTTGATCGTTGAAGACCTGGGTCTTTTAGTCCAGGTCACTATGAATGAGCTTTTTTTCCTTAATGAAAAATAAAAGCATAATTACAACAAGTCATTCTCCCCTTATGCTCCATAATTCCACAGGAATCTGCGTTAGGTCAACTCTATCTTATTAGCAATGCCTCGATGGCATGGGACAAAGCTCTCCAATGACTCAGCCATCTCTTACAGCTGGGTAAGCAGAGTGCACAGTTAACCAACTCAATGCTCATATAAAAATCATGGCTGATGGGGGGCCAGTGCTGTGGTGTAGTAGGTTAAGACTCCACCTGCAGTGCCAGCATCCCATATGGGTGCCAATTCATGTCCCAGCTGCTCCTCTTCGGATCCAGCTCTGCTAATGGCCTGTGAAAGCAGTAAAAGATGGCCCAAGTGCTTGGGCCCCTGCACCTGCATAGGAGGCCTGGAGGAAGCTCCTGGTTCCTGTCTTCCAATTGGCTCAGCTCCAGCCCTTGTGGCCATTTGGGGAGTAAACAAGCAGATAGAAGACCTTTCTCTCTGTCTCTCCCTCTTTGTCTGTGACTCTACCTCTCAAATATATAAATAAAATCTTTTTAAAAAAAATCTTGGCATATGCAGAGTCTACAAACATCAGTGGGAATTTCTAACCCCACCTGCCAAGACAGCAGCCAGGTGCCCTATACAGCCCTCTGAGGACTTGGGGAGGTGGTCATCAGCTCTCCAGAAAATTGAAAATGGGTGAAGTGGAAGCAAACATGTTGCTTCTTCCTTTTCTTAAGGCCCAAAAAGTCACCCGGGACCCATGGGATGTCCTATCTACAGCCTAACCCTGCTGCTCTCACAAACCAGAGCCACAGCTTTCCAGGGCTCAACAAAGTCACCGAGCTTTTTCCTTCTGTCTCTTCCCATCCTTGGCATGCATTTCCTTCATTGACTGTTTTTTTAATTAATTTATTTGTAAGTTTGTAAGTGACTACTATAGGTTACCTGAAAAGACGTTTTATAACTTCGTATAGTCAGAATAATCATAGCTATGTAAAACATGAGCAGCTTTGCACCATTGGCTAAACACATAGAAGTGTTCTCCCCAAAGTAAAGTAAAAGAGAGTAATAGCAGGAGAATTCTCTACTTTTCTCACCTGTGCTGGAATTTTAGACAAACCTTTTTGGGACCATAACATAACTGTCCCATCACTTCTTAAATTTTGTAATACATTTTAAATTATGCCAAATGGAAGGATGTTCATGTTTTTCCACAACATATTTTTAATTCACAATCAGCTGTGATGCGACTTTTTTAAGCACCTTCCAAAGAAGTTCCTTTTTCCCTTCATAAAAGTCTTCCTAGAGGTTTAACTTGACGAGGAACTGGTGGCTTTGGCTTGGAATTTAGGGACAGAGAGAGAAGATCGCAGACGAGCATTCTAGCCAAGCCCAAGCTGCACCACGGAGGCCAGAACGTGTGAGTCGTGGGCTCCTGGGGTGTCTGTCCACACAAGTTGATGTGCCTGTGCACTCTCTTATCAGAAAGAGGAAGACCAGCTCTGGTCCAAACAGGGAAAGGAAATGTGAATCATGGGGGGTAGGGTTAGGGCTAGGGGTAGGGGTAGGGGTAGAGGTAGGGATAGGGTCTGTTCTCCCCTGTCCAAGCTGGGGAACTGGTTTCCCACCTTGTTGGAGGCCTGCCTGGAAGCTGAAGCTCTTCATGAAGGACTTGGTAGGGTACCAGACCCAAGCCATGCTGGGCCTCAGATGACAAAAGAGGCAGAGCTGGGGAGAGCCTTACCCCTCCTCCACAGACAGACAGACACACACACACACACACACACACCACCCCCAGCCTCTGCTGGAGACCCCAGAGCAGCCCTGCATGGTCCAGTCATGGAAGATTTTCCAGAATCTGTGCAGGGGTCTGGGGCAGGCCAATGACATGACCTGTCCCTTAAACTGCTTGCAGCAGGGACTATGTCCCTGGTCCCTTGACTCCCAGAAGAACTGGAAGGGTGAGGAAGGGAGTGCAAGATGCTGGGTAAGCAAGAGGCGTTAGGAATATTGAGATGCAGGCAATAGTATGATCGTAACTGCATCAGTGCTACCAGGAAGGCCACACCTGGAGTATCGGGGCATTCTGCCTCTGGCTCTCTGCACCCTCGTCCCCCAGAATCTGGGGTCCTGTGTCCCCGACAAGCAGTCAGGCACTGCTGGGTACATGCTGACCTCGTGGTCCATGTATTGCTGGCCTTGAAACACCTGGGGCTGCATTCTACTGCCTGTCATCACCTCTTCCATCCCCTCCACCGTGTGCTCTCCTGGGCCCCTCCAGGCCCTCACACCACAAAAAAGGGATCCATGCCTGGATGTGTCTCCTGATAACTCGCTAACTCCTTCTCAGTAAGCTGTGAAAAGATATATAAGGGTACTTCAAAAAGTTCATGGAAAATGGAATGGAAAGATAGATTTATTTTGGTGCAAAAAAGAATCTGAAATGCACGCACACAAGGGATCTTCAGAAAGTTCATGAAAAATTCATATTATGAAAAAACATTCATGAAATTCAAAACATCTTTCCACCAAAATAAACCCATCTTGTAATTCTATTCTTCCACAGACTTTTTAACGGACCCTGGTATGCAACTTTAAGGAGATGCAAGTCTGGAAATTCCCACTTGCCAATCCTATCAGTAGCTAATTAGTTCCATTGACATGGAAGTAATTTATAGTCTTCTTCCCGTCCTGAGGCGGACGTGTTCTATCCTCTTATTATAGGGGATGCCCAGGAAAATGTCCCAATGGGGACAGCAAGCAGCTTGCAGCAGCCATGTGTCAATAAGGAGCAGTTGATGATGACACTGACAGACAGTCCCTTAGCCTGTGCGTCCTGTGCTGAGGGAAATCAGGCCATGTCTACTCCTTCCCGGTCAGAACCTCCTTTATGCAATAATCCTACGATCCTATGATAATGAAGTTTCTCATAAAAAGATCAGGGAGGGGGGAGCTTGCCCTTCATTGTAAGCAGACGGGCCTCAATCCTACACGAGGGAATCCCAACCAAAGGGCCTTGGCTGGAAGGACAGTACAGGGGACCAACCATCCTGGTTTGCCCTGGACTGAGGGGGTTTCCAAAAAGGTGGGATTTCTGGTTTGTAAACTAAGGCAGTCTCAGATAAACTGTCCCGGTTGGCCTGGGACTGAGAGGTTTGTGGGGATACGTAGCTTGAAGTGCTCACATTGGAAAAGTCCCAGGGCAACTGGAAAGTCTGTAGAGACTGTGGGGACTACGTGGTTAAAGCTGCTGGGGGAGGGGGGCGTGCGCTGTAGCGTAGTGAGTAAAGCCACGGCCTGCTGGCATCCCATATGGGCGCCGGTTCAAGACCCAGCTGCTCCACTTCTGATCCAGCTCTTTGCTGTGGCCTGGGAAAGCAGGAGAAGATGGCCCAAATTCTTGGGCCCCTGCACCCACGTGGGAGACCTGGAAGAAGCTCCTGGCTCCTGCCTTTGGATTGGCACAGCTCCGGCCATTGTGGCCAATTGGGGAGTGAACCAGCAGATGGAAGACCTCTCTCTCTCTGCCTCTCCTTCTCTCTGTGTAACTCTGACTTTCAAATAAATAAATAAATCTTTAAAAAAAAAAAAAAAAGCTGCTGGTGCCTCTCCCTCTCCATCCCAATACCAAGGAGCCTGAGCTGTGGGGGCTCCGAACAAGTGGCCACTGCACATGCCCACTAGGTCTGAGGGCTGGGGGCAGTGAGGCGGTCCTGATCAAAGTACCATTTGGGCCTTGTCTCAGTCATTAAGTATCCCACAACAGTTACATCATTTGGGTGGGAGGAAACTCAAGCTATGGCCTGGCAGTGCCAAGTCTTGGCAGTTTCTGATAGAGCAGCCTCCAGACCTCTCTGACTACAGAGGCCTGGCCATTAGAGAGTGCCACTCTGTAAAACACACCCAAGTGCTACTGTAGCAGAGGTGCCCAGCTGACAACCATGGCAGAGCGAAAATGTGGCCGAGAGGCAGCTGCTCAGCCAGGGCCCATGTCTCCAGCCTCCTCTGGATCTGAGTGGAGCCACTGAGTGCCAACAGACAGTGAGGGAAATTAAGCCTTCCACTGCTAGGCTTCACAGGTGACCTGTGAATGAAGTCTTTTAGACGATTACACTGACAGAGGATCAGACTACACGGTAATGGGCTCAGAGAGACTTCGATGAGAGAAGTTGCTGGAGTTAGTCTTTTCTTAGAAGTTCATCCCTCTCTGGGTGGCTCCCTGTTGAGTAAGCCATGTGTGGACACAAGAGGGAAATGACCACTGGCTGCAGGAGGACATGGATCCGATCACCCCTCCAGGAGCTGCTGCCGCAGGAGCAGAGGGGGGGTCACACCTGCGGTCCCTCCAAACTCCAACCAGTATTTCTCAAGATTACCTAGACTCGTGGGGGTTGGGTTTACTTGTACTTGCTAGCAGGTTAACTGGGGGATGGGAGCTGAATAATTCAGCGCTGGGCAAACAGGGATGCCTCCACAAAAACTAAGTAAGAGGCAGCCCTGCCTCACTCAGCACCGACAAAATCATTGATACTGCGCCATACACACTTCTGGGCTCCAGGTCGAGAGATCATTAAAATTTTCAGACTAAAGAGAACAACCAACATTTGTAAATGGCTGGAGGGAAAAGCGGAAGAATTCTTGCTTCCTAGTCTCAAAATAGAGAAGATGAAAGGTGCCTAATAATGGCCTCGCACACATGAGAAGGAATCAGGTCGGCAGCTCCTCTCCTCCAGTAAAGAGAGAACCAGAAGCAGCGTATTTAAATTGCAACAAGATCAATTTATTACTTGGACCTACTTTTTTAGATTTTATGAAAAGCCTTTAATCTAAGAGGATCAAGGTGCTCAAATTAGACAAGATAGAATTTCCTAAGTTTAGCATTAACATCAAGAAATGGTCCTTGGTGCAATTATAGTTGTTATTTTCACAATTTTTAAAAATGTATTATGCCAAAGGATAGCAAAACCCCAGAGACAGGCCTGTCTAAGGCCTCTCCCTGGGGAAAGGGAGGAGGAATTTGAAAGGGAACCCTGGAGAAGGAGCCCTGCACTTGTAACTCAGGAAGGCTGGCCCCCGGAACACTCAGCACTGCTTGGCCAAATATCCATCTGAGATGACCCTCCAACGAGAGGGCCTTGAAGTGACGCTGAGATGTCAGGTCCCACTCACAGAGACAGTCTGTCCTAGCTGTGGGCTTCCTGGCCATGCTGAGGATCAAAGCAGCAAGAGAAAAAGGAGGGGAAACAGCACTTCCTGGATTGCCTTGGCCATGAGACCTTCAAGGGAGGCCAGAGGCACTCCATACTTGGGTCCAGGAGAGCCAGAAAGGAAAGTGCATTGCTTTCCACAGATCTGCAGAACGCACGGCAGTCCACCCTCAAGGGAAGAGTAGAAAGGCCATGTAGACTGTGGAAGGAACTAGTTATCCCAGGGAGTCCTTCTCTCACGAACCCAGACAAAGTCTAAATGCCTCCCTAGCCACAGATGTGATCTGGTTTGTTGAGATTTACCCTAAGCCCTTAGACTTTAAGGCCAGCAATGCACTAGTTCTGTGGGACAGCCAAGCAGAAATTCAGAAACAGGAGCATGCCCATCCCCAGTCACCCCTCAGAAAGAAACCAGCGCAGCAAGGGTTGGGCCCTTTCAAGTACTTGATGGCTCCACATGTCCCCTGACTCTTGGTTATTATTTTTTAATGCCTGTCTGTTCTGCTGTGATGAATCAAATCAAACAAAACACAACACTTCTAACAAAGGAATCTGGTTTGCATACTTTTGTTATAAATAGCAACTTAGGAGCAATATTTGGAGATGGTATCCAACTTTATTTCTAGGACAAGAGGAGGCCAGATATAGAAGAGAAGGGAGAGAGCAGTGACTTGAAAGGAAATCCAATGTGTAGAGACAGTGAGAATGAAAATAGAAGCTAGAGGTGGCCCAAGGATCCTGGCCTGTTGGAAGCCCAGTACTTCCCACGAAGCAGCCCTCAGATCAGGAAATACCTGCTGGGAAGATCTGAAATGTCCCCTGAGATGTTTTCTATAAATACCCAGGTGTCTCCCAAACTTCAAACATTGACCTATCACTGCCAACGTTTTAGCCTTTCAATATACCACTTAGTATTTTTCCATAAATCAACTTTTTTTGCTTAAATTAGGAAAAGGAGAATTTTACATCGCTGACACAAATGAAGAAATCATACCACTTTCTAAATAAAATATAAGTATAAAAAGTAAGTCCCATGAAAGCAAGAAGTACCGAGTTCTAACTAGACCCTCCGATTGCTTGTCTGCTCCATGCATGAGACATGGAGCATGGAAAAAATGGGCCTTCAAGTGGTGCTGAGAACCTGTTCCAAGGACCTTTCGCTAAGCATGGCAGACTGACCCGTGTTCATTTATCTTGCTCCCGAAAATGAACTACGACGCCACCAGAGGAATAAAAAGTAGATGAGAGCCATCAAGAGCAAAGCAAATAGGATCAGATGGAAGAGTGGGAGAGAGGAGCTAGCAAAGTTCCAAAGGCAGGGAAGCACCTGCAGGGGAAGGAGCAAGCAAGACTGAGACCTCCCACCACAGGACCCAAGGGCTCAGGAAGGGAGGCACCTTAGAGGTCAAAGCCTGAAACAGCATCTCTTCCAAGACTGAATGAGAAGGACCTAGCTGCCCTCCCCCTGAGCCTTCCAATGACCCCTTGAGCCCCATCAAAAGACTAGAATAACTAAGACTAGAGGACTTCTGAGGGCCTCCAGGAACAGTGGCGGGCGGGTTACAATTCCACACTGCAAACAGGGGGAATCTGCATACTGCGCACAGCAGGAAAACCCCCCTGCCTCTCCCAGCAGCACTCAGGGGCCAGGCCTAGGACCTCTCCCCCAACCCTCACACCTGGAGAGATTTCGAGAGAAATAAAACGGTGCTAGAATGATGAACTACCGATCCTGACTTTGAGAGTCTCCCAGAAGAAAGTTACCCATAACCAATCACCCTTAGTGAAACTGAACACGCAAGCCCAGCCAAGATGCAGCACTTCCAACTCATTGTTCAATGCTTTGCTCCTAAATTTGCCGGGTGGGGGTTGTTCCTGCCTGCATTGTGCCACAGCAGGTAAAGCCACCACTGCCCCAGCATCCCAAATGGGCACCGATTCCACTTCCCATCCAGCTCCCTGCTAATGTGCCTGGGAAAGCATGGGAGGATGTCTAAGTGCTTGTGCCCCTGCACCCACCTGGGAGACACAGAAAAGCTTCTGGCTTTTGCTATCTGTTGGAGTAAACCAGCGCTGGAAGACCTCTCTCCCTGTCTCTCCCTCTTTGTAATTCTGCCTTTCAAATAAGTAAAAATAAAGCTTCAAAAAAGAAAAGTTTCATAACGGCCCGTCAGGAATCACCTGGCATTTGAGTAAAGCGCTACCCTCTTTACTTGCACCCACTCCCTTAATGAGTGTGTTCAGTCTTGTGACTTTAAATCATCTTTATGTCCCAGTGACTCCTGAATTCCTATTTCCAGCTTAGATCTCTCTTCTAAACTGCAGATTTGCATATCCAGCTGCTTACTCTCTGTCTCTGCTTGGAGATGTAAACAACAATGTGTTTGGCACTTTTTTATGACATAATAAACAATATGAATAGCTTAGCAGACCACAGTGCTTAAGGCCTCTACTTGGAGGTAGCAGAAGTCACCTCACAGATACAGCATGTCGAAACTGAACCTCTTGGGGCAAGCGTTTAATGTTACAGTTAAACTACCACCTGGGATGCCTGCATCCCATATCAGAGTGCCTGGGTTCAAGGCCCAGCGGCACTTCCAATTCCAGCTTCCTGTTAACACACCCTGGGAGGCAAGCAGCAGGTCATGGCTTAAGTAGTTGGTCCCTGCTACCTGTGGGGGAGGCCAAATTAAGTGCCCACCTCCTAGCTTCAGATTGGCCCAGTCCCAGCTGCTGTAGGCATTTAGAGAGGGAACCAGTAAATGGGAGATCTCTCGCTCGCTCGCTCTCAAATAGACAAAAATAAAATTTTTTAAAAAAACTTTTGTAAACAAAAAAAACGAGAGAAAGACAATAGATAGGAAAATATGAGATCCAGAAACAAGTAATCCAGATCAGGAGAGCTTAAGACACATTTTTAGGATGATAACAGGAAATCCCAGGGTAACCACTATATAGCAAACAAAGAACCAGGATTTTTCTTCTTTCTTAAAAGGAATTGACAGGAGCTGCTGTTGTAGCGTAACAGGTAAAGCAGACGCCTGGATGCCAGCATGCCATATGGGTGCTGGTTCGAAACCAGGGTGCTCCACTTCTGATCCAGCTCCCTGCTAACATGCTTGGGAAAGCAGTGGAAGATGGTCCAAGTGGTTGGGCCCTTGCACCCATGTGGGAGACCCAGAAGAAGCTCCTGGCTCCTGGCTTTGGCTTAGCCCTGCTCTGGTCCTAGTGGCCATTTGGGGAGTGAACCAGAAGATGGAAGACCTCACTCCCTCTGTCTCTTCCTCTCTCTGTGTAACTCTTTCAAATAAATAAATAAATCTTTTTTTAAAAAAGGAATTGGAAAAATTTGAGAATCAATAAGTATCAGTGAAAGCATAGTGTTTAGAAAAAAGGAAATCAATAACCCAAGTATTTGCTTTTGGTGAAAGTAAAAGTAGTCCAAAGGGTGCCAGTTTTTATGACTGAGGACAGACTCGGGGTAAGGCAAGGTAGGGACCAGGGAGAGTTATTTGCTGTCATAAGGCTACTTCACTTTATTTTCAGACTACGTACATGTATTTCTCTAATAAAAATAAACATTGATTTTGAGATGCAGAACCTACTGGCACCAAACCAGTACTTTAAATTTGACATGACTATAAGGATACAGAGACAATTGAAATGGAATGCCTTCTTATTCTAGGGTTTAACATTACTACAATCAAGTCTACACACCTCTTAAAATTATCTCATGTACTCTAGCGGTGTTCACCCCATACCTTCTGGCCTGGGAAATGACCTGTAAATCCTTTCTTGGCAGCTCAAGAAACAGGACTTGCTGAAATTGATTCAAGATGTAATAATAAGCCTGAATAGTCCAATAATCATTAAAATAAGCAAATTTCATAGTTTAAAATTCTTTCCACAAGAAAGACATCAGGTCCAGATCACTTGAAGCCAAGTTGTTCACATTTTTAAAAGAACACACTCTTCCTACTTTATTGAAATTATCCAAGAAAATAGAACAGGATGATTCCTCCACTTCAGGAAGTAACCCAAGTATACTCTTGAAAATAAATTGAGACAGGAACTACACCAAAAAAGAAGGAAAAGTATAGTCTAATGTCACTCGTGACATAGATGAGAGATCCCAAGGAAAAGTATAGTCTAATGTCACTCATGACATAGATGAGAGATCCCAAGGAAAAGTATAGTCTAATGTCACTCGTGACACAGATGAGAGATCCCAAGGAAAAGTATAGTCTAATGTCACTCGTGACACAGATGAGAGATCCCAAGGAAAAGTATAGTCTAATGTCACTCGTGACACAGATGAGAGATCCCAAGGAAAAGTATAGTCTAATGTCACTCGTGACACAGATGAGAGATCCCAAGGAAAAGTATAGTCTAATGTCACTCGTGACATAGATGAGAGATCCCAAGGAAAAGTATAGTCTAATGTCACTCATGACATAGATGAGAGATCCCAAGGCAGTAACAAAACACACAGAGTTGTATAAATGGCTCTACATGCAATGCTTTTTCAGGCACTTAGCTTTGGAGATGAAATACAAAGGAAGCCCTAGCATCTTGCAGCAGATAAACTCGCAGTGTTTATGGCAGAACATTCCATATAGGACTGATAGTGCAAGGAGTGTGAAGTGACCTAAAACACTGTGAATCCACGCGACCTGGGAAGATCTTTGATTCCTACATTCTTCTATTCTTTTCTGATTTCAGAAATTGGAGCATGGAGAAACCAGCAGAGGAGGATACTGATTCACCTCTGTTTGGAAACAGAAAGGAAGAACTAGATAGAAAATTACAAAATTATGCATCCAACTGGAGAGGATTGCACTCTCCCGGGGCTGCAGGGGACTGCTTGACCAAGTTGCTACCCTTGAAACATACAGCAGTTGCTCCTAAGATCTCAGCATTCTCTGTGAATAAGTCCTGCTGAATCTGTAATATTGCTGGGGAGAGCCTCCACGCCGTGGGTGCTTCTGGCTTCACGAACCACGGCAAGAGTCTGGCTGTGAGGAATGGCTTGTCGTCACCGGATACCACAAAGGAACTGAGGGTGTCTCGCACACCCAGCTCTTCCCCAGTCAGAAATGGTTTACATGTGCGTGTGGATGCACGCGGCAGGCACGGGTCCCTGAAGAGTGGTGAGAATTACTTACTGTGCACGAAACACTCTCTCAAACTCCAGTGACCCAGTGACTGCTGGGGGCATAATTTTGTGTTTCATTCTTGCCCTTCCAACCCGGAAAGCAAAATAATCTGCCAGAAAAGGAAGGCTGTGTTAGAGATGCGGCACATCATTAGCCCTGTGTGAAATGCAAATTAAACCACAAGTAGATACCACTCCATTCCTATTAGAATGTCTACAATTAAAAAGAGCCAAATCAAGACAGACAGACAGACAGATGGGGCCAGCGCTATGGCATAGCAGGCAAAGCCACCGCCTGCCGTGCCAGCATTCCATATGGGCACCGGTTCTAGTCCCGGCTGCTCCTCTTCCGATCCAGCTCTCTGCTACAGCCTGGGAAAGCCGTGAAAGATGGCCCTAGTTCTTGGGCCCTTGCACCCATGTAGGAGACCTGGAAGAAGCTAGAGCTGGCTTTGGATTGGCCCAGCTCTAGCCATTGCAGCCATTTGGGGAGTGAGCCAGCAGATGGAAGACCTCTCTCTCTCTGTCCCTCTCTCTCTGTAACTCTGCTCTCAAATACATAAATAAAATGTTTAATAATAATAATAATAAAAGACAGGTGAGGATATAAGAGTAACTGGAGCTGTCATACACTGCTGGAAGGAAGGTGGCATGAGACAAACACTTTGAAAAACAGTTTCAAAAGGATGATTTAGTTAGACATACACCAACTACATGACTCAGCTGGTTCCATTCAGAGGTGCTCACCCCAGAGAAATGAAATCACACGCCCACACAGAGACTCGAATGTTCACAGCAGCTTGATTTGCAATAGCCAAGGACTAGAAAGAACTTTGTGATGGTTACTTTTGTGTGCCATCTTGGTTAGGGTGTGGAGCCTTGTTGTTGGGTCAAACACCAGTGTAGATGTTGCTAAGAAGTATTTTTTTGGTGTGATTAACAATTGAATCCTCAGGCTTTGAGTAAAGCAAATTATCCTCCAAACTGTAGGTAGGTCCTATCCAATCAGCTGAAGGAGACTGAAAGGAAGGGATTTGCCTCGAGGTAGCCTTCAACTTAAGACTGCACACCCAGACCACATAAGAGCTAGCATTGTGGCACAACAGGTTAAGGCACTGCCTGCAATGTCGGCATCCTATACCAGCACCAGTTTGGGTCCCACTTGCTCCACTTCTGATCCAGCTCCCTGTTAATGCACCTGGGAGAGCAGCAAAGATGGCCCCCGTACCCACGTGGGAGACCAGAATAGAGTTCCAGGCTCCTGGCTTCAGCCTGGCCCAGCCCTGGGTGTTGTGGCCATTTGGGGAGTGAACTAGTAGATGGAAGACACCCCCGCCCCTCTTCCTCCTTCAATTAAGTAAATAAATAAATCTTTTTTAAAAAGCTGATCGACCCCAATGTCAGGGATCACCTGCCTCTCCCGTTAGTTCTGTGGACTTCTTTCCCTTTCCGACCCACCCTCCCTCTGTGGTCAGTGTGTGAGCCTTGGGGACTTGTCACCTCCTCACCCACAACCCCCTCCCTTCACCCCATAAGGAACCCCTGGGGCCTCTCATTTCCCTCCAGACGGTGTGCCCCCTTTTCACGTCCTCACCTACTCCTTGGCCTCATATTTTCGTATCTCGGCATCTGTTTCCTACATGCTCACGTTTGAAAAATAGTTTCCTTGTAACACTGTACACGGAGGGTGTGGTTTCAGCTGCGCCCCGTGGGCGATATCAGGGATGATGTGCTTCCTCCTGGAACAAGATTCCGCTCTGCCTCCGACTAGAAGGGCAGGTTTTGTCAGGGCTCTCACGGCACACCGCTTCCCCCTCCCTATCCATCTTCCGAGGCAAATCAGGGCTTGTCGAGGATGCCCAACTTGTGGCTGCGTGCGCCGAGGCGCATGCGCTCTCCGGGCTGGCGTCTCCCTCCCTGAAGTGCCGCCCGAGGGCGGGGCGTGAGCACCAAGAGAAAATGAGGTGGGCTCGGCCGGCCCCTCTCCTGCCCTGTCCTTCCAGGACCCGGCCAGCAAAGGGAATCTGTGTGCTAGGAGGAAACTGGGCCCCGCCACTCTGGCCCCTGGCTCCCAGCCTCAGAGAGTGGCAAGCCCTCTCGACCCCACCTATGAAATGGAAGCCACCCAAGATGGGTGCGCCCAGATTTCTAAATCCACAGCGCCGCAAGAGCAGAGCGCTTCAACACGAAGCTGTGGCTAAGAAAAAGCTTCCTCGCCAGCCTGTCCATTGCACCCTGTAGGCACCTGCTGCGCCACCAGCCAAGGTGGTAGTTTCCGTAGATGGAGGAGGTGGGTGGCTCTCCTCTGCCCACCCCGCCCAGGAAGGATTCCGCTTCGCCCAGTGCTGGCTCCAAGGGACAAAGGTCCCTTTCTGTCCTCTCTGACCAGAGGCCGCGGAGAGACCAGGGTTTCTCTGGGACAATACGATGACGGTGGAAACGCTGTGTCACCGCTTTCCCAAGAGAGCTGCAGTTGACTGAAACCACTTGAGAATCATTGCCTTTAGCATCGCCATGCCTGCTCGCAACCTCGCTGTTCCCACCCGGATGCAGGTGCACTTGGGAGAGCAAAACCGGAACAGTCTCCCCCCACCCCCACTCCACCGTGCACCCCCTTTCACAGAGAGGCCCTTTCACAGTGTGGCCGCCTCTCTCTCTGCAGAGGGAGCTCAGGACAGGACACCACGGCGAGTACTGCTGAGCCCTCCTTGATGGGGCCCCTGACCAGAGCAGCCTTGCCAGGGACACGCAGCTGGCAAGTGGCTGGATCAGATGGATAGGGTTCGTCTGCTGTAGTTCTGCTGGAGATGTTTTTAACCTGACCCTAAAGCCTACGCTAGGCGCTAGGCGGTGTATTTAAGAAAATCCAGGAATGAAAATGTCAGGGTTGAAGCCATTGCAGAGCAGAACAATGTCACTTTTGGAACACTTGTAATTAATGTCTGTACCCCACTTCCTCCAGGTTAGCTCGCTGCTTATGCTCTGTGAACTGGGTTGGGGTTGTAACCGCAGATGGTGCAGGGTGCCTAGGCTGTGTGGGCTCCCAGTAGCTCTGGGGAGAGAAGCAGTCTCTGGAATGTTCCCAGTCTGCCTGTCTCAGAGAAGGCGGGAGCAAACTGCTCTGCCTGTGAGCTCCCAGCAGGCAGGAAATTCAACACGGCCTTGTCTTCCTCCCCGCCTCCTCCCATCCTCCCCCCCCCCCCCCCCACACACACACACACTGCCCAGGCCTCTTACTTTGCTGACAGGCAGAAAGAAGAGAGACAGCAGCCAGCAGGATTGAGTTCCCTGCCATCTTGCTCGCGGTCGGATGTTCTGGTTCACGGCACTATTTGTAGAGAAGGAGGGGACGCCAGAAACGCTGTTGCACTTTGCAATGCTGACTTTCCTTGTAAGGTAGACAAAGTCCAGGAAGACTTAAAAAAATATCAGAGCAAAGGCCGATTCCGAGGCTCAGTGGCCTTTGCTCTGGGAGAGAACTCAGGAAGGCAGGCAGGGCTGGAGCTGCCAGGAACTGATCTTTATCTGGCCCTGGAGCTGCTTCCTGCACGCACTTCGGTCGCTCGTGCCAGCTGCAGGCCTGGCTCACCAGGGCTCAGCCCTCTGGCAATTAAGCTCACTTCTCTGCTAATGCACAAAGGCTCTGGCCCCTTTCTCCTCCCACACCCCACCCCAGGCCTCGCTGAGAACTTTGTCCCTCTGTGGAAAAAAATGGGAGGGAAGCAATTGCTTAATCCCATTGAGATTTTAAATCCTAACTTAAACCTGGTCTATGTTTCCTCACCCTGCAAATGGCAGACCCCGGATTTGAACCCAGTTCTGGCCGACTCCAGCTGTGCTTCATTCCCTGCACCTGCTGTCACCCTCGTGACCGTGCTGTGTGCTGGGGGAGTCAGGGAGAACAAGGCAGCAACCCAGCCGCGGGGCCCCACACTCCTAACCTCATCTAGACCTCGTGACCTCACAGCGCCACCCCCCCCCCCCCCACACACACACACACCATCACACCGGGGTTAGGGTCTCAGCGTGTAAACTTGGGGGACAAAGCATTCGGGACACAGTAAGACACTCCTGGGAGGCTGGCGCCGCGGCTCAACAGGCTAATCCTCCACCTTGCGGCGCCGGCACACAGGGTTCTAGTCCCAGTCGGGGCACCAGATTCTGTCCCGGTTGCCCCTCTTCCAGGCCAGCTCTCTGCTGTGGCCCGAGAGTGCAGTGGAGGATGGCCCAAGTGCTTGGGCCCTGCACCCGCATGGGAGATCAGGAGAAGCACCTGAATCCTGGCTTCGGATCAGTGTGGTGCGCCAGCCGCAGTGGCCATTGCGGGGTGAACCAACAGAAAAGGAAGACCTTTCTCTGTCTCTCTCTCTCTCACTGTCCACTCTGCCTGTCAAAAAAAAAAAAGACACTCCTGGGGCCCACTGGGAAGGCAGCTGCCTCCGCCTCACAGGCCCAGATGTTGAATGATGTCACAACTTAATGAAAGGAAGTTGCCATGAAATAGGCCTGTTGGAAGGATTGAATTATTCAATACCATCCAGAAAAATGTTCAACACACATATTGTTAAAAAGATACTCATTTCTTTTAAGATTCATTTATTTACTTGAAAGAGTTACACAGAGAGAGAAGGTGAGGCAAAGAGAGAGAAAGAGAGAGAGAGGTCTTCCTTCCGTTGGTTCACTCCCCAATTGGCCTCAACGGCCAGAGCTGTGCCGATCCAAAGCCAGGAGCCAAGAGATTTTTCCTGGTCTCCCATGAGGTGCAGGAGCCCAAGGACTTGGGCCATCTTCTACTGCTTTCCCAGGCCATAGCAGAGAGCTGGATCAGAAGTGGAGCAGCTGGGTCTGGAACTGGTGCCCATATGGGCACTGCAGGTGGTGGCTTTTACCTGCTACACCACAGCACTGGCCCCAATACTCATATTTTCAAAGGGAAAATCGGGGGGAGGGGGCGGCATTGTGGCATCATGAGTCAAGCTGTGCCACCTGCAATGGTGGCATCCCATGTTGGAGCATCAGTTTGAGTCCTGGCTGCTCCATTTCTGATCCAGCTCCCTGCTAATTCACCTATGAAAGCAACAGAGTACGGCCCAAGTACTGGGGCCCCTGCCACCCACCTGGGAGACCTGGATAGAGTTCCAGGCTCTTGACCTTGGCCTGGCCCAGCCTAAGCCATTGAGATCGTTTGGAGAATGAGCCAGTAGATGGAAGTTCTCTGTCTCCCCCTTTCCCCTCCAAATAAATAAAATACATCTTTTTTAAAAATGTAAAAATTATGTTTCTCTCTGGGCTAAGCCTCTGCCTGCAGCACCAGCATCCCATATGGGTACCAGTTGGTGTCCCGGCATCTTCTCTTCCAATCCAGCTCAGCTCTAGCCTGGAAAAGCTGTATAAGATGGACCAAGTGCTTGGGTCCCTGCACCTGCCTGGGAGACCTGGAAGAAGTTCCTGGCTCCTGGCTTCAGATTGGCTTAGCGCCGGCCGTTGCAGTCATTTGGGGAGTGAAGCAGTGGATGGAAGACTCACTCTCTCTCTCTCTCTGCCTCTATCTGTCTGTAACTCTGCCTCTCAAATAAGTAAATAAATAAATTTTTTTTAAAAATGCCTCTCATAATAATATTTCACTCATCTGTGAGGGAAGCAGTCAGATGTTATAAGCAGTTAAAAGCAGAACTCAAGGAACCACACATACACAGGGAATAAAGAATGTCCAAATTCATTGGCAAATAATCACCAAGCAGGTCTGCTCACAGGGCCCTGTTAGTCTGTCCCATTCGCTCTGTTCTTATTTGTTCTTGGATTCTTTGCAGATGAAGGTTATGTAAGAAGACAGACTCTAGAAGCCCAGGGCAGCCCTGAAACTGTTGTGTACTGAATTTAAGGGTTTTGGCCTTCAGTACACAACAGGGATTCTAAAATACAGGCCAGCTGCCCTGAGCCCACATCATCATCCGCTAAAATAACCTCCCCAAATGACAGGCTTCGAAGGCGGGACCTGGGCGGGGCCTGCGGGCAGGCGGTGGCTCTGACAGTAAGAGAACCGTTTGGAGAAACCGCAGAAGCTGCCGAGCAGCCCATGAGGCCCCCGCGGGCCGCCGCTGTGACAAACTCACGTGAACTCGCTTTTAGAAAACTGATTCCAGACCCAGCTTCTTTGGCTCCCCTCGGATTGCTGTCCCCTTAATTTCTGGACAAATTTCCAGGGTCCTACTGACTTCTCCCAGCCACCCCCCTCCCCGTCTGTCCCCAAACTCAGCTCCTAAGAAAAGGTTGATACAAGGTTTTGTTTTTTTTTTTTTTTAATTTTTAAAACTTTAATTTTAAAAGCCTCAAGTGTTGCAAAAGCCATGCATCCAGAGGTGGGCATTTAGCACGGTGGTGAAGATGTTGCTTGAGATGCTCGCATCCCAGATCAGAGTGCCTGGGTCTGAGTCTCAGCTCCACTTCCAACTCCACCTTCCTGCTGATACGCACCCTGGGAGGCAGCAGGTGATGGCTCCAGCACTTGGGTCCCCAACATCCACATGGGAGACCCAGACAGAGTTTCAGGCTCCAAGCTTTGGCCCAGCCCAAGCAGTTAGAGCACTTGGAGGGTAAACCAGCAGATGGGAGCTCTCTCTATATACTTTCTGTATCTCTCTGCCTTTTGAATAAAAATAAATACTCTTTTACATTACAGAAAAGAAAGAAGCCCATGCATGCAGTTTAGGTGTAAGTAGTTGGCACTTCCGGGAAAGAATAAAACAGCGCGGGTTTGGACAATGAAATTTTGCCCCTTCGGCTGTGACAGCATTTCCAGGTGACCCACGGTGGACACACTGCCACAGCATTAACAGGAGCCAACCCAGCTCCCCTGGGCTGAAGAGGAAATGCATTTTCCCTGAAGGCCACACACATGGATCCTCTTAGCATGCACTCAATTTTCTTTTTTTTTTGCATTTTTTTAAGAAAATTAAGATGACAGACAACAGAGTAGTTATGATAATAAGACACTTTGAAAATACATTATCTGCAGAAACTCAGACCAAATCTGTAAGTGTTTATAAGAGTTTTGCTTATTATATAACCATTGTTTATTACCCAATTACAGTGTGGGCTAGGCAAACCAGAGAGGCCAAGGTTTGGTGATGTAAAAACAGCACTGAAGCACGTGAAAGAACTGCTTTGGGGTCTGCATTGTGGTGCAGTGGGGTAAGCCAGCACTTGTGATACAGGCATCCCATATCAGAGCATCAGTTCAAATCCTGGCTGCTCTGCTTCCAATTAAGCTCCCTGCTAATGCATCTGGGAAGGTAGTAGAAGATGGCTGAAGTGCTTGGACCCCTGCCACCCACATGGGAGACCCAGATGGAATTCCAGACTCCTGGCTTCTGCTTGGCTCAGATCTGGCCGTCATGTCCATCGAGGGAATGATCTGGTAGATAGAAGAGCTTTCTGTCTCTATAACTCTGTCTTTAAAAATAAATAAATAAACCTTTTATTAAAAAAAGAACTTCTTTTATGAGATATAAACTCTTAATGTAGCTGTTTCTGGATCATTTTGGCAATAAATGAAGACAGGATATATTAAACTAGAGCAATGGTCTCTCCTTGTCATTCCAAAAATGACAGCTGATCACCCCAGTTTCCAGAGGGCACTGTGACAGTGCTGTCCCTGCTGCCACCAGGCTGTGCGGCCGAGAAAGACGGAAAATGCAGCTCCTTCCCAGGTTGCCCACAAATAATCAGGGTGAGCATGAGATCAAGAACCAGAACACTCTTGATTGACACGTAGATCCTGGAACTCCCCAAGGGCCGAGGATTTGATGTATTATCCTTTTTTAAAAAAGATTTATTTATTTATTTAAAAGGCAGAGGCACAGAGAGGGAAAGACAGAGACCTTCTATCCACTAGTTCACTCCTGAAATGGCCACAAGAGCCAAGGCTGGGCCAGGCCAAAGTCTGGAGCTAGGAGCTTCATCCAGGTCTCCCTCAGGATCTCCCACTGCTTTTTCCGGACCTTTAAGCAGGGAGCTGGATGGGAAGTGGAGCAGCTGGCCCCAACTCCGCCCCTGGATATATTATCTTGCTGGAAGAATCTTAGAACAGCATAGCAAGTCTTTAAGCAGAGCGCACATATGCACAGTTTGAAATCATGTCCCCTTCTGATACCTATTGCAAGGTCTGAGGGAACTGCAGCAACCTATAGAACATTGTCTCCCCTTTCAGAAATTGGAGCATTTTGCTCTGCAACCCTGAGCTAGTACATCAGCTCTGGCTGTGGTTAGAGTATGGGCCCCAAAGGCTCCTGTGCTGAGAGCTTGGCTCCCTGTGTAGTGGTGGTGAGGAAGCGGGACCTTTAAGAGGCGGGGCTAGTGGAGGCAACCAGGCCAGCGGATGTCCACCCTCACAAATGGATGAATGTTGTCTCCTGGGAATTCTGGCTCTCATGGGGCAAGATTAATGCCCGAGAGCGAGTGGTCGGAAAGCCAGCCTGGCACCTCTCCCCGGTCTTTCTCCCGCACACACTGCTGTCCCACCCATGTGTGTACCCGCTGCTGTGCTGGCATCACCAGGAGGCCCCTGCCAGAGCCCAGCAAATACTGGCACCAGGCTCTTGCATCTCCAGAACCATAGGCCAAGCCAACCTCCGCTCTTTGTAAAGCACCCAGTCCCGGGTACTTGTTATAGCAATGGAAAATGGATTCAGACCCTTGCTAAAGTGAGCATGGTGTCCAGCCCCAGTGAGGACAGCCACTTGCCAGGGAACAGACAGGGCACAGTACAGAGAGCTCAGACACTGGCTGTCACCCAGCACCAGCAATGTCCTAGCAAAGCTCCAGGACAGGGACAAGAGGAGAGCAGAAAGGCAAGGAAAAGAAAAATCAACTTTCATTATGATATGAAAAAAATAGTTGGAGCTTCGGCCAGCCATCTAAGCTCGCGCCCCTGTGCAGTGGGAGCCAGTCACCAAGTCACCATGGGCAAGTGTTTTCAAAGTGAAATTATCACACTCATCCATGCGACCATCAGAGGGAAGCGAGCAGCCCAGGAGCTGGCAGGCGACAGGCTGCCCGCAGACTCACCTGTCCACTGTCACTGCCACAACCCTCCCGCCCTGCAGGCTGCGGAAGAGCCGGGGCCACTGTGGGTAAGCACATGGCTCAGTCCAGGGAGCTTGGAATATCCTTAAGGTTTCCCAGAGGAATGGAAACAAAGGATTTAAATGTTGCTTCCAAATGGCTTTTGATAGGAATAGGCATTGTCTTAAGTATACATAAGACTTAGAAGTGGATGAAGGGGAGCCAGTGCTGTGGGGTAGCAGGTAAGGCTGCTGCCTGCAGTGCTGGCATCCCATGTATCGCTGGTTGGAGTCCCAGCTGCTCCACTTCTGATCTAGCTCTCTGCTATGGCCAGGGAAAGCAGTAGAAGATGGCCCAAGTCCTTGTGCCCCGGCATTTATTTATTTATTTGAAAGTCAGAGTTACACAGAGAAGAGAGGCAGAGAGAGAGAGAGAGGTCTTCCATCTGCTGGTTCACTCCCCAGATGGCCACATCGGTTAGAGCTGCACCGATCCGAAGCCAGGAACCAGGAGCTTCTTCCAGGTCTCCCACGTGGGTGCAGGGGCCCAAGGACTTGGGCCATCTTCTACTGCTTTCCCTGGCCATAGCAGAGAGCTGGGTCAGAAATGGAGCAGCCAGGTCTCGAACCGGTGCCCATATGGGATGCCGGCACTTCAGCCCAGAGTGTTAACCCACTGCGCCACAGCGCTGGCCCCAACTCTGAATTTCAAGTAAATAAATAAATCTTAAAAAAAAAAAAGTATAAAATGGAGCCAGATCTAGAGCCTGAGGACAAGAGACAGAAATCCTCATTCTTGGGGCTGGCGCCATGGCTCACTTGGTTAATCCTCTGCCTGCGGCGCCGGCATCCCATATGGGCGCCGGGTTCTAGTCCCGGCTGCTCCTCTTCCAGTCCAGCTCTCTGCTGTGGCCCGGGAGTGCAGTGGAGGATGGCCCAAGTGCTTGGGCCCTGCACCCCATGGGAGACCAGGAAGAAGCACCTGGCTCCTGGCTTCAGATCAGCGCAGCGCCGGCAGTTGCGGCCATTTGGGGAGTGAACGAATGGAAGGAAGACCTTTCTCTCTGCCTCTCTCTCTCACTGTCTATAACTCTACCTGTCAAAAAAAAAATGTGTGCACTTATACAAAACACAATGTGTCATTAAAAAAAAAAAAAAAAGAAATCCTCATTCTTGACAACTCCCACCCTTGCCAACTGTGACAACCACACATGCAGAGTCACCCAGGCAGGCACACACGCACACTTATACTCCCAGACACATTCATACACATACACAGGCACGCACGGGCACACCCACCTGCACTCGCACATGCTGACACACACATACCATGCACATACTCCTACCCACGTGCACACACTCATTCGCTGCAAACATTTGTGTTCCAGACTGGGATTTGCAAGCTGGATGTTTGGGCCTTAGTGCATGTATTTTCACAGAAATAATGTTATAAACAGTAGCCATGTTTCCAGGTTACCACGCACTAAACAAAATGTTAACCCAGAAGCTGGGTAGCATCCTGCACACTGTCAAGCAACAACATAGGTTGTCTCCTTCATTTACTCATCATCCATTTGAGGCTGGCAATGTGACACAGCAGGTTAAGCCACTGCCTGCAATGCCAGCATCCCACATGGGTGCCAGTTCGACTCCCAGCTGCTTCGCTTCTGATCCAGCTCTCTGCTATGGCCTGGGAAAACAGTAGAAGATGGCCCAAGTGCTTGGGCCCTGCACCCATGTGGGAGACCCAAAGAAGCTCCTGGCTCCTGGCTTAGGATTGGCTCAGCTCTGGCTGTTGTGGCCATTTGGCGATGAACCAGTAGATGAAAGACTCTTCTTTCTTTCTCCCCTTCTCTCTGTAACTCTACCATTCAAATAAATAAATAAATAAAATCTTAAAAAAAACCACACACTATGGACACCCAAATGTCCCCAACTCAGAATTTCTGACTCAGTTGGCTCAGAGTGAGCCAGGGCACCTGCATAGTTTAAAAGCCCCCAGATGGTTCTAATGCAAAGCCAAAGTGGTCTTCATCAATATTTCTCAGCCCATACCACTTACGACAGCCACCTGAGACGCTGCAAACATGCAGATTCCAGGGCCTCATCCGGGATCCATTACTACAAACCAACCGAGCGCACACACTCTCATGCAGCTCCCACAATGCCCCTGGGGTAAGTTAGTCCCATTTTACAGACAAGGAAACTGAGGTCCATAGGCCTTCCAGAGCTTGCCTGGTCGCTCCATCTCACTCCTCACAGAGAGGGAAGGTCTGGGTGGCAGGGTTGGGGAGGGGACAGTGGACAAGCCAGTGGAAGCCAGAGTGAGCTTCAGTGTGCCCAAGGAGGAGGAAGCAGGGGATATGGAAGTTTCCACAGTGACAAGAGGAGAAAGGTAAAGGCGGAAGAAGCAGCCCAGGAAGGACGCTGGGGAGATGCTGAGGTCCCCGTAGGGGGAGTTTACGGTGCCTGGGGGGAGGAGGAGGGGAAGGAAATCTGGGCCGAGATGGGGATAGGGTGAGCACAGGCACTGGTGAGATAGGTGTGACTGTAGCTGGCGCCCCAGCTCCTCAGCCAGTTTCAGGGGTACATCCCAACCACCTGGCTCTGATGTGCCACAGACCAGGATGGGGCTGGGAAGGCTCACATTAGAATCATCATGGACTTTTTTAAAACATTTATTTATTTGGGGCCAGTGCTGTGGCATAGTGGGTAAAGCCGCCGCCTGCAGTGCCAACATCCCATATGGGTGCCAGTTCGAGACCCAGCTGCTTCACTTCCGATCCAGCTCTCTGCTGTGGCCTGGGAAAGCAGTAGAAGATGGCCCAAGTGCTTGGACCCCTGCACCCACGTGAGAGACCCGGAAAAAGTTCCTGGCTCCTGGTTCCAGATCAGCACAGCTCCGGCTGTTGCAGCCATTTGGGGAGTGAACCAGCAGATGAAAGACCTCTCTCTCTCTGCTTCTCCTTCTCTCTCTTAAAAAAAAAGATTTATTTATTTGAAAGACAGTTATAGGGAGAGAGAAAGAGAGAAAGAAAGAGAGAGAAGGTGATGTTCCATTCACTGGTTTATTCCCCACATGGCTGCAATGACCAGTACTGGGTTAGGCTGAAGCCAGGAGCCAGGAGCTTCCTCCAGGTCTCCCACGCAGGTGCAGAGGCCCAAGCACTTGGTCCATCTTCTGCTGTCCTCTCAGGCACATTAGCAGGGGGCTGGGCTGGAAGTGGAGCAGCTGGGACTCAAACTGGTGCCCAAAGGGGATGTTAGCAGCTTTGCCCTCAACACCACGGCACCGGCCCCATAGCCTTTGTTGAAACAAGCACTCATGGAACTGAGAAACCTCTTGGAGGGCCAGCTGCGGCCTCGGGGGACTTCTGAGATTCTGTGCGCCCAGGGGGAGCACCCACCTGCTCCGAGCCTGAGACTCAGCCTTTCTCTTCAGTGTGTCCCTCAAGCTGAAACGTTATCCCGTCTCTCCAGCTGTCTGGCTTTCAGGAGGCACCCTGTGAAGACACGGAGAAACCACCACGCGGGTAGTGCAGAGTGAGTGGCTCCCACAGGAAAAAGGGACTCCTGTGTTTGCCCTTGGTGTCTCTCCAGGGCTTGTGAGGCAAGAGGGGGAGCGAACCAGCAGATGGAAGACCTCTCTCTTTCCCTGTGTCTGCAACTCTCACTGTCAAGTAAATAAATCTTTAAAAAAAGAAACGTGGGGCCAGCACTGTGGCATAGTAGGTTAAGCCTTTGTTTGCAGCCCTGGCATCCTACAGGGGTGCCGGTTCGAGTCTCAGCTGCCCCACTTCCACTTCAACTATCTATCTGTGGCCTAGGAAAGCAGCAGAAGATGGTCCAAGTGCTTGGGCCCCTGCACGCACGTGGGAGACCCAGAAGAAGCTCCTGGCTCCTGGCTTCAAATCGGCTTAACTCTGGCCATGGAGGCCATCTGGGGAGTAAACCAGTAGATGGATGACCTCTCTCTCTGTCTCTCCCTGTCTCTGACAGCATGAGCTGTCAGACCCAAGTGAAGACAGGTTCTGAGGATCCTAGCCACTGGGTCATGCCCAGCCACTAAATCTCTCAGCTGAGGCCTCAGACAAGTCAGTCCTACTGGGCCCCACTGATTCACTTGGTACCATCTACCACGAGGTAGATGATTGGTTCAAATCCCTACACGTCAGGTTGGGCGCCTTGGTATGGCAGGTTAACCGTGGCAGCAATGCCCGCATCCCATTTGGGCTCAAGTTCATGTCCTGGTCGCTCCACTTCTAATCCAGCTCCTTGCTAATATGCCTGAGAAAGCAACAGAAGATGGCCCAAGTGTTTGGGCCCCTGCACCCATGTGGGAGACCAGGATGGAGTTCCAGGCTCCTGGCTTTGGCCTGCTTCAGATGTGGCTGTTGCGGCCATTTGGGGTGTGAACCAGTGAGTGGAAGTTTTCTCTCCTCTGAGTGTGTTGGGGGTGGCAGAGGGGGGTGGCTAAAGTGGTGGGATCTCAGCCACCCACATGGGAGACCTGGACTGAGCACTTGGCTCCTGGCTTCAGCATCTCCCAACCCTGGCCATTGCAGGCATCTGGGGAGTGAATCAGGAGTTGGGAGCTTCCTTTTGGTCTGCCTCTTGCTTTCTCTCCCTCTCCCTCGCAGATCAGTGAGCACATTTTTTAAAAGGTGAAGGGAGAGAAAGAGAGAAGTAAGGGTGGGAGGGAGGGGGAGAGGGAAGGAGGCCAGGGTGTTAAATAAGATGGTGCAGCCCGAGGACAGAGCTCAGCTTCTGCAAGGACACACACACACACACACACACACATCCTGCACTGGACGACAGCAGGAGTGAGCCCATCAGATTTATCGTTTAAAGAACTGTTAGGGAAAAGTTGCTTTACAGTACATTGGAATCCCTCTCTCCACATGGAATTCTCTCTTTCTCTTCCCTCCCCTCTTGAACTCAGACTGTAAACATTCTATATGTGTATAATGTTTATCTAGTTTGCATTATTATGCTAACGGGTGCCTTTCCCTCATGCTCTTGCCAATGTTGCTCCAGTTCATAAACTTGTGATATTTGCAGGCCTAGATAGGGTCTTAAAAATCAGTCATGTAGGGGCCAGCATTGCAGTGTAGCAGGTAGTTGCCACCTGCAATGCTGGGCATTCCATATGGGTGCCGGTTCAAGTCCCGGCTGCTCCACTTCTGGTCCAGCTCCCTGCTAATGACCTGGGAAAAGCAGCAGAAGATGGCCCAAAGCTTGAGTTCCTACTACCCATGTAGGAGACGTGGATGAAGCTCCTGGCTCCTGGCTTCAGCCTGACCCAACCTTGGCCATTGTGGCCATCTGGGGAATGAACCAGTGGATAGAAGATATCTCTCTCTCTCCCTCTCTCTCTCTCTCTTTAACTCTTTCAACTAAATAAATATTTTAATTAGCCATGTAGAATCATCATGTGCACCTGCAGGCTTAATGGGAGACCGTCAGCTCCAGCTCAGATGGTGAGAACTTACTTCCTCTCGCCCGACAGAGCAGCTCAGACCTCCTCTGACACAAAAAGTCAAGGGCAGGCTCCAGGCCCTGGTTCTCATCTCAGCAAAAGCCTGAATCAAGGGCAGAGCCTCGGGGGATCTCTCAGTCCCAGCTGGGACTCTCACAACCCACACCCACTTGTTCCCCAACACACACGTCCCTCCAGCATCCCCCACCCACACGACCCAATTTCAAAAACACAACGCCTATAGCAGAAGCAACTTTTGATCCTTTAGAAAATCATATCAGGGGAAAGAAATCTGTACAAGAAAGAATAAAAAAGGGAAGGAGGGTTGACTCAGTTACCGGGGCGCCACATTTCGGATACTGTTCGTGTTAGTGACCCGTTTCTCACACGAAGAAACGGGCACAAAGAGATGGACTTGCCCAAGATTGTGCAGCCAATAATCTGCAGAGCCGGAGTCCACTTGGGACTCAGCACGGCGCTCTTCTCACTGCTGCTTTCCTCCCAAGAGTCTTTGCATCCGTTTCCCTGTGACTCTGCGGAACGGAAGGTCTCTGTTTGGGGTAGACCCCTGTACCTCCTCCAGAGCGCCACCAGGTGGCGCAGCGAGAGGCCAAAACGCGGCTGCTTTTTTATCAACGCACTTGGCCAGACAAGCGCGGGGGAGAGCAGCTGCCAGCAGAATGTCAAAACAGAGTTCTATTTAGGAACGCGAAGCCTTCTGCCTGCCCCTGTCTCCCGCCGGGATCCTTGGATGGCTCTCAGCAGACTATAAATGAATTAGCTGCTTTCTTCCTTCCCCATCCTACTGCTAACCCACATTTCTGATTCTATTTTCTCTCCATCCCTGACACAGGGCACAAGTCCCACCCACATCAGAGGAGAGCGCGTCCTGAAGCGAGAGGGTGGCGGGCGAGCTGGGTGGGGAGAGAACCAAGGCCTGCAATCCCGCTCCAGCGCAGCAACCCAGGGCCGCTGCCCAGACACCTCCCTTCCTGCCCACTTCCGCAACCCCCCTCCACGCGCATCACGCCAGACCCAGAACACACAGGCACAGGCACGCGACACGCAGCACACACGCTAACCTCCTGTAGCCTAGTCTGCTCCACGTGCCGCAACAAAGTGCCACACACAGGGTGTCTTAAACAGCCTAAATCTGTTTTCTGGCCTTTCCGGAAGCTGCAAGTTCAAGATCCAGGTACGGGCAATGTGGCTTCCTCTGAGGCCTCACTGCTGGGCCTGTGGAGGCCGCTCACTCTCTGTGTCCCCCAGGGCCCTTTCTCTGTGCCTCCCTGGAATCTCTGCCTCTTCCTGGTTTGGGCCACGACCCAGCCTAACTGCCATAGCTATACCCCACCACCTCTATTTTTTTTTTTTTAATGTTTTAAGCTTTTATTCAGTGAGAAAGATGCATTGGAGAGAGCCCTATCTAGAAGAGAGATAAATCTGGATTCATACCGAGCACCAGGAGCCAGCCACGTGGAGTGTGCAGGCCAGGAAGCATGGGGCAGGTGGCCCAAAGGCCACGTGCCCTGGAGGCGCAGGGGCAGCAAACGCCCATGATGGCAAAAAGCCAAGGAAGAGAAAAAGGGCAGGACACAGTATCCCAGGCTTTTAATCCACTTCCAAAGGGGAGTGGTCAATTAACCTGATTGGCCAGTGGGCACTCAGGTGTGGCCAGGTAGGGGCACGTGGTCACACGGGGGCGTGGTGAAGGTGTGGTCTTCCAGCTCACAAACCTGATCAATTTTATCCTGTATGCCTGCCTACAACATTCCCCCCTCAGAGACTCCATTCCATTAATCCTAGGGGATGTTGAATGGCGTAGAATCATCCATCTTCTATAGTTGCTTCCTGCTTATGAGGGGCGTAGTGCAGGCCCTGCCTGTCGGGGGTCTGGAAGTCTCTATCTTATCTAACAAATTCACTTTGTGAGCTGGAGCAGTCTAGGTCACTGCCAGTGTCCGTGTCTCCTGCATGGTCAGTTACTCCCAGAAGTCAAGTTCTGAAACATATAAGATTGTTCATTAGCAAAGGCAAAACTGGAACAAAACCAATTGTGAGTGGAGTGCCCCTTAAGCTGAAAAGAACATATCTTAGAGACTCCCAGATAGCAGGTGGTGACAGACTACCCTTATGTAGACTATAAACCCATTTAGCTTGAGCATAGAGCATTATAATGGAAGAACCCACTAGGAGTTTTATCATCAATAACAGTTCTCAGAGAGAATCGAGAGAGGCAGGTGCAGCATGTCTGCCTGAAGGGGCAACAGTCTTGATGCAACAAACACAGAAGTTTTACTTATCCTTTTTGCTTTGAAGAGGTACTTAAGGTCTCTGATTGGCTCACGGGAATAGCCAGGCGTGTCTGTTGAGTTCACCTGTGAAGACTTAAGAGGTGGAACTTTAATCCCAATTTCACTGCCATAGTCGTGCTCAGTGGCACCTGGTAAGGTCCCTTTCCTTTAAGCTGAAACTGATCTGAAGAGGATCTTCCTATGAATGGCTTGCTCAGGAATTCCTGATGTTGGAGTTTTTGTCAAAAACTCCTTAATACTCCACCACCTCTATATGTGAGTCCCTCACATGAGGAGGGACTCAGGGTTAGGGAGGCACTCGGGGTTAGGGAAGGACTCAGGGTTAAGGAGGGACCCGGGGCTAGGGGGGCACAAGGGGTTAGGGAGGGACTCAGGGTTGGGGCTCCAACATATGAATCTGGAGGTGGCACAGGGGACAACTCCACAAGGAGACCCAGTCATGGCCTTTCTGAATTCCTAAGTCACAGGCAGAATTTTGAGCTTAATGAAGACGGTTGGCCCCACCAGGTCCCGGGAGAAATCTATAGGTTCCATCATGTCTGCACCTGGTGAACTTCATCTGCTGTGTGACACCAAGGGAGAATATAGCTGAAACACAAGCAGTTGTCAGAGACCCCTCCCAAGGGCCTCACACGCACCTGCTGATAGATCCAGTTAGGGGTCTCTACCGATGAACTAGCCAGAAGGACCCAATATCTGTGTCTGCACGGAGAGCCCATGTTCCCCATTCTCTCTCATTTGAACGTCATCAAAATCAAGACATTCCTGGAGACCCTCGCTCCCTGGGGTCTTTCCACGTGGAAGACGGTGCTCTGACACCTACATACTCTACCCGTAATACCTTGGGCTGCTGTAGAGGTGGCACAGTTGACCTCAGGTAGAAAGTTTGGGCAGAGACTGCTCAACATGTGAGCGTCCCAGGCCAGCCTACCTGGTGACTCACTGAGAAGAAAGTCATGTAAAATTAGGAGCTGGTGATGTGGTGCTGCCTGCGAGGCTGCTGTCCCATTTCCCAGCTACTCCACTTCTGATCCAGCTCCCTGCTAATGTGGCTGGGAGGGCACCAAAAGATGGCCCAAGTAGTTGGGCCCTTGCCACCCATGTGGGAGACCTGGATGGAATTCCTGGCTGTGGCCATTTAGGGAGTGAATCATCCAAAAGATGGAAGATCTCTCTCTCTCTCTCTCCCCCTCCCTCCCTCCCTCAAATAAATAAATAAATATTTTAAAAAGAAAGTCACAGGGCTGGCACTTACTGTATAGCAGGTAAACCCACTGCCTGCAGTGCCAATATCCCATTTGGGTGCTGGTTCATGTCCTGGCTGCTCCAATTCTGATCGAGCTCCCTGCTGATGGCCTAGGAAATCAGTGAAAGATGCCCTAAGTGCTTGGGCCCCTGCACCCTCGTGGGAGACCTGGAAGAAGCTCCTGATTTCTGGCTTAGGCCTGGCCCAGCCCTGGCTATTGCAGCCATCTGGAGAGTGAACCAACAAATGGAAGATCTCTCTCTCTCTCTCTTTCTCTGTCTCTCTCTCCTTCTCTCTCTCTTTCAGATAAAAAAATAAATCTTTTTTTTAAAGAAAATAAAGTCATGTAAAATTAAGAAATCTCAAAGAGTGTGTCCCATCCCTGAGGGGCAACTGTGGAGGAGAGACCAAGGAAATTGCTAATCACAGAATAAATAAAGCAGCTTCCTGTTTGACAATGGCCAAGAGAGCCTGAAGTTTTGGATCTGGTTCCTCCAAGCTGGAGAATGATGGGGAGATCACTTAGATACCCCTGGACCTCCCACCAAACCCTTCTGCTGTCCCTCCAAGAGGCAAACTAGCACGGATCTGCTGACCCCCACAAGGGTCAGCCAGATCCTACCAGACCCTTTGCAGGGAAGCTTACCTTCTTCAAGACATGTGGTTTCTGTCACTGTCAAGGAAAATGGTGACACTGCAGTGGAGCCTCCACTGACCATATGCCCTGGGGTGCTCAGGCTCCCATGAGTTGCAGCTCTTTTATGTTGCTTTGGGAGCATGGTGCTACAGGTGGCAGGGTCTACTTCCCTCTAAACTCCCCCTAGTGGTGGGAGTGGGTCTGGCCTGTTTAGAAGTTCTGTGGGCTTTGGGCAGGGCAGTTACCTGGCATACAAGCATCCCAGATCAGAGTGCCTGGGCTCAATCCTGATTCCACCTTCCTGCTATTGCACACTCTTGGAGGCAACAGGTGATGACTCAAGTACTTGGGCCCCTGCCACCCAGGTGGGAGACTCAGGTTGAGTTCCAGGCTTCTAGCTTCAGCCTGGCCCAGCTCTGGCAGGCATCTGGAGAGTGAACTAGGAGGTGGAACATCTCTCTGCAACTTTCCCTTTTTCTTTCTTTCTGTGTCTTCTGTGTCTCTGCCTCTTAAACAAGTGACAAAGAAATAGATATTGTTTTCAACCGCAGTACTACTGACTCTATGAGGTTTTCGGTTCAACAATTCAGAACACATTGACTGGGTGCCTACACTGCACGAGGCAGGGTGCTAAGTGTTGGCAAAGGTCGTAGTCTGCCGCAGGTGCCAGGGCTGGCATTGAGTTCAGTGCAGTAATAAGAGTACGTGTGAGGTAGGGAGGAGACCGTCTAAGGAGTCATGGAATAAGTTCGCAGGAACAGGTGACTCCTAGACAAGGGTTTCTGCAGGATGGATAAGAGTGCACCACACACCCGGGAGGGCAGTGGAGGATGGCCCAAGTGCTTGGGCCCTGAACCCCATGGGAGACCAGGAGAAGCACCTGGCTCCTGGCTTCAGATCAGCGCGGTGCACCGGCCACAGCACGCAGGCCGCAGCAGCCATTGGAGGGTGAACCAACGGTAAAAGGAAGACCTTTCTCTCTGTCTCTCTCTCTCACTGTCCACTCTGCCTGTCAAAAAAATAAATTAAAAAAAAAAGAGTGCACCACACAGAAAAGGGTAGAACAGAGAACGTCCGGACACAGCACAAGGCACGAAACAGAGGCACATTGGTGTGACACGGCACAGCATGTCTCAAGAATTGCAAGCGTTTGGTGAGGCCAGAACATAAGGGGGGCGTGACGTGGTGACGGACGCCCTCTGGCCGAAATGCTTCATAAATAGTCCACTTCGTATCTCACGGAAGCAACTGGGCTCTCTGGGAAGACGCAGCCCTTGCACAAAGAAGAACAAGGAAGCTCTGATCCTCTTTTGGAAAAAAAAAGAGAGAGAGAGAGAGAGACTGGCTTTGGCTGACAAGGAACATGATCGACGGAGGCATGCTTCATTTGGAAGTAAATCTGAGCGTCACTGAGAGACACGGACAGGTCCCGCGTTGCCCTGCGCTCATTCACTGAGAGACACGGACAGGTCCCGCGTTGCCCTGCGCTCATTCACTGAGAGACACGGACAGGTCCCGCGTTGCCCTGCGCTCGTTCGGTTTGTGTTGCGTCAGTTCAGCTAAGCTGCCCTGGCATTCCCCAGGTCCCGTCCTGAGACCCTCTCAGCTGTGTCTGAGACGGGGAGGCAGAGGACGCAGTTGAACCCCTTGGAAATAAGAGTTCCTGTCATCTCAAGACCTACCGATGTGGGTCTGTGCCCCTCGCCCTGAAGATAAACAGATCCCCTGCCAGAACCAGGCTCCCGCCCAGTGGGCAGGGTCAAAGCTGACCTAGATGGACGTACGGCTCATTATACACTCATTGTAACACATTAGCACGCTAAGTGACACACCCACCAGCTGCCATGATGGTGACCATGGGGTCTCATGAAGAGAAAAAAAAAGGGACAGTAGCTAGATTCCGGGAAATCATCAGTTACTTCCCAGAAAAACCACGAATATTTCTCCCTCTTGTTAGAATGTACCTCCCCTTTTGGGCCGGTGTTGTGGCATAGTAGGCTAAGTCTCTGCCTGCCACGCTGGTGTCCCATATGGGCACCGGTTTGTGTCCTGGCTGTTCCTCTTCTGATCCAGCTCTCTGCTATGACCTGGGAAAGCAGTGGAAGATGACCCAAGTGCTTGGGCCCCTGCACCTGCGTGGGAGATCTGGAAGAAGCTCCTGGCTCCTGGCCATTTGGGGAATGAACTAGCAGACAGAAGACCTTTCTCTCTGTCTCTCCCTCTGTTAAAAAAAAAATTGTACCTCCCCTTTTATTAAATGATCTGTATAACATTAAACATATTGCAGGACGGGCCCACTCCCCTCTGAGCAGACCCCACCCTGTCTGTGGAGGGAGTGTCTTTGCTTTGAATTCCTTCTTGCAGCAAAGTCGGGGACTCGGGTGCCAGGCAACCCTCGCTGTCCAGTGTCAGTCTGGTCACATGAAACATTCTTTTTTTTTAATTTTTTTTTTTTACAGGCAGAGTGGACAGTGAGAGAGAGAGACAGAGAGACAGGTCTTCCTTTTACCGTTGGTTCACCCTCTAATGGCCGCTGCGGCCGGCGCACCGCACTGATCCGAAGCCAGGAGCCAGGTGCTTCTCCTGGTCTCCCATGGGGTGCAGGGCCCAAGGACTTGGGCCATCCTCCACTGTACTTCCGGGCCACAGCAGAGAGCTGGATGGAAGAGGAGCAACCGGGACTAGAACCCGGGGTGCCGGCGCCACAGGTGGAGGATTAGCCTATTGAGCTGCGGCACCGGCCCACAAAAAACATTCTGTGTAAGGTTGGGGAGGAAGGAGTGCAGTAGCAGTGACCTTCTTGTCCTTGGAAGGCCCACAGAGAATAAGAGGTGCTGCCGCACTTCTGGCCGTCGTCCCTGTGCAGCTGATGGTGGGTGGGGAGGGTGGGAGACTGGCGCCAGTCTCAGCCTAGGCTTGGAGCTTCCGGGTGCCCTCGTCTCCTTCCTTCAAAGCCATCTCCACTGCCCAGCTGCCCGGCTGCTGCCCCACAACTTCACACACTGGCAGCAGAGGCAACAGCCACACAGAAGCTGCACAACCAGCCCCCGAACCGCACATGCTCTGACTCCCATGAGAAATCCCTGTACAGGGGCCAGCATTGTGACGCAGCTGGTTAAGCCGCCGCCTGCATTGCCAGCATCCTAAATCAGAGTGCCGGCTGGAGTCCCGGCTGCTCCGCTTCTGATCCAGCTCCCTGTTAATGCTCCTGGGAAAGCAGCAGATGGTACAAGTACCTGAGCTCCTGCCACCCAAGTGCGAGACCCAAATGCAGTTCTACGCTCCTGGATTCGTCCTAATCCAGCCCTGGCTGTTGCAGCCATTTGGGGAGTGAATGAGCAGTTAGCAGATTCTCTCTCTCTCTCTCTCTCTCTCTCTCCCCCCATAACTCTGCCTTTCAAATTAAATAAATGTTTTAGAACAGAAATCGCTGTACATAGATAAATCAATGCATGTATGCCTGCGTACATGAAGGTGTGAGGATGTGTGTGTGTGTCTAGGTGTGTGTATGTGTGCAAGTGTGAGTGTGCATCGGTTTCTTAGCCCACCTCTGACTGCCAGTGTGAAGGGTAACAGTGGATGCAACAAAAGGGAAGGTTCTGCCTTCCTGGGCCTCTTTCTCCTTCTACCTGCTCCTCCCCCTTTCCCTGCTCTGCTATGTGGCAGGACCCTGACCCAAGCCGGCTCCTTATTCAGCGGGCTGCCGGCTGGGTTAGCCACTGGGAAACCCCAGCAAGAGGAACTGGAAGAGGGCGGAGAGGAGAAAACACCCAGGAGCTCCTCCCTCTCGATCTGTTCAAGCAGCATCCCTGGCTCTGTGGGCACCTCTTCCCTCTCTCCGGCTGTCTCCAAGCCACCGTGGATTCACCTGTCACTCAGTGACAGCCGGTGATGCTGTCTCTGTCTCTGTCCATCTGAAGGGCGGTGGCAGCATCATGTGGACGCCTCGTTGGGTTGAATCGACATCCCCTGTCCATTGTCTTAGGACACACAGTGTGTCCTTGATCAGTTCTTTGTACACTGCCTGACACTACTACAGTTTCTCTTGGCCCAGTTGGACTCAGATGGACCGTAGCCCACTTGAAGTTTGAGTTCATTTTAAACTTAAAGTGAGACCGATCAGGATGACGTGTGACTTCCCTGGTGGCATTCAGCTCTTTGGGTGCACGCACAGAGGACACAGAGCTGGGTTAACTAGGACTGGAGCTTGTCAGGAAACTCTGAAGGGAAGGAAGAAGCTGAAGGTAACGGATGGCCCAAAGACTCCCGCTGAGTTCCGAAATATGCGAGGCACTGAGAGGATAAACAGCAAGTCTGAGAGGCTGAAAATCCAGGTGTGGTTGGTCATGGGTGGAGTAGAGGGGCTACAGGGGTGAGCTGCAAACATCTGTAAGGGTACTAGACGGTTACGATGCTTGAAAGCAAAATTTTGGAAGAGTTGCAGCAATTTGTGATGCTAAAAGATTAAATATGACCATCGGAGTGACCGTGAAAGAGACTGGGGCCAGGCTTGATGGAAATGAAATCAAGATGTTAAGAGGCCAAAGTATGGAATGGATTCCCTACCGGATACTGAAAGGCCCATACAACCCCAAGATTCCCAAAGGACTTGGGCCTCACATCTCTCCATCAGTCCTGGAGAATGGAACTCAGCCTGTTCTCTCCTCTTTTTCTCTTTTCTCTTTTTTTTAATTAATTTATTTATTTGAAAGTCAGAGTTACACAGAGAGGGGAAGGGCAGAGAGAGAGAGGTCTTCATCTGCTGGTTCACTCTCCAATTGGCCACAACGGCTGGAGCTGCGCCAATCTGAAGCCAGGAGCCAGGGGCTTCTTCCAGGTCTCCCACGTGGGTGCAGGGGCCCAAGGACTTGGGCCATCTTCTACTGCTTTCCCAGGCCATAGCAGAGAGCTGGATCAGAAGTGGAGCAGCTGGGTCTTGAACCGGCATCCATATGGGATGCCAGCACTTCAGGCCAGGGCGCTAACCCACTGTACCACAGCGCCGGCCCCCTCTCCTTATCTGCTGTCTTCCCCTTGACCATCACCCTGTAGATGTGGCCACAGCTACTCCTCCACCCCCATAGGCTCCATTAGCACAAAGCAGTTAAGGGTAATGGACACTCATCAAGTACTTGCAGGTAAGAAGGGAGTCCACAGCAGAGCGCAAGGCTGGAACCACTTCAAACTGAGCATGACGCACAGTGTCCCAGAGTCCTTTTCTGGAATTCCCAAGGACTGTCCTCCCCTACTTTGCATCCAATTGTCAAGGTCACCTCTCTCTAAAGAGACTCTTCCCCTTTCTTCCTGTCCAGGACGTCTGGTCACCCTGGACTCCCCCCTCCCAACCTTGCAAGCCTCCACAGTGATGCTCTTAAACCCATGTACCTGGAGTAGACACAGAACAATGCAGTTCCCTTCCATGACCCTTGCCCCCATTTGATCCCTCCTTTATTTCCCCTTAAGACATTTTCCTAAAGCAAAGTACATCTGTCTCTAGGATGCATTCTCCTTCCCAAAATTCCAGCAGCCTTGGAATTGCTTTGGTTGAGCAACTTCATCATGGTCCTGTTACCTAAGATAAAATATCCAAAACGAGATCATGAAAGGGACAGTGTTTGAAATCTGAAAAGCACTTTCAGAATTCAACTATGAAAAGAGAGATTATATACCATCCCATATCCCAGCTGGGGAAGAAGATGACCCAACAACCAAAGATCCACCTGTCTGTGAAGTCCCAAGTCTGCAAATGTGTGGCTGAACGCAATGCTCAGTTGAACACATGCTTAAATGAATGAATGAATTGAGCATAGGCTATGATACAAAGAAGTGCTCCAGTGAGAAAATTTCCACTGCCCCAGTGAAAAGTGTGTCCGAATCATAGTGGAAGCTGGGACAGGATGGAGAATGAACAGGAATGAAAGAATGGAGGAATCAAGTGCGGCTCTTTTTTTCCCCCAGGAGCTGGTGTGTGAAGGAGAAAGACAGTGAGGCAGCCACTTAGATGCGGCCTTCCATGCACGACTTGTATTCCTCTACATTCTAGCTTTTTGTTTTGTTTTGACACTCACCATGTCTTCTAGAAAAGATCCTACCAGAACCAGCACCGTGGCTCACTTGGTTAATCTTCTGCCTGTGGCACCAGCATCCCATATGGGCGCCGGGTTCTAGTCTCAGTTGCTCCTCTTCCAGTCCAGCTCTCTGCTGTGGTCCCGGAAGGCAGTGGAGGATGGCCCAAGTGCTTGGGCCCTGCACCCGCATGGGAGACCAGGAGGAAGCACCTGACTCTTGGCTTCAGATCGGCACAACGCCAGCTGTGGTGGCCATTTGGGGAGTGAACCAACAGAAGGAAGACCTTTCTCTCTCTCTCTCTCTCTCTCTCTCTCTCTCTCTCACTGTCTGTAACTCTACCTGTCAAAAAAAAAAAAAAAAAAGACCCTACCAAAGGATACCTCCCCAGCCTTGGGCAATGCCAGCCAAGAGCACTTGGCAGAACTACTGGGGAGAGAGGTGAAAGCAACAGAGCCTCACAAGGCAGATGAGAGGCAGGGAATGTGCTGCAGGCTGAATTGCAACCCCCAGAATCCCTAGGTCTCAGCCCTAGTGCGCACTGAGACTTGTCTTTGGAGGAAAGGTGATAAGGAGGTAGCTGAGGTTAAATAAAGTCATGGGGGGGGGGGGCTAATCCGATACAATAAGAGGAGGAGACACTTTGGGGCCGGTGCTGTGGCATAGCAGGTAAAGCTGACACCATTCGGGTGCCAGTTCAAGTCTCGGCCACTCCACTTCCAATCCAGCTCTCTGCTGTGGCCTGGGAAAGCAATGGAAGATGGCTCAAGTGCTTAGGCCCCTACACCTTCATAGGAGACCCCGAAGAAGCTTCTGGCTCCTAGCTTTGAATAGGCCCCGCTCTGGCCGTTGTGGCCAATTGAGGAGTGAACTGATGGATGGAAGACCTCTCTCTCTGCCTCTCTGTAACTCTACCTTTCAAATAAAAAAAGAGGTGTATTTATTTATTTAAGAAAAGAAAATGAAAAAATATTGGAAGGAGGAGGAGGAAGAGGAGGGGGGAGGAGAAGAAGGGGGGAGGGGGAAGAGGAGGAAGCACCTAGAGAAATGGCCATGTGAAGACACAGAGAGAAGGCCACCACCCACACCAACCCTTATCACACCTGGATCTGGGATTCCAGCCTCCAGAACCATGAGAGGATAACACTGCCTAACCTGAGGCATTTTGTTAGGGCACCGGCAGACCACACTTTCCCCCAGGATTTTGCATAGGTTTGGCTCTAGGGGAACACTGGAGGGGAAAAGAGAGAAGGGCATGAATGTGACACCTGTCCTTGGTCCCACCACTACTTACACCAGTCCCTGGGCTTGGCCTGGTTGTCAGAAGAAGGCAAATGGAATAAAAAAGATATTGAGGGGTGCTCATTTGGTGCAGTGGGTAAGACACCACTTGGGAAGCCCTCATCCCATGTCAGAGTGCCTGAGTTCCATTCCTGGTTCCACTCTCAAGTCCAGCTTCCTGCTAATGTGCCCCTTGGGAGGCAACAGGGATGGCTCAAGTACCTGGGTCCCTGTTACCCATATGGGAGACCCAGATTGAGCTTCCAGTTCCTTGCTTGTTTCTAGTCCAGTCCTGGCTGTTGCAGGCATTTTGAGTATGAACTAGTGGAAAGGAGTGTTCTCTGTCCACCTCTGTCTCTTTGCCCTTCAAATAAATAATAAATAAATAATTTTTAGAAAGATGTTTATTTCAGAGCAAGAAAAATTTGAAATCAACAAGTGGGTTTTTTTTAATGATATGCATCTTTCCATGAACTTTTTAAAAAGACATCTTGCATGCATGGCTTTCAAAATGTTTTTGCACCAATATAAACTTTGCTTTCTTTTTTCTTTTTGAAGATGTATTTATTTGTTTGAAAGGCATAATTACAGAGAGAGAGAGACAGAGACAGGGAGGGAGGGAGAGAGAGAGAGAGAGAGAGAGAGAGAGAATCTTCCATCTGCTGGTTCACTCTCCAAATAGCTGAAATGGCAGGAACTGGGTCCATCCCAAGACAAAAGCCAGGAGCTTCTTCTGGGTCTCCCACGTGGGTGAAGGGGTCCAAGCACTTGAGCCATCTTCCACTGCCCTTCTCAGGCCAATGGATCACAAGTGGAGCAGCCAGGACTTGAACCAGCACCCATATGGGATGCCAGCCTCACAGGCAGCAGCTTTTCCCGCTGAGCCACAGCACAGACCCCATAAGCCTAGCTTTCAGTTCTATTTTCCACAGACTTCTCGAGGTCCCCCCATGCTATACCTTCAACAAAGGCAACTGAGTCAGGAGCTCTCTGCCTTAATCTTGGGCACTTGCTCTGGTGGGCTCACTTAAACAGCCCAGCTCAGATATCTGAAGTTCTTTGATGGTGGCTGTGGATTTTTATTTTCTCCTACGTTTGATAAGATCAAAAGAAGTTTTGGAACCTTTCCCGTTGCCGACTGCAGCTCTGCCACCGCTGGCCTCGCTCAGGTGCGCCGCAGGCCGGGGATGCGGGGCGGCTCCGCGAGAGATTTGACGAAGTGCAGGCGGCCGGTAGACCTCGGCCCCTCTGGGCAAGCGCGCAAGGCCTCCAGGTTCTGCTCGGCCCTTTCCAACCTTGCGGGGAGAACGACATTCTTTAGGTCAACAGCAGAGCCACTTGCAAGCTTCTTTTCAGCTGCAGCGGCTCAGGGGGCTGCGAAGGGTGGGCGCGCAGCCGATTTCCGCGCTGCTTTGCAATGCAGGTGCTTCCCGGAGCACACCTGAGGCCGCTGAGTGTTCCGTGCGATCCAGAGGCTCTGCAGGCCTGTGGCTGGGCTTGTTTCCAGTCTCCTCGTGCCTAAAACAGGTTTCTACAGATTATCTTCTGGTTTTGATACGTTGAGAGTTTACATCAGAAGGAAAATGACTTCATTCTACATGGTTAAGCCGAAAAGTGGAACGGTTTCATGTTTGCTCTTGGCTTTGTCTTAAATTGAAATGGTGTGTCATTTAAACGGGTCTCTGAGCACAGCAGGCCCTGGCTGTGTTACTTTTCTGTGCCCAGCTCCAGGCTCCTTGGGCTCCCGTGCACCGTCCTGCTTGCTCCCTGGGATCTACAGGAGGAGTTGGCCTTAGCATTGCTGTGTCTGGCCTGGCACCTGCCACACACACACACACACACACACTCAGCACACACTAAATAATGTCCTTAGTGAATTGTTTATGGTGCACTCACATTCATCTTCTTTTCTTTTAAATGTATGTATTTATTTGAAAGGCAGGGTTGCAGACAGAGAGAGAATCTTCCATCCGCTGGTTCATGGGGCCGCCAGTGGGGCTGGGAGTCTGTGGGCCCCTCAGACACAGGTGGAATGTCCTCCACAAGCAAGCTGTCAGCCGTGGCTGGAAAGCCTGTCTCCTGGCCAGCTGGCATCTCCCCCACTAATGGATTCTTGTGCTGCCTGTGTGACCTTGCAGCCTTAATTCACACCTTCAGGGTGGGGGCAATCTTTCACCCAGAGCTAGCGGAGGAGGGGGTCTGAGCCCCTAAGGAGACAGTCTCCAGGAGATCCCCACTATCTCTATGAGCCCAAAGCCAATCAACATACGTATGTGAAACCCCTGTCCAATGGGCACCCCCAATAAGATAACCCAATGAGCAGATGTAATGCCTTAAAAACCCGGGACACTTCCTCAAAGCCAGTGTCCCGCTCAGGCACTCCACCTGGTCTCCTCTCTGACCAGACGCTTTCTCTATCGCTTGCCAATCAAAGTTTCTGCCTCTTCACAAATTGTTTCCTGGCTTTTTATTTCTATACTAAGCTGAGGAAAAGGACCCATGAAACTCGCTCCAGCAACCACCCTCCCCTCTATGACCACTAACAGTTCACTCCCCAAATGGCCACGATGGCTGGAGCTGAGCCGATCCGAAGCCAGGAACCTGGAGCTTCTTGCGGGTCTCCCACATGGGTGCAGGGGCCCAAGGACTTGGGCCATCTTCTACTGCTTTCCCAGGCCGTTAGTAGGGAGCTGGATTGGAAGTGGAGCAGTGGGGACTCAAACCGGCACCCATTCGGGATGATGCCACTGCAGGTGGCGGCTCTACCTGCTGCACCACAGCATGAGCCCCTCACATTCTCTCTCTCTCTCTCTAAAGATTTAGTTACTTATTTGAAAGGTAGAGTTACAGAGAGGCAAAGGCAGAGAGAGAGGGGGGTCCTCCATCCACTGGTACACTCCTCAGATGGCCACAATGGCCAGAGACGCACCGATCCAAAGCCAGGAGCCAGGAGCCTCCTCCAGGTCTCCTACATGGGTGCAGGGGCCCAAGCACTTGGGCCATCCTCCATTGCTTTCCCAGGCCATAGCAGAGATCTGGATTGGAAATGGAGCAGCTGGGACTCGAACCGGTACCCATGTAGGATGCCGGCACTACAAGTGGCGGCTTTACCCGCTCCGCCACAGCCTCAGCCCCTCACATTCATCTCATGGTGAGCACTTTCCCCGTTAGTTGCCAGGTTAGGAACTCTGCAGTGGGGAAAGTGGAGTTTAATTTTCATTCCAGGTCCTTGCCATGCATAAAGGGAGGACTTCTTCATGCTGGCATGCAGAAAAGTACATTTTATTCAGAAGGTGAGAAAGTAGGGGGTGGGCCTGGGGGGAAGGGTGGGGGAGGGGAAGTGGAGCGAGAGTGCCTCACCCCCTTCTGTCCTGGTCTCCAGCTGTGGGCCTCCTCTAGGAAGGTGCAAGGGGAGCGGCTGTTTGCATGGGGCCCTCCCCCCGCCACAAGTCCCAAGTGAAGAAGATACATCCCAGGAAGGGAGCGGACGGACTGACAAGTAGGTGGGCAGTATTACCCTGCTGGCCTTCTAGGTACTTTCCAGGTACTTTCTATGTACCTAGCTATCTACCTGCCTTATCCCATATCAGTTCCAAAAAAAAAAAAAAAAAAGCCATGTGTTCAGTGATATTCTTCTCTGGTTAATTTGGTCTGTGATTAAATGAATGTCCATCAATGTTACTGCAATTGCTAGCTTTATGAAAAGATTTTTTTGAAAGGCAGAGAGGCAGAGAGAGAGAGAGGTCTTCCATCTGATGGTTTACTCCTCAAATGGCTGCAATGGCTGGAGCTGAGCCAAAGCCAGGAAGCAGGTGCTTATTCTAGGTCTCCCACGTGGATGCAGGGGCCCAGGCACTTGAGCCATCCTCTGCTGCTTTCCCAGGCCATAGCAGAGAGCTGGATCAGAAGTGGAGTAGCCAGGACTTGAACCAGCGCCCATATGGGATGCTGGAACTGCAGGCGGTGGCTTTAGCCACTACAACACAGAGCCAGCACCAAGCACTGCTTTTTTGTCTCCAACTAAGACACATTTTTATGGGTCCTTTTAACCAAGAAAAAAAATAAACTTTGAGGCATTTCATGCATTCTTTTACTTGCACATGACACATTTTGGGAGTACTCAGGCCTCCCTTGAGAACGGAGAAGCCCAGAAGCTAGGGAAACACACAAATGATACAAGACAAAATGATAATGGGCCTTTTCATCGCTTTTTAAATGATCAAATGTCAACATCTTGTACACCGGATGGGCTGCCGCAGACTTTGGCATCCAGATGGCACCTGTTGCTCTGGGCAGGAGGCAGGAGTACGCGGTGACAGGTCCCAGCCACTAGGGGCAGCACAGCCCCACAGCAGGACAGCCAAGGCCCCAGGCCAGGCCTCTTGGCTGGGCTTCCTAGAACAGCTGTCTACTTACCATTCTGAGAAGCCTCCTCCCACTCCAGGAAAGGAGGGGTCAAGTTATCCAAAAGGTCACTTGGCATATGCCTGGCTGTCCCTTGGAAGAGCCGCTCACCGCATCTGTGCTGCGTGTGTCTCTTGCGATGGTTAAAAGTGCCGCAGGGGTGGGGAGACAGCAGCCGTCCCAGCAGGACTCCTCCTGTTCAAATCCAAGGGCAACTCCACAGGTGCCTTCAAGTGAAGCCCAGTGCCCTGTCCTTCCGGGTCAATTCATCTTGGCCAAATCCCGCAAGAGCAGGGCTGGGGATGTGGGTGGCAGTCCTGAGTGTGCCAGAAAGGATCTGGCTGGAGCTGGCTCAGGCAGCCTGGGCTTGTCCTCTCCCCGCAGCTGCCGCTGTTCCCAGCTTCTCAGAAAACTCGGAGTTAATCCAGCAGGAGCCAGGCCAGGCGGCCCTTCCCCTCCCCCACAAGTCCGTCTGCTTTCCCAGGAAGGGATGGAAACCAGCGGCCCCTGAGTGGGGGGCTCCGCACCGGCAGGACCCCACCATCTGCCTCCCTGTCCATGTTGCTGTACCCCACACCCACACCCTCTCCTCCAAGACCCCGAAGAAATCCTGTTCCAGGACAAGGTGTCTTTTGCCCCGCCAGTATGCTGCTGTAGGACTCGCCGAGTGCTGGGCTGAGATCACAAAGAGAAGCAGGAGAATCTCATGAGAGGGGGCAACGGTGCCCAGGGTCACCCTCTGCCTCCCCTCACCAAGACAGCCTTAAAGTCCCTTAAGCTTAGCTGCCCCTCAGGCAGGATTCTTCCCGAGCTCCCTTTTCTTATTCCCGAGAGCTTGGTCCCCGTCTGGCCTGGGTGCCAAACCAAAATAACAACAAGGCTTCGGGGTGAAGGAAAAGAACGTGAATCTGTGGACAGGTGAGGGGGTAGCAGACATCGGCGTCTCAAGGACCGCCGGCCGCTCTGCTGGATGAGGGTCTTTGGGGGGCTATAGGAGCCGGGTTGTGGCACAGCAAAGCCACATGGAGCCGCCACCTGCATCCCATATGAGAGCCAGTTCCATTCCCAGCTGCTCCACTTCTGACCTGGCTTCCTGCTAATGCACCTGGGAAAGCAGAGGAAGATGGTCCAGGTGCTTGCTTGGGTTCCTGCTACCCGTGTAAGAGACCCAGATGGAATTCCAGACTCCTGGCTTCCACCTGGCCCAGGCCTGGCCATTGTAGCCATTTGGGGAGTGAACCACTGGATGGAAGACCACTTTCTCTCTCTCTCTCCCTCTCTCTAACTCTGCCTTTCAAGTAAATAAATAAATATTTTAAAGGGGGTGGGGTATAAGGAAGGGGATGCTTGTACAGCAAAACCACGAAAGAGCTGCAGGTGTCTGGTGCGGACACCAAGCCTTGTTTGTCATGCTGGGGCTTGAGATCCACAGGTGATGAGATTAGACTGGTCTGAGCAGCTCCTACTCTGCAGAAGATCTGGGGATAAGGAACAAGGCAACGTGTGCCTTAGGACATGGCCGAGCTGGCAGGGGGCTATGGATTTAAGTAGTGACCGCTGTCGGCTTATGTTATTTTATACCTGGTCACATTCTTCAAGCATTCTGGTTTTTTTGTTAAAGATTTATTTATATATTTGAAAGTCAGAATTACACAGAGAGAGGAGAGGCAGAGAGAGAGAGATGTCTTCCATCCGCTGGTTCACTCCCCAGTTGGCCACAACGGCTGGAGCTGCACTGACCTGAAGCCAGGAGCCAGGAGCTGCTTCCGGGTCTCCCCCATGGGTGCAGGGGCCCAAGGACTTGGGCCATCTTCTACTGCTTTCCCAGGCCATAGCAGAGAGCTGGATTGGAAGTGGAGCACCCAGGTCTCAAACCAGCGTGCATATGGGATGCTGGCGCTTCAGGCCAGGGCATTAACCCACTGCACCACAGCCCCAGCCCTCGGGGCATTCTGTTTAGAAAACTTGTGAATTCTTTCTCTGTCCCTCTCAGAGGAATGGAATCTTTTTTAAAGCCTCTGGCCAGCTTTGGCCACCCTGGAATGTGTTTCTCAAGGACCTGAGAGGCCTCCCTTTGAAATCCATCAAAGGAGCTGGCACCTGGTCTCCTGGCTTTTGTGGGTGTCCAGTGGGACACCTGGTTCCAGGACACAAAACCACCCCTGTGAGAAAGATAGAAGTCAGCCACAAACACAAGTGGCCCGTGCCCATCCCCAGTCTCCTGCCGTCCTTGTCCACGTGCTCAGTCCTCCTGCCCTTTGCCTCGGCGCAGCTGGGTACCCTGGCTCCGGGCTCTCCCGTGGTGCACCTGACCCTGCCAGTCTTCCTGCAGCGTTCTCTGGTTTCAGCTTTGACACCTGCTGTCGCGTGCCCCAACACCGTCTCCTTCCTGTGTGGCCGTGGGCCCTCAAACTTCAGCCTGTGTTTGGGGTCACCTGAGTTTAAAATCGGGCTTCAGGTGCCATGGGCTGTCACTTGAGAAATGGGTTTCCCGTGAGCTTCTAGATGAGCTGTGGCTAGCCGGGCTCCACGCTGGGAGCCGCTGCCGCCTGTGTGTCGCAGGCTCTTCACCGCCTGCTGGAGGTCCTCGTGCTGGGGCCATTTGCTGAGCCAGTGGAGCTGCTGGCTTCCCCACAATCCTCCCCCTTTCTCCCTTTGCAATACTTGCTCCTCTCTCCCCTCATTCCCTCCCCCACCCCCAGGTCACAGCACTTCTCCCATCGGCCTTGCCCTTCACTGAGAGAGGGAGGACGCTGGGTGCACTTGTCTGATTTTGCACAGCCAAATCCTGCTGGAGCCCCCTTGCTGTTCTGCCTACTGGGGGTAGGGGAGGGGCTTCCCTGTTCTCCCTTGTTGCCTAGTAACCTGCCTCCTTCCCGACAAGCCGCCACCCTGCCAAGATGCCCATGGACAGCAGAGGGAAAGTGAGACCACCACTCCAGCTGCCCTCTTGGAAAGCCTGCCTGATCATTAACGTGGCAATGAGCACCTTGCTGCAGGCGGGGCTCCCAGGTGCTCCCTCTGCCATAAAGCCCCCCACTCTCATCCTCTGGGACTTCCCAGTCAGGGCAGCTTGTCAAGTGGAGCTGCGCATGTGCTGGGGATTGCGGAGCTAATCCCTGATTGCACCCAGCCCAGCACTTTTGCTAACAGTCTCTCCATCGTGGGCTTCCAGGCACTGGGACCATGCAGAAAGCTGCAGCCACATTCACGCCAGCGTTCTCAGTGTTGCGGCTGCACCTTCCCCTTCAGACTTCAAAATAAAGTGGGTTTTTCTTTTCTCTTGCAAAACCCTTTCTGAAAGAAGGCTTTGCTTAACACTTTCCAACTTTGCTGTGACAGCCTTTGTTCCTCCGCTACACAGTCATGCATTAGCACAGAAAAGACACACGCCCCCAAGTAGGCTGGAACAGTGCGAAGGGGGTAAGATGAGCTACCACCCTGGCCAACTGAAGGAAAACGATTCCTCAACTTCACTTTCTGTATTCCCCAAAGAAACTAGAACAGGAAGGGAGGAACGGTGAGTGATAGAAAAAGAAGAAATGGGGGCCAGCACTGGTGCGTAGCAGGTAAAGCCACTGCCTGGGACGCAGCATCTTACATGGGTGTATTTTTGTGTCCCGGCTGCTCTAGTTCTGATCCAGCTCCCTGCTAATGGCCTGGGGAAGCAGCAGAAGATGGCCCAAGTGTTCGGGCTCCTGCACACACATGGGAAACAGATGAAGCTCCTGGCTCCTGCCTTTGGCCTGGCCCAGTTCTGGTGACTGTGGCTATTTGGGAAGTGAACCAACAGATGGAAGATCTCACTGTCTCTGCCTCTCTCCCTCTCTGTACCTGACTTTCAAATCAATAAATAAAACATTGGGGAAAAAAAGAGAGAAAGAAGGAATGAATCACACTCAGGAACAAAGGCATTTGTAGCAGTGATACTGCAAAGAACCATGGTGAATGAATTACCCCGATGCCCAATAGTGAGTGGCCAAGCAATTGACCTAGTAATACACAGGTCATTAGATCGATTTTAAATGGCAAACCATTTGGACATGTGGATGGTACCAATCCCAGAGATCGATACATATTACACATTTAAATATACATAATACATGCAATGTATAAATATATCTGACATGTACAAAGGTGCTTCAAAAAGTCTGTGAGAGAGGGCCAGCATTGTGGAGCAGCAGGTTAAGCCAGCATCCATATCAGAGTGATGGTTCAAATCCCAGTCCAGCTTCCTGCTAATGTCCCTGGGAAGGCAGCAGCAGATGGCCCATGTGCATGGACCCTGACACCCACGTGGGAGAAACCCAGAGGGAGTTCCTGGTTCTTGGCTTTGGCCTGGCCCAGCCCTGACTTCTGTAGCCATTTCAGGAGTGAATCAACAGATGGAAGATCTCCCCCCCCTGCCTTTCCTTCCCTTCCTTTCTCTCTCCTTCTCTCTCTGTCACTCAGCTCTGCCTTGCAAATAAATAAAAATCTTAAAAACAAAAAACTCTGTGGGAAATAGAATTAAAAGATTAGTTCATTTTGGTAAAAAAATTTTTGAAACACATGCATAGTTTTTTCAAAATATAAATTTCCTATGAACTTTTTGAAGAATCTTCATATACATAAATTTCAAAAAATGCTGTACAAAAATAAACTTATCTTTTAATTCCATTTTCCTAAAAAGTTTTTGAAGTACACACACACACACACATACACAAATTTGTGGGTAAAGACTCCTAGTGAAGTGGGCCAGCATTGCGGCACAGCGGGTAAAGCTGCAGCTTACAATGCCAGCATCCCATTTGGGCACTGGTTTGTGTCTCTGTTGCTCCTCTTCTGATCCTGCTTCCTGCTAATGCACCTGGGGGGCAGGCCTCAGGACCCTGCACCCATGTGGGAGACCTGGAGGAAGCTCCTGGCTCCTGGCTTTAGCCCAGCCCAGCCCTGATCATTGCAGCCATCTGGGGGAATGAACCAGTGGATGGAAGCACTCTCTGTGTATCCCCTGTGTCTCCCTTTCTCTATAACTCTGTTTTTCAAATAAATAAGTGAGTGTTTAGCCCTGGACCAAACAGGGGGCCAAAGATTGGAGCTGAGAACCCAACCCAGGCCTCCCACGTAAGCGGCAGCAACTCAATCACTGGAGTTAGCGCTGCTGCCTCCCAGCGGCCACATCAGCAGGACGCTGTCACCAAGTAACAGAGTTGGTCATCAAAACCAGGCACTTTGATATGGGCTGTGGGTGTCTTAGTCAACATTCTCACTGCAAGTCAAATCCCCACCCCACTATGCTGCTTTTCAAGTCTGCAAGAGGCCAAGTCTTAGAGCAGCCATGAAGCAGAGCGCTCTACTCTCCTTAGCATCAACAGAGATAATTTCCCTGCTCTAGTATGAGTGTTAAGGTATCCGGAGAAGCAAGTAACAGAAAGTTGATATTGAATGTGGTTTCTACACTAAGAAAAATTAATTACTTTGCATAAAAAGATTCTCAATGTAGTTGCTCCAAGGTTTGATGGTTTCATGACATCCTGAAGGACCCAGATTCCTTCCCTCTCTCTGCTCTGCCTTCCTCAATGTGTCAGCTGTGTGCCAGGTCCCTCCTCCAGGATCTATTTGCAGGGGATCTTCTCCAGAAGAAACTCCAAGGAGGTCTCCACTTAGTAGGTCAAGGTCCATCCACCCTGAAGGTAACCACTGAAACAGGAAATGGAATTAACACGATTGGTTCAGAAGAACCACGGTTTACTCCCTGGATGGGAAAGAGCATCACACATATAGAACATCTGGCCACATGAAGAGGGTGGACACCAAAGTCAGAGCTCCCACTGTTGGCCACGTAAGCAGCCTACGGTGTCACTGCACAGGTGACATCAGGTAGAGTTCATGGTCATCATCAAGCAGCGCTCACCAAGCAGCATTAATAGCTAACAGAGTCCACGCCTCAACTTAGAAGAAAAATAAAAAATCAAAGTAGGCTCTAGGTAAGGTAAATGAAGATGTTTGTGACACTGAGGGACCAGACTTTTTCAGTTTTGCCCAACTCCATTTTTATATTAAGGATTTGGTTGGAGTCATCAAAACTTTCAAGTTGTCCCAACTAGTTCAAATATTTTAAAACATCTGTGGCCATTTCTCTCTGGGCAGTGCTTTTTATTAACCACAAAAAGAGGGTCAAATGTCGCAAGATATGCAAAGGGCTGTATAGAAATCAAAGAGAAATGTTATCCTTCCTAAGAGACAGGATTTTATAGGCTTCTTGGATCTTTCTCATATCTGATTGTGGAGGTCTTGACAGCTTTTCAATTGAGGAATTGGGTCATGTCTGTTAAACTAATTGTAGCTGTTCACTCCACTCTATAATTTTACAACATTTCAGCTTCAAATAGAATGGCTTCAATAAACAGAAAGCAGACTGACACATCCCAGATTTCTGCAGTTTATTTTACACCAAGAAATTGCATTTAGAGATTTCCAGACACATGCTATAAATGAAAATTCAACAGGAAGTTTCTTTCATTTCCTCTAGATTTGACCTATATTTCAGAAATACATGAGTGGGCTATAACCAGGAACTTATTCTCTTGTTGCCATTACTCACTTTGTGTTTTCTAGAGATTTTTTTTTCTCTTCCATGATGCTAATGATCACTGGGGGAACTGTAGACACTGGGGTACTTTATACAACCCTAAGGGAAATAGCAAATATTATCAAAGGGCCAACCAAATTGTATAGTTCTGGGCTACCTAGTTCCATCAGATTAAGAAGATAAGTCAGACCTCTGCGTTCTAGCATGGAATAAAAGAAACCCATTGCTTTTCCATCTACACAACCTGAGATATTTTCAATGTGAGCACCCACTTGGTAGCTGCATCTTCCCAGATGATATTCCACTCATCTGTTTACTCCAAAGGAATGAAATGGTGACAAATTAGACTAGCATAGGCCCCTCCTATGGTTTGAATATGTAGGTTCCACAAAACTTATTATATTAGAACTTAAACCCCGAGATGACAGTATGAGAAATAGACCTCTGTTCCTTATAAATTACCCAGGCTCATATTTTGTCATGGCAGCACAAAGACAGCAACATCGATAGCTTTTTTGGTGCCACATAATTTTAAGATCTTAAGAAGGTAAGGCCTCTAATATAACATATACTTTGTTTTCCCATAGGCCACAATATAAACATGGAACATTCCCACACCTCCCCTGCTTGCCATTTTAAGAGTGTAAGACCCTAGTACATATATCTGGGAGCTGGCACTATGGCACAGTGGGTTAAGTGCCATCTGCAGTGCTGGCATCCCTTTGGGATGTTTGTTCAGGTCCCAGCTGCTCCATTTCCTATCCAGCTCCCTGCTGATGCACCTGGGAAAGCAGTGGTGGATGGCTCAAGTGGGAGACCTGGAGGAAGCTCCTGGCTCCGGCTTAGACCAGCCCTGAATGTTGTGGCCATTTGTGGGGTGAACCAGTGAATGGAAGATCTCTCTTTCTCTCTCCTCTCTGTCTCTGTAATTCTGCCTTTTTTTTTTTTTTTTTAATTTTTGACAGGCAGAGTGGACAGTAGAGGGAGACAGAGAGAAAGGTCTTCCTTTTTGCCGTTGGTTCACCCTCCAATGGCCGCCGCGGTAGGCACGCTGCAGCCGGCGTACCGCGCTGATCCTATAGCAGGAGCCAGGTGCTTCTCCTGGTCTCCCATGGGGTGCAGGGCCCAAGAACTTGGGCCATCCTCCACTGCACTCCCTGGCCACAGCAGAGAGCTGGCCTGGAAGAGGGGCAACCGGGACAGGATCGGTGCCCCGACCGGGACTAGAATCTGGTGTGCCGGCGCCGCAAGGCGGAGGATTAGCCTGTTAAGCCACGGCGCCGGCCTAATTCTGCCTTGAAAAAAAAAAAAAGCCTTATATTGACCCTAGATACATGTTTGTGTCTTTTTGTCAGGGGAAAAAAATAGGTATTTCGAAACCTTTTTTTTCCATGTCAGAGCGGCTTCCACTAGGCAGGTGGAAAAGGTGTAGCTGCTGCTCTTTGCTCCCTCCTGACCACAGGTAACACGCCAGGAGGCAGGAAGGGCGAGAGGAAGCCCCGAGACGTACTAAACCTGTCTATTCAGGTTAAGGATCTGAAGCTGAGGAGTAGCCTAATGCAGAGAATGAGGAAGTTTTATGTTCTGGTGCTTCAATCTTAGGCAGGAACTTAAAGGCACCCAGGAGGGGCCGGCGCTGTGGCATAGCGGGTAAAGCCACCATCTGCAGTGCCAGCATCCCATATGGGCACCGGTTCTCCTGGCTCCTGACTTTGTATTGGCCCAGTTCCAGCCATTGTAGCCATTTAGGGAGCGAACCAGCGTATGGAGGATCTCTCTCTCTCTCTCTCTCTCTCTCTCTCTCTGCCTCCGCTTCTCTGTAACTCCACCTTTCAAATAAATAAATCTTAAAAAAAAAAAAATACAGGGGTCCAACAGACAATATAAATGGTCAAGTGGCTAAATTGAAACCATGGGGAATGATGGGAACTGAGATAAATAAGAAAGCATAAGTGCGTTCCATTTTTAAATGTTTTACATTTTAAAAACATTGATGGAGTGAAATGATGTGGGGCCGGCACGTGGCCTAGGATGCCTACATCCCATATCAGCGTGCCTGGCTCTGAGTTCCACTCTGCTCCTGACTCCAGCTTCCTGCTCATGTACACCCTGAGAGACAGCAGGTGAAGGCTCTAGTAGTTGGGTCCCAACTATCAGCTAACCACATGGAAAACCTGGATGGAGTCCCAAGCTGGCTTCCGGCTTTGGCCACAAGCACGAGGTCATTTTGGGAGTGAAGCAGCAGATGGGAGCACATGTGCTCACTTTCTCTCTGCCCCCATTTCAAATAAATAAAAAATAATGAAATAAAAAAAAATTTTTAAAGAACTACATTAAAAAAGGAGTAGAGTACAAAATATTACACAAGCTAAAACTCAGACTGGGACTCGGCTTACGTGAGGCATTGCATATGAAATCTTGGGCAGTGCTCATGGCATAGCAGCAATGTTAGCCAATATTCATATGGTCCTTACTATATGCAGACACTGTTCTGGCAATTTACATACTCATCTGCATACTCAAAACAACTATCCTCTTTTAGATAAGGAAATGAAGGCCCAGGGTCACACTCAGGAAGCAATGGACTTGTAGCAGAATAGACATTCAATCAGTGCTTCTCTACCAAATTCAATACTATTTGACCTTCAGGAGGATTTCAAGTACTTATGATCTAGGATCACAGTTAGCCTAAGTCAATCACTTAGTTGCTTTAAAGCTTGAATTTTAAACTTTTTTTTAAAACACTTTTCATAGTAAGAAATACATGCTCCTTGTAGTCCACACATGGACTATATAGTAATCTCCCTCAAAACATACAATACACACTTGTGGTTTTATTCTGTTCTATTCAGGAGCCATTTTTTTTCTTGCTGGCTACAAATAGTCAACTTTATTTCTGCAATTTGGAAATCACTAATAAAAGGATCTTTTCTCAGCCCAACTGACTATGATCAAACATTGATCGACATGAGGGACAGGAAAAACATCTTTATGAAAGTCATTGCCGTTACCTGATTTTTATCTCCCAAAGACAGGCATTAACATACTAGCAAGTTAGTGAGTTAGTGCCATGCCTTGCAAGCACAAATGCCTCTTTCACAACTGTCATAGTTAAAAAAAAAAAATTAGGACATATTCAACACCAGAGTTAACTGTTTTGTCCCCACAGCAAAATCTTACATTACTACTGCCTCTTCAAACCCTGTACAACATATCTAACTCTAGGTAGCTGAATAAAAGTAATGTACTCTTTTTTTTTAATATCACTGATGAAACTACCCATGTCTTTGGATGTTTTTGCTTGTTTTTTGTTTATTTGAGAGGCAGAGTTACAGACAGTGAGAGGGAGAGACAGGTTCTTCCATCTGATGGTTCACTCTCCAAATGGCTGCAATGGCCGCAGTTGGGCCAATCTGAAGCCAGGAGCTAGAAGGTTCTTCTAGGTCTCCCAGGTGGGTTCAGGGGCCTGAGCACTTGGGCCATCTTCTACTGCTTTCCCAGGCTACAGCAGAGATCTGAGACTAGAACTGGCGTCCATGTGGGATGCCGGCACTGCAGATGGAGGATTAACCCACTGCGCTATAACGCCGGCCCCAAGTAATGCACTCTTTCTTTTTCTTCCTTATTTTCTTCCTTTCATTTTATATATTTTTTTCTTTTATCCTTTTTTTCTATTTTCCTTTCTCTCTTTCTCTGAACCTTTCATTCAATGAGTAAATACTGAGCATTATCAAGACAGACGGAAGAAATAAAACAAACTCAATGCTCAGCCCAGATATTTCTGTGTAGATGTCAATGCTAGCTAAATTCCTTTTTCTTTTTTGGTAACAATTGATATACCAACATATTTCTCAAAAGCAGCTCAATAAATAGGTATCTAAAATGAAAACAAATATAAAAAGCAACACTTCTCATATATCATTTTGCTTTTTCACTGGGAGATTTTTGCATAACAACCAAGACCAGAAAAGAAATACATATTCAGGGACCATTGCGCTGTGGCATAGCAGGTAAAGTCACTGCCTGCAGTGCCAGCATCCCATATGGGTGCCAGTTTGAGTCCTGGCTGCTCCTCTTACCATCCAGCTCCTTGCTATGGCCTGGGAAAGCAGTAGAAGATGGCACAAGTCCTTGGGTCCCTGCACCCACATGGGAGACCCGGAAGAAGCTCCTGGTTCCTGACTTCAGATCAGTACAGCTCTGGCCGTTGCAGCCATCTGGAGAGTGAACCATTGGATGGAAGACCTCTCTCTCTCTCTCTCTCTCTCTCTCTCTCTCTGCCTCTCTGTAACTCTGGCTTTCAAATAAATAAATAAATCCTTAGATGCATTCAGTCTTGTCTGTCAGTAGATTCTCTTCTAGTCTTCCTGGCCACCTGCCTAGGATTGTTTACCCTGCCCCTGAGTTATATAGAAATCATTTGGATATCTCCATAAGTCAGATACAAGGGGGTAGAATATGTTTTCTCCTGATTTTCAAATGATTGAGGCCAGACTATTATTATTAGGTACAGTTTCTAGTAGCTTGGGAATCCTCTGCTGAGTGATATTCCAAGGAGCCTATAGATGGTGCCACACACACAGCATCACCCTGCAGAGAGCAGGTGGCAGATATTACACTGAGGAATGTTCACAAGTCAGACAGAGAGACTGGATGAAGTCAGAAGAATTCCTTTCTTTTTTCAAACTTTGCACAAATATTACCTACTCAGAGCCAGCTTTGTGGCACAGTGGGTTAAGCCACAGCTCTTAATGCCAGCATCTCATATGAGCACTGGTTAGAGTCCCAGCTGCTCCACTTCCCATCCAGTTCCCTGCTAATGCACCTGGTAAACAGTGGAGGATGGTCCAAGTGTTTGAGTCCCTGCCACCCATGCCGGATGGAGTTCCTAGATCCTGGCTCTGGTTCAGCCCTGGCCATGGCAACCATTCAGACAGTGAACCAATGGATGGAAAATCTCTATCCCTCCCTCTCTCTCCATAACTCTGCTTTTCAAATAAACACATCTTTAAAAAACCACCTACTCACCTGCCTACCTACACCACCCCCAAATCCCATTGCTCTACCCTCCTGTTTCAGTTGTACCTACCACCGTGTAACATCCACTGTGATTGACATATTTGTGTTTGTAGGTCATTACGTTTAATAAGTAGCTTCTCAGGTATTTCCTGGGAGTGATGAGGAACTGAATAATACACCAACCAAAAATACACTCGGTGTTGGGGCCGTGTGGAATGTAAAGACTGTAATAATTCGCCTGTTTCCGAGTGTCAGAAATAAGATTTTACATTTTGTTTTCCCTGCTCATATTTAAAATGGCACATTAAGCAGCCCAATTTTAGAGTTACCAGAAAAATAACCTGTTCCGATGCTTTAAAATTTGCATACAAATGTGAACAGAGCCATTAGTCTAGCGCTTTCCTCCACGCAGTGTATCTACTTACCAAGAGCCAGCCTCGCCGAGCTCAGGCAGGGCAGAGCGTCTTGTGCTCTCCCAGGGGAAAGGATTGCTGGGACATTGTCGAGCTCACTGCAAAGAACAGATGTTCACTCTCTGACCAATGAATCCCATTTCTAGGTTTCATGCTGGACACGCATGGATTTCAAACTTTTTGCACCAAAACACACTTATCTTTTAGTTCCATTTTCCCATGAACTTCTCAAAATGCTTTTGGACATGGTTCATCTGTAGGACTGTACATCAGAGACCAGATCACAGCAGTCCATGGGCCAAATCCACCTACTATTTTTGTAAATAAGCTGTATTAGTACACAGCCATGCCCATTCACTTATATACCATCTATAACATTAGAGCTGAGTAGTTGTGATAGAGATCATCTGTAGCAGATTCCTGTTGCTATTACAACAAACCTCCATAAACACAGTGACTTATACCATACAGGATTATTCTCTTATAGTTCTAGATGTCCTAGAATCAAGTCAGACTTCCTAGAGTCAAGACGTCCTAGGTCAGATGTCCTAGAGTCAAGACGTTGTCAGGGCTGCGTTCCTGTTGGAAGCCCTGGAGGAGAATTGCTTTCTTGTCCTTCACAGCTTGTAGAGCTCACCTGCATTCCTTGGCTCGTGGCCACATCCTGCATCTTCAGAAGCAGTGCAGAGTCTTACAGTCCTCCACTCTGAAGCCAACCTCTCTGTGCCCCTCAGAGAAGACCCTGTGGTGATATGGACCCAACTAGAGGATCCAGGATCAAATTGCATCTCCAGATCCTTAATTGGCTCACACCCGCCCAGTCTCTTTTCATCGTCCAATGGTTAGGATGCAGACGAGGCAGAGAAAGCACTCGGGTGGGATCATTCAGACCACAGCGCCATGGAATCCACAGACCCAGGATCACTCAGACCACAGCGCCATGGAATCCATAGACCCAGGGTCATTCAGACCACAGCGCCATGGAATCCACAGACCCAGGGTCATTCAGACCACAGCGCCATGGAATCCACATGACCTAGGGTCACTCAGACCACAGCACCATGGAATCCACAGACCCAGGATCACTCAGATCACTCAGACCACAGCACCATGGAATCCACAGACCCAGGGTCATTCAGACCACAGCACCGTGGAATCCACATGACCTAGGGTCACTCAGACCACAGCGCCATGGAATCCACAGACCCAGGATCACTCAGACCACAGCACCATGGAATCCACAGACCCAGGGTCATTCAGACCACAGAACCATGGAATCCACATGACCTAGGGTCACTCAGACCACAGCGCCATGGAATCCACAGACCCAGGGTCATGCAGACCACAGCGCCATGGAATCCACAGACCCAGGATCACTCAGACCACAGCACCATGTAATCCACAAAGTCTAAGCATTTACTGGCTGGCCCTTTGGACGTTAGGACACAGCAGCTACACACAGCCTGAGCGAGGGACTGGTCCGTGGTGAGAACCCAGGAGTGCTGCTCTCTCGTTAGAGTCCTCCTTAGCAACAGTTACCTGTGATCCACCAGGGACTACCTGAAACACAGGCCTGGCATAAGGAGAAAATCTAAATGTCCAAAGCACAAACCATAACTTTTTTTTTTGCTAAATGGTGCCTTTTTTCTTGGGAACTTTTTTCCCTTTCCCTAGCCAGTAGTTTAGCCAGTCTCCACTTATGCTGCCTTGGTTACCAATAGAGCCCCAATCTTTGAGAGAAATAACCCGAGTCTGGTGGGAGAATCACAGTGGGAGGTGAATCAGCCATCAAGAGGAGCAAAGCCATCTGAACTGTCTGCTTCCCAGGCTCCTGTTTGGCTGTAGGGTTTCTACTTCCCTATAGGGTAGAGCCGGGCATTGAGACTGATTTAAACAAGACAGATTTCTGTGTGCTTGTCAATTACTTTAAAAATCAAGGATACCTGCTATTAGTTACCAACTTAGTTATTGATTAAGGAAGAAATCTACACCCCCCCACTCCGATGTTATCTATAGACATAGAGAGGCAAACCACAGTGTTTTGTTTTTGTTTTTTAAAGATTTATTTATTTGTTTGAAAGGCAGAGTTACAGAGAAGCAGAGGCAGAGAGAGACAGAGAGGTCTTCCACCTACTGATTCACTTCCCAGATGGCTGCAACGGCTGGAGCTACTCCAATCCGAAGCCAGAGCCAGGAGCTTCTTTCGGGTCTCCCATGTGGGTGCAGGGGCCCAAGGACTTGTGCCATCTTCTACTGTTTTCCCAGGCCACAGCAGAGAGCTGGATGGGAAGTGGAGCAGCCGGGACTTGAACCGATACCCAAATGGGATGCTGGCACTGCAGGCAGCGGCTTTACCCACTACTCCACAGCGCTAGCCCCAAACCACAGGGTTTTAATCACTCAGACACTGGGATCATAAAGGTCACTTCCTAAGGCACAGCAGATGTTTCCTGGGTCCCAGAGTCTGTCAAGGAGCCGCATTACCTCCCAAGCTGACTTCAGGACTTCTCACGGCAAGAGGGGTGTCCCGGATGACTTAGCCTCTGCAGTCGCCACTCCAGTGTCCGGTCTGCGTCGGGCAGCAACGTGCCCATTCAAGAATCATCTCATCAGCCTTGCTGGGGGCTGGAGAAGTGTCTGTGATTCAGTTCATCCATGTCATCAGATCAGCTGATCGGAGCTTCTGGAAATACTGTAGCTTTGAAAAAGTACAGACTTCGAGCTATATTGCGGCCCAGGGGTTAAGCTGCTGCCTGTGATGCCCGCATCCCATATTGGAATGCCTGCTCAAGACCTGGCTGCTCTGCTTCCAACCCAGCTCCCTGCTAATGCACCTGGGAAAGCAACAGAAGATGGCCTGAATGCTTGGACCCCTGCACCCACATGGGAGACCCGGATGAGAGTTCTGCCTCCCGGCTTTGGCCCAGCCATTGAGGCCATTTTGGGGAGTGAACCAGAGGATGGAAGATCTCTTTCTCTCTCTGTGTGTGTGTGTGTGCACATGAGCGTGTGTGTGTCTTTTTCTCTCTCTACTTCTCTTTGTCACTTAGCCTTTCAAATAAATAAGTCTTTGGCTGGCGCCGCGGCTCAACAGGCTAATCCTCCGCCTTGCGGCGCCGGCACACCGGGTTCTAGTCCCGGTCGGGGCACCGATCCTGTCCTGGTTGCCCCTCTTCCAGGCCAGCTCCCTGCTATGGCCCGGGAAGGCAGTGGAGGATGGCCCAAGTGCTTGGGCCCTGCACCCCATGGGAGACCAGGAGAAGCACCTGGCTCCTGGCTTCGGATCAGCACAGTGCGCTGGCAGCAGCACGCCTACCGCGGCGGCCATTGGAGGGTGAACCAACGGCAAAGGAAGACCTTTCTCTCTGTTTCTCTCTCTCTCACTGTCCACTCTGCCTGTCAAAAAAAAAAAATTAAAAATAAATAAATAAATAAATAAGTCTTTAAAAAAGAAAGTGCATACTCACCTAGTCACGCCCTTCATCCTTCCTCTATTTCCTGCTTGGAACACAGCAGCAGGAGGTGGAGATGGAGCAGCCATTGTGTAATAAAGTTTACAGTAGGTGACTGGGAGTGTGCGGATCCTTGGTGACTTCTGTGAGCAGCCACACTAAGTCGCTGACCACCAACATGCTGCTTGTTACATCAAAAAACCTGAGTCACTGTTGGGTTTGGCCGCTGCAGCCAGCATTCTTTCCCATGCGCGGGAAACCATAATCACATCACAGGTTATACCATCCTATGCCATGCAGCAAAGCTCCGGTTGCCTGGCCCCTTGGATGCTCCTCCCCCACTCTACTCTGACAGCAGTGATCTCCACATATGTGGAAAGAGAGGTGGAGATGGGGCTTTCTCCTGCATTGAATCCTAACAGCTCTTCATGGTAGAAATATTCAGCGAATTAAGAAGGGAGGGGAAACTGTTCAACCTAAAAAAGGCCTCTATGTAAAACCCACAGCCAACATCGTCCTTAGAGGGGAGAAGCTGAATGCGTTCCTGCTAAGATCAGGAGCAAGACAAGGATGTCTGTTCTTGTCACGTCTATTCAGTGGTGTTCTGCAGGTTCTAGCCAGGGTAATTTGCCAAGAAAATGAGACAATAGGCTTCCAATTGGAAAGCAAGAGGTAAAGCTAACTCCATTTACAGATGATATAACATTATCTATAGGAAATCCTAAATAATCCACCCCCAAAAAAGACTATTAGCAGAGTAGAATATAAATATATAAAAATTATTTTTCTCTATGCTAACAATGAACACCCATGAATGAAAATAATATTACAAATTAATGTACAATAGCATCAAAAGGGATACTTCTGATTTATTTGTTCCCAAAGTTCTCAAACCCTGCTTCCTCCCTCCCTCTCTCTCTCTCTGCCTATCCCATCCTCTACCCTCACTCCTACCGCATTTCGTTCTTTCTCTGTCTCCCTCTCTTTCTTTCTGTCTCTCTCTCTCTCTCTCTCTCACACACACACACACACACACACTCTCCCCTTGCACTGTTATCACAGCAGTAAATAACTCATTAAAAGCATGGACTGTGGATTTAGGCTGGCTTAACTTTGAACCCAAGTTTTGCTTTTTATTTGCTTGTGTCCAGGAAGCATGAAGCTCTCTAAGAATGGGGATAATATTAATACCCACCAAATGGGGTTCTGTGATGCTTAAGTTGATACATATCAGCTACTTAGTCCAGAGCCTGACACACTGTTGAATTCACACCTGGAAGCTGTGACTGCTCCAATGGCTAACCAGCAGCGATGTTAGGAGAGCCTCCTTCTGCTAGGCTTTGTTCTGCTGAAGATCAGAAAAGAGAGACCTTGGCTTACCTACAGAATGGAAACAATTATATCTGTGAAAATAGTAATAATCCCTTGTTCCAGCTGAATTTTTCTAGACATAATATACATGTATCTCCAGTGTTTTTAATAAATGCTTGGCTCAATCAAATCTGTTGCCTTTTAATAACTGAATTTTAAAATTTTAGATATAAACTTATTAAAGGGTAGAGAAATATATGCTCTGTAAAAGAGATAACAGGAGCAGGACCGAGCTAGCAGAAAAGAAGGCAGGGTGTGTGAAATTAATCGCAGTCTTCAATAAGGCTATTAAAGCCTATTATGAAGAGCGTGGTGGTCAGCTCTCTTCCATTTCCACTAAGACAGAAATGAATTATGAGGCTTCACTGAGGCATGCGAAGCAGAGATTTAGCCAACTCCGGATTGTGCACACTTGGAAGGTTCCGGGGAACAGCCATGCCGACTGTTTTGCCAATGTCTTTGCCCTGCATTCACTTTTTGCCCAAGTGATTGGATCACCTGTGAGGTCATTTTTGGCCATTTTTATCAACTAAGTTTTTATCACAGTTTTTTTAAGGATTTATTTTATTTATTTGAAAGAAAGAGTTACAGAGAGAGGTAGAGACAGAGAGAGAGAGATCTTCCATCCGCTCGTTCACTCCCCAATTGGCCGCAACGGCTGGAGCTGCGCTGATCCGAAGCCAGGAGCCAGGAGCTTCTTCCAGGTCTTCCATGAGGGTGCAGGGGCCCAAGCACTTGGGCCATCTTCTACTGCTTTCCCAGGCCACAGCAGAGAGCTGGATCGGAAGAAGAGCAGCCGGGACTAGAACCGGTACCCACATGGGATGCCGGCGCTTCAGGCCAGGACGTTAACCCGCTGAGCCACAACGCTGGCCCCTATCAAAGTTTGAGAAAAGAGCCCACCCTTCAGCTGGGTTGTGGACCTTGCCACCAGAGTGCCATTCCTATAGTCCTGCCTTTCAGAACCAGGACCGTCCACTTGGCTCACACTTCTCCACTCAGCCCCTGTCCCCCGGTACAGACTGCCTGTCTCAGTGTGAGCTCCTTCTCTCCTCCTAAGTGCCAGCAGCTTCGTAAGTGACCTCAGGACCGCTGGGATGACCCAGCTCCTCAGCTCCTCATGTCTTGGCCTTTTGCTGCCCTTCTGCCTCCTGTGCTCCTGCACCACCCCCACCCCCACCCCACCCGCCTTGACCTTGGGGTAGCCCATCCACTCCGCCTGCAAAACCGTAAGACTGTAACTGCTGCCCCTTCCTACCAGCTCACTCAGCTACTGCCCAGACGGCAGCTGTCCCACCTCTGCAGTGTGCTTCCCTCCTGATCCCCTGCCTCACTCTCCCCCCACCCCTGCAATTTTCTTGCTTTTCTTTCTCTCTCAGCAGATCACCTCACCCCCACCCAGAAGAAAACAGACGCTTCCAGAAGAGAGCGCCTGGAACATTTGCCACCAAATCTGCACACCTGTCCACTTCTAGGCTCCCCGCTCCCCCTCCTCTCGGGTTGTAACAGACAAGGCCCTTTGTGTCCACTGTGTCCTCCCAGACCCTGGACCTTCTCAGAGACGGATCAGCTCTGCTGGCTGTCCTCACTCTCCCCTTCCGGAAACTCTTCCCGTCAGCACTGAGTTATGTTCTGTTTGAGAAGCAGAGGGCCAGAGAGACAGATCGCCCATCCACTGGTTCGCTCCCCAAATGCCTACAGTGGCTAAGGGCTGGGGCTGGACCAAGGCTGAAGCCGAGCATGGGGAACTCAATCCAGGTCACCCCATGGGTGGCAGGACACCAGCAACTGCAGGCATAGTGCTGTCTTCCAGGGTGTGCACGGGCAGGAAGCTGGGGTCGGGAGCTGGGGCTGGGAATGAATGCGCCCCTGGGCCTCTGATAAGGCACAGCGGAGTCTTAACTGCAAGGCCAAGTGTTCACCCTCCCCGTCAGCATGTTAACACTTCCCCTTTACCCCTGGTTAAAAATCAAATGAAATCCTGCCTCAACCCACACCCCCTTTACCTCCTAGGCTGTCTCCTTCTTTAGGAGTTTCCTGTCTTTCCACCATATTCCTCTCTCACCCCACTCCAGCTGAGTCTCTGGGCCCTCCCCCAGAGCCACCTCCTGACATCACAGCCACTCTTTGGTTTGTACCTGTTTGATGTCCGGGCAACATTTGCCACCGCCAATGCCTCCCTCTTCTCTGGTCTGTGGTGCACGTGTTCCCTCGGTCACATGTTTTCTCTCTCTGCACCCCTCTGTCTCCCCCTGCCTCCTCTCTACCTCCCCCCGCCATCCTCCTTGTCCACCTCCTTCCTAGAGGGACGTGTTCTGTTTTGTCTTTCTCTGAGGGCTCTCTTCTAGGCTCTTGGCTCTTGGCGACTTTATTTATTTATTTATTTATTTATTTATGACAGGCAGAGTGGACAGTGAGAGAGAGAGACAGAGAGAAAGGTCTTCCTTTGCCGTTGGTTCACTCTCCAATGGCCGCCGCGGCTGGCACACCGCGCTGATCCGAAGCCAGGAGCCAGGTGCTTCTCCTGGTCTCCCATGCGGGTGCAGGGCCCAAGCACTTGGGCCATCCTCCACTGCACTCCCTGGCCACAGCAGAGAGCTGGCCTGGAAGAGGGGCAACTGGGATAGAATCCGGTGCCCCGACCGGGACTAGAACCCGGTGTGCCGGCGCCGCAAAGCGGAGGATTAGCCTGTTGAGCCACGGCGCCGGCCTCTTGGCGACTTTAAATTCCCCCTGGATGAGCTTTTGCAAGGCTTCACTCCCTATCTAAAGTCGGACACCTGCTGGGCCCTTGGCCCTCATCAGGGTCTCCTCTCCTCTGAGCTCCGTGTAGCCATCTGACCGCCAGACACTCCCCTGGAGCTGACTCCTGCCAAACACTCCAGCTCACTAGGCCCCCAGATGAGCTCAGCAAAGGCCCCTCCTTCCCTCAATGCACGCCTCCTGCAGGTCCCCTCGAGCACAGCACTGACCCCACTGTCTACCCTGTTGATCAAGTCTATGTTTTTTTAAAGATGTATTTATTTATTTGGAAGGCAGAGTTACAGAGAGGCAGAGGCAGAGAGAGAGAGAGAGAGGTCTTCCATCTGCTGGTTTACTCCCTAAATGGCCTCCAAGGCTGGAGCTGCGCTGATCTGAAGCCAATAGCCAGGAGCTTCTTACAGGTCTCCCACGTGGGTTGCAGGGGCCCAAGAACTTGGGCCATTTTCTACTGCTTTCCCAGGCCATAGCAGAGAGCTGGATTGGAAGTGGAGCAGCTGGGACTTGAACCGGTGCCCATAGGGGATGCCAGCACTGCAGGCAGCGGCTTTACCACAGCACTGGCCCCAAGTTGCTCAAGTCTTGAACTTGAGCAGGAGATTAATTCAGGAGATTATTCTTGATGCCTCTTTCTCTTGCCTCCTCAGATACAATCAGTTTTCTGTTTTAGATACTAGGATACGTCAGACAGTTTGAGAGCGAAAATGTAAGATTAAAAGATACACTTATTGGGGCTGGCGCTGTATCGCAGGAGGTTAATCCTCCGCCTGTGGCGCCGGCATCCCATATGGGTGCTGATTCAAGTCCCAGCTGCTCCACTTCCGATCCAGCTCTCCGCTATGGCCTGGGAAAGCAGTGGAAGATGGCCCAAGTCCTTGGGCCCCTTTGCCCGTGTGGGAGACCTGGGGGAAGCTCCTGGCTCCTGGCTTCAGATCAGCCCAGCTCCAGCTGTTGCAGCCACTTGGGGAGTGAACCAGCGGATGGAAGACCTCTCTGTGTCTCTCCCTCTCACTGACTGTAATTCTAGCTGTCAAATAAATAATACAAAATATTTTTTAAAAGATACATTTGCTTTAGTGCAAAAAATTGAAATTCATAGGTATTTATCATAATATATCATTTCTGTGAACTTTTTGAAGACCCCTCATCTCTCTCTGTCTAGCCACTTCACCCCATCCTCACTGTAAAGGCTGCCAGCTCTTACTTAGATTGTAGCAAAATCCTATCTCGGCTGCTTAGTTGCTGCCTGGCTTTTGCTGTATCCAAGATACAAAGAGACAGAGAGCGAGCGCATGCCTTCACCTACTGACTCACTCCCCAAATGCCTGCAACAGTTGGAACACAATCCACGTGTCTCATGGGGGTGCCAGGGACCCAACCACATGAGTTGTCGCCTGTTGCATCCCAAGGTCTTCATTAACAGGAAGCTGGATGTGAGAGCCGAAGCTGAGACTCGAACCTAAGCACTCTGGTATAGGACACCTGCATCCTAACTGCTATCTTAATCACTAGGCCAAACACCTGCTCCTTGCACACAGCTTTGAGTGATCCAAATAGCTGATCTGATTCTGTCTGGCAGAAAAATCTGTTAATGAAAAATCTCTAAGATGATTTCCTAGTGCCTTCAGGGAAAAAAATGCAACACTCACCTTGGACTCACAGGGCTCTGACCCAGCCGGACCCAGTCCACTCTGCCAGCCCACCCCCCCTTCACTGTCCCCCAACACAGCACCCCTCTCCCCTGCACCTCCTGGGCTCCTCCCTCTCTCAGGACCCTCCTCTAACACTCCTCCCCTTCCTCAACCTGCTCAACCCTCACTCCGGCTTCAGTCCCAGCAGCCGTGGGCTGAAAGGCTCTCCCCCCTCCCCACCAACAAAAGCCCTGGGACCTGTGACCGTGATATGACCAAAGATGGGGCTAAGCTACAGGTCCTGAGGGCAGAAGCATACCCTGGGGCATCAGGCCAGGCCCTGCAGTGGTCAGTGTGGGCTGCTATGTACCCACAGACTGGATGGCTGAAACGACCTTGATTTCTACTTCTCACCGTTCTAGAGGCTGAGGTCCAATGTCAAGGTGTGGGCAGGTGTAGCTTCAGCTGAGACTTTCCTTCTGGCTTGCAGAGGATGGCCTTTCCTGGCTGCACGTACAGGGACAGTTGGGGGGGCAGGACTTGGATATATAAAAGGCTGGGCGGCTCCCAAGGCAAGCATCCCTTTACACAGGTGCTTCGCTTTCCTTAGGACCCTTTCCCACTCGGGGAGGCTCCATTCTATCTTCCCACCTAACACCCAAAGGCCCTACCCCCACATCCAACCACATGGTGGGGGGGGGTCGGCCTTTACATGGGCATTGGGGGGTGGGGCACACAATTCCACCTGTAGCAAGTTCTGAATGCTGTCCCATGGGCCCCTGTAACGTAGACCCACAGAGGAGAAGCCCCCTGGGGAGAAGAGAGGCTAATGGGAGCACAGAGGCTGCTGTGGTTGTGACCCAGACACGAGCCGACCCAGGAGGAGCAGGAAACAGGCTGTCTCCTGGAACCTTTGGAGGGAGAAGGCCCCAGCCAACACCTTGCCGGACTTCTGGCCTCCAGAAAGGCAGAGGAACCTTTTGTTGTTCCGAGGCAGGAGGGTGTGATGGTTTGTAACAGAAGCACCTGACACATGTCCTGACTTCATAGATAAGGTTCGGCCCCCCGCCGGCTGCTCTCACACCGGTACAGCCCTCCCCGTAATCCAGATCCCACCGGGCTGTGAGATGTGTTTAAGAGCCAAATTCCCCTCAAGACCAAGTTCATCATGGCATGGCCTTTGCTTTTCTTGCTCACCACTGCTACCCCCCGGGGCCTGGTACACAGCAGGTGTTCAATAAATGCAAGTGAGATGGGTGAATACAGAGCTGGTACAGAGACTTTCCTGGCTGGGAGAGCCGTTAAATAATAGACCGGGCTGGGAAGACAAGCCAGGGAAGCTCCTGCTGACGGGAGACAGCCTCAGTCCGAGAGAGGAAGGGGCGGGGTCGGTCCACAGACCACACCCGGTGACCTTCAGGCCACCCTCTGCGACCCCACCCTGTGGTCCGCAGTGTTCTTCCCTGAGCAGCTTGAGCTTTGGCGCCCTCTGGTGACAGGAACTCATTGTCTTGTTCTAAGTCAAGATGGACACCAACATAGAACACCCTGTGGTATGATTTTCTCCTTATGAAGAAATTGAATTTTTGTCCTTATACTTGAAAGAAATTTCCTGGAACTGGGTAATTAGTCGCTAAGTTTCATAAAGCACATAATATCCGGAGATTTTTCAGCTGTCCTTTTGAGTGTTTTGTTTTGCATATTGAGATTGTCTTGCAAAACACATTTTAAACTGTTTACTACCCCATTTTTCTACTCAAATTGCCAAGGTTTTCATGGTCAAACGCAATTACCCTTTGGAAAACTAACATTCTATGGAAGTGGCCATTTACAATTCCTGAAGGCTCAGTGCTTTCCGAAATCCTTAACCTTTGTTGTGATTAAAGAGCAAGTTGTTTTTCAACAAACCACACACATAAGAAGATGGCTTGTGTGCTGTTTGTAGATGATGACGGATGGGTCTGGCTGCCTGCCTGAGAACAGACTTGCTTTTCTCCTGAGCCTGTGGAAATGGTGACGCTGAGAGGCAGGGGCTGGGCCTACAAGATCCTCGTTAAGACCCAGGCACCTGCACAAGAGGACCTGGGTTCAATTCCTGGCTCCAGCTCCTGGCTCCAGCTTCCTGCATATGCAGACCTGGGGAGGCAGCGATGATGGCTCGGAGTAGTTGGGACCCTGCCACCTATGCGGGAGACCTGGATTGAGTTCCCAGCTGCTGGCTTGGTTTCCAGCCAGGGGCCACTGTGGGAGAGCGCATCAGTGGATAGGACATAATTCTCCCTCCCAAAATAAATAATCAAGACAAATTTTAACTTCTAAAACACACGCACTGACACTGACTTAGTGTCTTCTGTTGTGATTGAGTGAGGTGCTATGCCAGACTGTTTGGGGCAAATATACATGAGTATGCTCAGTTTCACACCAAAGATAAGTTTCTCAAAATGTCATTTTAAGATGATTTGAGGGTCAGCATTATGGTGCAGCAGGTTAAGCATCCCAGCCCCCCTCCCAAGACAGTAGAACCTATATTGGAGTGCAAGTTCAAGTCCCAGCTGCTCCACTTCCAATCCAGCTCCTTGCCAATGTGTGTGGAAAGGTAGTGAGTGGGAAATGCCCAATGTGCTTGGGGCCCTGCCACCCATGTGAGAGACTCAGAGGGAGTTCTTGGCTCCTGGCTACAGCCTCAGCCACTGCAACCATTTGGGGAGTTAATCAGCAGATGGAAGATCTCTCTTTCTCTCTCTCTCTCTCTCTCTCTCTCTCCCTCCCTCCCTCCCTCCCTCTCTAACTACCTTGCAAATAAATAAATAAATCTTTTCTAAGGAAAAAAAGAGATGATTTGAGAGGACCGGGTTAGTAAAACTTTCTTTTCTTCATGATTACATAATTATTTGATCAGTAATTTCCCCTAACTTCCAATTAATCATCCAAGAATCACAACACTTCAGTTTGAGAATTTTCTGACCTCAACCATGTAGTCAGATAAACAAACTCTACTGACAAGCACTCAATATTGGTTTCTCTTCGCAATCAAGGAATCCTTTACAATGTAAGCAACCACACTCTGATTTTGTTTGCTTTATACGGCCAGAATTTCCTGTCCTCTTTGCTCAATGCACTGTGCACCTGTGCATTCCCAGGAGACACTGATGTCCCGGTTCTGCCTCTCACAGAGCAGCAGGCCCTAGGAGGCCTCTGGATGCAACCGATTTCTGGAAGACGCCACTGTTAGCCAGCTGGTTCTCCAGGCAGTGAGGTTTTCTACAAGTTATTTGCTTTTATTTATTTATTTATTGAGAAATGGATTAAAGCAAAATATTGGAATGGAGGAGGGAAGTGAGGTGGTTATTGTACACTTGGGAGGCTATAGAGTATAATCATTGAGCATGGGTTCTCGAGTTAGCCTGCTTGGGTTTGAAGGCACACATCGCCATTTACTGGGTCTGTGTCCCTGGGAAAGTCACCTCACCCCCGAGCCACATTCGCTTGTGTAAGACGGAGGTGAACACGGGGTCTGCCCCGACCCAGCGACGTGAAGCCCTTCTTCTGGTGCTGGGGCAGGGAGAAGGACTCACCCCGGTCACTGAAGCGCTGTCTCTGACCTCATTTCCAGCCACAAGCAAGATCTCTTCTCTGCCTCACCTCACCCCCTCCGCCTTAGCCAGAGGAATTCCTTCTCCCAGGGGAGAGAGATTCACGATGACGTGGCTCTAAACCTGGCCGGGCGGGCTGCCTGTGGGTTGACTGGCACATACTGAGAGGGGGCGGGTCTCTGCTAACACACAGCCTGGGGGAGAGGGGTGAGTGTGTGCGTGGTGATGCTGCGTGGGGTTGAGAGGACTTCACAGAATGGGTAGAAAAAGGGGCTCTCCCATTCTCACTCTTGTCCGTGTTCTCTCTGCCTTTCAAATAAAAGAAAAGTCAACCCCAAACCCTCTTGGAAACACAAAAGTCCTTCTCCAAACGCCTCGACTGATGGGTTCCTTTGGACATCCTTGCACTGTGGGCTGTGCCCTAGAAAGCCTAGCGTGGGCGAGAGACGCAAACGCGCACCGTCAACTCGGTGCACGTAGTGATGCCGAAGAGGCCTCGCATCCTAAATCCTCTTTCTCCTACAACGGGAAACAAGAAGGGGCTTGGCGCAGGTGCGCGACTCTTGCAGGGCTGGGGGAAGCTTTCTTCCGCCAAGGACCACTTGGAGATTTATAAGGCCACTCGCGGCCCATGCAAGAATAGCAACTTACACATTAGCCTGCCATAGATGTACTGAATTTCAAGTCCCGCCCATGATTGCTTGGCCGGAGCAAAACAAATGATTCTGTGGGCCCCGGGCTGGATGTTGCCCACCCCTGACTGTGCCACAGGTGGGCAGGGCTCTTCCTGGGAGTGCCGATGCCCTGGTCTCGCTTGATCCCGGGCTGCGTGTCCTACCCATCCATCGCTTCCTCTCCGCAAGTGTAGACCAGGGCAAGGCTGGCCGGGAGTAACACCCAGGCCACCCTGTGCACCCAGGGAATGCGCAGAGGGTGGGGGAGCCAGTGTAGAGAAAGAATCCATCCCTGCAAAACTCTCTACCACCAGAGGATGCCACTTTTTATTAATTCAGAAACAAGTGTTCTCTCCCAGGCTATCACGCCAGTTGTATTCACCACCAGCAAGTCATTTCACTAAAAATGAGCTCAGAGATGAAAACTAAAATGGCCATTAAAAGCTTTATTACAGTACATGCCTAGTGGCTGTGTTCAAATAACATCCCTTTTGAAATTGTATTTTTTACCATTTTTCTCATCAAGTGGTTGAGACTGATGGATTAAGCGAAATTTCACTTTAGCATTCTGTTGCTTTTTAACTGCCAAAAAGAGAAAAATGGGGTATTCATTTTGACTCCTCTCGTTTAAAAAAACAAAAAACCAAAAAAAAAAACACATTGAATTCAAGACTGGGGAAAATCGATTGTGACTATTTCTTCTTTTTCTTCAACATGACTGTAAGAAACTTTAAAAACAAAACAAAACATCAGTGCAGTTATGAAGCTTCCAGAGATGAGACTGATAATGTAAGTGGGGATGGCCCCTGACACCCGCAAACCTGCAGAGAGGAAGCCTGGTAGGACCTGTGCGTGGAAGATTTGTGATCAGATGCCCCACAGAACCGACTCACTTGCATCCCATTTTATAGTGAGTGAAGGGGCTAGGGTCGCAATTTCATTATCCCCGTCCCTCCTGCATATGGCAAATATGAATTAATGTAGTCATGCAAAATTAAAAATGGCTTTAAGTGAGCCCACAGAGCAGCTCGCTCTAAGGTGCATCATTTCTGTCCAGGAAAATGTACCATCCTTGTTTCACGGTCCCTCCCCTCACCCCCCCACCCCGGTCTCCTGACATCAGGGGTGTTGACTCTGGAAACTGAAGTGACAGGACACGCCTCTGTGCTGCACTTGACACTCGGGAGAACTAAGCAACTGGAAAAGGAAGCCGGCCCGCTGGGGCCTGGCAGCCAATGAGCGACTGCTGGGGTGATGTCATGCTTTCTCCCTGGAGTGCCCTTGGTCAAACACAAACAAGATAACCACAGCGTGCTCCAGCAGGGTGTGAATTCCTTCTGCCTGAGCAACCCCTGGCGCTGTGCAGTCATCTTGGTAATCTCAGGAGGTGAGCATGATCTGGACTTTGGGAATGGCAAGGATTCGAAGAGTGGGCTCAGCCCAGAGCCCGGAGTGACAGATGGCCCTTAGCTGTCCCCAGAACAGCTGCAGGATTCTCTGTCCCCCACCTTCCAGAGTTTGCATGTAAGTAGGGACCTCTCCAGCTAACAGGAGGGTAGTGGCCCTCCCTTGGTGAGAATGGTGCTCCAGGGCGCTGGCTGAGTCTCACTGCCTCAGTCTCTCCCACTCAGCGCATCCCAGACTAGCACCTGCAGAGCCCAGCTCGGACCACGTTTCTCTCCCGCTCAAAACTAGAAAGGCCTGGCATCAGCGCAGTCCTGTCTTTGCCAAGTTTGTCTCCAGCTTTCTCCACCCACACTCATGCTCCAGCCCAGCCTGAGGATTCTGTCACTCACATCTGCACTGCCCCACCTCTGAGCCTTTGTCATGCTCTTCTTTCTCCCAGCTATGTTCCTCTCTCTCCTGTGTGTCCAGACCCTAGCCGGTTTCTGTCGTCCTGAATGCTGGTCCCCATCACTACTGCCTCCCAGAGAGAACACTTTCTTTAGTCCAAAGATGTAGAGAGGCTTGTGTTGCAATGCAACAGAGCGCCGGTGGAGTCCTAGCTGCTCTGCTTGCATTCCAGCTCCCCGCTAATACACCTGAGAAGGCGAAAGAAGATGGGGCCCAAATGCTTGGGGCCCCTGCCACACATGTGGGAGACCTGGATGCAGCTCCAGACTCCTGGCTTTGGCCTGGTCCTGACCTGGCTGTTGCAGCCATTTGAGAAGTGAACCAGAGAATGGAAGATTCTCTCTCTCTCTCTCTCTCTCTCTCTCTCTCTCTCTCTCTCTCTCTCTCTCTCCTCTCTCTCTCCCTTCTCCTCTTTCTCTCTCCTCTCTGTTCATCTTTCAAATAAATAAAACTTTTAAAAAATGGAAGAGGTGTGGGGTATGGTGCAGCCTTGTTCAAACATTTCTGTTTGTGCATTCCTCAAATAATTTTTAAGGCCAGCTGCCCTCTCACACACTGTAGCTTGGTGCAAAGACTCTCGTTGTAAGTTTGAGAAGCTGTGAATACACAATTTTGACTGCAATAGTTTGCAAACCTGAGCACACATCAGAATCACCTGGAGGGTTTGTTGAAGCAGACTGTCACCTGTTCTGAGTTCCTGATTCAGGGGGCCTGGAGAAGGGCCTGGGAACCTACATCTCCATAAAGTTCCCAGGTGATGTCAAGGCTGCTGGCACGGGACCGCTATTGGTGAACTGCCTGTCTGGGGTATTGTAGATGTTGAAGTTTTAAAATTACAGTGCCATATTCTTCTAACTGTACCCAGTGGGCTCCAGAAGCCACAGCACTTGCAAGAGCCACCACCATCCCCTGTGAAAAGATACGAATGTGCTCTTCTGGACTGTGGGGAATTTGATATGATTCTTTCTCCTCCTGCAACTTTTATTTCCATCCTGCTAGGGCCCTTCGACAAGCTCATGGCAACTGTAATTCATGGTAAAGCTGTGCAAGGATTTCAAATTTTTGGACCAAAGTATACTTCTCTTTTGATTTCATTTTACACAGACTTTTTGAGGAGCTCTCATATTTTTTTCCAGTAAAATGTTATGCTGATCCAACATATTTTTTAAAAGATTTTATTTATTTATTTGAGAGGTAGCATTACAAGAAAGGGAGAGATAGAGAGGGAGGTCTTCCACCCGCTGTTCACTCCCCAAGTGGCTGCAATGGCCAGAGCTGGGCTGATCCAAAGCCAGGAGCCAGGAGCTTCTTCTAAGTCTCCTATGTAGGTGCAGGGGCCCAAGGACTTGGGCCATTTTCTACTGCTATCCCAGGCCATAGCAGAGAGCTGGATCGGAAGAGGAACAGCCTGGACACAGACTGGCATCCATATGGGATGGTGGCACAACAGACAGAGGCTTAGCCCACTATGCTACAGTGCCGGCCCTTGTATTTTGTCTTTTTTTTTTTAACTTGATAGGTAGAGTCATAGACAGTGAGAGAGAGAGACAGAGAGAAAAGCCTTCCTTCCATTGGTTCACTCCCCCAATGGCCGCACGGCTGGCGCTGCGCCGATCCAAAGCCAGGAGCCAGGTGCTTCTTCCTGTCTCCATGCGGGTGCAGGGGCCCAAGCACTTGGGCCATCCTCCACTGCCTTCCCAGGCCACAGCAGAGAGCTGTACGGGAAGAGGAGCAACCAGGACTAGACCCCGGCGCCCATATGGGATGCCGGCCCTGCAGGCAGAGGAATAACCAAGTGAGCCACAGCACCAGCCGCTTGTATTTTATTCTTTTTTTTTTTTAACTTTTATTTAATGAATATAAATTTCCAGTGTACAGCTTATGGATTACAATGGCTTCCCCCTCCCATAACTTCCCTCCCACCCGCAACCCTCCCCTCTCCCGCTCCCTCTCCCCTTCCATTTGCATCAAGATTCATTTTCAATTCTCTTTATATACAGAAGATCAATTTAGTATAAAGATTTCAACAGTTTGCACCCACATAGAAACACAAAGTGAAACATACTGTTGGAGTACTAGTTATAGCATTAAATCAAAATGTACAGCACATTAAGGACAGAGATCCCACATGAGGAGCAAGTGCACAGTGGCTCCTGTTGTTGACCCAACAAATTGACACTCTAGTTTATGGCGCCAGGAACCACCCTAGGCTGTCGTCATGAGTTGCCAAGGCTATGGAAGCCTTCCAAGTTTGCCGACTCTGATCACATTTAGACAAGGTCATAAAAGACAGGGTGAGGATAGTAACCAATGATCCTAAGAGTGGCATTTACCAGGTTTGAACAATTATACAGCATTAAGTGGGGAAGAGGACCATCAGTACACACAGGTTGGGAGTAGAGCCATTGGTGGTAGAGTAGAGGTTATGATTACAAAGGAATGAGGCCCAAGTACGTGAGACAGGGTCTAGAACAAAGGACAGAGTCATTATTAGAGGAGCTAAGAAAGGTGCTGTCTAAGCTACAAGTAATTTTTCTGATTGAGAGGCAAATAGAACCTGATAGAAGGGGCTTGATAATAATCTGGTGGGCTTTAGGCCTTGTAAGTTAAGAGGCCCAGACCTATCTATCTCTTCACATGGGGTATATCCTAAGGGAGGTGTGAACCTCCTAGGGGAAGGCACTCTGTTGACTTTCATTACTTGGCTGGCCTGGGAGGAGAGCTGGCCAGGTAAAGGCAGGGGGCATCTCTAACAAGAAATTTACAGTTCTGCCTGCAATGTTGCTGACCCTACTTGGCTGTCCCCTCAGCTGCAGTGTTCACTTTGGAAGTTGGGCTGAGTGAAGGGCTTTTCAGCTTAGAGCCAATCAGATCTGTGGCTCTGACCTGGGCATCCTTCAACTCCAGGGCAGGTCATTCTTAATAGTAATTTATTAATTGTTCTGATCTCTGCAACAAAAATGTATAAAAAGAGAAATCAAAATATATTTACATCTCCTGTGACTATTAGGATCTGAGTGAAAATTTTACTCTGGATTAAATTCTCATGATAATTAGTAGTTAGTATACCATTGACCAAAACAACATAAATATATATAAATTTAATTAAATCATTATTAAAGTAAAAAAATAAAATTTTGGTGAAAACATATCGCCTATGACAGGAATGTGGGTTTTTCCCCCAATTACTTCTTACATTTTTTGTTAAAATCGTGAAATACTAGAACAAGATAGGCTTCTGTGTGAGTTCCATTCCCATTTTACTTTTTATAAATGTAAGCAAAGAATATTGTTGACATAAGTAGGTAGAAATGGAATGAATTTTGAAACTGCAATTTTGTTTAATTGTCTGAATGCCTTCCAAGTTCTAGACCAACAATCACAGTGATCTAACATCCAAAATTATTTTTTATGTTCTACCAGAAGTTGATTAGATTTTCCTTCAATGCAATTTAAAGCAAAGAATTCCAAACCACCTGGCTCACAGAAGTGTCTGTATCCCAAACATTTGAGTCATTCTCTTTTTCAGTATTGACATCATTCTTTCAAATTGTCCCTTCATTTGTGGCACTGGAGTTGTTAGTTTGTGTGCTGGTTTTTTGCTTCTCTATTTTCTTGTGTGTTTGCTGATTTGGTTGATTTTCTAATTATTCAGGATGAGGGTTTGCAAACCAAAGCCAGTTGCTACTGGACAAATCCTGCCTAATCTGTTTTTGTACAGCTCTCAGGTTAAAAATGGTTTTTACAGTTTATCAAAAATTATTATTTTTTAAAGATTTATTTTATTTATTTGAAAGACAGAGTTCAGAGAGAGGTAGAGGCAGAGAGAGAGGGGTCTTCCATCTGCTGGTTCACTCCCCAGATGGCCACAATGGCCAGAGCTGTGCCGATCCGAAGCCAGAAGCCAGGAGCTTCTTCCGGGTCTCCCACACAGGTGCAGGAGCCCGAGGACTTGGGCCATCTTCTACTGCTTTCCTAGGCCATAGCAGAGAGCTGGATCGGCAGAGGAGCAGCCGGGACTAGAACCGGCGCCCATATGGGATGCCAGCACTTCAGTCCAGGGCTTTAACCCATTGCGCCACAGCACCAGCCCATATCAAAAATTATTTATTGGGCCGGCGCTGCGGCTCACTAGGCTAATCCTCCGCCTTGCGGCGCCGGCACACCGGGTTCTAGTCCCGGTCGGGGCACTGATCCTGTCCCGGTTGCCCCTCTTCCAGGCCAGCTCTCTGCTGTGGCCAGGGAGTGCAGTGGAGGATGGCCCAAGTGCTTGGGCCCTGCACCCCATGGGAGACCAGGAGAAGCACCTGGCTCCTGCCATCGGATCAGCGCGGTGTGCCGGCCGCAGCGCGCCTACCGTGGCGGCCATTGGAGGGTGAACCAACGGCAAAAGGAAGACCTTTCTTTCTGTCTCTCTCTCACTGTCCACTCTGCCTGTCAAAAATAAAAAATTTAAAAAAAATTATTTATTGGGGCTGGCTCTGTGGCGTAGCCAGTAAAGCCACTGCCTGCAGTGCCTGCATCCCATATGGGTGCCAGTTTAGGTCTCAGCTGCTCCACGTCCCATCCAGCTCTCTGCTATGGCCTGGGAAAGCAGTGGAAGATGGCCCAAGTCCTTGGGCCCCTGCACCCACATGGGAGACCCGGAAGAAGCTCCTGACTACCCGCTACGCCACAGCGCTCCCTCCAGGTAGTTTTCTGACCCCCAGTCTAGGACCTAACAGCCTGGTGAGAGTGAATCAGTGTGGACACACATCTTCACTTTGTCCAGAAAAGAACAATCTGCGAAAGAGGCCATCTTGATTGGCAGTTCTCAAGATGATCCGTTCCAGAAGCCTGCATATGAAAGATTAGAATCCAGAACATGATTCCCTACTTACTGCTGCAGAGACAACTACCCAGAACTTAGGAACTTCAAACACTAGCAGTCATTTGCTTCGCCTCCAGCTCTGTACCACGGGTCAGGCTCAGTGGGGAGGGCTGGTCTCTTTCCCATGTGGTGTCGACAGGACCAAGCTTGCAAAGGACCAGGGAGCCTGAGTCCAAGGACGCCCTCACGTGGATGGCACATCATTGCCTCTGTCACCTTGGAATCTCAGGACAGAAGTAAAAATGGGGTCTCACTGCTATCCTTAGAAAGGCTGCTCGTGTGGCTGGCTCTGTGGCATAGCAGGTAAAGCCACCACCTGCAACGCCAGCATCTTATACGGGCGCTGGTCGCTTCTGATCCCTGCTGATGTGCCTGGGAAAGACAGTGGAGGATGCCCCAAGTGCTTCGGCCCCTGCACCCATGTTGCAGACCCAGATGAAGCTCCTGGCTCCTGGCTTTAGCCTAGCTCAGCCTTGGCTGTTGCGGCCACTTGGGAAGTGAACCACTAAAAGGAAGACCTGTGTGCGTGTGTGTCCTTCTCTCTCTCCATGACCCTGACTTACAAATAAATGAAACTTTATAAAAAGGACTGCTCGCAACCTTGACCCTGGGTAAGGAACTGGGGTGTCAGGAGGGTTCCCACCACCCTAACTGATAGCAATGGTTCTTTGTGCCTGAGTTGCCTGTATTACTACAAAGTGTGTCCAGGTTTTTAGGACAGCACAGGAAAGGGTTTCAAGCAGGCACGGTTTACTGTAAGTAGGAAGAGCACCTGCCCAGCTGGTCTGGGGAGATTTCTCTTTGACCTTTGTCTTGTAATAATGGGAAGGAATATTCCTAGGATAGGGAGGAGAGCCCTAGGAAGAAGGTGGGGTTTTCCTGGAATCGGGGTGCCACCTTGTTTCTTTCCCAGTAGGGTCCCTGTGGATCTGCCCTGCGAGTTTGCAACTGCAGTGTTAATGATGTTATAATGAGCGTGGGGTTAACTAAGGTGATCGCAGGGCTGACAATGTCGCTGTCTTTTCTGGGACATTCGCCAGCCCTGTAGTTTTTGAGTTGTTATGATACAGACTCTCGTTGGGCTGCCCTGGACATCTGGGCTCCTCTGTATCCAGCTGTCTGCAGACTCTGACACCTGTCTTAGCCACGCTTGTGTTGAGTTCCTGCTTTCCTACTAGGGGTGTAGAATCTTGGGTCCTGTGGGGCAGAAGGCCCCCATGTGACCAGCCCTCGATGGCATCTCCGGGCGCTGCATCAGTTAAGCCCTTCCCTGGTGGACGTTGTTCATAGGTGCTATTACAGCTGGGTGCTGGAGAGGTGGAGTACACCCCATGTGACTCCACTGGGTGAGGTGTTAGGGGCTTGCAGCTGGTTTCCTGATGACTTGGGCGGTGGACTTTGCCCTGCTCTGATTTGCCACCCTGTATCCTTCCACTGAACTAAACCTCAGCCGTGAGTACGACTGTCCTCTGAGTCCCGGGAGTCCTTCTGGTGAATATAAGAACTGGGGGTGGTCTGGTGCCTCCTCATAGCATGGTGGCCGGGTTCCAAAAGCAAGCATCGAGACACACACACACACACACACACACGGGGGAGGGGGGAGGGCAAAGAGCCAAGTGGAAGGTGCATTGTTTTTCTTTTTTTTAGATTGATTTATGTATTTGAAAGTCAGAGTTAAACAGAGAGAGGAGAGGTGGGGGGGGGGGGAGAAGGGGAGAGAGAGAGAGAGACAGGTCTTCCATCCACTGGTTCACTCCCCAATTGGCCGCAAAGCCAGTAACCAGGAGCTTCTTCTGGGTCTCCCACACAGGTGCAGGATCCCAGGTACTTGGGCCATCTTCTACTGCTTTCCCAGGCCATATCAGAGAGCTGGATTGGAAGTGGAGCAGCCAGGATGCCGGCACTGCAGCCAGCCCCATCTGCCTTCCAAGTAAATAAAATAAATCTTATAAAAACTCTATAGAAATCAGGGGTAGTGATAGTACCTAGGCATAGAATTAGCTGGGTTGTCTTGTTGTGTGTTGGTTAGAAGTGGACTCGTAGGAAAATTCCAGCTCTGCCGATCATGCATTCCCTGGGCAGGTGCTATTTTAGCTGATGTTAAAGATAAGATCGTCAATTTTCTTAACTCAAATTCTACTGAACGAATTTATATTAACCTAGCTCTCAGGAGACTAATTTACATACCAGGAAACATTTATTATTTTGCAGTAGGAAATATACCTGATTTAATAACTCCCAAGAGTGCATTCCCCAAAAATGCCAGGGGGAACTACCTCTGGTGTTACTGAAATCCTGCTGAGTGTTGCTTAGAAGAGAGTTCTCAGGGAGCCAAATTAACGATCAGAAGGCTCATTTAGAAGACCCTGGAGTCAGTGAGGTGGTAAGTGAGCAGTGTGGGAGGCATTCGCACAGCTGAGAGAAAACCACCCCTCCCGGCCAGGGCTGTTACTGTGTGGGTCAAAGCTCTCCCTGCTCAGCTGTGCAAGGGAATCCCAGCACACCTCACTGCTGGATTCCCCCTTCTCCTGGATCATGCAGGAGGAGCTGTGTTGGTATGAAACTCCAGGATCCTCTTATTTTGCTGCTGGCTAACCATTATATATATATGTGTGTGTGTATATATATATATGTGTGTGTGTGTATATGTGTGTATATATATATATGTGTGTGTATATATATGTGTGTATATGTGTATATATATATGTGTGTGTATATATGTGTGTATATATGTGTGTGTATATGTGTGTGTATATATATGTGTGTGTATATATGTGTGTGTATATGTGTGTGTATATATATATGTGTGTGTGTATATATGTGTTTGTGTGTATATATATATGTGTGTGTGTGTATATGTGTGTGTATATATGTGTTTGTGTGTATATATATGTGTGTGTATATATGTGTGTGTATATATATGTGTGTGTATATATATATGTGTGTGTGTATATATATATGTGTGTATATATATATATATCTTTTGCCTTGTTACTGGTAGGCACTCTCTTTGCTCAGGAACCTGTGAAGCCTTTGGGATGCTTCTTCCAGTATCTTTGGGATGCTGCTCTCTGTGGGTGCTTTGGTCCCCGCTGGCTCTCTGTGCATCGCATGTATGGATGCTTAGGTGTATGGGTGTAGCGTGGGCCAGCAAGGCCCTGTGCCTGACGTCACTCCATGTGAACGCTCCTCTCACTGCTGCACCGGCCCAGCCCTGGATGTGTACAGGTGCACACCAGGTACTGCGGGTGTACACACAGGTATGACCATCACAGGTCTGCCAGGGCCGCTGGCTGCCCCGAGTGATCCTCCATTTAAACCAAATAAAAACTGAATCGAGGGGCCAACGCTGTGGCTTACTTAGTAGGCTAAGCCCCTTCCCGCGGCACCAGTATCCCATATGGGCACCGGTTCAAGTCCTAGATGCTCCTTTTCCGATCCAGCTCTTTGCCATGGTCTGGGAAAGCAGTGGAAGATGGCCCAAGTGCATGGGCCCCTGCACCCATGTGGGAGACCCAGAGAAGGCTCCTGGCTCCTAGCCTCCCTCTCTCCGTCTGCAACCTCTCAAATAAATAAAATAACTCTTAGAGAGAGAGAGAGAGAAACTGAGTCGAGAAGAATCTAGAAGGCTGGGTCTGACTTGGACCCCAGAGAACCCATCATTTGCTGAGCCACAAAGAAAGGAAAGGAACGGGTTAACCTGAGTGCTGGCAGATCTCAGAAGAGAATTTTGCTCACCGAAACTGAAAATAGCAGGTGGAAGTAGGACATAGGAGCCTATGGAAGAGCATTAAAGGGTATTCTGCCACAAAACGCTGTTGAGGAAAGTAGATGCGAGCAGCTCCGGTCTGCGGCGCGGTGCACTGGCAAGGTCAGTGTCAGCCCCCGATGCAGGCTAAAGTTAATTTCTTAAAAAGCGACATTTCTCCCCCTTACCGTTTAAAACAGATGTTCCTAACCACAGCCTTCCGTGTCAACAAGAGAACAACGAGTCGGGCTGAGGAACGCCCAGCTCCCAACATCCCCTGGGAGGCCGGGAACGAGTCTCCGCAGAGCAGTCAGGCAGAGCGAGAGGCTGTGCTCACCTCGGACGCCCCCAAGGCCCCAGGACGGGTCCCGACTTGCGGGCTCCGGCTTTTCCCACCCTCCTCCCCATCTCGGCCGCTGGGCGTTCCCTTGCAGCGTGCTGCGAGTGTCCGGAATGGAGTATTTCATCCCAAAAGCTCCCCGCATGGTAATTCCCTCCTGTGCGACAGTCAGATCACAGAAGGCTGCTGATGGTCTTATGGGACTTTTGGACAAAGTTTAAAAGGTGTCCCAGACACTTTACCTTGTGTTCTAAAGAAAAAAATGGTCATGATAAATTGATTCGGTTTGAATAAGACCCTTTAGCGCCATCTGCAGGAAAAGTGTCTTGGATGGGAACGGTGTTCGCAAGAGTTAAATATCAAAGGCTCAGGAACCAAACAGTGGGATCACCCCCCTTGCTCTGCCGCTTCCACCAGTGAGTTGTGACCTTAGGCAAATTGCTTAACTTTTCTGAGCACCCTGTCCCTCACTTTAAAAAATATATTTTTAAAAAATGTATTTATTTGAAAAGTGGAGTTACAGAGAGGGAGAGGCAGTGGCAGAGAGAGAAAAGTCTTCCATCCATTGATTCACTACCCAAATAGCCACAGCTGAAGCCAGGAGCTTGGTCCATCCCCATGTAGGTGCAGGGGCCCAAGCACTTGCACTGCTTTCCCAGGCGAATTAGCAGAGAGCCGGATTGGAAGTGGAGCAGCCAGGACTCAAACTGGCAACCATATGGGATGCCCGCACTGCAGCAGCTTAACCCACTTCCCCACAGCACCAAAATTGATATACATAACCGTCAAGCTTGTTACCAGGATTAAGGGAGATGATACGGGGTCGGCTCTGTGGCACAGTGGGTTCAAGCCCTGGCCTGAAGCGCCGACATTCCATATGGGTGCAGGTTCTAGTCCCGGCTGCTCCACTTCCTATCCAGCTCTCTGCTATGGCCTGGGATAGCAGTAGAAGATGGCCCAGGTCCTTGGACCCCTGCACCCATGTAGGAGACCTGGAAGAAGCTCCTGGCTCCTGGCTTTGGATCAGCGCAGCTCTGGCCGTTGTGGCCAATTGGGGAGTGAACCAGCTGATGGAAGATCTCTCTCTCTCTGTCTCTACCTCTCTCTGTAACTTTGTCTTTCAAATAAATAAATAAATCTTTAAAAGGGGGGGGGGGCGGGAAATGATACATAAAGCTCTCAGTGCTAGGCTCATCAACTACTCTGGGTTGTAAAAAAAGGACAGGAAGGCACATAGTAACAGTGCTCATGGTGTAAATTTAAATAGAATTTAGGGGACCAGCGTTGTGGTGCAACGAGTTAAAGCTGCTGCATGCGATGCCAGCATCCCGTATCACAGCGCTGGTTCCGGTCCTGGCTGCCCTGCCTCTGATCCAGCTCCTTGCTAATGCTCCTGAGAAAGAAGATAATGCCCCAAGTGCTCTGGCACCCAAGTAGGAGACTCAGGTGGGGTCTCAGGCTCCTGGCTTCAGCTTGGTCAGCCCTGCCTGGACATTGCAGCCATTTAGGAAATGAACCAGCAGACGGATCTCTCTCTCTCTCATGTATATATATGTACATATACATATATAGATATATATAGGTATATATGTATACATATAAGTATGCATATATATTGGTATATATATTGGTATATATATAGGTATATAGGTATACATATAGGTATGTATGTATACCTATATATGTATACGTACATATATATATATACATATCTGTCTCTCCCATCTGTCTCTGTAACACTGCCTTTCAAATAAAAAAATATTTTAATATAAATAAATAAAATAGAATTTATTTGTGGTAAAACTTACAAGCAGAGAAATAGTAGAGAATTCTCTAGGCTCTGAGGTCCCAGCATGGAAGGACAGGCCCACCATGGTGAGCCCCCAGGACAAGAGGCCCGGCACCCAGAGTGTTCTGCACACATTTGGAGAAGGACATGCAGAAACATCTAGAAAGGGCAGTGATGTGCCTTCCTGGGACAGGACACAGCCTGGTGAGCCCGGGGAGGCTCTAGCGCTCAGCCACTGGCATCCTCATCGCCATCGCCCCGCCCACATAGGGTCTTGCTATAAAACGTGTGGCATTTTCTCTCCTCTGAGCATCACACAATAAAACACGAGAGGAAACAGAGGCATTTGCCGCCCCCCCCCCAGGGCAAGGAGCGAACACCGCTTCTCCAGTCCCTACGGCTACAGCCTCAGCTAACAAGTCAGCCCGAGATCACTAGACCTGTTTAACTGAAATGAGTTCCGAGGGTCCCCAATTGTGGAAGACCTTGAGACCCTATAATGCAGCCCTACAGTCGTGGACAAAAGTGAGACTCGAGTGGGTCATGTATTGGGTTACCTGTTAGAAGTGGCGGTCCAGACTTGAGCCTTCCTTTGCCTGGCAACTCCCTTTCCTGCTAAATCACAATGAAGCTCAATTTGACGTCGTTTAGCACAAGGAGCCTGTTACGGGCTTCAACGCTTTCATCTGCAGCATCTGAGGCAAAGAAAATAGATGCCAGAGCAGACCAAAGCAAGGGAACCTCGATTGATTGAGTTGGTTTGAAACCTTTGACATCCATAAATAAGAAAGTCCAGCCGGGTGATTTGGCAAATAACCATAAGGAAATACTATGTACTGAAACTATGAGATCCAGTCAAAGACCTGTTCAAAGGAAAAGTCAGAATATTAAAATCATATTTTTATTTTAAGTTTATTCATTCTTATTTATTTTAAAGGCAAAGGGGAGGGGCATCTTCCATCCACTGGTTCACTCCCCAAGTGGCCACAGCAGCCAGGGCTGGGCCAGGCTGAAGCCAGTAGCCAGGAGCTACATGTCTCGCCCATGGATGGCAGGGGCCCAAGCACGTGAGCCATCACCTGCTGCCTCCCAGGGTGCACGTTAGCAGGAAGCTGGAGAGGAAGCAGAGGCAGGACTGCATCCCAGGCACTCCAGTATGGGACTCGGGCATCGGAAACGGTGATTTAACCTGCTGGCCTGCAACACCCACCCCCTTACAATTTTCTAATTTAAAAAGAATGAATATTAAGGAAGTAATTATGCAACCCAAGAAGATAGAAAACAATGATCAACTGAAGCCAAGTAGGAGGAAGGAATTAAAAGCGAGAGAATACCGTCAGCCCACCATACCCATAGGTTGTGTATCTGTGCATGTAACCATCCATAGATCAAACATTTGGGGAAATAAATCAAGTCTGTACTGAACACGGACACTTTTTCTTGTGATTGTTCCTTAAACAATACAGTATGGCCAGCGCTGTGGCACAGCAGGTTAAAGCCCCAGCCTACAGAGCCGGACTCCCATATGGACGCCGGTTCAACTCCCAGCTACTCCACTTCCGATACAGCTCTCTGCTTTGGCCTGAGAAAGCAGTGGGGGATGGCCCAAGTGCTTGGGCCCCTACACTCATGTGGGAGACCTGGAAGAAGTTCCTGGCTCCTGGCTTTGGATTGGCCACCTGGGGAGTGAACCAGCAGATGGAAGACCTCTTTCTCTCTCTCTCTCTCTCAACCTCTCTCTCTCTCTCTCTCTCTCTCTCTCTCTCTCTGCCTCTGCCTCTCAAATAAATAAGTAAATCTTTGGGGTTGGCGCTGTGACAGAGCAGGTAAAGCTGTCGCCTGCAGTGCCGGAATCCCATATGGGTGCCATTTCTAGTCCTGGCTGCTCCTCTTCGATCCAGCTCTCTGCTATGGCCTGGGAAAGCAGTAAAGGATGCCCCAAGTCCTTGGACCCCTGCACCCGTGTGGGAGACCTGGAAGAAGCTCCTTGCTCCTGGCTTTGGATTGGCACAGCTCCGGCCATTGCAGCCAATTGGGGAGTAAACCAGCTGATGGAAGACCTCTCTTTCTCTCTTTCTCTCTCACTCTGCCTTTCCTCTCTCTGTGTAACTCTGACTTTCAAATAAATAAAGAAATTTAAATAAATAAATCTTAAAAAAACAATATAGTACAACTACTGACACAGCATTTACGTTGTGTTAGGTATCATAAGTAATCTAGGAGCTGGTGCCATGGCTCACTTGGTTAACCCTCCACCTGCGGCGCCGGCATCCCATATGGGTGCCAGGTTCTAGTCCCGGTTGCTCCTCTTCCAGTCCAGCTCTCTGCTGTGGCCTGGGATGGCAGTGGAGGATGGCCCAAGTTTCGGGCCCCTGCACCTGCATGGGAGACCAGGAAGAAGCACCTGGCTCCTGGCTTTGGATCAGAGCAACTCCGGCCGTTGCTTCCAATTGCAGAGTGAACCAACGGAAGGAAGACCTTTCTGTCTCTCTCTCTCTCACTGTCTGTAACTCTACCTGTCCAAAAAAAAAAAAAAAAAAGTATGCAGGGGGAAGTGCATAGGTTGTCCATAAATAGTATTGCCGTTCTGGTATCCTTGGAGGAGCAGGGTCCCGGACCCCATCCCCCATGGATACTACGGAATGACTGTACAATGAACTTGGAAACAAAATCAGTGGGAGACTGATTATAAAAGATTCAGATCCTCTCCTATAATGCCACCCACCATGTGTCCGGGCATTCCGTGGCCCTGTGGTGTCCACGTGTGGGAACTGGGTATTGGAAACTGATGCCAATGCTGGCGTAGCTCTCTCTCACCCAGGAGTCTCATGTGCTCTGCAGGCAAACCAACTTGTTCACTTACAAGCGGGAGAGAATCTTTTTAGCTTCTCATATTGCTAAGGAAATCCAAGAGCTGGTGCATTGAAAAAATAGAAACTAAAGCAAAACCCAGCCATGCCAGTAAGCAATCTGCTAGCCTAACAAAGGAAATGGGAGAAAATGTAAATAAACAAATTTGCAAATTAGAAAATGGATCAACACACACAAAAAAAAACCAAGAACTATAATGCATATAAAAGAATCGTTTCCATTAATATGTGCTAGCATATATTTTGAAAACCTGAATGAAATGGACAATTTTCAAGGAAAACATGGATTATCTAAATTTGTTCAAAGGAAACATGAATTAGCTACATTGGTTCAAAGAGAAGCAGAAAACCTGAACAAGCCAAATTCATGCAAGAAACCGAAAGGACAAAGCTGAGGTCTGGGTCTGCTCGCCAAGCAAGCCGCAGTGGTCAGGCGCCCGCCCTCTTGCTTCTCGCAGCTCTAGGATGGCTGATGATGAAGCCGACGACGAGCCCACATCGGCCGCCAGGGCCCATGTGCAGCTCTGCTGGAGTCGAAAGAGGAGGTCAAGTATGGCAGCCTTGACTTTGAACACTGCGTGGTCATCAAATGACCAAGTTACTTGTATTTTTTCCACTGAAGAAATAGACAGATGAAAAATAATTTTTATTAAACAGTATGTATACTTATTTTTTAAAGATTTATTTATTTGGCCGGCGCCGTGGCTCAATAGGCTAATCCTCCGCCTTGCGGCGCCGGCACACCGGGTTCTAGTCCCGGTTGGGGCGCCAGATTCTATCCCGGTTGCCCCTCTTCCAGGCCAGCTCTCTGCTGTGGCCCGGGAAGGCAGTGGAAGATGGCCCACTGAGTGCCTTCCTTGGGCCCTGCACCCACATGGGAGACCAGGAGAAGCACCTGGCTCCTGGCTTCGGATCAGCGCGGTGCGCCAGCCACAGTGGCCATTGGAGGGTGAACCAATGGCAAAAAGGAAGACCTTTCTCTCTGTCTCTCTCTCACTATCCACTCTGCCTGTCAAAAATAAATAAATTTAAAAAAATAAACATTTAAACAAATATTTATTTATTTATTTGAGAGGTAGAGTTACAGACAGAGAGAGGGGAAAACAGAGAGAGAAGTCTTCCATCTGTTGGTTCACTCCCCAAAAGCTGCAATGGCTGGAGCTGCACTGATCCAAAGCCAGGAGCCAAGAGCTTCCTCCAGCTCTGCCACCCGGATGCAGGGGCCCAATGACTTGGGCCATCTTCCACTGCTTTCCCAGGCCATAATCAGAGAGCTGGAACAGAGAGGAGCAGCCAAGACACAAACCAGCGCCCACATGGGAAGCCGGCACTGCAGACAGAGGCTTTGCCTACTACACCACAGTGCCGGCCTGACATATTTATTTCTTATGAGTCCTAGCCTTTAAATTTTCCAAAGTTTTCTTTATTTATAAAGTAACACCTTTTCCCTGGCAATGCAGACTCATTAGCAACTGGTTTTAATTTAACAAGGGCATTGTGTTCCTTTGGCTCAATCTGTTGCTCTATATGATGGCTCTTCCTGAACACTCCGCCCATTACAACAGAGCTGTGGTTCTCAAAATGTGGTCTGTGGGGCTGGCGTTGTGGTACAGCAGGTCAAGCCCCGACCTGTGATGCCAACATCCCAGAAGAGTGCTTGTTTGAGTCCCGGCTGCTCTGCTTTTGATCCAGCTCTCTGCTAATGTGCCTGGGGAAAGCAGCAGAAGATGAGGCAAGTGCCTGGGGCCCTGCCAACTGCATGGAAGACCCAGATGAAGTTCCTGGCTCCTGACTTCAGCCTGGCACAGCCCTGGCCATTGCAGCCGTCTGGGGAATGAAGCAGAGGATGGAAGACCTTACTCTCTCCTCTCCTCTCCTCTCCTCTCCTCTCCTCTCCTCTCCTCTCCTCTCTCTCTCTCTCTCTCTCTTTATATAATTCTGCCTTTCAAGTAAATAAATCTTTTTTAAAAAATGTGGTCTCAGGGCCGGCGCTGTGGCGTAGCGGGTTAACGCCCTGGCCTGAAGCACCAGCATCCCATATGGACGTCGGTTCTAGTCCTGGCTGCTCCTCTTCCAAATCCAGCTCTCTGCTATGACCTGGGAAAGCAGCAGAAGATGGCTCAAATCCTTGGGCCCCTGCACCCGTGTTGGGAGACCTGGAAGAAGTTCCTGGCTCCTGGCTCCTGGCTTCCAATCGGCACAGCTCCGGCCGTTGCGGCCATCTGGGGAGTGAACCAGCGGATGAAAGACATCTCTCTCTCTCTCTCTCTCTCTCTCTCTCTCTCTCTCTCTCTGTCTCTACCTCTCTCTGTAACTCTGTCTTTCAAATAAATAATATAAATCTTTCTAAAAAAAAAAAAGTGTCTCTGTGCCCAAGAAGTTTCTAGAAATGCAGTGTTGGGGGCCACATCAGACCTACAGTCTTGGTGTGAATGTTTGTATTTCCCTCAAATCCATGTACTGGACTCATCATCTCCAAAGTGATGCTATTAGGAGGTGGGACCTTGGGAGGGAGACTGGGTCAGAGGCTGGAGCCCTCAGGAATGGCCCAGTGCTCTTGTTTCTTTCTTTCTTTTTTTTAAACTTTTATTGAATGAATATAAATTTCCAAAGTACAGCTTATGGATTACAATGGCTTCCCCCCCCCATAACTTGCCTCCCACCCACAACCCTTCCTTTTCCCGCTCCCTCTCCCCTTCCATTCACATCAAGATTCATTTTCAATTCTCTTTATATACAGAAGATCAGTTTAGCATATATTAAGTAAAGCTTTCAACAGTTTGCACCCACACAGAAACACAAAGTGTAAAATACTGTTTGAGTACTAGTTATAGCATTAAATCACAATGTACAACACATTAAGGACAGAGATCCTACATGAGGAGTAAGTGCACAGTAACTCCTGTTGTTGACTTAACAAATTGACACTCTTGTTTATGGCGTCAGTAATCACTCTAGGCTCTTGTCATGAGTTGCCAAGGCTATGGAGGCCTTTTGAGTTTGCTGACTCTGATCATATTTAGACAAAGTCATAGTCAAAGTGAAAGTTCTCTCCTCCCTTCAGAGAAAGGTACCTCCTTCTTTGACGACCTGTTCTTTCCACTGGGATCTCACTCGCAGAGATCTTTCATTTAGGTTTTTTGTTTTTGTTTTTTTTGTTTGTTTGTTTGTTTGTTTGCCACAGTGTCTTGGCTTTCTTTCTTTCCTTCTTCCTTCCTTCTCTCTTTTCCTTTTTTTTTTTTTAAGATTTTTATTTATTTTATTTGAGAGGTAGAGTTACAGACAGTGAGAGGGAGAGACATAGAGAAAGGTCTTCTGTCCGTAGGTTCACTCCCCAAATGGCCACAATGGCTAGAGCTGTGCTGATCCGAAGTCAGGAGCCTGGAGCTTCTTCTGGGCCTCCCCATGTGAGTACAGGGGCACAAGGACTTGGGCCGTCTTCTACTGCTTTCCCAGGCCATAGCAGAGAGCTGGATTGGAAGAGGAGCAGCCGGGACTAGAACTGGTGCCCGTATGGGGAGGATTAACCTACTGCAGCACCGTGCTGGCCCCCTCTTTTCTTTTCTTTCTTCCTGTCTTCCTTTCTTTCCAAGAATAGTTGATCTATTTGAAAGGCAGAGTTACAGAGAGAGAGATCGAGATCTCCCATCTGCTGGTTCACTCCCCCAAAAGGCTGAAATGCCCAGGGCTGGGCCAGGCTGAATTCAGGAGCCTGAAACTCCGTGCAGGTCAGGGGCCCAAGCACTTGGGCCATCTTCTGCTGCTTTCCCAGGAGCATTAGCAGGGAGCTGCATTGGAAATGGAGCAGCTGGGACTTGAACCAGTGCTCATATGGGATGTCGGCGCTGCAGGTGGTGGCTTAACCCCCTATGCCAAACGCAGGCCCCACACCAGTGTTCTTGCAATGGGCTCCCTTTGTTCTGCTGTGTGAGGAAACATTGAGAAGCCACCAGCTGTAAATGAAGTGAGCCTCCCCCAGTCACGGTCTACCAGCACCTTGACCTTGGACTTCTCTGCCTTCTGAACTTTGAGTGATAAATGTTTGTGGGGTAAGCCACGAGTCCCTGGTACTTAGTTATTGCAGCCTGAACTGAAAGAGCCCTACTGAATCGGAATGCCTGGGGCAGGGCGCAGCACTGTGCTGTGCGTGCTAAGGAGCCCCTCCCGGTGATTCTCATGCAGGCTGGGGTTTGGAAAGCACCGTGAAAGACCTCATACCTGAGGTCGCATTTAGTGCCCATCAGAGCTCACTTCCTGTGCATTGCACCAAAGCTACTCAGAAGGAAAAAATTCCATTGCTTCGCAGTCGCCTTCCGCTATAAATAGTGAACACTTGCTCCCCAGCAGCTGGAGTTCCGGCCCCTCCTCGCTGGAGTTCTCCTGGCTCCCGGGCGAGCAGCTGCTGCAGAATGCCCATCTCTGGAAGAACAAGGTTTTCACACGTGACGCGGGGAGAATCTCACCATCCTAGAGACCTTGCTCGATAACCTTATAAAATAGTTTCAGGGCCATGGATTGTGGCATAGCGGGTTAGGCTGCTGCACAGGACACCCCATAGCCCCTATCAGAGGGCCTGGTTCAAGCTCCAACATCTCTGCATCTGATCTAGCTCCCCACTAGTGCATCCTGGGAGGCAGTGGATGGTGGCTCACGTGCTTGGGCACCTGCCACCCATGTGAGAGATCTGGGTTGCGTTTTGGGCTCCTGACCTTGGCCTGTCTCAGTCCTGGCTGTTGCAGGCATTTGAGGGAATGAACCAGCAGATGGAATGTCTTTCTCTCTGTCTCTCTCTCTCTCTCTCTCTGTCTCTCTCTCTCTCTCTCTGTGTGTGTGTGTGTGTGTCTGTTATTCTGCCTTAAGATTTTTTTAAAAAGTATTATAGATTATTTATTTATTTGAAAATCAGAGACACAGAGAGAGGAAGCGACAGAGAAATCTTCCATCCACTTGTTCACTCCCAAAGTGGCCGCAAGAGCCGGGCCTGAGCTGGCCGAAGCCAGGAGCCAGGAACTTCTCCCGTGTCTCCCTTGGGAGTTCAGGGGACCAAGCACTTGGGCCATCTTCCGCTGCTTTCCCAGAAACATTAGCAGGGAGCCAGATCGGAAGTAGAGCGGCCAAGACACGAACAGGCACCCATATGGGATGCTGGCAGTCACAGGTGGCAGCTTAACCCACTATGCCACAATGCCAGTCCCAAAAACAAATTTTTAATGAAATAATTTTTCAGTAGAAAATTATTAAGAAAGCAAGGTTTGCCATTTCTGATTATTAATATTAATATTTTTAATGAGAAAAGTTAAATGGAACAAAGCCACAGCTACAGCCTGTAATCCTAACTAAATATGGGATTTTTTTTTTTTTTTTTTTTGGACAGGCAGAGTGGACAGTGAGAGAGAGAGACAGAGAGAAAGGTCTTCCTTTTCTGTTGGTTCACCCCCCAATGGCTGCTGCAGCCGGCACACCATGCTGATCCAAAGCCAGGAGCCAGGTGCTTCTCCTGGTCTCCCATGTGGGTGCAGGGCCCAAGCACTCGGGCCATCCTCCACTGCACTCCCGGGCCACAGCAGAGAGCTGGACTGGAAGAGGAGCAACCGGGACAGAACCTGGCGCCCCAACTGGGACTAGAACCCTTGGGTGCCTGCGCCGCAGGCGGAGGATTAGCCTAGTGAACCGCGGTGCCGGCCTAAATATGGGATTTAAGCAGCAAGATCTGAGCTGAGGCAACAAAACTGGAAGGGCCAGAAACCTGAATACTTTCCCTGTTACTAATTCACCATATGACCTTGGGGACATTACCTAAGCATTTAATTGTTTAATAGTCCTAGGTGTGAAATCGGAGAGGCAATTGCCCCTTCTTCCGTCACCATGCACTGGTGAGTGGATCTGTTACATGATCCAAAGCTGGCTCTAAAGAACGCAGAGACAGACAGAGCTGGCCCGAGCACTTACCCGCGGGTAGTCCCTGCCCACCTCCTCCCAAACTCAGGGAAAAAGTGGGGAAGCTTGGGATTGTAAGAGTTCGCCTGGCTCACAAACACGCACCGCTTGAGGGGCTAACCCAGCACCAACCACCATCATGGCAAATTGCACCACTTCAGCCTTTGGCTTTGGGAGTTTAAAGATTCTACTCTGATCAACATTCTTGAAGCCAAAATGGAAGCACATAAACTAACAAATGATGGGTACCTATGGAGACGCTAGTAGGAATTCCAACAGCAAGGGGCACAGGTGCAATTCTCTCACCTCCTGGACTTCTCACTCCTGGCATTACCCTTCCAAGGGCCTGTGATCTGTGTCTCCCCCCACCCCCTCCCCCGCCCCACCGTCTCATTGGAAGCCCTTTGTTTCTTCCTTGTTCCTTCATGCATTCTGGGTGCTCAAAGCCTGCTTGTTAAATGAAAGATAAAAGAGTGAATGGATTAATTCCTCCCTTTTGAGAGAGCCCTGGCAATTCACCTGCTTGTTCCAGCTGACTGAGCACTGCCCTGCGCTAATCCCCACCTCACACTGCCCTGGGGCCACCGCTGTTGTGGCTGCCACAGCCTTCCTGTTCATAGTATGCCAAGGCTCCCAGACAACTTGTCTGGGAAATTCACTGTCACATATTAAGTTAGTGAGTGGCAGTGGCTATATCAAAGGACCTAGAGACCTTCAGAAAAAAATAATGGGGCTGAGATCCAAATAGCATCCATGCCTTGTCTTGGAGGAGGTGGGGTGATGTTATGCAAAGTCGGGTGTCAGTATTTCTGATTCACTGTGGATAAAGAGCATGTTCACCTGCAAATCAGCGTCCACCCCTGGGCTGCCACCACTCAGTTAAGTCAGCTGCGATCACAGGGAGCAAAGGAGAACCAGAGAAAGCTTTCGAAGGCAGGCCTGCTGCAAGTTGGTGCCCACAGGTCTGCCAAGTCCATGGCCATGGTGACAGATGGCGCTTTTCAAAGCTCCAAGGAGAAGAGAGAATGTGCCCTCCGGGGTCCCCTCGAGGACTTATCAAGACTTTGATGGTTGCCTCTCATCTGCTTGCTTGATCCAGTCACTCTGTGAGAGAGGCCTTAGGTTTTGCCCATGATAGAGCTGAGAAAGCTGGCGTTTGGAGAGGAGCACCCTGAACCAGTGAACCAGTCGGAAGTAGAGAAGGAATTCGAAGCTTACAGTGAAGCCCAGCCAGAAGAGCAGGTCTGGGCAGATTCAAAGATGTCTTTCTCATCTCCCCTTTGGCTGCTCCCACTACCTGCTCCCTCTGCAGAGGGTGTGTCCTCTTGCCTGCCCCAGCACCCCAGTGCCTGGTGCTTGCCTTCGCTGGCTGGTGCGAGTCTCCTGTCAACCCCATCTCTGCTTCCACATGCCAGGTCCTCTCCTGCACTGATCCCATGTGTGCAAAGTGAACAGTTATTATGTCTGCTCCACCAATGATAAATCAGGAGGATAATCTAGGGGGGACAGATGGCCACAGATAATGCCTCTTTCCTTTCATAGCAAAGTAACATTTCTGGTTATTGGAGCTTCGGGGCCATTCAAACCATTCCCCTTCCTTCGAGGGTGCAGGGATACTGTTCTGCCCTTGGAAGGATACACATACAGAATCCCTCAAAGAAGTTCCAGGAAGCACCCCAAACTTTCGTCCATTGCAGACTGTCTACCAGGTCTCAGGTGCCCCAGCCTCACCACCAGCCCATGAAATGTCATTGCCCTCGGGATACAGATGAGCCAACGGAGACCCAGAGACCATCTGCAATGTGTTCTTGAACAAACCCTGGCAGAAAGAAAGACTCCCCTCCCCCTTCAAACAGAGCAAATTCCTTGCGTCCAAGTTTATTGACAAGCAACATTCACCTTAAGGAGCCTGCTCTGAACATTCTCAATGAGCAACAAACTGTGATGATAACATCTTGCAGGAAAGAGGCTTAAGACAGCAGAATATAAAACTCTCGTCATGCTTTGGAGAATTTTTGAAAGAAAGAACTGGTACCGTGACAGATTGAATTTGTCCTCCAAAAGGGACATGTTCCAACCCCAGCACCTCAGAAGGTGACCTCATTTGGAAACAGGATCTTTGCCGAGGTAATCAAGTTGACATTACAGAGTGGCCTGTAATCCAACACGACTGGTGTTGTTGGGCAAGTGTAGAGACAGAGACCGGCATGCACGCGGGGAAGACCCTGTGAGCATAAGCGGAGAGAAGCTGATGCTGCCTCCACACGCCAAGGAGCTCCAGCGACGGCTGGCCGACACGGAAGCTCGGCAGTGACGAGGAGGGATTCCCCTCCAGGCCTCAGAAGGAGCACACCCCACTGCCACTGTGACTTTCAACCTGTAACCTCTACAACTAGGAGATAAAAAGTTCCCAGGGCAGGTGTCTGGCAGAGCAGTGAAGATGCTCCTTGGGATGTGTGCGCAGCTTAGCAACGTGCTGGGGTTCCAGTTCTGTCTCTGCTTCCAATTCCAGCATCCTGCCGGTGTGCATCCTGTGCTCACAGACTTGGGTCCCTGCCACCCATGTGGGAGATCTGGGCTGTTTCAGGCTTTGCCCTGTCCTAGTCCCCCCTATTACAGGTATCTGGGGGAATGAACCAACAGATGGAAAAATCTCTGCTTTTCAAATACAGTTAAAATAAATAATGTACATTTCTGGACCACATTTTAGATCTACTGAATTGTTCTGGCCCAGCAATATAGCTTTAATTTTTTTTTTCTGTTGTTTTGAGCCATTCAGTTTGTGGTACTTTGTACAACATCCCTGGGAAATGGATCCAATTACCAACCTAGATTTTAAAATACAGCAGCAATAATGGGCATGATTTATTGGAGGCATTTACATGCATGATCTCGCTTAATCCTCTTAATAACCGAATGAAGTGGGTATTAGCATCCCCATTTTAGAAAGAGGCAGGCCAGCTAAGTAAGATTAAGAAACTTGCACAAGACCAGACAGCTCAAAGGGATGGGACTTGGATTGGATCCTGACCACCTGACCCTGCCTCAAAAGGAAAACCTGTCCAACTCCTCCACCACAGAGGCCAATATTTATGACCCTGTCTTGTTATTTTGCTCCAAACTGCAAGTAGTTATAGTGTAATTCCCACAACACACTACTAAGTGAAATGTATAATGGCTTTAAATTAATTGTCATATGGGGCAGGCATTTGGCAAAGTGGTTATGTCACCGCTTGGGACTCCTACATCCCATTTTGGCAAGCCTGTTTCAAGTCCTGGCTCCTCTGCTTCAGTTCCAGCTTCTTGCTAATGGGCACCCTGGGAGGCAGCAGGTGTTAGTTCAAGAACTTGGGTCCTTATCATGCATGTAGGAGATCCAAGTGAAGTTCTCAGCTCCTGGTTCTGACTTGGTCCAGCCCTGGCTGTTGCTGGCATTTGGGGACTGACGAGAGACAGAAGATCTCTGTCAGTCTGTCTCTCAAATAAAAAGAGAAAGTAAATAAACTTTTAAAATCTATTTATTTATTTGAAAGTCAATTACACAGAGTGAAGGAGAAGCAGAGAGAGAGGTCTTCCATCTGATGGTTCACTCCCCAGTTGGCCGCAACTGCCGGAGCTGTGCCGATCCAAAGCCAGAAGCCAGGAACTTCTTCCAGGTCTCCCACATGGGTGCAGGGGCCCAAGGACTTGGACCATCTTCTACTGCTTTCCTAGGCCACAGCAGAGAGCTGGATAGGAAGTGGAGCAGCCAGGACTTGAACCAGTACCCTTATGGGACGCCAACAAGGCAGGTGGCAGCTTTACCCGCTACGCCACAGTGCCTGTAAATAAATAAATTTTTTTTTTGACAGGCAGAGTGGACAGTGAGAGAGAGAGATAGAGAGAAAGGTCTTCCTTTGCGGTTGGTTCACTCTCCAATGGCCGCCGCGGCCGGCGCACCACGCTGATCTGATGGCAGGAGCCAGGTGCTTCTCCTGGTCTCCCATGGGGTGCAGGGCCCAACCACTTGGGCCATCCTCCACTGCACTCCCAGGCCACAGCAGAGAGCTGGCCTGGAAGAGGGGCAACCAGGACAGAACCGGCACCCCGACCGAGACTAGAACCCGGTGTGCCGGCGCCGCAAGGCGGAGGATTAGCCTATTGAGCCACGGCACCGGCCCCCAGTAAATAAATTTTTAAAAACCAATAGTCACCTAGGATTATCCAAACCCTGCTTCCAACTCTTCATATAAATTATTCAATAATTGAGTCTGCATATTTATAATAAAGTGACCAAAAATGATGTAAGTGTGATGCTTTTCGCTTTTTACAGCTGATAAAACTGAGGCAGACAGATGAGTGACTTGCCCAGAAAATGTAACTAAGACAGGAAGTCCAGCGCTGGAACCTGGGTCTCCTCATCTCCTTGCTCTCGGTCCAGTGTGCTCTGCCTGCTCTGTGCTCTGCAGGCTGGAGTAATATATAGCCTGCGAACTGAGGACAGATGTGATGTAACCCCTATTTTCTTTTCCAAAGATTTTATTTATTTGAGAGGTAGACTTACAGACAGCGAGAGGGAGAGACAGAGAGGACTTTCTTCCATTGGTTCACTCCCCCAATTGGCCACAGTGGCCAGAGCTGTGCAATCCGAAGCCAGGAGCCAGGAGCTTTTTCCTGATCTCCCGTGCACGTGCAAGGGCACAAGCACTTGGGCCATCCTCCGCTGCCTTCCCAGGCCATAGCAGAGAGATGGATTGGAAAAGGAGCAGCCGGGACTAGAACCAGCATCCTTATGGGATGCCGGCGCCACAAGCAGCGGATTAACCTACTGTACCACGGTGCCGGTCCCTTAATCACTATTTTCAAATGACATTCCCTGCCCTTAATTAGCCTAACTGGATATCTAAGTATCAACTACTAGGGATGTAGTTAAGAGATTCAAATGTTGGCACCCACTCCCCTAATGGCTGCAACAGCTGGAGCTGGGCTTTCCTCTGGGTCTCCCATGTGGGTGCAGGGACCCAAGCACTCAGGCCATCTTCCACTGCTTCCCCAGGCACATTAGCAGGGATTGGAAGTGGAGCAGCCAGGACGCGAACTGGCATCCTATGTGATGCCAGCCCTGCAGACAGAAGCCTTAACCCACAATGCCACAGCGCAGGACCCAGTATATCTTTTTTTAAAAAAGTTCATTCACAATGACATCAAGCACTTAACTAGGAGGTCTTCTTCCAGGAGTAGTTACTAACTGTGTGTTACATTTGACTTTTTGATCCCAGGAGGTCCTTTCTTTCTTTTTTCTTTTTTTTTTTTTTTTTTTTTAGATTTATTTATTCATTTGAAAGTCAGAATTACACACAGAGAAAGAGAGATAGAGGTCTTCCACTTGCTGGTTCACTCCCCAATTGGCTGCAAGAGCTGGAGCTGCACTGATCCGAAGCCAGGAGCATCTTCCAGGTCTTCCCATGGGGGTGCAGGGGCCCAAGCACTTGGGCCATCTTCTACTGCTTTTCCAGGCCATGGCAGAGAGCTGGATCAGAAGTGGAGCAGCCAGGTCTTGAACTGGCACCCTTATGGGATGCCAGCACTGCAGGTGGCAGCTTTCCCCACTATGCCACAGCACCAGCCCAGGGAGGTCCTTTCTGTAAGCATCCAAAATCAGGGTTGGTTGGGGCAGTTTCAGGTTAATGCATCTTTCCCAAATAGAACATTTTCTTATTCAAAATACACAATTTTTTTAAAAAATTGTATTGATTTTCATTTTATTTGAAAGGCAGCTAGACAGAGGGAAGTCTTCCATCCACTGGTTCACTCCCAAAACGCTTACAACAGCCAGAGCTGGATCAGGCAGAAGCCAGGAGCCCAGAACTCCATGTGGGTCTCCCATGTGGGTCTCCCGTGTGGGTGCTAAACCTGAGCCCCTGGGCAGTGCCATGGATGCAGGCGACACCATCCGGTCCCAGTCACCTCCCTTCTGCCTCCCTCCTGTAGCTTCAAGTGTCAAATGAACCTCTTGCTAAAATCAGCTCAGTGAACCGGGGGAGCGGTGTAGCCATAAGGTCTCTAATCCCCAGACCCATGAGGTCACTTATTTCCCCTGTAGATAACACCTGATGTGTAATCTTGTCTAGAGGGAAACCCAGGCTCAGAGCAAAAAAAGTAACAACCCCCTCCTGCAGGGAGCCCCCGGGCTGCCTGGAGCCCATTTGGCCACCACCACCACTCCCTGAAGCACATGGTATTGCTGATGGATTGAAGGGGGTCGTGAGCACTGCAGGGCACTGCAGACCGACCAGGAACTTGGACGTGAGCTGAACACACACCTCTCAGTCCAACTTCAATCTGTAAGAACCTCAACCCTTACCCAAAGGGGAGCCTGGGAATTAAGCCAGAGCTGCCCAGCTCCTTGATCTGCGCTTTGCAACGAATGCCTTCTTGTTCTACCACCCCAGCCTCAGGGATTAGCTTGCTGCACCTGGGGCGAGTGGACCCCGTTTTGAGGGTTCTACAGCAACTCCTTTGACCATGTGGTGGGGGTGTTCTCTGTCACTGGCAGAGACTCAAGAGCTTGAGCCATCTTCTGCTGCCTCCCAAGGTGCGCATTAGCAGGCTGCTGGATTGGAAGCAGGTTCTCCAACATGGAATGCAGGTCTCCTAGCAGCTCCTTAACCACTGTACCACATCCTTGCCCCAAGAAATGTGGAAGATGCCAGCTACTCTCTTAGGGCCAACGCTTAGGAGACAAAATCATTTGCCTCCAGGCAGCAGCAGACAGAGGGCAAAAATGCCTGAAATTATTTTGTGGTAATCCATGATAAAGCCAAAACCGAACCTATTATTTCTGTAAAATGTATTATTGTGTTTATACTTAGATAATTCAGACAGAAGTTCTCTGAAAAACTCATGAGCCACCCAAATTATACTTTAAACCACAGTTTTCTGGAAGAATTTTTTTAAAATAATTTTTTTGAAACGCAGAGTTAGAGAGAGGAAAAGGCAGAGAGAGAGAGAGAGATCTTCTGCTGGTTCCGCTGGTTCACTCCCCAAATGGCCTCAGCTACTGGCCTGGGCCAGACCAAAACCAGGGTCCTGGAACTCCATTCGGGTCTCCCACGGGGGCGCAGGGGCTCAAGCTCTTGGGCCATCTTCCACTGCTTTCCCAGGCACAATTGCAGAGAGCTGGATCAGAAGTGGAGTAGGCCGGCGCCGTGGCTCACTAGGCTAATCCTCCGCCTTGCAGTGCTGGCACACCGGGTTCTAGTCCCGGTCGGGGCACCGATCCTGTCCCGGTTGCCCCTCTTCCAGGCCAGCTCTCTGCTGTGGCCCAGGAGTGCAGTGGAGGATGGCCCAAGTGCTTGGGCCCTGCACCCCATGGGAGACCAGGAGAAGCACCTGGCTCCTGCCATCGGACCAGCGCGGTGCGCAGGTCGCAGCGCACCAACTGCGGCGGCCATTGGAGGGTGAACCAACGGCAAAAAGGAAGACCTTTCTCTCTGTCTCTCTCTCACTGTCCACTCTGCCTGTCAAAAAAAAAAAAAAGAAGTGGATCAGCCAAGACTTGAACCAGGCACTCCTATGGGATGCTGGCATGTCAGGCAAAGCTTAACTTCGAAGACTTTGCACAAGTTGATTCTAGCCTCTAGAATTCAATGGGTAGAAGTGTCGCCGCAGGCCGGCACCATGGCCTTAACAGGCTAATCCTCTTCCTTGCGGTGCCGGCACACTGGGTTCTAGTCCCGGTTGGGGCACCGGATTCTGTCCCGGTTGCCCCTCTTCCAGTCCAGCTCTCTGCTGTGGCCCGGGAGTGCAGTGGAGGATGGCCCAAGTGCTTGGGCCCTGCACCCCATGGGAGACCAGGAGAAGCACCTGGCTCCTGGCTTCGGATCAGCGAGATGCGCCGGCCGCAGCGGCCATTGGAGGGTGAACCAATGGCAAAAAGGAAAACCTTTCTCTCTGTCTCTCTCTCTCACTGTCCACTCTGCCTGTCAAAAAATAAATAAATAAATAAAGAAGTGTGGGCGTCAGCCCTTCACCACCCCTACTGCATGTGGATCTGCAGAAATTTCTTCACACAGGCTCAGACCTGCAGGGCTGCTCCCGAGGAGGCCTGGCATTTGTCCACAGCCACAGCCCCATCAGAGACAGGACAGGGCTTGGCCATGACCGCTGGGGCCTCTGCTGTGCTCTCCGAACCTTCCACGTGGGGCCCCTCACTGCCTCCTCCTTCTTTGCAGGAAGCTGCTTTCCTTCAAGCACAAGTATTCAAGACAAAAATCTAGATTGTGTTTCTTGCTCATTTTCCCTGTTGTGTTTCCTAGAATTTCAACGAATTTTTTTTCTGCGTAGCATAGTGCCTTAAATAGGCTTTTGTAGGCTAGTCTCGGAACATTGTTTCCAGTGAAAAATGCATTCTGTGTTGGAAACAAACAACATACACAAAGAAACTTCAGGAACACGACCTCTTTGTGGAGTGGGGACTGCCTGTCCAGTCTCATGTATCGGAGTCCAAGCCCACAAGGGTTTTCTTTTAAAATCTGGGCAGGCTCTTAAAAAAAAAAGAAGAAGAAAAAGAAGAAAGAAAAGAAAAATCAGGTCTCAATGTGAGGTGGAAAGCTAGGAAGCCAGCCTCATCTAGGAGTCCTGAGAAACACATAGTTTTGATTTTTTTTTTTTTTTTTGACAGGCAGAGTTAAACAGTGAGAGAGAGACACAGAGAGAAAGGTCTTCCTTCCATTGGTTCACCCCCCAAATGGCCGATATGGCCGGTGCTATGCTGATCCGAAGCCAGGAGCCAGGTGCTTCCTCCTGGTCTCCCATGCGGGTGCAGGGCCCAAGCACTTGGGCCATCCTCCACTGCACTCCCGGGCCACAGCAGAGAGCTGGATTGGAAGAGGAGCAACTGGGACAGAACCAGCGCCCCAACTGGGACTAGAACCCTGGGTGCTGGCGCCGCAGGCGGAGGATTAGCCTAGTGAGCCATGGCGCCAGCCCGATTTTTTTTTTTTTTTTTTTAATCATCCTCTTTCTAACTGGAGACAAAGGTGGAAGATCAGGGTTATGAAAATTAAGTGATATGATTGCATCCATCTTCTTTTGGAAAACCCAGGGCCTCGGAGGAGAGGGAGGTGGGAGATGGTTAAACTGCTCTATCACTTGACAAATGCAAGCCACTGAATGAATTGAAGCACTTAACAGCCATGAAGCACCTACAATGTGTTGGACACTGCTGCAGGTGTTGTAGTGACAGCTCTGACGTGACAAACAAGTTCTACAGAGAAACTGACGCTAGGAAACAGGAAGAAGTAAGATAACCGGTAAGGTGGTGATGAATGTTATATTGAAAAGGAAATATTAAATAGAGCCTGGGGCATTATTCTTTGTGGGGTGTCCAGGGAAGGCTTCTCTGGGGAGGTACTTTGTATGCCAAAAACAACAACTGGCTACGAGAAAATATAGGAAAGAGACTCTCAAGTAAAAGGAATAGTAAGGCAAAGGTCCTGGGGTAAGATAGAACTTGATCTAATTTGGAGAACAAAGGGTAGTGTGGTTGGAGAATATGCACTGAGCAAGACACAGGGTAAGTGCAGGCCAGCACTGTGGTGTAGTGGGTAAAGCAGCCGCCTGCAGTTCCAGCATCCCATATGGGCGTTGGTTCGAGTCCCAGCTGCTCCACTTCTGATCTAGCTCTCTGCTATGGCCTTGGAAAGCAATAGAAGATGGTCCAAGTGCTTGAGCCCCTGCACCTACATGGGACGACCTAGAGGAAGCTCCTGGTTCCTGGTTTCAGATCAGCACAGCTCCAGCCATTTCAGCCAATTGGAGAGTGAACCAGCAGATGGAAGATTTCTGTCTGTCTGTCTGTCTGTCTCTCTGCCTCTCCTTCTCTCTCTGTGTAACTCTGACTTTCAAATAAATAAATCTTTTTAAGAAAAGGAAGGAAGGAAGGGAGGGAGGGAGGGAGGGAGGGAGAGAGGGAAGGAGGGAGGGAGGGAGGAAAAAAAAGAGAGAGAAAGAAAGAGTAAGTGGAGGCAGTTTGCCGAGGTGATCAGGGAACTGCAGGGCCTTGTGCCGGGGTCAGCTGCTTATGTTTGGTCCTACGTGCATGGACAATACTGGAGGCCTTTAACAGAGCAATGACTTACATGATCTACTCCATGGAGAAGGGGCAGGAGAAGAAGCAGAAGCACAAAAGAATAGGATGACATTCAGGATGGTGGCAGCCACCATGTACTGTGTACTTACCACGTGCCTGCGCCCCCTTAAAGTGCTTTGTCTGAATTAATCCTCACAACCACTCTAAGGAGTAGAAACATTAGAATTTCCATCCTACACATAAAGAAGATAAAGTTGGGGCCAGTGCTGTGGTATAGCAGATTAAACCACCCCCTATGATGCAGGCAACCCAAATAGATGCCAGTTTGATACCTGGGTGCTCCACTTCCAATTCAGCTCCCTGCTAATGTGCCTGGGAAAATGGCAGAAGATGGCCCAAGAGTTTGAGCCCTTGCCACTTCTGTGGGAGACCTGAATGGAGTTCCAGGATCCTGGCTTTGGTCTGGCTCAGTCCCAGCCATTGTAGCCATGTGGAGAGTGAACCAGTGGATGGAAGATATCTCTCTTTCTCTCTCTCTCTTTCACGTATGTATTTCCTCCTCTCTATATATAATTCTGCCTTTCAAATAAATTCTTAAAACTTCAAACATATATAATTATAAAAGTGAAAGAAAATATTTTTAAATGAGCAAAATGAAAAAAACTGAATCACTAGAGATTGACCCTGATATAACCACCATGGTTTACATTTTTGCAGATGTTATTCAATATAAATCATAGTGCCTGCTGTTCTCAAAAGCATAAAATTGCTTACTTTAATGCATGAAATAATTTCTTGGTGATAGACTTCTACATTTTGATTATTAATTATTTTAGATTCATTTTATTTATTTGAAAGGCAGAGTTACAGAGAGAAAGAGAGAGGGAGAGACAGAGAGAGAGAGGCCTTCCCTCTGTTGGTTCACTCCCCAAATGGCCACAATGGCCAGCACTGGGCCAGACTGAAGCCAGGAGCCAGGAGCTTTTTCCAGGTCTCCCACATTGGTGCAGGAGCTATCTTCTACTGGTTTCCCAGGAGCATTAGCAGGGAGCTGGATTGGAAGTGGAGCACCCAGGACTTGAACTGATGCCCCTATGGGATGTCAGTGCTGCAGGCTGTGGCTTGACCTACTACACCACAGCACCGTGCCCCCGCAAGTCCATCTTGAATAACCCTAGGCTTCATTACTCAGAATCAAGTAAACTATTGGACAGTGAATTAATATGAAACATAAGAGTGAAGTTAATTTTTAAAATGTGGAATAAAAATACAGAATGTGTCCTATAAGCACATTTTAATCAATGCTTGTATAATTTAGAAGCTGTATGAAGGGACACGGTGTAAAGTGTTCAGTATTGGCTATTAGAATTTTGAATGCTATTTACTTCTTTCTTTTTGATATTCTATTTTTAATAGCTCTACAATGGATGGTTTTCTCCTAATAGTAATAAAGTAAGTTGTGTTTAAACTGTAGACTAATATTGAATATTTTTCAAGAGTAATGAAATTTTCCATAAAGTATTTTTCTGTCCTCTTTCATTTCCATGGTTCAAAAGTCATTTGTCAGATGTCAGTTGCCCCTAAGATGGCCATATTTATTATTTTTTACTTATTTTTATTTACTGGTAGGGCAGAGAGTGAACTCCCATCCACTGGCTCATGCTCCAGTGCCTGCAACAGCCACAGCCAGGGCCTGGGGACTCCATCCGGGTCTCCTGCAAGGGTGACGAGGACCCAACTACTGAGCCATCTTGTGGTGCCTTTCCAGGAGCACATGAGCAGAAGCCGGACTAGGGAGCAGAGCTGGGACTTGAACCCGGCCGCTCCACTGAAGGACTGCTGCACCCCACACTCCACACGTGCTTAGCATGGCCAAGAGCGGCTCACGTGAGCTCGTCTGGACTGGGCCTCACGGCGGCAGAATGGTTGCTCCTGGCAATAGGCTTGTTCAAACCTCCTGGGCACCCATGTGTATAGCACCTTGCTGGGCACTCTGAAGGATAATACGTCCCCAGGGGACAGAATGCCTTCCCTCCACTCAGCCTCCATAGCTGGAAAACAAACTAAGCAACTTGAGCCCCAGCAGTCTGTCATCTCAGATAAGGGAGGCTAGAGTCCCCTGGGACACACCCACAGACAAGTTCAAGGCTCTCCCCTGCCACCCCAGCAGCCACATACATGCGCTAGTGGGCTCATCATCACCCGTAAGTCCAGTATGGTCCATGAGACCTAAGCTAGAGCTTCTCCAATAACCTTTCCTTTACTCAGCCATCTTCTAGAATGATCTCTCCACAAGTGTCCTGTGGCTCCCCTTTCTTCTCCATGTGCCTTCTTATAGCATGCACACCTGCGGCTCCACTCTCATTCTCAGTAGTTACATGACCTCAGAGAAGTGATTGAAACTCGAAGCCTCAGGTTTCCTTATCTATAAATGGAGCTAATTCTTGGTAAGTAGTTTTCTGTGTTAAATGAGTCTGGATCCTGGGACTCAGTAAAGTCTCCAAATGTCATTCTCTTCTTTCTCACCTCCTCTCCTGTGCTCATTTTCTCTCCATTTTTTTTAAAAAAAAAAGTTTATTTTTATTTATGCGTAAAGTAGAAAGAGAGAGAGAGAGAGAGATCTCTTTCATCCACTGGCTCACTCCCCAAATGCTTGCAACAGGCCAGAGCTGGGCCAGGCCAAAGCCAAGAGCCAAGAATTCCATCTTGGTCTCCCATGAGCTTGGCAGAGACCTTGAGCCATCACCTGCTGCCTCCCAGAGGCACTGTGATAGGGGATGCAGGTGTCCCACAGCACCACAGTGCCTGCCCCAGGCCCACGCTCAGAAGGGTGTCGCTGCTGTGCATGAGGTACGAGAACCCACGGCCCTGCAGTCTCATGTGGCCCAGCTGCAGCTGTGGTGTCCTGGGCAAGGCCTTGCACCTCTCTGGGACTGGCGATGACTGAGAGTAGGAGTGAAGCCAGTGATGTGGGTTATTTTCTATCCCTGAAAAGAGGAAGGCGGAACGAGAAATGGTCCTTTGGATGAACATGAGCCTCTGAAGACGAGTCCGCTGTATAATCTCAAAATTTCCAACATAGATTTTCAGGGGGGCTACTTTTCAAAATATATATTTATTTGAGAGGCAAAGAGAGAGGTCTTTCCTATCTAATGGTTCCCTCCCTAAATTCCTAAATAAGACAGGGTGAGTTCGGAACCTAATCCTGGTCTCCCATGTGGATGGTAGGAACTCAGTTACTTTTCCCATTACTGTTGCCTCCTAGGACCAACATTAGCAGGAAACTGGAATCAGGAGCTGGAGCCAAGACTCGAACCCAGGCACTCCGACACAGGGCTCACGTGTTTTAACCACTAGGGGAAACACTCACTCCTAGTGGGACTGCTTTAAGTGTTCAGGAAAGCTAGTTGCAGATACCCCAACTCCTCCAAGAACACGAGGAGGGGACCTGCCCCTCCATCTCGCCTAATCTACACCTGCAAATGAACCCAGCCTGGTTCTGAGTTCAATCTTCTGCCGCATCTGCGTGGGTGGACACTCCCAGGGATGGGCAGAGGCAGTGTGGAGGAGGTGCCAGGGTCAGAGGCCCGGGCTCACTAGGCTTCTGCTTTGCTGGGGAACTCATGTTTACTCCGGGGCTGAGGCTGTCCCCGGTGCCAGGTTGGGAAGAGATGCAGAAGGTCCCTGCCCACCACAGGGCTGCTCAGCAGGTGCTTTGCTCCAAGGAGACAGTGCAAGGCCTGCACAGGGCTGCTCCCGTCCTGAGTACAGGCGTACTACATTCCAGAAGACTGGCCACAGCCTCCGTTCCTGGGAATTGATCTATGGTCTCAGCAGTGAGGATCAATAGGACCTTAAGTGACCTGAAAGGACACTCTGGGCTCAGAGAGCCTGCAAGGCAGGTCCTCAGCAGAGTGCCCCACAGGAGAGGACGGCTTGGCATCAAGCCCCTGTGACTGTGGGGCTGCCTGGGGTCTAGGGCGTCCGATTCAGTGCCGCAAGCAGCTCATCAGCCTGTGTTGGTTGCTGTCTTCCTTAACAGGACCATGCGTATTTTCCTGTCTGGATACTGAGTTCAGAGTCAGAGTCTAATCTGGACAATGAAAAGAACACTTTAACCCCCCCCCCCATCTATGTGATAGTGTCTTCAAGGTGACACTTCATTAAGTCATGGTGGCAGATGGCCAGCCTCTCCACTCCCATCCAAAGAGGACAAATACCCTTGAATAGTACCCAGGAAAACCTGGATAACTAACACACGGCCAGTTTCATGGGTCTTAATGGCAGTTCTATTTACCTAAACTCCAGGGTAGCCTGAGGAAGGTTAGGCCACTGTTGGTTGCACAAGAAGCAAAAATGAGATGCTTCCCCCAAGAACTTGGCAACCAGGTTGTCCTCAGAAAGCTAGACTAGCAAAATTTGCACCCAGAGTGGATTTAGCTAGAATTCACGGGGAGTGAAGCAGAATGGTGATGGAACTTATTACTGATGAATTTGGTGAAACCTCAAATTCCCATTGAAATGACTTGATTGCACTATCAGGAGTATGGCAAGAGAATGTGATTATGACTTTTCTTATACAGATGTATTCATTTGGAAGGCAGAGTTACAGAGAGAGAGAGAGGGAGAGACAGAGATCTTCCATCAGCTCGTTCACTCCCCACATGGCCACAACAGCCATGGTCTCCCACATGGGTGGCAGGAGCTCATCTTGTGCTGCCTTCCCAGGCACATTAGCAGGGAGCTTGGTGGGATGGGCACAGTGGGGACACAAACCAGCGCTCATATGGGATGCCCAGGTCAGAGGCAGCAAGTTCACCTGCTGTGCCAGAACGCGGGCCCGTGATGATCACCTTGTGAATGCAGATCTGTGGGTTGCCTGCAGAAGACACATGTATGGAAAAACTATTCCTGAAGAACTGGAAAAGGGAGAAGTCTCAGAGATGGCCTAAGAAGGTGGCTTAAGGGTGGTCTGAGTAGCATCTGGTGGGATGGATGGACAGCCTCTTCACTCTTGTGGATCACACAACTGATTCCAGGCTAGGCAAGCAGACTTCTGAAGGAAGCACGTCTTCCCAAGTGCCTTTGTCTGTTCTTGCCATGGTAACGTGAGTATTCTTGTCTGTTGGTCTTATTTCAGGTGCAAACATGGGGTTTCCAGGGCCTGGTTAATGAGTCCACTGGAAGAAGGTCAGGATCCAGGCCTGGGTGACACTGTGACATTTGTGATCTTCATGTTAATGTGGAAGCAGTACACAGGTGCCCACCTTCTGCAACACCTACCCTTGTATAAGGTCCTCCTGCAGGACCCAATCGTCTTAATTATGGCCCAGAAAAATGCATTTTTAAAAACAACAAAGTAAAATACTATTTTTGAAAACACATTTGGTTCTGATAGTAATTGCATTTGTTTTCCAAGCATCCTCTTGATTTTTTCTGAATTAATTTTTAGAGCAGTTGCCTCTTTGAAAACTCTTACTAAATTTTGTCCCCCAAGTTGACACTTGTGGCAGCTCCATGAGACCCCAGCCTAACACAAGGTTTCAAAGAACACAAGAACCAAGCACACCACGGAGGAAGAACACTGGCCCAAAGCCGACCCAGCCGGGGAGATCCAGGCTGCCTGTTCCCTTCCTGCCTGCCCCAGGAGGTCTAAATTTAGTTTACTGGATAGACTGCAATGACAGTAACATGTTGCAAGAATCAAGCAAAAGAGGGGGAGAAAAAAGCTTCACGTGGCATGAGATATTCTAATGCCATGGCAACTGTGGTGTCTTCTCGGTTATTTCATTCACTTCCTCGGGTCAGGTTATTCTGCCCTCTCTCTCTGCTGCACTTCCTGTTGCCGTAACCACACCACATCAGCCCGAGTCTGCCGAGTGAGTCCTCTCTCCGAGGGCAGTCGAGTCTATTTCTAGCAGGACGAATTCTCTCCATCACTCTCTCGGCTCCTGGACCTCTGTTTGGCGCCCTTGATGTTCCAGCTCTTCACTGTGTTCCACTTGCTACAGACTTGCCTTTCATCCCTCCCCCACCCCCTTCTGCTAGCGGCTCCGCTCCCTGCCCCTCCCCTTAGCTTCTGCAGTTGTCACTAACACAGTTAGCCACTTGATTAGTGGCTCAGTGACTCAGGCCCTGAGAACCTTGGTTCTGAAACACCCCTGCCACTCTCCCTGGAGTCAAGATCAGGACCACCCTGCCCCCATATCTCAGTGCCAAGAGGCAGGGGTCGGGAAGGTCGGGGGGAACGGACTTGACCACTCAAGATAGACGTGCCATTGCTCTGACTTCTGCCCCTTTTCCTCTGCCTGTCCCTGGGTCCTGTGTGCTCTACTAAGATCTTCCCCGGAAAAGCTGGACACAGAAGCTCTGTGCTTGGCATTTGAAAAAGATTTTAGTTTATTTATCTTCACTTTATTATTTGAAAGGCAGAGAGATAGGGACAGATACAAAAATAGATTTTTCCATCTGCTGGTTCACTCCCCAAATGCCTGAACAGCCAGAGGGAACTCCAGCCAGGTCTCCCCGTGGTGATGGGAAGCCAATTACTTGAGCCAATCAATCACCTGCTGCTTCCAAGGATGCCCACTGGCAGAAAGCTGGCTCAGAAGTGGAGTGGCGGGGGCCAGCACTATGGCGTAGTGGGTGGGGCTGCCAGCTGCAGTTCTGGCATCCCATGTGGGCGCTGGTTCAAGTCCCGGCTGCTCCACTTCCAATCCAGTTATCTGCTATGGACTGGGAAAGCAGTAGAAGATGGCCCAGGTCCTTGGGTCCTTGCATCCACGTGGGAGACCTGGAAGAGGCTCCTGGCTTCTGGCTTTGGATCGGTGCAGCTCTGGCTGTTGTGGCCAATTGGGGAGTGCACCAGCAGATGGAGGACCTCTCTCTCTCTCTCTCTCTCTCTCTCTCTCTCTCTCTCTGCCTCTCCTCTCTTTGTGTAACTCTGACTTTCAAATAACTAAATAAATGTTTTAAAAAAAAATAAGAAGAGGAGTGGCCAGGATTTGAACCAGGTGCTCTGCAAGGGGATGTGGCTATTTAGAGTGGCAATTTAACCACCATGCCAAATGCCTGCCCCTGAGCTTAGAATTTGCGTAGCCCAATCACCTCATTCACAGATGAAAAAACTAAGTCTGAGAGCTTCACTGCCCACTTCTTGGCTAGCTCTTGGCAGAACCAAAACAGATGAAGTGAAAATTCAATCAAATGGTCAGATTTGATGGGTAAAAGTCTTACAAAGGAGTGAGAAGTGCCACAATGAGACATAATAGCTATGTAAGAGTTCCTTCCCTCATTCTCTCCCTCTCTCTCTCTTCTTCTAGAAGCAGAGAGACAAAGAGAGAACCCCCATGTGGAACTCAATCCAGATCTCCCAGGTGGATAGCAGGAACCCAATTACTCGAGTAATCACTGCTACCCCCAGACTCCATGAGAAGGGAAGCTAGGGTCGGGACTCAGGGCCAAGGAATCACACCCAGGCATTCCAGTGTGGGACATGGGTGTCTAAATTGCTAAGACAAACCCCCACGCCCTATCATAGTCTTCTTACCTACCCTACAGGCAAGTGGAGCCTGAAGAGCACCCATAACCCACCCGTGCACCTGGGGACTCCCTGATGAGACTCCCTAAAGCTGTGTCTTAGAGGCTTCTGTCTCCCAGGAACAAGGAAAGTGGGAAGACAGCTTGGCTCCGGAGCCCCTACAGCAGCACAGAACTAGCAGTGAGTAACAACCAACACGAGTGAATTCTCACAAGTTCTACACACTCGGCTTTGCACAGGCGTTCAGCATGCACTGTGGAGGAATCACAGAACTGTTTCCCATAAATGTAGGAAGGTGCATAAATTACAAGAAACTTGGGAAAGTATATTTATTGCAGAAATCATATCCATCTTGTAAGTAAGCACTAGCTTTCTCTGGAGAAACACATGGGTAGCAAAAAGAACAAAACTCACCCAGTATTTTGACTTGCTGACTTGTTGCAGTGGAAGTGGGACTCCTGGTTCCCAACCAGAGCATATATCCTTGGATACGATGGAGGCTGGACCAGAGTTGCTTAGAAAAATCATTCTTCTGGGCTGGCGTTGTGGAGCAGCGGGTTAAGCCGCTGCCTGCGATGCCAGCATTCCATATAGGCACCGTCTCAAGTCCCAGCTGCTCTATCCACTTCCTGAGGCAGAAGATGGTCCAAGTATTTGGGTCCCTGCACCCATGTGGGAGACCCAGACAGGGTTCCAGGCTCCTGGAGTGAACCAGAGATGAAAGATCTCTCACTGTCTCTCCCTCCCTTTCTTTCTGTAACGCTCTTTCAAATAAACAAATAAGTCTTTAAAAAAGAAAATGATGATGAAGAGAAGTGGCTCCTCGGTGTGAGCAGGGGAACAAGTCCTGTGCCAGGGCCTGGACGTAGCTGTCCTGTGCAGTGCTACTCCTCCCCGCCAGGCCTTGACTGGCACCTGCTGATCTGCTGTTAGAAGCTGAGGAGCCACGTGGCTGCCGCTTGCGCTGCTGCTGTACACTGTGATTCAGAGCTGTATTGATTTTCTAGCCCATGACCACATCGGTGGAGACAGAGTACGACAGGGGGAGCTGGTGGGAAGCCAAGTGCAAAGTGGGTTTATGAAACGAGCTCTCAATGAAGAAAACCGTGGGAAAGAATGTGACGGCGTCGGCAGACGGGGGGCCAGTCCAAGCGGGAAAGTAGAACACCTCCAAGTCGCTCTTCGGACTTGGGCGGAAACAAAGTGCTTTGCCAAATCACAGGAAGTCGATGCTATCCGTAAGAGAGACTCGGCACCGTTTCCTTCAGAGTCCTCCTAACCTGCAGATCGGGCCCAGCGATGCCGTACCAGGCTCTGTATTGGGTACTGGGGAAATAAATGAGAATCTATCCGTCTAGAGAAGGACTCTTAGAAGATCCACAAAATGGCTTGTTAACATGTAAGTGTAGCCTAAGAGAGCCATAAAACACTTTGCTTAAACTTTCGGCTCAGAGCCAGGAGGAATGGATGGTGGGGGAGGAGAGATGGGCTGGGGTCCCAGCTGCTCCCTGCCTCACATGCAGACCTGGTGAAGGTTCCCCATGTAGCTGTCACTCCCAGCACCGCTGACTCTGCCAGGAAGACCCTGGGTGCTTCCTGCCCTGGCCCCCAACAGGTCGACAGGAAGCTGGCTTCAGCAATGGGGCTGTGTGCAGCGTTCCAGGTGATCTCGAAGCAGTGGGTGGGAAGGGATTGGGTGGTGCAGTAGTGGCTGAGAACACCTCACAGCACCCAAGGGACAGCTGGCCATCCTCCTCTGAGCCTAAAGATAGGGGCAGGACACTTGTGACATATTTTCCACCCCCTACACCACGCACCTACTCACCCACTGGGAACCGGTGTGTTTTGAAGATTTGTGCCAACCACCCTCCCCGCCCCATCTCACCTCCTGTAAGGAAAGGAAAAAATATAAATTATTGCTGCTTCCTTCAGCTTTCAGTATCTTTTTTTTTTTTTTTAGGCCCTTGAAAATAAACTGGAAACTGAGGGGGAAATGAGTATCCGGTATGTTTTGTTGCATCAGTAGAATACATAAGAGAAGTCGTAATATATGGAAAAGGAAAGTAAGAAAAAAAATCATAATTTAAAACCACTGTGTAACATGTTTAGCAAATGATTTAAAAAAAAAAAAAAACAGAAAGTCTCTGTGGTTCACGTTCGAAGATGATGTAATCCGAAATGGTTCTTTCATCTTCCACTACAGTAACACCTGCTCCCCTGTAGCCTAAGGGCCCAGGTATCCCCATTGGAGGGCTTTAAAGAGGTCAGATCTGAGCCAGAGGATCTCCAAGTGTCCCCAGCCTGAGCCGGAGGGACCTTATGCCAGTGTAACTTAAGTCTCTAATCTCCAGGCAGAGGAATTCAGGTCGTCAAGGGTGGCCTCGCAGGCTCCTAAGCAGGTGTGTGGCCCCGGGACCCAAGTCTCCCAGCTCCTGGACCAGGATCCTGCCCTGCCTTTCCAAAAGAGGCAAAGGGAAGCAGTGGAGTGCCAGCAACGCTGTCCTCATTTTCACAGGGACAACTGAATAATAATAATAATAATAATAATAATAATAATAATAGACCACAAGCGGGCAACACTCGACTATAAAACAAAACACCTAGCATTTCAGCACATTGCAAAACGCCAAGAGTGGTTCCCCCGGAGTACTGGGAGTACTTTGAAACCCCCAGTCTCATTCATCGTTCCGAAAATATAAAATGGAGCAAGTTTCTTCGCTCCCTACCGCGCCCCTCTCCCCGGTGCAGACGCGAAGGGCTGCCCCCGGCCATCCCGCGGCCGACCGCGTGCAGCTGCGACCGTTTCGCCCGCTCCCCACCGCCGCCACCTGTGCGCCGCAGCGCCATCACGGCAAGAAGCGGCTGGGCCCGCAACCGCGTGCCGGGCGGTCTCCTCTGCTGGAGGACACCTGACTGTGCGGAGCGGATGGCCCTCGGAGAAACCGGGACACACAAGGCACAGCACGCGCGCGCGGGACGCGAGGCGCGCGGCACGCTGCACGGAGGGTCCCTGTTCCGGGACCCACCCTGCCGAGCGCAATGGAGAGTCCGCTGCCATTTAGACGAGATGAATTTCGGGCTCGCTGGAGGACTTGGCGATCCGACGGAGGGTGGAGACAGGGGCGCTGGGGTGGCTCCCGCAGGCCGCCTTAGGGTCTGGTGTACCCGCCGAGTCTGCGAACCTAGTTCGCGTATGTGGGACGGAGGCCGCAGGGACACCTGCGCTCGCGTGCGTGCAGCGCCCGTGCAGCTCCGGGGGCGCACGGGGTGAGACGGGGGCGAGGGCGAGAGGCGGTCGGGGCTTCCCTTGAGCTTGGGAGGCCGTCCGGAGGGGGGCCAGAGGGCATCACACGGCGCCCTTCCTAGTTGTCCCGGTCTTCGCCAGAGATCAGGAGCCCCCCAGAAGACGAGTACCCCGGTGGTCCCGAGCGTCCGCCAGCAGCAGTCCGAGGCTGCCGGGACCGCGTGGCGTGTTCGGAGCGTGCCAGGGCGCGCGTAAGCCCAGGACCAGCGCGGACCCCGGGCAGCTGGCCCGGGGCGCGGAGGGAAGACGACCCCCCCAGGGCGAGCGCTTCTGGTTTTCCGGAGCCTCACTTCTGGGAAGGGACAGGGAGCTGTCAATCAGCGAGGGAGGGAGCGCACCGGTGCGGGGTGATGTCAGCGGATCAGCTGCTCGACAACAAAGGGGGAACCGCAGGAGAAAGTTGCACGGCGGCGGCGGCACCCCGGAGGCTCGGGGGCGAAGGGAGGGGGACGGCGGCTGCGGCAGCAGCTGAAGGCCAAGGAATGAAAGGGCTGTAGGGGGAGGCAGTGCGAGCCAGCCCCGACTGCTCCTCCTCTTCCTCCTCCTCCTCCAAACTCGCAGGGCTCAGCCCCAGCGCTCGCTCAGCCGCCGGAGCACCCGGAGGGACGGGAGGCTGCCGCGCGGCCCCGGGCTGGGAAGGGTCCCCAGCCGCCATGGACAGCGACGACGAGATGGTGGAGGAGGCAGTGGAAGGTACAGCGATTCTCCGGGACCGGGGAGGCGGCGGCCGGGGCCCGGGAGCGAGGCCGGAGCGGGCGGGCTGCGCCCGGGGCCCCAAGGCCGCCGCTGTCCCTTACGCGGGTGGCCGGCTGCCCGGCTCGGGCGGGGGCCCGACTGCCGGGAACGCGCGCCGCGCGGCGGGGCGCAGGCCGGGATCCGGGGCTCTGCCGGGCCGGGGGCGCCTGGAATGTCCAGCCGCAGCCCGCATCCGCCCTCGGAGTTGCGAGCCCTGACCGGCACTGGTCACCCCGATTCGGGCACGGAGGGTGGGGGCGCTCAGGAGGGCTGCGCCCTGAGGCGGGCAGGCTCCGCGGAGTGATCCTCCAGCCCGCGCCTTGGCAGGCGGCCCTTTCCTTCCGCACGCCAGCTGCGTCCCGAGACCACCGCGGCCCGCGGCTGGGTGCGTGTCCCCGCGCGGCGCACGCGGCCGGGCCAGGCACGTGGCAGCCTGGGCCGCTCCTCCAAGAAGGTGAAATCATGGCAGGGCCCGGGACGACACTCCCGACCCGGGGCTCGAACGCGCGCCGTCCGGGAGGCTGGGGCCCCGCCGCGCCGCCGCCCCGCCGCCCCTCCCCCTCCCGCCGCGCCGCGCCGCGAGCCGGACCCACATTGCTGGGTGACACTGAACTTTGCGAATTCCATGCTGCTGGCCGTGGGTGACATCACCGCCGCGGCGTCGCGCCCTGCGCCCCTCCTGTTCGCCCCCACCCCCCACCCCCGCCCCGCACTTCTCTGGCCACTGGTTTGCTGAGTTTCCCCTCCTCTTTCTCGCTAGTTCCAAAAAACGGTGAAGGGGACGTTATACAATCTCGCTGTTTGTGCAGCGAGAGGTTATGATTTTGTAACAGGGAATACCGGGGGAAAATTCTCTCCTGTCTCTTTTATTCGGTTCTGCCCCAGACAGCGTGTCGTGATGTGTTCGGATGCCGTGTGGTATTGCGCCAGAAGATGTTAAACCGTGCATCTAAGTAAATAATGTTTAGCTGCTGGTTGACTTTTATTTTCTAATTAGTGTTAAAAAGTTCTCACAAAAGATAACGAAAAATAAAGTGGCAATGCTGTACAAATGCATAAGGATACATAGTTATTGCTATTCGGGGAGGAATCAATTTTTATGTTTTCATTAACTGCGCTGGCAGAGCTCCTGAAGTTTCAGGATGAGATTGAAGTGGAATGGGATTTCTGAATTAGGTATGCAGTTGGATGTAAACATTAAAACTTAACAAAAGGTGTGCGTGTTTATCTTCAGGAAAAAAAAATAAATCACAATGTTGTGAAACTCCCAGAGCTGTTTTCCTCTCTAATGAAGAAAGACAGCCTTGGGCTGCCTGGGACCCAGAGACAGTCACCGACTTTCAGTTGTGGACTTCTTGTGCCTCCATATTACTAAAGAGGAATGCTCCTCCAAGGTTACTTTTATGTGTAAAAAACCTAACACAAACCCCAGGTCACTGCCCAGGTTAAGTCACCTTTCCCTTTAAGGCCATTGAGAAGCAAAAAGTTAGCCACGGTCCTCAGGCTCCTTTCTGGTGGGAACAATAGCTTTGGAAACTGGTCAAATTTTTTTTTTTTGTCTTATTTTTGTGACTGTCCCCTGAGTTAGAAAGAGGAAGGTTTCTTTTTCCAATCAGGAGAGGTTCTGTTATACAGAGAGATCATATATGTTGTCCTAAATCAGAAGACTCTTGGAGAGGAGACAAGGTGTCATTAAGAATTATGTGAGGACCACTGGCCTCAGCCCTAAGGAATGTCCTGGGGAATCCCAGACACATGGTCACTCAGTTGTACCAACAAGTCAGAAGAGTGACACAGAATTTTTTAAAAAAATAGCCGTTAACCATGTCTCGGGCTCAGACTTGCACGGTGCCTGGGGCATGGCAGGAGCTGCACCCGTCAGCTTTCCTCCAGCCAGGGTTGGCCCGTTTGCAATGGTCTTCGCTTCTATCCCACACATGCCTGAGGGACTGGCATAAACTAATTCCCATCTTCCCAAAGAGAAGCTAGCCTGGATATCTTCTCGGTGTTGAAGTGCCAACTAACCCATCTCTCTCCATAAACAGTAGTTTCATTGTCACCGCTATTATTATCATTGCTATAATTGTTTAGTTCTCATTAAGTACAGGCTCTGTGCTAAGTGTTTTGCAGATATTACCCATTCAGTCTTATGAAATGGGAACTAATATTAGCCCAGTTTTACAGAGGAGGGAACTGAGATACATCGAAGAACAAAACCAAGGACGCTCATGAGGGGCGTCACAGGTGTGGACTCCCAGGGTGCGCCTCTGCCATACCACGCTGTCTCCATACTTCTCTATTTTTTAAATTTTGATGAGTCAGTGAAGTATCTAGAAGATACTTCATATTAGAATCAACAGTTAAATATTATCTCGGTACCATTCTTTATTGGTTAAACACTTTGCAGGGTTGTTTCTGATCCAGTTGAGTGTCTTTCAGAAAGCATATTTTTGGAGAAAGAGAACTGAACTTACAGTCTTTGCAATAGGAAAACTTTCCCTTCCTCATGGAAAACTTAGGTGGGAGGAGAAAGTTGATCTCTTCAGGACTTGAATTTCGATGTCTTGTGGGGCAGGTGTTCAGCCTAGTGCAGAAGAGCTGAGCCTTCCCGCATTGGAGTGAGTGCCTAGATACACGGCTCAGCCTTGGCTCTTGGTTCCAGTTTCCTTGCTAATGCAGATCCTGGAGACAGAAGCGATGACTCAAGCAGTTGGGCTCCTGCCACCCATGCGGGAAACCTGGATTGTGTGCCTGTCTCCTGGCTTCAGCTGGAGCCCAGCCTGGCTAATGCAGGCATTTGGGGAGTGAACCAGTGGATGAGGGAGCTCTTTCTTTCCCCCTCCCCATCCCGCCCCTCTTCCTCAGTCTCTCTTTCTCTGTTGCTCTGCCTCTCAAATAAAGTGTTGACAAATGTCTTCCATAGCCCATACATTTTGGCTCTCTGCTGGGCGGATTGTAGCTAGGGAGAAGTTCTAGACTTGGTGTGGATGACTCCTCTGGGGCAGGTGGGCGGTGGAGGGTGTGTCCTAAGGGAAAACTCTGTGTACCTGCCTCTACTGTGCTCCCTTGCTCCCCTGGGAAGGCAGCAAGCCCTGGGCCCCAAAGAGCCTGAGAACTCCACCTGACCAGCTACTTAAAAAACAATTTGAGGCTCCTTGGCTCCGCGGAGAATGATGTTTAGTTTTCCACTGTTTTTCTTTGGGGCCTTTGAAAACAAATATTTGTCACTGTGTTTATTTCTTTGTCACCCCATAGAAAGATAAAAAGGAATGCAGTGTCGTCCCTAATATCATTTTAAAGAATTGTGTCATGTCTCTATAGATCCATTGACGGGGTTGAGAGGAAGGGACAGTGACTTCCAGCTTAGGGAAGGCGGTAAGGGAAGGCTCTCAGGAGAGGAGGCATAGGGTCGAGTGGAGAGGGAACCTTAGTGAAGACACAGAGGCAGGGAGTTATGTAGCTAACGCCCAAAGCAAAAGCATCCAGTTCTGCTGTGGTGTGGGAATTGGGAGGAGAAAAGTGCAGGGTAAGACAAGGAAAGGAGGCTGGGGGGCGGGCTGAAGGCAGGGGCTGTACAGGAAGCCACAGAAGCTGCCGGAAGTGGTGGGGCTCTAGAGAGCTGGGAGTGACAGCATTGGAGCTCTGCTCCAGGCAGATGGCCAGGAGGGGAGGGCAGGGCAGGTGGAGAGGCTGAAGTAGCAGGTGAGGGTGTCCCCTCGGGGGCTCTTGCAAGAGTCTAGGTGTGCAGTTGTGAGTGTTTGGAAAAACAGAAAGGCCTAGAAACCTGTCAGAGATGCTGAGGGAACTATCGGAATCGCTGAACAAGGAGCTGGAGTGTAAACCAGTAGCTCAGCATTGCACTGCCCCAGCATCGGCAAAATAGTAAGAATATTTTCTTATGAAGCACTCCTAAAATCATGTCCTAACAAGCCTGCTCGTGCTCTGTACCTGTGGAAAATGCATGCCAAGTATACCGAGCTCCTCCATGTGGACTACATGTTAAAGCTGTGCCCCTCACAATGAATGGTGGAGCGTTTTCAAAAGAATTCTCTGAAACTTACAGAATTATATCTTTTTTTTTTTTTTGACAGGCAGAGTGGACAGTGAGAGAGAGAGACAGAGAGAAAGGTCTTCCTTTTGCTGTTGGTTCACCCTCCAATGGCCACCACGGCTGGTGTGCTGCGGCCGGCACACCGCGCTGATCCAATGGCAGGAGCCAGGTGCTTCTCCTGGTCTCCCATGGGGTGCAGGACCCAAGCACTTGGGCCATCCTCCACTGCACTCCCTGGCCACAGCAGAGAGCTGGCCTGGAAGAGGGGCAACCGGGACAGAATCCGGCACCCCGACCGGGACTAGAACCCAGTGTGCCGGCACCACAAGGCAGAGGATTAGCCTAGTGAGCTGCAGCGCCCGCCAGAATTATATCTTTAACATTGTACAGTTATATCTTTAACAGCCCTTGAAACTGCATGAGCACAAGTGCATGTCCTTTGCATTGCAGAATAAGCTTGCCTTTTGTGATTGCTTTTTTTTTTCCAAAGCAGTGTTCTAGTCCACAAAGCCAACAATGTGTGAGACAGTCTCTTATTCTGCAGAACACACACACACACACACACGCAGAAGTGTGCACGGCGTGCTCGGATCTGTGAGTAAGCCCGAGGCGATCAGCAGCTGTGTCTGATGTAGAGGGAGTTTCTTTTACTGAGAATCCATCCCCTGCACAGAATACAGGCCTGGCTTTTGTCCGGGGAAGGAAAAATGCTTGCTTAGAAGTAAGTGACGGAAAATTTTAACTTTCTATCTGTTCTATAGAACAAAGCAAAAAAAAAAAAAAAAAAGTAGCGTTATGAACTGTTACTTTTCTCCTCCCTGTCTTTAACTTCTATAAACATTTAAGATACACTGTATGGTAGCTGGGACCGCATTATAAACACAGGGCAGTCATTCAAGTTAATTTTCCCTGTTGTTTGGGCCTGGTGCTGGCCCTCTGTTTAGCAGGAACTGGCCCGGAAGGCTGTTGGCTGACTTGGCACATTTTCTGAATTGATCTCAACCAGCGCTGGGAGGACTGGTGTTTGTCTTTGAGTCAGGGAACACTTGGGAGGGACAGGAATTTGCAACCAGGATATGCTGTGGAAATCCTGTCACAATGATCTTAGTCCTAAAGCCATCCACTTTGCTACCAGGAGCCTGGGGAGTCCCAGCTTTTTAAGAGGTACTTTCTTCCATCAGGACATCAGCAAGGAAAAAAGGGTGTTCAGCTACTTTGCCCTTGTCTGGAGAGAATGGGAATTGGAGGATTTGGGGACGGGGTTTGCAGCTTTCATCAGCACGTTCGGGAGTGGTTACTGTGTCTCTTGGACAAGGCAGGGAGTCTCGGCATCCTCATCTATAAGATGGAAATTTGTGAGACTCTTGTGAGGTCTGAATTGGAGAACAGGCAAGCATATAAGCCACCGCCAAGATGCCTGGCAGGTGCACAACAGTTTCCTTCTCCGTCTCCCAGGATTCCTCCCCATGACACTGACTATACAGAGGAGAGATGAGCTCATAACTCCAAATATTAAAAAAAACCAATGAGATAAAAATATTAAGTACCTGATTTGATCAGTTTATACTGTATACATGTTTTGAAATGTTGCACTACATCCCATAAACATGTACAAGTATTGTAGGCATTTGGGAAGTGAATCAGTGGATAAGATCTCTCTTCCCCTCTGCCCCATCTCAAATATGAATAAATAAATAAATGATTTTAAAAATTAAATCAACTATTCCTGATGTGACAAAATATTACATGATCTTATTGTCCACACGGCAGTTGAAAAAGAGTTTTATCAGATTCACTTGTAGCACTGATGTCGGAAGGAGAGGTGAGGGTACAGTAACCCAGTATCTCTCTCTCTCTCTCTTTGGTTTTGTCAAGTCCCTTTGTATGTGTACTATTTGGCTTGTGACCACTGTTTTAAATGTAAAGTTCTACAGCTGGGAAAACTGCTTTGGGCTAGTCAGTATTCAAGGTGGAAGTCTTGAGTGATCACAGTCTTTAATTTCTGGTTCCTTTGATTGACCACATCCCTCCCTCTCCCTCTCCCTCTCCCTCTCCCCTCTCCCCTCTCCCCTCTCCCCTCTCCCCTCTCCCCTCTCCCCTCTCCCCTCTCCCCTCTCCTCCATTTCTCCCTGTCCCACAAGAGCTTAAGGTTCCCTTCATTGTCCTGCTGGCAGAGCTATTGAAACAAGAATCCTTCTTGTAGTGCAGTTGATATTTTTGTTGTCATCTCGGTTGGGATCAGCACTGTCCTCTAAGTGCTTTTAGTGCGTTTTGTGACACTGATGATTTTCTCCAGTGTCTAAGTCCCGTTGCTTTGAGTGCGCTATTCCTATTTCCTATTCAGAAATAGGACAGCATGGTGAGAAGGTGGCAATGTAGGTATATTAGAATTTTAGAACTTTTTCTTGTACATTTATTCCCATGTTTGTGTTTATCATAATAATTTCTCGATCTAAAGAATCACAAATTTGATTAAAGAATAACTTTTTAAAAATAGATTCTTTTTTTAAAAGATTGATTTATTTACTTGAAAGGCAGAGTTACAGAGAGGCAGAGGCAGAGGGAGAAAGAGAGAGAGAGAGAGAGAGGAGGGAAATGTCGTCTTCCATCCACTGGTTCACTCTCCCAATGGCTGCAATGGCCAGAGCTGAGCTGATCTGAAGCCAGGAGCCAGGAGCTTCTTCCAGGTCTCCCACACAGGTGCAGGGGCCCAAAGACTTAGGCCATCTTCTACTGCTTTCCTTGGCCATAGCAGAGAGCTGGATCAGAAGTGGAGCAGCTGGGACTCGAACCATCACCCAAATGGGATGCTGACATTGCATATGGCGGCTTTTACCTGCTACACCACAGCACCAGCCCTGAAACATGAACTTTTCAAGGTCCTTCTTTTATATAAGGGATGTTCAAAAAGTTCAGGGGAAAACTGTGCATAGACTTCAACAATTCTTTGCACCCAAATAAACTTATCTTCTAACTGCATTTTTTTCATGAACTTTTTGATATTTCCTCATATAAGGAAAGCATTTTCAACACATTCATAAATACTCTAAAATGAAGCTGAAATGAGTATTCTGAGGTTAATACCTAAATCAAAAGGTAGGATGCTAAATTCCTAGTAATGTTAAAGGCTCCATTTAATTTGATCCCAGGAACATGTCATAAAACAAAGCTTTTTGGTTTACACTGAGTGAGGTCTTAATAAATTTTTTAATTTATTTATTTACATTGTATTCGAAAAGGAAAGAGAGAGAAAGCAGCTTCCATCCGCTGATTCACTCCCCAAATGCCATTGTAGCCAGGATTGGCGGGGCCAAGCCAAAGCTAGGAGCCACGAACTCCTTCCAAATTTTCCATGTGGTGGCCCGGACTCAAGTATGTGAACTGTCACTGGCTGCCTTCCAGGGAGCATATTAGCAGGAAGCTGGGGTCAGAAGCAGGGCTGGGACTCTGTCCCCACACACTCTGATAGGGGACGCGGGGAGTCTAAACAGCGTGGTGACTGCTGCACCTTGATGCCTGCCCCATTTTTTTCTATGAGAAGAAAACAAGCAAGTCAAATTGTTTCAATGAGAAAAACGTCATTAGTAGATATTTAGGAAATATTTGTCCAAATTATTTCACCTGACACAAGCGCCGTTGAATTGTATCTTGTATGGTTGTTTCTGAGCAAGAAACAAGCAGCTGTAGCCTAGTTCCCTCCGCACCATTACTTTCCTGGCCCTTGTAGAAAAGCTCGTATTAAGAGGAAAAGAACCATATCAATTGTGAATCATTTAAGTACCCGTGTTTTATTGTAATATAGCCTAAGTAACCCATTCGATACCAAGTCATATATAGCAATAAAACGTTGTGTTGGGTTGCTCATATTTCACACTAGCATACTTAATAACACAAATAAGGAGTGTGTTTTTTTTTAAATGCTTGGCCTAGAAGGGGCATTTCTTTTTTTAAAGATTTATTTTTATTTATTTGAAAGGCAGAGTTACAGAGAGGCAGAGAGAGAGAGAGAGAGAGAGAGAAAGTCTCTTGAGTCCACTCCCCAATTGGCCACAACTGCTGGAGCTGGGCCAATCTGAAGCCAGGAGCCAGGAGCTTCTTCCAGGTCTCCCATGTGGGTGCAGGGGCCCAAGGACTTGTGTCATCTTCCACTGCTTTCCCAGGCCATAGGAGAGCTAGGTCAGAAGTGGAGCAGCCGCGCCCATATGGAATGCTAGCACTGCAGGCGGGAGCTTTACCCGCTATGCCACAGCATCAGCCCCAGTGTGTTATTCTTTATAAGAGTGTTTACTTCTCATCTTTCCAGGGTATAATACTCTTTTATCATATTACAAAAAAAATCATTTAAGGAAACTGTTGCATTCATTTGGTTTGTTTTCTTTTATGTCTGTGCACCATCTGGAAGCCACATTAAAGTGTTTAATGTTCCTGCATTGTACACAGTATTTAATGTTTGCATACCTTTTTCGTCCATGACCCAGGTTGTTAATTCAGGAAAATGTCAGTAGAGCAACCAACCACCTTTTACCCACCTCTGCAAAACTAACTCACCAGAATAATTGGCCAGCACCAGTGAGGTGACTCCTGGGTTTTGTGAAATACACAGATAGCAATAAAGAATCTAAGCACTGACTGTTTATATTAGGAATATTAGAAAATACTGGCCTATGATCTGAAAGAACCAGAGGTTTAAAGACCAGTGTAGTGGCTGCTGCAACTCAGTGGGAGGCGGTGTATGGTGAGAGTGTTACTGGGCATTCAAGGCTGATCAGTTTTGTAAGGCAAAGCCATAAGTTCAAGGCCTAACTTAAGTGTATGTGCTTGCAAGAGGAGGTGTATAAATATTAGGTCTGTTTTAGAGACAGAGCTCTGGCCCTCGTTGGTGGAGCGTCACATGTCACCCTAGCATTTCCAGGCTGGTAAACAGTTCTGCACCTCCTGCCATAGAATGATACATAAAATCAGTTTGCCTAGGGTTCCAGAATTGGATCATTTATTTCAAAGACAGTGTATCTGGTAATAGATTATCACAGCATGATCTCAACCACATTTCAGTTGAGCACAAGAGATAGGCGACATGAATTTCAAATATGCGAAGTATTGGGTAGGAAAGTGCTTAGAAAATTGTAACATGCCCTGTGGATGTTATCACCAATCACAATACCCAGTTCCATGTCAAATGCACACTTAAAGTTCAAGTTGTTGGTCCCTCTGCTGCCGACCTGTCCGTTCATAAAGTGCCTGAAACAATCAAGCCCATGTTGCAGACACAGGCGAACTAAGAAACCTTTAGGTGGGCACTGCACCCTCACACCAGGGAAGGGACCCAAGGGTGCCTGGGACTGTGGGGGCAGGGCTGCCACTGGCAGGGGAGGCTGGCAATGTTAAGGTTTGCTTGTGGTTCTCTTTCTGCCAGGGCACCTGGATGATGATGGATTACCGCACGGGTTCTGCACGGTCACCTACTCCTCTACAGACAGATTTGAGGGGAACTTTGTCCACGGAGAAAAGAACGGCCGAGGGAAGTTCTTCTTCTTTGATGGCAGGTAGCACTCTCTGTTTTGCATTGCTTTGCCTCGCTTGGGGGTGGGAGGGGTACCAAAATTGTTTCACTGTTAGGGATGATGCTTGCTCGGATGAAAGAATTCAAGTAAAAGTGTTCCCACGACGCATAGAAAAGGTAAAAGTCACCCCAACGTGTCGGTGCTGCAGTGGTGGCTGTGGGGACGCAGCCTGAGGCTTCTCTCTGGTCTTTAGGGGTGTATTTATCAAAGGGGTCCTCTGCCATGCCAGATCCAGGGACCCCCAGCCCATATCAGCAGATTGCATGGCTGCCCATACTTGGAGGGATTGACCGCTCATTCAAGTGAGGTGTCTCGATGAAGTCACACAACAGGGGTCATTTTGTCAGCAGGCAGCTGGCATAGTTTTAACCATGATGGGCCCATGCCAAGCATACTACATACTGCGCTGCACCCAGGCCGTGGTCCCCCCACCGGACACTGTCTGGTCTCTTGGTGGCCTGAAGGAAGGTGTCTCCGCCCACATCTCAGTGTGTTCCCTCTCCTTAGGTGATTGCTGAAGAAAAGACTTAGCCAAGCTCTTCAAAGCCCACCAGTGCAGTCCCAATAGCAGAACACAGATAGATAGACGGAGGGCACAGCGGCAAACTCAGGCCTTCGTGTTTGTCGACAGGGTAATCGGGTTTTGTGTGTGGCACTCCCAGCTGATGCCGGGACAAGCGTTTCCCGTAGCTCACCTCTTGTTCAGATCTTTTGTCACAGCAGGTTTGCTTTCACTGTGCCTTCACTCACTGTATGGGGACTCCGTGTGTGGCAGAGGCCCTTTGCCCTCTTGTGTTGGAGGCGGGGGGCAATGACCAGAGGCAATGGCCTTGCCCTGGTCCAGCTGTTTGGCAATGACCTTTAAAGCCTGGGAGCTTCAGAAGCATAGAGTGTCCATGTGAATTTGTCGAGCCTTTGGAGGGGTTCAGAGGCCTGGAAAGGCCAGCTGTACTCAGGCCAGTTGGTTGGGCAATCCAGAAACAGACTGAGCAAGAGAGGTTACAGGATCCTGTTTGACACTGCCCCACTTACCACTCCTACCATTGACAAGTGGCCAAAGCTTCCCAAACCTGAGAATTTCTGTGGGAAAGGAAACATCTACGCTGACACTGAAGGTTGACCTTAGCACTGGCGTGTGCACTGTTTTTAAAGATGCTAGCATGGGGCTGCCATTGTGGTGCAGCGGGTTAAGCTGCCACCTGCAACACCAGTATCCCGTCTGGGTGCTGGTTCAAGTTCCAGCTGCTCCACTCTCCACTGCTGATTCACCTTCCTGCTGATGTGCCTTGGAAAGCAATGGAAGATAGCCTGAGTACTTGGGCCCCCACACCCACATGGGAGATCTGGATGGAGTTGTGGGCTCCTGGCTTCAGCCTGGCCCAGCCCAGGCTATTGTGTCCATTTGAAGAGTGAACCAAAAGATGGAAAGGTCTCTCTCTCTTTCTCTGCCTCTTCTTCTCTCTCTCTGTAACTCTTTCAAATAAATAAATCTTAAAAAAAAAAGAAGAAGAAGAAGAAGAAGTAGAAGAAGAATGGTATTGTTCCTCAGGTTTTCAATTGATATAATAAATAAAAAAATAAAAGCCCATTATAGAAGCTTTGTAAAATTGCATTTTTTTTATTTAGAGAGAGAGAGTTTTTTTGTTTTTTGTTTGTTTGTTTTTTACAAGCAGAGTTAGACAGTGAGAGAGAGAGACAGAGAAGTCTTCCTTCCGTTGGTTCACCCCCCCCCCACCACCATGGCCACTACGGCTGGCGCTGCGCTGATCCAAAGCCAGGAGCCAGGTGCTTCCTCCTGGTCTCCCATGCGGGTGCAGGGCCCAAGCACTTGGGCCATCCTCCACTGCACTCCCGGGCCACAGCAGAGAGCTGGACTGGAAGAGGGGCAACCGGGACAGAATCCAGCATCCCAACTGGAACTAGAACCCCAGGGTGCCAGTGCCACAGGTGGAGGATTGGCCTAGCGAGACGCGGCACCAGCCTGTAAAATTACATTTTAATGACTGGTTCCAACCTTCTGTATCCCGTTGACACCGAACTTTTCATCTCATCTTTTTTGAAATATTTTTCATTTTTATTTGAAAAGCAGAGAGATATAGACAGAAACAGAGAGCTTCAGTCTGCTGGTTCACTCCCCAAATGCCCACAACAGCCAGGGCTGGCCAAGCAGAAGCCAGGATCCCAGGACTCCATCCAGGTCTCCCATGTGGGTGGCAGGGACCCAAGGACTTGAACAGCCTCCCAGGGTGCACGTTAGCAGGAAGCTGGATTGGAAGTGGAGGTGAGTCTGGAACCCAGGCGCTCTGTTATGGGATGTGAGCGTTCCAAGCAGCACCTTAACTGCTGTACCAAACACCTGCCCCCTTCCCTTTTTTAATCAGAGCTTTGTTAACAAACTGTACGTTTTAGCTTGTCAGCATTCTTCTTCCTTTCTTTTGCCCTGCTGTGAATACCCTTAGAGGCTCCTTTCAAGATGCTGATGGGAGCACTTTCTTCTCCCATGATCCTTTAGCCTGCTCAGACGGAAACTTTTTCCTGCCCCATTTCCATGTCAGTTTGTTTATAGCTCTTTTTCTTGGAAGTGTTGTGTTGTTTGGTTTTCTTTTTCTTTTTCTTTTTTTTTTTACCCCTTCTGGCAATTATTCTTTCATTCATTCAAGAATATATACTCACACAAATATTTTAGTTCCCTCTGTACCCAAGGAGAGAGGCCTTCTTGATGGCAGGATCTGTGGCTGAGCACTTTCCTTTAAGTTGACACTAAAATAAAAAGTCTTTGCTGGACAGTACAGGGAAGAATTTACCCAATACACTGTCCCTCTCACACACACATGCTCACAGTTTAAATCTGATAGTTGGATGAATATAGCCAATAGTGGAGGGGCTCTTGGGGAGACATTGCTGCAGATTTGTGTGGTAGTGGCTACCTGCTTGCCTCACAGACCTGATGATACGTTACACTGAGTTTCTGAACCAGGGTGCCGGGAATGAGATCCATGTTCGCCCCCAGGGGCTGATTGCACAGCCCAGTGGGTAGCCAAGAGGGGCCTGGGGAATTCTGAGCCCCGCCCTTCTCCTGTCAAGTGGGTCACTTCTGGCCCTAGGCAGCTTCTTCCACTTCCCCCAGAGTATTGTGCAAGGGCACTGGGTCAGGTGGAAGCAGTCGCTCAATAACTGTCTATGGCCTGGAAACAGATTCCTTGACTTTTTTCTTTTTCAGACACCAATCTACTCAAACCACTTGTAGAGACGTAGCTCAGACAGTAGAACGGAAGTAGGATAGGGGGCTTCTCTTGGTCCGTCTTTAGAGGCACGGAGGGAAGAAGTTCCATGCCATTCCTTTATTGCCTGCAATGAAGCACTGTGGTGACAGGATCTCAAAAGGTCACCATCATCTCTCTTAAGTCCGAGACTGATCATGTGCTCCTACATCTGGTGAAGGGAAGACATCTGGGAGATGGTCCAGTGACAGCACGAAGGCTGTGAGGTTTACCAGGTCTTCCTGGGGGTGGGACTGGAGGAGTGGATATTCCTAATGGAGCCACTCCTTAGGACATTTGCATTTGTCTACTCGTTTTTCCTCCCTGTGAGCTCTCCTGATTTCTGGAGTCTGATGCATTGGGTAAAATTAAGTGAAATCTAACGTCCTTACTTCAAGTCAGGAGCCTTTGGCTGCAATCAAGGTTGAGAGACAAAGGTGAGGAAACAAACACATTTCTTTGTGAAGAAAAAGCTGTGTTCAGCTGTAGTGCTGGTTTATGTCCCCTGAGAGGCTTTGCCGTAGGAACTCCTGTTTAGAAAGAGAGAAGGAAAGCACAAAGTGTAGTAACAGAAGATTTGGCCCAGTGCATTCTAATCTAATACCAGAGCAGATTTACGAGAAGGGCTCCAACAAATATAAATTGATGTCAAGAAAATTCTAGAGTCAACCTTTCCCTTAACATAAACTATGATACACCCGAATAAGAATTTTAAATATTCAGATTACCGGGAGTAATAGCCACATTAAAATTTTTAATCAAGTTCCTAGATAGAAGCAGGGTATTTTATATTATTGCAAATATAGCAAATGCTTGGTAGAATAGAAAATTTTAAGAATTATGGGGGCTGGCAATGTGACATAGTGGGTAAAGCCACCATCTGCAGTGCCGGCATCTCATATGGGCGCCAGTTCGAGTCTCGGCTGCTCCACTTCCAATCCATCTCTCTGGTATGGCCTGGGAGAGCAGTGGAAGATGGCCCAAGTCCTTGGGCCCCTGCAGCTGCATGGGAAACCCAGAAGAAGCTCCAGGCTCCTGGCTTCGGATCGGCACAGCTCTGGCCATTGCAGCCATCTGGGCAGTGAACCAGCAGATGGAAGACCTCTCTCTCTCTCTCTCTCTCTCTCTGCCTCTGCCTCTCTGTAACTCTGCATTTCAAATAAATAAATAAGTCTTTTTTTTTTTAAGTACAAAAATGTAAAAAGAGAAAGTTATTTTTTTGGCAACTGGCACCCCATGCTACAGAAGTCAGCATTGTTGGCAGCCAATATGAATACCTTAATTAAACATATTCAAGATAAAAACTGAAATAGCTATCTATTTCTAAGTCAGCTTCAGGAGCCAAAATATACTCTGCTTACCTGTCTCAGCCTTAGAGTATTTGCTCGTTGTGAAATAGTCATCAGGATCTAGTCTTTCCTCTACTAAATGGCAGAGTCGAAAGCAGATCAGCAACTGATTACATCTGGCTTATAGGGCAGAAGCCTGAGTCCGAACGCTCATCTCTTACTGCAGGAAACCGTTTATCCTACAGATACTGGGAAAACTAACCTGTTCTTTAAAATTAGCTTTTCAAGTAGATATTGTTTTCCTCCCCCTCTTTTTTGAAGATTTATTGATTTATTTGAGATGCAGAGAGATAGAGAGAGCTCCCATTTGCTGGTTCATCCCCCCCAGAAGGCCCCAAAGGGCCCAATAGGGGCAGAAGCTGGAAGCCAGGTGTCCTGTGTGGTTAGCAGAGATCCAGCTCCTTGAGCCAACACTGCTGCTTTAGGAGGACTGGCATCAGGAGCCAGAGCCAGGGATGGAACCCAGGCACTCTGAGATGGGAAACGGGTATCGTAACTGCCAAACCAAACGCCTGCCCGCTCCTCCACTTTTTAAAACAACATTTACATTTTTGATGCTTATTTTTATTTGAGAGAGAGAAAGAATCAGCAACTTCCATCCATGAGTTCACTCCTCAGATACCTGCAGCAGCTAGGGCTGGGTCAGGCTGACCAGGAGCCAGGATCAGGTCTCTCGGGTGGGTGGCAGGGACCCATGTACTGCTGCCTCCAAGAGTGCACATTAGCATGAAGTGGAGGCGGCACTCAGCCCCAGGCTTTCCGATATGGGACGCAGGGGACGTCCCACGCAATGGTGGCTTAACCCACTGTGCCATAACACCACCATCCCCCCCCTTTTAAAGGAAACTCCCCTAAGATGAACTAACTGGGACTTCATAGCATCTCTGAGATCCTGAGATAAAGGTGTTTTTGCAGCAAGGCAAAGGGAATCCTTTGTTGGTGGGATCAGAGTGGGTCTGGCATGAGTGAGTTGGCAGGGGTACTGTGGAGTATTATGAAAATGCTTAGCATTCTAAATGATTTGGCTTACACAGCTCTAATTTTCCTAGCAACCCCCAGTCAGGATATTAATTTTAATATACGTTTCCTTAGTTTTCATTTCAACTAGGATTTATGGACCCCAAAAGCAGAACTTCTCAGGATCCTAGAATGGTAACAAGAAAGAGGTATTTCCTAATGCAGTTTGACTTTCTTCAAGGGTGGGGGCTGTGGAGCATCAGAGAGCCGTGCAGCTTTTAGCCTGAGATCAAAATGAGCTCATTCAGTCACTTTCAAGAAATATACTTGCGTGTATTGTTGATGTTCTTATTGACATGCCGATTAGGTTCAAGGCAGTTCCTGCTATGTGACTACATTCTCTTGTGCCCAAATATGTCTCTGAGGTTGCTCTGCCACGCTGATGTGCCCACCTGGTGGGGGGGGGGGCGCTCCCTGTGGATCATCACTGGCCAAGTCACCTGAGCAAGGACACCCACTGGCTGAGCCGCTGACAGGTCCACACAGGACTTCTTGTGCTCGGATTTAGAAAGAGCTTGCTCATGTTGGAGAGACATGAGCATTGGAATGGACTTGTGACGTCATGTATTCCAACCTCCCACACAAGGCAAAGGGCCCTTCCATATTCCTGACAGTAATCTAGCTTTTTTTTTTTTTTTTGCAGTCTTAATTGAGGCAAAGGATTCTGTGACATGCAAGAAGAATGGTAGTGAAAAACTTCAAATATCTAACATTTGTGCAACGCTGAACACATTGCCTTCAAAACAATCTATGAAGTACAAGAGTACTGCAAAAAGTGCATGAAAATGGGATTAAAAGATAAATTTATTCTGGTGCCAAAAATTTGAAGTGATACATACAAAGAGTCTTCAAAAAGTTTGCAGAAAATGTATCCTATGAACAAACTATGCATGAACTTCAACATTCTTTTGCACCAAAATGAACTTATCTTCTAACTCTTTTTTTTTAAGATTTATTTATTTATTTATTTGACAGAATTACAGAGAGAGACAGAGAGAGAGAGAGCGGGAGAGGGAGGGAGGGAGTAAGAGGGGAGAGAGAGAGAGAGAACGAATCTTCCATCCAATGGTTCAGTCCCCAAATGGCCACAACAGCTGGGGCTGAGCCATGCTGAAACTGAGCTGGTAGCTTCTTTCAAGTCTCCCACATGAAGCATTTGGCCCATCTTCTGCTGCTTTCCCAGGCACATTAGTAGAGAACTGGATCAGAAATGGAACAGCCAGGACTCGAACCGGCACTCATATGGGATGGCAGCACTGCAGATGGCGGCTTTACCTGCTATGTCACAACATTGCCCCCAACCCAGTTCCTTTAAAAAAATTTACTTATTTGAAAGTCAGGGAGGATGGGGGACAAAGAGAGAGAGAGAGAGATTCCATCTATTGGTTTACTCCGCAAGTGGCTACAATAGCCAGGGTTGAGCCAGGCCAAAGCCAGGAGCCAGGAGCTTCATCCAGGTCTCTCATGTGAGTAGCAGGGGACCAAGCACTAGGGCCATCTTCTGCTGCTTTCCCAGGCACATTAGCAGGTAACTGGGTCAGAAGTGGAGCAGCTGGTACATGAACTGGCACCCATGTGGGATAACAACATTGCAGGTGGCAGCTTTACCCGCTATACCACAACGCCAGCCCTTCTAATTCCATTTTCTGTGAACTTTTCTGAGAACCCTCATAGGTTTCATAATCCCATTTTACTTATGAAGAAACTAAGGCACAGAGTGACCGAGAAACTTGCCCAAAGCCACCTAGAGAGTAAGGCGTGGAGCTGAGGATCAGGCTGATGGCGATTCCAGTCCTCTTTTCACTCCATCTCCTGCCTCTGCTGTCCAGAGGCAAGGAGAGCCGTGGTCCTCGCTGCCTTCCTTCTGGGCCATGCTTTAACTTGACCTGAGGTCCCTCCTTAGCTGTCACTGTGAAAAGTTCAAAGGAGCCCTAGGCGGAACTCAGTATCTTGTAGGGGTCTTAGCTGCTTGGCAGGAGTTTGTCCCGTAGACGGAAGGTTTTCCTTAGCACGCAGCTCCCCAGGGTCCTTTCCCGGCTAGTTGGCCTCCCCTAGTTTCTGTTTTCTTGTTTGTAGGGCATCTAGTAGGTGCTCCGGGGGAAGAGGCAAGGATGATGGGAGTCTGTTTCCATTATCATTGCGACTATGCTTATTTGTTGGGAACAGTGGAGAGGTGAGTGTCTTAGTCAGTGTGAACCCTGCCATAGCAAGCCCCGTGGTCTGGGTGGCCAGACCAACGGTTTGGAGGCTGGAAGTCCAGGAGCAAGGCACCAGCAGGTGCAGTTTCTGGACAGCTCCTTCTTGCCCGCTCACATGTAGAGAGCAGAGAGAGGGAGAGGGAGAGTGGGAGACAGAAGGCAGGGTCTCTGCTGTCTTATCATAAGGGCAGCACCATGAGGAAGAGCCAAAACTGCTCCATCCCTAAGAACTGATACTAAAAGGAATGTTTAAATGAAAATACAGTAATATTTGAATAAAATGCACATGTGCCAGTGCAGATAAACAATTGTAAAACTTCTCCATTTCTTTGTGAGTTAGCTTTCCTAATTTATTTTTATGACTGGAAATTTAACTCTAAGCCAAGAGCTTTGATAAAATGGTGAAAAATGGTCTGTACTTATGCAGAGGAAGAAATTTAATTAAAATTGATATTTTAATTTCCTCTGTTTTCTAGTTGTTTGATTCAGATGCTGGTGCCAGAAAAATCCAACAAGTGAAAGACTGTTTTGTGGTTTCTTTACCAGCTAAGGAAGTCTTTTCATACTTTCCTAACTTGCAGACTGTTCCTGTCTGACTCATATAAGGAGTACTATCTGCCCTTGAGTAAGAGTTCTCGGCTCCCAGCAGAAGCACCAGCTGAGTATCTGCTGTGTTTATATGTTGGGGAAGGAATGCGTGGATGTGTGCTCCTGATTTGTTCCTAGGAAGGACTTGCACTCTGGTAGAGAAACAGGACCCAGAAATTTAACATCAATAAAGACATGTCGTGTTCTGCCGAAGCATGACTGGCTCCTGTGCGTAATGTGGGCTGGATGGGGTCAGGGTGGACTGTGGGGAAGCAGGGCTCCCCTGGGAGGATGAGCAGGCCCCTGGTTAGGAGGCTGAGGAGCAGACTTGCTCCAAAACACAACCCTGGATCCACCTTTAGCAAGACAGATCGGAAAACACGTGCTGTGTACCTGCTTTTCCAGTGTGGCCAGATGTGGGCATTTTAACAGCCAGTCACCACACAGTGCCATGTGCTCATAGTTGCTTGTTTTCTTGAATAAAAGATGGCAGAAATTTGAAGGTTGTTTTTGTTTGGAAAGGAGAGAGAGAGGGAGGAAGCCTGGGGAAGACGGGAGGGGGAAGCAGGGAGGGAACGTGACCCTTCACTTTTTGCCTGAATGTGCCCTCAGGGATTTGAAAGTGTTCAAGATGGTGAGCAAGGAAGAACACAGTGTGGAGGCTAAAGTGGAGAGAAGTCACTGAGGACACACACATGAGCAGAGGATTCCGGAGCAGGACTGTGTACGGGGTCAGAGAGTGGAAATTAGGCTTTGCAGGGCACATATGGTATCTGCTGCAACCAGTCACCTCTCTGTAGTCGTATGAATGCAAGCGGTGCACACAGCCATGTCCCAATAAAACTTTATTTACAAAACTAGGCAGCAGGCCATGCTTTGCCAGCCTCTTCTGGAAGAAAATATTAAAAATAAAGGTAGCATCTTGAATGCCACTCTGAGGAAGCTTTTGTTTTATGGCCTCAGAGACGGGAGGATTGCATTGTTATTTCCCTGGAGAACCTAGTTCAAGTGTATAACGTGCCCCTCTTGCCACCACATTCCATCCAAGTCATCATTACATGTTGCCTAGAAAACTAAGCAGTGTCCTCAGGCAGATGCTGAAAAAATAATGCAGTGAGAAGTGCTCTAGGAATTTGCATTTCTGTGCCTTAAGTCAGTAGAGCTTCTGCACGTAGGAAGAAATAGTGTCATGACGCAGGTGGGTTCTGTTGGTGAGGTAGGACAAGCCAGGATAGCATGGCTGGAGGAAATACGTGTGAGTCCGGGAGATTCTGCTAAACTTCATTTGTAAGACCTATGCCTTATAGATGGGGTCATAAACCTGAGAAATACTGGCAGACTAGTCCATAGGGGATAGTTCTACCCTAACACACAGGGACATTTTGAATGTTGTTGAGAATCCAAGGTCCATAGGTTGCCAGAACTAGCAAATAAAAATCAAGAGCACTCAATTAAATTGACATTTCAGATAACAACAACAACAACAAAATTAGGGGCCAGTGTTGTGGTATAGCAAGTAAAGCCACCACTTGTGGCACCGGCACCCCATATGGGCACCAGTTCATGTCCTGACTGCTCCATCCAGCTTCCTGCTAATGGTCTGGGAAAAGCAACAGAAGATGGCCCAGGTTTTTGGGCCCCTGCCACTCATGTGGGAGATCCGAATGATGTTCCAGGCTGCCAGCCATGGTCTGGCTCAGCCCTGGTCCTTGCAGCCACTTGGGGAGTGAACCCACAGATGGAAGATATCTCTCTATCTGTCTCTCTGTCTCTTCCCCACCCCCCATAAGTCTGACTTCCAAATAAATTTTAAAAAAATTCTTTTTAAAACATTAGTATAATTAGGTACCATTGAATCTTTGAAACAAACCCTACTAAAAATTATTTGTTGTTTGTCTGAAATTCAGGCTTAGCTGAGCATCCTGCATTTTGTGTGGCAGTGCTGAGAATGAAGACGAATGATTTCATTTTTCACACTGTATATTGCATCATTATGTCAGTTGATTAGTTATCCTTCACCAAGGTTGTCGTTTAAAAAAAAAATTGTAGGAATCTAATGACAGTTCAATCTCATTAATCCCAGCCTCTCCGATTTAGAATTTTGATTATTTATGCAAGGACCATGCTAAAATGCACTTTATTCTCGTCATGAATGCAGTAAGCCTATTTGTCATTGATAGGAAAAACAAAGCTGAAAGAGAACTATTTATCTCCTTGGGAGACTACAAGTAGTGTAATTACAATGTAATCAGAGGCGATCGTTATTGAGGCTGTGCTTTTCATCTAATAATTACAGATCATTTCTCAACCATTCATTCAAATAAGACAAGACTCTACCAGGCAGAGTCAGGGACAGTCACCTCAGTTCCCATGCCCTCTTTGTGTCCCACCTGCCCCAGTACATGGCATGACACAGTGCATGCCTGTCCCATGCCTGTGGACAGTGTGCACCTGCCAGTCTCTCCTGTTCCATGGTGTTTGTTGTGTTCATCACATAATGCTCACCATTTAGAAGGCCCCCTCTAAATGTTTACTAGTTGAATTAATGAATGAATGCTATCTGCATATGTTAAAATAATCAAGCTGTCTTTGTTTCTACATTTCTTACATTCTTAATTTTAAAAATAATTTGAGCTGGTCCTCTCCCTTGTTCCAAGTTTTAGTATTAAAAGGGAATTTTTGCTAAAGTTAGTTTTCTTGCACAACAGCCATTAAGAGGCTAACACTGAAAATGTGTTTCTCAACTGGCAAGTGTGTTTTCTGAGGAAAGGGGGAGAAGGGTTCTGATAAAATTATACCATGAGCCCCTGCGGGGAGCTGCCCCCCTAGTGTGGGACCACAGGTCTCAACAGCATCCAGCTGCCAGGGAGGTGAGCAGGTTGAGCCTGCAGTCTCCCTTCCCAGCCCCTACTGGCCATGCTCATTTGTGTGTGTGTGTGTGCGCACGTGCACTGGCACATGCATGTACAAGCATGTGCTACCTAACAGCCCCATCAACAACAGACCACATATCCTGCCATTGTCCCATAGGAGTATAACACAGCCTTGCTGTGCAGGGGGCTAGACCATGTAGGTTTGTGTAGGAACACGCACTGTGATTTTCACACAATGACAAAATCACCTAATAACAATTTTCTCAGAAGGTATCCCTTAGCATTAAGTGATGCATGACTGTACGTGTATACACACACACACTTGTACACACACATGCACACATACATAAGCTGAAATCGAAACCTAAATATCTTCCAGAGGGATGAAAGGAGATTCTTTTGACTGCATACAAGTATCAGAAATAAAGAAGACATTATTGACTTGCAACAAGTTTACATCTTTGAAACCACATTTGTATTGTTAGAGATCACTATATGCAAGCATCTCAAAGACCCTTAAGAACTGCCAGTGAATTCTGGAACACCCTGAGGAAAATTAAGGGTGAGTGGTTCCAATGCAGAAAGGGAAATGCCAGAATTTTTATCATCCATTTTTTTTTAAGATTTATTTATTTGAAAGTCAGAGTTACAGAGAGAGAGGGAGAGACACAGAGAGAGCTCCCATCCACTGGTTCATTCCTCAAATGATCACAGCAGCCGGGGCTGGGTCAGGCTTGAAGCCAAGAACCAGAAACTTCATCCAGGTCTCTCACATGGCTGCAGGGGCCCTCGCACTTGAGCCATCTTTGGCTGTTTTCCCAGGCCAGTAGCAGAGAGCTGGATCAGAAGTGGAGCTGCCGGGACTCAAACCCACACTCATATGGGATGCTGGCATTATAGGCAGCGGCTTTACCGGGTGCACGACAGCGCCAACCCCTATCCCCAGTCTTGATTGTCATCTAGCTTTGGGCATGGTTAGGGAAAGTGTGTTCCCAGTTTCCTCCAGCAGAGAGAGAGTTCATAGGAAGCAGGAATCAGGGGTTAACTCTCCTTCTCTCTCTTCCTAATTTTACCCTTATGTCTAAAGTCTTCTTCCTAGCAATCTGTGAGAACCAGAGAGGCTTCCCCGAAAAGACGCCAGGATGGACACAGCTGTGCATGCGGGCTTCCCTTTTCAGCGCGTTGAGTCCACGGTCCCACTCGCCTTTTTGTTCTCCCTTCTCTCGCAGCACCCTGGAAGGGTATTACGTGGACGACGCCCTGCAAGGCCAGGGAGTTTACACATACGAGGACGGAGGCGTTCTGCAGGGCACCTACGTGGACGGAGAGCTGAACGGTCCAGCCCAGGAGTACGACACGGACGGGAGGCTCATCTTCAAGGGGCAATACAAGGACAACATTCGGCATGGAGTATGCTGGATCTATTACCCAGTAAGACTCGGGACAGTTCAACTTTGCTACAAAGTGCACACTTTGAGACAATACATTGATTCTTCATAGTAAAGAGTATGATGCATTCTAAGCGTCCCCAAAGCTGAGGGCTGAGGCCGGGAGTTGATGAGGCTAGCTCTGCTGCTGGCATCCACTGTCCACTCGGATCCCTGGTCCTTGGGTCTACTCTTGATTCTTTTTCAGTATTGTTTTCTAGGATGATTTAGTCATGATTTGGACAAATTGTTTTTTTTATACCATGAATATAGTAAAAAAAAAAAAAAATGCATTGCTTTTCATTCCCTGGCCTACAGAAAGAGATGGTAGAATATTTCATCGTTGCTATGAATTTTATTCTGTTTCTTATATGTAAAAATGAATCCTGCAACTTACAATCTTTTTGGCATTATTACAGTGTTGCTGCTTGATTTTTATGATCCTGCTCAGTATATTTTAAGGTTTGTAGAGCTTAAATTGTGGTGATTAAAATGAACTTGCCTCTGAGTGTTTGATAGCACTTTATGATATTTATGGAGTTTATTAGAGCGAAAAGATATGGTAAAACTCATGGGTGGGAACTAATGCACTCATTTTTGTTTGCATTTCAAATATCCCATCTGTTGTTAGTGAATTTCCAGAAAATGTTTCAGAAAAATAGACCTGAGGAAATATTTTATTTAATATTTTATTTCAGCTAGAAGTTAAGTCAGAATACATTTTTGCTTATTCTGAACCTATCTGCTCATGATTTTAAAATGTTCATAAAAACAAATTATTTGTAATATGGTTTATAAGAATAGCAGCCCTAGCTAAATTTACTCACACATAATTGGTCTTAAATAAATCATACTCTAGGAAAAGAACATCGTAAAACTTTTTCTAAGAATTGGGGAAGCATTTCCATATGGTCTTGGTAGGATCTGGGATGGATCAAAAGCCGCTGGAGTTCCTACCTAGAAGGAACTAGCAAACAGGAGGTCAGGAAGCTGCAGGTTCTTGTGGAAGCCCGAGACTGCACCATGAACACCTTGCTGCCAGGTGCTGGGGGCAGCCGATATGGCAGGGAAAGAGGCAAACTGCAGGTGGCCAGTGAAGTCCTTGGATGAGATCCAAGATGTGATAAGATTGGTGAGCAAATTAACCTCGCTGAACATGCAGCTCCATTTTGGCCACTAGCCTTCTTTTAAGAAAAAAAAAAGTTATTTATTTTACGTTTATTTGAAAGGCGGGGGTGGGAGTAGGGATTGGGGAGAGAGAGAGATCTTCCATCTGTGGTTCACTCCCCATATGCTCATAACATCCAGGGCTGGGCCAGGCTGAAACCAGGAGCTGGCAACTCAGGGAGGGTCTCCCATGTTGGGGGCAGGGACCCAGGTACTTGAGCCATCACCTGCTGCCTCCCAGGGTGTACATGGGCAGGAAGTTAGATCAGAAGTACAGAGTAGGGGCGGTGCTGTGGCACAGCAGGTTAAAGCCCTGGCCTGCAGTGCCAGCATCCCATATGGGCGCCAGTTCAAGTCATCCCATATGGGCGCTGGTTTGAGTCTCAGCTGCTCCTCTTCCGATCCAGCTCTCTGCTATGGCCTGGGAAAGCAGTAGAAGATGGCCCAAGTCCTTGGGCCCCTGCACCTATGTAGGAGACCAGGAAGAAGCTCCAGGCTCCTGGGTTCAGATCAGCTCAGCTTTGTTCATTGCGGGCAACTGGGGAGTGAAGGAAGACCTTTCTCTCTCTGGCTGTACCTCTCTCTGTAATTCTGTCTTTCAAATAAATAAGTCTTTTTTAAAATTTTTTAAAAAGAAGTACAGAGTAGCCAGGTGCCCAAGCAACAACTTAACTGCTTTATCAACTGTCCACTCCTGTTAGCCTTCATTCTTTTTTTAACTACCAAGAGAAGATTCTGCTTTTGGAAGGAAGCACTGGGGAGTTGTAAGCTTTAAGCTTGATTTGGTGGATAGCACTTGCTTCATGGCTGGTGTCCATTGGCAGTTCAGAAAGATGACCACACTCCCTACACTCTGGATTCTGAATAAGTTGAGAAACACTAGACACTAGTGTCAGAGAGCAAGTTGCCAGTTTTATTGTGGTAGTGGTGGCTTGAGATACATGGCATGAACCCAAAACCAGAATGGGCTGCCACCCCGTCCCCTCTGAAATGAATAGATGGGCCAGTATCAGATAGAGTCCCTAGATAGCTGTGGGTTCCCCCCAGGGGCAGGGGACCTGCCTCAGGCAGCTCCCCAAGAGAGGGCAGGGATGGAGGGGCTGTAAGGTTAGCCTGCAGGCACTGCTGGTTCCCAGGACCTGCGAGAGCGTGAGCAGAAAATGAGACGGACACATGGCAGTAGCCTTACCCTCTAACCAGCAGCAGGCAGAGCCATGGGTGTCAGATGCTCCTTCTCAGGATGAAGGAGTCCAGGGGAGCCCAACGAGCAGAGCAGAGACTGTCCTGCCTCCCCAGAGCTACTGGGCACTGCAGATGTGCCCGTTTTTGTGATGTGCAGCCAAAGCAGGAATGAGGGAAGGGGAAACAATGACTCTCCCTACAGCATTTATAAGCTCACTCTAAGGATAGCTTACTTCTTTCAAAAAGAAGCTGTGATATAAAGTTTTTAATTGAAAATTCATAACTCCTTTTGGAAAGAAAAAGGATTTCGGCTTTATTTTTCTGGAAAAAGAAGGCACTTCCTCCAAATGCCAACGTGTGAAGGAGCGGAGTATGAGGCCCTAGGAAGACAGACTTCTGCTTGAAGGAACCAGTTTGAATCGATGGCTCACTTACATTAATTACAGCGTAAAGGAAGCACACACGCTCCAACTCGCTTCAGCTCAATAAGCAACACTAAGAACCCGAAGGCAGACCGTGCCGGGAGCATCATCCTCATTTATGCAGGGTTACTGAGAATTAACTCAGGGAGGAGAAAGCCATGAATATATCCTGATGCCCTTTCAGTCCGTGAAAAATTCTTCCAAACATCTTCCTTTCTATAGAAGTGTGGTGATACGTTTTTCAACATGTAGGATCTTTTTCCTTCAAAAAGCAATTAGACTATGGGAAGCTATAGGAATCATGAACATGATGTTACTTATTCCTGCTCTCTCTCAATTAGCCGCCTTTGAGACCCCTCCAAAGTAATCCTACAGGACTTTGACTAGCTAACTGATCCTAGATCCTTGAGCTGGGGAAATCAATTGAGCTTTTGAGAGGACATCGTGGCATTACTATTGTTAGACCAAACCCACGATGTTTTGGATTTTCGAAGCTATCCTGTAAGGACCTTCTGAATAAGGGTGGGGCTGGGGGGAGGAAACATCGCTGGCATCCCAAATTAAATTATTCAGTACTTTTTTTGGCATCCCAGTTCAATTCAAAAAGTACGAATGGAGTGCCAAATGTATCCCTAGCACTGACCAGGATACAGAAGCAACTGATGGTCTCTGCTCTCTCATACTCAGAGCCTAGGGAATGAAACATACAAAAGAGTTAAAAAATGAAGCAAAGCTGACCCCTCTCCTGGAAGGGGCAAAAGGAAGCAGTAAAGAGTGGGAAGAAAGAAGTGATGTGGAAGGGAGTTCAGTTTAGTTGCACTTTTTTTTTTTTCAAAACTACCTTTCCTTCAAACTCTATAAAGATTCAGAGAAGCAGTGTCCACAAGTCCTTTTGGCCATCTCTTAGAAAATGCAGGCAACGCTATCTTTACTCATGTACACAAAAAACTCTTCAGTTCAAATTGACCTAAAAGATTTCCTTAGTAGATTGCAAATCCAAAATAATGTTGCGAAGTGGGAGCAAATGAATACGGGCAGCCGAGAGTAGCAGTTACTGTTTCTTGCATAACAAACCAACCAGAGAGCTTATCCAAGATCATAAAGCACAGCCTGTCTCTTATTCTCCAAATCAGGTGCACAAGCCCCTGTGTCTAGAACTTTCTAGCAGTGTGTGTCAGGTTGGGGTCGGGGTTGGGGGCGTAGGTTGAGAAGATACGTGTCATGTGGTTAGATCTGTAGCAACTCACCATCATTTGCTCTCACTTCTCCAAGTTACTTCGGATTTCGCACGTGAAAAGATCAAGGTTGTCAACAGCTGTAACAGTGGTCACATTAACAGTGGGAGTGCAGAAGAGAATGGTCCTGGGCTCGTGTCCGGAGATGAATACTATATGTAATATTGTCTGGTTTTTGGCTTCTGCCACCAGGACGGAGGCAGCCTTGTGGGAGAAGTAAATGAAGATGGGGAAATGACGGGCGAGAAGATAGCCTACGTGTACCCTGATGAGAGGACCGCACTCTACGGGAAGTTCATTGACGGAGAGATGATAGAAGGAAAACTGGCCACGCTTGTGTCCACTGAAGAAGGCAGACCTCACTTCGAGCTCATGCCTGGAAGTAAGTCCGCGGGGCTCTGATGCCAAAGCAGGCTGCCAGCACTTGACAGACGTTCCGTTTCTCCTCGGGGTGGTTCGCTTTAGTGCTGTCGGAGGCAGGGAGTCAGCTTTGGCTGCAGAACAGGCTCCTCAACAGGTTTCCGGCAGCAAACGCAGCCTTGGCCGAACTCGAGACTCCTGGTCAGGTTTGTGTGTGCTCTGAAGGGACAGTGGCAGTCTGGGGCAGGGCTTCTCAGGGTGGATCACAGAAGTGTCAGAGCTAACGCAGGTGCCTGTGATGCCTTTTAAAGCCTCCCCTGGGAACTGACACTATGTCACTTTCACCCCCTTCCCGTGGGTCTGAGCAAGTCCAGTGGCCGACCCAGCCGAACGCTGGTGAGGCAGGCCAAGTCCTCTATGCACTTCAGTAGATGTTGAAAAGTCACGTGACAAGGGGCGCAGATACGTGATTCTAGCAATGGGAAGGAGTAAAGAAAGAACCACAACAATTTAGTCAATTGCAAATTGCTATTTCTCTAAAAGACCTGAACTGTGATTTGATGCTACTGAAGAATCAAGCCAGATAGGTCTTCCAATTGGTACAAACTGCAAAGCTGACTCAACCTGAGCTCTACCTGGAAAAAAAAAAAATGCATGCTCGTACCCCTGCCCTCTCGGTGCCCAGGTCTTGCTTGGAGCACATACTCCACACATACATGAACCCAGCTGAATCCATACTGGGGGAAAATCCTGTTTCCTCTTAGAGGCACAACATGACACAGCGAAACATTTTCCTGAGTCTACAGTGGCTTACTGTAGAAAGTCAGGAAAATTTTTTAAAAAATGAAAATTTTGCATTCCAAGTGGCACAGCAAAAGAAAGCTGTATGACTTGGTCTGAGTCCTTGCAAACCATTTATGACCCAGATTAGATTACAAGGAGAAAGAAGTGGAAAAGGTAACAAATCTATCATCTTCTAGGCTTAAGGAATATTTAGCAACTTGGAATCTGAAGGAGAATCTCCAAAGGAAGAGTGTCCAAAAATGGGAAAGCTAGCATTGTATTTAGCTGCAATTTCAGTTGCTTTAAATGTCTCAGGTTTTTTTCTTTTTTCCAAGTTAGAAATTGAGGCAGTCCAAATGCAATGTGGGTTTCTGGATTGGATCCTGGAACAGAAAAAGGACGTTAGTGGAAAAAGTGGTGAAATCTGAATAAAGTCTGGAGTTTGGTTCATAGTAATGTCTCTGTTGGTTTCTTAATTTTGACAAATGTATCATGGGAATGTACGAACTTAACACTGGGAGAAACAGCAAGGACTCTCTGTACTATCCTTGCAACTTTTCTGTATATTTTAAATTATTCCAAGATGAAAAGCTTATTTTTAAAAAGGAAACAGTAATCTTTGAACTACAGATTCTAATGCCTGTGCTCTTGACATCTGCTGTGAAAGGAGACAGCGTTACAGTGTTTAGAAACAAGGTGACTTGGGATGGGGAGGAACCCAGCTGGTGATGCCAATTTTAAAACTTCAGAAGTGACAGCATGTTTAGTGCCAAGAGCCTGAACCTAAGAGTCGCCTAATCAGAGTCCCAGCTCTCTAACATTTACTGTGTTATAGTCTTGAGCAAGTTATTTATTCTTTTTTAAAAAATATTTATTTTATTTATTTGAAAGACAGAGTTACAGAGAGAGGTAGAGACAGAGAGAGAGGTCTTCCATTCACTGGTTCACTCTGCAGATGGCCACAATGGCCGGAGCTACGCCAATCTGAAGCCAGGAGCCAGGAGCTTCCTCTGGGTCTCCCACATGGGTGCAGGGACCCAAGGACTTGGGCCATCTTCTATTGCTATCCCAGGCCATAGCAGAGAACTGGATTGGAAGAGGAGCAGCTGGGACTAGAACTGGCGCCCATATGGGATGCCGGCGCTTCAGGCCAAGGCGTTTACCCACTGTGCCACAGTACCAGCCCCTCCAATTACTTTTCTTATAACTCCTGGTTGCAAATAGAAAACACCCTGTTCACTGTCATTTAAGACCAAAAAAAAAGAGAGAGAGAGAATTTCTTGGCAGGACTCTAGCAGGTCTTGGTAATTTTAAGGAAACTTCGCACAGCTTAGCATCAAAAGGGTCAGGAGCCTTGCTGCTGTGGGTAACCCTGAAGAAGCATGGTGTAGGACTAGTTCCGCCCCAGTCCTCCCTCCCACTGATCAGCCAGGGAATGAGGGTCCCACAGGAGTCATGTGGCCATCAGGACTGGTGGTTGGGAGAGGAGGAAGACTATGTAACTAGCTCACGTAAAGCACAGCCCACCTCCGCCCGGCTTCTCCTCCCAGCCCTTTCTCTTGGTGCTTGCGGAACAGCCAACTGCATCTAGTTCTCTGCTTACGTCAGCAGATTTTCTCACTTAAGCTTCAGGGTGGAATTTCTTCTCACCTCTTCATTCGCCTAGGCAGGAACTCCTTTCGCTGGCCCACCCCTGCTCCATCTTGAAGGCTCAGCTCCCCTCCAAGACTTGGCGTTGGCCAAGAGAAGGAATAGATCTAGTCAAAAGCCCAGAACAAAGCCCTGGACACAGGAAAGGAGCAGAAGCAAAGGATGTGTCCTGTGCACGTGCCAGGGGGTAGAGTGGAGGTCAGCACACACTGGAAAGAGAGCACCCATCTGCGGCTCCTGTGCGTCCTTGCTTGGTCCCTGACAGCCCTGGGGCACACAGCACGGCTCTGATGAGAGTGGTCATCTCAGGAAGTACGTGGGGTTCCTAGGAGAGTCTCCACACGATGGATCAGAGAGTCCACACAACAGTTGGGTTGTTAAAAAGGTTTTTAGAAACAAATTCACAGGGCTGGCACTGTGGCATAGCAGGTTAAAGCCATGGCCTGCGGAGCCAGCATCCCATATGGGCACTAGTTCGAGTCCCGGCTGCTCCTCTTCCAATCCAGCTCTCTGCTATGGCCTGGGAAAGCAGTAGAAGATGGCCCAAGTCCTTGGGCCCCTGTACCCATGTGGGAGGCCCAGAGGAAGCTCCTGGTTCCTGGCTTCCAATCAGCCCAGCTTTGGCCATTGTGGCCATTTGGGTAGTGAATCAGTGGATGGAAGACCTCTCTCTCTCTCTCTCTCTCTTTCCCTCTTTCTCTCTCTCTCTCTCTCTCTGCCTCTCTGTAACTCCGCCTTTCAAATAATAAATAAATAAATCTTAAAGCACACACATTCACACGAAATTCTGTACGTGGACTGTGTGCATGTCTGTTACTGATTTGCTCTTAGAATTGTGCCTCATCTATCTCTGCCCTGCCTTTAGTGCAGCGGTGTCTGCCCCCTGCAGACTTCTGTCTGGACTGGATCACAAAGAGTCCTGTGGTCTCGCACAAAGAGAGGGAAGGGAGCAGCGTGAAGCCCTCATTGTGTCAGGCAGTGCCTTCCACAGTGGCCCTGTCACCTCCTGGTTCCATCTCCCACCAGGAAGGTGCACTGTAGCTCCAACCACGCCCGCTCTGGAGGCGTGGGCACATGCTTCCTCCTTTGGTCTTTGGCTTAGGGTGGCACCTTTGGGCTCCTGCCTCTTTCTGTCCAACTCCTTGGTTCTTCTGTTCCCTGTACAACCCCATCAAATCCTGTCTTTTGAAATGCATGGACTGTTACCTAGTTAGACCCTAGGGTTGTTTTCTAACTTTCAATTTGAAGCATTAATTTGGGTTTGGGTTGTTAAAAAACAAACAAAAAACCCAGAAACAGGAACTGGAGACCCCTGAGGGACTGATTAGTAGAGTTATCAGTGAGGCCTTAGCGCACCCAATGCTTGACTTTGCAGGAGCGAGTCTTCTAATTGCCGAGTTCAGCTCCCTCTTTGTTAGCCTTCAGAGCACTGGATGTCTTGGTGGTGCTTGGTGAGGATTCTCTAGGGCTAATTCTTTGAGGAGAGCCAATGGTTATTCTAAGACAGCTGTGTACCTCAGTTTCGGGAATAAATTACTCACTGGCTCTGGCACCACTTTCATAGGAGTGTGACGACTTCATTAATGCGTTAGCAAAGGCAGTGCTGCCCTTAGTTCTAGCAAGGCTGAACATCTGTTCTGAGTGCTAGGGACTCCTGCCTGGGCTCAGTTGTTGAATTCTGCAGACCATAAAAAAAAAAAAAAAAAATTTAAATGCATTACCCAATTTGATCTGACCAAAGAGATCTCAAAATTTCATGATAAAGCCTTTTCTTGATTAAAAATGTTAAGTACCCAAGCATCTTTCAAATCAGTTGAGTCAAGAAAACCCAAAAGCAAATGGAGATTTTAAGAGATATGGCTGGCCGGCGCCGTGGCTCAACAGGCTAATCCTCCACCTTGCGGCACCGGCACACCGGGTTCTAGTCCCGGTCGGGGCGCCGGATTCTGTCCCAGTTGCCCCTCTTCCAGGCCAGCTCTCTGCTATGGCCCGGGAAGGCAGTGGAGGACGGCCCAAGTCCTTGGGCCCTGCACCCCATGGGAGACCAGGAGAAGCACCTGGCTCCCGCCTCCGGATCAGCGTGGTGCGCCGGCTGCAGCGCGCCGGCCGCGGCGGCCATTGGAGGGTGAACCAACGGCAAAAGGAAGACCTTTCTCTCTGTCTCTCTCTCTCACTGTCCACTCTGCCTGTCAAAAATTTTTTAAAAATAAAAAAAAGAGAGAGAGAGATGGCTGATGGCTATTCATTAAGACCTAAAAATAAAACCCAAGAGTGGCTCTGAAAGCTAGTCGCTTAAGTTGAAGAATTTCATTCTGCTTGGTATGACTTGAATGACATTTTTCATTACTTAGCTCTTTTTTCTCTCAGGGATAGATAAAACGCTTTCACTGCCCTGTGCACTTGGACTGACATTGTTGTTTGTTTTCAGGCTCCGTGTACCACTTCGACAAGTCCACTTCTTCCTGCATCTCCAGCAACGCTCTGCTTCCAGACCCTTATGAATCAGAGAGGTACTTTCCTCCTTGTGCTTTTCACCATTTGTGTGAGGTGAAATCACCCCAGTCATGGGAACTAGCCTACCTCTGGGGCTCTCCTGCCCAGACCAAGCTCCTTGCAAACGTGCCTTTTTCCTCTGCAAGGCCTCCAAATAAATACGCACACAGTCTGAGGAGAGCCATCTTGCTTCCATGCAGAATCTGTCTCTGTGGCAGGATTTCTCCACCTGTCCAGCACAGCCCAGCCCAAGTAGCAGTCCCGGGAGGCAAGCCTGGCTGGGAAGACATGTGGCCCTGCCACGCCCTGTCCACGTGCGCCTTTGATGTGGGTTAGGGTGCTTCAATTTTTCCCTCCAGGTCCTTGCTTCCCAGAGACAAGCATTGCGAGTACAGACATGTATAAGATACAAAAAATAGGAGCAAAATGTATTCCAAAGGCGAGAAAGTGAACACACATGTAAGCGTGGGTTATCGCCCATAGAGATAGACCCATCGTGACCACCAGCACCTCCAGCCCTGGTCTGTGGAGAGAGAGAGAGAGAGAGAGAGAGAGACTGACCTGTCAGTTGATGGCCTCTTTTAAGAGGGAGGGGGTGGTGCCTCTACAGGCATGAAGCCACCTAGGAATTATATGGCACCTCCTCAAGTTCCACCTGGGAGCTTAATGTCCATATTTTTATGGTATCCTCCCTTTAGGCCCGGATGAAGCAGATGCAACCCTGGAACTTGTTTGACAAGGTGGAGGATAGCATTACAAATGGGGGCTTCTGACTTCCAGCTCAGCAGACCTAAATGAACTTCCTGCCCACCCTGTGTCACCCTCCTTAGGGCTCCAGGGCTGCAGTTTATGCAGCAGTCCCTCTGTCCCCTGGGGAGCACGTCACACTCACTTATGCTGTCCCCTACACATCCAGAGCCCTCCTTATCTTCCACGCCCAGCAGAGGGGTCTGGAACCCAAGATAATTTCTTTATCCACTTAAAAAGGACAGGAGTGAAACAAAGGAGGTGTGAGATACATAAAGATCCCAGCTTATAAAGGACACATTTCCGATTCTGGACGCTCACTCCCAGAGTGTCCAGCCCACGCCATTTCCTCTCATGCCTACGGCACAGCTGAGGTCCCGCTCCCCATGGCTGTTTTCTGCTACCCTGCCTGGGTAGCACTGGGTCTGTTTATAGTAAAGAACTCTCCAAGGTGGGTTTTCTCTCGACTTTGCTCTTTGTAATAAGCACGTATTGCCTCCCATCCCGTTTCTATTTCTATTACCATCTCAGAAATAGGGCTCTTCCCTTGTTTCACTAACAGGGCTGACTCTACAATGTGGCCTCTTTTCTGGACATGAGACTCTGGCCCAGTTACAGAGGGATGTCTGGTCTCTTTGTTAGCCTCAAACAACACAGTCCATAGTTGCATGTGTCCATCTTTCGTGTTATCATTGTTGTGATGACGCTGCCTAACGGTATCTTGCTAACCACTGCTGCTTTACAAAAGCAAACATTTTCTTTTATGCTCCTGGTCCTGTGGGTTGGCTGGAGTTCAGCCTCTTTTGACTGGGACCAACTAGGCTCGGCTGGATTGGGCTGGACTCCAGGCTTCCAGTTGGGTTCAGGTCTGTTTCACATGTCTTCATTCCAAGATTCCAGCTACAGGAGCCGCTGTCCCCTTGGGCATGTTCTCCTCCTGGAGACAGTGAGAACTCTGGGGGTGGGCACAGTGGGGCTGGCAGAGACCTGCCTCGCCTCTCAACACCAGACACACAGCATGCAGTCACTTCCGCTGGGCTCCACTGGGGAGCAGGCAGGAAATCAGAAGGGCAGGGATGCAACCCCCACCACCACCACCACCACCAAGATTGCATGGTGCAGGGGCAGGATGTCCTAGGAGTCTCCCAAAAGTTCATGAAGAATTCGTATTATGAAAAAGCTATGTGAGGGGATCAAAAATGTTCCACCAAAATAAACTTATCTTTTAATGCTATTTTTCCACAAATGTTTTGAAGTTCCTTCCTATACTTCTGTCACAGGGAAAGTAGAGCGCTGGAAGCAATAATTCAATCTTTCATTTCATAAAATAAGCCTAAGGTCCATGTAACAAAAATTCTATGTCCAGTTCCTGCCAGGTGCCGGGACATCTACTGTCTTAATAAATTCAGTTCCATAATTGTGAATGCTGTTTCCTCTTATAAATCAGTGGTTTTCCTGGACAAGGGCACACAGTAAATATTTTGGGTGTTTTAGGCCATCTGATTTCTGTTGTAATTACTCCGCTCTGCCTTTGTGGCGCTAAAGCAGTCGTATACAATGCTAAACAAATAGATATGGCTGTGTTCTAATAAAACTTTATTTACAAAAAGAAGCAACAGCTGCATTTGACCCTCGGGTTATAAATAACATCTGTTGTTGGTAGATTTCTGAATGTGAGCCATTCTAACCCGGGTGAGGTGAAACCTCATTGTGGTTTTGATTTGCATTTCCCTGATTGCTAGTGATCCTGCACATTTTTTATGTGTCTGTTGGCCATTTGGATTTCCTCTTTCGAAAAATGTCTATTGAGGTCCTTGGCCCGTCTCTTAAGTGGGTTGTTTGTTTTGATGTCGTGGAGTTTCTTGATCTCTTTGTAGTTTCTGGTTATTAACCTTTATCTGTTGCATAGTTTGCAAATATTTTTTCCCATTCTGTCGGTTGCCTCTTCACTTTCCTGACTGTTTCTTTTGCAGTACAGAAACTTCTCAATTTGATGCAAATTTTCATTTATCTTAATAACTGTCATTCTTTCATGTCAAAGATTCATCTTGAGGTTTAATTAAAACAGTCTTTCCCTCCTAGCTGGCACTGACAAACTTGAATATAGTTTTAATGAATATTGGAAAGTTCTTTTACTTATCCAGTAAGACCATGAAAATTGTCAGTAACTAAAAAGAGAAAATTCAACCAAGAAAAAAGAGACCCCCTTGTGTCAAGCGCCAGGCAGTTTTATGAATATGCAATAATTTTATTGGCAAATTTTGAACACCACTCCTAAAAGAGACACAACTGCCACTTCTTCCATTCCCAGTGCTAAAACTTTATAATTTTACTTCCTTCCTTCTTTGTTGGATTATTATAAGCTGACATTTTGGCTTCGGTAGCCACAATGCTCTTTGTTGGTCGATGTAAAAAGTGACTTATCAAACTAGAAAGTCATTATTCAATCCTCTTTTTCTCTGTAGGGTTTATGTTGCAGAATCTCTCATTTCCAGTGCCGGGGAAGGACTGTTTTCGAAGGTGGCAGTGGGCCCCAATACCGCCATGTCTTTTTATAATGGAGTCCGAATTACACACCAAGAGGTGAGAGGGTGGGAGAGGAAGCTGACGAGATTGGCTGAGGGCTTTGTGCCAGATAGCACTCTTTACTTTCATATTCACCAGAAATATTAAGGAACAAACGGATTGGCATTTCTATAAAATTGATTGGATAGTTTCCTCTTTTTTTTTTTTTTCTTTTTGAGGCTTAATATTTTTTTACAAGTTCCATTGCTGTTTTATAGAAAGTGTGATGATGCCATAAATCAGGCAATAATTGCTTTGCACTGGACCATACCCAGTGTCCGAAAAGAATCAAGCTCCAGTCAGACCGTGTCATAATTAATCTATGACCTTGGGCAGGGTGCTGTGTAGGGGAAGCCCCTGCTTCTGATTGTGTGAGTCCACCCACTAGCCTACATCTTGTCAGGAGTAAGGGGTTCTAGTGCCAAAAAAAAAAAAAAAAGACTGAAATCAGGAAATTAAAGTCATACAAGCCTTGATACTATGTCCAACATATATGTGTTTTGGTTTTGTTTCTTTGCCTCCTAAGAGTCTGCTTAAAGGCAAAGTTCAGCTGGGGAGCCTCACCCTTATCTCACTTGGAGGAGTTCGGGACTTAAGCTTGTATCTGGCACCCACATTGATGCCCTCGCCTTTGCACCTATTCCTATGCCACCAGGAAGGGAAATGCCCTGCGATAGTCACATTATTCTACATTCAGAGCAATTGCACAGCAAAAGATGGTGCTTTACTCAAACTGGGCTGTGGCCAGGTAGATGGGGTCCCTATGGAACAATCCAGAAAGTCCCCGAAGTTCAGCCTCTGAAAGTAGTTCTTGGAGTTCTGTGTGCACGCTGGGTATCAGCCACCTCTGCACACTTACTCCCTTTGAATAAATTTGCTTTTGGCTGGGAAAATAAAAAAGAAAGTGAGTAACTCTGAGATAATGCTATGATACAGGATTAGTGTCCCTTATCTGAAATGCCTGGGACCAGAAGTGTTCTAGGTTTCAGAATATTCCCATATACATATGAGGTGTCTTGGGGTAGGGCGCAGGTCCAAACAGCAAATTCATGTATGCTTCATATACACCTTACACACTTGCCTGAAGGTGTTTTATATAACATCTTTAGTGCACCCACTCTTTGCAACCTGTCACATGCGGTGAGGTGTGGAATTTTCCATTTGTGGCACTGTGTTAGCACTAAACAGTTTAGCATTTGGGAATATTTTAGATTTAAGGTTAGGGATGCTCAGCCTGAGTTTGTTTATTTAAATATTTTACAGAAAGGAAACAGAAGCTTAAAGAGGTTAAGCAACTTGGCCAAGGTCACAAAATCCAGTATCAAAAAGTACAGGCGCTCCCTATGTGGTATTATAAAGATGAATGAAACTCCCTCCCTGCCCTCATGAAATTTAGATTCTGTTGAGGAGATAGGAAAAATTCATTAACTGTCTTGATCCATTTTGCATTGCTAGCAACAACAACAACAAACCACTGAGGCTCGGTAATTTACAAAGTAAAGAGGCTTGTTTGGCTTGTGATTCTGGTGGCTAAAGGGGGCTGAACAACGTGGTGCCTATATCCTGGTGATAGACTCTAGGCTGCACCACTCGTGATAGAGAAATGGAAAGAGAACCAATCACACACCAAAGGAGGCTCCCCTTTAACAACCATTCTCACCAGAACTAGCCTGGGTCTGCATGTCTTCCGAGAGCAGACCACCGCAGGGCCCATTTAGACCTTACTTCTTAAAGTTCCCAACACCTCTGAACCCTCCAGGGAACCAACACATCCAAACCAAAGCAACAGCCATTAACAGTGTATGAGCCCAAGGGTCCCGTCCTGACATGACGTGGCCAGGCTGGAATCGTAAGATCCATGAGGATTCTGTTCACTCTTGACAACTGCTGGGTTGGATCCTGGTACCTAGAACAACATCTGACACACAGTCGTCACTCAGTGAACGCCCACTGAGTAACTGTCATATACAGATAAAGGCATGGTTGTGATGGAGAGGCAGGAGGGATGGTCCGCCTCCAAGAGAGAGCAGTCCTGTACGAAAATGCAGTCCTGTTGGCTCCCGGAGGCTGTTGGGCCGGCATGCCCAGGTCCTGGGGGTGCTGGCTGGGAGTACTTTGGAGAGGGAAATCCTCATGGTTGCCCTGCAGGTGGCAAATCCTGTTGTAGGTAGGAGAGTACACTGGTCCTCGTCGGGTCTGTCTGCTGGTCACGCTGATGGCCCTCCTGGGGCACAGGTGCAGGACGTCCTTGCAGCCCCTTTGTTCCTGGTTCCACTTTGCCTCTTCTTTTGCCTCATTTTATTTGCCTGTTTTTCGTTTGTTTGCACATTTTTGCTGGGCCCCCCCCCCCATGGAGGGGCCTCCTCCCTATCCATGGAGATGCTCATAGCTTCTTCAGCCACTCCAAGCTGGGGCCTGGGGTGTTCCTGGGCATGGCTGGGCACAGCAGAAATACTCCCAGCACCCCCAGAGGGGCCCTGGGGAGCTGCAGGATGTGGCCTAGTTGTTCACGAAGGCAAACTCAGCATTGGGGCTGGGGGGTGGGGGCAGAATTATAGCAAGGTCCCTCCTGGTGAGGGACATCACCACAACGGCTCCTCAGCCAGGCATTCAGGAAAGAACAGTGGCAAGTGGCCTTTGTCTACTTTTTAAGATTTTATTTATTTATTTATTTATTTATTTATTTGAAAGGCAGAGTTACAGAGAGGCAGAGAGAGAGAGAGAGAGGGGTCTTCCATCCATTGGTTCACTCCCCAGTGGCTGCAATGACTGGAGCTGTGCAGATCTGAAGCCAGGAGCCAGGAGCTTCTTCCGGGTCTCCCACATGGGTGCAGAGGCCCAAGGACGTGGGCCATCTTCCACTGCTTTCCCAGGCCATAACAGAGAGCTGGATTGGAAGAGGAGCAGCTGAGACTCGAACTGGCGCCCATATGGGATGCTGGCATTGCGGGTGGCGGTTTTACCCACTACGGCATAGCACTGGCCGGCCCCTCGTCTACTTTTAAGTCAGCTTATCTGGTTATACTTTTGACTGTCTTTATAAGGGACATAAAATGTCAATCAATAGTAAACTGAGGGGGCTGGCGCTGTGGCGCAGTGGGTTAACGCCCTGGCCTGAAGCGCCAGCATCCCATATGGGCACCGGTTCTAGTCCCACCTGCTCCTCTTCTGATCCAGCTCTCTGCTATGGCCTGGGAAAACAGTAGAAGGTGGCCCACGTCCTTGGGCCCCTGCACCCGCGTGGGAGACCCAGAAGACTCCTGGCTTCAGATTGATGCATCTCCGGCCGTTGCGGCCAATTGGGGAGTGAACCATTGGATGGAAAACCTCTCTCTCTCTCTCTCTGCCTCTCCTCCTCTCTATGTATAACTCTGACTTTCAAATAAATAAATAAATCTTTAAAAAAAAAATAGTAAACTGAGCTGCTGAGCGGCCCACATATGTCATTTGCACCATCATTGTGTGGAGAAATGCATTAATTTTTTAAAATTTATTTTATTTACTTATTTGAAAGGCAGAGTTAGAAAAAGAGAGGGAGAGACAGAAAAAGAGAGATCTTCCATCCACTGGCTCACTCCCCAAATGGATGCAATTGTCCAGGCTGGTCCAAACGGAAGCCAGGAGCCAAGAACTCTGTCCAGGTCTCCCGTGTAGGTGGCACAGGCTTAAGCAGTTGGGCCATCTTCCACTGCTTTCCCATGTGCGGTAGCAGGGAGCTGGATCAAAAGTGGAGCAGCTAGGACTTGAACCAGAGCCCATGTGGGATGCGGGCACCACAGGAGGAGGCTTTACCTGCTGCAGCACAACACCAGCCCACATTAAGTTTTTTCATGTCTTTGACACTAAGATTACGAAGTTGAAGGACATACAAGTTAGTGTCTCCAGTGTTTTTGAGCCCCTGGGAGGAGGGGCCTCTTGGACACTTGCTGTCTTCCTTTCTGCAGGTTGACAGCAGGGACTGGGCCCTTAATGGGAACACCCTCTCCCTCGATGAAGAAACGGTCATTGATGTGCCTGAGCCCTATAACCACGTATCCAAGTACTGTGCCTCCTTGGGACACAAGGCGAATCACTCCTTCACTCCAAACTGCATCTATGATATGTAAGTATGACGCCAGCATGGGGGTGGCTCTGGGGCCTCAGGGCCCTGAGGGGTGGGGGGTGTGGAAAAGATGTCTCCTGCCCCATCAGAACAACCGAGCATCCTCTGCCTCAGGCCACAGGGTGCTGATTCGAAGCTCAGAACCCAAACAGCCCCATTTTGCAGCCTTGGCAAGCTAAGAAACGCAAAGGGCTTCAAAGGGGAGAAATGCTATGGAAATTCCATACTGAGTGGCTGCTGTCTTTTTGGCTGCCTTCTTTGTCCATCAGCTTTCTCATTCTGGAAAATTAAGCATAGTGTTATTGGGAAGAATGGTAAAGCTCCAAGTTATTCTGCTCCTGGAGACAATTACAGAACTCTTTCATGATGTGAAAGCAGGAAGGAAAATCAAACCTAAGCCCAGGGCATGAGGTCTCAGTGTTGGAAGAGACCAGTCAAATCCGAGTCCCTGCTAGTTGATAACAAAACAGAATGGCGCATGCCGCAGTATATATGAGACCTGAAACATTACTCACGGCGAAAGGATCCAGCTGCAGAGGGGCACTTGTTGTGTGACTCCGTTTATAGGAAATGTCCACAATAGGACATCTGCAGAGAGTGTAGATTCGTGCTTTCCTAGCACTGGAAGGGGGGCGATGAGAGGTGTCTGTTGGTGGGTAGAGGGTTTCGCTTTGGGGGGATTAGACTGTTGTAAGATTAGATCATGGGGATGATGGCACAACTGTTGAATATTTAAGCACCATACTCTTGTCCATTTCACAAAGGTGAATGTATGATGTGTGACTTATATCTTAAGGCGGTCGTTAAAAATATTAATAATCTGACTCCTACCCTCTGTTGGAGCTTGAGCCTTCTCTTCCATCTGCTCATTGGATCTCTGCCTGGAAACCTCCACAGGTTAGGGGGATTCTTATTATCTGCAGAGGCAGCTGTCCCAGCAAATGAAACAGATATGAAATTAGCTTTGGCTCGGAGGACTAGCAAGTTCTTTATAGTAAGCCCTAGTGACATCCAGCCCTCAACACTGATTGTGTCCCTTTCTCTCCTGTCCCCTGTGTCAACCTGTCTTCTACAAGGTAGCTCTCCAAGTAGTTGAGTAGTTTTCATGTGCTCCCTGGATATTCTCATTCCAAAGCCAAGCATCTCTGACTGTTCTCGAAAGCATACACTTGGACTTTGTACCATCGCCATCTTTCTCCTTAGCTTGGCCGGAGGATGCCAGTAATTCCTGGGAGCTGATGAGCTGTGTGCAACCCTCTCTGTGCAGCTATAGCTTGCAGCCCTCAGTCATCCCACTTGTTAGCATAGGCAAGAGCGGATCGTGTGCACTTCATCTGGAGGAAAATTGCCAGGATTTGGAGGTTCCTCAAGAATGTTCCTTCTCGCGTCTCTGAGATGGCTGAAAAATCATCCGGCAGCGCCTTGCTCTCCTTGGCAGCCAGTAACTAGCACTGGAACTGCATCTTCTGTTTAAAGGGCAAAGGACATGTGTCATGTGGAATGAAACTGACACGGTTACTAACCCCAAGGCGTCCATGGCCAATGTGGATAAGGCCAGAGCATCATTCCAAGCTGTGCTCAGCTTAACAGCAACATTTTTAAAGCAATAGTAACTAAACAGCATTATTGCTGCTTAAGCTGCTCCAGCCAGTTCTGTGATTTCATTGCAAGGACATCTTTCTCACCAAAAGAAAAAGACCATGGGACCCAAGAGAAGGTCCCGTTATGCAAAATTAAGACCCTGTACTCAGGTCTTGATTTTGTTGCTTTATTTCTTTGCAAGTTCAGTGTGACCAAATATTAGTCATTTGAGATAATAGAAAGACTACATGAACAATAGTCAAATACCAATTCATGACATTCACTTCTGAAATCATTGGCATTGTTATATGTGCTTTAACCTAAAGCAATAATTTATAAGCTGTTTTACGAGGCTACTTCAAAATGTTCACAGAATTAAAAGATAAGCTTGTTTTGTGCAAACAATTTTGAAATCCATGCATAGTTTTTTTCCTAATATACATTTTTTAAAATTTTTTAAAGATTTATTTTATTTATTTGAAAGACAGGGTTATGAGATAGGTAGAGACAGAGAGAGAGAGAGGTCTTCCATCCGCTGGTTCACTCCCCATGTGGCCACAACAGCCAGAGCTGAGCTCATCTGAAGCCAGGAGCTTCCCCCATATCTCCCACATAGGTGCCAGGGAGATTGGGCCATCTTCTACTGCTTTGCCAGGCACATTAGCAGGGAGCTGGATTGGGAGTGGAGCAGCCGGAACTCAAACTGGCACCCATATGGGATGCCGGCACTGCAGGCTGGAGTTTTAACCTGCTGTGCCACAGCACCGGTCCCCAATATACATTTTCTATGCACTCTTCCAGACCACTTCATATTCATGGGTTTCAAAATATTTTGCACCAAAATAAACATATCTTCAATTCTATTTTCCATGAACTTTTTGAAGTACCCTCAAAACTGTGGTCTTGTGCAAAATGTCACATGGGACAGCAGGGAGCTAATTTCCCAGCTGTGAGTGTGGGTGACATGCCGACAAGGAGCCAAGCCCTTTGGCACGGAGGTTTGACTTGGCGGCTGACCGTGCAGCTCACATTCACTGAGCACCGCTAGCAGGTGCCCTGCCCACTGCGAGTCCTACGTTGCCTCAATCACTCCTCCCCACCCCTCCTGAGGCCACTGCCCCATCTTCCCAGATCCCAGGCGAGGAAACACCGGCCTCCTAAGCACTCTGCCTAAGTGCTCTTAGCCATTGCTGCGCCTTGGTGCCTTCTTCAAAAACCAGCACTTGAAACCGAGTTCGTTCTTTTCAGCCTGCCCATTATCTACCCTCCGAAAATAATGACAATGAGTAAGAAAATGAAAATACGAGGGAATCCTCAAAGAAGACTTAGGCCCAGAAATTCAACACAGCACTATTTTCAATGTTTTGGAAGGCTACCCAGAGCTCTGTTTCAGGAGTGCTATTTTTTACACTGCACTAAAAATATGATGTAAATTGTGATGAGATATTTTAATTTAAAGACAAAGAGTTGTAATTTTAATGAGGAATTCCTGAGTCCCTGGGTCAGGCATCTCCTTTGCAATGGAGCACAGCCTGGTCATTCTGTACACTTGCACACTCACACACATGCATGTTCACACACTCATGCATACTCACATTCTGACACATGTATGTGTTCACACACTTGCATGCTCACACTCTCACAGATGTCTACACACAGACATACTCACATATGTGCATGTTCACATACTCCTGCAAACATGTTGACACACTCATGCATGCAAGCTTACACACATGCACACTCACACTCGTACACATGCTCACACACATAGTGATGAGCACTAGCTAAGTCCTCACTTTGTCCCGGGCGCCATATGAAGTGCTTGCCATTTGTAACCCCATCTTTCACCCCAGAGGTGCTGTACAGTAAGTATTACCAGGATCTTGCAGGTGACAACAGTGTGATTCAGATACAAGGCAGGCTCCCCAAGAGCACACAGTTCTCACGTGTGGAACCAGCACTCACCCCACAGCCATCTGACCCCAACCAAGTTAAGTGACTTTCCGGGAAACATGAAACCCAAGTAAGATGGACAGAGCACCCCATGTGGCACTGAGTAGAGGCTGTTCCTTTGCATACTGTATGGTAAAATGTGTCTGGGAGCCACAGACACACTCCCTGCCGCTCCACTTTAGGGCCTGGAACTGGCCTTCTGGTTCAAAAGGTGACTAAATGACAGAGATGTATTTGACCAGATGCATATAAAGCAAAGCTGGTTCCTTTCCATCTCAGCGTCTGGGAGTGAGCTCAGTCTATTTTTACCAGCCCCTCCTGTGGGGGGCTGTGCTGGGGACTGGGGCTGGCTGGGCCTTTGGCAGCAGCTGACGTTGGTCATGGCCTTGACCCCACTTCTGGTTCTGCGAGAGGGTTTGTTACAGGGATGAGGCACTGCTCCCTTTGCAGGGTGCTTCCCAGGGAAATGCTAAAAAAGCAGATTGGCAGAGTAGTGCAGACCTGCCTCTCAGAAAGAAATCTTCATCTGCTTTTATGTGTCCTCTATGTGGATGAGGGGAAAGATGGGATTTTTTGTTTTGAAGATCCAAAAGCTGAGATTTTAGAAAGAAACGGGGTTGTTTCAGTCCTAAGGCACCAGCAAAGCCTTCTCCCCGAGGTGCAGCCAGGTAAGCTGATGCTACCAGCCATGTTAGCATCTGCTGCCAGCCAGAAGTGCTGCAATGCTGATGGGATCACTGGATCTGATTTTCTAATTAAGGAGAGATGTTTGTGGTTGACCCTGGTTGCTGGTTTTACAAAATACAGAGGGCCGTGTGTGCTCAAAAACATAGAGCAGTGCTTTTCAAACTTGAACATGCCAGTGCATCACCCGGGAGTGTGGTTACAATGCAGGCTGCAACCCCGTGGGCCTGGGGTAAGGCTGGGGGGCTCCATGTCCCACCAGGTTCCGGGTGAGCGGAAGCCAGCTGCCCTGCGGACCGCACTTTGCGTTCACACCAGTGGCGGCCAGGGAGGAGCATGTAGGTGATTGCCTTCTGCCCCAGCCTGGCCCCAGGAATGACCGTGTGCCTCTTCCTGCTCAGGTTTGTCCACCCCCGCTTTGGGCCCATCAAATGCATCCGCACCCTGCGAGCGGTGGAGGCTGACGAGGAGCTCACGGTCGCCTACGGCTATGACCACAGCCCCCCCGGCAAGAGTGGGCCTGAAGCCCCCGAGTGGTACCAGGTGGAGCTAAAAGCCTTCCAGGCCTCCCAGCAAAAGTGAAAGGCCTGGCCCCGGGGGTCCAGAGACCTGGCACAGAAACTTGGATCTATGCACTACGATTCTCCGACAATGGGACAGCCAGGGACTGCTCGTGCTGCACCATCACATCCTCTCGGGCTGCGCTAGCAGCGACGCTCTCGCACACTAACTAGGTCTGACTGCATTACTCATACCAGATTTAAAATTAGCTAGCCTTGCAGCAACATCCTACTGAGAGGGTTCGTGGAGCACTCGACCTACGGCGGCGTGACGTTCGGTGGCGGTTCGGGTCTAAATCTGTCCCAAATTCAGAGATGCCAAATGATCAGACTGAAAACGGGAGATGGGGCTTTTCGGTCATGTGTCATCAGTGGTTTTTTTTTTCCCCCTCCGGCCAATGCAGATTGCAGTATCACACTTGCTTCTGCGCCGTGAGGGAAATAGAGAATGATTACATCTGTATTCTCTAAATGTAGTATAATTTGCCTTCTAACCTTTGATCTGTATCTTGCAATAGACTGGCTTTGTTTTTTTCCTAGTACCCAGAAGCCCTCTTTTTGGGTCATTTCAATTCTCAGTCCTGTTCCCTGTCTTAGCTATCCTCCCGGATGGATGATGAGAGAAACCTTCCAAACGGGTGTTGTGTCACTGGGAGTGCGTAGGTCTTTCTGGCTCTTTGTTTCATTATTACACCCTAATATAAAGTACTGGCTCATAGAGCCGGGAGTTGTTATTATAGAATTATTATTCTCGCATGTGAACAAAGATATCTTTGCTTTAAGATGTGGGAAGAAATGAATTTACTTTGTTTGCATTAAGTTATGGGAGAGTTGTAATATATACTTTAAGAGAGAAGAGAGGAATATTAGTATTTCTAAGCAGTAACTGTGGCAATTTTGCAATATCTTCAATAGTGTTAGTCATTTTTTTTTCTCCTTGGGGACACATTAAATGTACATAACATAGCGCAGTCTGGCTTGTGGCACAGTGCATTGAACTCAAAAGTCAAATAGCAAACTTGAGTTCTAACACAGAATTCAAACAACAAGTTTTAAATCAATACTGTTAAGGCAGACATACTGATCTCTAGGTACAAATCAAACCTTACTCTTGCTCATTGTAATTTCAAAACTGACTTGCTTCAGAGCATTATAAACTGAAGAGTTAGCACCTGTGTAGTTGACAGCAGCAGTATCAATAGCCTTTCAGCCATCTTTGCAAGCCATGCGTAATCACAACTGCAGAAATAAGGAGAAAACCCTTGTTTTTTAGTTTAGCACATTAGATCGATAACATAGCTGGGATGGCTCTGAATGAATCCGGAATGCTTGGTTTTCGATAAGCAGTGCACCACATGCCACCGATTTGGAGCTGGTCTTCTTCAGGTGCTGCGATGAGGTCGCAGGAAGATCTTGCTCTGACCTGCAACCATCAGCAGTGGCCATCTGTCGCCCCCAGTCGGTTTGGCCTTGAAAGCAGAAGCCTTCCAAGCTGTAGTCCACAGTGAGCTCCCGCTGATGGGAGAAGTATGGCTGGGAGCGGTGGAAGAACCAGGAGACAGGGAAAAGAAAGTTTGCTAGCTCTTGTCAGTGAGACAGTGCTCTTAGGACGCCTTTAATAGAAGAGCGTGATCCAGGGCAGCCGGCAACTTGGAGTTCAGGTATCCCAGGGGCGGGGAAAGGGGTTGCAGCCTGCAGGGTTCACCCCTCAAGGCAGTGACCGAGCTGTCCATCTGGCCTTTTCAAGGCCAGGCTTCCTGGACGCCTGGCTGTGTGCTTTGGAGCTAGGTGGTGGGGGATTTGGGGAGATCCAGCTGGATTCCTGTTTGGATGCTTAGGCTGATGGTTCACAGTACAAGAGGGAGTCTTCAGGGCTTCCAGGAAGGGCTCCTGCAAAAGGAACTGCATGAGGTTTTTAGCTCAAAAGGCAGCAGGGTAGGATCACTTCTATTCTGTAGAAAGAGATTGTTCTGTAATCTGTGGCAGACGGACGGAGTCTCTGGACTTGGATTCTGATAGGTGCTTTCATTTAAAGGTATCCCAAAGTGAGCGACAGGAGGAAGTAGCCCCAGTCAGGGGGGCCTGCAGAGCCAGGTCAGGGAGAGAGGTCGGAGAGAGCAGGGTGCAGGTTAGACCTGTGACACAGCCGTCTGTGGTCTCCCGCGGTCACCGCCACGCTGGGGTATAATTTCTCTCCCAGAAGGGTACTCTAGTGATCCCCTTGAAATGCAATTAGAACAAAATTTTTGGATCAAAGGGATTGAAGATGGTTAGGAGTCCTGAAGTAAACTGATCAATTCTTCCAATTAGATATTGCGTGAAAACACTCAGCTGACAACCAGGCCGTGTGTCTGTGACCTCCAGGTAATTTGGAGGCAAGAGGACACCCACGCTGAGCCTCTCTCTGACTTTTTGCCTGATTCTCCACACTTCCTGCTTGCCTTTTCCCAGCCCCGGCTCTTTCTTCTTCTCTCTCCTCCCACACAAGGAAACCTGGCTTTCTAGGTGGAACCCCAGCCCTAGCCGGACTCCTCCATCCCCAACTCTCCAGGCAAGTCGCTCTCCTCTCTTGTAGTCTGTGTCTCCAGCTCGCTCGCTCTTTCGCTCTCTCTCTCTTCCAGACCCTTCTGTGTGAACCTTCCTCCAGATGCTCTGTACCCCTGAGTGATGCTGTCGCACCTGCTCTCCCCCACCACACCTCCCCTCATGCACACACATTCCGCTTTGCACAGGTAGGAATGGAGGGGCCCTGAGACCCGCTGTGTTGTGCAGGTGGGGAAAGAAGTGGTGAGGGCCAGGGTTTCAGAAGGAGTTGGCTGCTGGGGAAAGACCAGTGTGGTCCTTGTTTGAACCAAAGTGCGAATGGAACAGCCTCAGAATGGCATGTTTTTCACCCGCTGTAGCAGGAGCTATGTCAGGAAGCAGCTGACTCCGTATCCGGGTCACCACAGGGATGTGCAGGGGCCCACGTGGCGGGAGTGGAGATGTGAGTCTATGCGCTCCTAAACAACAGCATTGTCCAGGAGATTCACTCAGAGCTGTCTCAGTCCAATCCTGCATGACTAGATCTTCCCGTAGCATCTTTTCTAGAACGAGCTACTATCTCATGGTAGAGTTAGGACTAGGACGTAGCCTGGAGGAGCATGTCCCAGCTGGACATTGAATGGACTCACAAACGCCGCAGTAGGACTGAATGTCCGACTCACAGGAAGGACGAGATGCAAAGGCCACAGAGGAGGAGGACTTGGGTTTTGCAGGACCTACTCTTGTTTCAACCTGCTTCAACCCCACAGCCCGACCTGAGCATCCAGGAAGGAAATTCGTTTTTCACGACCTCTCTGAACCTGCCTGGGACTATAGTTAGAGCTATTGGCCCTGGGGTTCTTCATGCTTGAAAATCGATTTCCTTCTCTCCAACAACCCAAAAAGGCCAAGAAGACCACTTGTCGCCATGCACAGCGTGGAAATGTGACGATCCAAATCTCCTTCATTGTGAACAGCGAGCTACAGGGTTATCTTGGGGAGACAGTACTGATGCTTTTAGTAACTTTCATGGAATATACAGAAATTTCAATCGCTCATCTCAAAATGCATTTAAAATCTTCCAAGAGGGTAGAGGTACAGTTTTCCATTTTTTGGGTTTAAAACAGTTGCCTCGAGTTTCTGTCTTAAGAGTAGTGATTTAATAGAATCGTGACATCTTTTGTTTTAGAAAAACAAGCAAAACTACGTTGCAAGACTGATAGTTGTAATGTTTATTTGCCACAGATCAAAGGTTCACAAAATCTATTAAAATTGCAACCACTTGAGGTACCTCGATAGATTTTTTGTTTGTTTGTTTTTTTCTTTGAACTTTCCTTTCAGGAATTTGGAGGCTTTTTTACTTTAAAAATACTAAATTTCAATAATTTCCTTTTGCCAAATGTGTGCATACATACTCAAAGCAATGAAACTCTCTCAAGCCATATGACCACAGGGGTGGAAGCCCTTTTCGCAAATTTTAATGTGTTTGTATGTAAATAGATGTTTGTATGAAATATTTTCTTGGTAGAATGACTATATTTAAATGAAGCTGAATTACTCCAGTGCTATTTAAACAGATTACACAAATTTTGGTGAGAATTCTAGGAGTCTATTGAGATACAATGCAGATCAATTTTGACTTTTAGAAATCAAAAGCCTACAAATCACTCTGGCTCGAGGCAGCGCCCCCAGGCGGTTGCCCCGAGGTGTGGAGCGAGTTCGTGGGCTTCCCCAGTGCCTCCGCCGCTTCCTGGTGGTAAGTTAGGTGCTAACGGAGGTGTGTTCACCTTTCAGCGACATCCCTGCGGGCCCCCGAGGGGCCCCAGGGTGAGTCAGAGGCATTAGAGACGCTGGTGCAGTTCCCCGGAGCACAATTTCTTTGCAGGGCAGCAGAATCAGAAGCCAGACTCGGCCGTGGGAGCCTCGGAGCTGGGGTTCCCGGCCGCCACCCTCACTGCCTAGCCACACACGTCAGGGAGGCTGCCCTCCATGGAGCTGGGGTCAGGCCCCAGGGTGGGACTTCGCGGCTTTGCCAGCGCTGGCTGCCTGCCCGAGAGGCGGCGGCAGGCGCCAGCAGGGGGCCGGTTTCTCAGCACAGCCCACTCACTCCCTGTCTGGGCTCTGGAAGACTATGCCCCTGAGCGCCCGACTTCCAACCAGACAGAGAGACGGCCTCGGTCCCGCGCACCCTCGCTTCCTCTGTGACTTCACACACAGCTCTTAGAAGTCGTTTTAGGAGCAAAACCATTCACATCCCTAGGACATACCTCCCGACTCTCCTAACTCTTAGGTTACAGGGAAAAAAAAAAAAAAAAAAAAAAAACTCCTTTCGAGGACGTTCAACTTGCGTGTTTTTTTTTTTTTTTTCCTTTTCCACTTTGGTCCTAGATATAATGAAATGATAAATATTATGACAAATTTTCACTGTGTATACTAGCAATATGAACACACACACCAGTGTATCTTAACATATCGACTGGGTTACATTTTGGGTCACTGTACTTCACCTTGATTCCTGTTTTGGGAAACCGCAGGGACCCCGTCATGCCTGCTTACAGGAGAACGTCATGTCTGTGATTCTGAGCTCCCTCCTTCAGCAGTTTCTCCTCCTGGGTTTTCTATGTTCTCTTTCTATCTGGAAATGCACTTACAAGCTTGTGAGGGATGTTTAAGGAATGGCAGCCAGGGGGTGCTTTCAGCATTATTGCAACCCAAAGTTAACCCCACGACAGTTAAGGAGCATTTTTGGTCTTTTGTGGAATTTGAACTAAATCTATGAGCCTTATTCAATATCTATAATTTTATGATTTTTTTTTAAATTATGGGAAATTAATGGAAGATGTTTACATGAATACTGTTTGCCCTTACTGTGTGATGAATGAGTTTTTTGTAGTGTGTCTGGGTGCATGTGCAAGAGAGTAGGAAAAATGTTTCTGAAACAAAACTTGACAAATATTTGTAATGAAAAGTAAATTTAAAGATTGCTATAATTGCGCTATAGAAACAATGCAAGTATTAAACAAAATATACAATCATCTGTCGTTGTCTTCCTTTGGTCATCCAGGGCAGAAAAGCAGTAATAGTTTTCTGGGTATGTGTCCCCTCATACGTTTAAATTATTAAGCAAACTTCACATTGCAATAATTTAAAAATATTGGCCATCTACCATATTCAGTGCAGTATGGTAAGAGTGAGGAGGAGAGAGGACTGTTCGGAGCTTGTTGTATATTTGGCGTGACTCCGCATACACCCGTCTATCCAGAGCGATTGGCCACCCTAGGTGTCTGATAGAACTCAGACACACGTTAAGGGTGTTGCGTGTGAAGGAGATGGTCAGGGACACTCCTTGGGCATGGAGGAGATAGAGGCAGCTTGTGAGGCATCCTGCGATGAAACTGGACCCAGCGGCCAGGAACCTCCCGTTCCTGCCCAGTTCACAGACAGTGTTCCCAAAGCCAACTCTGCCACATTCCCAAGGCCAAAGTCAAAGGGAGTCCAACAATGCTTCCCTGTCACAGGGACCTTCTGCTAAAGGCCCCAAGCTGTTCACTCCTTTATTTCAAAACAAACAAACAAAACATGATTTATTTGTTACAGATTACAGAGTTACAGATTACAGAGAGAGAAAAAGAGACAGAAGGATATCTTCCATCCACTGGTTTACTCCCCAAATGTCTACAGAGAGAAAGATTTTTCTTTCTGTTTGCAATGGCCAGGGGCTAGACCAGGCCAACGCCAAAGAGCCTGGAACTCCATCCGGGTTTCCCACGTGGGTATTCAAGCACCTGGGCCATCTTGTTCTGCTTTTCCCAGGCACATTAGCAGAGATCTGGATCAGAAGTGGAGCAACCGGGACTCGCTCGAGCTGGTACCCTCAGGAGATGCCAGCACCGCAGGCCGAGTCTTACCGCACTGTGCTGCACCAGCCCAAGGATTTTGTTTTGCTTATTTTCTTCGCAGAAGAAGGAAGTTTAGTGTCTTCAAATAAATTAATAATTTTTAAAATTCAAAAACCAATTTACAAAAATTCCTAGAGTGATTTGTGAAGGGCATTCTTCAAAGACACAATTACCTGGGGTTTCCCAGGCAACTTGAAGTGATTTAGAATATCCCTGTCATCTTCTCAGCCGCTCCGGGATCCAGGCACTGCTAGCACGGTGCGACATGGGAGTTTGGTTTGTCTCCCTCCATACTCCTGTGGCCATGTGCTTGTCACTGCAGTCTTGTTGGGAGGGGCGGTGAAGAGGTGATTTCGGTTGTGAGGGACACCGGCCTTTCTGACAGAATTACATACTGATCCTCCCGCACTGCCTCTCCCTTATGAATAGAGCGCATTGTTTAGGTTCTTTGATTTTAAAATTGGCAATTTTGTTAATTACTTCGTTGAAAAGTAAGAGCGACAGAGCAAGGAGAGACTGCTGGTTCACTCCCCCAAATGGCTGCAATGCCCTGGGCTGGGCCAGGCTGAAGCCAGGAAACCTAACTCCATCCAGGTCTCTCACGTGGGTGCCCAAGTATTCCAGCCTTATGTATCTGCTGTCCCAGGCACATTAGCAGGGAGCTGGATTGGAAATAGAGAAGCTAGAACTTGAGTTGGTGCCCCAGTATGAGATGTTGGCAAAGCAAGCGGCAGCTGAACCCACTGTGCTACCACATCAGCCCCTGTTTAGTTCTTTTTTAAATTTTATTTATTTGAAAGGCAGAGTGACAGAGAGAGAGGGAGAGACAGAGGGAGATCTTGCATCCACTGGTTCACTCCTCAAATACTTGGAATAGCCCGCACTGGGCCAGGCCAAACTCAGGAGCCTAGAACCCCATCTGCATCTCTCACAGGGTGGCAGGGCCCAGGTATTTGAGCCATCACCTGCTGCCACCCAGGCACATTAGCAAGATGCTGGATCAGAAGTGGAGGCACTAGATCCCAAGCATTCCGATAAGGAATGTGGGAGTCCCACGTAGCTGCTGATTCTACTGTACCCCAGTGCCCACCCTTCGGGTGGGTTGTTATAAAGCCAGGCTGTCCTCACACTCTGTCTCCCAGTGCACCTGCAGGCCCTGAGCTGAAGCAGCGTGAGGTCAGCACCAGCCGCTGCCCTGGCCTTCCCAGCCTCCAGAGCTGGCAGCCAAAGGAAACCTCTCTCCTTGTAAATGACCCATATCCAGTATTGGATAGCAACAGAATGCACACTAAGTCACACCCATTTTACAGAAAGGAAGACAGAGGCACAGACCTGCGGCGTAGCTTGCCATTCAGCAGCAGGGTCACAGAGCTGGAGAGTGGTAGAGGCAGGGTGTGCAGCCCAGGAGGCTCCGGGCTGCTTGCCTTGCCATTCTCACGGGTGCCCCCACTCCTACTGCCATGCACCCCTTCATGGAACTCAGGCCTCCTTTACTCTCTCAGGTTTCCTTTGCCTCGTTCAGTCCTGCAGCCAGGCAGTCTGAGGATCCCCTAACTGCCGTCCCTTCTTGTGCCTGTCGCTGTGACACGCAGACCAGCTGCCCAGCATGTTACTGTTCAGCCATTTCTGTCCCAGTCCGGTCCCTATCCACCTGCTGCCAGGTGTCAGCCATGGCTGCTTCATCCTGGCTGTTTCTCCTGCCTGGGCTCCAGCACATACAACCTCCTTAATGATGGAGCCTCGTTCTCGGCTCTCCGTGGGGACCCAGGTGGGCTGAGTGGCCGTGGAAAGCTTTGCGCTGTCCACAGGAGCCTGGACTCCAGACAGCTCCCTGGCAAACAGGCACAAACCTGCAGCGCAGGCCGCTTCAGGGTTCGGAAGACAGAGAGGGCTGCATGTCCCCTGCCCTTCCCTCTTGCTTCCTTGTTCCGGCCACACTCACCCCGATGCTGTCTTTTTCTCTTAAGATTTATTCAGGTCTTTTGTCCATAGCTTAACTAGATCACTCATTTTTCTGTTGTGGCAGTGGGTTTCTTTTTGGTTTGGTTTGGTTTGGTTTTTTAAGATTTATCTGAGAGGCAGAGTTACAGAGAGAGAGAGAGAGAAAGAGAGAGACAGAGAGAGGTCTTCCATCCGCAGATTCACTCTCCAAATGGCCATAACAGCTGGAGTTGGGCCAGTATGAAGCCAGGAGCGTCTTCTGGGTCTCCCACGCAGGTGCAGGGACCCAAGCACTTGGGCCATCCTCTACTGCTTTCCCAGGCCATTGGCAGGGAGGTGGACTAAAAGAGGAGCAGTTAGGACCAGAACCGGCACCCATATGGGATGCCAGCACTGCAGGTGGAGGGTTAACCTACTATGCCACGGTGCCTCTTCTTTTGTTTTATTTTTTTTTAAGATATATTTATTTGAAAGGCAGAGAGAGAGAGAGAGAGAGAGAGAGAGAGAGAGAGAGAGAGAGGCATCTTCTGAGTTATTCTTCAAATGGCTGCAATAGCCAGGGCTGGGCCAGACTGAAGCCAGGAGCCAGGAATTCCTTCCAGGTCTCCCATGTGGGTAGCAGGGACCCAAATCCTTGGGCCATCATCTGCTGCCTCCCAGGAACATTAGCAGGGAGCTGGATGGGAAATGCGAAATTGCAAGGACCCTGATCTGGCACTCCTACATGGAATGCCAAGATGGACATGTCCAAAGTGGCAATTTGCCAGCTGTGCCATAATGCCCATCCACCACTCCTCCTTGGCCATCTCTACAAATACCAGGCCGGCTCCCCTCCCTGGACCTGTGTGTGTGTCTTCCTTGCCTGGCCCCCTCCCTCACCTCCTGCAGGTTCTCAGGAAAATGAGGCCATCCCTGGCCACCCCACTTACATCACAGCACCCTTGTCCCTCCCGCATCTGCAGCCCACATTACCGCCTTTCTGGTTTTGCCACACCACTCATTGCCTCCAACATACTACAGAACTGAGTCACTGTATGTGTATCGTGGACTGTCTTTCTCCTCCCTCCACCACAGACTAGGCTTTTAGTCTACTTCCTTCACCAACCTGGCGTTAACATCAGCCCCAAAGCAAGCACTCAATAAATTCTTGTAGAATGAATGAATGACAGGGAGTCAGTGGATTGTAATGTTTAAGAGAACTTTGGTGATCATCTTAGATTGAAATCCCAGCCCCGCCCTTGTGTCACTGTGTGCCTTTGTGCCTCAGTTTCCTTCTTTGTAAATTATTTTTTTTTGACATTTAGAGTTAGTGAGAGAGAGAGATGGAGAGACAGGTCTTCCTTCCGTTGGTTCACACCCCAAATGGCCGCTACGGCTGGAGCTACGCCAATCCGAAGCCAGGAGCTAGGTGCCTCCTCCTGGTCTCCCAAGCAGGTGCAGGTGTCCAAGCACTTGGGCCATCCTCCACTGCCCTCCTGGGCCACAGCAGAGAGCTGGACTAGAAGAGGAGCAGCCGGGACTAGAACCCAGCTCTCATATGGGATGCCGGCACCGCAGGCAGAGGATTAGACAAGTGAGCCATGGCGCCGGCCCCAACCTTCTTTGTAAATTAAAGTGACAATGATACCTTGAAGGAATAAAGATTGTTTGACCCATGACCCTTGTGCTCTGGGATGCCATCATTTGGGGCACAACCAAAACCTGCCTCCTTCCCAGAAGTCCCCCGTGGGGACTCCTGCCCCAGGGAGCCTGGCCTGACTTCAGGACCTGCCCTTCCCAGTCCTCCATTCTCTGCACCAGGGGATGGACGTGGACAGGCCATGTTATGTATTTGAATGGCAGAGAGACAGATCTTCGATCCTCTGGTTCACCCCTCAAATGTCCACAACAGGTGAAGTTGGGCAGACCGAAGTCAGGAGCTAGAAACTCAACCACGTCTCCCATGTGGTGGCAGGAACCCAAGTACTTGAGCCATCACCTGCTGCCCGCCAGGGGGTGCATTCAGGGGAAGCTGGAGGCAGCGGCAGAGGCAGCCCTTGAACCCAGTCACTGCAGTCTGGGACACAGGTGTCCCAAGCGACAGCCACTGTGCTCAAGTCCAGCCCCACACTGGGCTATTTAATAAGAGACCCAGCAGCTGGCCTACACCAGCAAGTGTGTCTTACCTGACGAAGTATTCGTCCATTCAACACGTTCCTCAGGCTTCACACATGGCAGACACTCTCCTAGGCCCTTAACAAACCAGTCTGGAGCAAAACCCGAGGCAGCGCCTTTGGGGAGCTGACATTTCAGTGAAGAAACTGATCATCAACCAGCACGTGAGTAACTGTGGCTGCCAGGGCGAGTGGTGTGGGAGAAGTCGGGGGGGGGGGGGGGGGCGCTGGATTTTGATTTTTGGAAGGTCAGGCAAGACCTCACTTCCTGAGGGAGGGCGAGAATGAAGTGAGGAGACTGGAGAGATCCCGGGCTGAACAGGAGCAGGCCAGGGCCGGGGAACCTCAGGGGGCCAGCAGCTGGTATGGAGGTGGGGGGGGGGGTGGTGCTGATGAGCTCCGAGGGAGAGCAGGAGTCCGATCTCACAGGGGCTCCCCAATCCACTCTAAGGACTAACTCAGAGCATGAGAGGAAGCCAGCCAATGAGGGTAAAAGTCCTTTTGTTTTTAAAGAAAAACTAGCTTGGTTCAACTTTGTTAACCAAAGGCCCTAAAAACACTTTTTTAATGTTTTTATGTTCATTTTTAATTATTTTTTTTAAGATTTATTTTCATTTATTTGGAAGAGTTAGAGAGAGAGAGAGTCTTCTGTCTGCTAGTTCACTCCCCTGATGGCTGCAATAGCCAGAGCTGAGCTGATCTGAAGTCAGGAAACAGGAGTTTCTTCTGGGTCTTCTATGTGGGTGCAGGGGCCCAAGGACTTGGGCCATCTTCCACTGCTTTCCCAGGCCATAGCAGAGAGCTGGATCAGAAGAGAAGCAGCTGGGACTCGAACCAGCGCCTATGTGGGATGACCGTGCTTCAGGCTGGGGTTTTAACCCACTGTGCCACAGTGCCGGCCCCTATGTTTTTATTTTTTAAGATGTATTTATTTATTAGAAAGGCAGGGTTACAGACAGACAGCGGCAGAGAGAGATCTTCTATCCCCTGGTTCACTCCCCAGATGACTGCAATGGCCAGAAAGTGGGACCGATCAGAAACCAGGAGCTTGGAGCTTCCTCCAGGTCTCCCACGCTGGTGCCGGGACCCAAGCACTTGGACCATCTTCCACTGCTTTCCCAGGTGCATTAGCAGAGAACTGGATTGGAAGTGGAGCAGCCGATCTGGAACCAAAACCCATATGGGATGCTAGGATTGCAGGCGGCAGCTCTACCCTCTATTCCACAGCATCGGCCCCCTAAAAACACTGAGTTCCTGCTATTAGCCCTCTAGTAGGAGGGCTCTGAACAGAAAGTGGCAAGAGCTTCATCCCACGTGTGACAGGGTCACCCTGGCTGCTGCATAGAGACTGGCAGAGGACAGGGGACCCTGTGGGAAGCAGGGCCTACGAGGTGGTGGGAGGGGGTGTAGGGGGAACCAAGGCGAGGAGAAGTAGCTGGGCTTGGGATGTGTCATAGGCAGAGGCAGGGTTGCTGACATGAGGGGCTAGGCATTTTTAAAAAATTGGCTTCACTGTTATTTAGGTATGGCGAGGCCAAGATCAGAAGACAAATACCATTGAGAAGATGGTTTGTCACTCACAGTTTCAAAGAGGGGATGTGTTACAGGGGTGTAGGGCACTCAGAGAAGCGCAGGATCAAACAGGAGGTAGAAGGAGCAAGGAGGGCAAGAAACTTCACCATGGTTCACTTTTTATTTTCATTTATTTATCCAGGAGACAGAAAAACAGAGAGACAGTGACAGAGGCACAGATTTTTCTCTCCATCTGGTTCACTCTCCAAATGGCTGCAGCAGTCCCCCCAGCCAAAGCTGGGAGCCAGGAACTCAACCCAGGTCCCCCATGTGGGTGGCAGGAACCCAACAACTTGAGCCATCAACCACTGCCTCCCAGGCTATGTTCACGCGGGAAGCTGAGCCTGGGCCAAGAATGGAACCCAGGCACTCCGACACGCAGCTGGACCACTGGGAACAGCTCACTGTGGTGTCTATAGGAAGGAGGATGAGGCAGGTGAGCTGGTTTAGGATTGGCGAGCTTGAATAATCACAGTAAGGGGTGGGGCTGTCTGGTCATCTGGAACCTGGCCCTGAGCTGGCTGGGGCAGGAGTAGCAGGCCTGTGTAGGCATGGGCTTCGAGTTGGTTTGTCTGCACAGGAAAGGTGCCAGTCATTTGTCATCTCTAGGACCTGGATGTCTTTTAGGGACAGTCCCTCTAGAGTCAGCCAAGGCCCTAGGTGTCGAAGCACCTGCACAAAACAACATGTTTCAAACATATGGAGGAAAGGAGGAACCCTCTGAGGTTTAGCCAGGGCCACTCAAAGGATACAGTCAACTCTCACCACTGATGACCTCACCGGAAGTCACCTGCGCTCTCCCAGCTCTGAACTCTATTTCCAGAACAGCCACTGTTCTATTCCTGGTCTGGCTCCCTCTTGTGGCGAACATGTATCCTCATGTAGTGTCTGATGTGAAGATAAAAACCTGACTTCACACGTTGGGAAAACAGACCTGATGTCCCCCGGCTGCTGTTCGTTCTTCTCATCAGGCTGGGCTTTGAGTCGCTGAATGAAGACACTACTTTCAGGGCTTTTTAATGTTCTCCATCAGCTCACATGTCAGGAGGGTTCATACCTCCTTTGGAACTAAGCCGAAGAAAGCTGGTTAATCTTCTAAAACAAACAAAAGTATTTTAGTGCTGCCAAGCTCTTTAAAATCCTATCTCACTAGGGCACAGGTGTCTGCGAAACATGACCTGTGGGTTCATTAATCCTCAATCAATCTAATCTTACACTTGCCTACCTCTCATCCGTAATGATCCAACAATGTGGGGGAAAGGGTCAGCTCACGAGGGGAAGTTACCTGCTAAAGGCAGGCACCAACAGGACAGAATTAAACCTGCTGGGCAGAAGCCTTCCTGGGTTTCTTGCTAGACTCGACAATTAACTCCTCTCTGGGGCAAAGATGAAATTTCTCCAAATCAGGGAAATCTTTGTGTGTTGGCGGGGCGTGCGGGGGCTTAAATGAAAGGCAGCATTACAAAGAGAGTGAAAGATTTTCCATCTGCTGGTTCACTCCCCCAGATGGATGCAATGGCCAGGGCTCAGCCAGGCTGAAACCAGGAGCCTGGAACTCCATCCGGGTCTCCTACTTGGGTAGCAGGGACTTGAGCATCTGGACCGTCTTCTGCTGCTTTCCCAGGCACATGAGCAGGGATCTGGGATGGAAGTGGAGCAGCCAGGATTCAAGCCAGAGCTCTTGTAGAGGAAATGTGGCCAGCCACAGCCAGAGACAAAGAAAAACGAATCCCGCCCCCTTCCCAACACAAACCTTGAAAAGTGGCTGCTCACAATTAACTAGTGAAGCAGCTGCCCACTGCGATCTTGTCTAGGGAGGGAAGACGTCCTAAGTTCTGCTTCTGTAAACTCCAGTCATAAATCTGTCCTATGAATCTGCTCCTCATATCTCTTTTACAAATATACTGGACCCACCGACCATTGGAAGTGTGGTCCTAAGTCATGTAGGCTGCAATTTAAACCCACCAATGTTGCAACAGCTAAGGTATGATGTTGATGAACCCATAAGTATTGTAAGAAAATTGGAATTGTTGCTCAGTTCTCAGGAAATGATCCCAGCTGAGCCTGGAATCAGCAGGATTAATTAATAAACTGCTTTGATCCTCCACTGTCTGGTGCCTGTTTGAACGAAGGGTGTTTTCCCATCCCAGGTTTCTGTAACACTCTGACATCGGATCCTGGTGTTGCAAGTGGCGGCTTGACCTGCTGCACCACAACACTGGCCTGCCTTTCTTTTTCTTTCTCCCTTCTTGTTTCACCTTCCTCCATTCCTTCCATGCTTTCTTTCTTTCTCTTTCTTCTTTCTTTTTTTTAAAAAAGATTTATTTAATTATTTGAAAGTCACAATTACAGAGAGAGAGGGAGAGACAAAAACAGAGATCTTCCATCTGCTGGCTCACTCCCCAAATGGCCACAACTGCTGGGGCTGGGCAAAGCCAAAGCCAGGAGCCAGGAGCTTCATCTGAGCCTCCCACATGGGTGGCAGGGGCCCAAGCGCTTGGGCCATCTTCTGCTGCTTTCCCAGGTGCATTAGCAAGGGGCTGTATTGGAAGTGAAGGAGCTGGGACTCCACCCGGTGTCCATACGGGATGCCAGCACTGTAGATGATGGCTTAATCCACTACACCACAGAGCCAGCCCCTATTTATTTCCTTTTAACATAGAAAAATAAGAGAGCACCACCTCTGGTTCACATCCCCAAATAATCTTCAACAGCTCCATCCCAGGCTGGACCAGGCCAAAGCCAGGAGCCAGGAGCTCAATCCTGATCCCCCACATATGTGAAAGGAACCCAATTACTCGAGCCATGACTGTGGCCTCCCAGGTCCCCGTATCAGCAGGCAACTGGAGTCAGAAGCAGAGCTGGTCACCAATCCCAGGTACCCCACTCGGTACCCACTCAACCAACAGGCTGGATGCCCACCCTAAATGTATCTTTTGATTGCACTTTCCACAAACTTTTTGAGATCCCCTGTATATACATGCATGTGCACACGTGTGGGCACAGGAACATCACTGATCTAAGACAGACTTCCCGCACCCACCACCCTGCGGACCACAGCCAGAAACCTGGAAACAAGCGACTTCTGAACCGTCAGTAGCTATTTAAAAAGTCACACACCTCCCTCCGTGGAAGCTGATATGGGTAAGGCTGCACTCAAGAAGGGATGAGGAGGCAGGGTCTCCCAAGACCCAATTTACAGGCACCACCCAAATCCCCCCATCTCCCACGCTGAGCCAACAGCGCTGAGGAGTCAGCACACGCAACCCTCATCACACACCTCCGCCTCATTCTCCATCACGTGCCAGATGCCATGACACCTTCCTGGGGACCACCAGGTGCGCTGCAGTCCTGCCCCAAATCCTCAATCAGGTCACCCCCTGAGCACCAGCCCTACTCTATAAGGGGATGACCCCAGCCAGGCTGGGGGGCAATTCTCTCTCTTGAGGTCACCATGCTCACGTCTGTGTACTTTCAGTAAACCCTGTTCTGTTCTCCTCTCCCTACATCTCCTTGTCGCATTCTTACACACGGGGAAGGCAGGAATCAGCACCAAGTCTAGCTGGGGGTCTCCCTGAGCCCAGCCAGGGCTCTCGATCCCCACTACATAATTTGGGGGCCCCTACCCCCACAACAGAGGTCACTGGAGAGCATAGGTTTCCAGCTCAGGGCCTCTGACCCGGTGCGCAATGAGACCTGGCCAGGAAGAGGACAGAAAAGCACACGAAAAATGCAGCTTGTTTGCCGAAAGTCTCCTTTCCAGTTTTTCAGCACCACAGCTCCTGACCTGTGTGCCTTAACCTCAGAAAATGTTCTCGGCCAGTCACTTCTCCGAGTGGGACGGAGGAATCCTCCGGGAATTTGTTGAACGTGCAGGTTCTTGGGCCGCGTTTACACACAGCCTACCTGGGGATCAGGTCCCCCCAAGATGTTCCCACTTTTCAGAGCAGCCCAGTAACTGGTGCTCATATTGATGCTCCTGGGGAATTCAGAAGAGCTCAAAGTAAGCTGAGTCCACTCTGCTTACCGATAACGGTCATCATCAGAGCCTGGGCTTCCCTCAAGAACACAAAAATGCCTCTTGGGAGCCACTGTAGATCAGAGCAGAGAAACTCACCAGAGAAGGACAACAATGACTGTCAGACCAGCGGGACTTGAATGGATAAAACAGCTCAGACAACAATCGGGGTGCTCGGAATGTTCTTCTATTTTTTTTTTTTTTTTTTGACAGGCAGAGTGGACAGTGAGAGAGAGACAGAGAGAAAGGTCTTCCTTTTTTTTTTTTTTTGCCGTTGGTTCACCCTCCAATGGCCGCTGCGGCCGGCACACCGCGCTGATCCGATGGCAGGAGCCAGGTGCTTCTCCTGGTCTCCCATGGGGTGCAGGGCCCAAGCACTTGGGCCATCCTCCACTGCACTCCCTGGCCACAGCAGAGAGCTGGCCTGGAAGAGGGGCAACCGGGACAGGATCGGTGCCCCAACTGGGACTAGAACCCGGTGTGCCGGCGCCGCAAGGCGGAGGATTAGCCTAGTGAGCCGCGGCGCCGGCCAGAATGTTCTTCAAAATAGTCGGGGCGGTGGGGGAAGTGGCTGGGACTGTTTTACAACCAGACAGGTACAGGTGAGGAAGCTGAGTCACAGAGGAGGAGGTTTGTTATCTTGTACTAGGTGTTTTGGGTTTTTAAATTCTCACAGTAAAAATCAGAGAAAATTAGAAACCTAGAAGGTTATTAGCTATAAACATGCCAAAAAGCTAGTGTCACAGAGGCAAACATCACCTGTCCTAATGCCTTTTTTGTTTTTATTTTTTCTTTTAAGAGATTTTTATTTATTTGAAGGATAGAGTTTCAGAGACACAGAAAGAGAGAAATCTTCCACCTGCTGGTTCACTCCACAAATGGCCACAACAGCAAGGGCTTGGCCAGGCTGAAGCCAGGAGCCCAGAGCTTCTTCCAGGTATCCTACAAGGGAGCAGGGGCCCAAGCACTTGGGCCATCCTCTGCTGCTTTCCCAGGTGCATTAGCAGGGAGCTGGATCGGAAGTGGAGCAACTGGATCTCAAACCAGCGCCCATATGGAATGCTGGCATTGCAGGCAGTGGTTTTACCTGTTATGCCACAGCACCAGCACCAGTGCCTTTTTTTTCTAAATATGTATGTATTTATGTTTGTATTTATGTTTGAAAGGCATAGAGACAGAGGGAGGGGGAGAGACAGAGAGAGAGAAAAATTTCTATTTACCAGTTCCCTCTTCAAATGTCGAAAACAGGCAAGACAGTCTACTGCAGTGGCTTTCAATGTGGTAAGCCTGGGCTTCAGCAGAAGTCAGCTTGTGAAGCGCCCTGGCAGCTCTGCCAAGAGTTGGATCACTGGAAATGGACCTGCCCTGGAGTCGAAGGATGCCCAGGTCAGAGCCACAGATCTTATTGGCTCTAAGCTGAAAAGCCCTTCACTCAGCCCAACTTCCAAAGTGAACACTGCAGCTGAGGGGACAGCCAAGTAGGGTCAGCAACATTGCAGGCAGAACTGTAAATTTCTTGTTAGAGATGTCACCTGCCTTTACCTGGCCAGCTCTCCTCCCAGGCCAGGCACTTCTGTGTCTCTGTATCATCTATATCCATACAAACATGGAATTCCAATATTTTCCCCACGCTTCAATGGAGTGCCTTTCATATCCTCTGGGGCACCTGCTCTCCACTTTATTATTCTGTGTGTTGGAACAGTATTTCCTAGTACAACACAATGCACTTTATTCTGTTCTTCTCTCATCTTTTTAGAAAACTTCTGTCCATCAAGTTTGATAACCCAGCACCCCTTGCAGTGCCTGGTCAGCCATAATTGCTCACGTCGCTGGATGTTGGATCCAGAGTTAGAAGAATGGTTTCCCAAGAGACACCCCGGGACAAGTGTGACCAGGACCAGCCTTGTGCAGGGCCCAGAGTAATGGAAAGTCATGAAAGAGCACATTCGATTTGAGATCGATAGATCTGGACCCGAGCCTGTGCCCTTTGCCCTGTGAGCTCTGTGTTCTCTTTATAAACAAGATAAATAAAAACTGCCCCACCCATTCCACAGGCTTGTTTTACCAGCTGTTTCCCCCTTTGCCTTCCTATGACCAAAATATTCACATTCCAAGAAGCTTGTGCAGCTGGGCTGGCCCGCAGGCCTGGGGTGGCAGGTGAGCCGCCGGGGCAGGGAGGCAGGCAGTGGCTGAGAGGCTTCTGAAAAGCTATGCAAAGGAGATACACATCGTTGGCATGCTGCCTTCCTGCAAGCCACCTCTCACGCAGCAACCACAATGATCTTTTCAGACGGGAAAGCAGATCATGCTATTGCCTGGCTGAAACCCTCAATGGCTTTTCATGGCAGCCTTAGGATAAAATTCAAACTATTTCTCATGGACTGGCCCTATCTACCTCCACATCTCATTCAGTCCCTTCCCCCAACTCTGTGCTCCAGCCAGACCTTCTGTTCCTTAGACTTGCCAAGAGTTCTCCTGGCTCCGGGCCTTGACACCTGCTGATTCCTCCGCCCAGTGCCCTCCCCTCAGCCTTCAACTCTGAACTCACATGGCCTCATTAGCAATGTCTTCCCTGGCCATCCTGTCTTAGAAGTTGTCTCTCATTTACCCTCTGTCATAGCACCACTTTATTTCATCATTGTCCTCTATTCCAAGCTACAGTTATTTTTTGTGTACAAGTACAGCCTTTGTCGTCTTATTGCTAGGTCCTTAGTCCCTTGCAGGGTGTGTGAAACATCAAAGACACTCAATCAGTGTTTACTGAATAAGGGGCAGTGCTTAGTGGATCCATTAAGAAGCTGCTTAGGGGGTCGGCACTGTGGTGCACGGGGTAAAAGCTGCAGCCTGCAGTTTATACTGCCACCAGTTCAAGTCCCGGCTGCTCCACTTCCGATCCAGCTCCCTGCTATGGCCTGGGAAAGCAGTGGAGGATGGCCCAAGTCCTTGGGTGCCTGCACCCACATGGGAGACCTGGAAGAAGCTCCTGGCTCCTGGCTTTGGATGCACCTGGCTCCAGCCATTTGAGGAGAGAACCAGCGGATGGAAGACCTCTCTGCCTCTCCTCTCTCTGTGTAACTCTGACTTTAAAATAAATAAATAAATCTTAAAAAAGAGGAAGAAGCTGCTTGGGCTGCATCCCATATCAGGGTGCCTGGGTTTGAGTCCCAACTCTGCTCCTGATTCAGTGTCCTACCAGTGCACACCCTGGGAAGCAGCAGATGATGATGGCTCAAGTACTTGGACCCCTGCCACAGACATGGGAAACCCAGACTGAGTCTGCCTTTCAAATAAATAATTTAAAATATTTTAAAATATGTATTTTTGGGAGCTGGCATTGTGGCACAGCAGATTAAGCTGCCACCTGCAACAACAGCATCCCGTATGAGTGCTGGTTGTGTTGTGCCTAAGCAAGTGCAAACAGAGGAGCAGAACACAATGATAAAATTTGATGGTCTTGGGGCTGGTGCTGTGGTACAGTAGGTACCTGCATCCCATATGGGCGCTGGTTCTAGTCTCGGCTGCTCCTCTCCCAATCCAGCTCTCTGCTATGGCCTGGGAAAGCAGTAGAAGATGGCCAAAGTCCTTGGGCCCCTGCACCCATGTGGGAGACCCGGAAGAAGCTCCTGGCTCCTGGCTTCAGGTCGTCACAGCTCCAGCCATTGCTGCCATTTGGGGAGTGAACCAGTGGATGGAAGACCTTTTTCTCTGTCTCTCCCTCTCACTGTCTGTAACCTACATCTCAAATAAATTAAAAAAAAAAAAAAAAAATCTGGCCAGCGCCGCAGCTCACTAGGCTAATCCTCTGCCTGCGGTGCCGGCACACCGGGTTCTAGTCCCAGTCGGGGTGCTGGGTTCTGTCCTGGTTGCTCCTCTTCCAGTCCAGCTCTCTGCTGTGGCCCGGGAAGGCAGTGGAGGATGGCCCAAGTGCTTGGGCCCTGCACCTGCATGGGAGACCAGGAGGAAGCACCTGGCTCCTGGCTTCGGATCGGTGCAGTGCGCTGGCCGTAGCAGCCATTTTGGGGGGTGAACCAACAGAAAGGAAGACCTTTCTCTCTGTCTCTGTCTCTCTCTCACTATCTAACTCTGCCTGTAAAAAAAAAAAATCTAAAAAAATAATTGATAGTCCTTTATTGCTTGCAGTGGGGAGTGGGCTCATACCCTAAAGAACTCTCTACCCTGAAGTTCAAAGCAACAGGGCTTATAAAGGCAAAAACCACAAGGAGGGGAGGGGGAAACACCTGGTTGCTAGGGACAGGGGGAATTCATGGTTACTAGGGTCAAGCTGACCTAAAGCATATGCAAAACTAATATCAATTACAATCTTGACAATACAAGTACAGTCTTGACATTAGTCCAGGTACTGACCTAAATCATAAGTGGGACATAGACAAATTACAATCTTAACATTAATCCAGGTGAAGCCTATCTGTTTTAAGCTTGAGTGATCACACAAGGGAGTTTCTGTGTTTTGCCAAGCAGGATGTAGTGTACTGTTATTGTCTTAGGTTTAGACCAGAGTTAGTTTCAGGCCATAGTCTCATGATGGGGGGTGTTCTCTCAAGATAGAGTCTTGGGTGCTCTAAAATCAAGTCCCTGCTGTCAAGATGTCACTGCCAGTTGAGTTCCGGCTGCTTCACTTCTGATCCAGCTCCCTGCTAATGTATGGGCAAGCAGCAGAAGATGGCCCAAGTGCTTGGGTTCCTGCACCCACTTGGGAGAGCCAAGAGGAGTTCCAGGCTCCTGGCTTTGGCCTGGCCCAGTCCTGGCCATTGTTGCCACTGGGGAGTGAACCAGCGGATGGAAGATACCTCTCTCTCTTTTTTCATGTCTCTCCCTCTCTGTAATTCTGCATTTCAAATAATAAATCTTTAAAAATAAATATACATATTTGCATTGAATAAATGAGTAAGTCTTCTTGCACTGAATGAATCTCCATCTTCTATTGATGACTCTTCTTCAAAGGAAACGCAAGGCTGAATAGGAGTGTGTGGTGCAACAGAAGAGCAAGTGTTGGCACAGGACGCGCGGGAAGGGTGGGTCACTTCCAGGAAGAGGCAATCAGGGGAGCCAAGCTGGTGGGGAAAAAAGGCAGAGGCGCACTTGTGACTGGATGAGAGCAGAAAGTAGTGGAAAGTGCTGTGTCACCATCGGCAGTCAACAGCTGGTGGGATTCCCAAGCTATAGATAGCCCAGGAAGTCTTGGGGAAAGACATTTGGAGCAGAAGCGGATGCCTGTAAGGCGAATGCCTGCTCCTTATAAAATTCCATGTAACGTGCTGGGGTGGGGCAGTTCACGCTCTCCACACTTCCTGTTTCTCTCCCATCCTCTCTCCGCACTCCCCCTCCACCCCGTCTTTGGCTGCTCTGTCCCCTCCATCCATTCCTTGTATGGGATAAACTGCTACTCAAGGGGAAAAGGAGGCAAAGATCTCTGGAAAGAGCAGGGGCTGCAAAGTCAGGCAGGTCCAGCACTGCGTTTACATCCTCCCTTCATTCCAGCCAGCAACATTACTGTGGAAAAGCTATTTCACTTCTCTAAAGAAACAATAAATGTACCCCATGAGGGTTATTGTGAAGATTAATATGATAATACATAAAACACCTGGCCCGGTAAGGGGCAAGTAATAGCTATAATTTCTAAATGAGCTCAGTGAGTTTGGAGAGAGTTGATAAGAAAAAGGAAAAAATAGCATTTAAGACAAATCTATAGCAGATATCATATTTAGTGGTGAAACAAGAACAAGACATGGTGTCTTAGAACAAGAACAAGACAAGGATGTGAGCTGTCATCTGTACTGTCGGTTGGGGACTGGTGCTGTCGTGCAGAAGCACCCATATGTGATGTATCGCATCCCTTATCAGAGTACCAGTTCAAGTCCTGGCTACTCCGCTTCCATTCCAACTTCCTGTTAATACACCTGAGAAGGCAGCAGATGATGATGCAAGTACTTAGGCCCCTGCACTCATGCGGGAGAATGCAGTGGAGTTCCCAGTTCCTGAGTTCTGTGTGGCCCAGCCCTGACTATTGCAGCCATTTGGGAAGTGCACCTGCAGATGGAAGCTTGCTCTTTCTCTCTCTCCTTCTCTCTCTGTCCCTCTGCCTTTCATATAAATCAATAAATAAATCCTAAAAAAAATATTAGCTTGGTTATCTTGCCCAGTGCAATAACATAAAGTTTAAAAAAAAATTGTAGGGATTCTGGCCGGCGCCGTGGCTTAACAGGCTAATCCTCCACCTTGCGGCGCCGGCACACCGGGTTCTAGTCCCGGTTGGGGCGCCGGATTCTATCCCGGTTGCCCCTCTTCCAGGCCAGCTCTCTGCTATGGCCCGGGAAGGCAGTGGAGGACGGCCCAAGTCCTTGGGCCCTGCACCCGCATGGGAGACCAGGAGAAACACCTGGCTCCTGGCTTCGGATCAGCGCGATTTGCCATCCGCGGCGGCCATTGGAGGGTGAACCAATGGCAAGGGAAGACCTCTCTCTCTCTCACTGTCCACTCTGCCTGTCAAAATAAATAAATTTAAATAAATAAATAAAAAAGAAAATGGAAATGTTGAAATATATCTTTAAAGAGCAGGAAAAATGAAATTCCTAAAAATAAATAAATCCAGTTCTTCAAGCAAAAAATAATAAAACTAAATTATTAGAAACATTAACCATATTTTTGGGCAGGAAGAATCAATATGTTAAGATAACAATTCCTTGGGGGCTGGCATTGCAGCACAGTGGGTTAAGCTACTGCCTGCAGTGCCAGCAATCCATATGAGCACTAGTTCAGGTCCTGGCTGTTCCACTTCTTTTGTTTGTTTGTTTAACCAAACTTTCGCTCTGTTGATATTTTGTACTGCTTTTTTTTATTTTTAGATTTTTTTTTTTTTTTTTTTGAGAGGCAGAGTTTCAGAAAGACAGAGAGAGGTCTTCCATCATCTGCTGGTTCACTCCCCAAATGGCTGTAACAGCCAGAGCTGGGCCGATCCAAAACCAGGAGCCAGGAGCTTCTTCCAGGTCTCCCACGAGGATGCAGGGGCCCAAACACTTGGGCCATCTTCTACTGCTTTCCCAGGCCATAGCAGAGAGCTGGATTGGAAGTGGAGCAGCCAGAACTTGAACCGGCACCTATGTGGGATGCCAGTGCCAAAGGCAGATGCTTAACTACAGGGCCAGCGCCTGCTCCACTTCTGATCCACTTCCCTGCTAATGTACCTGGGAAAGCAACAGAAAATGGTCCAAGTATTTGGGCCCATGTACCCATGTGGAAGACCTCAAGGGAGTTCCAGGCTCCTGGCTTTGGCCTGGCCCAGCCCCAGCCATTGAGGCCATTTGGGGGGTGAACCAGCAGATGAAAGATCTCTCTGTGTCTCTCCCTCTCTCTCTCTCTGTAACTCTTTCAAATAAATAAATAAATCTTTTTTAAAAAAGTGATATCAATTCCTCTAAGTTGACTGATAAATTAAAAGTATTTCAACAAAAATTCTAATGGGATTTTTCATAGAAGTTGGCAAGTCAAATCTAAAATTTAGATAGAAGAACAAAGGCTCATGAATTATGAAGACTGTGGATAGAGTATGATGAGGGCCTCACCTTTGCAAATATCATGATATAAAGGTCTGAAGATGGGTCAGGCCCATGGCACAACCATTTAGACACCACTTGGGACACCTGGGACACTTGGGACACACATATGGGAGTGCCTGGCTCTGGTTCCAATTACAGCTTCCTGCTGTTGCATACTCTGGAAGGCAGCAAGTGATGGCTAAAGTACTTGTATTCCCGCCACACATGGGAGCCCCTGGCTCCTGACCTCAGCCTGGCACAGTCCCAGTTTTTGTAGGCACTTGAGGAATGAACCAGCAAGTAAAAGATCTTTCTATCTCTAAAGTTAAAGATGTGTATATTGGCCCAGAAATAAATGGACAGAACAGTGGCACTAAAGAGCCCAGAAACACCCATGCATATATGGGGCCTTTACTGGTGATAGAGTGCTAGTTACTAAAGATCAACAGGGAAAGATTGGGCTGCTTAAAACATGGTGCTGGGACAATCAGATATTGCTCCCAGTGTTTGGGCCCCTGCCACCTAACTGGGAGACCCATATGGAGTTCCAGGCTCCTGGTTTCGGCTCTTGGTCCAACCCTGGCCGTTATGGACATTTGGCAAGAAAATCAATGGATAGAAGATTGCTCTCTCTCTCTCTCTCTCGCTCTCGCTCTCGCTCTCACTCTCTCTGTTGTTCTGCCTTTCAATTAGATGGAAATGAGTGAGTAAGCAAATTTTTAGACGCTTTATTTACTTTTTTAAATATTTATTTATTTAAGAGGCAGAGAAAGAGAGACCTTCCATGTACTCGTTCACTCCTCAAATGGCTGCAACGACCAGACCTGGGCCAAACCGAAGCCAGGAGGCTCTTCAGGGTCTCCCACATGGGTGCAGGGGCCCAAGGACTTGGGCCATCTTCTACTGCTTTCCCAGGCCATAGTAGTGAGCTGGATCAGAAGTGGAACAGCCAGGACTCAAACCAGCACCTAAATGGGATGCTAGTACTGAAGGTAGCAGCTTTACCTGCTATGCCACAGTGCAGGTTTCGAAGTTTTATTTATTTATTTGTAAGGCAGGGAGACAGATAGAGTCAGAGAGATCTTCCATCCACTGATTCTCTGCCCAAATGCTAACAACTGAGACTGGGCCATGTCAAAGCCAGGAAACCGGAACTCCATCTGGGTCTCCCACTTGGGTGGCAGGGACCCAAGTACTTAGGCTATGACCTGCCACCTCCCAGGGGGCCCATTAGCAGGAAGCTGGATTGGAAGTGGAATGGATTCTCCAGTGTGGAATGCAGCCAAGCAGTGTCTCCTCTGCTGTGCTACAATGCCTGCCCCCTTCTCAAAATATTTTGCAAAATAATTTTGCCTCTGAAATGATTTATCTACAAGTAAACTCCTTAATTTGTAGTCAGTTATGGTTTCTCAGCAAGAATCCTTTGGAGGGAAATAATCTAGCCCACCACTAATGGTTTTCAAATGTAATTACTATGTTTATGAATATTAATATTTTACTCATTAATGTCAACATGCTTTTTAAATTTGTAGATATTTCATTAAATGCTTACTTTATTGATTTTGTTTTCATATTTTAGAGCCAGTTTTTTTTCCCATGTTTCAAAATGATTCATGGGGTCATTTGAAGGCTCAACAGCCAAAGCTGTGCTGATCCAAAGCCAGAAGCCAGGAGCTTCTTCTGGGTCTCCCACATGGGTACAGGGGCCCAAGGACGTGGGCCATCTTCCACTGCATTCCCAGGCCACAGCAGAGAGCTGGATCAGAAGAGGAGCAGCTGGGTCTCGAACCGGAACCCATGTGGGATGCTGGTGCTTCAGGCCAGGGCATTAACCCACCGTGCCACAGCGCCAGCCCCAATACAAAGCCTTCTTAACAGACAGAAAGACCTTGCTGAGGGCGGGAGCTAGACTAGAATAAAGAGCCCAGCAACACGTTCAGTATAGAAACTGACTGAAGCCCAGAGCCACTTCCCGCTTAAGACAGTTGCAGTGCTCCTGAGTCCGAAACCTGGACAGCAGGTTCAAAAACCTGGGGGACGTGAGAAGTCTGGAGGCTCTGAGAGGAAGACAGGTGCGAGGAAAAGCGACTTCCAGGAGACACTGGCTTCCTGCCCGTGAAATGGGACCGTGTCATCTGGGACGGAAACAGCAGGTCCCTAGGCAACAGGATGTGATCGGAGCAAACCCACACTGGGAAGGCCCCGCAGCCTTTTCCTTTGTTTCTGCTGAGTTGTTCTCTTAGCCGTTTTCTGTTGCTAGAACTGAAGCCCGAAGCTTGGGGCCTTCATAAGGCATAGAGTTCTACTTGGCTCACAGTTCTGGAAGTTGGCAAGTCCAAGATCATGGCGCTGGTACCTCTGCAGGCCTTCTTGGAACACGGGAACCATGGAGGGCTTGCTCTTACAGCAGAGCCACCCCTGAGACGGCTCATTAACCTACTTATCTGTTGATCCAGGAGTGGATTAATCTACCTTGAAGGCTGAGCCCCCGTGAGCGGGGATTACATTTCAAGATAAGTTTTTATGTTTATTTATTTATTTATGTATTTATTTCAAAAGGAGAAGAAGCATCAGTGATGCTTTTATTTTCTTGACAGGCAGAGTTAGTGAGAGAGAGACAGAGAAAGGTCTTCCTTCTGTTGGTTCACCCCTCAAATGGCTTCTGCGGCCGGAGCGCTGCACCGATCCGAAGCCAGGAGCCAGGTGCTTCTCCTGGCCTCCCATGGGGTGCAGGGCCCAAGCACCTGGGCCATCCTCCACTGCCCTCCTGGGCCATAGCAGAGAGCTGGCCTGGAAGAGGAGCAACCGGGACAGAATCCGGCGCCCCGACCAGGACTAGAACCCGGTGTGCCGGCGCCGCAGGCAGAGGATTAGCCAAGTGAGCTGCAGTGCCAGCAATGCTTTTTTTAAAGATTTATTTTTTATTTATTTGAAAGGCAGCATTCCAGAGAGAGGAGAGAGGGAGAGAATCTTCCACCTGCTGGTTCCATCTTCCCCAAATGACTGCAACATTACTGCAGGCTAATCTGATAATAAACAAGCGTCTTAAGGAAGCAGCTGTCATTGTCCCCACTTTGCAGGTGGGGAAACTGAGTCTGAGAGAGCTGTAACATGGTGTAAGGGTCTTGCTGAGATTCAGCTGGCAGAACCAGACCTTGGCTGTCATCAGGACACAAGAGGAAAAGAAAAGGCATTCAGGGCAGGATTTGAAACATGGCTGATGATGTGGACCAGCAACAAACTACCAACACCTTTGAAGAGCCCCTGGGACTCTTCAGGCTCAGCCCGGGTGAACAAATTGATGTGAAAATGAGAAGGTGCTGAGAGCTTCAAGGCAGATTATGCTTATGATCAGCACTGAAATGTGGTGCTGGGAGATGTGGAAGAAACAGTGATGGCCACAGAAATTGGTGCAGAAACATGGGAAGAGAGACACAGGTCAACAAAACGGAACATCCTGATGCGCTTTGTCTGGGCAGGTAGTGTTGTGCTGGCTGCCCCTCCACTGAGAGGTGACGGAAACAAAGAACTGACCCCGTGTGGGGAGTAGGAGACTTCATACAACTGCCTCTTTAAAGGGACAGGACATTCACAGGAGAAATTTGCGTACAATTTGATACTGAGAGATGACCCAGGGATTCTTCCACTCCTGAAATGAGTTGATTTGCGACTTAGAACCTCTGAAGCTGAACGACAGTTCTATTTTCCCTCAGCTCTTCCAGTCAATGTGGGAGACAGGCACAACTCTTTCTGGAGTTGGTTTGCTCCATTGTATAAATGTACTCTTATTTTTTTCCTTTAAAATAAAGTTGATGTTTCCTTTTTGACTTTATTTAAAAAAAAAAAAAAGAAAACAAATTCAGCACTTTAAATTCCTTGCCTTTTTTTTTTTTTTTTTTTTTTGACAGGCAGAGAGGGCAGTGAGAGAGAGAGAGAGACAGAGAGAAAGGTCTTCCTTTGCGTTGGTTCACCCTCCAATGGCCACCGCGGCCTGCACACCGCGCTGATCCGAAGGCAGGAGCCAGGTGCTCCTCCTGGTCTCCCATGCGGGTGCAGGGCCCATGGACTTGGGCCATCTTCCACTGCCTTCCTGGGCCACAGCAGGGAGCTGGACTGGAAGAAGGGCAACTGGGACAGAATCCGGTGCCCTGACCGGGACTAGAACCCAGGATGCCGGCACCACAGGTGGAGGATTAGCCTATTGTGCCACGGTGCCAGCCAATTCCTTGCCTTTTTAAAATTAGGAAATGCTGTTTTGTTAAGCTTGGTCAGGAAGTCCACAGCAGAAGGTCTCTGTTTGCACTTTCATGCAACAAAACTCTCAGGAGGCACACGTCCCCGGCAGTCTCAGAGGGACATCGCTGTGGCATTGTGCTGGGCACAATTGCTCGCTTTCACGAAGCCTGACTCAACCATCACATCAAGAATCGTTTCCCTTCTAAAGTCCTTGGAGCCAAGTTGGTAAAGAATCAAGAAGTGTTTCTTAAGGATATGAGTGATTTTCAAACGGCAAATACTTTGGGGAAGAAGCTGCTTGCGTAGAAAACAAACAGCGTCCAAATATAAGACGCTGACTGCAAAGATAGGGAGACTGACGTATACGACCCAGGTTATGATAAACAGAACCGATGAGACTCCTGGCTCCTCCTCCCCCTCTTAAAGCCCCAGGGAGAAAGATGCTCTGTGAATTCTCAAGCAGTGGCTCCTGCCTCTGCCTGGTTCCGCACATTGAAAAGGCACAGAGACATCAGGTCATAAAGCCGCGAACCCACAAAGCTGAAGACACCTGTTGTCTGGGAAGCAGCCTTCACAGACCAGTGACCATGCATTTATGTCAGCAGGCTTCAAGATCTTTAGATCACACACCTTTCTCAGAAAGAATAGTTGTTCAGCAGGCATCCCAATGCACTTGCATGGGTTCATCTAAAACAGTAGGGGCCGGTGCTATGCATACTAAGCTAAGCCTCTGCCTGTGGTGCTGGCATCCCATATGGGCACTGGTTCAAGTCCCGGCTACTCTGCTTCTGATCCAGCTCTCTAATACAGAGGTACTCACAAAAGTTGTGGAAAATGGAATTAAAAGACAAGTTTATTTAAACATTTTTATTTATTTCCACTTTATTTGAAAGACAAAAAACCAGAGAGACCCAGAGAAAGATCTTCCATCTGCAGAGCGCTCGTCAAATGCCTGGCTTGGCTCCTGGGTGCTCTCGTGGGCCAGGAAGGGTCGGGTGGGAGGAATGTCTTCCAGCTGCTGAGAATTAGGTCTGTACCCACTGACGGGCGCAGGGGAAAGAGCAGCCATCTTTGAGGAACCAGGAAGTGGAGCGCGGCCAGGAAGCCTTCCTGGACCTCCCTGGCCTGGGCGCCTCAGGGCTGGAGGACTGAAGCAGGGGTCAGACGCTGGCTCCTTGCTGTCTGACAGGCCAAAGCCAGGAGTCAAGAATCCCATCCAGGGCTCGGCACTGTGGTGCAGTAGGTTAATCCTCCGCCTGCAGCGCCATCATCCCATATGGGTACCGGTTCTAGTCCTGGCTGCTGCTCTTCCAATCCAGCTCTCTGCTATGGCCTGGGAAAGCAGTAGAAGATGGCCCTAGTGCCTGGGCCCCTGTACCCGTGTGGGAGACCCCTGGCTCCTGGCTTTGGATTGGTGCAGCTCTATTGCAGCCATTTGGGGAGTGAACAGTGGAAGGAAAGCCTTTCTCTCTCTCTCACTTTAACTATCTGTAACTACGCTCTCATTGTCTGTAACTCTCTCTCTCAAACAAATAAAATCTTTAAAAAAAAAAAAAAAAGAATCCATCCAGGTCTCCCACATGGTGACAGGGACCCCGAAGCTTGCTACCTCCAAGGGTGAACATTAACAGGAAGCTGGATTGGACAAGGAGGAGCCGGGACCCAAACCAGGCACTCTGCTACGGGTTGCAGGTGTCCCAAACAGCGTTTTAACCCCAGCACTAAATGTCCACCCCAAACGGTTCATTTTGATGTAAAAATTTTGAAACTCATACTTTTTTCATAGTATCATTTGTCCATGAACTTTTTGAAGTATACTCATATTTTTCAGTAAAAGTAGTGGGATTAAATGTTTCATTATTTTGAAAATCTTCATTTCACACTTCATGAAAAAGCAAGGGTGAAGGTCTGTTTCTAAATCCATTTTATGCTGAGGCTTGCATCAATGACCTTCAAAGCTAGAACCCACCCTTACACAGATCCGCAGACCCAAAAGTCAGCCAGACTCAGGAAACCCCAGTCCTGAGTCATCCAATCCATGCCCCAGCTACAGGAAAGTTGTACTGGAATTCATTTACTGGGATGCCCCCTCCTAATATTGTTCTTGCAAACTAATTAGTGTTGCATTTCTATTTTTAATAAATGGATCCAAAGCCTGGTATAAGTTTCAGTTTGCAAGATTTTTCTACAGGATGGAAAATTCTAACTTTTAAAATGCTCAGATAGGGACCAGTGGGTCTCCCATGTGGGTGGCAGGGGCCCAAGCACTAGGGGCATACTCTACTCCTTTGCCAGGAGTACTTGTAGAGTACCGGATAGAAAGAGGAGCAGCCAGGACTCGAACTGCTACTCATCTGGGATGCTGGCATCGTGGGAGGCAGCTTAGTCCACTGCACCACAATGCTGGCCCCTTCTGAGATGGACTGGAAGAGATCACAAACGTATGCAGATTCTATGTCAGACTTTTTACAGACACTGTTTTAGATTCAGGAGTAAACTTGTGTACTGTCATTGTGTAGTGGGCTGCTGGTTTGAAGCTAGAGGCACTTCCTAGGATAACTCAGATGACGTATTAACTCCAAATCACACTGCACAACAGTGCAGGCCAAGACAGCAGCTGCATGGAATCTGGGCCCAAGCCCCTTCTCTTCTGTTGCTCTGCCACTCCTAGGACGTTGCCTAGCAAATGATATCTCTATGGCTCCCACACTCAGTTCTCCAACTTCCTGCAAGAGAGCTTTTCCTTGGGGCAGGTGGAGAGGGAGGCAGAATGGCACTAACTCAGGCTCTCCCACAAAGTTCTTGCCCATGGAGGGCAGGTGCATCAGGTAGCATGAGGCGGCTCTGCCCACACAGGCAGTCCCTAGGCAGAGCTGCTGCAATCTCATCCCTGGCCGGTGCCATGGCTCAACAGGCTAATCCTCTGCCTCCGGTGCCGGCACACCGGGTTCTAGTCCCAGTCGGGGTGCTGGATTCTATCCTGGTTGCCCCTCTTCCAGTCCAGCTCTCTGCTATGGCCAGGGAGTGCAGTGGAGGATGGCCCAAGTGCTTGGGCCCTGCACCCACATGGGAGACCAGGAGAAGCACCTGGCTCCTGCCTTCGGATCAGCGAGATGCGCCGGCCGCAGCGGCCATTGGAGGGTGAACCAACGGTAAAGGAAGACCTTTCTCTCTGTCTCTGTCTCTCTCTCTCACTATCCACTCTGCCTGTCAAAAAAAAAAAAAAAAAAAAAAAAAGCCCTCATCCCAATGTCCTCAAGTCTCCTTTGTCTTTCATCCAAAGGTTTCTTCCTATTAGGGCTGAGTTCAGCTGGGGGTTCACCAAAGTCCTGAAATAAGTAGGCCCTGGGGCCGGCACTGTAGCGCAGTGGGTTAATGCCCTGGCCAGAAGTGCTGGCATCCCCTATGGGTGCCGGTTCTAGTCCCGGCTGCTCCACTTCTGATCCAGCTCTCTGCTCTGGCCTAGGAAAGCAGTAGAAGATGGAAGCAGCAGAAGATGGCCCAAGTCCTTGGGCCCCTGCACCCACGTGGGAGACCCGGAAGAAGCTCTTGGCTCCTGGCTTTGGATTGGTGCAGCTCTGGCCATTGTGGCCAACTGGGGAGTCAACCATGGGATGGAAGGTCTCTCTCTCTCTCTCTCTCTCTCTCTCTCTCTCTGCCTCTCCTCTCTCTGTGTAACTCTGACTTTCAAGTAAATCAATAAATCTTTAAAAAGAAAAAAAAAAAAAAACGAAAGAAAGAAGCAGTCCCCACTGGGGTAGTGGCTGTGGGACGCCATTCTTCAGGTCATCTTGTAATGTGTAGGCATCCAGTCCAGGCCAACTCTAAGCTCCCTCCTATGCCAGACAGGGATAGAAAGGATGGAGGCAGCCAGAGGAACATGCAGCCCTGGAAGAAATCTGCTTACATCTCTTTGGCCAGTGTTGTACCCTATGTCCACACCTACCTGTAAAGGCAACTGGTGGAGGCCAGACAAACCCAGGGGTCTGTTACCAAGAAAAAAGGAAGGGAGATGTTATAGGCTGAATTGCATTCTGCCCCAAAAAATGGCATGTTGGAGTCCTGGGCCCTAGCATCTCAGAATGAGACTTTATTTGGAGATGGGGTACTTACAGATGTCACCAAGGTAAAGTGAGGTCATCAGATTGGACCCAATGCGGTATGACCAGTGTCCTTACAAGAGGAAATCAGGACACAGAGACAGAAAAACACACAGTCGTGTGTCACTTAACATGTCACTAGGCAATTCCATCATGTGTGAACACTACAAACTGTACTTACACAAACTAAGATGCCTCCAGTATCACCAGGTGACCCAATCATATGGGTCCACTGTCACATCCCAAAGGCTTGGTGGGCAGGGCGTGCCTGCAGAGAGAAGGCAGTGTGAACCGACCAGAAGAACCTCAGTGCTACGGTTTGCATGTGGCTTGTGTCACAAAGGTTCGTGTGTTGGAAGTCTGGTCCCCTGTGTGGCCATTTGGGAAGTGGTGCGAATTCTATAGGAGATGGGGCCTAGTGGGCGGTGACAGGGTCACGGGAGCACTGCTCTTGGGAGGAATTAGGTAGTTCTTAGGGGGACTGAGTTGGTTATCAAAGAAAAACCTGGCCCCTCCCTGCTCTCTGGCTTCCTGGCCCCTCACAGGAGCTGTCCTTACATGCGCTCCCACCACGATGCTGTCTGCATCACTCGTGAGGGGGGCAGCCAGGGGTCCTCTTGAGAGCCAGTGCCATGCACTTTGAATGTCCAGTCTCGGAAACTATGAGCTAAATAAACCTCTTTTCTTTACAATGTAACCAGCCTCAGGCACTTCATTATAGCAATGGAAAAAGTTCTAATACAATCTATGAGCCAACGAATGCCCAAGGCTAGGAAGCCAGAAGAAACATGCGAGGCATTCTCTCCCAGCCCTCAGAGGACAGCAACTCTGCCGAGGCTTCCAGCCTCCAGAACTCGGACGTGATCCGTTTCTCTGGTTTAGGTTTGTGGGACTTGGTTATGGCCAGCCCTAGGAAACTAACACAAGAGAGCACAGAAAAATTAGGTCGGCAGTTTGCAGTCTCTTTAAAATAGGCTGTATCTTGGGGGCAGGTGTAGGTTGACAGAACAGCTGAAGAGCAAGCAGAATTTCCCCAGAGCCTCAGCCCTTCTGCACACACACAGCCTCCCCTGCTGTCCGCAGCACACCGGTGACAGTCGATGAGCTTCCTCTAACACATCATCACCATCCAAAGTCCCGAGTTCACGACAGGCTCACTCTCGGTAGTGTACACTGTGTGGGCGTTGACCAGGGAATAAGGACAAGATTCCACCACAACAGTGTCTTCCAGAACGGTTTCACAGCTTCAAAATCCTCCATGCTCCATCCAGTTGTGTTTCCCTCCCCTTTACCCTTGGCAACTTTTTACACTCCCCACAGTTTTGCCTTTTCTAGAATGTCACAGAGTGGGAACCACACAGTCTGTAGCCTTTTGAGACTGTCCTTCTTCCCATGGCTTGATACCTCATTTCTTTGTTTTCTTTTTTTTTTTTTTTTTAGAACATTGCATGGTTTTCTACCATTGTGCTCTTTATAATTGTATCCTGAGCTGCCACATTCCCATCTCTGACCTATCATCTTCTCTTTTTAAAAAAAAAAAAAATTATTTATTAGAAAGGCAGAGTTATAAGGAGGCAGGGGCAGAGAGAGAGAGAGAGAAGTGTTCTATCTGCTAGTTCACTCCCCAGCTGGCCACAACGGCTGGAGCTGTGATGATCCAAAGCCAGGAGCCAGGAGCTTCCTCCAGGTCTACCACACAGGTGCAGGGGCCCAAGGGCTTGAGCCCAGGTACTTGGGCCATCTTCTGCTGCTTTCCCAGGTCATAGCGGAGAGCTGGATTGGAAATGGAGCAGCTGGGACTCGAATTGGCACCCACATGGGTTGCCATCTGGCCACGCCACAGTGCCAGCCTCCTCATTTCTTCTTAGCACTGTAAAAGTTCCATTTGGTTCTTGTTTATATTTTCCATTCTCTCATCACGCTCATGGTTTTCTTTCTTAAACATATGGAGCACATTTGTAACTACTTCAGCATCCATGTCTGTTGAGTTCTATTGTGTCTATCAATTCTGAATCTCTATTAATTGTTTTTTCCTCCAGGTTTATGGTCATATAATCCTGCTTCAATACACGCTTGCTAATTTTTTGTTAGATGCTGGACATCTAAATTTTACTTTTGTTGAATATTGGATGTTTTTGTTAATTCCTACAAATAGCACTGTTTTCTGTTGTGCCATGATAAATTATGGGGTTAATTAGATTCTTTTAAGACTTGCTTTTAAGTTTTGTTAGGGCAGGTGCTAATTTAGTGCCCCACTAAGGTGATAGGCTGCTGAGGATTCTACCTGATGTCCCACGGACTGCAATTGCTTTGCACTGTGATGGGTGGGAATGTGTACTCTTCCCAGCACCACGTGACATCCAAATACTATTCTTTATTCCTTCCTGGTGGTTTTTATCTGAGCATCAGGTAATTCCTCAATACCTTATCATTTGCTGCTGCTCCCTCTGTACAGCTCCCTCCTTCCACCGCTCTGCCCTGGACTCCAATCTTGGTTTTCTGAACTCAGCAAGACTTCTAGAATTCTGTCAAATTTCTGTCTTCTTGCCTGTCACCCTAGAAAATTGCCTCCCAGTGGGCAGGGTTTTGTGTCCTGGCTGCTTCACTTCTGATCCAGCTCCCTGCTAATGTATATGGGAAAGCACAAAGATGGCCGAAGTGCTTGGGCCCCTGCACCTACATGGGAGACCCGGAAGCTCCTGGCTCCTTACTTTAGACTGGCTCAGTTCAGGCCATTGCAGCCATTTGGGGAGTGAACCGGAGGACACTTGTGCTTCTGCCTCTGCCTCTGTTTCTGCCTCTGCCTTTCAAATAAATAAATAAATCTTAAAAAAAAAAAAGTTTGACTCAAACACTTGGAAAAACAAATATGGAAATGACAGATCACAGAAATCAAAGTTCAGATGAAGGAAAATCAAAGCAATACAATGATTAAAAAAAAAAAAAAAAAAACTCAGCATTTAAAAACATCTGGCCAGGGCTGGCGCTGTGGTGCAGTGGGTTAACGCCCTGGCCTGAAGCGCCGGCATCCCATATGGGCGCTGGTTCTAGTCCCTGTTGCTCCTCTTCTGACCCAGCTCTCTGCTATGGCCTGGGAAAGCAGTAGAAGATGACCCAAGTCCTTGGGCCCCTGCACCCGCGTGGGAGACTCGGAAGAAGCTCCAGGCTCCTGGCTTTGGATTGGTGTAGCTTTGCCACTGTGGCCATTTGGGGAATGAACCATTGGATGGAAGACCTCCCTCTCTCTCTCTCTCTGCCTCTCCTCTCTCTGTGTAACTCTGACTTTCAAATAATAAAAATAAATCTTTAAAAAAAAATACATATATGAACCATCTGGCCAGGTGCCAGCCCTGTGGCACAGTAGGTTAAGCCTCTGCCTGTGGCACCAGAATCCCAGCTGCTCCTCTTCTGATCCAGCTCCCTGCTTTTTTAAAGATTTATTTATTTATTTATTTATTTATTTATTTATTTGAAAGGCAGAATTACAGAGAGAGGTAGAGGCAGAGAGAAAGCTCTCCCATCTGCTTTTTCACTCCCTAGATGGCTGCAACAGCCGGAGCTGCGTCAATCCAAAGCCAGGAGCCAGGAGCTTCTTCCAGGTCTCCCATGAGAGTGCAGGGGCCAAAGGAGGCCTTGGGCCATCTTCTACTGCTTTCCCAGGCACATCAGCAGGGAGCTGGATTGGAAGTGGAGCAGCCAGGACTTGAACTGGCATCCATATGGGATGCTGGTGCTGCAGGTAAAGGTTTTACCCACTATGCCACAGCCCCGGACCCCCTGCTAAATCCTTTTGTATCTAGATGTCAATCACCTCTTGTAGTATTTGCCATTTGCCGGCGCCGCAAGGCGGAGGATTAGCCTAGTGAGCCGCGGCGCCGGCCTGCATTGAAGCATTCTTAAATTCTGGATCACTAAGCCTCACAAACACAACAGCTACCCTATCAGCTAATTTTAATATTTAGTTTTATTTTTTTACTCAAGTGTTTTTGCCCCAGATGTAATAGAGGAAAATAAATTTCCAGTGAGTTGCAATTTTCTTAATTTCTTTTTGAAAAAGTTCATGGAAAATGTGTATCATGAAAACGCTATCCATGGGATTTCAAAAAATGCACTGAGACAGACTTAAGTTTTAACTGTTTCATAAACCTTTTGAAGTACCCTTAAATTATATAATATGCAAAAATCCAAGGGAAAAAAGATTGTATGCCCCTAAGCAAATAAAGGACAAAAGACAATTTCTTCGTGGCAAAGCTGTTTTATTGAACTTCATGGGGAAAATGTAACAATGACACTATTCCACAACAAACGTAACTTCCGTTGAGACTTCATGAGGAAACATCTATCAACAATGTAATTTCCATAAAGCATTGTGATCAGCACATCAGGCTCTGGGGTCGTTTCCTTTGGTGTTCTCAAATTAACTGACTTTTCCAAAACACATCTGATATTTTCAACTAAAGGTCACAGAAAAAATAAATTCATATATATATATATATATGTACATAAACTGTGCAATTATGTGCTCAAAAAATTAAATAGGCATGTCCATTTTGGATGTGATTTCTCAACAATCAATGAGGTGTTTTATAAATATTTTGGAATATACCTAAAAGCTTTATCCCCATGAACTAAGTATGTTCTTTTTAAGAATAAAAAGATACATAGAAAAAAATTAAAATAACTTGTTACAAATGAGATACAAATATTTTAAAATTAATAAATATTAAAGTGAAAAAATAACTCTTCTTGCAGAACTGTAAAGAATACTATTAACTTCTTAGAAAAAGAAAGTTGATTTATTTTTTTAAAATCATGGTAACAATACTGAAAAAAAATAAGTATGCTTCTAAAGTCTGTAAACTTTCTTCTCCACTTTAGAAAATGTTTTGAAAAACAACAGTCCCTTCTTTAGAAAAACTATTATACCTTTCACATTTACTACAGCAGTCATTGTTGGACTATAAAAATAGTTACAAACCAATGTTAATTTAGATAAAAGTAAACAATTTTTACTTTTTAATTCTGGCATGATTAAGAAAAATGGGTTTCTCTCCCTAAATGCATATTAAGCCAATATAAACTCTAATATTTAAAACTAATTGTTTCTTATAATTATTAGTGTCAGGTGAGCTTGTTTAATAGAATTACCTGATTTTTCTAATGAAGTGTTCCAGTCAAGACCATGATAATGCCAGATCAAGATCCCTAAACTAGATTAGATTAAATGTTTAGCTGGTTTCCCACATTGTGAAAATACGCTAAGTACAATCATCTTTTGGCTTCATTTCCTCTGAAATGATCAAGGAGAGCCATCTGTCAGAACTGGGACGATGCACACCTCAGTGAAAGACATGGCTTACATTCCATTTATGTAAATAGCTTCACAGCAAGTGTGCTATTTTCTATGTGCAAAGTCTTCAATTCACAATGAAAGTATATAGGGTGAAAAAAACATGGAAATATGCTTCCCATTACCAAGGAACAGACAAGATATTTTTCAATATCTAATTTATTTCCCATACCGAGGAGGAATAGCTCGTTGTGGCCACAAAATTTAAACACTTTAAAAAAATCAATATAACACAATACTATTACAGAAACACATGTCGACTCATTGCAATCAGGCACACCCTCAGAGCTATAATCCAAATAGAAGTTGATTTGTTAATTTAGCATCTAATCATTAAATTGATTGGGGAAGGGGAGAGAATGAGCTACTTCACCAGATACAGGACTAGAAATTACTAAAACCTATAAATAAGCTCCCCTGTGGTAGCCAGGAGCCAGGTTCATGTTGACCTCTCCTCCAAATCAGGACTCCTCCAAATGCTCCCAATCTGTTCTCCCCACTAAAGACACCACAACAAAATACAAAGCATCTTCCCTTGCCACTTCATCTGGCTTAAAATCTGACTTATACTTGCATATTTTACTAGAACTTAGTAACGATAATAATTTATTCTTTTGAAAATAATGATTTTTATAGATCTGATCTGATCAATTAGAACTATCAAGCTTCTAGAACCAGTAGGAAAGTCATTCTTTATGGACTGAGACACAGAAAATACTCCATGCCTTCTTCTCCCCACTGAACCAAAGTCTTGACTCCATAATAACATACCGAAATACCTTGATAAAACAAAGAAGGAACTCAGGGAAGAGGCAAATACGAATTTCTATCCTAAAAGAACACTTCCCAAAGAAGGTAACAGTAGGTATGTACTAACTTCTTACTTTCTTTTTCAGTCCCAGGAACACAGAATGAACAGTTACTGATTCTTAAAATCTCACCATGCTCTCATTTGAAGCTCCCCTCACTGGACTTTCAAAGAAAAAATATTCTGATTCAACTCATCATTTTCAATGACATCTGAAACCAACTTTTTTCCTTGTGTTGTCACAGTGACAAACTTCTTAAGTAGATACAAAATAAAAAGCATGACAATGATGTATACTAAAGTGTCAGGATGAGCCATTATATTTGAGAGTTAATCTTACGATTATCACTGTCATACTTCAAAAGTATTTCTTTAAGTCAAAATTGGTAGTATAATCAAGAGATATTTAGCACCAGCACGTCATTGCAGGCTTTGGTTCAGGCTTCAGGATAATTCCATTATCAGGGGGTTGACTAAGCATTAATGGTTTATGGCTCTTAAGCTTATGAGCCAAGGTCATAAATATAGCTTCCACATGATCATTGTCGTTGGGGTTTTTAGCAGAAGTTTCAAACAAAGGCATACTGTGTGTATCGGCAAACTTTTGTGCCAAGTCTGTGGGAACCTGAATGGCACTTCTCAAGTCACATTTGTTTCCCACGAGGATCCGTGGTATGTCATTGGCTAGCAAATGCTGCTTGCATTCCTCTATCCAAGATGGCAGGCTGTGGAAACTGGCCATGTTCGTCATGTCATACACGAAGACAACAGCGTGGACATTCCTGTAGTAGTGCTGCACCATGCTCTTTCTGAATCGCTCTTGTCCTGCTGTGTCCCATAACTGGATCTGAAAACAAAATTTTTTTTAAAAAAAAAGAAGAAAACTGAAACTTTTATTCCAATTATACAGATTGAGACATTGAATTACCTTTGTATGATCCTCAGTACTTCTTCACTTATACTTTGTTCTGTTCCTTTCTATAGAACTGTCTTTGTCAGTGCTGCCTATGGGATAGGCATACTAGTCTAATTATTGTTAAATTGTAAAACAAGGGCCAGAAAAAGTATTTCAATTTACTAAGTGTCAGTAAATCAAGTTTGTTTAGATAAAACTATACTTCAAAAACTTACTTTAAGATGTTAACAGAAAATATATACATATATATATAGGTTCTTGCAATACCTTAAGTGCTTAATTCCTATAAATTTGGTTACTAAATATTACTCTGCCTTTCAGTAGTATAACCTAAAATATTAGATGTAGGAGAGATCTTCATAGTTATGAGGCCCAGCCTCCAAACACACACACACACACACACACTATTCCAATGTCTCCTAGTAGAAATATGGGGAGTTTGAGAAATAAAGATAAACTCATTATATTTAGAATTATCCACTGGATAATTATCCAACCTTTGTTTAATTTCTTAAAAAAAAAAACTTAAATCATGAGCAGTTCTGTCATAGTGGGAAAGACGAGAGACAGATTTGCTTAGATAACTTTAAACTGAAAGGCTTGTGCTATCTACAGATGTTCAACATAGTAACTGGATGCCTCACCTGGTGCCTTCTCATACAACAGTACAAAGTAGATGGAAATTCAGGGGGATACTGAAGATAGCCCAAAAAGTAGATGTAATATTTGAGGTAGTCAGAACATGCCCATGGGGGCAGCTTTGTGGCACTGAGAGTCAAGCCACCATCTGGGATGCCTGCATCCCATACTGAAATCCTGGTTCAAGTCCTGGCTACTCCGCTTCTGATCCTCCTTCCTGCAACATGCCTGGGAAAACAGCAGATGACCCGTTCTTGAATTCCTGCCATCCACTTGGGATTCCCAGATAGATTTCCTGGCTCCTGGCTTTGGCCTGGCCCAGCCCTGGCTATTTGTGGACATTTGGGGAGTAAAGCAGTGGGTGGAAGATCAATCTTTCCATTTCTCCCTTTCTTTCTTTCATTGCCTTTCTTTTCCTTTTTTTTTTTTTTTTAAAGATTTATTTTTATTTATTTGAAAGATAGAGTTACAGAGAGGTCTTCCATCCGCTGGTTCACTCCCCAAATGGCTGCAACAGCCGGAGCTGAGCCAGTCCTAAGTCAGGAGCCAGGAGCTTCTTCCGGGTCTTCCACGTGGGTGCAGGGGCCCAAGGACTTGGGCCATCTTCTACCGCTTTCCCAGGCCATAGCAGAGAGCTGGATCGAAGAGGAGCAGCTGGGACTCAAATCAGCACCCATATGGGATGCCAGTGCTTCAGGCCAGGACTTTAACCTGCTGTGCCACAGCACTGCCCCTTTCTTTGCTTTTCTAATAAACAAACAAATCTTTAAGAATGAGGCAAGATACTTACCTCTAACCACATACTAAAATTTTAAATGGATCAAAGACCTAAATGTAACAGCTAAAACTTTAAAGGTCTTTAGAGAAAACACAGGGTAAATCTTTGTGACTTTGGATTAGCAACAGTTTTTTTTAGATATGATGCTTACAGCATAAGCAGCCAAAGAAAAAATAGATAAATTGGACTTCATCAAAATTTAAAATGTTTGGGGTCAGCGCTGTGGCACAGCAGGTAAAGCCACTGCCTGCAGTGCCAGCATCCTATATGGGCGCTGGTTCAAGTCTTGGCTGCTCCACTTCCAATCCAGGTCTCTGCTATGGCCTAGGAAAGCAGTAGAAGATGGCCCAAGCCTTTGAGCCCTGCATCCACGTGGGAGACCCAGAAGAAGCTCCTTGTTCCTAGCTTCAGATCAGTAGAGCTTCAGCTGTTGTGGCCAATTGGGGAGTAAACCAGCAGATGGAGGACATCTTTCTCTGCCTCTCCTTCTCTCTCTCTGTAACTCTGACTTTCAAATAAATATTTTTTAAAAAATTTAAAATGTTTATGTTTCAAAGGTCAGTGCCAAAAAAGTGAAAATACAACTCACAGGATGGGAGGAAATATATGTAAATAAAATGTATCTTGTACGGGTCTGGTGCCTTACAACTCAGTTAAAAGACAGCCCAGTTTAAAAACTGGTAAAAAAGATCCAAATCACACTCTCTGAAGATCTATAAATGGTCAAATTTCACATGAAAAGGACATCATCATTAGGGCCGGCGCCGCGGCTCACTAGGCTAATCCTCCGCCTTGCGGCGCCGGCACACCGGGTTCTAGTCCCGGTCGGGGCACCAGATTCTGTCCCGGTTGCCCCTCTTCCAGGCCAGCTCTCTGCTGTGGCCAGGGAGTGCAGTGGAGGATGGCCCAAGTGCTTGGGCCCTGCACCCGCATGGGAGACCAGGAGAAGCACCTGGCTCCTGGCTTCGGATCAGCGCGGTGCGCCGGCCGTGGCAGCCATTGGAGGGTGAACCAACAGCAAAAGGAAGACCTTTCTCTCTGTTTCTCTCTCTCACAGTCCACTCTGCCTGTCAAAAAAAAGAAAAAAGAAAAAAGAAAAGAATAGAATAGAAAAGAAAAGGACATCACCAGTTATCAGGGAAATGCACACCAAAACCTCAACGAAATACCACTTCACATGTACCAGGATAGCTCCAATAAAACAGACAATAGGCCAGCACCATGGCTTCATAGACTAATCCTCCGCCTCGCGGCGCCGGCACACCGGGTTCTAGTCCCGGTTGGGGCGCCGGATTCTATCCCGGTTGCCCCTCTTCCAGGCCAGCTCTCTGCTGTGGCCCAAGCCCTTGGGCCCTGCACCTGCATGGGAGACCAGGAGAAGCACCTGGCTCCTGGCTTCGGATCAGCAAGATGCGCTGGCCGCAGCGGCCATTGGAGGGTGAACCAAAGGCAAAAAGGAAGACCTTTCTCTCTGTCTCTCTCTCTCACTATCCACTTTGCCGGTCAAAAAAAAAAAAGACAGACAATAATAAGTGCGGTCAAAGATGCAGAAAAACTGGAACGCCCAAGCTTTGCTGGAGAGAATGTAAAATAGTGCAGTCATTTTGGGAAAGTTTGGCAGTTCCTCAAAAAGTAAAACAAAATATTACTCTGCCACAAAAAGCAGTGATGTGCTACGGATGCATGCAATAACATGGATAAACTTCCAAAACTTGCCAAGTGAAAAACACCAGACACAAAAGGCCACACATTCCATTTCATTCACATGAAGTATCAAAAACAGGTAGGCCCATAAAAACAGAATACAGACTGGTGGTCACCAGAGGCTAGGGGAAGGGAATAAACTATTTTTTACACAATTCTTATTTTCATTTTATTTGAAAGGCAGAGAGAGAAAGATCTTCCATCTGTTGGTTCGCTCCCCAAATAACTACAAACAGCCAGGGCTGAGTCAGGCCAAAGTCAGAAGCCTGGAACACAATCTGGTCTCCCTTGTGTGTTCACATGGACCCAAGTTTCTGAGCTATCACTGCTGCCTTCCAGGGTACACACTAACAGGAAGCTGGACTGGAAGCTCAAACCAGGCACTCTCTGATATGGGCTGCAGACCAGTGGCTATACCACATGCCCACTCTGGAAATAATCCTTTTAATGAGTACTGGGTTTGACTTTGGATTAAAGGAACTATTTTGTCATTAGATAGAGGTGGTGGTTGCATAACATTGTGGATATACAAAATATCTCTGACTCATTCATTTTAAAATAGCTAATTTTATGTTATTTGAAATTCAAATTAACAAATTATTAGGAAAAAAAGATGAAACAGAGAGATGCCATAGGACCTAGTCAAATCTGGCACACTGAAGAATACTGACAACATATATTAACACAATGATTTGTACACAAATGTTCATTGCATCATTATTCATAATAGCCAAGAAGTGGAAGCAACTCAAATATCCATCAATTGATGAATGGATAAACAAAATATGGTCTATCCATTCAACAGAACATTATTCAGCCAGGAAAAGAAACAAAGTACTGACACAAGCTGCAACATGGATGAATTCTGAAAAATGTATGCAAAGTGAAAGAAGCTAGACATAAAAGGTCACAGTTTGTGACATACTATTTACAACAAATGTCTGACACAGGCAAATCCATAGAGACAAATTAGATTAGCGCTGCTAGGGTGTGAGGGAAGGAAGGGTAGTGAGTGACTGCTAAGAGGCATGGGGTTTCCTTATAGAGTGATGAAGTGCTCTGGAATTAGACAGTGATAATGGCCATACAGTCTTTGTGAGTGTACTACAAATCACTATGTTGTATATATTAAAAGGTCAAATCTTATGGCATATGAACTATATCATTTCTCAAATGGTTGCAATGGCAGCAACTGGGCTGGTCTGAAGCCATGAGCCAGAAGCTTCTTTCAGGTCTCCCATGTGGGCACAGGGGCCCAAGTACTTGGGTGTCTTCTGCTGCTTTCCCAGGAGCACTAGCAGGGAGCTGGATCACAATTGGAGCAGCTGGGACCTTGAATTGGCACCTATATGGATGTCAGGGCTGTAGGCAGCAGCTTTACCCACTAGCCACAGCACCAGCCCCCAGATTTCTTTTCTCTTAAAGGCATTTTTTGTAGCTCAGATGTCTACATATCATTTCATTGGTGAATAACAATTTATAATATCCTATCCAAAGTATATTCAGAAATTTTGAAATTTAAAAGCACATGAAAAGGAAATATGCCAAAATATTAATAATGGTTATGTTTAAGGCAATTTCTCCTATTAGTTTTGCTATTCTGTTTTCCAAACAAACATGCGTTTCTTTAATAAAAAGAAACTACAGGAGTAGGAGTTAAGCCTAGTGAATAAGATGGCCACATCCCACACTGGAGTATCTGGGTTTCCACCCATGCAGATTTTGGGAAGCCAGTGGTGATGACTCAAGTAACTGGGTTCCTGTCACTCACACGGGAGACCTGGGTTGAATTCCCAGCTCCCAGTTTTGGCCTGTCCCAGCTCCAGCTATTGCAGGCATTTGGAGAGTGAACCAGTGAAATGGAATTTCTCTTTCTCTAATAAGTTAAAAAAAATTAAACTTAACTTAAAAAAAAAAATTGCACAGAATTTAGCCCTGCCTCAAAGGACTATAGAAGTCCTCCACAAATGTAAGTAGTGACAATAAGAAAACCTTTGTTTTTGGAAGGGACTAACTCAATGATATTCCTATTCTGTAAATCTTGCTCAAAGTTAGTAATTAGTAAGCTAATGGGGCATTTAGAAAAGAAAAATGTTGTGAAGAAATTACTAAATCGCATCAAGACCTGGGCACAGGCACCCTGCTATGCTGCCTGCTGTTTTCCAGGCCTTCACATTGTGGAGACCAAGGCAAGCAAACAGAGAGGCTGTAGCCAAGAAAGGACAGGACAACAGATGCCAACTTTGACCAAAAGAGAGACTGACAGACGCCAGCAGCAGAACAAACCCCATGACAGCCCAGAAAACTCCTGAGGTCTAGCTGTGAGTGGAGTTCATGGTAAGGAGGGAAGGCCACTCTGGAACTCTTTAGTTTGGCAAATGTTAAACTAGGATATTTGCAAAGTAACTTCCTCCAACTTACTACTTATATATTATAGGGAAGATGGCCCAACTGGGCCCACATTGGTATTACTTAGAATGTGCTAAGCCCCAGTTTAAGGTTGCTTATTCCTTCAAGGATATGCAGAGGAAAGCTAAGATTACTGCTCTCAAATTCCTCCAAGCAGTCCCACTTTTAAGACTGAAACAAATTCGAGAAACTTGGTGAGTCAAGGTCACACAGCTGGTGGCGGTGCTGGGGTTATGACTCGGGCCTCCCAACTCCCACTGCTTGCTTTCTTCTTCCTTATCCCTTTCATCAATTATACATTAAATTCTTCATTTTAAAGAAAGTATTCCTTTTAAATAGTTGTAAGGTTTGTTATTTCTGTTAAGAAACTAAAGTTTATTTAAGAGTTTAATTTTTAATTTATCTTCATCTTTTTTAAAAGAATTATTTTATGTGAAAGAGTTATAGAGAGAGAGGGAGAGAGGGAGAGAGGGAAAGAGAGAGGGAGAGAGAGAGAGAGAGAGAGAGAGGAGAGATTGTCCATCTGTTGGTTCACTCTCCAAATGGCTACAATGGTGAGAACTGGGTCAGGCCAAAGCCAGGAGCCAGGAGCTTCTACCAGGACTCTCATGTGGGCAGCAGGGGCCCAAGCACTTGGGCCAGCTTCTCCTATTTTCCCAGGCCATTAGCAAGGAGCTGGATAGGAAGTGGAGCAGCTGGTACACAAACTGGCACCCATTTGGGATGCTAGCATCATAGGTGGTGGTTTTACCTGCTATGCCACAAAGTTGGCTCCCAATTTTCATCTTGAAAGGTAGAACAACAAAGTAAAAGAGACATCAGCTGGTTCACTCCTAAGGTGTCCTCAACAGTTGGGCCCTAAGCCAGGAGTCTAGAACTTTCTGCGTCTCGCTTGAAGATGGCAGCAGCCCAAACACTTGAGCCATCACCTACTGCCTCTTGAGATGCATTCTAGATGTTGGAATAGAGCCGGCGCCGTGGCTTAACAGGCTCATCCTCCGCCTTGCGGCGCCGGCACACCGGGTTCTAGTCCCGGTCGGGGCACCGATCCTGTCCCGGTTGCCCCTCTTCGAAGCCAGCTCTCTGCTGTGGCCAGGGAGTGCAGTGGAGGATGGCCCAAGTGCTTGGGCCCTGCACCTCATGGGAGACCAGGAGAAGCACCTGGCTCCTGCCATCGGATCAGGCAGCGCGCCTACCGCGGCGGCCATTGGAGAGTGAACCAACGGCAAAAGGAAGACCTTTCTCTCTGTCTCTCTCTCACTGTCCACTCTGCCTGTCAAAAAAAATAAATAAATAAATAAAAAATAAAAAAAAAAAGAAAGAAATTAAAATACCTTAAAAATAAAAAATTTAATAGAGTTGAATCGAGCAAACAATGATTCATGAACTGGTAGCATTCAGAACCAGTGTAGGTTCAGTGAGCTCCCAGGAAGCCACAATTTATTTTAAAAATTTGCCATTTGATTCCATATATCAGATATATACATTTCTACTCTACATACCAAAAGAAAAAATAGTTCTCGGCCGGCGCCGTGGCTTAACAGGCTAATCCTCCGCCTTGCGGCGCCGGCACACCGGGTTCTAGTCCCGGTCGGGGCACCGATCCTGTCCCGGTTGCCCCTCTTCCAGGCCAGCTCTCTGCTATGGCCCGGGAAGGCAGTGGAGGATGGCCCAAGTGCTTGGGCCCTGCACCCCATGGGAGACCAGGAGAAGCACCTGGCTCCTGCCATCAGATCAGCGCGGTGCGCCGGCCGCAGCATGCCGGCCGCGGCGGCCATTGGAGGGTGAACCAACGGCAAAAAGGAAGACCTTTCTCTCTGTCTCCCTCTACTGTCCACTCTGCCTGTCAAAAAAAAAAAAGAAAAAATAGTTCTCATAAAACTAGTAAGTGTTTAGGCCAGGAATTAAACCTGGGCTGCCTGATTCTCTAGGGAACACTTCCTGCTCCAGCAACTCTAACATCCAGTCCCACTTCTGTTAGCAGCACCCCATCACTCTGGGGAAACCACCCTCCCTGCTTACCACTGATGGAACCCCTGGGCATGTGACCAAGGTCTAGCCAATCAAAACATGGCACTCCCCACAGCAACTATAGTTTAGGAATGGGCATGTAGGATGTTGCTGGAACTGGCCAGCAGGAACCACCTCCGGGGTTTTCAGTTATGTGAAATGAGAAAATTCCCATGTTGCTTCAACAAATTTGCACAGAGTCCTAACACAGAATTCTAAAGCATGGGGTTTCCCACTGATGAAAGATTCCAGGGAAGTAAATAATTCTCTCTCTTCTCACTACCTCTCAGCACGCACACTACTGCTAGCATCTTTTTAAGTGGTCTAAGAACCACCCTTCTGAAACGGGCTGGAAGAATAATGGGAGCTCTGACCTGGTGCCAGGGACCCTTCACACTATGGGAAGGCCCAGGTCTGTGAAAATGAACCTTGCTGTACTCTGTAGGTCCCAGGACCAAATCACAGCAAATCTGAATTTCTCAGACCAGCTCCAAACTGGCCCAGGATTTCTGAGCCTAAGGAATCACAAGATTCTTGGGCATTCTTCTTAAGATATATCAACTGCTAATCTCATTTTCTTTTTTTAACAACTTATTTATTTGAAAGGCAGAGTGACAGAGAGAGAGATCTTCCATCTCAAATAAATAAAAGTTTAAAAAAAAAAAAACCTCACAACTAGGGGCCTTCACCTGCCGTGCTGACATCCCACATGGGTAATCCACCCTGGCTGCTTCACTTCAGATCCAGCTCCCTGCTAATGCACCTGGGAAGGCAGTGGAGGATGGCCCAGGTGCTTGGGTCCCTGCACCCATGTGGGAGACCCAGAAGATGTTCCTGGTGCCCAGCTTCAGCCTTGCCCAGCCCTGGCTGTTGTGGTCATTTGGGGAGTGAACCAGCAGATAGAAGATATGTCTCTCCCCTCCTCTCCTTGTCTTCCTGTATTCCTGCCTTTTAAATAAATAAATCTTTAAAAACATATATACACATCTAAAATACAAGCCAGTTACCAAAACCCTTTGGTTTTATGTTCAAAATACCTCTTCTACTTAGCTCTTTCTTTTCACTAGCTTCCCTTATCACCTCAATTCTGGGTTTCCAGGGCAGCTGACTGATCGCTTGGCCTCTGTACATTTTACACTTATCCCCTAGGTAACCGCTACATGGTTTAGGAACTGAGCAAGACACTATTGGAAATCATGTGCTCGTGTCTCGTGGGCTTGAATAAAACATACATAGTGGGGCCAGTGTTGTGGCACAGCTTGTGATGCCAGCATCCTATATCAAAACACTGGTTCAAATCTCGCTTTCTGTTTCTACTTTTGCACCAGCTTCCTTCTATTGTTCCTGGAAAGGCAGAAGATGATGGTCCAAGTACTTGCCACCATGTGCAAGACCAGGCTGGAGTTCTGGCTTCGGTCTGTTGCAGCCATCTGGGGAGTGAACCAACAGATGGAAGATCTTTCTCTCTCCCCATCTCCCTCTTTCAAATAAATAAATCTTTAAAAAAAATAATATGGATAAATCTTATGTTAACCTTTTTATAGATTCTATTTCTTTCCAGTAAAAGTGCTAATGTAGTTCATAGACAGAAGAGTGCAGAAAGAGGGCTAGGGAGGTTGTTGAAGAAGACTCTCAGAGCTGAATAAGGAAGAATTGCATGGGGCAAAATATGGGATAGGAGGTATATATTAGTTTGATGTTCATCTAACAAATACCTTAGAGTAGCTTCTTAGAAAAGAAAGGTTTACTTTGGCTCAGTTTTAGAAGTTCATAATCCAACACTGGGGAGCCAAATTGGTCTGGTGTATGTTGAGGCTGACTAATGGCAGAACATGTGCACAGTAAGGATCACATGGCAAGCTAGGGCACAGAGAGACGAAGAGCGTGAATGTTCTGTTTTTGTCCCTTTATAGTGCTACCTTGAGGGGCCAGTTTTGTGGTGCAGCGGGTAAAGCTTGTGACACCTGTGACACCAACATCCTATATGGGTGCTGGTTCGTGTCCCAGCTGCTCCACTTCCAATCCGGCTCCCTGTTAATGGCCTGGGAAAAGCACTGGAAGATGGTCCAAGTACTTGGGCTTCTACCATCCATGTGGGAGACCTGGCTGAAGCTCCCAGTTTCTGGCTTTTGGCCGGGTCCAGTCCCAGCTATTGAAGTCATTGGAGAAGTGAACCAACAGATGGAAGATCGATCTCTCTCTCTCTCTTTCCTAATCTGTAATTCTTTCAAATAAATAAACAAATAAATCTTTTAAAAATAAACAAAATTTTAGGGGCTGGCACTGTGGCATAGTGGCTAAAGCTGTCACCTGCAATGCTGGCATCCCATATGGGTGCTGGTTTGAGTCCCAGCTGTTCTTCCAATATCACTCTCTGCTATGACCTGGGAAAGCAGTAGAAGATGGCCCAAATCCTTGGGCCCCCGTATCTGTGTGGGAGACCTGGAAGAAGCTCCTGGCTCCTGGCTTTAGATCAGCACAGCAACAGCTATTGCGGCCATCTAGGGAGTGAACCAGACCTCCCTCTCTCTCTGCCTCTGACTCTCTGTAACTCTGCTTTTCAAATAAATAAATAAATAAATCTTTAAAAATAAAGTTTTGGGGCTGGCACTGTGGCATAGCGGGTAAAGCCACAGCTTGCAGTGCCGGCATGTCATATGGGTGCTGGTTCAAGTCCCAGCTGCTCCACTTCCAATCCAGCTCTCTGCTATGGTCTGAGAAAGCAGCAGAAGATGGCCTAAGTCCTTGGGCCCCTGCACCCACATGGAAGACCCAGAAGAAGCTCCTGGCTGCTGGCTTTGGATCGGCACAGCTCCAGCTGTTGCGGCCAACTGGGGAGTAAAACCAGTAGATGGAAGACCTCTCTTTCTCTCTCTCTCTCTCTCTCTCTCTCTCTCTCTCTCTCTCTCTCTGCCTCTTCTCTCTCTGTGTAACTCTGACTTTCAAATAAATAAATATTTAAAAATTAATTAATAAAGTTTTAAAAAGCTACCTTGATTTGATCATAAGATTTCCACCCTAACAGCCTAATCCAATGCAATCACTTTCCAAGGTCACACCTTCAGATAACATACTTGAATCAAGTTCCATAATATTCAAGTATGGGGCCGGCGCTGTGGTATAGTGAGTAAAGCCATCGTCTGCATCCCACATGGACATCAGTTCGATTCCCAGCTACCATTTTCGATCCAGGTCTCTGCTATGGCCTGAGAGAGCAGAAGATGGCTCAAGTCCTTGGGCCCCTGTACTCATGTGGGAGACCCGGAAGAAACTCCTGGCTCCTGGCTTTGGATCAGCGCAGTTTCGGCCGCTGCAGCCACTTGGTGAGTGAATCAGCAGATGAAAGACCTCTCTCTCTCTGCCTATGCCTCTCTGTAACTCTGCCTTTCAAATAAATAAATAAATCTTTAAAAAAATTCAAGTATAAGATTCTAGGATAAAGGTGTTAAAACATGGGCCTTTGGGAATAACCAAACTGTAACAGAGGGCTATTCCAAGCAAAGAGTTGGGAAAATGAAGTGTGAAAGGAAAATGAGGTGTGAAAAGAAAATCAAGTGTGAAAGCACAGGAATCAGCAAATAATTGGGATTCTACAATACTTGGAGGAAACTAATGGGAAATGTGGTTAGAAAAGCAACAGTAACCTGGTATTCAGGCAACAAAACATAAATAGATTAATTGAGGCCTGGTGATGGAAGATCAGTTGAGCTGCGGTAAGAGTTCAAAGAGGTTAAAACAGAAACAACTTGAGCTAGGATTCTGTACATGGAGCATCAGCAAAGTGTATGGGAAGAAAATCAATTAGACGCAACAAAGGAGAGGGGCAGGGCCACAGGATGAGGAAGATAACATCAGGATATCCTAGATAAATCTTAAACTTCATATAATTTTCATACATCACGGGGTATTTTTTTTCACCAGCCACTTAGTCGGCAGCAGTCATTTAGTTTCACAGTTAAGAACCCACATTCCTGGCCGGTGCCGCGGCTCACTAGGCTAATCCTCCGCCTTGCGGCCCCGGCACACCGGGTTCTAGTCCCGGTCGGGGCACCGATCCTGTCCCGGTTGCCCCTCTTCCAGGCCAGCTCTCTGCTGTGGCCAGGGAGTGCAGTGGAGGATGGCCCAAGTGCTTGGGCCCTGCACCCCATGGGAGACCAGGAGAAGCACCTGGCTCCTGCCATCGGATCAGCGTGGTGCGCCGGCCGCAGCTCGCCTGCCGCGGCGGCCATTGGAGGGTGAACCAACAGCAAAAGGAAGACCTTTCTCTCTGTCTCACTCTCACTGTCCACTCTGCCTGTCAAAAATTAAAAAAAAATTAAAAAAATTAAAAAGAACCCACATTCCTGGGTTTAAGTCCCAGCTCTGGAGCCCAGACTCTAGCTTCCTGCGAATGTGGACCTTGGATTGAGTTCCTGGCTCCTGGCTCCCTGCTCCAGCCCTAACCCAGCCCACGAGAGTAAACCAGCAATGGGAGCTTTCGCTCTGCCCCTGAAGTAAATGAAAAATAATTTAAAGATGTAAAAATCATTCTTAAATTATGAGCCAAATCAAAACAGGCAGTGGATCATTTTTGGCCCTGCATAATTTGTTGACTGTTGTGCTACTGTACTTTTTTATGCTTAACAAAAATTTTATCTTCTTTTTAGCAGTTACTGATTAAGTATTTGATTTATCAATGGAGGGAGAGATCCTATTTTTCTTTAGTTAATAGTAACATCTGTCTTTAGTGTGGCAAAATTTAATTTTTTTATTATTATTTATTTGAAAGTCGGAGTTACACAGAAAGAGAAAAAGCAGAGAGATAGAGACAGAGAGAGAGGGAGAAGTCTTCCAATCACTGGTTCACTCCCCAATTGGCCGCAACGGCCAGAGCAGCACTGATCCGAGCCAGGAGCCTCTTCTGGGTCTCCCACGTGGGTGCAAGGGCCTGAGCACTTGGGCCATCTTCTGCAGCTTCCCCAGGCCATAGCAGAGAGCTGGATCAGAAGAGGAGCAGCCGGGAGTTGAAGCGGCGGCCATATGGGATGCCAGCACTGCAGGCGGTGGCTTTACCTGCTACATCTCAGAGCTGGCCCCAGCAAAATTTCATTTTTACTTCTACAAATAAGTAAACTGTTGAAATGTTCAAGTAGCAACTATGGACCTTAATGGTGGGAGAACAGAATAAATCCGGCACCAGGCTTCAGTGATTCCGCTAGTGTGTCTGCCACTGTAAAATGGTTGTGAAAAAGAGTACAACTGGTCCCATGAGGACTGACGTACAGAGAGGGAGTATAAGGACAGAGTTAGGAGTCTCAATCTAAAAGTCAAATGCCTTTTTATTTAAAGAATCAGTTTTATGATTCTATTCGACTTCCAAATTTCTACACAGTATTTTCCTTTAAATTACACATATGTAGTGCTTTGGAACAGATGAGCAAATATAGACTTTTTTACATTTCATGAGACATTTTAACTGATTCTGAAGGAATCATGATCTCTGCACATTTTCCAGTTCACAATTGATAAGAGTATGTAACACAATATCTCCTTTTTATCAAACAAAATGTCTAGAATGACATCTTATTAATAAAATAACATAGAACTTTCTAGCTTCCTAATGAAAAAGTTAGAAGCAATGTCATTTCAAGTCAGGTTCACAATTTTCCAAAGAGATAATATGAACATTTTCAGCAGCTGCACATGGAATAAAGCTCTTCTATGTCACTTTTAGTTTTTTTTTTTTAAAGGACACTAAGAAAATAAAGGTTTTTTGTTTTTTAAAAATTTCGAATAAGGGGCCCAGTGCTATGGCTTAGTGGGATAGGCCTCCAGCTGCAATGTCGGCATCCCATATGGGTGCCAGTTCGTGTCCTGGCTGCTCCTCTTCTGATCCTGCTCTTTACTTGTAGTCTGGGAAGGTGGTGGGGGATGGCCCGGGTGCCTGGGCCCCTGTGCCCAGGTGGGGTCCTTGGTGGGGGTGGGGTAGGGAAAGGGAGTCCTGGCTCCTGGCTTCAGATTGGCCCAGCTCCTGCCATTGAGGCCATTTGGGGGGTTGAACCAGCAGGTAAAAGACCTCTCTCTGTGTCTTCCCCTTCTCTGTCTATAACTCTACCTTTCAAATAAATAAATAAAAATTTTTAAAAAAATTTTCCAGTATAATTATATTTTATCCTACTACAGAAGTCTCCTAACTATTTTTAAAACTTTATTTATTTTGAAAGGCAGAGTGACAGAAAGACATCTTCCATCAGCTGGTTACCACCCAAATGGCCTGCCAACACCCAGGGCTGGGCCAGGCCAAAGCCAAGAGCCGGAACTCCATCTAGGTCTCCCACATGGGCACTTGGGGCATCTGCCACTGCTTTCCCAGGAGCATTAGCAGGAAGCTGGTTAGGAAGTAGAACCGCTGGGACTCATATGGGATGCAGCATCACAGGCAGGGGTTTAACCCGCTCTGCCACACTGGTCCCTCTCAGAACATTTCCATAGTCTTTTTTTTTTTTAAAGATGTATTTATTTGAAAGTCAGAGAGGAAGAGACAGAGACAGAGAGATCTTCCATCCCCTGGTTCACTCCTCAGATGGTTGCAAGAGCAAGGCCTGGGCCAGGCTGAAGCCAGGAGCCAGGAGCTTCTTCCAGGTCTCCCACATGGGTGCAGGGGCCCAAGCACTCGGGTCCTCATCCACTGCTTTCCCAAGTGCATTAGCAGAGAGCTAGATTGAAAGTGGAGCAGCAGGACTTGAACCAACACCCATTTGGGGATGCTGGCAATGCAGGTGGCGGCTTTATCCGCTATGCTACAGCACCGCCCCCCAACCCCTAGTCTTTTTAACCCAATAAAAATCTTACTCATGGGGCCAGCATTGTGGCGCAGTGGGTTAAGTCAACCCTTGCGACACTTGCATATTGTAATACGAGTTTGAGTCCCTGATCCACCCACGGTTAGCCTTACCTACTACTGCCAGCACTCATCCAGGTAGCTAAGTTTTGACTTTATACACTAGACATGCTTTCTCTTTTCTTCAGTATTAGTATCCCCTGAATTTGCACCAAATTAATGTGTAATCTTTAAGCACAAACCAGAAACCAGAAACAGGTGAAGGGAACTCAAATCCCAACTTCTTCCCCATTTTCTCTACTTTCATGGTAAATTTTCTACTTCCTTTCGTGGGGTTTCGGGGGGATTTCCCTTCGCTGCCTACCCATGCCTTCCTCTATCACTGCTTCCATCTTTGGGTGTACAGCTGCAAACAACTGATGCCAATGAAGAAAAACCGTGAAGCTGCCAGGAAAGGCAGTTTTTTTTTAGGGGTACCAACTATGAACCAGGTGCTTCATTCATGTTCTGTGTATTCCTCAACCCAGCCTGATAAAGCATTTTTTTTTCTTTTGACAGAGTGGATAGTGAGAGAGAAAGACAGAGAGAAAGGTCTTCCTTTTTGCCATTCGTTCATCCTCCAATGGCCGCTGCGGCCTGTGCATCGCGCTGATCTGAAGCCAGGAGCCAGGTGCTTCTCCTGGTCTCCCATGCGGGTGCAGGGCCCAAGGACTTGGGCCATCCTCCACTGCCTTCCCGGGCCATAGCAGAGAGCTGGCCTGGAAGAGGGGCAACCAGGATAGAATCTGGTGCCCCAACCGGGACTAGAACCCGGTGTGCCGGCGCGCCACAAGGTGGAGGATTAGCCTGTTAAGCCAGGGCGCTGGCCCTGATAAGGCATTGTCTGACCGCAAGTTTCCAGAAGTTAATGAACCTGCCTGAGGGTATTCCCTGGACTTTCCATGCTAAACCTAAACAGTCTGGGTCACAGCTGGTTACTTTACCCAGCTCATCTGTTCAGTTTGTTTTCTGACACTGTAACAAAATACCTGATACCAAGGAATTTACAGAGAATAGAAGTTCATTTGGATCCCGGTTCTGGAGGCTAGAAAGTCCAAGAGCATGGCACCTGCATCTGGCTGAGGGCCTTTTTGCTGCATCGTCACCTGGTGGAGGGCACCCTATGGCAGGACAGAGTAAGCCTGTGGAGACAGCCTGATATTGAAGAGACCCTCCCATAGTAACCCATTAGTTCGCAAATCCAAGAACTGGATGAATCCATTCCTGATGGTGCCATCACTACCCTCTCACCTGTCCAGATCTGAACTCAGCCCAGCTGGGGTCTGTGTGCTTTCTCCTGGAACTTTTGCTTCTCCCAAAGTAAACTCCCTCCGAAACTTCAGAAGCCCATTACAGTCCTGCCCCCAGGGCTCCCTGGGTCTTGTCTAATTCTGGTGGGTGCTCTTCAGCCTATTCTTGTTCTATCTTTTCCTCTGCAATGGAAACATATCTTTCCTACTCCCTAATACAGTGCACCCAAAGGACCACCACTGCCAGCTTGTATGGGATGAAGACAAGTTACAAGGTTAACAGAGGGGTTGATTTCTTTTCACTCAGTTTCTCCTTCCTTTACCATCATTAGCAGCAAAGCCCCTGTAGGGTGGTGGCAGGCTAGGGTGGAGATGAGGGCACTGAAAAATAAATTATTGTTGCCTTAAGGATTCCAAAGTAAGACCACAGAGAAGCCTGTTTCTTTTCCCCCGCCCCAGGGAACTAAGGAAAAGTAAAGACAAACACGGATTTCAAGTGCAAAGTAAAAGCAAAAGGAGCAGTGTAAGCAAGGCAGGGCAACGCCTAGGATCCACATGCTTCAAGCAGTGGTGTTGAGGGGTGGCTTGCAATGAAGTGAGCCTCCGCACGCCCCCTCATCCTCCAGTGCAACCCCTCTGAACCTGCCACCTGTTACCCTCTCCACTTCTGCTCACGACGTGCCCGGTGTCCCAGTCTCAGCAACCACCAACAATGACTTGAAGGGAAGATGTGAGAGGATCTGAGATGGCATCAAAAAAATGTTTTTGGAGACCTAACTAAGAACGATCACAGAACGTTTCTCCTGGAAAAGAGGTATTTCTAGACAAAGCAATCTTCTACAGAAGCCACTCTAGCAAAACTGCATGCACGAGAACACCTAAGCACTTCCTCAAAGGCAACAGACTTTACTTCCATAATTGCTAGGGCAGTGCTCAAACCACTCTTTCCTAAATGTTATTTACTGAATGCATTTTCCATGTTCGAAAATTTTCAATACTCTTCCTTCGGTCATATTTCACGGACACTCAGCAAATCTGACACACCCCTACACTCTTGCTACTCCAAGTGTGGCTCCCAGACTTGCATCTGCAACACCCAGGGGTGTTACCAAATCAGAATCCGCATTTTCATAAACCATGCGAGCAATTCGCATGCCCATTAAAGTTGGAGAAACACTGCCTTAGAAGTTTGCAACTTAACAAATGCTTCCAATCGCCAGCTCCAACCTCCACATTAGCCTAGGAAAATAATGGAGCGCATACCCCCCGCACAGGTGGGGTTGGGACACCGGCCACCCCGGGGCGCACTTCCTCCGAGACAGTTCCGCAGGCGCTCACCTTGATGCGTTCCCCATCAATTTCCACCGCTCGTTCTCTGAAATCCACCCCAATCGTGGCCTCGGTGCGGTCGGGGAAGCGGCCAGCGCAGAAGCGGTAGGTCAGGCACGTCTTGCCCACATTCGAGTCGCCGATCACGATGATCTTGAAGATGCGCGAGCGGGCCGGAGGCAGACACCCCGAGGCCGCCGACACCGCAAGGCTGGACGAGAAGCTCGCCTCGAGCGACGACTCCATCTCCGAAGCCATTCTCCCCACCCGCCCCAAACCGAGGCGGAGGAACCGAGGCGCAGAAAGCCTGGGAAATGACGCCACCGCCAGCCAGCGGCGCCCGCCGCTGCCAATGCGCAAGGTCCCGGGAGCCCCCGCCCGCCTGCCGGGCCGCGCGCGTGCGCACCTTCCCGCCCCCGGCCCACACAGGTGCGGCGCCCACCCGCCCCGCCGGGCCCAGCCGGCGGCCACACCCCCCGGCGTCACTCGGGCGCGCCCGTCCGCCGGCGACGGCGCCGGGCCGCTAGGGAGCTGGGCGGCGGGGCGGAAGGCCAGGCTGCCGGGCCGCTGAGCTGAGCGCCGCGGGCCCGGCGCGGCCTGACCCGGCCCCGCCACGTCCAAGGTTCCCGCCCTCGGGAGGAAGCCGCGCAATCAGGCCGGGGGCGGGGAGAGAGAGAGACAGCTGAAAGGAAGGCCACAGCGCCGGGCGCCCTCTCGCGAGAGGCCGAGGAGCCGCCTTTGACGGGGGCGTGTGCCTGGTGAGCGACGGTAAGGACGTCGGGCTCGGCGCCGCCGTCTTCGTGCTGTCGGGGCTGCCCGGGACGCGCTGGTGGAGGCGAGCTGGGGCTCCGGGAATGGCGGGCGCCGGACTGCCGGAGGGCTGGATGGGGTGGGACGCGAGCGAGCCGCCTCCGGAAGACCGCCCGGCCCTGGGCGCACTCGGAGGCGGCGCCGAGCTTTGCAGCCTGAAGTCCTGACAAGACGCATCGTTGTCCCTGCGCGGGCGGAGACGATCGGAGCCGCCTTGGACGCCGAGCGTTTCGACTGGCGTCACCAAGACCTTGTGCGATTATCCGAAGGGACCCTGGTGCCCCGGGCTCCCGCAGAGCACGTGTGGGCCACTGCCGGGTTGGGGGGTGGCATTGAACCCGGGAGTTGTCACTTGACGCCACCCTGGCGGAAAATAAAACCCCTTTATGCCCTAGTTATGTCAGTGCCTGGGTGATGATGCTGGAGGGGTTAAGTATTGAGTCCACTCAGATTTGCCTTTGCCTACCTAAGGAAAATATTAACAGATGAAACCACCCAAAGCCACAGACGCTCCATGAATTACTCAAAAGATTTGGAATGTGTAAACATACTGCTTTTTCCTGAAATGTTTGTTTTGTTTTGCAATGACAAGAATTCATATGATGAGACAAAGACAGCTGCTGTCGCTGGACCACTCCCCAAATGCTGCAAATTCCGGGGGTGCGACGGTGGGAACTCAATCCAGGCCTTCCACGTGGGTGCCAGGAGCCCAGTTATCCCAGCCATCACAGCTGTCTCCCAGGGGCTGCATTAGCAGGAAGCTGGAATCTGGAGCCGGGGTGGGAATCAGACTTGTGGGAGGAAGGCACAGGGCGGCCCGATCGCTAGGCGCTCCCAATTTTATTCTTTCTTTAAACGGATGGTTGTGTTCGGAAAGTCAAGGTCTGTGGACATGGCAGGGCTTGAATAGGGTGAGGGGAACAATAAAGCAACTGTTGTTTCTAGGAAAGCAGGTAAGTTGCTTATTCCGGCAGAGGAAGTGAAAATGTAGTTAGAATAAATGAATGGGACACTTGGCAAAGTGTCCGGGAAATTGTTAAAGCCTTAATATTTTAGAGTGATTTCTACTGCTGTAGGAACACTGGATTTGGTCATGCATATGCCAGATTATGTTAGCCAGAAAATATTTACCTTCCTGATTTAGAGTGCATGCGAATTACGTTTATTCAGTTTCCTGTTACAGAAATCACAACATAGGGGCTGGCATTGCAGTTTAGCAGGTTAAGCCAACGCCTGTGGGTTCAAATCCAAGCTGCTGCACTTCCGATCTGGCTCCCTGCTTATAGCCTGGGAAAGCAGTAGAAGGTGGCCCAAGTACTTGGGCCCCTGCATCCACGTGGGAGACCTAGATGAAGCTCCTGGCTCCTGGCTTTGGCCTGGCCCAACTCTGACTGTTGCAGCCATCTGGGGAGTGAACCAGCAGATGGAAGACCTCTCTCTGTAACTCTTTTAAAATAAATAAATGTTTTAAAAAACTACAATATGGACTGCAAAATCCCAATTGTTTATGATGTTACTCCCATGAAAATTAACTTCCCCAAAAATATTACAAATCCTTAGAATATATTCCTTTAAGCTACCTAAACCATTCAAAGGAGAGATTCTGAAGATTGAAGGGAAAAGAGCAGTTGAATACTTAAAAATATGGATAACAGGGCCGGTGCCGTGGCTCAGTTAATCCTCTGCCTGCGGCGCCGGCATCCTATATGGGTCCGGGGTTCTAGTCCCGGCTGCTCCTCTTCCAGTCCAGCTCTCTGCTGTGGCCCGGGAAGGCATGGGAGACCAGGAAGAAACACCTGGCTCCTGGCTTTGGATCGGCTCAGCGCCAGCCATAGCGGCCATTTGGGGGGTGAACCAACGGAAGGAAGACCTTTCTCTCTGTCTCTCTCTCTCTCTCTCTCTCTGTAACTCTACCTGTCAAATAAAAAAGAAAAAACTTGCAGGAGGCCTGGGTCAGGGCTGGTCCCAAGCTGGAATCTGTCCAAGGCTGGCCTCTTATTTAAAAAGAAAGAAAAACTATCCAAAAAAAATGTGGATAATAAAGGGAAGTTAAAAAGATTATGAAAAAGCATAAACATCAGCTACCCCAAGACCCTGCTCTTTCCTTTGTGTATCCTGGTGTGTTCAGGTCAACTTTTCTTGAGCTTCATTAAACATTCTTCATCGTGATTTTTCAAATCCTCTCCATTCTTCACAGCCTAGCTTAAAAGTTCCATCCCTGTGAAGCGTATCCTCATTAATGTAGCTCAGAATGTTCTGGGCTTGATTCTAATTCTAATACATGTTTGAGAGTATTGCACATTTGGTCTTGGATTTAAATTTCATGATTATATTTTGTATCTACCAACTAAATTGTCCGCTCTTGATTACCGACTGGACGTTCACTGTTAGTTATCAAATGGTGAATGAATGAGGTAAAAAATTTCTTGTAAAGCTTGTCAGTTTGAACTCTTTAGCAATTATGCATAATTTAGCCCCACTTGAATTGAAAAATCATTGTTGACACTTGATAGTGTTATGAAGGGCTTGTATTTTTAGCTTGTAGTTTGAATCCTCATGTGACTGATGTCTGTGCTATTTTTCTTAAGTGAGTAACTCCAGAACCTCTGGAATTGATACTTGAGAGGAGATTCTACCATTGCAGCCTTTTTTTTCCCTCAGAGTTCATTTTTGGCATCGGCTTTAAAACGTGAAGACGTTACCCTTTCCTTAATAGTTTACAGCACGGCCTAAGAAAAACCGACTTTGGATCTTCATAAGTAGGGCCACTGAGGAATTACAGAATTTGAACTATGTGCTTAGTATTGTGTTAGTGATTGGGGTGGAGAGGAGAGGAAGATACAAAATAAGATGCGATTTTAGTCCATGAGGAATTTATAATCTGCCAAAGAAACAAGTTAATATGAAACCATTAATGAAAATCAGGATAAAATGGAATACTGGATTTTACCCTGGAAGTGCTTGGCCTGGATTTTAAAAGTTCTAGATGAGTTGAAATTATGCATAGTAATGAGTTGAAAATGGCTGTGAGGCAGGGACAGGTATTTGGTGCAGCAGTTAAGTCAGCACTTGGGAAGCCTACATCCCACGTCTGACGCATACTCTTCTGCAGCTCCAGCTTCCTGCTGAAGTGCACCCTGGGATGCAGCAGATAATGACTCAAGTACTTGGGTCCCTGCCATTTGTGTAGGAGACCTCGATTGAGTTCCAGGCTCCAGGCTTTGGCCTAGCCCAGGCGTGGCTGTTGCAGGCATCCTCATCTCTCTCTCTCCTCTTTTTCTCTCTGTCTCTCTCCCTCTCTCCTTTCCCTCTCCCTGTCCCCTCTCTCTTCTTTATATTCCCCCCTCCCTCCATCCTTCTCTCCCTATTTTCCTTGCACTCTCTTATTCAAATAAAATAAATGGAAATAAATAAAGAAATCATTTTTAAATGCGTCTGCTCACATGTAGGCTGACTTCAGAGGTAGGATGGCAGCCTTCTGTTAGATAATAAGCTGAAGGTGAGTGTGCCTGTGTTCGTGGCATCCTTGTTCATAAACCCAAGTTGTGAATAAGCAAGACTTGCAGTTATTTCAAGTGTGTGAAAAATAACCATGACAGCCTTTGTTGTTTCCTCCTTTAGCTTATCCTTTCTTCCTGATTTAGAATGTTTGAGTATATAGCATTCTCTGTATTTGAAAGCTCAGTAGGCAAGCTACAATTTTTTAAAAGATATAAATAACAATGTAAGATTTAACACATATATTAAACTTCATAATTTACAATAGAAGGCCCTTTTTAATGTCCATGAAACATTTATAAAAACTGATTTTTCAATTTAGACTCCACGAGAGTCTGAATTTTAAGTTACACTTCCTGTTAGAACAATAAAAACAATTTTTCATGTAAAAAATTAAATCTGATTGGAAGCTAAAGAGAAAATCTTAAATTTGATTCAAATATAAAATTTAATCATAATTGCAGGTTTTAAAACTAATGATAATAATAAAGAATAAAGAAACTTGGGCCAGTGCTGTGTCATGCTAGGCTAAGCCTCTGCCTGCAGTACCAGCATCTCTTATGGGTGCCGGTTTGAGTCCTGGGTGCTCCTCTTCTGAACCAGCTTTCTGCTTATGGCCTGGGAAAGCAGTGGAGATGGCCCAAGTGCTTGGGCCTCTGTACCTGCATGGGAGACCTGGAAAAAGCTCCTGGCTCCTGGCTTCGGATCAGTGCAGCTCCCCATGGTGGCCATTTGGAGAGTGAACCAGTGGATGGAAGACCTTTCTCTCTGTCTCTCCTTCTGTCTTTAATCCTACCTCTTAAATAAATAAATAATCTTAAGGGAAGGGAGGGAGGGAGAGTTCTTCCATCCACTGGTTCTCTTTCCAGATGACTGCAACAGCCAGGACTAGGCCAGGCCAAAGTGAGGAGCTTCTTCTAGATCTCACATGTGGGTACAGGGACCCAACATTTGGACCATCTTCCGCTACCTTTCTGAGGACATTAGCAGGGAGCTGGAGAAGTGGAGCAGCCGGGACTTGAACTGGGATGCTGGTGTTGCAGGCAGCAGCTTTACCCATTATACCATAGCACCCTCCCTGGAAGCCTGCTTTCAACATTTCTGTTCAAAATAGGACAGTCCCTGATGGTTATGATGGTTCAGTGTTTGGTTTTTCAGCCTTATAGAAGAGGAATAGCGATGGTATTCAATAGAAATGATACTTCAACTTTTGAATTTTGCTGTTTTCCCAGGCTAGCAATGTGCAATACAGTGATTTCAAATGATGCAGTACCACAGAAATGAGCCACAGTTGCCAGTCAGCCACATAATCACAAGAAAAATTCAATTCTCTGCAGTGTACTGTGTTGCTAAGCTGTGACATGCAGTAGGTTAGGTATGTTACATGTATTGGCTCATTTAATCTACACAAAACCCTATGAGGTAGTTTATATCCCTTCCCTGACCCATTTGGAGCAGCATACCCATAGGTAAGCAAACAGAGGCTCAACAGTGGTTAAGTGTCTCACTGCAGTTCACTTAGCTATTAAGTGACTCAACCAGTATTCAAAATCAAGACTTTAAAAAAAAAGTATCCCTTCATCGAGGCTATTTGTAAATTTATTGATTATGAGAGAAAGATAGGCAGAGAGCACACTCCCTCATCTGCTGTCACTCTCCCAAATATCTATAGTGGCTAGGACCTTGCTGGCAAAGCCAGGAGCCATGAACACAATCTAGAAACCCAAGTGCTTGAGCCATCACCACTACCTTACAGGGTCACCATTAGCAGGAAACTAGAGCTAGAATTAGATATCAAACCCAGCTACTCCAGTGGGGAATGCAGGCATCTTAAATACCAGGCTGCATGAAACTCCTCAAACCCCAAACTTTTTTTTTTAATTAGAGAGAAAAACAGAAACAGAGGTAGAGCTCCCATTTGCTGGTTCAGTCCCCAAATGCCACAACAGCCAGGACTGAGCCAGGTTAAAGCTGGAAACTAGGAACTCATTCCACATCTCCCATATAGTGACAGGGACATAACTACTAGAGCCATCGTCTGCTTGCCTCCTAGGGTGTGCATTAGCAGGAAGTTGGAATCAGGAGCAGGAGCCAAATATTGAACCTAGGCACTCTAATATGGGACATAGGCATCCTAACTGGCACCTTAACTACTAGGCCAAATGCCTGCCCCCAGAGCCAAGCTTTTAAACACTACAGTATGCTGCCTATCAACCTGAAAAAGAAAAACCGAATACAAATTTAATGATAAATAGGGGAAGCAATTAATGTTGAAAAAAGTAGAAGGCAATGAATTAGAATCTAGAAACAGGGCCTGTGCCGTGGCTTAACAGGCTAATCCTCCGCCTTGCGGCGCCGGCACACCGGGTTCTAGTCCCGGTTGGGGCGCCGGATTCTATCCCGGTCGCCCCTCTTCCAGGCCAGCTCTCTGCTATGGCCCGGGAAGGCAGTGGAGGATGGCCCAAGTGCTTGGGCCCTGCACCCCATGGAAGACCAGGAAAAGCACCTGGCTCCTGGCTTCGGATCGGCGAGGTGCGCCGGCCGCAGCGGCCATTGGAGGGTGAACCAACGGCAAAAAGACCTTTCTCTCTGTCTCTCTCTCTCACTATCCACTCTGCCTGTCAAAAATAATAATAAAATTTAAAAAAAAAGAATCTAGAAACAGAGCAGATCAATAAAGGAGGTGGTTCTTTCAAATGATCAATAAAAATGTGGCAAAAATAAAAATAGATTTTTTAACAACAGAAATTACATGAAGAATGAAAAGATAAACTAGATACCAAGGAAGTTATAAATATGGAGAATACTATGTATAACACCCTTTGTAGTTAACAAAATGTCTTATTGAGTACCTACCACGTGCTAGGCAGTCATGTGTATGAATTGCTAAAAATACTGCAAATAGCAAGAAGACACAATTTATGGAATTTGACAGATTTTCAGAGAGGAGGGCCCAAAATCTTTTTGTTTAAATTTTTTTTAAATTATTTTCATTTTATTTGAAAGGCAGAAAAACCAGAGACAGGGGGAGCAATGTCATATGCCAGTTCATTCCTCAAATGTCACCAACAGCCAAGGCTGGGTCAGATCAGAGCCAGGAACTCCATTTGGGTCTCCCATGTGGGTGGCAGGAACCCACGTACTTGAGGCATTACCTGGTGCCTCCTGGATGTGCATTAGCAGGATGCTGGATTGCAACCAGAGTAGATGGGACTCGAACCAGGCACTCAGGGACCAGCATTATGGCGCAGTGGATTAAGCACCACTCGTGATTCCACCATCCCATGTTTGTGCTGGTTTGAGTCCCAGCTGCTCCACCTCCAATCCAGCTCCCTGCTAATGGGCCTGAGAAAGTAGCAGAAGATGGCCTAGGTGCTTGGGCCCCTGCCACCTATGTGGGATATGCAGAAGGAATTCCAGACCCTTAGCTATGGCCTGGCGCACATATGGCCATTACAGCCATTTAGGGAGTGAACCTCCTCCTCTTCCCTTCTCCCTCTCTCCCCTACCTCTTCCCATTCCTTCATTATAACTCTGCTTTTAATCTATTAAAAAAAAACACTCTGATATGAAATATTGGTGTCTGATGTGCTAACTTAACTGTTGCACCAAATGCCCTCCCTCAGGACCAGAAATCTTGATTCTTTGGCTGACTGCACAACTGAGAATATATAGGGTTATATGCTTGTATTCCCAAGGCTAGGCAAAGATCAACTCCCTAAGAAAGAACCACCACCAGAAAAAAATCCCCAGGGCTCATAAAGGACCAGAAAACTTCAGAGTTCCTACCAACCAGAGTAAAGAGTCCTTGTTGAACACAGAAGGAATTCAGTAGAGTCCTTAGAAGGATCGTGCTTTAGTAATAAGGCTAAACTGGTCCTAGAGTAAAGGCTCTCTTAGAATTGCCCTAATGACATTTAACAGCTAGCCTTGAAAGTATGTAGGTGATCTACATGTAATTTAACTGCCTGTAAAACAAGATTCAACACTGTTGAAAAAGGTGGGAAAAAAATGCTGGAAAATCAAGACACCCAGCAATGTAATAATTCTAATGACCATTATGCAATAAAAAATTATCAGACAAGGGGCTGGTGCTTTGGTGTAGTGGGCTAATAAGCCTCTACCTGCAGTGCCAGCATCAAATATGGGCGTCGGTTTGAGACCTGGTTGCTGCACTTCTGATCCAGCTCTTTGCTATGGCCTGGGATAGCAGTAGAAGATGACTCAAGGGCTTGGGCCCCTGCACCCTTGTGGGAGACCCAGAAGAAGCTCCTGGCTGCTGGCTTTGGATCTGCCCAGCTCCGGCTGTTGGGGCTATTTGGGGCTATTTGGGGATTGAACCAGCAGATGGAAGATCTCTCTCTCTCTCTTTCTCTCTCTCTCTCTCTCTCTCCCCCCTCTCTCCCTTTGTCTGTCTGTAACTCTACCTCTCAAATAAATAAATAAAATCTTAAAAAAAAAAAAAAGACACGAAGAGTCAACAAAATGTGGTCCATAACCAGAAGAAAACAATTAGAAATAAAACAAATGAAAGAGATCATGGAATTAACAATAACTACACCAAAACCACTACTATGAACATAATCAAGGATTTGCAAGAAAATAGGAGCATAATGAGATAAATGAAATTTAAGAAAAGATGAAATGCAACTTCTAAACCTGTAGAATACAATACTTCACAATTTTTTTGAGTCACTGTAGGAGTTATCATAACAAATGCTGCAGAGAAAATGGATGAAATTCAAGCTATTCAAATTGTAGCATAAAAAAAAATAAGAGTTTCAATGTAAAAAATATGAAATGGGGGCCGGCATTGTGGCACAGCAGGTTAAGCCTCCAGCATCCCATATGACCACCAGTTGGAGCCCTGGCTGCTCTGCTTCTGATCTAGCTCCCTGCTAATATACCTGGGAAAACAGTGGAAGATGGCCCAAGTACTTAGGCCCCTGCCCCGCACGTGGAAGACCCCGTTGGAGTTCCCAGCTCCTGGTTTCAGCCTGGCCCAGCCCCTGCTGTTACTGTCATTTGGGGAGTGAACCAGCAGGTGGTAGATCAGTTCTCTTTGTCTCTGTTTCTCCTTCTCTTTCTGTAACTCTGACTTTCAAGTAAATCTTTAAAAAAAAAAAAAAAAGTGAAATGGTCTAATAAACGTGTAATTGGAATATCACTGAAGGGGAAGTATTTGAAGAAATAATCGCCAAAACATTTGTACCTTTGTTGAAAACTATAAATTCATAGCTTACTGAGCCTCAAGCAGAATAAACAGAAAGAAGGCATAATGAGAGCACTTCATAATCTAATTCAAAAGAAAATTTTAAAAACCGTAAACAGTACATATGGAAGAGCAAAGATAAAATTCATCACTGCCTTTCAATCAGAAACATGAAAAACAGAATGCAGTGAAATATCTCTATAGTTAACAATAGAAAAAAATTAATCTAGGATATTCTGTGGTGCAAACACTCTTCAAAAGTAAAGGCAAAATAGGTATATTTTTCAAATAAAATCTGAGTGAACTTGGCACAACAGGCTTGTGCTGTGAGAAACACTGGTGGAAGTTAGGGTGGAAAATGATGCTGTGAGGCAACTCATAACTACACAAGCAGTGAAGGGCACCAGAAATAGTAAATATGTGAGCAAAGACTTTCCCCTCATTCAGAAATTTTTGTCAGAGATACCAAACTATTTAAACCCCTAGACTCACATGAGAGACCCAGAAGAAGCTTCTGGCTCCTGACATCGGTCTGGTCATTTCAGCCATTTGGGAAGTAAACCAGCAGCTGAAAGTTCTGTCTCTGTCTCTCCTCTCTCTTTAACTCTTTCTTTTTCTTTTTCTTTTTAATTTTATGTATTTATTTGAAAGGCAGAGTTACAGAGAGACAGAGATAGAGAGGACTTCCATCTGCTGGTTCACTCCCCAAATGGCAACAATGGCCAAGCAGCGCCAACCTGAAGTCAGAAGCCAGGAGCTTCCTCCAGGTTTTCCCATGGGAGTGCAGGGGCCCAAGGACTTGGGCCATCTTTTCCTGTTTTCCCAAGCCATAGCAGAGAGCTGGATTGGAAGTGGAGCAGCTGGGACTTGAACCAGCACCCACGTGGAATGCTGGTACTGTAGCCAGAGGCTTTACTCGCTATGCCACAATACCGGTCCCTGTAACTGACTTTCAAATAAATAAATCTTTTTTTAAAAAGTGAAGAATAGTTTGACAAGTTTTTTTTTTTTAAATCAACTACATCAATAACTAAATTTAGTTACTCAAAATTTTAATCACATTAATAGTCTAAACTTCAGGCCGGCGCTGAGGCACAGTGGGTTAACACCCTGGCCTGAAGCGCAGGCATCCCACATGGGTGCCAGTTTGAGACCTGGCTGCTCCACCTCCTGTCCAGCTCTCTGCTATGGCCTGGGAAAGCAGTAGAAGATGGCCCAAGTCCTTGGGCCACTGCACCCATGTGGGAGACCAGGAAGAAGCTCCTGGCTCCTATCTTTGGATCGGCACAGCTCTGGCCATTGTGGCCATCTGGGGAGTGAACCATCAGATGGAAGACCTCTCTCTTTCTGCCTCTCCTCTCTCTGTGTAACTCTCACTTTCAAATAAATAAATAAGTCTTTTTTTAAAAAACAGTCTACACTGTAATTTTTAAAAAAAATATTTATTTTAAAAGCAGAGTTAGGGAAAAACAGAGAGATCTTCCATCAGCTGGTTCACTCCCCAAATGGCCGTAATAGCCAGTGTTGGGCCAGGCCAAAGCCATGAGCTTCATCTGGATCTCCCATTTCCTTGGCAGGGGCCCAACTGCTTGGGCCATCTTCCACTGCTTTGCCAGGTTCATTATCAGGGAGCTGGATTGGAAGTGGAATAGCTAGGACTAGAACTGTTACTCACGGGATGCCTGCATTGTAGGTGGCAGCTTAACCCACTGCACCGCAATGCCGGCCCCTAAACACTGCAATTTAAAGAAAGAAATACCTCAAAAGATATAAGTTGCTAAATGGATTAAAAAACAAGACCTAACTAAGTATATGCTACCTATAAGAAATGTGTTTCATGGGGCCAGCACTGTGGCATAGCAGATTAAGCTGCCATCTGTAGTGCTGCATCCCATATGGGCGCTGGTTCGTGTCCCTGCTACTCCACTTCTGATCCAACTCCCTGCTAATGTGCCTGGGAAAGCAGCAAAAAAATGACCCAAGTGCCTGGGTCCCTGCACTCACGTGGGAGACCTGGAAGAAGCTCCTGTTTTGGCTTTGGATCAGCCCAGCTCTGGTCATGTCAACCATTTGGGGAGTGAACCAGCAGATGGAAGATATTCATATTCATTCATTCATATTCTCTCTCTGTTTCTCTCTGCCTTTGCCTCTCTGTAACTCTTTCAAATAAAATAAATAAATCTTAAAAAAATAAAAATAGTCTTCACAGGTAAAAATACACTTAGACTGAAAGACTGGAAAAAAGATTTACCTTGCAAATGGAAACAAAAAACAAGTAGCAGTAGCCATGTCATATAAGACAGACTTTAAATTAGAAACTGCAAAAAGAGACAAAGAAGGACACTATATAATGATAAGAGGATCAATTCACCAAGAAGCTATACAACTATATTTGCAAATATCACTAGACCTAACAGGAGATAAACTCCAATAGAACAATAGTGAGGGACTTCAATATCCCACTGCAATCAATGGACACATTATCCAAACAGGAAATAAAAATACATCAGGGTTGGACCATACTATTGAGCAAATGGATCTAACAGACACTTACAGAACATTTCAATGGACAGCTAAATACACATTCTCCTCAGCACATGAAACATTTTCTAGGATAGACCATATATTAGCCCACAAATGAAGTCTCAGTTAATTTGAAAAGACTGAAATTATACCATGTATCATCTCTGAACACTGAACAATAAAAATAGAAATCAACAATAAGAACAACAGAAAATTTACAAAAAATGGAGGCTGACGCCGTGGCTTAACAGGCTAATCCTCCGCCTTGTGGCACTGGCACACCGGGTTCTAGTCCCGGTTGGGGTGCCGGATTCTATCCCGGTTGCCCCTCTTCCAGGCCAGCTCTCTGCTATGGCCCCAGGAAGGCAGTGGAGGATGGCCCAAGTGCTTGGGCCCTGTACCCACATGGGAGACCAGGAGAAGTACCTGGCTCCTGGCTTCAGATCAGCGAGATGCGCCGGCCACAGCGGCCATTGGAGGGTGAATCAACGGCAAAGGAAGACCTTTCTCTCTGTCTCTCTCTCTCACTATCCACTCTGCCTGTCAAAAAAAAATATATATATATATATATATATATATATGAAATTAAACAACATGCCTAAATAATCAGTGGATCATTGAGGAAATTAAAAGGGAGATGAAAACATTGATTGGGGCCGGCACTGTGGCATAGTGGGTAAAGCCACTGCCTGCAATGCCAGAATCCCACTTGGGCACTGGTTCAAGTCCTGGCTGCACCACTTCCATTTCAGCTCTCTGCTGTTGCCTGAGAAAGCAGTAGAAGATGGCCCAAGTACCTGGGCCCTTGCACCTGGATGGGAGACCTGGAAGAAGCTCCTAATTCTTGGCTTTGGATTGTTCCAGTTCCTGCTATTGTGGCCATTTGGGGAGTGAACCAATGGTTAGAAGACCTCTCTCTCTCTCTCTGCCTCTGCCTCTCTGTGACTGCCTTTCAAATAAATAAATAAATCTTATAACAACAACAACAAACATTTCTTGAAACAAATGAAAATACAACATTTCAAAACTTGCGGAATACAGCAAAAGCAGTATTAAGAAGGAAGTTTAGGCAGGCGCCGCGGCTCACTAGGCTAATCCTCCGCCTTGCGGCGCCGGCACACCGGGTTCTAGTCCCGGTCGGGGCACCGATCCTGTCCCGGTTGCCCCTCTTCCAGGCCAGCTCTCTGCTGTGGCCAGGGAGTGCAGAGGAGGATGGCCCAAGTGCTTGGGCCCTGCATCCGCATGGGAGACCAGGAGAAGCACCTGGCTCCTGCCATCGGAACAGCGGCGGCCATTGGAGGGTGAACCAACGGCAAAAGGAAGACCTTTCTCTCTATCTCTCTCTCTCACTGTCCACTCTGCCTGTCAAAAATTTAAAAAAAAAAAAAAAGAAGAAGGAAGTTTAAAGTGATAAGTGCTTACATTTAAAAAATAGGAAGATTTCGGCTGGCACCGTGGCTTAACAGGCTAGTCCTCCGCCTTGCAGCGCTGGCACACCGGGTTCTAGTCCCGGTTGGGGCGCTGGATTCTTTTTTTTTGACAGGCAGAGTGGACAGTGAGAGAGAGACAGAGAGAAAGGTCTTCCTTTTGCCGTTGGTTCACCCTCCAATGGTCGCCGCGGTTGGCGCGCTGCGGCCGGCGCACCGCGCTGATCCGATGGCAGGAGCCAGGTGCTTCTCCTGGTCTCCCATGCGGGTGCAGAGCCCAAGGACTTGGGCCATCCTCCACTGCACTCCCTGGCCACAGCAGAGAGCTGGCCTGGAAGAGGGGCAACCGGGACAGGATCGGTGCCCCGACCGGGACTAGAACCTGGTGTGCTGGCGCCGCAAGGCGGAGGATTAGCCTAGCGAGCCGCGGCGCCGGCCGCTATGGCCCAGGAAGGCAGTGGAGGATGGCCCAAGTCCTTGGGCCCTGCACCCGCATGGGAGACCAGGAGAAGCACCTGGCTCCTGCCTTCGGATCAGCACAATGCCCCGCAGCGGCCATTGGAGGATGAACCAATGGCAAAAAGGAAGACCTTTCTCTCTGTCTCTCTCTCTCACTGTCCACTCTGCCTGTCCAAAAAAAAAAAAAAGGAAGATTTCAAGTAAACAATCTAATGAGGCATCTCAAAGACCTAGGAAAATAAGAACAAACTAAACCCAAAATTAGCAGCAGGTGAGAAATAATAAGAGCAGAAATAAATAAAATCACAATACAAAACAAATAAAATAAAGATAATGCAAAAGATAAAAAAAAGAAAATCTGGTTTGTGAGAAGATAAAATAGACCTTTAGCAAAAACAAAAAAGGAAATATTCAAATAAAATTAGAGATGAAAATTTTTTTATGCAGAAAAGCAGCTTATTCCACTATAAGCACTTACACAGTTGGTTATGGAGAGTAAAGGCCTGCTGGTGAAACAGGTCACCCAAAATGGAGATGGTATTAAACTGGTGGTCGAGGACTAATTCAAAAAGAGAAAAAAAAAAAACAACTTTTACTAATGATTAATTTAAAATTTTTAAGGGATTTATTTATTTGAAAGAGTTACAGAGAGAGAAAAGGGGAGGCAGAGAGAGAGCGAGAGGTCTTCCATCTACTGGTTCACTCCCCAGCTGGCCTCAATGGCCAGAGCTGTGCCGATCTGAAGCCAGGAGCCAGGAGCTTCCTCCAGGTCCTCCCACGCGGGTGCCGGGGCCCGAGGACTTGGGCCATCTTTCACTGCTTTCCCAGGCCATACATAGCAGAGAGCTGGATCGGAAGTGGAGCAGCCGGGACTTGAACTGGCGCCCATATGTGATGCCAGCACTGGAGGTGTTGGCTTGACCCGCCAAGCCACAGCACTGACCCCCATTAATTTAATTTTAAAAATAAATACTAGTTGTTGATTCACTCTTCTCAAGTTGACATTCTACCGGTAGTATAACTTTCGGTAAAAAACATGGATCTCGTCGGCGCCGTAGCTCAACAGGCTAGTCCTCCGCCTAGCTGTGCCGGCACACCGGGTTCTAGTCCCGGTTGGGGCGCCAGATTCTATCCCGGTTGCCCCTCTTCCAGGCCAGCTCTCTGCTGTGGCCCGGGAGTGCAGTGGAGGATGGCCCAAGTGCTTGGGTCCTGCACCCCATGGGAGACCAGGAGAAGCACCTGGCTCCTGCCTTCAGATCAGCGAGATGCACCGGCCGCAGCAGCCATTGGAGGGTGAATCAACGGCAAAGGAAGACCTTTCTCTCTGTCTCTCTCATTGTCCACTCTGCCTGTCAAAAAAAAAACCAAAAAAAACAAAAAACATGGATCTCCACAACTTGGTGGTCCATGTTTAAAAAAAAGAAATCCCAGGGCCAGCGCCGTGGCTCACTAGGCTAATCCTCCGCCTTGCGGCGACCACACCGGGTTCTAGTCCCGGTGGGGGCACCGGATTCTGTCCCAGTTGCCCCTCTTCCAGGCCAGCTCTCTGCTGTGGCCAGGGAGTGCAGTGGAGGATGGCCCAAGTGCTTGGGTCCTGCACCCCATGGGAGACCAGGATAAGTCCCTGGCTCCTGCCATCGGATCAGCGCGGTGTGCCGGCCGCAGCGTGCCTACCGCGGCGGCCATTGGAGGGTGAACCAACGGCAAAAGGAAGACCTTTCTCTCTGTCTCTCTCTCTCACTGTCCACTCTGCCTGTCAAAAAAAAAAAAAAAAAAAAGAAATCCCAGAAAGGAAAGAACTAGTGTAAAAACAGCTCAAGAAGTACAGTGATGAGCAAAATACATAGAGAAAGAGGAACATGTAATTTCAACAAAACTGAAGAGTTTGGTCTGTACAGAAAAATGTATATCCTGGGAAGTCAGGTGTGCAGATTTTACAGTAGGATCTGTATGAGTTGAATCTCCCTTAATTTCCTGAATAAAAATGATACCTTACAGTATTTAAACTTCATAGCTCAGATGCCTACCTCAGTTGACTTTATTCCTTGATCACTCTAACATTAAATGAATCTGGAAAAATCCTGGGTTGTAGTATAAGAAGGAAAAAATCACACATAGTGTTCCCCTCTGTGGCTACCTTTAACCTGAGTTTGTTACTAAAAAATTCCTGAAGAAAGTTTAAATATAAGATGGTGACTTTGCTGAATCAGGCTCCACAGTAGAAGACATCGCTGTTTGAGCTAATACCATTGTTGGTGGTACTATTACAGAGGGATAGCAGAACAAAGTCTGTGTATCTCAAAGCCAGTTAAGTCCATCTCAGGATGAGAAGAAAAACAGCCTGAAGTCACAAGAAATACAGATAAATCTAGGATCCTTGTCCTTCTGGATCCACACTTCTTCAGTATCTTTTTTTTTTTTTTACAGGCAGAGTGGATAGTGAGAGAGAGACAGAGAGAAAGGTCTTCCTTTTTGCCGTTGGTTCACCCTCCAATGGCCGCTGCGGCCGGCGCATCTCGCTGATCCGAAGCCAGGAGCCAGGTGCTTCTCCTGGTCTCCCATGCGGGTGCAGGGCCCAAGCACTTGGGCCATCCTCCACTGCCTTCCCGGGCCACAGCAGAGAGCTGGCCTGGAAGAGGGGCAACCAGGACAGAATCCAGCGCCGCAACCGGGACTAGAACCCAGTGTGCCGGTGCTGCAAGGCGGAGGATTAGCCTATTGAGCCACGGCGCCGGCTCCAGTATCTTTATCATTGTGGATGTTCTCTGCCATTTGCCACACTTGCATGATACTGTCTTGTGACACAGAACAGATCACAGTTCATTGGGGATTCCAGGAGAAATCAGAAATTGTAGCAGTGTGACCACTATGAATAAATAACAGTTCTGGTGATCCATCTTCTGGGCATTATTCCTCTCCAATTTTACTTAAAACCCAGGCATTCAGTGGGTGAACAGGAAGCCAAGATAGTCTCATTGTGAAGTAACTATTCAACCTGGAATATTTCATACTTATGTGATTCAAAGGAATGCAATTTAAGTTTTGGATTTCTCAGATCCTGGCTCCTGCCTTCAGATCAGCTCAGCTCTGGCTATGGGGGCCATGTGGCGACTGAAACAGCAGATGAAAGACCTCTCTCTCTCTTTCTGCCTCCGCCTCTCTGTAGCTCTTTCAAATAAATAAATTTTTTAAAAAATGCATTCTTGGCCAGCGCCATGGCTTAACAGGCTAATCCTCCGCCTTGTGGCGTCGGCACACCAGGTTCTAGTCCCGGTTGGGGCACTGGAGTCTGTCCCGGTTGCTCCTCTTCCAGGCCAGCTCTCTGCTATGGCCCGGGAAGGCAGTGGAGGATGGCCCAAGTGCTTGGGCCCTGCACCCGCATGGGAGACCAAGAGAAGCACCTGGTTCCTGGCTTCGGATCAGCACGATGTGCTGACCACAGCGGCCATTGGAGGGTGAACCAACGGCAAAAAGGAAGACCTTTCTCTCTGTCTCTCTCTCACTATCCACTCTGCCTATCAAAAAAAAAAAAAAAAAAAAAAGAATGGAAACCCCCACACACACCTCTTCCTCTACTCTGCCTTTCAAATAAACAAAACTTAAAAAAAAAAAAAAGGATGCATTCTTTTTCCGTATTTTGTATTGCTCTTGATCACATATTCTTCCAGTGCATAGTGAGAGGCTGCTTCCTTATCAGCTATGACAGTGAGATTTTTTTGAACATGGTGAAAAATATTTAGAATTAGCTAGCTAGACTCAGTTTAGATGATCCAAATTTTATTGGAAACATCCATTATAGTCAATACCACAACATCTATGAACAACTATATGCTATCAAATTGGAAACACCTCAAAGAAATAAATTCCTGGATAATATAAACTACAAAGGTTAAATCAAGAAGATATAGAAGAGCTAAACAGACCCATAACATGCAACAAGATTGAAGCGGAAATTAAGTTTCCCATCAAGGAAAAGTCCAGGACTTGATGGCTTTACTACTGAATTCTATAAAACATCTAAAGAGGAATTAACTCCAGTACTTTTAAAAAAAAATTTTTTTTTTTTGACAGGCAGAGTGGACAGTGAGATAGACAGAGAGAAAGGTCTTCCTTTGCCGTTGGTTCACCCCCCAATGGCCGCTGCGGCCGGCGCACCACGCTGATCCAAAGCCTGGAGCCAGGTGCTTCTCCTGGTCTCCCATGCAGGTGCAGGGCTCAAGGAGTTGGGCCATCCTCACTGCCCTCCTGGGCCACAGTAGAGAGCTGGACTGGAAGAGGAGAAACCGGGACAGAATCCGGCGCCCCAACTGGAACTAGAACCTGGTGTGCCGCACCTCAGGCGGAGGATTAGCCTATTGAGCCGCGGTGCCGGCTTCTTTTTTAATTTTATTTAAGCTATAAAAGTTTCATGTATTTCAAATATATAGATTTAGGAACACAGTGACACTTCCCCCATACCCTCCCACCCATGCTGCATCCCTTCCTCCTCCTGCCTCTCAGACTCCCTTCATTTTCAATTTACTTAACAATCATATAGTTAACCCTACACTTAGTAAAAGAGTTCAACAAATAGTATGAAGAAAAACAAAAAACACTGTTCCTCAATGGAAGAGACAAGGGCTGTAGACAGTCATCTAATCTTGAAATGTCTATTTCACTCCAGTGCATTACATTTTAGCTATTTTTTTAGTTACTTCAGGGAAAACATATCTGTCTTTTTGCTACTGGCTTATTTCACTAAGTATAATGGTTTCCAGTTGCATCCATCATGTTACAAGAGACAGGATTTCATTTTTTCACAGCTGAGTAGTACTCTATAATGTATATATACCATAATTTCTTTATCCAGTCAACAGTTGATGGCTATCTGGGTTGGTCCATATCTTAGCTATTGTGAATTATGCTGCAGTGAACATGGAGATGCAGATAACTTTCATATGCTGATTCCTTTTGGTTTGGGTAAATTCCCAGGAGTGGGATGGCTGGGTCATATGGTAGGTCTATATTAATATTTCTGAGGTATCTTCATACTGTCTTCCACAGTGCATAAGTTTACAATGCCACCAGTGGGTCAGTGCTGTGGTGTAGCGGGTAAAGCCATCGCCTGCAGTGCCAGCATCCCATATGGGTGCTCGTTCAAGTCCCGGCTGCTCCACTTCTGATCCTGCTAGGGCCTGGGAAAGCAGTGGAAGATGGCCCAAGTCCTTGGGCCCCTGCACCTGTGTAGGAGACACAGAAGAAGCTTGTGGCTTCAGATTGGCACAGCTCCAGCTGTTGCAGCCAATTGGGGAATGAACCAACAGATGAAGACCTTTCTCCCTCTGCCTCTCCTCCTCTCTGTGTGTAACTCTGCCTTTCAAATAAATAAATCTTTTTTTTTTTTTAATTCTACCAACAGTGGACCAGGGTATCTTTTTCCCCACATCCTCACCAGCATTGGTCATTTGTTGATTTCTGAATGTGAACCATGCTAACTGGAAAGAGGTGAAACCTCACTGTGGTTTTGATTTGCATTTCTCTGATGGCTAGTGATCCTGAGCGTTTTCTCAAGTGTCTGTTGGCCATTTGAATTTTCTGTCTTGGAAAAATGCCTGATCAAGTCCTTTGCCCATTTCTTTCTTTCTTCCTTCCTTCCTTCCTTCCTTTCTTTCTTTCTTTTTTTTTAAATTTATTTGAGAGGTAGAGTTACAGACAGACAGAAGGAGAGACAGAGAAAGGTCTTCCATCTGCTGATACACTCCCCAAATGGCTGCAATAGCCAGAGCTGAGCTGATACGAAGCCAGGAGCTTCTTATGGGTCTCCCACATGGGTGCAGTGCCCCAGTCACTTGGACCATCTTCCACTGCTTTCCCAGGCCATAGCAGAGAGCTGGATCAGAAGTGGAGCAGCTGGGACTTGAACCAGTGCCCAAATGGGATGCTGGCACCACAGGCGGAGGCTTAGCCGACTGCACCACAACACCCACCCCTTGCCCATTTCTTAACTGGATTGTTTGTTCTTTAATTTTTTGAGCTCTTTATAGATTCTGGATGTTAAGCCTTTATCAATTGAGTAGTTTGCAAATATTTTCTCTCATTCTGTCAGTTGCCTTTTCACTTTTCTGAGTATTTCTTTTGCCACACAGAAGCTTCTCGGCTTGATGTAATTCCCCTTTCCAATTTTTGTTTTGATTGCCTGTGCTTCTGGGTTCCTTTCAAAGAAGTCTTTGCTTGTGCCAATGTATTGCAGAGTTTCCCCAATGTTCTCTAGTAATTTGATGGTATTGGGTCATAGATTTTGTTCTTTGATCCATTTTGAGTGGATTTTTATGTAAGATATAAGGAAATCCAGTTTCCCCAGCACCGTTTGTTGAAGAGACTATCGTTCCTCCAGGGATTGATTTTAGCTCCTTTGTCAAAGATAAGTTGATTGTAGGGGCATGGATTGATATCTAGAGTCTTTATCCTGTTCCACTGGTCTACAAGTCTGTTTTTGTGCCAGTACGAGGCTGTTTTCATTATAACTGCCCTGTAGTATGTTTTGAAATCAAGTATTTTGATGCCTCTAGCTTTGTTTTTGTTGTATAATATTGCTTGAACTATTCAGGATTTCCTATGATTCTATATGAATTTTAGCATCATAATGTTTTCTAGATCTGAGAAGAATGTTGTTATTTTGATTGGAATCACATTGAATCTATAAATTGCATTTGGTAGTATGGACATTTTGATGCTGTTGATTCTTCTAATCCATAAACATGGAAGATTTTTGCATTTTTTAATGTCTCTGTTTCTTTCTTCAGTGTTTCTTAATTTTCATCATAGAGATCTTTGACATCCCTTGTTAAATTTATTCCACTGTATTCTTTTTGGAGCTATTATGAATGGGACTACAGTCTCAGCACATAAGGCTCCCACAGTTGCTGGGTACACAGGTTTCTCTCTGCCCTGCCAGCTTTTCCAGTCAACAGAGATGCAGATGTCACCAAGACAGCTCTGCCTAGGTGTCAATCCTGGGAGGCTGCAGGTGTCTCACTGTCCTATGTGGTTGTCCAGCTACCTCCCAGCCAGGCTCAAAGTCAGTGGGGACTGAGGATTTTTCCTTCCCTAGAATCTCTGGACCACATGCATACACAAGAGCCACTGACCCAGTGTTGCTGAGAAGATGGTGTCTTGTCTCAGCCAGTTTCTGTGTGCATACACGAAGTCTTCCACAGTTTCCAACCAAACCCAGAATGGTGTTTGCCCTTTCTCAGTGGGGCAGTGGGCACTGTTTTGGGAAGTTGGGGTGAGATAAATGTGCCCCCTCTACTTCCACTGGGTCCCGCCAGCAACCACTGGTCCCTAGGGCTCCAGTCTGGACTCATACCTTGCTCTCCTGGATATATCACCACAGGTTTCTGCAGTCCAGTCTCACTTCTGTCTCCAAATTACCTCCTGCTCCAGCTCTCGGCTGCTACAGTTGTGCTTGTGGTTGTGTTTGTGCTGTACATCTGCACCTTCCACACAGGTCCAAAGCGTTCCTCTTCCTCTTGTAGGATTTCCAGGGCAGTTTTCTCTCCTAAGAGTGCATCTCCTACACTTTTTTCTTAAATTGTTCAACTGTTCATCACTAGCCTAGCGCAGTATGTCAATCCCTAATCTGCCATCTTGGAATCTCCCCCTAGCATCACTCCAGTACTTTTCAAACTACTCCAGAATATTTAAAAAGGATGGAACTCTGCCAAAATATTTCAATGAGGTGAGCATTACTCACAAAACCAAAGACAGTACAAAAAGGAAACTACAGACAGATACCTTTGATGAACTTAGATACAAGAGTTCTGAACAATATCTTAGCAAACTGAATCTAGCACTGCATTACTCACACATCATCAAATGCGATTTATCACAGAGAGGCAAGCAAGGGTGGTTCAACATAAGCAAGTCAATAGATGTCATAAATCCTATCAACAGAATGAAGAACAAAAACCACATGATGATCTCAATAGATGCAGAGAAAGCACTTGATTAGATTCAGCAGCCTTTTAAAAAGAAATCAACAAATTGGATATAGAAGGAACATATTTCAAAATTATAAAGGCTATATACAAACCAAAAGCCAGCATCAAACTGAATGGGGAAAAGCTGAAAGCATTTCCCCTCAGATCTGGAATGAGACAAGGATGTCCAGTTTAACCACACTTATTCAGTAGAGTATTAGAGGTATTAATGAGCAATTAGGGAGGGGAAAGGAAAAAAAGGATATCAAAACTGGAAAGGAGAAGCAGAAAATACCAGGGCCGGTGCTGTCGCACAGCCAGTTAAAGCCCTGGCCTGAAGCACTGGCATCCCATATGGGCTCTGGTTCTAGTCTCAGCTGCTCCTCTTCCAATCCAGCTCTCTGCTGTGGCCTGAGAAAGCAGTAGAAGATGGCCCAAGGTCTTGGGCCCCTACACCCACGTGGGAGACCCAGAAGAGGCTCCAGGCTCCTGGCTCCTGATTTCAGATCATTGCAGCTGTGGCTATTGCGACCATCTGGGGAGTGAACCAGCGGATGGAAGACCTTTTTCTCCCTCTCTACCTCTCTCTATAACTCTGTCTTGCAAATAAATAAAAATAGGCCGGCGCTGTGGCTTAACAGGCTAATCCTCCGCCTTGCGGCGCCGGCACACCAAGTTCTAGTCCCGGTTGGGGCGCCGGATTCTATCCTGGTTGCCCCTCTTCCAGGCCAGCTCTCTGCTGTGGCCCGGGAAGGCAGTGGAGGATGGCCCAAGTCCTTGGGCCCTGCACCCACATGGGAGACCAGGAGAAGCACCTGGCTCCTGGCTTCGGATCAGCGAAATGCGCCGGCCGCGGCGGCCATTGGAGGGTGAACCAACGGCAAAAAGGAAGACCTTTCTCTCTGTCTCTCTCACTATCCACTCTGCCTGTCAAAAAAAAAAAAATCTTTTTTAAAAAAAGAAACAAAATATCCATGTTTGCTGATGACATGATGTTGTACATGAAAAACCTAAACACTCCACCAAAAAGCTGTTGGTACTGATAAACCAATTAATAATGTCACAAAATACTGATTTAATATACAAAAACTGTAACATTTTCATATACCAATTGTGATCTCACAGAAAAAAAATCTCATTCACAATGACTAAAAAAAAAAAAAACCAAATATTTAGGAATATATTTAAGCAAAGAAATGAAAGATCTCTACAATGAACATTATAAAACAGATGAAATCAAATCATCAAGGACACAAAAAATTAAAAGATATTCCTTGCTCATGGATTAGAAGAATTAATATTGTTGAAATGTCCCCACTACCTAAAGCAGTCCTTATCAAAGTTCCAATTATATTATTTAAAGTATAAGAAAAAAAATCTTAAAATTTATATGGAACCACAAAGAAAATCTGAAAATAGCTAAAGTGATCCTGGACAAAACAACAGATAAATTCAAGCTGGGTTGCAAGGTGTCCGGCGCATAACAAATCTTCCCAGGCAGACGAATCAATTAATTCACAAGCTTTTATTGGGATTCCGCTCCCAGGGAAGGTCCCCGGGTCCCAACAGAGTGGGGTCCGGGGAAGTCGTGCATCAGAGGTAGGGAGGGCTCCTTTTATAGATACAGGGCGTGGGGGTTAAAGGTTGAGGCAGGTCTGATCCTCATGGGTTGACATTTAGGCACCCGTGGGGACCTTGACAAGGACTTTTCTTCCCCAGAAGTGTGGGTAGGGACTCTCCATTCCTGGAAGTATAGGCCTTCTCTCCTTGCGGATTCCAAAGCCACCAGGGGTATCACAATACCTGATTTCCAAGCATATTACAAAACTACAGCATTTAAATAAGTCAAAATAATAATAATAATGATAATGGGCCAGCACTGTGGTGAAGTAGATTAAGCTGCCTCCTGCAGTGGTGTCATCCCATATGGGCTCCAGTTCGAGTCCCAGCTTCTCCACTTTTGATCTGGCTCCATGCTAATAGCCTGAGAAAGCAGTGGAACATGGCCCAAGTGCTTGGGTCCCTGCACCCACATGGGAGACCTTGAAGAAGCTCCTGGCACCTGGCTTTGGATCAGCCCAGCTCCTGCCATTGTGGCCATTTGGAGAGTTAACCAGGGGATGGAAGACACCTCTCTCTCTCTCTCTCTCTCTCTCTCTCTCTCTCTCTGCCTCAGTCCTAAGTCCTTGGGCTCCTGCACCCATGTAGGAGAGCTGGAAGAAGCTTTTTGCCTCCTGGCTTCAGACTGGCCCAGCCACAGCCATTGCAGCCATTTGGGGATTGAACCAGCAGAGGGGAGATATTCTCTCTGTCTCTCCTTCTCTATATCTCTGCCTTTCAAATAAATAAATCATTTTTAAATGAGAGAAAAAATGCATTTTCAACGTATATACTAATAAATACATTAACAGGCTGGTGCTGCGGCTCACTAGGCTAATCCTCCGCCTGCAGCGCTGGCACTCCGGGTTCTAGTCCTGGTCGGGGCACCGGATTCTGTCCCGGTTGCCCCTCTTCCAGGCCAGCTCTCTGCTGTGGCCCGGGAAGGCAGTGGAGGATGGCCCAAGTCCTTGGGCCCTGCACCCACATGGGAGACTAGGAGAAGCACCTGGCTCCTGCCTTCGGATCAACGCGGTGCACTGGCCGCAGCGCACCGAGCACGGCAGCCACTGGGGGGTGAACCAACGGAAAAGGAAGACCTTTCTCTCTCTCTCTCTCTCTCTCTCTCTCACTGTCCACTCTGCCTGTCAAAAGAAAAAAATAAATACATTAACAAAAGAGTGCTCCAAGTATTATAGGAATATCAAATAAGAATCAGCCACTACCCTTAGACCTGAGATGAATCCCTTCCTTTACCCCAGACCTAGGCTGAGATCTACAGATTGACAGACAAGTCTGTGTCTTATTGAATGGAAGGGAAGTTGCTGTGGTGCTATGCCAGTGAAACATTCTGGAAATCCACCTGAACTTCAGGCATCAAGGCTTTGCTATGTCACCCTTTTCTAACAGTGCTTAAAATTCTCCCTTTGGGTGTCAGAGAAAGCTATTTACGGTTAGGTGTTTTGAAAGGGCCACTCTGCTACAAAACAGGGGGATCCAAACAGAAGGGGATTCTAGAAAAACTACCAACACTGCAGGAGCCTGATTCTCGGGATGGCACTGGCACTGCAGGAGCCAGGCCTTAGGAAACTGCCTATACTGCCACAGTAAAGCAAAGGAAACAATGCGGGCACTTCACGAGCTTGGGTGGTACAGAAGCTGTGTGTGTTGCAGGAGTTGGCCAGGAAAGCAAGCAAGAATCAGAAAGGAAAAGATTCTAGCACCCTCTACTGTCATAGCTTAACATTATGCCAGCTGGCAACGGAAAAATATTTGGAGAACCCAGTTCCATTTCTTTTTTATAGAGCAGACAATGAAACTGAGAAATAAAACTAGTCTTAATAGCTAAAAGGAGTCATCATCTCTATAGATGCTGAAAGGCATTTGATAATATTTACTACCAATTTGTTGTCTAAAAATCTTTGGCAAACTAGGAATCAAAATATATTTCCTTTGCTAATAGAGTATCAAGCTTCTCTTCCAAGGTGTGGCTGGTAAGATTCTCTGGGGATCCTCCTCCTGCAATGGCTGTAGTTTGCATAAGATATGCTCTAGAAGACATCGTTGATTCCCAAGAGATCGAGAACGTTCTAAGGAATCCCCACCACTATGAGCTACACATAAACCTGTAAACCAGGATTTTTATGAACAACTTGGAGAACGTGTGTCTAGCAGCTCTAATCCAGCTTAGAAGCCATGCATGGGACTTACTCACTGAGAAAAGAGTCTCTGTGGGAGCTGAAGTGATTTTTTTTTTTTTTTTTTTTTGACAGGCAGAGTGGACAGTGAGAGAGAGACAGAGAGAAAGGTCTTCCTTTTGCCGTTGGTTCACCCTCCAATGGCCGCCGCGGTAACGCGCTGCGGCCGGTGCACCGCGCTGATCCGATGGCAGGAGCCAGGTGCTTATCCTGGTCTCCCATGGGGTGCAGGGCCCAAGGACTTGGGCCATCCTCCACTGCACTTCCTGGCCACAGCAGAGAGCTGGCCTGGAAGAGGGGCAACCGGGACAGGATCGGTGCCCCGACCGGGACTAGAACCCGGTGTGCCGGCGCCGCAAGGCGGAGGATTAGCCTAGTGAGCCGCGGCGCCGGCCTGAAGTGATTTTAAGTCATGATGCTTTCCAGCCTTGAACAGAAATGGAAGGAAATCTGGAAAAAAAAAAAACTGCTCATGCCTGCTTGAAACATCATCTTCATTGAGCTTTTCTAGAACATCAGTCTTGCATTGTTTTTACCCTGTTTCCCGGATTATTTTCCTCCCATCCCTCCCTTCAACTTTGTGTAGCACAGAGCTCTGGACTCTGTTCTTAATCTGCAGTTTGTCTCTTGGCAATCTTACCCATGTTCATAGCTTTCGTTACCACCAAAACCCGCATGCCCAGCCCATATTGCCCAGTACTGAGCGTGCAACGTATGTGACTTAGTGCCTACTTGGTTTCTTGCATTTCCATGAGCACCTCCATAGAAACACAGCATCTTCCTTATCCAAACTTGGTTCTCTTCCAGTGTTATTTATTTTAGTGAATCGTGCTGTTGTACAACCCAGCTATTTAAGTCAATCCACCTATGGCTGGTGCCACAGCTCACTAGGCTAATCCTCCACCTGTGGCACCGGCACTCCCGGTTCTAGTCCTGGTTGGGGCGCCGATTCTGTCCCGGTTTCTCCTCTTCCAGTCCAGCTCTCTGCTGTGGCCCGGGAAGGCAGTGGAGGATGGCCCAAGTGCTTGGGTCTCTGCACCCGTATGGGAGACCAGGAGGAAGCACCTGGCTCCTGGCTTCAGATCAGCGCAGTGCACCGGCCATAGCAGCCATTTGGGGGGTGAACCAATGAAAGGAAGACCTTTCTCTCTCTCTCTCTCTCTCTCTCTCTCTCTCTCTCTCACTGTCTAGCTCTGCCAGTCAAAAAGGAAAAAAAAAAGTAAATCCACCCAGTACCTGTGAATGCGACCTTATTCAGAAATAGTGCGTTTGCAGATGTAATTTAAGGTCTTGAGATGAGATTACCCTATATTAGGGTGGGCCCTAAATCCAATGACTGGTACCCTTACACAAGAAAGGAGAGATAAGAGATGCAGGGAAGAAGATCCCTATGAAAATGAAAGAAAAGGTTGCAGTTAGGCTGCCGCACAGGAAACACCAAGAATTGCCAGACCTGCTAACACCTTGATTTCAGACTCCTGGTCTCCAAGACTGTGAGAGAATAAATTTCTGTTGTGCTGAGTTACCAAATTTGTGATAATATGTTATGATAGTCCTAGAAAATGAATACATCTACCTCCTAAATATCTCTGAAATCGTCTGCTTCTCATCACTGCCTGCCTTGTCTCCTTGCTGCTAGTCTCAGCCCATCATTTTATTTTTTTCTACTTTAATTTTATTTCAGAGGCAGAGAAACAGAACTCCCATGCCCAAATGCTTATAGTGGCTGAGGCCAGGCTGAAAGCAGGAGCTGGGAACTCAATTCACATCTCTCATGTGGATGGCAGGAACCAATTACTTGAGCCTATCACTGCTGCCTGCTAGAGTGTGCATTACTGGGAAGCTGGAGTCAGAGCATAGCCAGGGATACACCCTAGGCCTTCCAATAGGAGATACAGGCATCCTAACAACTATGCCTAGTGCCCACTCCCATCTTTTAAAAATACGTGAAATTAAAAAAAAAAAAAGGCGGGGGGGGGGGGAGGGCTGGCACCGTGGCTCACTTGGCTAATCCTCCGCTTGCGGTGCCGGCACCTCAGGTTCTAGTCCTAGTTGAGGCACTGGGTACTAGTCCCGGTTGCCCCTCTTTCAGTCCAGCTCTCTACTGTGGCCTGGGAGGGCAGCGGAGGATAGCCCAAGTACTTGGGTCCCTGCACCTGCATGGGAGACCAGGAGGAAGTACCTGGCTCCTGGCTTCAGATTGGCGTAGTGCACCAGCCATAGCAGCCATTAGGGGAGTGTCACTGTCTAACTCTGCCTGTAAAAAAAAAAAAGAAAAAAAAGAAAGAAAGAAAAAGAAAGAAAGAAATGCGTGAAATTCACTCCACTACTTGAAATCTGTCTGCCAGGGACTTCAGGATTAAGTCTAAATCCCTAGTATCGTGCTTTATACAGATTTATAATTTGGCTTTCTAACCACTTTTCCCACTCAACTTCAGTTCTATGTTCTAGGAATAATAGAAGTTATTTCTGGTATTTTCTGGTCATTAAAAGCTCAATCCCACAATAACTATAAAATGGGAAATGGGTTTCTTTCAGGGTCTCTGCCTTTCTTTCTCTCACCTTTGAGATTTTATGCTGATCATTGCATAAAACACCCAACTTCTTTCCTCTTGTCCTTTCCACTTTCTCACAGCTGGCTAATTCATACTAATGCCTTGGGTCTGTTTGTTCAGCATTTCCTCCATGAAGGTTTCCTTGATCTTCCTAAGTCTGGGTCTGCCTCCCATCCTCAATGCCCATATTACCATTACACCCTGCACTCCCCATGTCAGAATACAAAATACTGTAACTGTCACTTCCCTGTATCCCACACCATAGCTTATGCTTCCTGTAGACCGATCTCTTTATCATTGTAACCCATACCTAAAATCTGGTACAATGCCTAGGATATAAGAGATGCTCAATCAACATACGTTGAGTTAATGAAAGATCCTTAAGATTGCTAATAGTGTTATGTCTCTTTATATATTTTTTTGAAGATTTATTTATTTGAAAGTCAGAATTAGAAATATCTTTCATGTACTGGTCCACTCCCCAAATGGCTGCAACAGCTGGGGCTGGACCAGGCTGAAGCCAGGAGACTGGAAGTCCATCCAGGTCTCCCACATGGGTGGCAGGGGTCTAAGTACTTGGGCCATTTTCCACTGTTTTCCAAAGTACATTAGCAAAGAGCTGGATTGGAAGTGGAGCAGCTGGAACTCAAACTGGCGCACATATGGGATCCCAGCATCACAGGCAGTGGCTTACTGCTGCATCACAATGCTGGTCATGTGTCTCTGTGCGAGTCTATGTGGTGTGTTGTGTCTAATACCAGCTAGAGAGGAAAGAAATTGCACCCCTGGCTATCAAACTGTCCTCTTCCTCACAATTCAGTGCTTCCTAGGCCTCAACATGTTTTTGTAAGAAGTCTCTGAGATCCCTTAGGGCCGTTCATCTTCACTTCTCTTAAGTATTCAGCACTCTCCACATGCAGGCCTCTGCAGGTGGCTGTCTTCTCCTTATTGCTCTGCAAGTCCTCCCAAACTGTTCCTCTTACTGTGTGCTTCTTGCCCCTGTGCCTTCTGGAACTTGAACCTAATCACAGACTCACCAACCTTCTTATTCTTTTAACAAAAGACACCTTCCATTTCCTGGCCTTTCACAGAAACCTGGTTTCCATTTAGAAAAATACTCCGCCTACTACCACCATAGTGGAAGGTGCCCATTTGCCTCACCCTAATGGGAAAGCACCCCACTTTTCATAAAAGCTTCTACTCCTATTTCTCAACCAGCCCTATGTCTCTTCCTGTTTGTGTCTCTTCCGAGCTCCTAGCTGCTCCTCCCTCTGGTGTATGGTCTTCCATCTCCATTGCGAGTCCCACCAACCTCTGGGATGACTTTGATATCCATGTGGAGAGTCCTAGCTTCTATTTCCTTGAATTCTCTCACTTTAATGATCTTTAACCTATTCTATGACTTTCCCTTAGAGTTGTCACCAGCAGGTGGTTTGTAGTAACTTCATGCTATTCTATGATCTATTCTGGAGCTATACCTAAGTACGTCACAAATCAGGTAGTTTAGCATCATTTTGCTGTACCTCCTAAGTTATAGTCAGTGTTCTGATCACTTCCATTCCTCAAACTCATCCATGTTCTTGCTAAAGCTTCCTTCTGCCCAGATGCGTGGTCCGGATTTCATGATCCAACTTCACAGAAACACCCTCATTCCTTTGTACTCTTGTTTCCCTGGCTCAAATCCAGTTTAGAAACAGTATCATCATTTAGTTTCCATCTCTGTACCCAGTCTTCTGAGGACTTATTTTGTCTAGAATTCTTTTGACTTGGTGTCAAAAATGAGTTCAAAGTAGCACGGAGAAGGAGAGTTTATTGAAGGACATTAGGGCAGCTCATTTAATGAAACCATAGGAAGGGCAAGAGTGCCACTGGGGACTTAGGTGCTGCTGGAAATTACTTGCACTTGGTTTGCATTTCACACGTGTCCAATGTACTAATTTTTTCCACATATCCTTATATATAGGCCCAGGTATCACACCCATGGCTCCCATCCCTAGGAGGTTGTTGATCCTTTCTCTTATTGTAGCTCAGAAAATCCCTAGGGAAGACTCTTGCCTAGCTTAGGTTGTCATTCATGGACCAGGAACTTTAGGTGGTGGGTTCCATTAGAACGATATGGTGGAGTAGGCAAGGAACCATTGGTTCTCCCACAAGGAGGGCAAACTAGTAAATGGCCCCCTCAGAACTGCTGGAGAGGGGCCGGCACCATGGCTCCCTTGGTTAATCCTCCGCCTGCGGTGCTGGCATCCCATATGGGCACCGGGTTCTAGTCCCAGTTGCTGCTCTTCCTGTTCAGCTCTCTGCTGTGGCCCAGGAAAGCAGTGGAGGATGGCCCAAGTGCCTGGGCCCCTGCACCCGCATGGGAGACCAGGAGGAAACACCTGGCTCCTGGCTTTGGATTGGCGCGGCACGCCAACCATTGTGGCCATTTGTGGGGTGAACCAACGGAAGGAAGACCTTTCTCTCTGTCTCTCTCTCTCTCTCACTGTCTAACTCTGTCAAATAAATAAATAAATAAATAAATGCTTCTGGAGAAACATTAATAGGTGCCACTATAGATTTATATAATGTCCAACTTCAGATGGACACTGAGAACTGTCTTTAAGGATTTTGTTGAATCTATCCTATTCTCACAGTTCCTTAAAATAGAATTTTTTTTTCAAGATTCACTTATTTATTTGAAAGAGAGACAGAGACAGGAAAATATATTTCATCTGCTGGTTTGTTCCCCAAGATGGCTGTGACAGCCAGGGCTGGGCAAGGCCAAAGCCAGAAGCTTCTTCCAAATCTTCCACATGGGTAGCAGAGGCCCAAACACTTAGGTCATCCTCAGCCACTTTTCCCAGGCCATTTGCAGGGAGTTGGATTGGAAGTAGAGCAGCTGGAACATGAACTGGCACCCATATGGGATGCCAGTGTTGCAGGTGGCAGCTTTACCCTCTGTGCCACAACACCAGCCCCTAAAATAAAATTTTGAGTGGCTTCATATTCCTGCTGGATTATTATTTCAGAACATTATGATATGATTCATCTGGCTTTTGAAGTTTGAACTCAGTTATCAAATTTGAGCATTTCTGGGGCCGGCACTGTGGTGTAGTGGGTTAAAGCCGCAGCCTGCAGCACTGGCACCCCATATGGGCACTGGTTCGAGTCCCGGCTGCTCCACTACTGATCCAGCTCCCTGCTGTGGCCTGGAAAAGCAGTAGAAGATGGCCCAAGTTCTTGAGACCCTGCACCCATATGGGAGACCTAGAAGAAGCTCCTGGCTCTTTGGCTTCGGATTGGCCATTGGGGAGTGAACCAGTGGATGGAAGACTCTCTCTCTCTCTCTCTCTCTCTCTCTCTCTCTCTCTCTGCCTCTCCTCTCTGTGTAACTCTTTCAAGTAAATAAATAAATCTTTAAAAAATTTTGAGCATTTCTGAGTATTAGCTGTTACATAAAACAGAACAACTAGGGTTGTCTAAAGGATTTGAAAACAGCAGTGTTTATTCTGGAGAGATCCTATGACCACCAATTGCTTGAAAAATTTCAGTGGACTTGACTAATGGCCTCAGACTTTCTCTTACAACTATTAAACAGAATAGCACCATGCCTTAGAGACTACAGAAATGTCATACACATGATACCACTCCTTAGCAAACAGGTTTCCTCTAGGCAGTAGGATCCATAGCGCAGGGCAAACAGGTACTGTGGGGGAGGAGGCCTTATGTGAGCAGCACTTCACACTACTAATTTTTACTGGTTCGTGATATGCTTAACTTTTTAGTAAGAGTAAGCTTTTTAGTATTAGACGTTTCTTGTATAATTTATCTAATTGCTAACCTCAGATGAACTGATAAAACTTTCCTGCTCTTAAGCTCCAAGATTCCTGTAGTTCAAAATGCAGATTGAAATGAGCAGTGATCTTTTTGGAGTATGTCTGGTTTCTGATTCTGGCTCACTGAGCCTCTCCTGACCTCTAATTTGTTTAAAGTGGACTGTTCACGCTGTATGAAGGTCTTTATTTCAGCTGGCAGTCTTAGTCTGAAGATTGTGTCAGTTAATCTCCAAGGCCCTTACCACCAGCAAAAAGTAAAAGTTCTTGAACCTGTTCTAAAGCCATAACATACTGTTATCTGAAGCAACTCACCATCATATGTAAAATGTATGTATAAAATATTACTTTTGACCTCTATTTCTAGATGTTGATTTTAATGATGAAATTTATCTAATGTTTGCCCGTCATTAAGGGCATATGAGTATATGTCTTCACAATGTACTTCCAAATGATGTAAAACTCATCTGTTCAATACTCAGTAAGCATTTCCCTTGTGAAAGGCTTTATGGTAGGGGTAGTGAGGGACATAAGAAAGTTAAAACACATGGCTGTTGGTCACAGTTTGAAGAAAATACCTCTATAAATAGAACGTCAGGTCAAGAATAGCAAGCAATATGATCTGTCATAGACATCAGATTTTCTGAAGCTTGTGTGATAAGGACAACAAGGCTAAACTTTGAGGGAAATATCACTATTGGTCAAGAAATGTTGGGTGTGCTTTTACAGCGCTCATATGGGATGCTGGCACTGCAGGTGATGGCTTTACCCACTAGGCCACAGCACTGGCCCCATTACTGTCATTTTAAGAGACTAGTTGAAGTGAGGTGATAGAATGCAGAATAGCGGGCGCCGCGGCTCACTGGGCTAATCCTCCGCCTGCAGTGCTGGTACCCTGGGTTCTAATCCCGTTGGGGCACTGGATTCTGTCCCGGTTGCTCCTCTTCCAGCCCAGCTCTCTGCTGTGGCCCGGGAACGCAGTGGAGGATGGCCCAGGTCCTTGGGCCCTGCACCCGCATGGGAGACCAGTAGGAAACACCTGGCTCCTGGCTTCGGATCAGCGCAGCATACTAGCCGTAGCAGCCATTTGGGGGGTGAACCAACAGAAAAGGAAGACCTTTCTCTCTGTCTCTCTCTAACTCTGCCTGTCCAAAAAAAAAAAAAAGAAAAGAAAAGAAAAGAATAAACTTGACCTTAGAAAGGAATAGGAATTACATGGTGAATTCGATGCTAGAGGAATGTAATGATCAAAAGTTTAAGGAGCTGGTGTATAGGTCAGTTGGGGAGTTTTGCCTAGAAGAATAGTAGGAACCCAGATTGCAGAAGTAAGATGAAGCTCTGCTTGTTGTCAGTAGTGCCCACATTGTGTACAATCATTAAGATTCATTTTATGGTAGATAACTTTTTTTCAACCTAAAATGGCCCTGTCATATCAAAACTACCTATTCTAATGCTTAGACCTCAAGCCTGGAATGTGGTACATTATCATAGTGAAATCCTCTTGTAATTTTAATGTTGGATGAAGGGCTTTAAGGACAGCTCAGATGGTTCCAAATGTAGTAAAGAGTGTATATGTTCCCTTTGACATCCTGGCACTGTTCTCATGTTATAATGGACTTTCCTGTAACTTCCCTGTGTATTGGTAGATTTATTCACTAGTGCAGCAAATACTTATTACACACTATGTATTTGGCATAAACTTTCCCTTAAAGAGGTTATAATATAAAAATAAGATACTCAAAAACATTTACGATAATACCACTTATGACTTACAAAAGATCAGAGAAGAAAGAATATGTATCCAGCTGAGAAAATTCTTTAAGAATGGGTGTAATCCACGAAGCTGGTGACAGGAGAAAGAATATTTCAGCCAGAGTGAGAAATGGGAGAACAGGCTTGACATTGGAAAGCGCTGGGAATGTTTGCAAAATTGTAAATAACCCAATTCTTGACTGACTTGCCCATAGATGAATGGAAAACAGATTCCTAGTTTTATGATCGGCTGATCTTGGGAAAGATACTGTACAACAATAAAAGTGGCTCTTTTGTCTCTCAAAGGTGCTATTTTTAGCAACCTGGGTGGTTGTCTTGACCACATAATTAGTAAAGTAACCCTGAAATTTTCATTAGCATTCGTTCCAGTAACAGGAAAGCTCAAACTTGGTTTTCCTAGAATATCTCTAACAAAATACTACTCAAAAAAGGAATTCACCACTAATATATGCAGCAACATATATTATATAACCTCAGGATAGGAAACCAGATTCCCCCACCAAAAAAAAAAAGCAAATGCTTTATGAGATTTTATAGAAAACTCTGGAAAATGCAAACTGATCTGTACATATAGAAAGCTGAGGGTAGAGAATGAGAAGCATAGGAGAGAGGATCACAGAGGGTAGGAGGAAGCTGGGGTGACTAATATCTTGACTGTTTTGATTGTAGTAGTGATTTCACAGGTATGTGCAAGTATCAGTTGTATGCCTTATACATGAGATGCTAATTGTACATTAATTATATTTCATTAAAGCTGTTTTTAGAAAATATACTTCCTGGCCGGCGCCGTGCCTTAACAGGCTAATCCTCCGCCTTGCGGCGCCGGCACACCAGGTTCTAGTCCCGGTTGGGGCACCGGATTCTATCCCGGTTGCCCCTCTTCCAGGCCAGCTCTCTGCTATGGCCCGGGAAGGCAGTGGAGGATGGCCCAAGTGCTTGGGCCCTGCACCCGCATGGGAGACCAGGAGAAGCACCTGGCTCCTGCCTTCGGATCAGCGCAGTGCGCCGGCCGCAGCGGCCATTGGAGGGTGAACCAGTGGCAAAAAGGAAGACCTTTCTCTCTGTCTCTCTCTCACTGTCCACTCTGCCTGTCAAAACAATAATAATAATAAAATTTAAAAAATAAAATAAAAAAGAAAAACAAAAAATGCACAAAACCAGATAATTTAAAAAAAAATACTTCCCTTCGAGGGCCATTAGCCTTATCTTTATACCATTTTATTTCAAATTTAAGTAAAATATTAGGGTATAGTTTTAATATCTGTGTATGTTTTAACTTCTGGAACATATAAAATAATCATGATAATAAAAAATAATAGTTGTAAACTATTATAGTTAAATGACTAAGTACTTTGCATAAGGCAAAATGATATACAGTATTTTATTCCTATAGATTGAAATAACTCAACTTCATTAAGGAATAAATACTAGGGAGTATTTAAATTCAGAAGATAAGTAGATAATAGAATATATAGTCCTGTTACTGTCTAATGCAATGTAAAAACAAGCAACTCATTGAGAGAGAAAATTTAATTTTAATCAACTTCTTCATTTAGATATAAACTGTAGACACAACATTGTCATTTAGTTGTTGAATACCAAGTATATTGTTGAAACATTCAATTTCTCTTATGTAACCATTCAAGGAACACACAGAAGACCCAATCAAATACCCTTCCTTGTGAAGTGACTGCCACAGGGCAGCCTGTAGTGCCTGCAGTAATTACAGGCCTCAGCCCAACCAGGGGATTGTGTATACTAAGCCCACCTCATGCTCAAGGCTTTCTCTATCACATACACACACACACACAAAACAACAACCCACTTGATTTCTGATTTCTGCCCTAGTAAAATTAATCTAGTCAGGGTAACAGATAAGTAAGCATTTGAATAGAGTATAGTGGTAGCTAAGAAAGCAGAGGTATAGAAAACACATAAGTGCTAACAAGCACCAGGAGTGATTGAGGGTTTATAGAGAAGATTAGTAAAAAATTTTTCTGAAATGAAAACACTGAGTAAGAGGAGAAGAATAAGGAAATACGAGGTTACAGAGGTAAAGTTAGGTGAGTTCTGTAGCGCCACATAAGCTATTTTATTCTAGAAGCAATGGGAAGCTTTTGAAGGATCTTCAGCACAGGAATGAAGTAATTAGATTTGTATTTTATGAATAATATTCTAGTTGTAGTATGGAGAACAGATTGAAAGATCAAAAACAGGGAGACCCATTAGAGATTGTTGGAGTAATTTAGGCAAGAGTAGATGCTACTAAACTAGGATAATTGAAATGGAGAGAGGGTGGATTTGAAAGACATTTAACAGATATAATCAATGACTTGCTAAAAGCTGACTGAAAACCAAGTGGGTAATAGTGCCTACAAAGTTGAGGAGCAGGTTTTGAGAAAAGATTATAAAAGTGCTTTACCCCTAAAATGGAGGCTTAAGAATCTAAGAATACGTTAGCTATTTGACAATTGAAGACATGATGCGGTACTCACTAGAGAGATCTGGATCTCTTCAGCCCAGGAATGACCACTGACATCATGGGACTGGACAAAGGTACCCTGGATCTACTGCAGAAAATGTGCCTAGACTGAAAGTAGATGTGCGTCAGAGTGGAAGGAAGGTGAACAGAGAAAATGGAGGACAGCTGAGGAAGCTTCTTGCCTTTTCACACTGTCTTAGGTGGGCAGAACTTAATGTTACTCTCTTGAGCTTCCACTGTTTTCCATCTTTGTATCTACCAAAGCACCCTCATCTGTCACTGAATATACTTATCTTTGTCTCGCCTACAAAACTGTAAACATCCTGGAGATTCCTTGGATTTTCAGGACTTAGCACGGTGCCTACCAGATGGTCTTTTTTTTTTTTTTTTTTTTAAGATTTATTTATTTGAAAGTCAGAGTTAGAGAGAGAGAAGGAGAGGCAGAGAGAGAGAGGTCTTCCATCCACTGGTTCACTCCCCAATTGGCCACAATAGCTGGAGTTGTGCTGATCCAAAGCCAGGAGCCAGGAGCTTCCTCCAGGTCTTCCCACACGGGTGCAGGGCCCAAGGATTTGGGCCATCTTCCTCTGCTTTCCCAGGCCACAGCAGAGAGCTGGATCAGAAGTGGAACAGCCAGGACTTGAACCGGCGCCCATGTGGGATGCCAGCACTACAGGCGATGGCTTTACCTGCTACGCCACAGTGCCAGCCCCTACCAGATGGTCTTTAATAAGATCCTTATTAAATAATTAATGATGAGCAAGCTGATGGAGTACTGTGTGTATAGCACTTTATATACAAAGTCTATTATGCCTAGGATGTGTTAAGACTCAGATAAGCCCAAGAAGCTCCTAGGATTCAGACCAAGTCTGGAGTCCATGCTTTTTCCACTATTTCACACTTTCCACAGAGGACTAGTGAATGAAAGCTATCTAATAAAAGCAAGAAAACTAGAGCATGCAGTTCTATACAGAAAAGTCTTTGGGTTCTGTATCCAGGGATGTCTGCTGTCCATGATGCATGCCACACAGCGCAGAAAATCAACATAAGGAATTCCCACAGAGAATAAGCCAAATACTGCCACACTTAGAATTTTGTGGAGCAGCCCCTGCAAGGATCCAACAATAACCACTACACCACAGAACTAGAGACAGCCTTACAAAGGGAAGGTTAAGCCTGCCTGGGGCCTTCAGCTCATCAGTTTTGCTCAAAATAACTTGGCTGAAAGTCCAGAAACTTTAGTACCATCTGACATTTTCAGTCCTGCTAGATTTGGTCACCTCTTAGAAGCCCCCTTCCCCAGCCATCAGCTTCCTCTCATTTCTTGTCTCCAGCTTGCTCTGAGTACCAAATAGCATTCCCACAAAGCCCTCCCTTTGCCCTTCCCAGTGTGGGCTTTGGCAGCCTATTCCACTATAAATAAACTCCTCTGTACCCTCACCTCTTTTGACAAATGCATTTTCCACTTCCTCAACCTCTCTATCAAAGACACAGCTCTGGTAGCAGTTCCCTCAACTCTGTGTACCAGAAGGCTTGCAATCGTTATTGTCATTTTTGTCTCTTTTCCTTAGAAGTTCATTCAATCCAATTTTTGTTATCCATTACTTTGCTTTCTAGTACCTATTAATTTCTAGATGATTTCCAAACTCAATTTTCTGGTGAACTGTTCATTGATATTTTTGAGTCAGCTCTTTTGCAAACCATCTCCATTCTCAAGCCCCTAAATTAACCTCCTCGCCTCACTTATAAATGTCACCTATCATGGCCACTGTTCTGGGTAGGTGGGTAGAGCCGCCATCTATGACACTGGCATCCCATATGGGCACTGGTTAGTGTCCTGGTTGTTCCACTTCTGATCCAGTTCCCTGCTAATGTACCTGGGAAAGTAACAGAAGATGGCCCAAGTGCTTGGGCCATGCCACACACGTGGGAGACCCAGAAGAAGCTCTTGGCTCCTAGCTTCGACTTGGCCCAGCCCCAGTCATTGCAGCCATCTGAGAAGTGAACCAGCAAATGGAAGATCTGTCTCTTCTTCTCTGTTAACTCTGATTTTCAAATAAATAAATCTTAAAAAGTTGTCACCTATCACTTCCTATCTCACAAAAACTATTGAGATCAAACCTGTCCTTTCACACCTACAAAATTACTTTAGGCTACTCCATTCTTTTTGAGAAAAGGTATCTTTTACCAAGCCTACCTTTTCCTGTTTCCTCTGGGACTATCAATTTTCCCCTTCCTCTACAAATTCCTTTCAATTTTCCCCTTCCTCTACAAATTCCTTTCACTCAAAATCATGCCCAAGTCTCGTATTGCCTGACCTTTTCACTCCTGTTATCTGTTTGGTTACCACTGTATCTCCTCCTTAGTTTCTGCTTTTATCTCTTCTTTACATCTCATTCAAAGCTTTTTGGATAACTAGTATTCTCTTGATGTTTCTGTATCTCACCTCCCATTCACTGTTCTACTCATTTCCCTGGCTTCTATTCCCAGTACTCTGTGGAAACTGGTTTTTGCTAAGTTGACAAAGGACTTGCTAATTGCAAAATCTCATAATCATTAGAATTTGTGAGTTTATAACACCCTACAACAGTTTTTTCGTCATTTATCTGAGGAGTCAAAATGTAAAAGAAAAGTAAGTGCATCTAGGCCCTACTTTCTTGGTTTCTGATTATAATACTTTACCAAGACAGCCTGGTAATCGCTAATAGGCAATACATAAATAACAGACAGCTCTTGGATACCTTACTTCTGGCTTATTATCCACTGGAGTGATTTATTTTGCAAGATACTGCAGTTCACTCAAGAGATATAGGGATTGTAGTTTCTAATTAATGGATTTAATAAATTGTCTTAAGTCACCAACCTTCACCATCTTAAAGATCTCTTCCCAGGGTCATTGCTTTTGCTTAGCAAGTAAAGCTGCCACCTGCATCCACCACCTGCAGTGCCAGCATCCCGTATGGGCACCGGTTCGAGTCCTCGCTGCTCCACTTCCAATCCAGCTCTCTGCTATGGCCTGGGAAAGCAGTGGAAGATAGCCCAAGTGCTTGGGCCCCTGCCCCTACGTGGGGGACTGAGGTGAAGCTCCTGGCTCCTGTCTTCAGCGTGGCCCAATCCCTGGCTGTTGTAGCCACTGGAGAAGTGAACTAGCAGATGAAAGAGCTCTATCTCTCAATCTCTCCCTCTCCTCCCTGTAACTCTGCCTTAAAAATCTTTAAAAAAAACAAAACAAAACAAAACAAAACAAAACACTACTTTCCTACAGTAAAAGGAAATAAAATGCCAGCATAAATTAGTATTATGTTTTAAAAAATTATGTCAGCATAAACTGTGTTGTATAAATCAAGAGGGTTAAATATTGCATAAAAACACATAGTTTAAATAAAAAACTATTATGATGAAATTTTTAAAAAACATCCATTTTTAATCCCAACAATTCTAAGTTAGTTCGAAGTAGCACACTTTAACTTCAGTAATAGCCCCCTAGGCAAAGCAATAGGTTCCAGGAACATAGTACAGTTTAGTTTGCCTTCAAATTAAAAATTTGGCTTCTAGTTCTTGCTGTAACATCTATAGTTCTGTGGCCTTGAACAGCCATGGGAGGAGCAACAGAGAGAAAGATCAGTACACATGGGTTTTTGACCCAGCTCTCTGCCACCAGCCAGCTACCTTTAGGAAGTCACTTAACATCTCTGAGACACATATCTTCATCTGTAAGGAAGGAATACCTAGGGGCACTTTGAAAATTACAAAGGGTAGTAATATTTTAAACATTATTCAAGTCCCTTTTTTTTTTTTTTTTTTTTAAGATTTATTTATTTGAAAGAGTTACAGAGGGAGAGGGAGACAGAAGGAGATCTATCTGCTGGTTCACTCCCCAGGAGGCTGCAAGAGCCGGGGCTGGGCCAGGCTGAAGTCAGGAGCCAGAAGCTTCTTCCAGGTCTCCCACGTGGGTAACTGGGGCCCAGACACCTGGGCCATCCTACACTGCCCTTTTTAGGCCACCAGCACAGGGCTGGATCAGAGTGGAGCAGCAGGAACTCAAACAGGCTCCCATATGGGGTGCAGGCAGCGGCCCTCAACTCCTTTTTCCTTCTGGAAAATTGTATTTCACATCCTACTAACCCTCCCATTTTTTTTTCCCCCCTCTTTCTATTTTCTAGTCATTCCTGATAAATCAGGAAAAGTACCTTTTTATCTCTTAGGAAAGTATGGGAACTAAAGAACCATTTGTTTCTATTGTAGATTGTTTCTTTGCTTTCAGAGTTAATTATTGTTATCTACTACGTCTCTCCCCTACCCTCCTTTAAAAAAAAAAAGATTTCTTTCTTGCGGGCACCGTGGTACACTGGATAAAGCCACCACCTGCAGTGCTAGCATCCCATATGGGCACTGGTTTGAGTCCCGGCTGAACCACTTCCGATCCAGCTCTCTGATGTGGCCTAGGAAAGCAGTAGAAGCAGCAGTAGTAGCAGTGGAAGTCCTTGGGCCCCTGCACCCATGTGGGAGACCTGGAAGAAGCTTCTGGTTCCCGGCTTCAGATCAGTGCAGCTCCGGCCGTTGTGGCCATTTAGGAAGTGAACCAGCGGATGGAAAATCTGTCTCCCTCCAACTTTTTCAAAAAAATAAATAAATCTTAAAAAAATAAAATGTATATACAGGATATATGATGTACCGCTCAATTTGCTTTTGAAGGGATCACCATTGTTTTGGAAGGTAATCATAGATTCATTTATTGTCATCTTGTTTTAGCTGCATGGTATTACACTAGAGAAACAGAACAATTTATCCTTCTGTTGACATTTTATCAAATTTTTATTATAAACAAAGCTGCACTGACTTGTGCATGTCTGTGGCAAACATGTGGGAACATCTGCAGGGCATATGCCTAAGTAGAATTGCTGGTTCATAGAATACACACGTTTCATTTTACTAAATGGATACTGCCAATCTCCCTTAAAATGATCACATCAATTTATACTCCAGACAGAATCTGAGAATACTTACGTCGTTTTACAACACTCCCATCAACATTTGATATTCATACTTCAGAAGTTTTACCAACTTGGGCAGGGCTTGGGGGGGGGGGCGGAGGAGGACGACACTTTTGCCACAGTGGTTAAAATGTCACTTGGGATACCCACATTCCATTTGGGAATGCCTGAATTTGGGTTCTGGCTGTGCTTCCAACTCCGGCTTCCTGATAATGTGTACCCTGGGAGTACTGGAAGAATGGCACAAGTGGTTGGAGCCCTGCCACCCAGGTGGGAGACCTGGATTGAATTCCTAGCTCCTGGTTTCCGCCTAGCCCAGACCTTTTTTTTTTTAAATTTATTTTGAAATACAGTTACAGAGAGACAGACAGACACGTCCTCCATTCCACTGGTTCACTCCCCAAATCACCGCAATGGCCAGAGCTGAGCTGCTCCAAAGCCAGGAACCAGGAGCTTTTTCTAGGTCTCCCATGCCGGAGTAGGGGCCCAAGGACTTGGGTCATCTTCTACTGCTTTCCCAGGCCAGGGCAGAGAGCTGGCTCTGAAGTGGAGCAGCCAGGACTCGAACTGGCACCCATACGGGATGCTGGCGCTGCAGGCTGGGCCTTAAACCTGCTGCACCACAGCACCAGGCCCCCAGACCTTGCTTTTGAGGGAATTTGGGGAGTAAAGCAGCATTTAGCAGAGCGGTTTCTGCCTTTCCAACTACCAACCTGACAGGTATGAACTACAGTTTCTGGATTTTGACCCTGTTGATGCCACTCCCTAACACTTTATTCTGTTTTTCTTAGCTTGTGAGTTTAATCTCCCAGTCTCTTGATAACTTCTTTTCCTCTACTCAATCCCATTGTATTTGTGAGTTCTCTGTATTTATTCCTCAGAGCAGCCTTGTCCAGGCCATAGCACATACAACTCACTCAAGTCACCTCTTCTAGAACTTTTCAGATCCAGCTGCCTACATGTCCATAAGCACCTAAAATTCACGTCTGAAATGAACTTTTCCCCCTCAGTTTCTTCCCAGTGTTTACGAAGTTTTTAGCCACCTGGACACTCTTAACTCCCTTCTCCATTCACCACCCTTTAGCTCTCTTGTATCCTTGCTTTCTTCTCCACTTTACTGTGTTTTTAGTAGTACTATTTCTTGCCTGAGGCTATATACTCTGTCCAATTTTTAGAAGCAAGCACTTTGGAGTTAGACATACCTGGGCTTGAATCCAGATCATTTACAAGCCCTGTGACCAGAGGCAAAATGCAAACCTAACTTCTTGACAGTTTACTTTTGAATGACAAGGACACCTACCTCATACTGGTTCCCACTCCCACCCACAAAGGATTAAATGAGCTAACAAATGTAAAATGTTTACCTGGTATATAATAAACTCAGTAATAGTTATTATTTTCCAGCTCAGCAAATAATTTCTAGAGTGATCTTGGTGCCTCCAATCTATTTCCCCATACCCACCAGCACATTGCTAACATAACTCAAACACATCATCTTCTAATTCAATAGCTGCCCTTTGCTTACAAAAAGCTGATTCTAGCCTTTTCACCAAACCATGTAATACCCTCTCTTCTGTGCTTGACTCTTCTCATACTTTATTCACATAAGGATACTTAGTTTCTGAATGTAGCACTCCTCTTTCAGCATCTCTGCCTTTAGCATAAACTATCAAATGAATACTGAGTCCCAGCAGTTGTTATATTGCTGTTGCAATCATTTCAACTGTCTGCCTCCTTTAGAAGCTTGCACAAAATGTGAAAGCAAAGACTGTCCTATAGCCCTAGTAAGAAGCACAGCACCTAAAAGTAGCAGGCACTCAACAACTACTCGATGGGTGAAGGGAAAGAGAATGGGACTGGCCTTGTATCTTTAAAATAATTTTATGCAGTAGCAGCATGAAATTTAAGTTTGCTAACACTGCTAGCAACCCAAAATGGCAATGAACAGTCAGCTCAACCAGATTCACTTATTAAAGCCACATAGAACTAGAAGTTGGCCTACACAGCATCTCTCTATTAAATAGAAATACTAGATACATAAAGGAGTTTTACCCAAATGTTGCTTCAACAGACTTCACAAGTAGGTTTTACCCTGAAGCATGTAAGGCTTTCTGGGTTTACACTGGCAACACGCTTAGCTTGCATTCTGCCTGTTTTAGAACCATGGTTTCTTTCACATATAAGATCTGTAATACTGATGCACTTGTTTTTGGAAAATGCACTCCTGTAAGGATAAGAAGTATGTATTTGATTAGAGGTTAGGTATGTGTATGAGAGGGAGTAGTATCTAACTATCCTTATTTAAGAGTGCTGACTCTGCTTTGCATTCGTATTAACCCTCTTAAAAACTCAAGCATCTACCTATGACACTTAGATTTAAAAAGCTGTTTCAATGGAGTCAAGTTACCATGACATCTAACAAAACCAAGAGGTGATTTTTTTTTCTCTACTAGTGTCTCAGGTAGTGTTGAATCAGCATGGCATGATGTTAAGTAGGAAAAGCGTGAACTTTGAAATCAATCAGAATGGTCTTCACAGAAAGTTCAAATCTAGGTTCCTCCATGTAAGACATGAGGAAGTTAAGCTTTTTTTCTTCCCTTTAATCTCTGTTGAGGAAAGGACCCAATACTACAAAGTATCTAGCTTATTCATCATCAAAAACAGTGACTTTGGATGTACTTTAGAACCACTAGGGAAAGTGGGAAACAGACAATGAAAGGAGAAGTGAGGAGAGCAAGAGGAAGGGAACCAAGGGGAAAGGCCAGGCCAATGCCTGGACTGGACTCCTAGTAATTTCAGTCAGAATCTTTGCTAATGGTGCTGGGCATCAAGGGGATTGTCTTAAATTTTTTAACAGTTCCCTTGGGATTCTGATACACAATCGGTGTGAAACATGACTTAAAGGCTTCAAATGCCTATCCCAAGTAAAAAAGATCAAAGCTCAACTATGAACCACAGATGGGGTATGAAAGTGTCCAGATAGAACCACAGCAGATCCCTATCTCAGACAATTAAAACTAAGGAGATACTAAGCTATAAAGAATAGAGCCTTCTTTCTAGGTAGGTAGAATGTGTTACCAGTATACTGTTGGAAAGAAGAAAACTGAAGTAACAATACTTGTAGTAACATTAATCCTAGTGGGCATGATGGTACCTGGGTGGCTGGTTGCTAAAGACATAAAGGATGAGTAGATTCACTGCCAACCAATGCCACAATGAACAGGCAACTGAGAAAATTAGAGGATGTTCCTCCAGGCATCTGCTTCCTACAGTAACGCCAGTCACAACCATTCCTCTGATAAACTATGGGAAAAACACAAAAATTACGCATGAGAAATACACTGTTAAATGAAAAACAAAGTCTGTAGCAGTTTGGGGGAAATCTCGTAAGATGAACAGAGAACAACAAGAGGATGAATAGGAACCCTATACACCAACACCACAGATAAGGGATATTTGTGAGCCTTTGTAGGTGACTAAAGTTAGTATTATTTTATTGATAATTGTCAACAATCTGTGGGGCAGTATTTAAATTCACAGAAAAGAAATATGTGACTATCCAGTATATACTATCTTAGTCACCGTAACTATACCAGAATGTACCCAGTGTAAATCCTTAAAAGATGTTAATTCACATTTAAAATGGATTTGCATGAGTCTGAACCAAAGCATTAACCATTGAAGCTTCATGTTGTAGACATTTCTCTCAAATAAAAAGCACTGTAGCAGGTAAATGGGAAATGGCATGTGAAATGGAATGCTTGCAGAAAACAAGTAGGCTCTTTAACAAACATTTTAAGTTAGTAAAAATCACAAGCCAAAGAGCTGGCGGCTCATTCTTGGATCCTTTTCAATGAATTTCTCAACAAATGTGAACTATATAAGGCTAAAGTTCAGCTGTACAAAGCTAGCCACAAAGTTTCTGAATACATCTATTACTATTAATGCATAGTAAATTGTTTTACATTAAGTTAATGAAGGGAGGGACTTAGTATTTAGTATCCCAAAGTTCAAGACTTAAAAAAAGAAAATGAAAAATCAAGGAGACAGGTATTAGGTGCTAAGGAAAAAAAAACAAAACAAACAAACAAAAAAAAAACCTGATTCTTAAATTGCCATCGTTTCATTCTTAAAGATACTCATCAAGCAGCATTATGACTTCTTGAAGGTGAGCAAATAATAAAGGTTGTTCAAGTAATGGTGAACAGTGGTAACTAATTTTTCTCTAGTAATAAACAGTTTTGCTTCTGAAGTGTATGACAACAGACCTGATAAAACTGCAAATCAAAGTAAGCAAGCAGCAAATTAAAAATCCAAGTTAACAATCTATGGACTTGGAAAGACAGCCTTAGAAAAGTAAAGAGAACTTCTTGTTTATTAGACAAAATAAAAGTAACTAAATATAGAAGATAAATGTAATAGCTAAAAACAAGAAATGAACCCAGAACATACTCTGAAAACCCCTTCCTATGTTCATAAGAACTTAATTTTTCTTACTGAGTCCAAGTTCACGATACAGAGATAGCAGAAATATTTATATCACAAATATTTTGTATCAAAATTAACGTTTAATTCCATTTTGCCACAAACTTTTTTGTGCCTTTGTATAAGCATCATCAATTTTCAATTAGGAAGGATTATACAACTTGTATGAAATAATGTAGACCTTAAAATAGAAATGAGCCTGATTTTAAAAATGAAATAACCACAGTATGATTTTGCTAGATTGCCAACTATCAACCTTAATCGGTACTAACCTTTGAAACAAAGTCTATATTCTTATTGGCACACAGAACCCTACAGAGGAGTGGTTTAAGTTTCCAAGTTTGTGTGCACTTGACAAGTTAACAAAAGTTCTAATCCATATCATATCAATTTTTCTGTCTTCTGCCTCTAATGCCAAATGGCACTGCTTCAAAGACAACTAGATAAACAAAAGACTAGAACTTCTGGACCCTCTTTCCTGCAATATATTGCTGCCTCTCCCTCAACCTATTTTTGATGTCTTCATAACAGCTTTATCCTTGATGGAGGTAGCAGCTTTGAATACTTTATATAACCTAGAGTATGTAAAAGATATGCTTTTGTTTTATTAAAATACAACATTTTCTCTAGAACTTTCTGTAAACTACCAATACTTTTATTTCACCATCCATTTCACAGGTTGCATACTAAAAGGTAAAAGTGCAATTCAATGAATAGTCACCTTGCCACAAATATTTTATTGCTACAGGTTGTGATTTTCTCAACCATAGTAATCGGAACAAAACTTAACGTTTCTCATAGCCATCGCACGGGACCTTGTTTTTAATTTAGTTAGCAGTGAATTCAGTGAAGCTTTAGATGACAGCATAATAGTATCAAGAAATCTTGTCTTTTAAAAAGTAGAGCATGAGCTAGAATAAAACTGACTTCCATCTGAAAGAGCACTGTTTCTTCGAAATTCTCTGAAGATTAATTTCAAAATTAAGGCTGGTAATTATGTAAGACAAGTATATAACCATCCTGTAAAAAAGTCCAACACTTCCCTTTGTAGCTCCAGAAACATGACTAGAAATTACACAGGAGACTTCCCTGAATTTAATCACAATCTATTGGAACCTGGACCATACTTTCCTGACCTCTTCAGTCCCAGCTTTCATTTCACAGCTCGAAAAGCAATATACCATGGGGTAAGAATGGCACTGTGAAAAACAAGGGCCTGAGAAAGGCAACAAAAAAACTATTCACTAACATTGGCATTACTTTTAGTCATGCTATTTATAGATCACACTTTATTGTGCACAACAGATACAGAAAATTGCTGAAAACGGATGACTCAACTACCTTATGAAAACTGAGTAAAGTAACCTAGCCAGGTGTTATTCAATGAGAAGTGACAAGAGTAAATGAATATAAAGAAAAACAAAAAGAAACTTTACTCCTATGTTAATACATGTCAAGGGACCCTTTCTTCCCAAAAGGGTTGATAACACCAGTTCTTAGCAATAAACATAAGGCACTTGTTTAGATTACAATATCTCTGCATTTTTTCCACTTGTTTTCTAACCCTGTTGTTCCCCCCACAATATCATTGGAAATTAGTAGAATGAATGAGGCAAATGTGAGATGATCCAGTTGACACTACTCAGAGCAAGATAGTACAGTACAATGTTTTGGGGGTGATGTCTGGACATAAAATGAACCCAGTCAAGGTCCTCTGACACCAGACAATGTATCCACTATCAAATAAACCTGAAAGAAAATAAAAGATTTATTCAATAGTTCCAGTAAAATTGAATTGGAATACAATATACATGTTAGGAACTGCGCTCCTCACGGGTGGCATCTGCATTTAAAGTTCTGGGTACTTATGCTTATGAATATTCCTTCTAAGACAATCTACATTAGTTGAACATTATCAAGACAAATAGATGAATTTCATTTCAATATACAGTAGAGTTTAAACAAAATTCACACAAACACCCCCTATTATATGGCTGGTGCCTCCTCCAAACACCTCATTAGTGGCAGAGGTAGCACTAGTGTTCTTTCCCAACAATTAAGAACTTCAGTTGCCACTCATAGGAGAAGTTGAAAAAAAGTTTGTTTTTTTGCCATCTGTTAAAGATGTTCCTGAGACAGGGCCAGTTAATAAAACAAATCAAAGCACTGTAGTTTAGCTTGTACTTCTCTTTACATCACTAAACTGTTAGACTGGGATGTGGAATGCAGTTCATGTACTATGAAATGTTGATTTTAGCACAACTGTTCAAAATCAGTAAAAGGATCAGGTCTTCTGAAAATTCCCTTTAGAGAGTATACTTTCTATAAACTAAAAGTACCACAAAAAGTCAGTTATATACAGTTGATTCATTTTACTTCATCTTATTTGCTCAGATCTTGCAAAGGCAATGAGAATACTGAGCCTGAGGCTAGTTCTCAGTATACAGGTTTAACGTGTTAAGGCTCATTTTCCCAATCAAAATAGCAGTTTTTAGTTTTCCTTTCAAATTATGCATTACATTCATAGTACCTGCCACCATCCTAGCCCTCAATGAATCTTAATACAGGAGCAGCATTCTACTTCATTATGGAGTTCCCTGACACCAGCATTCAGCTCATTCCAAAAAGCTCCCATCTTCACTAGCCTTACAGCATATTACATTGTCTCTGGCTTGCACCTCTGTTTCCACCTGTGTATTTTCACAGAAGCCCAACACAGATTAGTTGAAATATTCACACAACTGTTTTTCAAAACAATTTATTGCATCATATTTGGTACCTTATGTTTGACAACAAAAAAGAAATTACATCTGTAACTGCAGGAAAAAGAAGCTGGTCTGTTATTGGAAAAAAAAAAATCTTGGGCCCTTTAAAAATTACAAAGTCTTGGGCTTGCCTGAAACAACTGAGCAAGAAATATATTCTTAGAAATGTAGGGCTTCAAGTATTACAAACCTGTGACACTGTGGAAAAATTCCAGAGGTATCTAAACTGCAGCACTTTTTTTTCTGCATATCGTGAACAAGGCCTGCTGAGGTTTTTAACTATTAGTCTCTTGATCAGTCATAGAATGGTAGTCAGGAGTTCTGCTCTTTAACTTCAAGCCATGGTAGATTTTCTTTTTTTCACTCTTGGGTGAAAAATTCATGCTTGCTAATTAGTTGGTGCCACATCACAGTGCATTTGGTTCTTGCATTACAGTTTTAACAAGTTTGGCCAAAACAATGCTGAAAGGTTTTGCATTGTTATTTTAGTTCTTCAAGTTTTAGTTAAAATTGAGATTGTTCCAACTGGTTCCTTCAGTTAAAAACTGTGGTACAAGAACACCAAACTGATCATGTACAGTGAATTTTGGAAACAAAACAAGCGTATTGAACACCTTCTAGGTTTCTTATAATTCTGCTTGGTATCTAAATGTCCCAGTTTCTACAACATCAAGCATGTGTTGTAGATTTCTCTGTAAATAGTGATTCACATTGCATACTTCCTATGGTCAGAATCAACCCCGTAACAAAATCAGTCAGATGCTAAAGCCCCAACAACTCTTTGTGCTCAGTGAAAGAATCCAGTGCTAAAACAGCATTTCTGCTGTCTGAGATATAGTAAAATCTCACAAGACAAATTTAAAGTAATATTTCTGCCACACACCTGCTTTTGTTAGATGTAATAGCCTCCAGATTTTATATAAATTAGTTTAAAAACATGGGTGGGTAGGTAGGAATAGGATAAGGTATTTTTTTTAATTCCCTCAATTTTAGCAGCTTTTAATTTTTTAAGAAACTGAACCTATATCCTGTAATGTTAGATATTTTATATATACTTTTTCAGCAGGATAAAAAACGTAAAACACTATTTTGAAGGCAAGAACATTTACTCCTCTCATTCTGTGTAAGTTAGAGCAATGCAGCAGGTGCGTGACAAAAATATTATACACTAGATATGGTCCAAAGTCATTCCATTTGCTTGTTTAATGATGTTCAAATTTCATTGGCCAGTTCTTCAGTTTCTGCAGAACTATCTCCATTAACTGTAATCTTCATATCCTCTTCATATCCAGGAGGCATGAAAGCCAAAGCATAAGGGAAAAGCTTATGACAATTTGCTCTATAAACGTCAGCAGCTTCTTTACAGTCTCCTAGGCTACCATCACACAAGGCTTCTAATACCTCCATACATGTCTAAAAAAGGGGGGAAAAAGAGCCATGTTATAATTTGTCAATAAAAGGTTTTCACTGTGAATTATTAGACATTGCAACATCAACAGATTTCCAAAATAAGAACTAAATGAAGTATTTAAGGAAATCAAAAGGATTTACTACACATACATGTTTCATTAACACCCTCTCCAAGGCTTAATTTAACCATTTCTTCAGAATTGCAGGGTTTATACAAAAGGGAAACAAGGACAAAGTATAAACTGGGACACGACTAAGGTGAACCAAGCAAAGTGTATCATGTGTTATACTGAAAGAGGTACTCAGTAACTGCACAAGCCTAGGCAGCAACTTTGCTTTCATGCTGGCCCGGTGCTATGTGTATTAAATGTCAAAATATAATACCCATGGCCAGCGCTGTGGCTTAACAGGCTAATCCTCCACCTTACGGCGCCGGTACACCAGGTTCTAGTCCCGGTCGGGGCACCGGATTCTATCCCGGTTGCCCCTCTTCCAGGCCAGCTCTCTGCTATGGCCCGGGAAGGCAGTGGAGGATGGCCCAAGTGCTTGGGCCCTGCACCCGCATGGGAGACCAGGAGAAGCACCTGGCTCCTGGCTTCGGATCAGCGAGATGCGCCAGCCGTGGCAGCCATTGGAGGGTGAACCAACGGCAAAAAGGAAGACCTTTCTCTCTGTCTCTCTCTCTCACTATCCACTCTGCCTGTCAAAAAAAAAAAAAAAAAAAAAAAAAAAATATATATATATATATATATATATATATATATATATATAAAATACCCATGTCAATTACTGAGCATAGGCTTTTTAATTTAGGGGGAGAGGCATCAGCAAAATCAAACGTCGTTTTTCAACCTTATATTCAAATAAAAGGGCACCTTAAGACATATCCAATGAGTTTGCAAAGAATTTCTTAAACATGAAGTAATTATATGCAAGAAAAATCAGGTCATGAAAATTATTTTTCTTTCAAGCGACCGACCTCGTCAGTCTACTTGTATTCTTTTTATTAATTCATGTTTGAATTTGCATTTCATGTTTTCTTTCTTAATCTTTTCATTTAGAAAACACTACTTAATTTCTAGATACATTAAACCCTATAACTTTTGTTCGGCTATTAAGGACCTTAAATTCAGGTCCTACTTTTTCTTTCTTAAAGATACTGCCTTTGTTTGCTATTAAATGAATATATATAACATTATCTTTCAGCAAGCTGATTATATGCAAAGTAGGTTTTCCTTTAAATTAGCATCTGTATTTTGCAACATGCTCATTCCTATTATCTTTTACTCTATTTAATCTGGTCAGTATTGCAAACTATAAAATAAGTATCTTAATTCAGCCCCTGGTTAACACATGTTAGCACGTTAGAATCTCACTGAGACCACTGCTTGCTCAGAAATGCATAAACATAAATTGAAATCCAAAAGTCACTATGGAATATATGTATGTGTATGTATGATTTTACTATATTTCTAAAAAATTTATTGCAAATTACCAAAGTGAAGCTAGTTACTGAATGCCAAGCAACCTGGTGTGCATGTACCTAAACATACACACAACCCTAAACAAATTTAAGATAAGCGTCTGACGTAGATTCATAATGGTTTGGAGAATAGTAAGCAAAATAACAGAAACACTGTTTCATTTGGTGAAAAAAGCAGCAAGGAATAGTTAAGTTTTCTTACACAGAGAAATGAAAAACTCTTTACCTGGAGGTTTCTGTTAGTAAGGGATTCATCAAGTGTTGTGGCCAACTCTATAGCTCGCTTCTGACTAGAAGAATCTAAATAATATACCATTTTGGCAGCTGAATGAAAGGAGAAAAGGGTATCTCTTTTACTTCAAGGTAAAACCAACATTTTATTCTCTACCCACTCAGATATAAAATTCAAGGTATACCCATATGTACACACAGAGTATGGAATTGATTAGAAAAATGGGAGAAGCCACTGCAAACAAAATAATCCTAAGAGATGATGCCATCAACAGCTCACTATCCAAAGAAGGAGAAAGATTAGCCATGTGTATCTACCCAGTAAAATACAATGTGTATGTAAAATATGCACAATTAAAGAAACTATGAATACAAATATCCTAATGTTATTTCTACGTGGTAGGACCATAGTTCTCTTTCTAAAATAAGCATCATAATTTGGTGGTAAGGGGGGCTATTTCAGTAAATGTAGGTGGCACAGGATAGAAGGGGGATCCCATGAACCAAAAAGGTAAATTTGGGTTTCCACAAAGTTATACAAAGCAGCCAGGCTTCTCAGCCAGAAAGTTTTACAGCACACTACAAAAGCACTATCCACATGGTCCCAGAAAGTCCTTACTTTGGCTTACTGATGCAGACCTTTGTCTTACACTTTTTGTGAACTGTCAGATGGTATCGGGTATTTAACTTCTGCAAATCTGACACCAGTAAGAGAATTTGGAAGATGATGGTTACATCCCAGTGAATGTTAAGAGTAGTACAATGAGGCCGGCGCCATGGCTTCACAGGCTAATCCTCTGCCTAGTGGTGCCAGCACACCGGGTTCTAGTCCCAGTTGGGGCGCCAAATTCTATCCCGGTTGCCCCCCTTCCAGGCCAGCTCTCTGCTATGGCCTGGGAAAGCAGTGGAGGATGGCCCAAGTCCTTGGTCCCTGCACCCACATGGGAGACCAGGAGAAGCACCTGGCTCCTGGCTTCCGATCAGCGAGATGTGCTAGCTGCAGCGGCCATTGGAGAGTAAACCAACAGCAAAAAGGAAGACCTTTCTCTCTGTCTCTCTCTCTCTGTTTAACTCTGCCTGTCAAAAAAAAGAAGTGGAGCAGCCAGGACTTGAACCGGTGCCCATATGGGATGCCAGTGCTGCAGGCCAGGGCTTTAACCCACTGTGCCATTTGGGGGGTGAACCAACAGAACAGGAAGACCTTTCTGTCTGTCTGTCTCTCTCTCTCCCTCTCACTATCCACTCTGCCTGTCCAAAAAAAAAAAAAAAAAGAGTAGTACAATGATGGGAGAAAGAAAAGAAAGAGAATGCCACCTCCATTGTATGTAACACACACTTAAACTCAGTTATGTCTGGGTCTTTGTAATGCCAATGTTGAACCAGCATCTTGATTCATAATAATTTTATCTTCTTTTTTTTTTTGACAGGCAGAGTTAGACAGTGAGAGAGAGAAAGACAGACAGAAAGGTCTTCCTGTTCTGTTGGTTCACCCCCTAAATGGCTGCTACGGCTGAAGTGTTTCAGACAGCACGCTGCGCCAATCCGAAGGCAGGAACCAGGTGCTTCTCCTGGTCTCCCATGAGGATGCAGGGCCCAAGGACCTGGGCCATCCTGCAATGCACTCCCGGGCCACAGCAGAGAGCTGGACTGGAAGAGGAGCAACCGGGACAGAATCCGGCGCCCCAACTGGGACTAGAACCCGGGGTGCCAGCATCACAGGCGGAGGATTAGCCAAGTGAGCCGCAGCGCTGGCAATAATTTTATCTTAAAAATGTGTAAGAAGCATAGTTAAACCATCTGTTTTCACAGGATTAGAATGTAACATATAAGGGGCAGGCATTTTGGTCTAGTGGTTAAGATGCTGATTATGATGCCTGAATACCATTATCAGAGAGCCTGGGATCCAATCCAGGCTCTACCCCATTCCAGTTTCCTGCTAGTGCGCACCCTGGGAGGTAGCAGGTGATAATGGCTCAAGTAGTTCAGTGTTTGCCACCCAAGTGGGAGACCAGATTGAATTCCCAAATTCTAACCCTGTGAGCATTTGAAAAGTAAACCAGTAGATGGGAGCTCACGCTTTCTGCCTCTCAAATAAATAAAACTTTTAAAAAATATATAATATACACATACTGTTTCTTTCTTATTAATGTGTACTTTCTTGTGATTGTTCCGCTGAAATAAATAGAGGTCATTTTATCAAGGCTAAGAGAAAGACAAAATAAAGTGATTACCTGATAATCTATGTGGCAATGAATCAGAATTCCTTTTCAGAAAAGTTTCATTAAAATTCTTTGGATTTGTTGCTCCAAAAAGACGACTCATTTCTTGTTTTAATACTGTTCTAACTGTATCAGGCAAATCTTTACTTTCACACACTGCTGAATAAATTAAGAACAAACTCTGTTAGCAGTTCGACACCCTGATAAAGTCTGTAGGAGCTAAATTATCTATTTGATGACACCAAGGAGGCAAAACAATGATATACAAAGACTAGATAATGCCTACTAATAATTTATCATTTAAATAACTCATTTACATACATTTAAAGAATACGTATGAACAGAGCAATCTAACAATTGTTCTAAAGGTACCAAAAGAAAAGTTAATGACAGATGACTTGTTTCCAAAAAGGAACAGGAAGCAAAATGGATGACCAAAGACATAGTTAAGTTCCTTGGGATTGTACCCCTCAACCTTAAGATCTGCAAAGCAGGGACTTGACAGCACCAACCTGATAAATAATGTCACAGGAAATATACAGTGCTTCTGAGGCAACAGATTTTCCTCATTCTACCCATCATTTTCTACATACAAGAAATGCACATTTACAATAAAGTCTGACTTCATTGACCTTTATATTTAGGAACTATGCAAAATGAACTATCACTTTATAATAAATTACACAGGATGCCAAAGCATTTTCATGTAACAAATACAATACATTCTCACGCCTCGAAACTTGAAGATGAAAATGCAGAACCCAATTCCTCTGGGATGAATGTTTATTATGCTCTGTTATATTTGTACAGACAGAGTCTGTAGCTTTGGAACCCGGGTACAGATTTGGCCTTGGACAAGTCAGAACCTCTCTGAATCTCTTTACTGATGTGGAAAACTGGGGCTGTAACTGACCTGGAAGGATTACAGTAAGGAAAAGCTACCATGTAAAAGTACAGTCTAATTAGCATTCAATAAACTGTAGGTAACTATATTTGACATGGTTTGAAAACATTAAATTTTCCTTATGTTTAGGGATTGTGGTGGCTTTCACATTCTGACACTAACCATTTATCCTCACCATGACAGATATGATGGTACCTCAAAAACTGGAAAACTGAGTGCATTTTGGTACAAAACATGTGAAACCCATGCACAGTGTTTTCATAATATGCAGTTTCCCATGAACTTTTTAAAATATCCTAGTATAGTTTTCAAGTTTCCTGTACCAAAACAACTTTTAACTCCAATTTCCACGAACTCTTTGAAGTACCCTCAAATACATATATATCTCCCATCTCCATACTATATGTAATATATGTTGGTATTTTCTATATGGTTCTATTTCTATTTTGGTTTTGGATTATTTATTTTTCCCCAAATGATCATTACCCTAAAATATTGAATTCTTGGTGAACATTTAAGTGAAATATTCTATATAAAATTATTAATAATTCACTAATATACTATCAGTGAATACTATTTTATAGAACTGGGTAGTTCAAATAAATGAGCTCCTAACTAAATAATTTAGTTTAACCTTTATTATGGCTGTATTTCAACTTGGTTTTTGCAATTTATTGGACTTGTTTTTCAGAGTAGAGAAGGAACAGAGATGAGAAAGTTACTAAAGCAGGCTATAGCCAATTACAATGAACACAGGATCTCAAAACAACATACAGCTTCCATTAAAAAAAAAAAAAAAAAAAACAAAAAACAAGTTATTTTCATGGGCCTTGTTGATTTGTCTAAAATGCTTTCTGGAGGGGAGAGCATTGTACATAATGGGTAAAGTTGCTGCCTACAAAGTTGGCATTCCAAAAGGATGCCGGTTCGAGTTCCAGCTGCTCTACTTCCAATTCACCTCCCTGCTAATGGTTTGGAGAAAGCAGCAAAGATGGCTCAAGATCCTGCACTCATGTAGGAGACCTAGAAGAATCTCCTGGCTACTGGCTTAGCCATTTGGAGAGTGAACTAGCAGAAGGAAGATCTCTTTCTGTGTCTCTCCTCCTCTCTTACTCTGCCTTTCAAATAAATAAGTAAATATTTAATAGGAAAAAGAAAAACTCTTAGAGTATAACAAAGGTGCCTTTACTTTGTCTGCAGTTTCACAATGCCTTTATAATGGCTTGGGAAAGCGGCAGAAGATGGCCCAAGTGCTTGGGCCCCTGCATGTGGCTATTTGGGGAGTGAACCAACAGATCGAAGACCTCTCCCTTTTTCTCTCCCTCTGTCTGTAACTCTGCCTCAAATAAATAAATAAACCTTAAAAAAAAAAAAGACATAGTTAAAAGATATTAAAATAAAGGTAAAATGATAAACAGTTTATCCAACTTCTTAAAGGTTTTCCAAAGAGACAGTGCACGTGTATCACTGCAATTACCATCTAATTTCTGCGCCTAAAAGTCAGTCAAAATAAAAATTATTTTATAAGCTCTCTTCGTGACAGTGATTTCAGGTGAACACCTAGAGTAACGGTCATAGCCACCACAGATACTTAATTCTTAATAATAATTCTAAGTCCATATGTATTTCATTTTTTTGAAACCAACTACTGGAAGAAAATACACTCTAATTACAAGAAAACATAATATTTAAATACATCACTTTTAATTCTTATTTCAAAATAAAGACAACTCCAAAGGATTTATTACTTTTCCTACCTTTCAAGAAAACAAATCTAATACTCAGAACCAATGGTAAAAGTGTATGTATATATTCTGGGGCCGGTACTATAGCACAGTGGGTTAACACTCTGGCCTGAAGTGCTGGCATCCCATATGGGCACTGGTTCAAGACTCGGCTGCTCTACTTCCGATCTAGCTCTCTGCTATGGCCTGGGAAAGCAGCAGAAGATGGCCCAAGTCCTTGGGTCCCTGCACCTGTGTGGGAAACCCAGAAGAAGCTCCTGGCTCCTGGCTTTGGAACGGCGTAGCTCTGGCCATTGTAGCCAATTGGGGAGTGAACCATCAGATGGAAGACCTCTCTGTCTCTCTCTGCCTCTCCTCTCTCTGTGTAACTATGTAACTCTTTCAAATATAAATCTTTAAAAAAAAAGTGTATATATTCTTTTTGAAATCAGTTTACATATACTCCTAACTATTAAAACTAGCATTTAGAACTTTTTCTAACCTTAACTTTCTAATTTATAATTTCAAAGATTTTTAATACCAAAAAATAAAAAGAAATTTCTTTGTCTTCATTAAATTTAACAATTCTATTTTCTATAATATGGCTATATTATTACTTTCAGAATTTTTGAAAACTGAAAAATATCTTTTATAATTCTTTCTATAATAGCATTTTTTGACTTGCATAAGTAAAATGTAAATAAGGCTGTGCTTTTTCTTAAAAATTAACAAAATGTTCTTTAAAAAAAAAAGTGACAGCCTTGCATTTCTTCAGAGACTATGATGCCTGCTAAATTTTTTTCATTTTCATATAATATATGGAATCATCAGGGCACCTATCCTGTGTCGGTTGCCCCTCTTCCAGGCCAGCTCTCTGCTGTGGCCCGGGAGCGCAGTGGAGGATGGCCCAAGTGCTTGGGCCCTGCACCCCATGGGAGACCAGGAGAAGCACCTGGCTCCTGCCATCGGATCAGCGCGGTGCGCCGGCCGCAGCGCGCCTACCGTGGCAGCCACTGGAGGGTGAACCAACGGCAAAAGGAAGTCCTTTCTCTCTGTCTCTCTCTCTCACTGTCCACTCTGCCTGTCAAAAAATAAAAATAAATAAATAAATAAAAAATAAAAAAATAATATATGGAATCAACAATAAATATCTTAATATTATTTCCAAATAATTTAATATAGTATTGTAGGTGCACCTGTATTACGAATGCAGTCTGTTACACTAAGTTACACAGGGAAAATTGATCTTCTGTATATAAAGATAATTGAAAATTAATCTTGATGCGAATGGAAGAGGAGAGGGGGTGGGAGAGGGGAGTGTTGTGGGTGGGAGGGAAATTATGGGGGGGAGGAAGCTATTGTAATCCATAAGCTGTACTTTAGAAATGTATGTTCATTAAATGAAATTAAAAAAAAAAAAAAGTTACATAGGGAGTTTTTCACTTGTGGCATCACTGTGCTCAAACATGAAGTATCTGGGATATTGGTTTTTTGAATAAAGGATGTTCAACCTGTATAAGAGCTTCAACTTTGCAATAATACATAAGGTATATATTAAACATCAGGTATGCAAATATTTCTAAATCTGAAATCTGAAACACTCTGATCCCAAAGCGTTTGGGATACAGGCTACTCAAACTGAGTAGAAAGAATATGAAGATCTGGGCTCTAGTCCCGGCTTCATTACTAAACATCCATGTTAACTAAGAGGAACAGTTTAACCTTTTAGGGTGTTAGGTTTCCCAATATTAAAATGAGGAAATAGAATAAAATTCTGACTTTTAGGCTCTAAAATTATGTAGTCCTATATCAAATTAAGGCTGATATATTAAACTTTCAAAATACAGGTATTTGATAAGTACAGATGGTTGTTTTAAGGTAATAAAACATTTTGGGTCAAAGAATTGTAAGTTAACCTAACTGACACAAATTCAGATCCATAAGACAGTAAGGAGAAAACTAGTCAATTTCAGAGATTCTTTAATTTTAAAACAATTTACAAAGACATTTTATGTAATGGAATATGATTCAAAAGTTCAATTTATATTAACTTTTCATTAGCAGGAACAAAGGTCTGATTCTCAAGTATTTGAACCGAAAAATTCTGTCAAAACCAAGTAACATTTACAGTCTTAAAAGACCTTCAACCCAAAAAGCCATGCTTTTCCCTCGGCTCATGTAATTGGTAGCAACTTAAAATGAGTTTATGATAAATCTGTACAAATCACTTACACAGTCACTATCACCTACTTTAATATTTAAGTAATAGAAAACAAAAACATACCAGTATTAAAGAGTCGAATCATACACTCATGAAGCCAGGGATGACTGGAATCAATAGCAAATGCCCTCTTTACTGACTGCAGCATCAAAAGAAACTTTTCTATAAAAAGGAAAAGAGAAATTTTCATCATTTGATAAAGTAAGATGCCCTCTCCTTTGGAAGGCCACAACCTTACAAATAGAAAATGTAAATTTAGAGTCAATCACATCTGATCCACAATAGAAGATTAAAGCAAACACTTTTCCTCTAATCAGCACCATTAGCTAATATTACTCAATAGCATTGACTAAGAAAAAGGGTGTTATAAACTATAGAAAATTTAGGTAGCATCCAGCAATATTTGAGCTAATGCCATAAAAACAAAGAAACAAAATTTAAAGCAATTTTATTTTCTAGCTGTCTTTAATCATAAAAATATTTCCACTATGCAGAAAACTTCATTCATATGCCTGAAACTATTTTTGTTGTACTTTATGAGAAGTGAAATGGTTTCCCTTCTACCTAACTCTTCCTCTCTTGCAAATATGATTCCTTTGCTGTCTTGAAAATATTGATTGATCAAGGTTTTATTTTCAGTCATTTTCTAATCTCTGTTTGCTATCCCCCATGAGTATTCTCAAGCTGCAGTAGTGTTTCCACCTGTTAAGTAGATATTTGTACTTGAATACTAATTAGTCCACTTCCAATTATTATCTATAACCACCGGTAATCTAGTCCCATTCTTTGAATGTCAAAAGTTCAAAAGTCCAGGCTCTCTGAAAATTCTTTTAACCTTGCCCTCAACACTCAGAAAGCTAAAAATACTCCCATGCCCTCTGTTATTACCTATTTCACATTACTGCAATGGAATCCAAATGCTGGAGCCTTTCTAGGCTAGAACACAGTCAAGAAGCCAACTGAATAAGTTTTACATTGCTCTTCCTTACTTTGAGCCGCTTTTGTATTTCACACTTTGGAGTTCCATTTAAGAATATTTTTAAAAAGGAGAGTTTATTAACTCAAGAGTCTGAAAACTGTGCTCGATTCGGCAGCACATATACTAAAAGAGTCTGAAAACTACTTGACTATTAAGCATATTTTCCAAACTATAACATGATTGAAAATATGTAGAAAATATTTTAATCGGAATTCTATCAAGAGACAACCTAGTACCTTTTGATCTATTTCCTCCCAGCCACCTGTATGGCATACCTATCTAAATAAGTAAGTTGGTTTTGTGTCAATGTCATAGATAAAATGTCATTTAGTTACTTTTCCCCAACACTACTTTTGAAAAACATGATTTTTTAAAGGGATACTCTATATAGAGAAGTACCACCTTACTCAATTTCCTTTTCAATAACACTGTCTCATCTTATTCACTACTTTCTCTTCAATATGAACTTCTTTAGCAATAAACTTCATTTTCCAAAGAATACTCAGATTGTATCAATGAAGTATACTATACAAATTAATTATCTACTATCTATTCTTAGCATGCTAAACCTGGAATCTAAAACCCTTCTTTTATTTTTTACTTGGCTCCAATTTGGACAGACTCAACATTTACACACTGTTGTTGTATTTTCTAAATAGATACTGTTTCTTTCTATGTATCTTTTCCTCTAGAAATAAAATCAAGATTCAGCCAAAAGATTATATCTTTTATTTATACCAATAGCTAATAATGGCTAACACTTATTTAATGTTTTTTCTATACCACTGTTGAGCATTATCATGTTTAGTGCCCAATACTCTAGGCATTATTTTAAGATGTCTATATATTAACTAATTTTATTCACACAATCATCAGTTCTTCAATTAAACCATATACTGGTAATCATCATATGTAACCTTAACCCTATTAGACACATACATCTATTATTGATTTTAATATCCTAGAATAGGTAATCATGATCATTGTACCTACCCACAACATTCTGTACATAGCAGGGATTTCTGTGAAGAGGCCGCACTGACATTTGCCAAAAAATTCTACAGTGATGACGCTATCAGAGTTGGGTGACTATACCTAAGAAATACCATCATTAGTTTTATTAAGGCCACTATACCCTAATTGCCTACCTTTCCTAAAGTAAATCTCAAAGGCAAAAAGATGAGTTTCTATCTTGTTCTTCACCAAGTTCTTCAACGGTGTTAAAAATTTAATAGCTTCTTCCAATGGAGTTTCAACCTAACAAAAATAAAAAATATTATACAAATGGAAGTAAGACTGTGGGGGATTGTGATTTTATTTTTCTATTAAACATACTTTTGGGTATTTTGTCACTTTTGGTGAAAATCACCAGCTACCCAAAAAAATCACTGCCATATTTTAAGCTCCCATAATCTGAACAAAGAAGATTCTGAATACTAAGGCTCTTTTAAACTACAAATATTACATTTGCTTTGAATAGAAACTATCCAATAAAAAGGAAGTAAATAAAATAAAACCAGGGAAAGACATTAAGAAAAACATGTCAGATAGCAATGGGGGGGAAAAGACAGAAGAGGGATATGCTAATACACCTGGAAAATAAGATGAAGTGTATGAACGAAACTGCAGAGGACATCATAGAGTGAATTAATGTTCTTTATAATTCAAGCAAAGTATGTATTACTCTATAACTTTTTCCAACATTAATTACAAATTCAATCAAGTTATTCCAGATCATACACCATCCATTCTGTCTTGCTTTGTTCTACTACAAATTCTATTTTTAAAGATTTATTTATTTATTTGAAAGGCAGAATTACAGAAAGAGACAAGAGAAATAGGAGAGACAGAGAGAGACAGACAGACAGACCATCCATCCACTGGTTCACTCCCCAAATGGCCACAACAACAGGAGAAGGGCTGGACCAGACCAAAGCCAGCAGCCAGGAGCTACTTCCAGGTCTCTTACATGTGGTTGCAGGGGCTAAAGGACTCGGGCCATCTTCTGCTGCTTTTCCTGGCGCGTTAGCAAGAAGCTAGATTGGAAGTGGAGCATCCGAGACACAAACAGGCACCCATACAGGACACCAGTGCTGCAGGCGGTGGTTCAATCCACTGTGCACCAGCCTTCTACTACAAATTCTATAGAAATTTGTATTTGTGAAGCTGATGTTGTGGCAAAACAAGCTTCCTAGCCACATTGTCAGATTGTATTATTCAGAAAGCTATATTCTCTAAACCAGAACCATAAATCAATATATGGCTCTATCACACTAAAAACTAATAGATACAGGAGCCAAGAGATAAGGGAGAAAACAGGAGTCCTCATAAGTATTCCCTTCTCACAATGTGAATATTCTGCTTTTTGTTCCCTTTATCCTACTATATTCTACTGGGTTGGAATTCACAGTAGGCAGCGAAAAAACTGTTTCTACCTGGGAAAGGAAGAGAACACAAACTGAAATTACCACTCAATTTTTTAAGTTTTTCATCCTTCTAGATATTCCCAGGGAATCCACTGTACTGACCAGGCTGACTATCAAGAGAGATATGGATGTTATATACAAAATGGAAACAACACGGAATACAAGGAAGGGATAAATACAAGCATCTTATATCATTATATAATGAAAACAAGTACTTGAACTTGGAGAAGGAAAACAGAAAAATTAATTACGTCTTCAATTCTAATAAATGAGAATATATGCCCATAAAAAGATTTGGGTCTGTTGTTACCACATGTAGCATCAGTTTCTGTGTGTCTTTCACAGGTAAGATTTTGTCAGGGCAAATCAAAGTGTTTAAATATATGTACAAGGGCCTGGCATTGTGGCACAGCAGGTTAAGCCGCTGTTTGTGTTGCTGGCATCCCATAGGAGGGAAGGTTCAAGTCTTGTACGCTCTACTTCCAATAATTCATCTGGGAAAGCAGTGGAAGGAATGAAGATAGCCCAAGATACTTGGGTTCCCACCATCCAAGCTGGGAGACCTGAATGGAACTCCAGGCTCAAGGCTTCAGTCTGGCCCAGCCCCAGCCATTGCAGCCATCTGGGGAGTGAACCAGTAGATGGAAAACACATGTTATCTCTCTACCTACCCCCCTCTCTCTCTTTCTCCCCCCTTTCAAATAAATAATCATTTAAAATAAATTTTAAAACATGTACATAAAGTAACCAAATTCTACATTTACACACACTAATGCACAACAAGGTTATGTAAACAAACACATGTAAACAGAAAGGAGATTAAAAATCAATGCTTTAAAGGGGGAAAAAATTCCAAACTACCTTGAAAAGCCCTTAAGTTAAAAAAAAGAAATGGGAAGATATATAAATTTGTAACTAGTTCGCATTCTGAGCATGAATCTTATCTTTTTTTCAAAGTCAAGAGTTACAGAAACAGAGAGCTCTTCCATCAGCTGGTTCACTCCCCAGTTGTCTGCAACAGCCAATACTGGGTCAGGCCAAAGCCAGGAGCTTCATCCAGGTCTCCCACATGGTTGTTGGCTGGGTCCCAAACACTTGGGCCAACTTCTGCTGCTTTTCCCAGACACATTAGCAGGGAGCCAGATCAGAAATAAAGAAGGACTCAAACCAGTACCCATATGGGACGCAGATGCTGTCTTTACCTGTTAATCCACAATGCTATCCCTTGAAAATTTTAAGCGCCGAAATAATAATCCTAGCAAGATGGTCATACTAAGTGAGGTACACAAGAACTGAAATCAACTACGCAAATGGCAGGCATACCTGTCATGGGTCCTATGTTCTCTGAGTAGAATAAAGCATTATTCATATTCTTGTCTCTCAAACAAAAAACAACAAACTTCAATCTAATCATGAAGAGTTAAATTCATTTAAGATAAATGCATGTAGAATGGAACTGTACTGTGATTGATAAGCAATTTAAGATATTTGCAATGACAGCTCTACCAATATGCAACTCTTATTCATAAACTGACTTGAAATCAATTTCCCATGTTAAGATACATTGTATAGGAATGGGAATTTGGTGGAGCAGCTTAAGTCACTTCTTGGGACAACTGCATCCCCTATTGTAGTGCCTGGTTTGAGTGCCAGTTCCACTTCTGATCTAGCTTCCATATAATGCATCCTGGGAGGCACCACATGATGGTTCAAGTACTTGAGTCCTTGCTGCAACATGGGAGACTCAGATGGAGTTCAGGGCTCCTGGCTTCAGCCTGGCCCATCCCTGACTGCTGCAGGCATTTGGGGAATGAATCAGCAGATGGAAGATCTCTGTCTCTTTGAAATAAAATGGAAATAAAATCTAAAAAAAAATTTAAAAAGAAGTATGTTACTATCCCCAGAATAGCAACAGAAAGTTTAAAATGACTTACTAACTAAAACTTTTCCCATTTTTCTTTTCTCCTTCTTAAGTAAATTATTGCTAACTTTAACAATGCTTTGAGATATATATAAAAATAAAAAATTCTGAACTGGCAACACTAAATTTACCATTTACTACATGGGAGAATCTGGTATTATGGAGGGGGAGAGGGACCCACGACAGAACATAGACCCAGACTTGATAGGGAGCTTTAAAAGTCTTAAAAAAAAAAAAAAAAAGTCTAAAGCGTTAAACCTAGTTATAAAGGCTTTGTGTAATTTAGTATTGCCACCACTTTGGGAAGATGGAAAAATCTGGAAGCTATTAGATAGGGGCACCATATTTCGTTTCAAGACTCTGCAACAGGCTTGAAATAATTAGACCACAACTTGACATTTAGTGCAAAGGCAACCACAACAGCCTGGACACAAGAAAAACTTTAAAGTCTATAAGGAGGTCTGCTATAAGAATTCTATTCTATAAAGGTAGTCCTTTTTAGGCAGTGACTAAAAAATCCAAACAGATTCTCTCTTTAATAACCACATGAAGTCATGAAGAGTTACAAAGAAAAATGTCATCAAATAAAGGGAAAAGTGAGTAGAGAAATGGTGGTAAAAGTGGTATCAATAAGGGAAGTGAAGGCATAAAGACAGGAGGCCCCTAAAGTTGATTGCCCCTAAAGTTGCAGTCCTGAATGACTGCAATTTTCCATGAAGCCTAAATGGTCAACTTTCTGGGCTTCCTTACTTACCTGTGTATTATTACAATAGCAAACACCAAAAAGGAATAATCTGTGGTCAGCTGATGTACAATTATTTGGGAGTATTAACAATATACTCTTAGGAAATTCAAACTAGATTCTCCTATTTTCTTATACCAATATTACTATGTCTATGTAAAGTTACAGCCCACCTGCTCTGGTTTAAGACCAAAAGTTATTTTCCAATTCCGTTTGGTATTGTAATTTTCCTTAGTTGTAAAGCAAATAAATGAATTTGTATTTTTATGCTAGTCAGGCTGAAATTAAAGTCTAAGCTCATGTGTTTATTATTATATTGCTTTAACGTAATAAATTGTGCAATTATTTTCATTTGGAGTAGGAAGATATCAAGGTCACGAGTTAATTTTGGCTCACGCCGTGGCTTAACAGGCTAATCCTCCGCCTTGCGGCGCCGGCACACCAGGTTCTAGTCCCGGTCGGGGCGCCGGATTCTATCCCGGTTGCCCCTCTTCCAGGCCAGCTCTCTGCTATGGCCCGGGAAGGCAGTGGAGGATGGCCCAAGTCCTTGGGCCCTGCACCCACATGGGAGACCAGGAGAAGCACCTGGCTCCTGGCTTCGGATCAGCGAGATGTGCCGGCCGCCGCGGCCATTGGAGGGTGAACCAACGGCAAAAAGGAAGACCTTTCTCTCTGTCTCTCTCTCTCTGTTTAACTCTGCCTGTCAAAAAAATTTTTAAAAATTTAGAAAAAAAAAAAAAGAGTTAATTTTGTTATTAATCAAAATGATTCACGTGACAATGAATATCGTGGTTTCAGATTAATGGCTAAAAAACAATCAGACCAGATCAGATTTTAGCTTGAGGAAAATATTTGGAGATTTTTAAGATACTAAGTTTAAATGTGGAAAACTAATAAAGAAATATTGTAAACTCAACATCCTGAGTAAGTGACAGATAGATAGGTCAGTTTAGCAAGCTGAATTTAGATTAGATATAAAGAACTTGTATGCAACTATACGTGTATATGTATTTTCTCTAGTCCTAATAAAGGCTTTCCTTATTCCCATTTTATGGATGGGAAAACCATTTGGATAGATAAAACATCCAGGGAACACAGTGAAAGTATGAGTTTATGAGCTGATATCTAGACCCAAATCAGAATAACTCAAGAGCCAAAACTTTTTCCACATCACACTAGATTACTCTGAACTAGGATATACTGAAAACTAAAAATGAGAATGATATTCGACTCTAAAGTGTACAATCACACTGGTGCTAAGACATTATATAAACGAGAGTAGCTGGTCATGAAATTCTCCTCCGTTGCGCTGAGCACCATAACTAAGTACCTTGGCCAGTTTCTCAGGGATAAGTTCTTCTTTTGGACCTCCAATTTCCTCATCATCATCATCCTTCTTCTTTTTCTGATTTCTCTGTTGCTTTTCTTTTTCTGCATTTTTTTTCTCTTCTTCTATTTGAGCTTTCTTTTGAGCTCTTCTTTGCTTATTACGTAGTTTCTTTAGCTCTTTGTCAGACATGTTTGCTGCAGGCAATAAGTGTTAATTAATGAAATTATTAGCCATGTTACCCCAGAGTAGTAATGATCACCTTCCATTATTTAATATTCTCTGACAAGCTCCCATAAAAATACTGCATGGTGTGCATGTAAACATGTATGTCTATATCTAGTCTTTAATGGCTCCCCCACTAGATAGCAAATAATGTAACCATTTTAGAAAAAATTTTCTGAAACCAAGTGGTTATGCATGTAAACATGTAACAACCATGGCAAAGCACACAAGTTCCTCCAGCAATATTAAACTACCTGCAACTATTAACAGAATTTATAATTCACACAAAATGAAGTATAATCAAGTTGTTGATTTTCAGTGGCTCTGTACTATGCCCATGGCCTCTAATCTGGCCAGTTATTCAATCTCTTCTCTGTGCTGCCATCAAGCATAATATATTTTGTTTGTCACACTACTTCCTTTCTATACCTGTCTTCTTTTAATACTGTGAGCTCTTTGGTGGAAGTAACCCTGTCTTACTCATAATTTTCATATTCTCAGGGCCTAACAGCATGTCTAAAGATACAGAAAATATTCAAATATTTGTTGACAGAATAAATGTGTAACTCTACTAGCAAACTAAAAATATGATATTGAAAATTAACAATATCCCCTGGTATAGACTGTGGAATACCTCAAAAGAAAGGCTGAAAAGCACTGACAAATGCTATTATATAAAAATATGCATTGCTTTTACTTCAAGCATCAAACTATGAAGCCTACATGCTCCCATAGTACTATTTGGGTAAGAATTGCTAACATTGAGAAATCAAAGAAGAGGTTCTAAAATTCACCACCATTGTGATAATTTCAAAAGATACCAACAAATTCTTTCTGCAAAAAAGCAGAGCCAAAGTGGATATTTATATTAGTGGTTAAGATAACCACGAGCCAGATCAAAGCGCATGGTTTTGATTCCCGGCTCTGGCATCTGACTCCAGCTTCTTGCCTTTGCAGACCCTAGGAGACAGTGGTGATCACTCAAGTAACTGGGTTCCTGCCACCCACACTGGAGACTTGGATTGCATTCCGAGATCCTAGCATCAGCCCAGCTGAGCTCCAGTAACTGGGTATTTGGGAGTGAATCAGCAGGTAAGAGCATATATGCGCTCTTGCTCTCCAGTTTTTAAAAAATTTTAAAAAGTAGACATCATTTTCCATCCATTTAAATGTGAGCTATATACTTACTGGCTTATCTGAATCATTTAGAGGAAGCCAGCTGCCACATTATAAGAAAACCCAACTAAATGGAAAGACATGTGGCTAAGAACTGAAGCTCCTGGTCACCAGAGTGAGCCATCCTAGAAGCAGACCCTAGAAGCAGACCCTCCAATCCAAGTTAGTCCTTCAGATGCCCTGGCGGACATCTTGACTTCAACCTCCTGAGAAACAGTCTTAGAATCACATACCTAAATCATACTAACTTTAATATAGTAATTGTTTATTATTTAAAGCTGCTGTGTTTTTGAAAAATTTGTTTCCCATCAATAGATAACCAATGGAGATTTTTGTACCTGGAAGTACAATGCCATTATAACAAAAACCCAAAATGTAGGACTGCCTTGAGAACCCAGAGTGGCAAAAGATGGACAGACTTTGAGCAATGCATTAGTGAAGCCTGAAAATGCTTTATATGCTTTACCTTAATTTTTAAAATTAATAATTTATTTGAAAGGCTGATCTCTCATCTGTTGGTTCACTCCCCAAATGCCTTTAACAACCAGACCTGGGCCAGGCCGAAGTCACAAGCCTGACACTCCATTTCCCATATACATGTCATGGACCAATTTCTTGAGCCACCCCTGCTGCCTCTTTCAGCAGGAAGCTAGATAAAAGCAGAGTTGGACTCTAAACCAGGCACTCCCATATGGGATGTGGGCTTTCCAAGTGGCATCTTTACCACTGTACCACAATGCCCACTGAAAAGTCTGAAGAGTTTGTGTCTGGACTTTAAGTAGATTACAGGTAAAGCTTTAAAGTCAAGTGAGAATATGTTACAGCCATAATAGAAATTTTAGCCAGTGTAAAACACATCTTTCCAGAAATGACTGCTGAACAAAAGATCAAGTCTAGTATATTGTCAGAAAATGTGTCATGAGGGAAAGCAAAGGACTCAAAACTCAGAAAGATGGTGCCTCAGAGAATCAATCAGTCTGAAGAAACAATCTCTAAAAAATGTGACTCACAGATCTTCTCAATCAATAAAGCTAATTAAGACTTAAGAGTGGGGATGAACACGGTGGTCTAGCTGCTTAGGATTTTAACATTCCACATTGGAGCACAGTTTCAAATCCTGACTACTCCACTTCCAATCCAGCTCCCGGCCAATGCATCCAGGGGTGAAGCAGATGATGGAGAGTGCTTGGCACCCCTATCATCCAAGTGGGAGATCCAGATAGAATTCCAGGCTTCTGGCTTTGGCCTCACCAAGCCCTGGTTGTTGCAGGCATTTAAGGAGTGAACTAGTAAACAGAAGACATCACACATGAGGCTAGCACTGTGGCCTAGTCGTGAGGCTGTCGTCTGTCATAATGGCATCCTGCACTGGGTGTTGGTTCGTGGCCCAGCTGCTTCACTTCAAATCCAGGTCTCTGCTAATACCCTGGGAAAGCAGCAGATAATAGCCCAGGTGCTTGGACCCCTGCCACCCATTTGGGAGACCCAGAACAAGCTCCTGGAATTGGCCTGGCCCAGTACTGGCTATTGTGAGCAGGTAGGAAGATCTCTTTCATTCTGTAACTCTTATTCAAAAGGCAGAGACACAGGGGGAGGGGGGAGGGAGTGAAGAGAAAGGGGGAGGGAGGAAGGGAGGGAAGGGGAGAGAGAGAGAGAGAGAGATCTTCTATCCTCTGGCTCACTCCCCAAATGGGAAAGCCAGGAGGTTCTTCTAGGTCTCCCATGTGGGTGCAGGGGCCCAAATACTTGGGCCATCTTCTGCTGCTTTTCTAGGAGCATTAGCAGGGATCTGGATCAGAAGTGGAGCAGCCAGGACTTGAACCTACGCCCATATAAGATGCTGGCACTGCAAGCAGAGGCTCAATCAATCTTCTACACCACAGGGCCAGTTTCAATAAATCTTAAAAATAAATAAAAGACTTTTAAAAAAAAATATCATGTAGGATCTCTGTCATTAATGTGCTGTACACTGTTATTTAACGCTATAACTAGTACTCCAACAGTATTTTTTCACTTTGTGTTGCTATGTGAGGGCAAACTGTTGAAATCTTTATATATACTAAACTGATTTTCTGTATATAAAGAGAATTGAAAATGAATCTTGATGTGAATGGAAGGGGAGAGCGAGCGGGAAAGGGGAGGGTTGTGGGTGGGAGGGAAGTTACGGGGGGGGGGGGGGGGGGGGAGCCATTGTAATCCATAAGCTGTACTTTGGAAATTTATATTCGTTAAATAAAAGATTAAAAAAATAATAAATAAATAAATAAAAGACATCTCTCTCATTTGTTCCCTCCCCCTCTATTACTCCCTCAGTTAATCAGTCAATCCAAAGACGGGAAAAACTTAAGGGTATTCTCCTACCAGCATAAGGTCAAGGTGCATGGAGAATCCAATAAAGAATGAGTCACAAAAAACTTATGATTTTTTTTAGAAGAGAATTCTATGAAAGAATTGGATTAAAAGTAACAGAGACAATACAAAATGAAAAAGAAGCCTTTAGACATTCAAGATTTTACTGGTAGGAAGCAGATTAAATATTATGTAGTTGAAAACAAATAGTCAATTTCAAAAAAAAGGAATAATGATTCAAAAGTAGAACCAAGAACACAGAGGGCAGAACAGAGAGTCATAAAATTTTTTATATGGGTCCTAATCTAAGAATTATTAACCTGTACCCCACTGTACTTGAAAACTGACATGAACCATTAACATCTGTCTACCTCCTGAGACTGTGTATATAGCTATTACCCTATGCTTGTCCCATAATTTTATCATGGGTATATAACTTGTCTCTTTAAGTTCACAGGATTTTATTATCAAGAACTGTTTGAAAAGCTATACTTCAAAAGGGGGAAAACAAGCTATACTCAAGGAGTATAGCACCTATGCTTGATACATAAGCACCTATGCTTGATATATTCATATGAAAACACTGTAGATTCTAAGTCAATGCTGTAACGGATAAGGCTCTTAAAGGCCTCAGAAAGGACTATAAATACCCTTATAAAGAATAATGTAAGTAATTTGTACAGAATGCAAATCATTATGGTAAAAAATGTGTTCATAAATTCTTCAGCTCTCTTCCCCTACTTGGCAACTCCCCTCTGACCAGATACCATGTAAAGTTCGTAGAAGTCAAGAGAAAAGTCTAGTGAACACGAGAATGGCCCACCAGAAAGCTTCTTCACTGCTTGTTTTCACAGCTAGCTATCACAGCCTGAGGGACTTTAGAAATCCTATGGACAGATCAAGAACTAAAGCTTCCAGCCAAAGGCCAAGTGCGGGAACAAAGGGCTATTCCAGTCTAAGCCTTCAGGTAACTGCAGTCCCAGCCAAAATCTTATGCTCAACTTCTCAAGATCCTGAGCCAGTCTGCCTTTACATTTATTTAAGTTTATTTAAGTTCTAAATTTTCAGATAGTTTATTATGCAGCGACAAATAATACAATAGCCAAAACAAAATGCATACCCATTTCTCTTTTTCTATCAAAATGAGAAAAATGAAATTTTAAACAAGGACTAATGAGTGACCGCATGAATGCTAATCTTTTAATGACACGTAAAATAATTGCTACTCCTTGCATTCTTGCTACTTGTTAAATATATTAATGTTCTCAATAACCTCATGGATTAGTCTAAAAGCATTTTACATAGTTAGCCCACTGTATCCCCAAGTTCTATATCCTTGAATTCAACCAATTAAAAGCCAAAAACATTTAGGGTGACAGAGGGAATGCATTGATATTGAACACACAGACCTTTTCTTGTCCTTATTTCCTAAACAATACATGTAACATATATTTGCTTAGCATTTATATAATAGGTATTATAGATAATCTAGACACAATTTAAAGTATATGGGAGGATGTGCATAGGTTATGTGCAAAGAATATGACATTTTAAATTTTATTTTTTTATTTGAGAGGCAGAGACAGAGGCAGAGGCAGAGCAAAAGCATGCATCCACTGGTTCACACTCCAAATGCATGCAATAGCTGGGATTAGAGCCAGGAGCCAGAAACAGATCCAGGCAGGAACCCAATTACTTGAGCCATCACTGCTTCCTCCTAGGGTCATGCATTTCTCTATGCCATTTTATATAAAGGGCTTCAGCATCTGTATCTGAGGAGGACTACTGAGAAATAACTACATGAAAATACTGTAGTTTCAAAGGAAAAGTGACAACTGAATGATAATAAAAGGCATAGCAAGGATTTAAATATATTTCATTGTGACTTAAAAGTCTAAGATTTTTCAACTATGCTAAAGGACTTGGAAACATCCTAAAATGGGCAAGATGGTAAGTATTTTCAGCTTTGCAATTCACAGGCCTCAGTTGCAACTAAACTCAGCTTTTGTAGAACAAAATCAGCCACAGGTATAATATAAACATAAATATACTTAGCTATGTTCCAACAGAATTTTATTTATAACAGACTGCAGAACAGACCTGACCCACAGTCTATACTTTGTGGCCCTTTCTATATTATCTGCCTCTTAAAAGGACAATTCATCATAGGAGAGTTGTCATAAATCAGTCACAAGATATTGAGACATTTGGCCAGCGCCGTGGCTCAACAGGCTAATCCTCCACCTTGTGGTGCCAGCACACCAGGTTCTAGTCCCAGTTGGGGCGCCGGATTCTATCCCGGTTGCCCCTCTTCCAGGCCAGCTCTCTGCTATGGCCCGGGAAGGCAGTGGAGGATGGCCCAAGTCCTTGGGCCCTGCACCCACATGGGAGACCAGGAGAAGCACCTGGCTCCTGCCTTCGGATCAGCGAGATGCACCGGCCGCAGCGGCCATTGGAGGGTGAACCAACGGCAAAAAGGAAGACCTTTCTCTCTGTCTCTCTCTCTCTCACTATCCATTCTGCCTGTCAAAAAAAAAAAAAAAAAAAAAAAGATATTGAGACATTCAATTTTATTCTGAGATTCCTTCAAAATAACTGAAGATTTGTCCCTATACTGATATGCTAAATAAAAATGACACACAGAAATGGATAAAGATAAGTCACCAGGGCCAGTGCTGTGGTGCAGGAGGTTAAACAGTCCCCTGCAACACCAGCATACCATATAGGAGAGCTGGTTCAACTCCCAGCTGCTCTGCTTTCAATCCAACTCATCGCTAATATGCCTGGGAAAGCAGTAGAAGACGGCCCCTGGCGTCAGTTCTAGTCCCGGCTGCTCCCCTTCCAATCCAGCTCTCTGATATGGCCTGGGAAAGAAGTAGAAGATGGCCCAAGTCCTTGGGCTCCTAAACCCACGTGGGAGACTTGGAAGAAACTCTCGGCTCCTGGCTTCAGATCGGTGCAGCTCCGGCCATTGTGGCCAATTGGGGAGTGAACCATCAGATAGGAGACCTCTCTTTCTCCGCCTCTCCTCTGTGTAACTCTGACTTTCAAATAAATAAATAAATCTTAAAAAAAAAGAAAGAAAGAAAGAAAGAAAGAAAGAAAGAAAGAAAGAAAGAAAGAAAGAAAGAAAGAGAGAAAGAAAGAGAGAAAGAAAAGACAGTCCCTGATAACTATATGGGCCTCTGGGAGGCCATATACGGGAGACCAAGATAGAATCCCAGGTTCCTTGCTTTGGCTTGGCTACTGCAGCCATTTGGGGAATGCACCAGGGGATGAAAGAGTCTGTTTCTTCCTCTGTCTCTCTGCCACTACACCTTTCAAATAAATAAATACATACATAATCTATTTTTAAATAAAGAAAGACAAGTCACTGGATAATTTTCCTAGGTTAATTCCAAGCTAGCTTTCATTTTTAGTAAGTTAATTATGAATTGATATTTAAAAGGGAATAACTAGCAATACTAACAGCCATCACTAATGAAGAGTTACAACAAGGTGTGCAGATAGCAATTTATACAAAGTAGTCATGAATTCATAATAGTGGATAAACCACAACTTATTTAGTTCAATCTTTTTAAATACTGATGACCAGGAACCAATTAAATTCTTATTTAAGTTATATGGAAAGTATACACATAAACAATTCCTATTACTTAGAAAAATTCAGAAAATAAACATTTTTTAACTAAGTATAACTTCTTCCTACAGGGTAATCAATAAAGAGATCAGGAAAAATGTGCATTAATCAAAACCAAAAAAAAAAAAAAAAATACATACAAGAATTGTAGTAACAAGGCAGCTGAATAAGATGCTCCAGTGACCATCTCCTCCAAGAAAGATACCAATTTAAACAGCTATGAACACAGGAAGCACCAAGTCATCTTCACAACAGTTACAGACGCCAGGTCAGAAACCACAGTGCCTGGTTTTAGTACGGTAATAAAAAAAAAAACCTGCAGGAGCCAGTGCTGTGGCTTAGTGGGTAAAGCTGCCACCTGCAGTGCCAGCATCTCATATGGGTGCTGGTTCAAATCCCAGCTGCTCCAATCCAATCAAGCTCTCTGTTATGGCCTGGAAAGCAGTAGAAGATGGCCCAAGTCCTTGGGCCCCTGCACCCATGTGGGAGACCTGAAGAAGCTCCTGGCTCCTGGCTTCGGATCGGCCCAGCTCCAGCCACTGCAGCCAACTGGGGAGTCAATCAACAGATGGAAGACCTTTCTCTCTCTGCCTCTCCTTTCTTTAAAAAAAAAAAAAAGAAAGAAAGAAAAGAAAAAAATCTTGCCGTGCAGAAAGCAGGAAGGAGCTCCCTACCTTACCCCTTCCCAAGCTTGAAATACCTTAGCATGGAGAGAGAGAACTTCCATTTGGGAGAAAGAGGGAACAAAGTCCAGTCCTTAGACTTGAATGCCATTACCAGCCCCACCACAATAAAATTTAGAGCTGGAGAGGAACCAAAGCCCCTGCACCCAGAGCCATACCATCAGACATAGTAGATGGACCTGCCATTGCCAGCCAGCCTCGGCTACCCCTCCCTCAACTCTGAAGATATCAGCAGAGAACAAAAGACTCCAACTACAGTAAAGCAGAGCAGAGGAGGGAACTTAGAACCTTGCTTTAGCATCAGACACTTACCCAGAAACCCAGCACCTAATAAAGTTCAAAGGCCTTTCCTTCTAGGCCAGTGTTCTCCAAAAGTGCTTCCAGGGGCTGGCACTGTGGCACAGCAGCTTAAAGCCCTGGCCTGCAGTGCCGGCATCCCATATGGACACTGGTTTGAGTCCTGGCTACTCTACTTCCCATCTAGCTCCCTGCTAATGCACCTGGAAAAGCAACAGAGGATGGCCCAAGTGTTTGGGCCCCTGTACCCATGTGGGAGACCCAGAAGCAGCTCCTGGCTCCTGGCTTTGTATTAGCTCAGCTCAGGCCATTGCTGCCATTCGGGGAGTAAATGAGCAGATGGAAGACATCTCTCTCTCTCTCTCTCTCTCTAATTCTTTCAAATAAATAAAACAAATCTTTAATAAATAAATAAATAAAAGCGCTTTGAGACTTGCCCCAGCATCAGGTAGAGATCTGCTCTCCAGAGGGATAAATTCATTTCAGTGTGTGCCATCATCAGCCTTAAGTAGGCCAGGAGAGAACTCCCAAGACTTCATAGGGCCCAATGGTTTTAAGACTCAGGTGTGACCCAACCTAATGCCACCTGGGCAATGAAGGGACTGCATTTATTTCCTCTCCTTCAACCTTGGTCAGTGAGCAAGAAACCACAAGATTATGCCTGGGGACTCAGTACAGGACTAGTAAAACACCAGCACTGGGCAGATCCTAAATATGATCATCTCTAGATAAGTGCCAGTGAAGTCTCTAGACTTAATCTAGTATCAGCTTGGAGATCTGTGTCTTGATAGAGCATGCTGGAGAGCTGGTTCAATTCAATCTAGCTCCCTGCTAATGGCCTGGGAAGGCAGTGGAAGACAGCCCAAGTGCTTGGGCCCCTGCACCCATGTGGGAGACCTGGAAGAAGCTCTTGGCTTCAACCTGGCCCAGCCCCAGCCATTTGAGGAGTGAGCCAGTGGATGGAAGAGTCTCTCTACCTTTCTATCAGTGTCTCTGCCTTTCAATTAAATGAATCTTAAAAAAATAATTAAAAATAGTAACAGCTAGGTAAAAGAAAAAGAATATAGAGAGGTAAAATGGGACATCAAAAATTCAAAATGGGGTGAGGCCGGCACTGTGGCATAGCAGGTAAAGCAACTGCCTGTAATACTGGCTCCCACATGGACACCACTTCAAGTTCCAGTTGCTCCATTTCTGGCCAGCTCCCTGCTAATGCACCTGGGAAAGCAGTGGAAGATGACCCAAGTGCTTGGGTCCTTGCACCCATATAGGAGATTCAGAGGAAGCTCCTGGCTCCTGGATTCAGCCTGGCCCAGTCATGGCTGTTGTGGCCATTTGAGGAGTAAATCAGCAGATGGAAGATCTCTTGTTTCTTCCTTGTACCTCTCTCTCTGTAACTCTGCCTTTCAAATAAAAAATAAATTTTAAAAAAGTAAAACTTAAAATGGGAGATGGGCATTTGGCTTGATGGTTAACCTGCAGCCAGTTAGGAAACCCATATTCCATGTTAGACTGTCTGGGTTTAACAATCAGCTCTGGCTCCTAATTTCAACTTTCTATAACGCAGAACTAGAAAGCAACAATGATGGCTCAAGTAATTGGATTTCTGCCACCAATGTGGGAGACCTGTACTTAGTTCTCAACTTCGGGCTTGGCTACCCAGCCATTACAGGCATTTGGGGAGTGAACACGCAGATAGGAACTTTCCATGTATAGTTGTCTCTTATATTTTTTAGGGAATGACATTGTGACCTACTGGGTAAAGCTACTGCCTGCGACACCAGCATTCCATGTGGGCACAGGTTTACGTCCTAGCTAATTCACTTCCAGTCCAGCTCCTTGCTAATAACCCAGGAAGAGCAGTAGAAGATGGCTCACGTTCTTGGGACCCTGCCACCCACATGGGAGACTCAGATAAAGCTCTTGGATCCTGGCTTTGGCCAGGCTCAGCCCTGGCCATTGCAGCCACTTGGGGAGTAAACCAGTAGATGGAAGATCTCGCCCCCTCTTTCTCTTTCTCCAACCTCCCTCCACTTCTGACTTTCAAATAAAATGAACAAATCTTAAAAAAGAAAAAGAAATTGGAGGTCATTACATTAAGTGAAATAAGCCAAGCACAGAAAGACAAGTACTGCATAATCTCATTCATATGTGGGGTCCAAAGAAGCTAAAATTGTAATGGTGATTACCTTAGACTGGGGAGGGAAGGGGAGAATGATTAATGGGTACTATGGTTAGGTAGTAGTAAGAAGTTCTGGGGTTCTATTATACAATAGGGTGACTACAGACAACGTTTATGCACTGTATATTTCTCTATTGTAAATAAATACATAAACACACATCAAAGCAAATAGTAAGAAATCTTTGAATATTATACCTGTATCAGCTTCATGTTCCTTATTCTCATCTGTAAGAGGGTTGTCATGAAGCTTCAAATAGATTTCTATAGCAATTCTTGCTGCCTTGAAGTAAAATGGATGCTGTCGAAGTACATCTTCTAGTTTTAATAAGTCCACATAAGATCTAAGGGTAATCTTCCTCATACAGTATGTATGAAAGTCAAACTGGTCGTCAGTGATTTCTATAAAATGCTAACAAAATTATCTTTTTATTATTATACTGAAGTATACCAATGCTGAAGAAAAATACAAAAATCAAAGCCCTTGGGATTACATGTTTCTGTAGCATAAAAAGGCTAGTAAATTTCTTAAATTTTAATTACAATTATTTAATAGAAACACTTTGCATATAAGCAAATAGTTGGCCACTACCTAACACAAGATATGACAAGTGGCAGGCACTGAATTATTTACTGAATAAAAGAGAAGAACAATGCTTTAATCCATTGAATCACACTTAAGTTATAATGAAAAAACAAATATAACTGATTAGTATACAAAATGGTATATTACAGTAGCTTAACATGTTAAACACCAAGCTTTTTTTGTTAAGAACAACTTGCAAAGGATGTATAATATGGAGTATGTGGAACTTTTTAAGAATCCAAATTTTAACTTTGTAATATAATGATGATATTTGGGAAAGAGAAATCAACAAGTTAAGCGACCAGCAACTTCCACATTTCAGCTCTGTTCTGATGTTTTATAATTGAAGTATAACAAAAGTAAAATTAATTATATAAACTATGTGAAAAAAATATATAACACAGGAATGCCAACTACTAGCAAAACACTGATTAGTATTAGTCAAACTTTAAAAACATTGTAAAAAAGCTTCAAAGCTTATATATTAACAGGGTGCATAGCACCACCAACCCCAAAACATCAGTTCTAAGACTACTTAATGAGCTTTCATTTTCTAGTACAGAAGCAGAAGCAATATGAAAGGCTCAAATATCAATTTTAAGAAAAAATCCCAAGATAGAAACTTCCCATAAAGAATACGACTAGCTAACAGGTAAGTTGGCTGAAAATATGATTTACAATATTTCCATTATAAGAATTGAAAAGAGAATATTGATGTTAAAATTACATATTCTGAATTAAAGAGACTAGAAAAAAATAGGATTTGCCACAAATCTTCACCTTACAATGAAGTAAAATGAGAAACTCCTAAGTATAAGGTACTTACTCTCTCAATCTCATGACATTTCTTAAGTGCGTCACCAAATTTATTCATCGCTTTATAAGCCTGGGCACATTCTGTCTGGAACCACATACACTGCATTTCATTCAAATTCTCTACAGCCGAAGTTCCTTCCTACAAAAAAATCACTTTTATTCAAGACCATTTCTCACCAAATACATCATTTGACCACAAGATTTAAGAAGGAAAAGATGGTCAGTTGATTTTAATATTTCAAAATAGTTTTTAAAATTTTTAAAATTATTAAGAGGCAATAGTTAATATGTGAAAGAAGTTGAAATTATCTTTCTAACCACTAACATGTTATTTTGCAAATGATTAACAAACGGTATATTTAACCAGGGTTAGGGATTAATATAAAATGAAGAATACTAGTATACAGAAGGTACTCAAATATTAGATTTCTTAACTCCTAAAAATTTCATCTCTGCAGCTCAAATCACAACAGCTAAGATATGGAGTCAACCCAAATATCCATCAGCTGAAGACTGGATAAAGAAATTTTGGGATATGTACACCATAGAGTACTGCAGAGCAGTTAAAAAAAAAGAGAGAGAGAGAGAAATCCTGTCATTTGCAACAAAATGGATGGAACTAGAAAACATTATACTTATTAGTGAGATAAGCCAGTCCCAAAAGGACAAATACCATATATTCTCCCTGATCTGTGATAACTAATAGAGCACCTGAAAGGTAATCTATAGAAGTGAAACTGACACTTTGAGATGCAATGACTGAATATTCCTTGTCTCGACTATTGAAGAACAGGTGTTTTTTTTTTTTTTTTCCCCATAGTATTTGTTGAACTCTCTACTAGTATAGAGTTAATCGTATATGTATAAAGTTAATCGAAAATAGATCTTAGGAAAAAATAAGAATGGAATAGGAGAGTGAGAAAGAAGAAGGGTGGGAGTGTGGGTGGGAGGGCAGATTTGGTGGGAAGAATCACTATATTCCTAAAGTTGTATTATGAAATGCATGAAGTTTGTATTCCTTAAATGAAAGCTTTCTGGGAAAAAAATTTCTTCTCAACATACAACACCACAGATTTAAATATCCATTATATAACCATCTAAAAATAAAATGTTTTATGTTGGGGCCAGCATTGTGGCATAGTGGATTAAGCTTCTACCCGTGATGTGGGCATCCCCTATGAGGGTCCAGCTAGTGTCCCAACAGCACCACTTCCAATCCAGCTCCCTGCTAATTAATGTGCCTGGGAAAGCATCAGAAGATAGCCAAATGCTTGGGCCCCTGCCACCCTCAAGGGAGACTTGGATGAAGCTCTCCTGCCTCCAGGCTTTGGCCTCTCCCAGCCCTGACCACTGTGAACATTTCAGAATTAACCAGTGAACAGAAGATCGATTTCACTCCACCGCCCCACCCCCACAACCCAGCCTTTCAAATTAATTAATCATTTTTAAAAAGAAAAATTTTTATACTAACACTGACTTCAGCTTTTCTCTGATATGGTGATTTAACTAAAGTCTTGACTATTCTTTATACTGAAAACAAGGTATACAGTATGAACTGGCTCATATTCTGTTTATTCATAGACACACTAATTGTTGGGCTGGCACCAGCACACTTCCAATCAAACTCCATGCTAATTGCCTGATAAAAGCAACAAAAAGTGTGCCATGTGCTTGAGCCTCTGCCACCCATGTGGGAAACCCAGGAGAAGCTCTGGGCTCCTGCCTTCAGTCTGGCCCAGCTCCAGCCACTGCGGCCATCTGTGGAGTAGACCAGTGGGTGGAAGATCACTCTCTATCTCTAACTCTTTCAAATCAATCAGTCAATCAGTCTTTGGAGGGAGGGGAACCTAGTTATACAAACCCTTGTAAACTTTGAGCACATTTCTTCAGCTTCCTTAATCAAGTTGGCTTTTAGCATGTATTTTGCACACTTAGAATTGATAAATCTGTCTGCTGTGTCCAACGCCTGGGCTTCATCCATCCATCTCGCAGCTTCTTTAATATTTCCAGCATGCTTAAAGGGCACAAACACAAAAATGAATCTTTAAATATGCTCATTATACTGTGCAGGTAATTTGTTACCTGTTGATAATAAATTCCAATTCTTAAAAATGAAAAAGTATGCTTTCCTACATAATAAAAGTTTTGATACCATTGTAGATATCTAAAATGTAAGTGGATCTGAAAACAATGACCTGGTTTAATTGTTTTGTCTACTTATTATATCTCCATTGCCTACAATAGTACCTGGCACATAACAACTTAACAATGATTTAATCATAGAAAAGGAATGGAAGTCTTTAAGTCCGAACAACATAATTAAATGGAAAATCCACAAAAAAGCTAACTGGATGGCAAATTTTTACGCCAAAGAAACCATGGAGACATTACTGATTAGGACCATTTTCTGGATATTCCACAATGATCTTCGTTCTAGTTCACCTAGCACATTCTGACAGTCACAAAACTGATGAGCACAACCAAGCTTTAAAAAGTATTTTACATAATAAATTGTACTTTGCAATAAGATAAAATGATGCTAAAATACATGGCTGGAGAGTCTCAAGCACACACAAGGAGTTGAAGAGTCAGAAGAAATAATATGTATGGGGCTGGCGCTATGGTGCAGCAGGTTAACACCCTGTCCTGAAGCGCCGGCATCCCAGCTCGAAACCCGGCTTGCTCCACTTCCAATTCAGTTCTCTGCTATGGCCTAGGAAAGCAGAGGAAGATGGCCCAAGTCCTTGGACCCCTGTACCCATGCGGGAGACCTGGAAGAAGCTCCTGGCTCCTGGCTTCAGATTGGCGTGGCTCCAGCCGTGGTGGCCAGTCAGGGAGTGAACCAGCAGATGGAAGACCCCTCTCTCTCTCTCTGTGTAACTCTGACTTTCAAATAAATAAATAAATCTTAAAAAAAATAATACATAGAATTCATAATAGAATCTTTAGGTTCACTTCATTAACATTATCATATACTGAAATGTGATTGTACATAAATATTCATAGGAACATATACTTCATGTAAAATTTAATTAGTCTTCTCCAAACCCAAGAGAATAACCCAGGATATGTCTGAATACATAGAATGCACATATGAATAACTATGTGTGTCACGTCTCAATAACTTATAAGTAAAAGAGAGAAGATATTTTTACCTTATATATTTTAGCTTTCACAAGAAAGAGTTCTATCAATGTAGGTGTACTTTCAATAGCAGTATTTATGTACTCCAAGGCAATAGATGGCTGACCAATTTTGTCATAATGCTGTGCCAAGTAGTACTGGACCCAAAGTAATGTGGTTGGTGGTTCCTCCTTTCCATCATCTTTAAAAAGCAGGGGTGCAGGGAAGGAGAGGAAAGAAATCAAGATTAGATATTACATATATTAAAAAAGTGCCTCCTTCAAAACAGCCCCCAAGTTTATTTACTTATAAGGAACCTTGTTGTAAAGTAGTTTATTTATATACCTAGCTATAAAACTCAAACAAAGTCCTTAAGATATTTGGAAGGGACTTTTTCTGCTTTGTATCCTTATAGCCCCTAGCACAACAACTTGTGTATAATAAGAACTTTATATTAAACAAACATGGCAGTTAAGATCAAAGATACAACTAATTACCTACAACTAAAACTAAAAGGGGTGGAAGGAGGCAAGCTATACTAGAACTAAGAGACTGTATTGATCAGGATGTTATTTATGAGGAAAAAATAGATAATAAAAGAAATTTTCAATTAATGTGAGGTTAAGGGGGGAAAAAAAAGGGCCCAACTGCTTAATTCAGTTTTTACCCAATGCACTAAAATGCATATATATACTTGCGATGTGGTTATTTTGACTTTCAGTGATATTAATATTAACAGATTTTCAAATTATGCTGAATACAAAAAGATACATACTTTAGGTTGAATGAAAATTAAACCCAAAAACTGAGATGACAATTAAAAAATACTTATTCTATATTTTAGTTCACGATTTAATATATTCACAAGAGAATGTGTAAGTCAAATACACAACCCACACATTAAAAAATTTTAATATAAATTTCTAATATCTGAGAATTGTCATTTGCTTTCCAAGAAAGCAATGAATTGTCTATTTTTTTTCTAGTAAAAGCAGGATGGCTCAATGGACAAACAATAGGAGTGGAACTCACCAACTCCCGATATGATAGATCTGCAACAAAAGTGCTGCATATTCTTGGGCATGTCATTGAACCTCTTCCACATTTGTAAAATGTGTAGGAAAATGCTGATAATCAAAGGAACATCATGATGATTAACCAATGAAACTATGGTAATGTCTTTTTAAAAGTACTATTAAAATTAATCCGAGACCTAGAAATAATGACCAACAAAGTAGTAATGAACAGCCCAGATCCTATACTGGGTTTTCCCACTAAAGGAACCAAAGCTTCTTGGAAAAATACCTCCTTCCAGATCTGCAGTACAGATTACAAGACAAACTGGAATATCTTATACTCAAGGAAGCCATCAGCCACTACCACAGAATATGAAGGATGGGATCATTTGAGGTACCAAATACAAGTGAATTCATACGTTAAAAAAAAGTATTTGGCCGGGGCTAGCATAGTGGCGTAGCGGGTAAAGCCACCACCTGCAGTGCAGGCATGTCATATGGCCGCTGGTCACAGTCCCGGCTGCTCCACTTCTGATCCAGCTTTCTGCTATGGCCTGGGGAAGCAGTAGAAGATGGCCTAAATCCTTGGGCCCCTGCACTGGTGTGGGAGACCTGGAACAAGCTTCTGGCTCCTGGCTTCAAATTGGCGCAGCTCCAACCATTGTGTCCATTTGAGAAGTGAACCAGAGGATGGAAGACCTCTCTCTCTCTGCGTCTCCTTCTCTCTGTGTAACTCTCACTTTCAAATAAATAAGTAAATCTTTAAAAAAAAAATGTATTTGGCATCTTTGAACGGAGCTGAACCACTTCACTATTTTGTATAACTGGTGAAGAACCAAAAGTTACGGGGTGGGAAACAAAAAGTATTTACCATTCTTTTCCTACGTAAACTGAAATGCTGGGTAAGCACATAAAAGGGAAATTTTTTCTTTTAAGATAATAAAGAATGATAGAATATTATGAGTTGGTATTAATGGCTAACAAATAAACAAACACTAGATGCTTAGTGATAGAAGACGACACTACCATCTGTAAAATAATCCTGTTCAATCCTCTTATGTTAAAAAACAAAAACAAAAGGAAGACAACCAAAAATATCAGCAATCCTCTAGTTGAATTTGTCCATTAGAAAAAAATTCTTGAACAAATAAATTGCAGAAAAGATGAAAAAGCCTATATATTAAAAAAGATACTGAAAGAATAATCTTGTCTGGATCTTCACTCAAAGAACTTCAAAAACAGAAGGCAAAGGAAAACAATACCTTTGTAATATAACTGGAATTATGAACATGGACTGGGTATTTGATATCAAGAAAGTTTAAATTTTCAAGTATGATAATGGTATTATGATTATATCTTAAGTGGATTCCTTATTTTTAGACATTAAAATATTCATGGGTCCAATGATGTGATATTTGAAATACGCTTTAGAATAACATGGGACTACAGAGAAGCACCTGAGAATACATGAATAAATGAAGTACATTTGGTCATGAATCAAAAATTATTGAAACTGAGGGATGAACAGATGATCATTAAATTACTGCACTTAGTTACAGATGCTTTAAGCTTTATATAAAATGTTTTTTTTTAAATAAATTGACGTGATTCTCCTCTAACCAAATATTATCATATAAAATAATGGACTTCCATCTTAAAGGGAACAAAATTTAAATGTACTTATGCTGCCAACTAAATAATACTGACCTTCTGACTAAGAATATCATAATATATAAAAGCTTGGAAGATGTTTTTCAAACATGAAACCTGAGAACTTACCATTGGGGTTAAATAACCGGCAGCTTTTTAGAGAGGTCTCATAACCTACTACTAATTCTTCTATGATTGCCACCTAGAGTAAAAACATACAAGCACACTTTAAAATATACAGTTACTATTCCTATGTACAATGTGTTGTTTATGATTAAAGGACTAAATGAACACTTCTCTCTCTCTCTCTCTCTCACTCACACACACACACACACACACCTTTATAAGTCCCTCAACCTCTGGATACAAGTTTAAAATTAACTCATGTATTTGTGCAGCAGTACATTAAGACATAACTTTCTTCAAAATTTACTGTTAAATTCCTTTTTCCCACTAGAAAATACAGCATCAGCTAAACCAGGAATCAAGAAAAGGCTAGACACAAACAGTCATTTTGTGGATGATTTATTTCTTGGTTTATTCTACCTCAAGTCATATAAGTAGCACTCATGCCACTTGCTTTAAAAGAATTAAGATTTAAATGCTGGGGCCAGGGTTGGGGTGTAGTATATGCCAGCATCCCATATGGCCACCTGATTGAATCCCCACTGCTCCACTACTAATCCAGCTCCCTTCTAATGTGCCTGGAAGCAGTAGAGGATGGTCTAAGTGCTTGGGAGACCCAGAAGAAGCTCCTGGCTACTGGCTACTGGCTTTGGCCTGGCCCAAACCCTGGCAATTGTGGCCAGTTGGGGAATGAACCCACATATGGAAGAGATCTCTCTCTCTCTCTCTCTCTCTCCCCTCTGGCCTTTGTGTAACCCTGCCTTTCAAACAAAATAAATAAATAAAAATTTAAAAAAAAAATGATTGGGGCTGATGCTGTAAAACCACTGCCTGCAGTGCTGACATCCCTCGCATATGAATGCTGGTCGCTACTGCTTCACCTCTGACCCAGCTCCCTGCTAATATGCCTAAGCAGAGGAAAATGGCCTAGGGGCTTGGGCCCCTGCACTCAAGTGAGAGACCCAGAGGAAGCTCCTGGCTCAGTCTTGGCCATTACAACTAATTGGGGAGTGAATCAGCAGATGGAAGACCTTTCTCTTTCTTTCTCTCTCTCTTTGTGTGTGTGTAACTCTGCTTTTCAAATAAGTTTTTCTTCAAAAAAAAAAAAAAAAGATTAAATGCTGTATGAAAAGAATATATTCCATATGTAAATGATAGCAATCAAATTCTCAATTTTATAACCCAGGGGAGAATTAATAAATCTGAAGCAGACAACAGTGGGTGGGTCCAGGAGAATGAGTGACTTTCTAGGTTCTGGTTTTTCCTAAGTCCTGAATACACACCTGCTCCTGGTTTCCTGAGACATTTCAGACAGACACTTTCAATTTATAATTCCCTTCTTTGCTTAATACACCTTTAAGGGATTTCTATTACTACAGCACCTCTCATACATGACCTCAAGTGATGGAAAAGATTAATACCAGCTCTCTCCAACACCATGGCAAACTGTGGGGCCGGCACCATGAACAATAGGTCAATCTTCCGCCTGCGGAGCCAGCATCCCATATGTTATAGTCCCAGCTGCTCCTCTTCCAATCCAGCTCTATGCTATGGCCTGGGAAAGCAGTAGAAGATGGCCCAAGTCCTTGGGCCCCTGCACCCACATGGGAGACCGGGAATAAGCTCCTGGCTCCTGGCTTTGCATGGGTGCAGCTCCAGCTGTTGTGGCCATTTGAGGAATGAACCAATGGAAGGAAGACCTTTCTCTCTGCCTCTCCCTCTCACTGTCTGTAACTCTACCTCTCAAATAAATAAATAAAAATTAAAAAAAAAAAAAAAAAAGAAATGAATAGTTGCAGCTAGATTAATCTGGTGGACGTGTGTTCTGCTAAAAACTAAACTACCTTACAAAAACTCAGCTTTGTTTTCCAAAACCTGTCTAATCAGTCCCATTTATTATCATAATGGCAAAATTTAATTCAATATTACATAACTTAGCAATGAGGGAAAAAACAACTGTTTCCTTGAGTTAAATACCATGGAAGATTAACAATTAGAAATTTCTAACCAACGGGTATAAATAAGAAAACCATAAGTAGAAGAAAATCATAAAAATGATACTCTTATTTTTGATTGTTTCACAAGCATCAAAGTCTAACTCTCTCAAAATTGTACATAACATCACATTTTATGGCTGTGACTGAAAAAAAAAAAAAAAAGGTGATAAACCACCCAATAAAGCCTACATATTGGGCCTTTCAACAACATTTGCAAATAAATGCACATTATGTGCTTCAGGTCAAAGTGTTAATTAGCATGTTTAATCTGTTCCATCTGTCTGGGTTCTTAAAATAACTGATTTAAGTTTAAAATATTTTTATTCACTTAATTTTTTAAAGATTTATTTTACAGTGAATATTAATGAAGAATGGGATGGGAGAGGGATTAGTTGGTGGGACAGGAGTAGGGGTGGGAGAATGGGTATGGGAGGAAGAACCACTATATTCCTGAAGTTGTACCTATGAAATTTATATGAAATAAAAGCTTTAAAATAAAAAGATTTACTTTATTTATTTGAAAGACAGTTACAGATGAGAGGTAGAGACAGAGACAGAGAGAGAGAGAGAGAGAGGTCTTCCATCTACTGCTTCACTCCCCAGTTGGCTGCAACAGCTGAAGCTGAGCCAAGCTGAGCCAATCTGAGGCCGATCTGACGCCAGGAGTCATGAGTTTTTTCTGGGTCTCCCATGTAGGTGCAAGGGCCCAAGGACTTGGGCCATCCTCTGCTGCTTTCCCAGGTGCATTAGCAGGAAGCTAGATGGGAGAAGTGGAGCAGTTGGCTCCCATATGGGATGCTGGCACTGCAGGCCAGGGCTTTAACCTGCTGCTCCAAAATACTGGCCCCTTAATTTAATTTTTAAAAATTTATTTGAAACACATAGTCAAGGGTCCTTTCTGCTGGTTCAATCTCCAAGTGCCCATAACAGCTAGGGTGGGGCCACACCAAAGCCAGGAGCCAGGAATTCAATCTGAGTCTCTCACATGGGTGACAGGAACCAAACTATTTGAGCCATTACCAGTTAACTCCCAGGGTGTACATTAACAGAAAGCTAGAAGTGGGAGTGAAGCCAGCACTTGAGCCTAGGCATTCCAGTATGGGATGTGAGCATCTCAAGCAGTATTCTAACTGCTAAATCAAATGCCAACCCCGACTGATTTGCTTTTAATCCAACCAAAATGCTTCCAAGCAAAATAATCTAAATGAATATTAAAACACTAACTAAGGAACCAGCATTGTGGCACAGCAGGTAAAGCTGCTGCCTGTGATGCCAGCATCCCATATGGGCACCAGTTCGAGTCCCAGCTGCTCCACTTCTAATCCAGCTCCCTGCTATAAAGCATGCGGGAAGACAACAGAAAATGGTTCAACTACTTGAGCCCCTGCCATCCATGTGGGAGACCCATATGAAGCTCCTGGATCCTAGCTTTGTGACCATCTGAGAAGTGGACACGTGATGGAAGATCTCTCTGTGTCTCTCTGTAAACACTCTTTCAAGATATATAAATAAGTCCTAAGGAAAAAAAAAAAAACCACTAAGCATTCTGAATACTGTTAACACATAGTTGAAAGAATAAACTGACTTACTAGGGCAGTAAATTCTTTTTTGTAAATTTTTTTAAAAGACTTTATTTTTATTTATTTGACAGGTAGAGTTACAGACAGTGAGAGAGACAGAGAGACAGGTCTTCCCTCCATTGATTCACTCCTCAAATGGCCGTCACGGCTGGCACTGCGCCGATCCGAAGCCAGGAGCCAGGTGCTTCCTCCTGGTCTCCCACGAGGGTGCAGGGGCCCAAGCACCCGGGCCATCCTCCACTGCCCTCCTGGGCCACAGCAGAGAGCTGGACTGGAAGAGGAGCAACCAGGACCAGAACCTGATGCCCACATGGGATGCTGGCACCGCAGGCGGAGGATTAACCAAGTGAGCCACGGCACCGGCCCCAAATTCTTCTAACCAACTTTTCTTTCTACTGAGTTAAAAAAAGATTACTAAAGCAAAACTTAGTTCAAAATAAAACTCATTTCTGACCATAAATAGAATTAGAAAAAAGTTGGAGAAATCACTACACCCTAATAACTTTTTATAGCCTACATAGAATCATCAAAGTATATAGCAAGTCCAAGAGTTTGGCATAGCACTTAAGATGCCATTTGGGTGCCCATATTTCATATTGGAAGGCCAGGGTTCAAATGCTGGCTTTGCTCCCAATTCCTACTTCCTGCTAATATGCACCCTGGGAGGCAGCAGGTAACAACTCAAGTAGTTGGGCCTCTGCCACCATCTGAGAGATCCAGGCTCCTGGGTTTGGCCTGGCCCCTGCCCACCTATTACATCTATCTGTCTGTCTCTGCACTTCAAATAAATTAAAATAAGTAAAAATTTAAAGTACAGAGCAGAAACAAAGGGCAAAAAGCAAGCAAAAATAAGTAACTAAAGAGATGGAGAGGGGCAGGTGCTGCGGCATAGAAGGTAAAATCACCGCTTGCAATGCCGGCATCCCACATGAGTGTCGGTTCACGTCCTGGCTGCTCCATTACCAGTCCCGCTCTCTGCAATGGGGTGGGAAAGCAGAAGATGGCCCAAGGGCTTGGGCCCCTGTACCTGTGTGGGAGACCTGGAATAAGCTCCTGGCTCTTGGCTTTGGATTGGCGCAGCTCCAGCCATTGCAGCCATTTGGGGAATGAACCAGTGAACCAGCAGATGGAAGACTTCTCTCTCTGACTCTGCCTCTCTGTAACTCTTTCAAGTAAAATAAATAGATCTTTTAAAAAAAGGTAGAGTGGGGGCAGCGCTGAGGCATAGAGGGTAAAGCTGCCACCTGTAGTGTTGGCATCCCACATGGGCGCCAGTTTGAGTCCCGGCTTCTCCACTCCTGATCCAGCTCTCTTGTTACAGCCTGTGAAAGCAGTGGAAGATGGTCCAAATGCCTGAGCCCCATACCTGCATGGGAGACTCAAAGGAGGCTCCTGCTTCCTGGCTTCAGCTCAGTGCAGCTCCAGCCATTGTAGCTATCTAAGGAGTGAACCAGTGAATGGAAGACCTCTCTCTTTTTTTTTTCTTTAATATTTTTTTATTTATTTATTTGAAAGAGTTACGGAGAGAGGCAGAGACAGAGAGAGAGATCTTCCATCCTCTGGTTCACTCCCCAGATGGCCGCAATGGCCAGAGCTGCATCGATCCAAAGCCAGGAGCTTCTTCTGGGTCTCCCACGTGGGTGCAGGGGCACTAGGACTTGGGTCATCTTCTACTGCTATCCCAGGCCACAGCAGAGAGCTGGACTGAAAGAGCAGCAGCTGGGACTAGAATGGGCACCCATATGGAATGCAGGTGCTTCAGGCCAGGGCTTTAACCTGCTGCACCGCAGTGCCAGCCCCATCTCTCTCTCTCTTTCCCTCTGCCCTGCTTCACTGTAACTCTGATTTTCAAATAAAAAAAATAAATCTTAAAAAAAAAAAAAAAGCTGGAGAGAAAAGAGAACGAATTGGAATAAACAGACAGAAGCATTTAAACTGAAAGCTAGGACTGATACCAGATTTACAAAACATGTAGTATTGTGCAGATAATCAAGAATCAACCATTATAAATACTTACCAAAGATATGATAGCCAAAACAAAACATCGCATTTACCTTTTCCTTATCTCTGTATAATGACCTCAAAGTATTGAAGACTGGTGGACAACCCTTGCTGAAATTCATCCTTAGGAACTTATCTAAGCATTCTTTAAACTTCTCACCTTAGAAGAGAAAAAAGCTAGTTAGCTGGCTTACAGTTATTACCAAACTTGTAACAATGCCTATCTTAATGTTACTATGCATAGTCACAATTAAAACCAAGAATAGAAATTTTAAATTTTAACAGTATTTTCATTCCTTTGCAATTATCCTTACCAGATAAAAAGTTTAATGGCAGCCTTCTTGGTACCAATCCCCTTGGATATTTAGTCCAGGCCTCTTCATAAATTTTTAGCCGTTCTAACATATTAGCTACAAATAAAGAAAATATCCTTTTATATAAATTATAAATTGTGAATTTTTCTGGCAAATTAGAAATTTTTCAAGATAATTAAAATTAGAATATGAAAGACAATTTGAAGGAGAAAAGTGTGCTATCTTACCACCTTATTATTTATAAATCCTTTTAGACTAACATTTTCAGATTTTAAATATCTGTAATCAAATGTAATATATAATCTATCCTGTATCAAGGATGTATATAATACATTATATAATATATAATCTATTCTGTATCAAGCACCCTTTCAAAATCTGAGAATTCCTTTATTTTTGAAAAACTATCAGTATTATTTCCAGATATTGTCTTTCCATTATTCTCTATCCCCTGCACTTCCTCTCCTTTGATTTATTTTGGAGCTTCTCTATCTATCTTCCATCTTCCATTTCTTTCTGTTTCTTATATTTAAACTTTTACCCTCAGTGCAAATGTTAAAAAAGCCTTCCTCAGTTTGCCTTTTACTTCGCGAATATTTCCTTAGCTGTAGCCTCTCTTCTATTCAGATTTTTATGCAAATATTCCATTAAAATTTGTATTTGAATAAGCAGGCTTCTCATTTCCAACATTCTTAATTAGTACTTTCTTATATCTATGCAAGATTCATGGCTGGAGTTCCCTCTCTCCATCTTAGATTTCTCCATCACTTCTACTCTCCCTTTTGCTTGCACCAACGGTTACCATTCCCTACTAGTGTTCCTATTCTAGCTTTAGAATTTCTGTTACAAAGTAATCTTCAGCACGAAGTTTCTCTTTTATACACCCATGATGGATGGCTCACTATCAGCTTTGAGGAAAAAGCAACTTCAAATTAGATCATGTTGGTTAAGGGGGATGGAGAGTCACCAAGAATCTCAATTTACTTAAGTGATGGAAATTTAACTCTTTTCCCCCACAAAGGAGCAGCGCTGTTCTTGAGGCCTGCCTACACATGCAGGACACTGGCAGGCCGCTGCACCACAGCCACAGCTCACCACAGAGGTTATGCTTGCTTCTTTGCTTTATGGAGATACCTCCATTCCTGACGATGGAAATTTTCCTTTCATGTTCTTCATACTATCATGCACTGGTCAACTTTTTCTAAAGCTATTTCTCTACCATTCCTATGGACTCAGAACAGACTTCAGAACATGCTCAACCTCTCTTATTAACGTTCATGCTGTACATTTATATTTAGATTTTTTCCAATTTTTAATCAGTATTTTTCTAGTTGTGTTTGCCAATGAGTTAATAAAATCTACATTAACAAAAGAAGCAACTAAAACTTAGTAAGTTTTAAACAATACTACCTGGCTTCAGCGCTTTTTCCAAGCCTTTGTAATAGGCCCAGTTTTCAGGATTTCTCTCTTGTAATCCTCTATAAACATCAGCAGCGTCTTCTAAACGACACAATTGCAACAGAAGTTCCCCTGATTTAAAAAAAAATTTTAATTTATGAGGAAAATCTTCTAATTAGAATTTAAGTTTTCCTTGAATTTTCTCTCTTAAAAACCCCACTATAAATCAATGCTGAAAAGTGGATAGACCTGGTATCCTCAAGAGTTCCCAATTTCCTTCAAGAAGAATATCTGTCATGTTATTCTGATTGCCCCTCCTTTTTTTGAATTTTGCAGTATTTAGAATGCCATTCCCTGCACATCCCTCAATTTACTCAGGGAATTTTTCCAACTCCAGGTCATTTTTCCAAATCTACCAAACATACTTTCACCAAACCATCATGTAATCTTCAATTATTCCTGATATCACAGGAACAACTTCAACATACAAATTAAGTACCCAAGCCAATACTTCAACTTTATGATCCCTTAATCAACTATAAAGCAATTCTTCTGAAGCAGCCCATAGCCTGGCCATATTCAAAGCCACCTAGTCTTTGCCTTTTATCTCTTCCAATAACCAAATAAGCATTCTGCTTTAAGTTTAATCATCTTGTCTTTCTTCTTATTGTTGCACTAATTCTACCTTTCATTCTCAGAGAAAAATCATTCTATGTTCTTTAGATCTATCAGTAACTGAGCTGTTCACATTCCCAGGGATAAATGATCAATCACATCTCAAAACATTATCAGTGCCAAGTAGCAAAAATCAATCTCAAAACTTAGGCTCTCTTGTTTACTCTGACAATTTTATTGCCTGTATCATTTCTACTGTTTCAGAGAGACAGTGCTTTCACTAAAAATACATAAGTTCCAAAGCCAAATAAGCTTCAAACACTATTCAAGATTCTTTGTTCTGTGCTCTTAACAGACTTCCATTCACCAAAGGTACTATTTTCAAACCACTAACTTCACCCTAGCATCCTTTGCTCCCATGTGATAATAAAAGTGAACACTCCCTGAGAACTTATGTACCAATGCTTTGGAAATGTTTCCCATGCCTTCACTAACTCATTTCTAAGCACTGTATGAGATAGGCTATTATTCTCATCCCTTTAAAGCAGAAGTAATGTCAGTAAACTTGACAAGGATTTTTCAGTCTTGGGCCTAAAAGCTGAACACAAGCAATTAAGCTCAAACAACCCATATTATTGTTTTAATTTATTCACTTATGTGAAAAGCAGAATGAGAAGAAGGGAGGGAGGGAGGAAGGCAGAGAAGGAGAGAGAGAATGAGAGAGAGACAGATACACAGAGATCAATCAATCTACGTCTGCTCATAAAATGACCACAATAGCTAGGACTGGGTCAGGCTGAAGCCAGAAGCCAGCAACTCCAATGCTGGTCTCCCACATGGGTGGCCATCTTCCACTGCCTTCCCAGGCACGTTAGCAGGGAGCTGGATGGGAAGCAGAGCAGCCAGGACTCAAGACAGCACTCCAATACAAATGCCAGTAACGCAAGTGCCAGCTTAACCTGCTGCACCACAACACCAGACCGAGAGCCCAAATTCTTAACATCCAAAGCATTGTTTCTCAATCAAGTGTACTTTTGCCACCCAGGGAACACTGGGCAATATCTGAAGACAACTTGATTATTATAGCAGGGTAGCAAGTACAACTGGCAAGTAACAAGAAGATACTAAGGCTGCTGCTGAACACTGTACAATGCACAGAAGAGATTTCCACCCTTATCAACTCAGGGCCAAAGAATGTCAACAGTGCCACAGTTAACAAAGCCAACTTTACTTGAAACACAAAAAATAACCTACAACTTTTACTTCCTGACACTGTATCCATTCTCACACTTCCTTCCCTTAATCTTCTCCTACCTTTTCTGGATCAAAGGAACTGGTGGTACAGAAATGACAATAAAAGAATTTGTCTGACTACGCTTACACATTCACACTCCAGGAAATTCTCAAGCAATATTCATAATTTTGCCTCTTCCCCCAACTACCATCACCACCAACATCATCACCACCACAATAAAATGTCTTTATTGCTAGAATTTCCAAACACTGTTTCTACTCTCAGTTCCCTTTTATTCTCTGTATACACCCTAACCCCAACACTTAACTTATAGTAGGTTTTCAACACATAATTTGTAGAAAGAGCTGACAGCTTTGTTTCCTATTTCATGTTTAAAAAAAAGAAAGAAAAAAAAAAAAACAGAAGCAATTAGAAGAGAACTCCTAAACACTCATTATACATCTATCTTGCTCATTTTGTTACTGTGGATAAACTATTCATTTTTTAACCTAAGATTAATACTTCAGCTTAGCTAGAGGATCATATCTCCTTTACTTTCTCAAATAATCTTTTTATTAGATCATTCCCCAGTCAGAACACACACACACTATAAAACAACTTTTTGATGCTGTATCCTATTTCATCTACACCACCTGGTTCCCTTACAGCAAAACTGCCTGGATGAGTCTTTTACAGTTTCTATTCCTCTACTTCCTATTTCATTTAAATTAACTTGATAGTTGGGTTTGTGACAGTCTTCATTCCAAAGGCTCAGAAAGTATTTTTATTAAGGTCACTAAGGAACTTCCAAACAGCTAAAAATCCACTGGTCAATTCCAAGTCCTTACCTAGCGATCTGCCCATTCCTCCCCACAAATAAAGTTATCAAAATAGATCAACCAAAATAATGCAAATAAAGAGCATTTTGGCCTGGCATTGTGGGACAGCAGGTGATATTTAACAATACTTAACATTTTAATGTGCAACTTTTTTAAAATAACTGTACAGTACACACCTCCTTACAGGATTTTTTTAAAAAACATTTTTCTTAATGATTTATTTAATGTATTTGAAAGAGTTACAGAAAGAAGTAGAGATGGGGGAGGGGGAGGGAAGGTCCTCCATCTCTGGTTCACTCTCCAAATGGCTGCAAAGGCCAGAACTGAGCCAATCCGAAGCAAGGAGCCAGGAGCTTCGGACTCCCATGTGGGTGCAGGGGCACAAGGACTTGAGCCATCGTCTACTGCTTTCCCACACCATAGCAGAGAGCTGATTTGAAGTGGAGCAGCCAGAAATTGTGGCGCCCTTATGGGATGCCGGCACTGCAGGTGAGGGCTTTAACCACAGCAACAGCCCCTTAAAATGCCACTTCCGAGGAATGAACATAGTGTAACACACTTGAATATGTGTGATGCCAAACTTTTTAAAAAAAATATAAATTTTGGGGGGCTGGTGTTGCTGAGTAATGAGTAAAACCCGTTGTATATAGTACAAGCATCCCATATGGGTGCCAGTTCAAGTTCCGGCTGCTCCACTTCATATCCAGCTCTCAGCTTTGGCCTGGGAAAGCAGTAGAAGATGGTCCAAATCCTTGAGCCCCTGTACCCATGTGGGAGACTCCAAGAAGCTACTGGCTCCTGGTTTTGGACTGGCTCAGCACAGGCCTTTGTGACCATTTGGAGAATGAATGAGCAAATGGAAGATCTCTCTCTCTGTAACTCTTTCAAATAAATAAAACAAATCTTTAAATATATATCTATAATGTTTATTTAATTTTCTTTAATCTTACTCATAGAGTACATTTTTAATTTTTTCCTTAAAATAACACTTTGGCATGAACATTACTGCAGATTTTTGACGAATATAATAAATGGAACTTGACTGGGCAGTTCTAAGATGGCGGAGCAGGGAAGGAGCTTACTGCTCCAGTTCAGGAGAAGATAGTTTAAAAGAAGTAGAGAGAGTGCAGTCTAAGGGAAGAGTTAAGCAAAAAACGGCAAAGGAAACTATACCGAAATTAAAGGGACTCAGTGGACCTACGGAGGGCATGGGTGCTCATGGCTTGGGACTCCAGCAGCTGAGAGCCTACACCACAGTGTGGGAGGGGAGGTGAGACCAGACTGCAGCAGCCCAAGCCACTGGAGAAAAAGCTGCAGGAAGAGCCTAGAGGGAACCACCAGCTTGGAGCCTCATGGGGGATAATGTACATGTCAAACAGGAGTAAAAAAAAAAAAAGGACGGGACGGACACGTTTCTCTCACCCCAATCACTTTTCAATGGTGTCCTGTAACAAGCCAATAGAGCAAGCGCCATTTTGGACACATATAACAGCTGCACCAGCTCATGTCCGTGCCCAGCAACCAACTGAGTGGAGACCCCAACTCTGGTGGGGAGAAATAACAAGGGGCTAGGAGCTTTGTGACTATGTGAGACTTCGGTACAGGGACTGTGAAAAAACAGGGTGTGTGGGAGAATTCACAGTCTGGCTTGTTCTCTGAGCAGTCACAGTGGGAGACTCCACATGCTCAGGGTTTCCTGGCTACCTGGTAAGAGACATTGCTGGGGAATCTGAACTTACACTGAGGACTGCACAGATCCTTCGTGCAGTCCTTGGGACAGAGTGGACGAATATTATACACACTGGGGCTAACACTCAGGCACAGGTCTCGTTTGAGGAGAGGAGCTCAGCAGAACAGAGTAAATTTCCCTTCTGATTAAAAAAAGAGAGAGAGATCTAAGAGAAGATTTACCAAGCCAAACTTGAGTGTGTCACATTAGGCATGCCCTTAACCCTAGAGAACTGAACAGAGCTCCCTGGCCACACCCAGTACAAGACTCTAGATATTCACTGAAAGCAGACATTCCACTTACCTACAGAGTCACAGTACAAAAATAAAAGCTACCACAGCAAAAAAAAAAAAAAAAAAAAGAAGAAGAAGAAGAAGAAGAAACCAAGGAAGATCTAAAATGCACCAATTCAAGAAACGAGAATAAGGAAGACAACATGATGCTTCCAAAAGAACACGACACTTCAATACTAGATTGTGAAGATGATGAGATGGAAGAAATTCAAGAAATGGAATTAAAAAAATTGATCATAAGTTTACATAGAAGTAATCAGAAGCAATTGCACAAACTACTGAAATCCATACAGGCCATGAAAGAAAATTTCTCCCATGAAATTGAGAACATAAAGAGAAATCGAGGGGCAAGCATTATGGTGTAGCGGGTAAAGCCACCGCCTGCAGTGTCCAGCATACCACATGGGTGCCGGTTCGAGTCCCGGTTGCTCTGCTTCCAATCTAGCTCTCTGCTATGGCCTGGGAAAGCTGTGGAAGATGGCCCAAGTTCTTGGGCCCCTGCCCTCACATGGGAGACCCAGAAGAAGCTCCTGGCTCTTCGCTTCGGATCGGCACAGCTCAGGCCGTTGCAGCCATCTGGGGAGTGAACCAGCGGGTAGAAGACCTCTCTCTCTGCCTCTCCTTCTCTCTCTGTGTAATTCTTTCAAATAAAAAATAAATCTTTTTAAAAAAAGAGCGAAATCGAAATGAAATGAAGAATTCAATAGAATAACAAATGCAGTGGAGAGCCTTAACAACAGAATCGGGGAAGCAGAAGAAAGAATATCACACTTAGAAGACAAAGCACAGGAAATTAAACAGAGCAAACAAAAGAAGAGAAAATTAGAAAACTAAAAAACACTGTTGGGAATCTATAGGATACTATAAAAAGACCCAATATACGGGTTTTAGGAGTTCCTGAAGGCATGGAAAGAGAGAAAGTTATTAGAAGGCCTTTTTAGTGAAACAAAGATGCACACAGACTGAAAATGAAAGGATGCAAAAAGATATTCCATGCTAACAAAAACCGAAAAAGAGCTGTTGTAGCAATTTTTTTAAACATTTTATTTAAGATATGCACACTTCATGTATTTCATAAATACAAATTTAGAAATATAGTCATTTTTCTTACCCTATCCACCCTCCCACCTGCACTACCACCCTTGCTCCTCTTCCCTCTCCTATTCCCATTCTTATATTTACTAAGACTTTCAATTAACTTTATACATATAAGATTAAACCTATACTAAATAAAGAGTTCAACAAATAGTAAAAAACAAAACAAAACAAAACCTGTTGCTCAACAATCCAGACAAGGGCTGTTCAAAGTCATGTACACCATGGAATACTACACAGTGATTAAAAAAAAAAAAAAAAGAAATCCTGTAATTTACAACCAAATGGATGCAACTGGAAAACATTATACTTAGTGAAATAAGCCAATCCTAAAAGTACAAATACTTCATGTTCTCTCTGATCTGTTGTAGCAATCTTAATATCAGACAAAACAGACTTTAACATAAAAACTGTAAAAAGAGACAAAGAAGGGCACAATATAATAATTAAAGGATCAATTCAACAGGAAGATGTAACTATTATAAACATATATGCACCTAATTACAGGGTACCTGGCTATTTAAAAGAAATGTTAAAGGGGTTTAAAGGGAGACTTAGACCCCAATACAATAGTTATGGGGGACTTCAATACTCCACTCTCAACAATGAACAAATCAACCAGACAGAAAATCAACAAGGAAACAGCAAATTCAATCAACACTATAGACCAAATGGACCTAACAGATGTCTACAGAACTTTTCTTTGCATCCTACAGTTGCAGAATACACATGCTTCGTAGCAGCTCATGGAACACACTCTAGAATTGACCTAATATGAGGTCGTAAAGCAAATCTCAAAAAATTCAAAAAAATCGAAATCATACCATGCATCTTCATGGACCACAATGGAATGAAGCTAAAAATCAACAACTCAAGGAATCTTTAGAGCATATGAAAATACAAGGAGACTGAACAACATGCTCCTGAATGAACAGTGGGTCATAGAAGAAACCAAAAGAGAAATAAAAAAATTTCTGGAAACAAATGAAGATGACAACACAATATATCAAAACTTATGGGGTAAAGCAAAAGCAGTGTTAAAAGTAAAGTTTATAGCAATAGGTGCCTCCATCAAGAAACTGGAAAAGCACAAAATAAACGAGCTATCAATGTACCTCAAGGAACTAGAAAAACACCATCAAACCAAACCCAAAACTACTAGGAGAAAAGAAATAACTAAAGTTAGAGAATAAATCAACAAAACTGAATTTAAAAAAAATTTACAAAAGATCAGCATATGGTGTGGTGGGTTAAAGCCCCAGCCTGCAGTGCCAACATCCTATATGGGCACCAGTTCGTGTCCCGGCTGTTCCTCTTCTAATCCAGCTCTCTGCTATGGCCTGGGAAAGCAGTAAAAGATGGCCCAACTCCTTGGGCTCCTGCACCCGTGTGGCACACCCAGATGAGGCTCCTGGTTCCCAGCTTTGGATCAGTTCAGCTCTGGCCATTGTGGTCAATTGGGGAGTGAACCAGTGGAATGGAAGACCTCTCTCTCTCTCTCTCTGGCTCTACTCCTCTTTGTAACTCCTCTTTCAATTAAATAAAATAATTAAAAAAAAAAAAGATCAGCAAAATTAAGAGCTGATTTTTTGAAAAAATAAACAAAATTGACACACCTCTGGCCCAACTAACCAAAAAAAGGAGAGACGGGGCCAGCACTGTGCCATGTTGGATAAGGCCGCCGCCAGCAGTGCCGGCATCCCTTGTGGGCACCGGTTCAAGTCCCGGTTGCTCCACTTCCAATCCAGGTCTCTGCTGTGACCTGGGAAAGCAGTAGAGTATGGCCCAAGTCCTTGGGGCCCTGCACCTGTGTGACAGACCCAGAAGAAGCTCCTGGTTCCTGGCTTTGGATGAGCACAGCTCCAGCCGTTGTGGTCAATTGGGGAGTGAACCAGCAGGAAGACTTTTCTCTCTCTCTGCTTCTCCTTCTCTCTCTGTGTAACTCTTTCAAATAAATAAATAAATATTTTAAAAAAGGAGAGAAAACACAAATCAATAAAATTACAGATGAAATAGGATAACAGACACTACAAATATAAAAAAAAATATCAGAAATTACTACAAAGAGCTGTATGCCAACAAACTGGAAAACCTAGAAGAAATGGATAGATTTCTAGTCACATACAACCTACCCTAATTGAGCCATGAAGACACAGAAAATCTAAACAGACCCATAACCAAGTCAGATATTGCATCAGTAATAAAGGCCCATCCAACAAAGAAAAGTCCAGGACCGTATGGTTTTACTGCTTAATTCTACCAGACATTTAATGAAGAACTAACTCCAATTCTTCTCAAGTTATTCAAAACAATTAAAAGAGTGGGAATCCAGTATCCAGTATCACCTTAATTCCTAAACCTAAAAAAGATGCAACAGAGAATTACAGAACAATTTCTCTGATGAACATAGCTGCAAAAATCCTCCACAAAATTCTAGCCAACAGAATCCAACAACACATGAGAAAGATCATCTACCCAGATCAACTGGAATTTAACCCTGTTATGCAGGGATGGTTCAACATTCACAAATCAATGTGATACATCACATTAACAAACTGCTGAACAAAAACCACATGATTATCTCAATAGATGCACAGAAAAGCATTTGACAAAATATAACACCCTTTCATGATGAAAACTCTAAGCAAATCAGCTATAGAAGGAACATTCCTCAACACAATTAAGGCAATTTATGACAAACCCATGGCCATCATGATATTGAATGGGGAAAAATTGGAAGCATTCCCACTGAGATCCGGTACCAGTCAGGGATGTCCACTCTCACCACTGTATTCAATATAGTACTGGAAGTTTTAGCCACAGCCATTAGGCAAGAAAAAGAAATCAAAGGGATACACAATGGGAAGGAGGAAGTCAAACTACCCCTATTTGCAGACGACATCATTCTTTATTTAGGGAATCCAAAAGACTCCATTAAGAGACTACTGGAACTCATAGAAAAGTTTGGTAAAGTAGCAGGAGACAAAATCAACACACAAAAATCAACAGCCTTTGTATACACAGACAATGCCACCGCCGAGAAAGAACTTTCAAGATCAGTCCCATTCACAATAGCTCCAAAAAGAATTCAATACCTTGGAATAATCTTAACCAAGGATGTAAAGATCTCTACCATGGGGGCCGGCGCCGTGGCTCACTTGGTTAATCCTCTGCCTGCAGCGCCGGCATCCCATACGGGCACCGGGTTCCAGTCCCGGTGGCTCCTCTTCCAGTCCAGCTCTCTGCTGTAGCCCGTGAAGGCAGTGGAGGATAGCCCACGTGCTTGGGCTCCTGTACCCGCATGGGAGAGGAGGAAGCACCTGGCTCCTGGCTTCAGATCGGTCATTTGGGGGCTGAACCAATGGAAGGAAGACCTTTCTCTCTGTCTCTCTCTCTCTCTCACACTGTCTAAATTTACCTATCAAATTAAAAAATATCTTTATGAAGAGAATTACAAAACATTAAAGAAAAGGAAGAAGATACAAAAAAAATGAAAAAGTCTGCCATGTTCATGGATTCAAAATGTCCATTCTTCCTAAAACAATTTACAGACTCAATGCACTACCAATCAAAGTATCAAAGACATTCTTCACAGAAAACATGATGCTGAAACTCATACGGAAACAAACTAGATTTCAAATAGCTAAAGAAATCTCACACAACAAAAACAAAGCTGGAGGCATCATAATACTAGATTTCAAGACCTACTACAAGGCAGTTATAATCAAAATAGCCGGGTACTGGTACAAAAATAGATGGATAGACCAATGGAACAGAACAGATATACCAGAAGTCAATCCAAACATCTACAACCAACTTATATTTGATCAAGAAGCTAAAACCAATCCCTGGAGCAAGGACAGTCATTTCAACAAATGGTGCTAGGAAAACTGGATCCACATGCAGAAGTATGAGTCAAGACACGTACCTTATACCTTAAGCAAAAATCCACACAATGTGGATTAAAGATCTAAATGTACGACCTGACACCATCAAATTATTAATTAGAGAACATTGGGAAAACCCTGTAAGTCATTGGCACCAGCAAAAATTTCTTGGAAAAGACCCCAGAGGCACAGGCAATTTGGGATTACTACAAATTGAGAAGTTTCTGTACAGCAAAAGAAACAGGAAAGGGCCGGCGCCATGGCTTACTTGGCTAATTCTCCACCTGCGGCGCCAGCACCCCGGGTTCTTGTCCTGGTTAGGGTGCCGGGTACTAGTCCCGGTTGCTCCTCTTCCAGTCCAGCTCTCTGCTGCAGCCAGGGAGAGCAGCGGAGGATGGCCCAAGTGCATAGGTCCCTGCACCCACATGGGAGACCAGAAGGAAGTACCTGGCTCCTGGCTTCAGATCGGCGCAGCGCCGGCCTGAGCGGCCATTAGGGGAGTGAAGCAACGGAAGGAAGACCTTTCTCTCTGTCTCTCTCTCACTGTCTATAACTGTCTCTCTGTCTCTCTCTCTCTAATTCTGCATGGCAGAGAAGAGAAGAGAAGAGAAGAGAAGAGAAGAGAAGAGAAGAGAAGAGAAGAGAAGAGAAGAGAAGAGAAGAGAAGAGAAGAGAAGAGAAGAGAAGAGAAGAGAAAACAGTCAGGAAAGTGAATAGGCAACCAACTGAATGGCAGAAATTATTTGCAAACTATTCAACTGATAAAGGATTAATAACCAGAATCTACAAAGAGATCAAGAAACTCCACAACAAAGTAAGCAACCCACTTAAGAGATGGGTCATGGACTTAATCAGACATTTTTAAAAGAGGAAATCCAAATGGCCAACAGATACATGTAAAAATGTTCAGGATCACTAGCAGTCAGGGAAATGCAAATCAAAACCACAATGAGGTTTCACCTCACCCAGGTTAGAATGGCTTTCATACAAAAATCAACAAACAACAGATGCTGGTGAGGATGTGGGGAAAAAGGTACCCTAATCCATTGTTGATGGGAATGCAAACTGGTAAAATCACTATGGAAGACAGTTTGGAGATAACTCAGAAATTTGAATATAGTCCTACCATACAACCCAGCCATCCCACTCCTTGGAATTTACCCATGGGAAATGAAATCAGCAAATAAGAGTTATCTGCACCTACCATGCTTATTGCAGCTCAATTCACAATAGCTAAGACATGGAATTAAGCTAAATGCCCATCCGTGGAAGACTGGATAACAAAATTATGGAATATGTGCTCTATGGAATACTACATAGCAGTAAAAAAAAAAAATGAAAAATGAAACTGGTTATTTGCAACAAAATGGATGAATCTGGAAAACATCATACTGAGAGAATATAAGGGACTGGCACCATATGTTGTCCCTGATCTGTAACAACTAACAGACTACCTAAAAGGAAACCTATAGAAGTGAAGTTGACACTTTGAGAAGCAATGACATGAACAGCCCTTGTCTTGACTGTTGAGGAACAGTTTATTATCTCTTTTTTTATTATTTTCTTTTTCTATTTAATACCATTGGTCGAACTCTTTACTTAACATAGAATCACAGGAGTATAAATCCAATTGAAAATAGATCTCAGTAAAAAATAAGAGTGTGATTAAGAGAGGGAGGAGCTTTATAGTTCAGGACACATTCCCATGGACTTACCCCTAAGGGTAAAGATAAACCTTGCCATGCGACTCCAAATCCCATTAAGCTGGGCGGTATTAATGCCATCTTACGTGTTAAACTTATCATATTAAGTGTGTAATTGATCATATAGACAGGATTAAGTGTCAAAGGGATCACTTAAATAAGACCAAGTGTTGGTGGCTTAACAGGCTAATCCTCTGCCTTGCGGCGCCCTCACAGCGGGTTCTAGTCCCAGTTGGGGTGCCGGATTCTATCCCAGATGCCCCTCTTCCAAGCCAGCTCTCTGCTGTGGCCCGGGAAGGCAGTGGAGGATGGCCCAAGTGCTTGGGCCCTGCACCCACATGGGAGACCAGGAGAAGCACCTGGCTCCTGGCTTCGGATCAGCACGATGCGCTGGCTGCAGAGGCCATTGGAGGGTGAACCAACGGCAAAAAGGAAGACCTTTCTCTCCGTCTCTCTCTCTCACTATCCACTCTGCCTGTCAAAAAAAAAAAAAAAAGAAGGGAAGAGAGGACTTCTACTTTGCTTATGGCCCTGTCTAAATACTGATGGAGTCTGTGGATTCAAAAGGCTTCCACCATTGCCGGCGCCGTGGCTTAACAGGCTAATCCTCCGCCTTGTGGCGCCGGCACACCAGGATCTAGTCCCGGTTGGGGCGCCGGATTCTATCCCGGTTGCCCCTCTTCCAGGCCAGCTCTCTGCTATGGCCTGGGAAAGCAGTGGAGGATGGCCCAAGTCCTTGGGCCCTGCACCCGCGTGGGAGAACAGGAGAAGCACCTGGCTCCTGCCTTCGGATCAGCGAGATGTGCCGGCCGCAGAGGCCATTGGAGGGTGAACCAATGGCAAAAAGGAAGGCCCTTCTCTCTATCTCTCTCTCTCTCACTATCCACTCTGCCTGTCCCAAAAAAAAAAAAAAAAAAAAAAAAAAAAAAAAGGCTTCCACAGCATTGGCAGCTCATGTCTAGAGTCTTGGGTGATCACTGATGTCATAAATAAGAGTGTCAATTGTTAAATCAACAACAGGAGTCAACTGTGCACTTACTCGGTCTTTAATGAGTTGTCCTGTGAGAATTAACTGTAAAACTTGTTTACAAACAGTACTTTATGCTTTGGTGGGGGGGGGGGGGGTGCAAACTGTGGAAATCTTTACTTAGTATAGAGTTGGTCTTCTGTATGTAAAGTTAATTAAAAATGAATCTTAAGAATTGAAAATGAATCTTGATGTGAATGGAAGGGGAGAGCAAGCGGGAAAGGGGAGGGTTGCAGGTGGGAGGGAAGTTATGGGGGGGGGGAAGCCATTGTAATCAATAAGCTGTACTTTGGAAATTTATATTCATTAAATAAAAGATAAAAAAATGAATCTTAATAAAGAATGGGATGGGAGAGGGAGTAGGAGGTGGACGGGAGTGGGGATGGGAGGGTGGGGAAGAACCACTATATTCCTAAAGCTATGAAATTTGTATTCATTAAATAAAAGCTTAAAAAATAATCACTAAAAAGTAAAGAATATAATGAATGTATGGAATTCAACTGAATTTGCATGGTCTTAAGAATTTTTTTCTGTGTGTATAAATTTACCTGTTATTAACAAAAGAATGAACTTCTCTGAGATCTTCCATTAGTCTCTCTTTTAAAAATGACCAAAACATGTCTTTCTTGAATTATCTTTGAATAAGTTTGTATATTAAAAAACAAAACAAAACAAAACAAAAAAACTACTGCAATGCCAGATTCCTAAATGAGCACCAGTTCCAGTCTGACATGCTCCACTTCTGATCCAGTTACCTGGTAATGTTCCTGGGACAGCAGTGGAACATGGCCCAGGTGCTTAGGCCCCTACTATCCACATGGGAATTCTAGAAGGAATTCCAGGCACCTGGCTTTGGCCTGGCCTAGTTCTAGCCAATGCAGTCATTTGGGGAGTAAACCAGAAGATGGAAGATATCTCTCTCCATCCATTTCTATCTTTCCTTCTCTCTCTGAAAACTTTGCCTTTCAACTAAGTAATAAATAAACCTTTAAAAATTAGTATTTTGAAAAACTGTCATATTTCCATGAAGAAACTGAAATTCAAGCCTTGCTCTTGTGATAAAACTACTCAGTAGTCAGTGAAGTATTCCAAACTAGATTTTCCTAGTGTTGGAATCTTTCCGTTATGCCCTTTATAACCAACAGACTTTTAAGGGATGATCAATTCAAGTAAGAGGGCTATCCCCACCCCAATCTTTAGTTCACAACTGAGCTCCAGAATCCTCAGACTTTTAGTTTTTCTTGCCAACAGCATTAACGTGATGAAAGTTCACCTTCCAAGTAACAGCTATACCCACTATACAGACATTACACTAATGTTCAACTTCAAGGTGAACAAATGGAATTTAAATGCTTTAAATCTAAAGGAGCATTCCATATGCTAATTTTTAAAAATTACTTGCCTTTTCAATTATTCTTCTTTCATGTTCTATATTCAATTCCTCAATTTCTAAAATGCTGACTCTTTTCTCAGCTGTCTAATAAACAGTTTTGGAGAAACTATTTTAAGGATCTATCCCTCCTATCAAAATCTTCACACATGAATCCAAATCTCTGGTTCTTTCCTCCCAGAATTTATATTATTTCCATGTCCTCAAATACTTCCAAATAACCATGATGACATCAGGAATGTTTATTAATACATATTTTGGTATAGAATAATTATTTTTAAAGATTTATTTATTTATTTGAAAGGGAGAGTTACAGAGAGGCATTCCCCAAATGGCTGCAAAGGCCGGAGCTGGGATGGTCCAAAGCCAGGAGCCAGAAGTTTCTCCTGGTTCCCTGAGCAGGGTGCAGGGTCCCAAGCATTTGGGCCATCCTCCACTGCTTTTCCACGCCATTAGCAGAGCTGGTTCGCAAGTGCATCAGCCAGGACTCGAACCGGGCACCCATATGGTATGCGGGCACTCCAGGTGGCGGCTTTACCCACTATACCACAGTGCCAGCCCCATTAATCAATCTTTTATATATTACTGTTAATAAAGAAGTCTGGCATATATTACATACATTGTAGTTTTAATAATAAGCTGTTTCTAAGAAATTCAACCCTTGATCTTACAACACTAAGGAATTGTTTCCAGTATTTTTAATCAAATACGGAAATTTTTTCAAGACCAAGATTCTTTAAAGAAAGTACATTTTAGGGACTGGCACTGTGGCCTAGTAGGTTAAGCCTACACCCATGGCATCAGCATCCCATGTGGCACTGGTTCAAGTCCCAGATGTTCCACTTCTGATCCAGCTCCCTACTAATACGCCTGGGAAAGCAGCAGAAAACGACCTAAGTGCTTGGGCTTCTGCACGTACGTGGAAGATCTAGAAGAAGCGCCTGGCTTTGGATTGGCCTAGCTCCGGCTGTTGCAGCCATTTGGGGAGTGAGCCCGTGGTTGGAAGACATCTCTCTCAGCCTCTCAAATAAATGAATGTAAACTTGGGGTCGGCACTGTCGCCCACAAAGCTAGTATCCCATATGGGTGCCAGTTCAAGTCCCAGCTGTTCCACTTCCAATCCAGCTCTCTGCTACGGCCTGGGAAACCAGCGAAAGCTGGCCAAAATGGTTAGGCCCCTGTATCCACGTAGGAGACCACAAAGAACCTCCTGGCTATTGGCTTTGGATCGATCCAGTTTGGGCCATTGTGGCCGTTTGGGGAGTTAACCAGTGGATGGAAGACCTCTCTCTGCCTCTGTCTCTCTGTAACTCTGCCTTTCAAATAAATAAAGAAATGAAATATTAAAAGAAAATTTTGAGTTACTTTACTCAACAAACTTTTGCAGAATCTTCTCCTGTATCAACAAGACTTTCCCACATTACAAACTGCTGAAAACATGTAAGTAATAAATATATTTTCCATCACCAAAATCTAGATTATATCCAACTGTCAGTAGCAACTAAGTACATGGATTTTCTAGCCTTACTCCTTAACATAATTCAACTTAAGAATGACATTCTTTCTTTTTACTCTGTTAACATTTTATTTGCTATGCTTTATTCTTTTAAAAATGTTTATTTATATAAGAACACATTTCATGTATTTCATATATACAAATTTAAGAGCATAATGATACTTACTTCCCACCCTGCTCTCACTTCTATCCTCCCTGCTTTCTTATCTTTTAATTTTTACAATGACATACTTTTAAGTTTATTTCATAATCAAAAGCTTAACCCTCCAGTAAATAAAAAATTCAACAAGTAGTAGGTAGAAAACCCATTGTTCATCAAGAGTATAGACAAAGGCTATAAACAATAGTATCTCAAAATGTTAAATTCATTCATATATATTATATTTTTGTACTCCATATATTAGTCACAAAAAGCTAAATTATATCCAATTGTTCAGCAGCAATAACTAACTACACAGTTTTTCAGTCTTACTCGTCAACATAATTCAATCTAACAATGATATTCTTGGGGTCAGTGGTGTGGCGTAGCAGGTAAAGCTGCAGCCTGCAGTGCCGGAATCCCATATCGGCGCCGGTTCGAGCACCAGCTGCTCCACTGCCAATCCAGCTCTCTGCTATGGCCTGCAAAAGCAGTGGAAAGATGGCCCAAGTCCTTGCGCTCCTGCACCCACACGGGAGACCTAGAAGAAGCTCTTGGTTCCTGACTTCGGATTGGCACAGCTCAGCCGTTGTGGCCATTTGGGAGTGAATCAGCAGATGGCAGACCTCTGTCTGACTGTCTCAGTCTCTCTGTAACTCTGCCTTTCAAATAAACAAATCTTTAAAAAAAAAAAATGATATTCTTTCAAAAATACCTTTGGTTTCTTCTACAGCAAGTTTATCACAAATTTGCTTTTCATAAGTACAAAGATGCTCCAAGGCTTCTCTATAGAGACCTGCTTCCCGAAGAACTTGATTCTGATATAAAAGGAGCTCACTATATTCATAATCCACTTTATCAGGGGATGTCTGTAAATGGATAAGAGAATTAACAGTAAGAATATTCTTTCTATATTTAATTTACACAGTCAAAACAATAAGTAGTCAAAGGATAACATCTGATCAAGAAAACCAAGTTTTAAAACAATTCTTAAATATCTGTCTATGGAGCAACTAAGTAAATGATAATGTCAGCTTATAACATACTGAATGAAATAATCCTTAAATCCCTATATGTAATAAATAAATGGAAAACTTTTGCTTAACAGAAGGCCAAATAATAATTTTGGAAGAACTCAGAGTTAAAAAGAATCACCATTTTGCAATTACTTTCAGAGTAATAGCTGATTCAGGCAAGAATCATAATCAATGAATGCTAAAAATAGTAGTTAAAAGTTTGGTGAGAGCAAGCTATTCATAGTCTTCTTATTAGATGCAAAATAAAAAATTAACAAGTTAGGGGGTGGGCCCTGTGGTGTAGTAGATTAAGCCTCCGCCTGTGGCACCAGCTGCTCCACTTCCAATCTAGTTCTCTGCTGATGGCCTGGGAAAACAGCCCAAGTGTATGACCCCCTATACCCGCATGGGAAATCCAAAAGATACTCCTTGCTCCTGGCTCTGATCAGCCCAGGTCCAGCAGTTGTGGCCATCTGGGGAATAAACCAGCAGATAGAAGACATCTCTCTCTCTCACCCTCACTCTGTAACTGTCTCAAATAAATAAATAAATCTTTTTAAAAAAATTTAACAAGTTTACAGTTGCAGATACTACATTAACCAAGTAATAAATGAGACAAATGTCATGTGCCTCTTGATTTGACAAACTGAGGACCCAATATCATGTGTATGATTTCCTACCCAAAATGTATATCTAATGAGGAAATACCAGATAAACACAAACTGAAGGATATTCTACTGCTCTTTGAAAATTTCAACGTCATGGAATACAAAAATGAACGCTTAAAATTGTTCCAGATTAAGATACTGAAGAGAAAATAACTAAATGCAAGGTATTATTCTGGATCCTAGAATGGAAAAAAATGGCTTAGAAAGGATATAGGGGGTCGGTGCTGTGGCGTAGCAGGTAAAGCCGCAGCCTGCAGTGCCAGCATCCCATATGGGTGCCAGTTTGAGTCCCAGCTGCTCCACTTCCAGTCCAGCTCTCTGCTGTGGCCTGGGAAAGCAGTAGAAGATGGCCCAAGTCCTTGGGCCCCTGCACCCATGTGGGAGACCTGGAAGATGCTACTGGCTCCTGGCTTCAGATCGGCTCAGCTCCAGCCATTGCGGCCAATTGGGGAGTGAACCAGTGGATGGAGGACCTCTCTCTCTCTGCCTCTCCTCTCTCTGTTTAACTCTGACCTTCAAATAAATAAATAAATCTTTTAAAAAATGAAAAACAAAAAAATATAAAAAGGATATAGGTAGGACAATTAGTGAATTTTCAATATGGACTGTGGATTACATAATAATCATCTATATCAAGGTTAAATTTCTTAATTTTGGACATCTATACAGTACTCTCTACAGAGCTGACAATTATTCTTAGGAAGTACACACTGAAGCATTTAGGGGTAAAAGAGCATGATATTTGCAATTACTCTCCAATGTTTAAAGAAATTTTAGAGAAATAAACCGATTTTAAAGTAAATGTAACAAATATTAACCACTGTGGGAATGAACACTTATGCGGAGTTTCTTGTATTATTCTTGCAACATTTTTAGTAAGTGTGAAACTAATTAAAAATAAAGAGCCAGCCAAACTATGTACACTTCTTTCCTTTAGTTATACTTAAAGTAAGACCTAGCTAAATGGCTGCTGGTTATTACCTGCTGTGTTTTCCTAAATTCTTCTAAAATCTTTGCTGCCATTTCATAGTCTTCTAATAAATGGTAAGCAATAGCATAACCAATCCACGATGCTCTCTGTGCAGGTCGAAGCTGAAGTAATTGATACCTCGTTTCCTTTAAGAGGAAAAAAAAAAACTTTTCCTTAGGCTTATACTTAAAAGACGATGCTCCTTCAAAATATCATATTAATTTACCCCACAATAGTAAGCATTTTTGCAACACAAAAATGGAAAAAAACTGGAAATGATAACAGAAAGCATCCATAGCATGTAGATCTATCTACGACAAGAAAGACCATGATAAGAGACAGTACACAAAAAAAGAATATACAAAAATTCATTTAAAAAAAAAAGAGTGCAGGGGCCAGCTTTGTGGCTCAGCAGGCTAAACTGCAAGTCCGAGATGCTGCACTTCCAATTCAGCTCCCTGCTAATCTGCTTGGGAAAGCAACAGAAGATGTCCCAAGTGACTTGGCCCCAGCCATGCACATAGAAGACTTGGATGAAGCTCCTGGCTCCTGGCTTTGGCCTGGCCCAGCTCTGGCCATTGTGGCCATTTGGGAGAATAAGCCAGCAGATAGATCTCTTTCTCTGTAACGCAGTCCTTCAAAGAAATAAATAAATCTTTATTCAAAAAAAATGTGCCCTTGGACTACCACTGTGGCACATCAGGTTAGTCCATGGCTTGTTAATCCTGTATCAGAGTGCCTGGGTTCAAGTCCCATCTCTGCTTCCAATTCTAGCTTCCTGCTAGTGTGTCTGGGAAGTGAGCAGATAATGGTCCAAATACTTTGGACTCTGCCAAACAAGTGGGAGTCCTAGATGGAGTTCCTGATTTTGGCCTGCTCCAGACCTAACTGTTGTGGCCAACCGGGGACTGAACCAGCAGATAGAATATCTCCCTTTCTCTTTTTTTCTCTCTCAGTCACTCTTTTTCTCTTTTTTATTCTACTCTGCCTTTCAAATCAACAAGCCTTAAAAAATAAAAAAATAGGGGCAGGCGCTGTGGCGTAGCAAGTGAGGCTGCCACCTGCAGTGCAGGCATCCCATGTGGGCACCAGTTCGAGTTCCGGCTGCTCCATTTCTGATCCAGGTCTCTGCTATGGCCTGGCAAAGCAGTGGAGGATGGCCCAAGTCCTTGGGACCCTGCACCCACGTGGGAGACCTGGAAGAAGCTCCTGCCTCCTGTCTTCAGATCGACGCAGCTCTGGCCATTGCTGCCAGTTGGGAATGAACCAGGGGATGAAGACCTCTCTCTCTGCCTCTCCTGTCCCTGTGTAACTCTGACTTTCAAGTAAATAAATAAATCTTTATTTAATAAAAAATAATTTAAAAAAATAAAGTGCCCAACTATGAACTAAGATTTATAGCAAAAAAAAAAAAAAAAAAAAAAACAAAACAAAAAACAGCTCAGCAGGTGCTATCATGAAAAAAAAAATAATATGAAAGGATTAAACAGATTCAAGGCCAATTTAAAGGTTAAACTTGAAAGTACAAAAGCATACTATCCTAAATAGGTATGAAAAGAACAAAAAATTCTTTCAAAAAAATGTGGGAAGATTATGGTTTAATCCTACCCAATAATCTGAGTCTGCTTCACAGTAAAATAATTTATTTTGGGCTGGCACTGTGGCATCAGCTACAGCCTGGAAAGCCAGCATCCCATATGGGCACGGTTCAAGTCCCAGCTGCTCCACGCTAATGAGCCTGGGAAAGCAGCAGAAGATGGCCCAAGAGCTTGGGCCCTGCACCCACATGGAGACCCAGATGAAGCTTCTGATTTCAGCTTAGCTGCTGCTGCCAACTGGGGAATGAACCAGCAGATAAATTTCTCTATTTAACTCTGCCTTTCAAATAAATAAATTAATCTTTAAAAAATAATAATTTAAGAGTCTGATTATTCCAATCATAAACATAATTACTATGGTAGGGAGAAAAAGTATTCAATTAATTTTTTTCAAAAATGGAATAGAAAACGTCATCAGGAAGTACTCAAATTTTTAAAGAATAGTATTTTCCCTATAGCATAAAAAAATTCCATTTTACTTACCCTGTAACCCTCAAGATCTCGCATTTGAATCTGTAGTAAGGAAAGGTCCCTTAAGATTTGAAGATTGTCTTTATCCCATTTTAGTGCATTTCTGTAACACTTAATGGCTTCATCATACTTCTTGTCTGACCTCTGAAGAAGTCCATAAACATGCCAACCTATGGTACTCAGTTAAGGATACAACCTACAAGTCAAGAAACTACCAAAACATCAGCCAGAAAACTTGGAGAACTACAGTCATTTACAAAATTATGTGCTTAAAAGAAAGAAAGATGATAAAAGACAATTTAATTAGTAGAAAAGGAACACAGCTTTTAGAGCCAGAAGAAATTAGAAATCACCTGCCTGCCTTAGCTGTGTGACTTCAGGTATGTTAGTCTCATTAAGTTTCCTCATTTATACCTTATATAAATAAAAATATACATATGTAAAAAAAGTTTCCTCATTTATAAAATGTAAATAGAAATAGTCCACACAGCAAGGCACAGTAGTGATGACTAATGGAAATAAAGTACTCATTGGCTGCACACAGCAAAAGCTCAAAAAATATAAGGACTTATTTTTATTAATAAGGAAAAGAAGGAATGGGCCTCCATGGTATACAATTATGTAATTTTCCTTTTTTGTAAGCAAACAAGATCCCTACAACAGCCATTATTGTAGCATAAAGTTCCTAAAACTCAGCCACACATAAATTCATCCATTTTAACAAATAGTTATTAAAAATACTTAATAATTCAGTGTATATAGTTGATTAAAATTGTCTCCTACATTTAAAGAACTTAAAGGACACAGGTACATAAGCAAAATTACAGTAAGCTAGAGAAAAACATTCTTATAAAGGGGGATAGTATCCTACTCCCCTCACATGGGTTCTGATTACTTTAGATCTTTATTACTCTAATGGTCACCCAAACCTATGACTATCACTCTATCACTCTCTCGTTTAATCTTCCTACCAAAATAATCTTTCTAAAAAACACAGTATTGAAGAAAAGGTTATCCACCTCTTTTTCCAGAATCTTAAATTTCTCTCATAGAGTGGGGTCACATTTTTCAATTTAACAATCTGTAGGACACTGATACTCAACAGGGGGGAAACAAAGGTCTAGGATGGCATGTCTACCTTGAAATATTTAATATTACAAACTTTATTTGAAAATTAACCTTTTCTGTAACACAAGATACAAAGTAGGCCTGCGCTGTGGCTCAACAGGCTAATCCTCTGCCTTGTGGCACCGGCACACCAGGTTCTAGTCCCGGTCGGGGCGCCGGATTCTGTCCCGGTTGCCCCTCTTCCAGGCCAGCTCTCTGCTATGGCCTGGGAAGGCAGTGGAGGATGGCCCAAGTGCTTGGGCCCTGCACCCGCATGGGAGACCAGGAGAAGCACCTGGCTCGCGCTGGCCACGGCGGCCATTGGAGGCTGAACCAACGGCAAAGGAAGACCTTTCTCTCTGTCTCTCTCTCACTGTCCACTCTGCCTGTCAAAAAAAAAAAAAAAAAAGATACAAAAGTAAAGCTTGGCAGAATCCTCTCAGCTTATTGGAATACAGTTTTTAAAAATCGAAGAGGGGCCGGTGCTGTGGCACAGTGGGTTAATGCCCTGGCCTGAAGCACCAGCATCCTATATGGGCGCCGGTTCAAGTCCCTGCTGCTCCTCTTCTGATCCAGCTCTCTGCTATGGCCTGGGAAAAGCAGGCCATTCCTTGGGCTCCTGCACCCGCGCAGGAGACTCGGAAGAAGCTCCTGTCTCCTGGCTTCGGATCAGCGCGGCTCCAGCCGTTGCGGCCAATTGGGGAATGAACCAGCGGATGGAAGATCTCTCTCTCTCTCTCTGCCTCTACTTTCTCTGTGTAACTCTTTCAAATAAATAAATTTAAAAAAAAAAATTGAAGAATCATTTACCTTTCTGAATCTGGCTCCCAATGACTATCTTCTCACTATCCATCATTTCTACCACCAATACCCATGTTTCAGGAATTAAACTCTCTTGAACACTCAACAATCTTGTAACTCCCTCTAATCTTCATCTCTTAAAAAAAAAAAGGTGGGGGGGTGGGCCTGACGCCATGTCACAGTAGGTTAACCCTCTGCCTGCGGCACAGGCATCCCACATGGGCACCAGTTCTGGTCTCGGCTGCTCCTCTTCTGATCCAGTTCTCTGCTATGGCCTGGGAAAGCTGTAGAAGATAGCCCAAGCCCTCAGGCCCCTGCACCTGCATAGGAGACAAGGAGGCCCCTGGCTCCTGGCTTCGGATGGGCGCAGCTCCAGCTGTTGTGGCCATTTGAGGAGTGAACCAATGGAAGGAAGACCTTTCTCTCTGTCTCTACCTCTCTCTGTCTGAAACTCTACCTCTCAAATAAACAAATAAATAAATACTTGAAATTGGGTTCCTGACACTGGCTTTGGCCCAGTCACAGTCATTGCAGGCATCTGTGGAATGAACCAGTGGATAGTATCTATTTCTATTCCTCCCTCCCTTAAAAAAATAAAAACAGAGGCGGGCATTGTGGTGTATCAGGTAAAGCTGCTACCTATGCTGCCAGCATCCCATACAGGCACCAGTTTTGAGTCTTGGCTGCCCTACTTCCAATCCAGCTCCCTGCTAATGGCCTGAGAAAAGCAGCAGAAAATGGTTCAAGTATTTTGGGTCTCTGCCACCTGGAAGAAACTCCTGACTTTAGCATGGCACAGCCCTGGCCAAAGTAACCATCTGGGGAGTGAGCCAGTGAATGGAACATAACTTGATTTTCAAATAAATAATAAACCTTTTAAAAAACACAAAAACTAACCTCAAGGAATTTACCATTGCTAAAAATTTAAGGAAAGTTACAACCATTGAGAGGAATCTAAATAAATCATGGTAAATACAGTGCTGCACAATAATCTTAAATGACAGAAAAATATCTACAAAAGTCTTAGCAATTATGCCCTTGCTTACCTTTCTAATCCTCTGGTCACTCTTAATTTATACACTTCTGCTTTACTGGGTTAGTGACAGTTCTTGGAACAAGTGATAAGTATTTATATAATATTCCAAAGTATTCTGTACATGCTTTTAATAAGTATCTTCCTTCACTAGACTAAATTCCTTAAGAGCGAAATCCATATTTTTCTTCGTCTGTTCTGGGTCAGGGGCCTGGTAAACACTTGAAAATTTGCTACATTTCAGCACTTAAAAGCCAAGTTAGACCTCAAAGTAGGTATAGAAATATTTGTTAATGACATTTTAAAAAGAACAAGCCACAATTTTTTTTCTCCTGCCTCAGACATTCTTACCCACCTTACATTTTCCTTAATAATATAAAATATACCTGATATGGTACTTAGTGTTATCAAGGAGTATGTTATATATTTTTTCATCCATTTTTTCATCCTTAATATTTATACCACCACAATGAGATGGCTATGATTATTTCCATTTTACACATTAGGAAACTAAGTCCTTAAGATCATACATTTAAAAAGAAACTGAGTTTAAAACCTTAGTGAAACACACTCCAAGCTTATGCTCTAACTAGTACACTGTAATGCTTCTCTAATATCCCATATTACATATCATTCCCTAAAGTTATGGTCATAATGAACTCTGCATGATGCCTTAGTCTGTTTCACTGTTCTAACAAAATATATCAGATTCCAGATAAATGACACAATAAACTTTCATTTAAAACAGAAATGTATTCATTACAGATTCTGGAGACTGTAAAGTCCAAGACCAAAGAGGCACTAGAGTCAATGTCTGGTGAGGGCTTCCTCTCTGCTATATGGATTGTGCCTTCTAGCTCTGTCTTCATGCAGCTAAAGGGACTAAGACGCTTGCTCCAGCTTTTTTACAAAAGGCAATAATCCCACTCATGAGAGCTGCACCCCCAGGATCTAATCATTACACAATCACTACCACCTCCACCACCTGAACTCCCCCACCCCCACCCCACTTCTAATATCATCACATTGGTAATTAGTTTTCAACATACAGAGTTTGGCAGGAGACACATTCAGACCACAGCAGTGCCCCGCCTTTAAAGAGTGTAAACAATTTCCATAGATATTTTTAAAGGCAATATCCATCTTTTTGTGAGGTGATGTTGGGTATATAATCCAACATTAATAGGAATTTAACAATGTTCTCTGAAAGAAGGCAATTGCTGCTACTCAGTTTAAGAATAGTTTTCTCTAAAGTTGCACAGTAAAACGAATCTAAAACTCTCAAATTACTGCCTTAGCTCAAACACCCTCTCAATCCTCATATATATTTCAAAAAGGATACACACATGACTCTTCAAGTCATTTCTCAAACCTCTACGAACCAATTCATAAGCTTCTTCCTTTTTCCCCAAACAGTTCAATGTTAATCCTTTCATAGCCAGAGTTTCTATTTTTAATAACAAAGAAAAAGATTAGAAATTAAACATTAAAAGTAATTAACAAAAGGTAACTATAAATCTCAAAGTAAATGTTAAACTATCCTGAGAATTAAAAATTTCAAAATTACTTAGACATTTTCCAAGTTTATACAGAATTAAAATATTGTTTAAAATGATAAATCAAACACAGATTTCTAGACCTCCCCCACCTTGGGGGTTCTTTCAGATATCTTTTAGATAAAAACACACAAAATACAGACACATCTGACAAGAAGATAATCTAGTAATTCATATGCTAAGATATCATCACTGTGGGGTAGGTACTGTGTCACAGCAGGTAAAGCCAACTACTGCAACACTGGCATCCCATATGGGTGCCAGTTTGAGTATCTGTTGTTCCACTTTCAATCCAGCTCTCTGGTAATGCACCTAGGAAAGTAGCAGAGCATGGCTCAAGTGCTTGAGCCCCTGCAACCATGTGGAAGACTTGGAATAAGCTCCTGATTCCTGGTTAGGGTCTGGCCAATGTGACCATTTGGAGAGTGAGTCAGAGGGGTGGAAGATTTCTGTGTGTCTCTCCCTCTCTTTCTAACTCAGCCTTCCAAATAAATAAAATAAATCTTTAAAAAGAAAAAAAAAAAAAAGATACAATCACTCTATTATTATCCTTCAGGGGAATTCACGTGATGTAGTGGGTAAAGCTGGCACCTGCAATGCCAGCATCCCATATGGGTACTGGTTCATGTCCTAGCTGCTCTACTTCCAATCCAGCTCCCTGCTAATAGCATGGGAAAAGCAGCAACTCTCTCTGTAACTCTCACTTTCAAATAAATAACCTTTAAAAAAAATACAGAAAACTTTATCTTGAAGACAGATTTTATTTTTGTGACCATAAGTTATACAAAAATTAAGTTTACTCTTCAATGACTGAAACACATAAATTACATACATTTCTGATTTTCATAAATTTACTTTAAAATTATTCAAAGGGGCCAGCATTGTGGTATAGCAGGTAAAGCCACCACCTGCAGTGCCACCATCCTATATGGGTGCCAGTTCAAGTCCCTTTGCTCCACTTACAATCCAGCTCCCTGATGATGTGCCTGGGAAATCAACAAAAGATGCATGGGATGAAGTTCCTCTGGCTCCTGGATTCCACATAGCCCAGTCCTGGCAGTTACAGCCAGTTGGGGAGTGAACTAGTGGATAGATCACTCTCTCTCTCTCTCTCTGGCTCTCCCTCTCCCTCTCTGTAACTCTGCCTTTAAATAAATGAATAAATCTTGTTTAGAAAAAAAAAGACTCCTTAGGACTACTAAATACAGAAGTAAAAGATTTAAGAAACCTGTCATTCACAATCAACAGATTAAGAGTTAAGAGAAAATACTAAATTTTCAGAAAAGAAAATAAATTTTCTAATTTGTAACCTGTGAGGATGAAAATTAGAATTTATAGATATGTAAACATAGGTATGTAATAAAAGTTAACAATTAATAATAGGTATAGGGGGGCTGGCGCTGTAGCGTAGCTTTAAGTAAAGCAGCCACCTGCAGCACTGGAGTCCCATCTGCTCCTCTTCTGATCTAGCTCCCTGCTAATGAGCCTGGGAAAGCAGCGGAAGATGTGCCAAGTCCTTGGGCCCCTGTACCCACATGGCAGACCTGGAACAAGCTCCTGGCTTTGGCCTGGCCCAGCCCTGGCTGTTGTAGCCATTTGGGGAGTAAACCAAAGGATGGAATACTGATATCTCCCTCTCTTCCTCCCCCCTCCCTCCCCCCCCTCCATCTCTATAACCCTTTCAAATAAAAATAAAACAAATAAATCTTCAAAGATAAATAATTAAAAGGGACAGTTGTTTGGCACAGCAATTAACACATAGTTTGGGACACCAATTTAAGTGCCCAGGTTCCAGTCCCAGTTCCTCTATTTCTGGTCCCACTTCCTGGTAATGCAGACCCTGGGAGGCAACGATGGATCAAGTACCTGGATCCTACCCACTCTTAGGGGAGACCCAGAAGGAGTTCTGGGCTCTTGGCTTCAGCCTAGCCTAATCCTGGCTGTTGTAAGCATTTGTGGAGTGAACTAGCAGATGAAAGATCTGTCTCTTTCTCTCCCTGCCTTTCAAATTAAATGGGAGAAAAAGGGTTGGGAGGGGGGTTGATAAAATCCTGAGGAAGAGTCAACACATACTGTTTAAAAATGTTTTCATTTCATTTGGCCTGCTGGTTAAGCTGCCATCTGGGATGCTCACATCCCCTTATCAGAGTGTCGGGTTCAATCCTAAGTTTCACTCCCAACCCCAGCTTCCTAGAATGCAGGCTAGAGTCAACAGGGATGACTCGAGTACCTGGGTCCCTGTCATTCACACAGCAGACCTAGATTGAGTTCCCAGATCTTGGCATTGGTCCAGCCCAGAACTGGCTGTTTCCAGTTGATAGGGTGTGATTGAACAGATGGGGTCCTCTGTCTCATAAATCAATGTTTTTTCAGGGGCTGGCACAGCAAGTTAATGCACTGGCCAGAAGCACTGGCATCCTATATGGGCACCAGTTCGAGGCCTGGCCGCTCCACTTCTGATCCAGCTCTCTGCTGTGGCCTGGGAAAGCAGTAAATGGCCCAGGTCCTTGGGCCCCTGCACCTATGTGAGAGACCCAGAAAAAGCTCCTGGCTTCAGATCGGCGAAGCTCTGGTCGTTGCACCCAATTGGGGAGTGAACCAGCAGATGGAAGACCAACCTCTCTCTCTCTCTCTCTGTTACTCTTTCAAATAAATAAATAAATCTTTTAAAAAAAAGTTTTTTTCAATGAAATTATTACAGTTTCACATACAACATGATTTCAGAAACATTAGACATGGAGGAAAGACGAGGTTTAGAAAAAATGGAACCGGGGCTAGTGATGAGGCATAATGGGTAAAGCTGCCACCTACAGTGCCGGCATCCCACATGGGTGCCAGTTCAAGAACCAGCTGCTCCACTTCCAATCCAGCTCTCTGCTATGGCCTGGGAAAGCAGTAGATGATGGCCCAACTGTTTGGGTCTCTGCATGGGAGACCTGGAAAAAGCTCGTGGCTCCTGGCTTCAGATTGGCCCAGCTCCCGCCATTGCAGTCATTTGTGGAGTGAACCAGCCGATGGATGGTCTCTCTCTTTCTCTCTCTGCCTCTCTGTAACTCTTCCTTTCAAAAAAAATAAATATATCTCTTAAAAAGAGAAAAGAAAGAAAGAGAGAGAGAGAAAGAAAGAGAGAGAGAGAGAAACAATGAGAACTTCGGAGCCAATGGTTTGGGCACAGTAGGTTGAACTGTCACCTGCAATGACAGCATCCCAGGAGAGAGCCAGTTCAAGCTCCACTTCCTTTTTTTTTTGGACAGGCAGAGTGGACAATGAGAGAGAGAGACAGAGAGAAAGGTCTTCCTTTGCCATTGGTTCACCCTCCAATGGCTGTCGCGGCCGGCACGCTGCGGCCAGTGCATCGCGCTGATCCAAAGGCAGGAGCCAGGTGCTTCTCCTGGTCTCCCATGCGGGTGCAGGGCCCAAGCACTTGGGCCATCCTCCACTGCACTCCCTGGCCACAGCAGAGAGCTGGCCTGGAAGAGGGGCAACCGGGACAGAATCCGGCGCCCCGACCGGGACTAGAACCCAGTGTGCCGGCGCCGCAAGGCAGAAGATTAGCCAATTGAGCCGTGGCGCCGGCCTCAAGCTCCACTTCTAATCCAGCTCCCTACTAATTTGCCTGGGAAGGCACTAGAGGATGGTCCAAGTACCTGAGCCCCTGCTACCCATGAGGAAGACCCAGATGAAGCACCAACCACTTGGCTTTGGTCTGGAACAGCCCCAGCCATTGCAGCCATTTGGGGAGTAAACCAGCAGGCGAAAGAGAAGATCTATTTCCCCTACCCTAACTCTGTAACTCTACATTCCAAATAAATAAATACTAAAAATTTAAAAATTAAAAAATAAATACTAAAAATTAAAAAATTAAAAAATTAAACTCGGTAACCATTTATCGTGATTACAATACTAAAGCTGTATCACTGATATGCATACTTTGGAAATGAATATAATATAACCTATCCAGCTAGCCAGCAAAAAGGAAATAAATTTTTCTTTTTTTAAAAATTCATTTATTTATTTGAAAGGCAGTTACACAGAAAGAGATCTTCCATCCGCTGGTTCACTCCCCCAAGATGGCCGCAACAGCCAGGTGAATGTCTGGAGCCAGGAGCTTCCTCTGGGTTTTCCATGTGGATGCAGGAGCCAAGGTACTTGGGCCATCTTCCACTGCTTTCCCAGACACATCAGCAAGGAGCCGGACTGAAAGAGGAGCAGCAGGGACTTGAACTGGTGCCCATATGGGATGCCGCTGTTGCAAGTGGTGGCTTAACCTGCTAACACCACAACGCTGGCCCCAAAATAAATTTCTTCCAAGGAAAAAGAGAGAAATAAACTTAGATATTTTACCTTCATTGCTTTCCATCTCCAAACAATTGCAGTGAAATTATGAAACCAAAATAAATGTATGCAAAAGATGAAGAAAGCTAACAGAGATTGAGGGCTGGTGTTGTGGCATAATGGATAAAGCTCTGCCTATAACACATGCCTATAGCGTCCCACATGGGCGCCAGTTCAACTGCCAGCTGCTCCAATTCCCATCCAACTCCCTGTTAATGCACCTGGGGAAGCAGTGGATTACCCAAATCCTTGGGTACCTGCACCCATGTGGGAGACCCGGAAGAAGCTCCTGACTCCTGGCTCTCAGTTTTGGCCTGGCACAGCCCTAATTATTGCAGCCATTTGGGGAGTGAACCAGAGGATAGAAAATCTCTATCTTTCCTTCTCTCTCTCCCATAGTTGTCCCTTTACAATAAATAAAATAAATCTTTTTAAAATGAAAGAAAGCTAAAGTAATCTACTAGTCATCCACTCTTCTTCAATTCCATACTAAAAGCACAGTATCAAACCAATTACTGAGGAGTTATGTTTCCTAACTCCATACAAATACAGATCTAGCAAAGATTATTTTTCCTTCACCTCTTCAGAAGTTTAGCCAAACACTCTAGTTGCTCTATAAACATCTTACTTTCACTGTCTACCTTCACATAAGCAAAGGCTAGTAAATCTCCACAAGATTACAGTATGCAAATCATCTTTACTATCATTCAACCTGGAAAAACTAAGGCATGATGTAAATAAAATGACAGTTCAGGAAAGAGGATCAAATGGTCTTTTTTTTTTTTTTTTTTTTTTTTTTGGCAGGCAGAGTTAGACTGATACAGAGAGAGAGAGACTGAGAGAAAGGTCTTCTTTTTCTGTTGGTTCACCCCACAATGGCCACTACAGCTGGCGCGCTGAGGCCGGAGTGCTGCGCCGATCCGAAACCAGGAGCCAGGCGCTTCTTCTGGTCTCTCCCATGCAGGTGCAGGGCCCAAGCACTTGGGCCATCCTCTACTGCCTTCCCGGGCCATAGCAGAGAGCTGGACTGGAAGAGGGGCAACCGGGACAGAATCCGGCGCCCCAACCAGGACTAGAACCCGGGGTGCCGGAGCCACAGGCGGAGGATTAGCCAAGTGAGCCACGGCACTGGCTAATGGTTTTTATTAAGCTTATTACAAGAAATACATGAAACTCCAACTCAACCAAAGTTCTAAGAAAAATATTTCTAAAAACAGAACTTTACTAGTTCTTTCTTTCCTACAGAGCTAATACTCAAAATAGGAGTTAATCAAGTAAGTGTGCTATCATTTTCTTGACATTAAATCCAAAATTCAGCATTACATTTTATTCTCCCTACAAGAGTCAAAGACAAGACAGTCTGTTCTCTCTGAAAAACAGGATAGGTGGGAATGGAGTCCAACCACAGAACCCAGACAGGAATGTATAAAGCTTTACCCACATATAGTTTACAAGTGTACACTGTTTACTCTTACCTCCATGCTCTGCAAATTTGGGATTAGAGAGGATCTGTTTACAGAACTTCAACCCATTTCTGTACTGTTTATGCTCATAACATCTCTGTGGGGGAAAAAAAAAAAGTCAATTTAGAAAGAAATGCAAACAACTTCAAATTCAAATACCAATTTTTTGTTTTGTTAAATACAATAGAATGTTATTTCCATATTCTCCTAAATTCCACGAAAAAAAAAAAAAATACAAAAGGCCCTAATACATGAAGCAAAAGACAAAAGGACAGACATAGATTAGAAAGAAAATCATTAGCCCTTTCCAAAAGGTCCAATCAACTGAGTGATTCAGACAGTGAATGCAGAAAAATGAAAAGTATGTAAATTTAGACATTAAAATAACATTTTCATGGGGTCGGCATTACACCACAGCAGAGTAAGTCACCTTTTATGACACTGGCATCCCACATTAGAGTGTCAGTTCAAGAACTGGCTGCTTTGCTTCAGATCCAGCTTCCCACTAATGTGCCTGGGAAGGCAGCAGAAGATAGCTCAAGTTCTTGGGCCCCGGCTACCCCAGCAAGACATCAGGACTGAATTCTTGGCTCCTAACCTTGGCCTGGCCTGTATCTAGCTGTTGCACCCATTTTGGAAGTTAACCAGCAGACAGAAAATCTGTTTGTCTCTCTGTCTTGTCCCTCAGCCCCTCTCAAGTAAATAAATATTTAAAAATAAAATTTCTGAAGAAAAGAAGTCTTGTAAGGTAAAATAGCCAAACAAGTGCATACAAAATGACTACAAAATTACCAACATAATCACACAATAGTAAAATTTCAAAGCTTCAAACTAAAGAAAAGATCCTTAATCAGAATAGCACTAAATTTAATTCCATAATAATGATATATTACTGAAAGCTAAAAAACAAATATTCAGATACTTCAAGATCATGGAGTATAAAATATAAGTATAAAGTATATAAGATAAAATTTTGGTGCAAAAAATTTTGAAGCCCACTTAGAGTTTGTTCGTAATACACACTTTCCATGAACCTTTGGAAGGTCCACAGTCTTGAAAATTAACATTCAATTTACAAATCTATACACAGGGGCTGGCATTGTGGCCTAGCAGGTTAAGTTGCCACCTGCAGCCCCAGCATCCCATATGAGTGCCAGCTCAAGTCCCAGCTGCTCCAGTTCCGATCCAGCTCCTTGCTAATGCACCTGGAAAAGAAGTGGAAGAGGGCCCAAGTTCTTGGGCCCCTGCCCACATATGAGACACCCGGAAGAAACTCTTGGCTCCCTCCTGGTTTTGGCCTGGCCCAGTCCCAGTTGCCACAACCATTTGGGGAATGAACCAGCAGATGACTCTGACTTTCAAATCCTTTTTAAAAAGATTTATTTATTTGAAAGGCAGAGTTACAGAGAGAGGTAGAGGCAGAGAGAGAGGTTTTCCATCCGCTGGTTCACTCCCCAGTTGGCTTCAATACTGGGGCTGTGTGCAGATCCAAATTCAGGAGCCAGGAGCTTCTTCGAGGTTTCCCACGCGGGTGCAAGGACCCAAGGACTTGGGCCATCTTCTACTGCTTTCCCAGGCCATAGCAAAGAGCTGGATTGGAAGTGGAGCAGCTGGGTCTCAAACCAGTGCCCATATGGGATGCCGGCACTGCAGGAGGCAGCTTTACCCTCTACACCACAGTACCAGCCCCAATAAATAACTCTTTAAAAAACAAGCAAACAAAAATCTATACACAGCCACATTCTCAATCGAGAGAGAATAAAATGACATTCCAGAGCTTTTTCAGAAATATAAACTTTTATCTCCATGTACTCTTCCTTGAGGCTACTAAATGAAATTAAAACTCATTTTTAAAAAGACAATCTGAAACTTAGTAAATAAGAAATCTAATACAGAAAAAATAATTAGAGAACAACCACTCCAACTTGGAACATAAAGCTCTAAAGGCAGCCTTTGGATAAACTTCCAGGAAGAGAACAAACAGAATTGGTGTACTTGATCATACAGAAAATAAGCAGCAACAGAAATACAAGAATAGGCAGCTTTTGGGGAAATGAGCAACAGGTCTACAAAATCCAATCAACTGACAAAATGAAAGAAGTATCAACTCTAGGAAAAACAAAAATCTGTATAAGAAAGAATGTGGAGGGACTAGCATTGGCCTAGCAGGTTAAGCCTCCCTCTGCCTGCAGTGCCAGCATCCCATATGGATGCTGTTATTAGTTCCAGCTGCTCCAGGCTAATGCAACTGAGAAAGCAGAGGAAGGTGGCCCAAGAGTTTGGATCCCTGCACCTCCGTCAGAGACCGGTTAGAGGCTCTGGGCTCCTAGCTTCAGCCTGGCCTAGCCTTGGCCATTGCGACCATTTGGGGAGTCAACCAGTGGATGAAAGATCTCTGTCACTCCTTCTCTGTAATTCTGCCATTCAAATAAATAAATAAATCTTTTTAAAAATTTTTTCAAAAATGTGTGATATTCACTAAATAGTATATAATATACAGTTAAAGATAATTACTTAAGAGGAATACTTACTGCTGTTTTGTGGGAACTATACACAAAGAAGAGCACTAGGCATCAATATCCATAAAATTATCATTAACTTTCTGAAAATTACTGGAAAAATGTAGTTAGGGGATGGACATTTAAGACACCTACCTCCCATATGAGAGTACCAGGGTTCTGCCTTTGGACTCCAGCTACCTGCCTTTGTAGACTCTGGAATGCAGCAGCGATGGCTCCAATAGTTACATTCCTGCCACCCATGTGGGAGACCTGCATCATGTTCCCGGCTCCTGGCTGCAGTCCCAGTCCAGTTATTGAGGGCAACCACGGAGGGAACCAGCAGATGGGATCTCTCTCATTTCCTCTCTCTCAAATAAATTAAAAAAAAATTATGAAGATGTATTTATCTAAAAAGCAGAGTGACAGAGAGAGAAAAAGAGGCAGAGAGAAAGAAAGCTTCCATCCGCTGGCTCATTCCCCAAATGGCCACAAGCCAGGAGCTTTATCACCAGGGTCTCCCACGTGGATGCAGGGGCTCAAGTACTTGGGCCATCTACTGCTACCTTCCCAGGTGCATTAGCAGGGAGCTGGATCAGAAATGGAGCAGGGGCCAGTGCTGTGGCATGGCCTGCAGTGCCGCCATCCCATATAGGCATCAGTTCAGGTCCCAGATGCTGTACTTCCAACCCAGCTCCCTGCTATGGCCTGGGAAAGTGGTGGAGGATGGCCCAGATGCTTCAGCCCCTCCTTTTCCCTGCATGGGAGACCCAAATGAAGTTCCTGGCTCCTGGCTTTGGATCAGTGCAGCTCCGGCCAGTACAGCCGGTTGAGGAGTGGATCAGCAGATGGAGGACCTCTCTCTCTCTGCCTCTCTTTCTCTCTGTGTGTAACTCTGACCTTCAGATAATAAATAATTCTTTTTTAAAAAAAAAGATTTTATTTATTTGAGAGGTAAAGTTAGACAGTGAGAGAGAGAGAGAGAGAAAGAGAAAGAGAAAGAGAGAGAGAAAGGTCTGTGACAGCCGGAGCTGTGCTGATCTGAAGCCAGGAGCCAGGTGCTTCTTCCCAGTCTCCAATGCGGGTGCAGAGGCCCAAGCACTTGGGCCATCCTCTAGTGCTATCCCAGCACATAGCAAAGAGCTGGACTGGAAGAGGAGCAACTGGGACTAGAACCAGCGCCCATATGGGATGCCAGCACCACAAGCAGAGGATTAACCTAGTGCACCACCGCGCCGGCCCCAAATAATTCACAAAAAAAAAAAAAAAAAAAGAAGAAGTGGAGCAGCTGGGACTCGAACAGGGCCCATAATGGACACCAGAGTTGCAAATGGAACCCCAACCCACTTCACAATGAAGGCCCCCAATAAATAAATATTTTAAACATTAATGTATTAATTAAATATTTAAATCCACCATATACAAAGCTGTATAAAAGATAAGAAATAACCATTCAGCAAGCAGCACAAGATTGTAAACCAGGAGACAAAGCAATATGATGAGCTCCAGAAATGCTGCTGCTTTACACCTGAAGGCACTTTCTATATATCACAGCATTAAAAGAGGGATCCCAAACAGAACACAGTAATCCACAGGATTAAGACAAAGTTGATATGCAATGAGGACAAGGTATTCTGTAAGGCAGAGTAGTGAAAATGATGAAACAACCCAGAAAAGAGATATGGAAATCTACATGGAGGTACCCAGGTGTCTGTTGCTGAAAACCACTGATTGGTAAGTCTTCTACATGGAAGGCAAAACTTCATGAGGACAAAGAATGATTCTCAGGGCCCACACAGTGCTGAGTTTGAGGTAGCCAGAATGAAGTGATAATAAACAGCTGCGAAATTCAGTAAATTATTTCATAAAGGTCATCATGACTAAGTAGCAGACATAAACTAGTCCTGGAGTATTACTCTTGGCCCACCCTAACAAATGCCTCAAATCAGACTGATACACAAGTACCTTCACTACTCTGGTCCAGCCCCAGCCACTGCAGCCATCTGAGCAGTGAACTAGCAGTTGGAAGATCTCTGTCTCTTTGAATGAGATATGATTATACTATAACACCTAGCTTCTTATTTTATCATATTTTAGAATAGAAATTAAGATCTGGATCATAATACTTATTATGTTACCAATAAATGAAGTTGGGTTGTCCTCCACCAAAAATTATACTTGACACCACTATTAAGTATCTCCTATCAAATAAATCACAATGATATAGTCCTCTAAATAACTACTAATAATTCATATCTCTTCATCAAGAACTAGCATTTAAATACATGGATCTCAATTTCTCAAATTTCTCAAGTTTCTTTTTCTCTGAAAGCGTTAGTACAAACTGAGTAGTCCTCTCACAAAGGAAAAAATAATAAATATTTAACTTAAGGGAAAGTATATAAATTTCCCTTAAATCTTCTGTTCTTGCTTGATGATAAGCTCTAAAAGTAAAATAAATTTTAAGAAAACAAGAAATAGTGCATCATGTTTCATTCAACAACTTTCCCCCTATACACAAAGATATAGAGTGCCAGATAAATGATAAAGCTGAGTTAATCTATTCAAAATGAAATCTTAAAATATAATGGAAAAGCACTATTGCTGAAAAGTACTCAAAAAGGACTAGCAAACCAAATTCAGCAGTATTTGAAAGGAGTACAGCCATGACCAGGGAACATCTATTCCTGGAATGCAAGGATGGTTCAATATAAAAACTGACAAATTAAACATGCTATATTAATAGAATAAAGAGGCAAAGAAATACATGATTACTTCAATTCATGAACAAAAAGCAATAAAAGTCAATTAGAATTACTCAATAAACTAGAAACTGAATGATACTACCTCAACATAATAAAAGTCATAAACGAAAAACCCACAGGGAACATCATACTCAATCTTGAAGGACTCCAACCAAGTTTTTCCTCTAAGATCAGGAACAAGCAAGGATGCTCATTTTCACCATTTCTATTCAATACAGTACTGAAAATTGTAGCCAGAGAAATTAAGTAAGGAAAAGAAATAAAAGCCAGCCAAAACAGAAGGGAAAAAAAACTAAATTATCTCTGTTCATAGATGACATTAAAAAATTTTCCCAAAAACAATTATTAGAACTAATAAAGAGGGGCCAGCACTATGGCACAGTTAAGTCACCACCTACAGTTGCCAGGGTCCCATATGGGTGCCAGTTCCAGTCCCAGCTGCTCCACTTCCAATCCAACTCCCTACTTATGTGCCTGGGAAAGCAGAAGATGACCCAAGTGCTTGGGCCGCTGTACCCATGTTTGAGACCTAGATGAAGTTCTTGGCTCCTGGTCTCAGCCATTGCAGCCACTTGGGGAATGAATCCTCGGATGGGAGACCTCCCTCTCTCTCTGTAACCCTGCTTTTGTAATAAAAAATAAATATTAAAAAAAAAAAAAAAACTAACAAATTCAGCAAAGGAGCAGCATAGAAGGTCAACAGACAAAACAGTCACGGGTCCGGCACAGGTGAAGCCGCCGCCTGCAGTTCTGGCATACCATGTGGGCACCAGTTAGAAGCCCGGCTGCTCTGCTTCCAATCCAGCTCTCTGCTGTGTCCTGGGAAAATAGTAGAGGACGGCCCAAGTCCTTGGGCCCCTGCACCTGCGTGGGAGACTAGGAGAAAGTTCCTGGCTCCTGGCTTCAGATCGGCACAGCTTTGGCCTTTGTGGCTAATTAGGGAGTGAACCAGCGGATGAAGGATCTTTCTCTCTCTGCCTCTCCTTCTCTCTAACTATTTCAAATAAATAACTAAATCTTTTTTTAAAAAAGTCACATTTATAGACAGTAATAATGAACAATTCAAAAAGGAACTTAAGAAAACAACTTCATTTACAATAGCACCAAAAAAAATTAGAAATTAACTTAACCAAAGGGCAAGAGTTGCACAATAAAAAAAACTACAAAAATATTTCTGAAAGATAAATGCATCAATAAGTGGAAAGACATTCCACATCCATTGAATGAAATCCCTAACACTGTTAAAATGTGAATACCCAAAGCGATACAGATTCAATGAAATCCCTATTGAAATGCTACAGCCCCAAATAATCTACAGATTCTATGCAACCTCTATTGAAATCCCACTGACATTTGCTTACAGAAATAGAAAAACCCACCCTAAAATTTATATGGAATCCGAAAGGATCCAAAAATGTCAAAGAACCAGCGGGTGGAAGACCTCTCTCTATGTGTAACTCTGACTTTCAAATAAATAAATAAATCTTTAAAAAAAAAAAAAGCTTACTACTGGGGCAGGCATTGTGGAATGGAGGATTAAGCCACCTCCTGTGAAACGCACATATCAAATTGCAGTGTCTGGTTCAAGTGCTGGCTCCTCCACTTCTGATCCAGCTTCCTACTCATGTGCACCCTGGGAGGCAGCAGGTGATGGCTCAAGTACTTGGGTCCCTACCACCCAAGTGGGAGACTCTGATACAGTTCTTCACTCCTGGCTTCAGCCTGGCTGAGCCCTGCCTGTTGAAGGCATTTGGGGAGTAAACCAGCAGATGGAAAGTATCTCAGAGCCAGTGTGATGCAGCAGATTAAACTGCCTCCTGTGCTGTCGGCATCCCATATGAGTACCAGTTCAAATCCTGGCTGATCCACTTTTGATCCAGCTCCCCACAAACGTGTCTGGGAAGACAGTTCCCTGTCACCCATGTGGGAGATCTGGAGGGCATTCTTAGCTCCTGGCTTCGGCCTGACCAGACCAGGTTGCAGTCACTTGGGGAGTGAACCAGCGGATGGAAGTTATCTCTTTCTTTCTGTGAAACTCTTTCAAACAAATAAACAAACCTTTAAAAAAAAAAAAAAAAAAAACTATCCCTCGGGGCCGACACTGTGGCGCAGCAGGTTAAAGCCCAGGCCAGAAGCACCAGCATCCCATATGGGCGCTCCACTTCCAATCCAGCTCTCTGCTATGGCTTGGGAAAGCAGTAGAAGATGTCCCAAGTCCTTGGGCCCCTGCACCCACATGGGAGACCCAGAGGAAGCTCCTGGCTCCTGGCTTCAGATCAGCACAACTCCAGCCGTTGCAGCCATCTGGGGAGTGAACCAACGGATGGAAGACCTCTCTCTCTGCCTCTACCTCTCTCTGTAACTCTTTCAAATAAATAATATAAATCTTTAAAAAAAAAGAATATTAAAAAAAATGCCAACAAGCACATGCAAAGGTGCTCAACATCATTCACCATTAGGGGAAATGCAAAGCAAAACAAGATCCTACCATAGGATATTCATTAGGAAAGCTACTATTAAACAAACAAACAAACAAAAAAAAAACACAGAGAATAACAAATGACAGCAGTGATGTGGAGAAACTGGAACCCTGTGCACTGTTGATGGATATATTAAATAGGATAGCCACAGTGGAAAACAGTATGGAAGTTCCTCAAAAAATTAAAAATAGAATTGCCATATGATCCAGCAATTTCACTTCTACATAAATACCCAAAAGACTTCAAAACAAGAACTCAAAGACGTATTTACACACTCATGCTTATGGCAGCTTTATTCATGATAGCTAAAAATGAGAGTAGCCCAAGTGTCCTAAAGGATAAATGTGGCATGCAAATATATATGTGTGTGTGTGTGTGTATATATATATATATATATAAATACACACACACACGTAGTATTATTCAGCCTTTAAAAGGAAGGAAATTCTGCAATATGCTACAATATGAATGAGCCTTCCGACATGGTGCTAAGTGAAATATGCTAATCACGAAAAAAAAAAAAGTCATTCATATGAGGTACTAAAGTAAAATATAATGATGGTTGCCAGGGACTGGAGACAGAGTAGACTGGGAAAGTATTGCTTAATGGGTACAGAAGTTTCAGTTCTGTGGCATAGCGGTTAAAGCTGCTGCCTGCAGTGCCAGCATCCCATACGGGCACCAGTTCATATCCTGGCTGCTCCACTTCCAATCCAGCTCTCTGCTATGGCCTGGGAAAGTAGCGGAAGATGGCCCAAGCCCTTGGGCCCCTGCACCCACATGGGAGACCCGGAGGAAGATTCTGGTTCCTGGCTTCAGATCAGCCCAGCTCCAGCCGTTGCAGCCATTTGGAAGTGAACCAACAGATGGAAGACCTCTCTCTCTCTCTTTCTCTCTCTCTCTGCCTCTCTATAACTATGACTTTCGAATAAACAAATCTTTAAAAAAAAATTACAGTTCTGCAAAAATGAACATTTTTGGAGATGGATAGATGGTGCTGATAGTTGCACACCAACACAGATATTTGGTATCATATTAACTGTATACTTAAAATAGTTAAGATCATGAAAAAAATAAGTTTATCTGCTTGTTTATAAATGCCTCATATAATACTACCACTGAAGTTCATTCTACAGAACTATGTAGGAAAAAAAGATATCAAGACAATATTCTTAATGTTGTTTTCTCAACCTATCCCAGGAATGGGGAACCTTTTTTCTGCCAAGGGCCATTGGATATTCACAACATCATTTGCAGGCCATACAAAGTCATCAGCTTAAAATATTAGCCTGCTATAAATCAAGTCCTTCCTGATGTTGCCTTGGCAGAGCCAGACTAAATGATTTTGCAGGCCTTATACAGCTCATGAACCAGATGTACCCCATGCCTGAGCCCTAAGCAGTTAGCTGTGATTTTATTTTTATTTAGGGAAAGATGTAAAATATTATGAATGAGTCTAGGATTTCACATTCAATTAATTTAAAACATCTTTTGTTAAGTGACACAATTAGTTCACATTAGAATCACTATAATACATGAAAATGTAAGGTTATATTCCCTTATCTTCAAATTCTTGTGTTTGAGGAGCCCTTGAAATTTCAAGTCTGAATTTCCACTGGTATGGAATAAATGTCATAATATTTTTTTGATCCAGCTACCTAAAACATGGGCAAAATTGAATGTCATGGTTTTAAGAATAGTAGAATACTATAGGCTATAACCTATCACTAGCAATTGAAATTTAAAATATTAACACTGTGCTACAGAAACAATGAAGTAAAACAGGATACAAATAAAACAACAGGGGCCAGTGCTGTGGCGTAGTAAGTTAAGCCTCTGCCTGTGGCACCAACATCCCATATAAGCGCAGTTCATGTCCCAGTTGCTCCTCTTCAGATCCACCTCCCTGCTAATGTACCTGAAAAGCAGTGGAAGACTGCCCAAGCACTTGGGCCCCTGCACTCACATGGGAAATGCAGAAGAAACTCCTGGCTCTTGGCTTTGGATCAGCTCAGCTTCAGCCATTATGGCCATTTGGGGAATGAACCAGCAGATGGACAGTATCTGTCTCTCCCTCCCTCTAACTGTAACTCTGGCTCTCAAATAAATAAATAAATCTTTTAAAAATAAATAAGTAAATAAAAGCAACTGAAATATTCTAACAGATAACAAAATCTCATGTGCTAAATTCTGACATAAACTGAGACTTCTGCTTCCAAATGCATAGGAATAACTGACATCAGATTAAACTCCTACCAAGTATAAAACCGAAAAGAAAATACAAAATAACTGCTTCTGGTTGTTGGGCAAAGGCTTACTTGGTACTGTGATCTCAAAATAGAAGCAAGGTTAACCCCCAAGAAAATCCCAGTTTCTGACTCGAGGCATTTTCCACATTGCAGAATAAGAGACAGAACCCAAACAGAGCTCAGCAGTCTCACTGATCTGAGCACACAGTTAGAAATTGCTGGGAAGCTGGGTACAGGGAAGTTTCAGGAATCTGCACTGGAATCTGGTCAAATATTAAGCTGAACCGGTATAAAGCAAGAGTTCTCTAAAGTCAAGCAAACAACTACCACCAAGTTGCATGTTCCTAACAACTACAGGTACTTGTACACAGCTGGCTACTTCCAAACATCCAGGTAAGAAACTTCATTAAATGCTCCAGGATTCAGCAGACCATGAAAGTCTACACTTTAGAGGTAAGGCTATCCTAGAACCTCCTTTATTAAAGTTTAGAAATAAACCTTGAGGGGCCAGTGATATGGCACAATGTGTTAAGCCACCAAAAGAGATGCCAGCATCCCATTGGTTCGAGGCCTGGCTGCTCCACTTCTACTCCCCTACCTGCTAATGCACCTGGGAAGGCAGCTGAACATGGCCAGAGTGCTTTGGCTCCTGCCACCTGGAGACCCAGAAGGAGTTCCAGGCTCCTAGCTTCAGCCTGGTCCAGCCCTTGCCATTGAGGCCATTTGGGGAGTCAGTCTGCAGATGGAAGGTCTCTGTTTCTGTCTTTCGCTCTGTAACCCTGCCTTTCAAATAAATAAATAAATCTTTTAAAAAAGCCTTGAAAAGAACAAGCTGATGAGCAAGCAAATTAACTGCCTGCCAAAACAAAACTCAATTAAGCAAGGCAAGGGATCAAGACATTCACTATCCTATGTTCCATTATATACAAAATTATGGCAAAATTGAGTAGAAATTACTATTAATTCAGAGTTGCTGCTGTGGCCCAACAGACTACACAGCTGGCATTCCATAGTTCAGGCTGAGGTTGCTCCACTTCTGATCCAACTCCCTGCTAATGAACCTATAAAGGCAAAGGAAAATGACCCAAGTGCTTGGCCCCCTGCCACCAGGTTGGGAACCAGGATGAAGTTCCTAGCTCCTGGCTTCCGATCAGCTCAGCTCCAGCCATTTGGGGAGTAAACTAGCGGATGGAAGGCCTCTCTCTCTGTTTCTCCTTCTCTCTGTCTGTAACTCTCTCTCTCTCTCAAATAAATAAATAAAATCTAAAACACTAAATAAATACTATTAGAAATCAAAGCAGGAAATCATGACTCCATGGCCTAAAGGGTAAAGAAATCAATGAACAGAAACAGACTCAGAGGGGCCGGCATTGTGGCACAGTGGGTTAAGCTGGTGCCAGCAACACTGGCATCCCATATGAGTGCCAGTTCAAATCTCAGTTGCTTCACATCCAGTCCAGCCCTCTGCTAATATACCTGGGAAAGCAGTGGAAGATGGTCCAAGTACTTGGACTCCTGCCACACACACCTGGCAGTCCTGGATTAAGTTCCAGAATCCAGACTTTAGCCTAGCCTCAACCCTGGGCTGTTGCAGCCATTTGGGTTTTGAACCAGTGCATGTTAGATCTCTTGTCTCCTCCTCCCTCCCTGCCATAACTCCAGATGTTCAATTAACTAATACATTAATTATAAAATTAATACATCTTTCAAGAAAAAAGCAGATTGAGAAATAACAATTGTAGAGGCCAGTGTTGTGGTGCAGTGAACCAAGCTGCCATCTGCAACACCAGCATCCTATACCAGAGTGCAGGTTCAACTCCTGGCTGCTCCACTTTCAATCCGGTTCCCTACTAATGTGCCTGAGAAGGCAGCAGAGGATGGCCCATGTACTTGGGCCTCTGCCAGCCACATGGGAGACCCAGATAGAGATACAGACTCCTGGCTTTAGCCTGGTCCAGTCCCAGCTATGTGGCCGTTTGGGGAGTAAACCAGTGGATGCAAGATCTCTCTGTCCTATAATTTAAATTTCAAATAAATAAATCTTTTATAAAAGTAATAAGGATATAAGTAACAAAGATTTTAAACAAGTTATTATTATGCAATATTAAAGGACTTAAGAAAAAACATGAAAACAATCAGAAAACAAGTCGGGGGGCAGCGCTGTGGCTCACTTGGTTAACCCTCCACCTGCAGCGCCAGCATCCCATATGGCTCCAGGTTAGTCTCAGTGGCTCCTCTTCCAGTCCAGCTCTTTGCTGTGGCCTGAGAAGGCAGTGGAGGATGGCCCAAGTGCTTGGGCTCCTGCACCCGCATGGGAGACTGGGAGGAGGCACCTGGCTCCTGGCTTCGCATCAGCGTAGGTCTGGCCGTAGCGGCCATTTGGGGGGTGAACCAAAGGAAGGAAGACCCTTCTCTCTGTCTCTATCTCTCACTGTCTAACTCTATCTGTCAAATAAAATAAAATACACAGCTTTAAAAAAAGAAAACAAGTCGGAAATTTCAATGGAGAAATGGAAAATTTAAGCAACATAAGTTATAGAACAGCAAAGAATTAAAAAGTTAGCTACATGGACTTAAAATGTTAGACAATGCAACAAATATGATGCTACTGCAGTGAATATAAAAATGCTGCAGAGATCTTACTGTTGGTATCGTGAACCTGAAAACATAACAGGGGCTGGTGCTGCGGCATAGCAGGTAAAGCTGCCACCTGCAGTGCCGCATCCTATGTGTGCCAGTTTGAGACCTGGCTGCTCCACTTCCAATCCAGCTCTCTGCTATGGCCTAGGAAAGCAGTAGAAGATGGCCTAAGTCTTTGGGCCCCTACACCCGACTGGGAAGACCTGGAGGAAGCTCCTGGCTCCTAACTTCAGATTAGCGCAGTTCTGGCCATTGCTGCCAATTGGGGAGTGAACCAGCAGATGGAAGACCTCTCTCTCTCTCTCTCTGCCTCTCCTTATCTCTGTAACTCTTTCAAATAAATAAATAAATAATTTTTTTAAAAATAGAAACTTTCTAAAATAGAAGCTAAAAAAATTACCAAAATAAATCTCAATGACCTATGACACAGTATCAAGTTAAACAGAATACCACAGGAGAGGACAAAAAAACCAAAGTGAGAAGAAAAATACTCAAAATGGCCAAATTTGATTTTTAAAAAAATGAGCCAATAAGTCCAAGAATCTAAGCAAACCAAACAGCTGGCGCTGTGGCATAGTGTGTAAAGCTGCCGCCTGCAGTGCCGGCATCCTATATGGGCGCCGGTTCAAGTTCTGGCTGCTCTACTTCCAATCCAGCTCTCTGCTATGGCCTGGAAAAGCAGTAGAAGATGGCCCAAGTCCTTGGGCCCCTGTACCCATGTGGGAGACCTGGAGGAAGCTCCTGGCTCCTGGCTTCAGATCGGTGCAGCTCCGGCCGTTGCAGCCAGTTGGGGAGTGAACCATCGGATAGAAGACTCTCTCTCTGCCTCTCCTTCTCTCTCTGTGTAACTCTTTCAAATAAATAAATAAATATTAAAAAAAAAAAAACATAGGAGAAACAATCAACAAATAAGCAAACTACAGTTACCTCAAATTCAACTGCTGAAATGGATAAAACTAAATTGTAAAAGCACTCAAAAAAATGTATTGCAGAAAGGTCTCAAATTATCTAAACCTGAAGTGAAAAAATTAGAAAAATAAGTCAATTAAACTCAAAGGAAGTAGAAGAACAGAATCAATAAACTAGAAAAAAAGAAAAATAGAAGAAATCAGTGAAACTAAGAGCTGGTTCTTTGAGAAGATTAGTAATATTAATAAACCTCTAGACAGACTTAAATATAGTCAGAAAAATATATAACATAGTAAATTAAAACTCCAGCTTTCTAGCTAGAGGATGAAAACAGGTACCCTAGGCAATGAGGAGGAACTGATAAAGAGGAACTGGGAAAGCAACTTACAAAGTTGTTTATGAACTTCTGGGACCACCCCCAAACTGCACATGCATGGATGTGATTCAATTCAGAACATCAAAGAAGTTGAGCCCTGAACAGATATATTCACCAGGTATCAGTCTGGCCACTGGCGGGGGTGGGGGATGGGTGGTAGCCATATATGTTGGATAGGCACAAATAGAACTGCAAAGATTTTAAAGGTAAACTTGCATTAGAAGCACTTCCCACAGGAGTGAGGACTTCATCTTGAACCTAACCAGATCTGCTAAAATGAAATTATCAACAACATAATCCACCAAATTTAAGTAACATCTATAATCCAGTAAATATCCAAATAGGAAAATCTCAACTTCTCTGGGAAAAAGACAATCAACAGATGTCAAGCAGAGATAAGAGACATATTTAAGACTTTACATTAGTTCTTATAAAAATTCAAGGAAGCAACAATAAAACACTTTTGGGAGGAAGGGAAAAACTATATGGGCTCAACAGCAGAATGAGACAAGAGGAAGGATCAGTGTATTGGATGAAAGATAATAAAACTTCGGCCGGTGCCGTGGCTCAACAGGCTAATCCTCCGCCTAGCGGCGCCGGCACACCGGGTTCTAGTCCCGGTCGGGGCACCAGATTCTGTCCCGGTTGCCCCTCTTCCAGGCCAGCTCTCTGCTGTGGCCAGGGAGTGCAGTGGAGGATGGCCCAAGTGCTTGGGCCCTGCACCCTATGGGAGACCAGGAGAAGCACCTGGCTCCTGCCTTTGGATCAGCGTGGTGCGCTGGCCGCAGCGCGCCGGCCGCAGCGGCCATTGGAGGGTGAACCAATGGCAAAGGAAGACCTTTCTCTCTGTCTCTCTCTCTCTCTCTCACTGTCCACTCTGCCTGTCAAAAAATAATAATAATAATAATAATAAAACTTACCCAATTTGAACAATGCAAAATAAAATTTTAAAAATCTGAATGTATCCTTCAGCACCAGTGTAATAGGAATCCCAAAAGAGGGACTGATTAGACACAGTCCATCAATACCATAGTCAAGCTATTTGGTGGCATGAGATCATGGCATCAGAAACCCACAATATTAAGTACTAACATCTATAATATTGCAAATCATTCTATTGATTTTTTTCTAAGAGAATGACCTCTAATTTCACTAATAAAAACATCAAGGAAGTTAAGAAATTTCCAAAAGAGTTGGCTGCCTATATATCATAAACTATGAAAAGTCAAAAGAAAGCTATGTTAGACAATGTAGAAAGAAAATGTATAATCCTTTCTCAAATCCTTAACAGGAAAAAAAAATTACAAAAAAGTACAGATGCTGAAATGGTACACTGAAAAACAATAGAATATGGTGGCCCAAAACATTGAAATAAAATATAGTCACATACCACACGACATTTCAGTCAAAAATGGAATGTACAAACCCATAAAATTATAACTGAGCTAAAAAATGGCTGTTGCCTAGTGATACTGTAGCCTTCTTAATATCAAAGTACAAGGCATTAATCACTTATTGTGACTGTACAGTCAGCTGTATAAAAGTATACTACATTTAATTAGGTATGGTTCATAATACTTGATATGATAATAAGCAACTATGTTCCTTGTTTACATAATTGTATGTATTGACTATACTATACTTACTATTTAGACTGTGCTCCTTCTATTTATAAAAGTTTAGAGGCAGGGGCCAGCGCTGTGGTGTAGCAGGTAAAGCCACCGCCTGCAGTGCCAGCATCCCATATGGGCGCAGGTTCGAGTCTCAGCTGCTCCACTCCCAATCCAGCTCTCTGCTATGGCCTGAGAAAGCAGTAGAAGACGGTCCAAGTCCTTGGGCCCCCGTACCCGCGTGGGAGTCGGGGAAGTAGCTCCTGGCTTTGGATCAGCGCAGTTCTGGCCGTTGCGGCCATCTGGAGAGTGAACCAGCGGATGGAAGACCTCTTTCTCTCTACCTCTCCTTCTCTAACTCTGACTTTGAAGTAAATAAATAAATTAAAAAAAGAAGTTTAGGGGCAGTCATTTGGCCTATCAGGTAAGTCATTGGTTGGGATACCTACATCCCTTATCATCCAGTATCCAAGTGCCTAGTTCCTCTTCCAGCTTTGCTCCTAATTGCAGCTTCCTGCTATTATAACCCTTGGGAAACACAGGCATTGACTTAGATAGTTGGCTCTTGTTGCCAATATGGGAGACTTGGTTTCAGCCTGACCAAGCCCCAGATATTGTGGACATGTGGGGAGTGTGTTCTTGCTTGTGCGTGAGCTCGCTTGCTCTGTCTCTAAAATAGTTTTTAAAAGTTTACTGTACAGGGATGGTGCTGTGGCGTAGTGGGTAAAGCCGCCGCCTGTAGTGCCAGCATCCCATATGGGCACTGCCAGTTCAAGTCCTGGCTGCTCCACTTCCGATCTAGCTCCCTGTTAATGCACCTGGGAAAGCAGCAGAGGATGACCCAGGGGCTTGGGCCCCTGCACCCACGTGGGAGACCAGGAAGAAGTTCCTGGCTCCTGGCTTCAGATCAGCCTAGCTCTGGCTGTTGCAGCCACCTGCCTCTGCCTTTCTGTAACTTTGCCTTTCAAATAAATAAATAAATCTTTAAAAACAATTTACCGTAAAAGTACGCTATCTCAATTTCTTTAAGAGGCTACACTGGGTTATTGACCCAAACCATCTAGTTTGTGCTGAGTATTTTCTTAACAAAAACAAAAGGTATCTTAATATTTTAAAGAATAACAAGAACATTGTCTCAGAATAAAACAGACAAGAAAGGTCAGTGGAAATTTTACACCAAAATTTTGTGGAGTACCGGCATTAGGAAGTCACTGGTCTATGATGTAGAAGTTAGGGGCCCATAGTAAAATTTACAGATATGTCTTAGTGAGCACGGTTTCCGTAGTGTAGTGGTTATCATGTTCGCCTCACAGATATGTTTTACTAGCAGCAAAATTGAACATATGACAATGTCTGTTTTCTTGATACTCTAGTCTTGTTAATGTATTATAAAATGTGCCAGATCTGACCTTACATTCTATTTTTTTTTTTTTTTGCAGCATTAAATACATCATTTGAAAAAAAGAAACTTGATAGAGGAGATTTAGGATTCCTACTTAATATGAATACAACCCTGCAAATCTTAAAGGATACTTAAATAATTGAGAGTCAACCATATAAAGAACTTTGTTAATTATATCAAGAACAAATCCTCAAATGAGTTGGATAAGAACAATGGTGTGGCCACGGCAACACAAAAACACAAGTGTAACCAATCTATAACCAACCTGTCGTTTAATAAAACATGAATGTAGAATTATTGGAATTATTGTATAGCTGATACTATTAATTTTAAGCATAGCACATTAAAACAAAGTTGAAATCCTTATAGTATAACGACTATCGTCCTATTTCTAACCACTACACAAATCTTCATAAAATCTAAGGTCAAGAAATGGTAAACAGAATCACCCATAGCTAACCCCACAACTTTACAAGATGAAACACCTAAAAATTCCCATTTCCCTGTTAAGTATGTAAAAATTCAAGACCAAAAAAGCACCACGGGAACGATCCAGAGAGCCACGAAACTAAATACTATACACAATATTAGCTAAAATTCACTCAGGAGAGGGTCATATCTGAGAGGACATACTGACAGCAGATCTGAGACATGACAGTGAGAGCAATGGCTACTTGCCATCAAAAAGAAACTTTGGAAGTATGTAAGATCAAAGCGATAGTGCTAGCAAGGCACAGCTTGTGGGATAAGAGGCTCTTTAGAAAGAGATGTCACTTGAAGGCTTGATGGTGAAGGGAAAAAACAAAAGTGAGCCAGGGCACAGATTGTGCCACAGAAGGTTAAGCCACTGTGTGGGACACTCAAACCCTATATTCGAGCAGTTGAGTGCTGGCTACTGTGCTTGCAATCAATGCACCTAAGAAGTAGTGGGTGTGGGCCAGCACTGTGGTACACAGGTTAAGCCTCTGCCTGCAGCACTGGAATCCCATATGGATACAGGTTCACATCCCAGCTGTTCCTCTTCTGATCCAGCTTCCTGCTAATGGCCTGGGAAAGCAGTAGCAGATAGCCCAAGTGCTTGGGCTCCTGCATCCATGTGGGGGACTCAAAAGCAGCTCCTGGCTTCGGACTGGTCCAGCTGCAGCCATTTGGGGAGTGAACCAGCAAATGAAGACCTCTCTGTCTCTAACTCTGCGTCTCAAGTAAATCAATAAATCTTTTTTCGTTTTTTTAAGAATAAGAAGCAGTGGATGATGGCTCAAATACTTGAGTCCCTACTCCATGTGGGAGACCTAGATGGAATTTCTGGCTCTTAGTTTCAGCCTGGCACAGCCCTGGCTATTGCAGCCATTCGGGGAGGGACCAGCAAATGAGATCTTCCTTTCATTCTCTCAACTGGAAAAAAAAAAAAAAAACTTAATAAGAGAGGTATCAAGAAGGAGGAGAAGGAATGGAAACTGAAGGAGGGAGTGGAGGGGGAAAGGAAGAGGCAGATGACAGAAAAGGTAGGAGAGGAGGGCAGAGGGGGAGGAGGAGGAAGGGGACAGAGGAGGAGGGAGAGGAGGAAGGGGACAGGGGAGGGGGAAAGAGGAGGACGGGAGGGGAAGAACAAAAGCAAGATGAAACTGGAGAGGGAGGAGTACCATTTTAAAAGCCATATTTCAGGCCAGCAATGTGGAGTAATGAGTAAGCCTCTGCCTGTGACGCTAGCATCCCATATGGGTGCCAGCTCAAGTCCCGGCTGTTCCACTTCTAATCCAGCTAATGTGCCTGGGCAAGCAGTAGATGTGTCTACTACCATGAGGGATACCCGGATGAAACTCCTGGCTCTTGGCTTTGTCCTAACCCAACCCTGACTGTTCTGGCCATTTGGGGAGTGAACCAGTGGGTGGAAGATTTTCTCTCTCTTTCTCTCTCTCTCTCTCTCTGTAACTGCTTTTCAAATGAACATTAAGTAAATCTTAAAAAAAAAAAAAAAAAAAAAAAAAACCTGCATTTCACTATAGCAGTGAAAATGCTCTTAAACTAAGAGACTGAGAAAGCAACCCAAAAGCAAAAAATAAAAATCACCTATATTGTTGGTCCAATAAAATCACAAATAATCTGAACAGAAAAAAATAACCCAGTACACCTATACCAAGTTAACATTACAATAGGAATAAAAAGCGAAAAACCTTTTGACAGATGAACGCATAGCAAAAATCTTGGCCATAATAGAACACAGATGTGATATAATATTCCATCACAAACTAAAAGTAATTAAATAAGAAATGCAGGAGCCAGCTCCGTGGTGCAGTAGGTTGATCCTCCGCCTGCAGCACCGACATCCCATACGGGTGCCAGTTCTATTCCCAGCTGCCCCTCTTCCAATCCAGCTCTCTGCTATGGCCTGGGAAAGCAGTGGAAGATGGCTCAAGTCCTTGGGTCCCTGCACCCACATGGAAGACCAGGAAGTAGCTCCTGGCTCCTGGCTTCAGTTCGGCGCAGCTCCAGCCGTTGCGGCCATCTGGGGAGTGAACCAACGGAAGGAAGACCTTTCTCTCTGTCTCTCCCTCTCACTGTCTGTAAATCTACCTCTCAAATTTTAAAAATCTTTTTTTAAAAGGTAACAAATGCAGGGAGACCAGGATAGGCACCTGGCTCCTGCCATCGGATCAGCGCGGTGCGCCAGCCGCAGCGGCCATTGGAGGGTGAACCAACGGCAAAGGAAGACCTTTCTCTCTGTCTCTCTCTCACTGTCCACTCTGCCTGTCAAAAAAATAAAATAAAATAAATAAATAAATAAATAAAAGTAACAAGTGCAGACATAAAGGAATATCCCAATATTTTAAGACACTTAAAAGGATATAAATCAAGAACTTTATATCCAGCCAACCTGTCCTTCAAACATCAAAGACAGAGGGAAACTGTTTAAACAAGAAAGAACTTTAAAAATAGTTTTATAAGCATTAACTGAGAAGTCTACAAAATGATGAACTTAATCCAAACAAAAAACAAAGAACATTTCAGCAAAAGGTCTGCTGGCAAATATAAGACTATATTTACTTATACAACTAAATGTAAAACAAATGGGTTGATGTGACTGAAAGAATAATATATAAAATGATATGATCTCTCACAGCAACAAAACTTCAAAAAGTCTCAAGGGAAAAAAAGAAATTTGAATACAACCATTCATTACCTAACTTACAAGAAAATGAGACTGAAAGACTTTAATTTAAAGTGGACAGAACCTGCAGCTAATGACTGACTGACAGACACGAGGTTAGAAGGGAGCAGCTCCTGCAGCTCAAGGTGGGATAAACTCGATGGAGCAGTTCATGCTCCAGAGCTCCCCACAGAATCAGAGCAAAGGAGTGAACCAGAAAGCTGGGTGGGACCAGATTGGGAGAGTCTTGATTGCCATGGCTTCCATTCGCATACAAAGGCTTGATGTAAGCCTCTCACCACCCTGAGAAGTCTTCCCTTGACACACTAGGTCCTCGGGAGAAAATGGAAAAAGAATAAAGCGTACTACTCTCTTCTCCCATCACCTAAACAAGAAGAAAACCAATGCATTGCAGTATACTAATGGGCTGTCTTCTGGGTTTTCTCCATGCAATTCCATCAGCCTGACAGCTGTTTTTCCAAATGCTGTCCTTGGATAAGTTATACTAATTTTCATAACTGTTACAAGCTTTTGTGGCTATCAGGAACTTCAAAGATACTTTGGTTGAAAAGTGAAGAGGTTATCTCAACACCCCTTTAGATGGAAACACCCAACTTTACCAGTGTTCACATTAAATAAATTTATGTCTTCTGGCTACACACACAAGCACATACTCAATACATACTTGTTACTGAAATTTATTTTTAACCATGATAAAAAAGATAAATAAAAATAAAACAGACAAACCAAACAGCAGAGCCTAATAAGACAAAAGAGACAAGGAAATAATACAAATATAAAAGAAACTAATGGACATGTAGACCTTCTTAAATATCAAAAAATAAAATGAAAATATCAAAAAAACAGTGGGTACAACTCAGTGTTAAGTCACCACTTGGGATGTCCATATCCCATATTGTACACCATTTCGGAGTTCCTGGGATCAAGTTCCACCTCTGCTTTCCAACCAGTTTTCAGCTAAGGTGTACCTTCGGAGGCAGTAATGATGGCTCAAGTACTTGGGTCCCTGACAGCCACATGAAAGACCATGAAAGAGTTTCTTCGGTCTGTCCCAGGGCCAACTATTGTGGGTATTTGAAATTGAAACAATAGATAGAGCATATCTCCCTCTCTCTCTCTCCCCCCATCACTCTTTCAAATAAGTATTCTTTATTTTTTTATTTGAAAGGTAGAGTATCAGATAAGGAAAGACACTAGAGAGAAAGACAGATTTTCCATCTGCTGGTTCACCAGGGCTGGGCCAGTACAAAGCCAGGAGCCTAGAGCTTCTTCCTGGTCTCCCACATGGGTACAGGGGCCCAAGCACTTTGGCCAACTTCTGCTGCTTTCCCAGGTGCATTAGCAGGGAGCTTCATCAGAAGTGGAGCAGCCAGGACTCAAACTGGTACCCATATTGGATGCTGGCACTGCAGACTGTGACTGAACCTGCTGTGCCACAGTGCTGGTCCCTAATTTTTTTTTTTTTACAGGCAGAGTGGATAGTGAGACAGAGAGACAGAGAGAAAGGTCTTCCTTTTTGCCGCTGGTTCACCCTCCAATGGCCACTGCGGCCAGCGCATCGCACTGATCTGAAGCCAGGAGCCAGGTGCTTCTCCTGGTCTCCCACGCGGGTGCAGGACCCAAGGACTTGGGCCATCCTCCACTGCCTTCCCGGGCCATAGCAGAGAGCTGGCCTGGAAGAGGGGCAACCGGGATAGAATTCGGCGCCCCAACTGGGACTAGAACCCGGTGTGCCGGCGCTGCAAGGCGGAGGATTAGCCTGTTAAGCCACGGCGCCGGCCCCTAAAATAATTTTTTAAAACCCTTATCAAAAAAAGTATGAAACAGAAAAATAAAACATACAGCAAGTAAAACAAAGATGAGATCAAATCAATGAAAAGTTCACGATACACTAATCTACAATACAGCTAGTACTAAACATGTGCTTTATAATTTGCCAGATACCTTCATACATGTCTCACTACCTAATCTGTGATGCAGGTTAGCAAAGCTCAGTCTTTTAATTAGCAAAGCTCAGTCTTTTAATTTTTATTTATTTATTTTCATTCTATTTGTGTGTATGTGTGAGAGAGAGACAAGAGACAGACAGACAGACATTTTTCCACTGGCTGGTTCACTCCCCAAGTGATCAGAACAGCCAGGGCCAAGCCAGGTTGAAACCAGGAGGAGCCCAGGACTAAATCCAGGTCTCCCATATGGGTAGCAGGGACCCAAATACTTGTGCCATCATCCACTGCCTACCAGAGTGCCCACAAGCAGGAAGCTGCATCCAAAGCTGAGAAGCCAATATGGCTACTGGCATTCCAGGCAGCAACTTGGCTGCACCAAGTGCCTGCCCTTACCACTGATAAAGCAGAGCCAGGATTCACACCCAGGCTCCCCACCAAAACCTGTAGAATGAAGCATCAAAATTTCCATATTAGGAGCCAGTACTGCAGCACAGTGTAGCCGCCTATGACACCAGTACCCATTCAAGTCCTAAATGCTATACTTCTGATCCAGTTCCCTACTAATGCACCTGGAAAAGCAGAGGAAGACAGCCCAAGTACTTGGGCCCCTATACCCATGTGGGCAACCCAGATGGAGTTCCAGGTTCCTGGCCCAGTCCCAGCCAATGAGACCATCTGGGAATAAACCAGTAGATAGATGACTGATCTCTCTCCATCTGTAACTCTGCCTTTCCAATAAATTATATTTATTATAAATTTATTTATTATAAATCCAAAATAAACAAATAAATGTTCCATAACAAAGAAAAAACTAAAAGAGGTTCAAGTCTCCTTGGTCATTAGGTGTCAGTGGTAACTTGATGGCAAAGAATGTGACAGCATCTCAAGTACTAGAACTACATAAATGCAAAATGCAAATCAGTACAAAAATTCTGCAACAATGCTTATTTTGAAAACACACATTTTCTTCAACACAACCGATATATTAGGGAACATTCTGAGTATTTCAAATTTCAAAAAAGACCAGAAAACAGCACTAAGCTGAAGCATATACAGTACACACTTTTAACAGTTACCTCAGTTCACCTTGTGTGTTTTGTGCCACACCTACGCATAGCCAATGCTACAACTTTCATATTTCAGATAACCTTCCTTCTATCACTTGAAAATGAGCAATTTGCATAACTTCAGATGTCAAGTTCCACAAGTGTAAAGCCTTTTCCAAAAAAATTTAATTAGGGGGCAGCATTCCATATGGGCGCCAGTTCAAGTCCTGGCTTCTCCACTTCCAATCTGGCTCTCTGCTATGGCCTGGAAAAGCAGAAGATGGCCCAAGTCCTAGGGCCCCTGCACCCACGTGGCAGACCTGGAAGAAGCCCTAGACTCCTGGCTTAGGATGGGGCCAGCACTGACCATTGCAGCCATTTGGGGAGTGAACCAGCAGATGGAGGACCTCTCTCTCTCTGCCACTCCTCTCTGTGTAACTCTTTCAAATTAAATAAATAAATCTTTAAAAAAAAAAAAGTATTTACACTGTATTTATTAATGTATTTTTAACTACTGAACATATATAGAAATGTGCTAACATTTTCAAGTTATCTTTGTTTTTAATCTATCATCAGAAACACTGCTTAATAGTATGCCCAGCTCCATTCTTCTTATAAGCTCTGTGATTTTTAAGATTTTATTTATTTGAGAGGTAGAGTTACAGTAAGAGGGAGAGACAGAGAACCTTCCATCTGTAGGTTCACTCCCTAAATGGCTGCAAAGGCAGGAGCTGGACCAACCCAAAGCCAGGAGCCAGGAGCCTCTTCATGGTCTCCCACTTGGGTGCAGTGGCCCAAGCACATGGGCCATCTCCCACTGCCTTCCCAGGCCATAGCAGAGAGCTGGACAGGAAGAGGAGCAGCTAGGACTAGAACTGGCACCCATATGGGATGCCGGAAATACAGGCAGAGGGTTAACCTACGGTGCCACAGTACCAGCCCCAAGCTCTGTTATTTTTATTGCATGATTTTGCACAAGGCAGTGACTTTCAGGAATCTTTCTATCTTGATACAGCAGACTGCCTGTATATAAATGTTTTCAAAAATCTAGTTAACAGGAGCCAGTGCTGTGGCACAGGGGGTAAAGCTGCTACCTGCAGTGCCAGCATCCTATATAGGCGCCAGTTCAAGTCCCAGCTGCTCCATTTCCAATCCAACTCTCTGTTATGGCCTGGGAAAGCAGTAGAGGATGGTCCAAGTGCTTGGGCCCCTGCACTCGTGTGGGAAGACCCGGAGGAAGCTCCTGGCTCCCGGCTTCCAGCTGGCGCAGCTCCGGCCATTGCGGCCAACTAAGGAGTGAAGCAGTGGATGGGAGACTCTCCCTCTCTGCCTCTCCTTCTCTCTCTAACTCTACCTTTCAAATAAATAAATAAATCTTTAAAAAAAAAAAAGAATTTAGTTACAAATATTGGTTATGATTATCATAATTTCCTTAAGACAGTGTTTCAACGTTTCTATCAGCTAACATGTAAAATTGGCCTGGTATAAACCAGGCTCAAAATACTCAGCAAAGATTAGTTTACTTCATCTCCCCATTCTTCAAGATTCTGACTCTATCATCAAACACCAACAATCAAAGGTGATCTTCTAACACCCAATGAGATATTTCTGAAAAATAAAGAGCACTATATTAAGAGTAAGTCATTATCAAGAGAAGGGGAAAAAGCTTTTTTCAAAAATTGGAACAGCAACCATGTGTGGAAATAAACAACAAACTCTAGGGATGAGTCTTTTTTAATTTGACAGGCAGAGACAAGACAGAGAAATCTCCCATCCACTGGTTCACTTCCCAAATGCCCCTAACAGCCAAGCATAGGCCAGGCTAAAGCCAGGAGCACTGAACCTAATTACCTGAACCGTTTATTATCTATTGCCTCCCAGGGTACACTTTAGCAGGAAGCTGGAAAGGGAAACAGAAGAGCCAGGACTTGAAACAAGCACTCGGATATGGAATGTGGGTTCCCAAGTGACAACCACTGTGCCAAAATCCACTCCAAGACCTACAGTTCTTTTTTTTTTTTTTTTAAAGATGTATTTATTTATTTAAAAGAGAGGAGACGCAGAGAGAAACAGAGAAGTCTTCCATCCGCTGGTTCACTCCCCAACTGGCCACAACGGCTGGAGCTGCACCAATCTGAAGCCAAGAGCCAGGAGCTTCTTCCGGATCTCCCACGTGTGTGCAGGGGCCCAAGGACTTGGACCATCCTCTACTGCTTTCCCAGGCCATAGCAGAGAGCTGGATTGGAAGTGGAGCAGCTGGGTCTCAAAGCGGCGCCCACATGGGATGCCGACGCTTCAGGCAGAGCGTTAACTTGCTGCACCACAGCACCAGCCCCAAGACCTATAGTTTTTGTTGTTGTTTTTTTTTTTTTAAAGATTTATTTATTTATGTACTTGAAAGTCAGAGTTACAGAGAGAGAAGGAGAGGCAGAGAGAGAGAGAAGCCTTCCATCTGCTGGTTCACTCCACAGATGGCTGTAACAGCGGGAGCTGTGCTGATCTGAAGCCAGGAGCCAGGAGCTTCTTTTGGGTCTCCCACGTGGGTGCAGGGGTCCAAGGTCTTGGGCCATCTTCCACTGCCTTCCCAGGCCACAGCAGAGAGCTAGACAGGAAGAGGAGCAGCCGGGTGCCCATATGGGATGCCAGCACTTCAGGCCAGGGCTTTAACCTGCCGTGTCACAGCACCGGCCCAAGACCTATAGTTTCAAAAGCAAACTTTCATTTCTTTTTTTTAATATAAGATTTATTTATTTATTTGAAAGGTAGAGTTACAGAGAAGAAAGGGCAGAGAGAAAGAGAGAGAGGTCTTCCATCCACTGGCTCGCTCCCCAAATGGCCAGGAACTTCTTCGGGGTCTCCCATGTGGATAGAGGGGCCCAAGGATTTGGGCCATCTACTGCTTTCCCAGACCACAGCAAAGAGCTAGATTGGAAGTGGAGCTGGAGCAGCCAGGACTCAAACTGGTGCCCATACTGGATGCTGGCACTGCAAGCAGCGGCTTTACCTGCTGCGCTATGGCACCGACCCCATCATTTCTCTTTTTACTAATGAAACCAAAAGGAATTCCCAATGAAGTTTTATAGAAATCTCAAGTTATCACAACTGAAGATTTATTCATATTATACTAAACAAAGAAAACCTCAGTAGAGTAGAGCACACTTGCTTCTCCACTTACTTCTACACTGCAATTTTTATTTCACTGCTAAACTTTTTAAAAAAACCCAAGTTAATTGCTTTCATCAAATCAAAGTAATAAGGACTATTTTAATACAATATGAAGCAGTGAACAATATAATTCATGTTACCCAGGAAGAAAAAACCATATGCATCAAGACTTTTTTAATTACAACTTCAATACAAGTTTGTACAGCATGCATCATAAAACAGCTTAAATATTTAACTGCACAGATGACATTCCAGGAAAATTCCCAAAAGTCAAGAATACAACCACAGGATAAAATTCCCTCCACATCCTACTATTTATACTAAGAACTATCATTCTTTAAACCTCTTCACTTTGCTCTCCTTACCATCAGAACTGGTAACTGACATTCTTTTCAGAATCATTTTTCGCTAAGAATCTAAGTTTTTCTCTCTCCAACAGGGATATTGCCTGTAAACAGAGAGCAAAGTTGGATTTAGAGATGAATGCTGATGGCTGGCTGAGCTCACTGGTTAGTCAAGTGACCTGTACTTGCTCCCACAACTTCCCAGGATACCTTTCCAAATTTTTTTAAAAAGATTTATTTGAAAGGCAAAGGTACAGAGAGGTAGAGGCAAGGACAGAGATAGGGAAGTCTTCCATCTGCTGGTTCACTCCCCATATGGCCATAACAACTGGAGCTGGGCTGATCCAAAGCCAGGAACCAGGAGCTTCTTCCAGGTCTCCCAAGCAGGTGCAGGAGCCCAAGGGCTTGGGCCATCTTCTTCTGCTTTCCCAGGCCATAGCAGAGAGCTAGATCAGAAGTGGAGGAGCTGGGACTCGAACCGGCGCCCATATGAGATTCTAGCACTGCAGGCAGTGGCTTTACCAGTTACACCACAGCGCTGGCCCCTCCAAATTTTAATTCAACTTGATTTTTAAATTTTCTGAAAATAGTCACAAAGCAATGTTAACTTATAAATCTTTTCCTGATAATGAGAGAGAGAGAGACAGAGAGAAAGGTCTTCCTTTTTACCCTTGGTTCACCCTCCAATGGCCACCGCGGCTGGCACACTACAGCCGGTGCACCGCGCTGATCCGAAGCCAGGAGCCAGGTGCTTCCTCCTGGTCTCCCATGGGGTGCAGGGCCCAAGCACTTGGGCCATCCTCTACTGCACTCCCGGGCCACAGCAGAGAGCTGGCCTGGAAGAGGGGCAACCGGGACAGAATCCAGCGCCCCAACCGGGACTAGAACCTGGTGTGCCGGCGCCGCTAGGCGGAGGATTAGCCTGTTGAGCCACGGCGCCGGCCCTCTCTCCATCTTTCCCTCTCTCATGCTCGGCCTCTCAATAAATAAAAGCTTTAAAAAAAAAAAAGAGCTTCTTAAAAAAAAAAAAAAAAAACTCTAATTCTGACACCATTTTTCTCCAATGTTAAAACAACTAAAAAGATGCAGCAAGAAAAAAATTTTCCTCATAAGAATTATGCCTTTGTGATGAGGCAAAGGCCATATAAACAATTACTATGATTCATTCATAAATGAAACTTGCAAGGTCTTACCAGATAATACAGGCTATGCCCAATATCCTGCAATTACCTCATATAATAATGTACTCTACAATGCCAAGGCCCAGTTTAACTCCCCTCTCCAAAAATATTTATGCAAGCACATAATCCATACTTTCTCTGCTGCCCTGTAATCACTGCTTCAACCCTCATCTGTTGTAACAATATGTATTAAAAATCTGATATCATTTTAATCAGTGAACACTAAGAGAACAAAGTCCCTACCCTAAAAATCTTACATTTTAATTGTGGAAGATATGTGATAAATATACAAGTAAATATATGCCAAACAAGGATAAAGGGTATTGGAGAAAAACAAAGGAAGGTCAAGGAAAGCCTCTATGTAACATTTAGAGGACAACTAACAGAGTCCCACAGGAAAGAGAAATGAGCTATGCAGTTATCTAGGGGAGAAAGTTGTCAAGAGTCCATTGCATATGATCCTTTATGTTAGTTAGATTTTTATGTCCAAATATGCGCTTATGAACAAAAAGGATACATTTAAGTCAAAGCTGTCAGAACTTCATTGTCAAAATATTAAAGAAAATAAGAACGGACACTAAGAAGTGAGATCTCTTTAGGTGAGGTCAGTTCACTGGTCATAGCTCTGCAGTCCTCCAATTACCCGGAGCACCGTGTTTGCCTCTCTGAAACACTGCTGGAGTTTTAAGATTTTAGGGGCCGGCACTATGGCATAGTAGGTTAAGCCTTCACCTATGATGCTGCAATCCCATATGGGCGCCAGTTCAAGTTCCAGCTGCTCCACTTCGGACCCAGCAACCTGCTAATGGCCTGGGAAAGGAGTAGAAAAAGGCCCAAGTGCCAGCGCCGTGGCTCACTAGGCTAATCCTCCGCCTGCGGTGCCAGCACTCTGGGTTCTAGTCCCGGTTGGGGCACCGGATTCTGTCCCGGTTGTGCCTCTTCCAGTCCAGCTCTCTGCTGTGGCCCGGGAAGGCAGTGGAGAATGGCCCAAGTGCTTGGGCCTTGCACCTGCATTGGAGACCAGGAGGAAGCACCTGGCTCCTGGCTTTGGATCAGCGCAGTGTGCCAGCGGTAGCAACCATTTGGGGGTTGAACTAACAGAAGGAAGACCTTTCTCTCTGTCTCTCTCTCGCACAGTCTAACTCTGCCTGTCCAAAAAAAAAAAAAAAAAAAAATGGCCCAAGTGCTTAGGCCTCTGCACCCATGTGGGAGACTAGGAAGAAGCTCCTAGCTTCAGATTGACCCAGCTCCAGCAGTTGCTGGGAGTGAACCAGCAGATAGAAGACCTCTCTGTCTTTCCCTCTTTGTCACTCTGCCTCTCAAATAAATAAATAAATCTTTAAAAAGAAAGATTTTATTAATTTAGAAGGCAGAGTGACAGAGGGAGAGACGGAAAGAAAGAGACTTTCCATCTACTGGTTCACTCCCCAAGTGGCCACACAGTCAGTACTGAGCCAGGCTGAGGCCAGGAGCCAGAACTCAACCCAGGTCTCCCACATGGCTATTAGGTGTCCCAGTACTTGGGCCATCTTCTGCTACCTTCCTAAGTGCATTAGCAGGAAAATAGATCAGAAATGGAGCAGCCAAAACAGCGCTCCAATATGTGATGCTGGCATTGCAAGCACCGGATTAACCCACTACATCACAACGGCCTGAAACACTGTTTTAACCAGTCTTCAAACCAATGCCCGTGATGGCAATTCTATTATTATCAAAGAACTAGCTTGTATGAGCATTAATAATGCCCCAGAAGGGTTCTAAGTCTTTGAAATGCCTACAGAATGGGACATTATATTCAGTAACCAATAAGTCTTTATCTGTTTTACTCTGAGTATAGTGTTGTCTACCACAACTGAAAACTAAACTGTGGTCACTATTTTACTGGAAAATTCTACTTCCCAAATAATCTCTATAAACAAGTATTTTTAACCTACTCTTTTGAACCAAACAATCATTTAAAAACCATTTCAGGCTTCTAAAACAATATAGCATTTTGAAAATACATATGCTTCCTCAATAAGAACATATTTTTATTGGCTCATTCATACCTCATTCAAGAAGGGATTTAGACGAGAAATATAAAGGAAAAATTAAACAAAACAATGAATTCACCACAGAATCAAAAAGTTTTAATTCTCAGTAGACTTTACACACTTTTTAAAAAACTATTTTGTGACTTTTAGAAGAACACAGCAAAACTGAATTTCATTTTCTTTTTTTAAAGTTTTATTTATTTGAAAGGCAGAGTTACACAGAGAAGGAGAGGCAGACGGGGAGAGAGGGAAAGGGGGAAAGGAATGGGGAGAGGGGGAGAGGGAGGGAGGGAAGGGGAGGAAGAGAGAGAGAGAGAAAGAGAGAAAGAGAGAGAGAGAGAGTCTTCCATCCCCTGGTTCACTCCCCAATTGGCCACAATGGCTGGAGCTGGCTGGAGCTGCTCAGATCCGAAGCCAGGAGCCAGGAGCTTCCTCCAGGTCTCCCACACGGGTGCAGGGGCCCAAGGACTTGGGCCATCTTCTACTGCTTTCCCAGGTCATAGCAGAGAGTTGTATCAGAAGTGAAGCAGCAACGCCCATATGAGATGCTGGAACTGCAGGCAGCGGCTTTACTTGCTTCGTCACAGAATCCCCCTCTGTTCTTTTTTTCTTTTAGAATAGATTTTATTTTTCAACTTTATTTATTTAAAGGCAGAAAGAAAAATCTTCCATCTGCTGATTCACTCCCCAAATGCCTGCAATAGCCAGGGTAGGACCACACCAAAGCCAGGACCCAGGAAATCCATCCAGGTCTCCCAAGTAGGTGGCAGGGACCCAAGTATGTGAGCATCATTTCTGGTCTTCTAGGGTGCACATTAACAGGAAGCTGGAATGGGAAGTGGAGCGGTGACTTGAACCCACACACTCTAGTACAGGATGCAGGCATCCCAACTGGCATTTTAACCACTATGCCAAAAGCCCCATCTACAATAGTTTTAAAGCAGAAATTTATTCTAATTTAAACATGTAACTACTATGTACAGAAAGAACACTGAATAACAGGTAAAACTTTGTTTCCATATTTTGCTTCTCTTTAGTCATACTCCAAACACTCTCAGTATAAACAGAAGTATGTTAAAATCAATTTCAAAGTTACTGGCCATACTCAGTTAGAAAACTAGAATTATTATATAGAAATTTAAATCAGCTGACTTTTTCTGTGCATGTCTAAACCTACTTGTTAACAATTCCTAATCTGAATTTCATCAGAAACTAAAGCTAACCAAAGTATCATTAACTATAAAAACAGCACCATTTCCAAAGGCAATAAATCATATGAAGTAATTTGTGCAGCCAGCTGACAATTACTGTAACTCCTTTGCCTAACAAGGAATGTACTCTCCTACCTCACCCCTCCCCAAAATAATTAAAACACTAAGCAAGTGTAATTTAATAGCCCTCTCAAAAAGAAATTTGATTCCTGTCTTTAACATTACCTGTTAAACTTAATCTCAGTCTCAGTCTGACTGCCTAATAAAAAGTCCTCACCTTGAAAAGTTTGAAGAACTAAGAAAGAACTCCAAAACTAAACACTACATCTAAAATGGTAACCATTGGGGGCCGGTGCTGTGGGGCAGCGGGTTAACGCCCTGGCCTGAAGCGCTGGCATCCCATATGGGAGCAGCTTCAAGACCCAGCTGCTCCACTTTGGATCCAGCTCCCTGCTATGGCCTGGGAAAGCAATAGAAGATGGCCCAAGTCCTTGGGGCCCCTGCACCCATGTGGGAGACCCAGAGGTAACTCCTGGCTCAGGATCGGCACAGCTCCGGTCATTGCGGCCAATTAGGGAGTGAACCAGAGGATGGAAGACCTCTCTTCTCTCTCTCTCTCTGCCTCTCCTCTCTCTGTGTAACTCTTTTAAATAAATCTTTAAAAATAAAATAAAGTAAAATGGTAACCATTTACTATGTCTGAATTTAAAAGCTATTATTATTATTATTATTAAGGCAGAGAAAGTTCTGCCACCTGCTGGTTCACTCTCCAAATACCCCCAACAGTTGGAGAAGGGATGGCCAGGCAGAAGCCAGGAGCCTAGAATTCCATCTGGGTATCTGCTGCTTCTCAGAGTGCACATTAGCAGAAGCAGAATCAGAAGCAGAGCTAGAACTCATTCTCAGGCACTCTAATATGGGATGCTGGAGTCCCAATCAGAAGCTTTAACCTCCTGCAGCACAATGCCAGCCACTAAATTTAAATCATAAATATTCTCTTACCACTCTTCTAAGAAAGGAAAAGTCTCTTCTTCAGACTTATTCTAACAACATAAAACATCCAAGACAAAGTCCAAAACTACATTAAGGACCAGCGCTGTGGCACAGAGGGTAAAGCCACCACCTGCAGTGCTGGCAAACCCATATGTGCACCAGTTCAAGTCCAGGCTACTCCACTTCTGATCCAGCTCTCTGCTATGGCCTGGGAAAGCAGTGGAAGATGGCCCATGTATTTGGGCCCTTGCACCCACGTCGGAGACCCCGAAGAAGCTCCTGGCTCCTGGCTTTGGATCCACGCTGCTCTGGCCCTTGCGGACAACTGGGGAGTGAACCAGAGGATGAAGACCTCTCTCTCTCTCTCTCTGCCTCTCCTCTTTCTGTGTAACTCTGCCTTTCAAATAAATAAATAAACCTTAAAAAAAATAAAAAATTTTTAAAAAGATTAATGTATTTACTTGAAAAATAGAGATACAAAGAAAGGAGAGACACAGAGAATATACACACAACTGACCACAATCACTCCTTCAGCACTTTTTAGCTATCAACTTAAAGGTTATTGCTCCATTATCACTAGCATTGAAAAAGATCATTTTAGATGCTTAATCAAAATTTGCTGTTTTATGAATGGTTAAATAAATTGTGGTACATCCCTATCACCAAATATTGATGATTGGTAAAAAAAGGAACAAACTAGTAACACAAGCAACAAATTAAATCTCAAAGGAATTTTGCTGCATAACAAAAGGCCAATTCCAAAAAGTTACTTGCTATCTGATTAATATTAGTAAACATTCCTGAAATGACAAAAAATACTAATAGAGAACAGATTAGGAGTGGTTGCTGAAGGCTGGAGATAGAGAGGATGGGTGCAAAGTGAGTGGATATGGTTCTAAAGGGCAACAGAGGAACCCTTTTTGTTGATGTAACTGTTCTGTTATCCTGCCTGGAGAAGTAAAATCTACACATGATAACACTATACAAAATGAAATAAACATACAAAGAAAAACAAGTAAAATTGGAGGAATGTAAATTAAAACTGCTACACTGTATCAACGTTGATAATAACCCAGTTTTGCAGGGTATAAGTGCTGATGAAGCAAGATAAACAGGGACCTCTGTACTATTTTTTAAACCATGTAAGTCTAAAGCTACCTCAAAATAACAAGTTTGATTTTAAGTGCCTGTATTTTGGCTCAGTGGGTTTAAGGCAGCACTCACAATGCCCAAATACCATATAGAAATGCTCTTTCCAGTCTTTTTATTTCCTATCCAACTTCATTGTAATGTGTCTGAGAAGGTGGCAAAAGATGGTGGAAATATTTGGGCCCCTGTCACTCACATGGAGACCCAGATGTAGTTCCAGCCCCTAGCTTTGGCCTGGTCCAGCCTGGCTGTTGTGGTCATTTGGGAAGTGAACTAATGGATCATGGAAGATCTCTCTTTCTCCCCCAACCCCAGTCACTGGATTTCAAATAAATCTTTAAATTTTAAAAGTTTAATTTTTTTAAAAAAGTACTAATAATTGGGAAAATGTGCATATGAACCTTATATCAGGTAGTATTAAGGAACGATTATTAATGGTACACAGGACATGTCCTTTTCCTTCAGAGATGCTTGCTGAGTATTTAGGGATGAAAACATTATGCTTGCAACCTACTTGTAACTGTTTCATATATATCAAGAGAGAAAGAAAGCAAATACGGCAAAATGTCAAATATTAAGGTCAGGTAAAGGGTTTATACTATTCCTTCTACTTTCATTTCAACATGGCAGCTTGAATTTTTCCAAAAGAGCGAGCTCGGGTGGAAGATTAAAAATATATTGCAATCCCAAAACGATGTCATCCCCCTATCTGCACACCAAATAATCTTTTAAAAGTTTTAAAAATATTCTTCTAAAAGGATGTCATAGTCCTATTTACCTTCCATGTAGTCTTCAGGCAAAATGAAACACTAATAAGTAACTAAGGTGGTACCGCATGTAACTTTCTAATATTTTTCAACATGAACTGATTAAATCTGCAGGGCAAATACGATTAGCTATTTTTGTAAAATTTAAATGATTTCAACATGAATGATAAGTCTTAATTTCTAGAAAGGCTGGATCCTCAGAGTTCTACTTTTCAAACAAGTAAAATAAATTACACTTGCAGGAGAAAAGGCTAACACTTTCATACAGTGTTACACTTTTAAAATTCCCTAAATTTAAAAGCCCAAGTTTGGCAAATACACTCAATGCTTTCATAGAGAAATGTGTGCCTGAAAGGGGCAAGCCGCATACTAAATGCCAAACAAAAAATGTGCTACAATGTATTCATTATAGCACCAAGGCTACAGGACATATTTTACAATGTAAACGGTCCCTATTTATGGTTCTAAAAAAATGCCAACTGCACACATCTGAAATGTAGGGAATAAAGGAGTTTGATCTAGCGTCAACAACACTCATCTCCAAAATTCTGATATTCCCTTTTGTCTGCTAAGTTTTCGCCGTATGTGTTAATATACTTCGGAGTATAAGAAAAGTCGGTGTCTCGAAAGCCTCAAGACTAGACTCTCAACTTTCCACTTCCTACCGGACCGCCCCCTCGAAACGGGACCCACCTCCCAAGGAGGATGATGGGGTGGGGCTGTTTCCCGCTCGGAAACCAAGAAATAAATGCCCCTTCCCTACTCCAGAAAAGAGGGAACACGAGAGGCCGGGGAGCTGCACGCTCAAATATGCAACTAACCCCAAAGAGCTAGTGGTTTGGAAAGCTCCCTTGCCTTCATATAACCTCCCTCCTCCCGGATCATTCAGCGACCGCGGACCGGGCGGGGACAGGTGAATGGAGAGGACGAGGGAGGGAGGGACGGACCGACGGACGGACGATGGAGGGATAACCGCGCTCAGGCAATGAATGAGCCGCGCTGCATCCGCGCCACCTGTTCCTTCCAAGGGTGCCACCCCAGCCTGCCAGCAGGATTCCCGCACCACCCGGGCCGCGACTCCTGCCTGTGCTGCCCGCTGCCCTGCTGAAGGCCGGGCCTCTTTCCCCTTTGCTAGGGGAGACTGAAAACCGACAGTCTAGAAGCCGGGAAGTTGAGGCCTAGTCCGGAACCAGGGCCTCTGCAACGTGGGGGTCGGAGCGGGAAGCCTGTGGCCCCTGGCTCGCGGGCCGAAGTGGGAACCCCACAGAGGGGGCAAAGAAGTGCATTCGGCCCAACTCCGAAGGCGGGGTCTCAGGCGGAGGTGGCTCGGTGCCCGCCGGGCCGAGGTTAGGAGTGACAGGCCCGGCTACCGGCTAAATCCAAGCCAGTGCTTGCTCCGAGACTCGCACTTACCAAGATTCTCTTGAACAGCGCGTTCTCCTTGGGCGGGAGGCTCACGGCCGGCATCGTTCCGGCTCCTCCCGCTGCTCCCGCCACCACCCGGCTGGGTCAGTCTGTTTGTCCGACCGCCGCCGCTGCCGTTCCCTGGCCGCTTCAGCCTTGAATACCCCGATCCGTCGCCACCACCAGACCTTGGGTGTTGCCGCGTCGCCCTACCCGGACACCCCTTTCTCCTCGTTGTCTTTTCTCCTTTCTCACTTAGCGCTGCCGCCGCCTCCCCCCCCAACGGGTCTCCGTCGGCGGTTCACGTGGTAACTGAACAGACCGACAGAGGCAGCCAAAATGGCGGACGCGGAGGGCTTTCCCACCCGGGTCACACCTCCTAGCACGCAGGCGCGATGACCTTCTTTCCCCACCTCCTCTGTCCTGGAGCGTGCCGGGAAACCTGGAGGCCGGCCGGCCGCGGCGGCCCGCAGGGTCCGAGCTGGCCCCGCCCATGCTTAGAGCGCGGGGTGCTTCCAGGCGCCCTGGGAGCGACGCGAGGAGCAGCCAACTCCGTTTCCGACCTCCTCCTCCTCGAGATAGCTATTCTGCTCTTTGCTGCTAGATTGGCTTTCATTCTTTGTGTGGACTCGCTCAGACTGTGTGATCACGGTTTGAGCCTAACGTGCCAGAGGCAGGTGTAGATGTTCGAGTTGATCATGGACGGAAGTGCCTAATTAAGGAGCAGAGGCGAGAGAGGATAAAGGAAAACGTCTTCCCCTCCCTGGGAACTTGTGAACAGATCTGAAGGGGAAGGAGTGTGAAAGGTTGGCCAATGAAATGGGCCTGGCTGCCCGGGGTATCGGTGATTTAGTGAATATTGCTTAAGAGGAACCTGGAAAGGTTGGTATCCAAATCCAAAGTGCTTTGTTGGCACTACCAAAGAAACATCTGAAGGTTGAGTTGTTTGCGTTTATTGCGTTGTTTTGACCATACCATGCGGGCTTATCAGACTTGTACTAAGAGTCACCCTGGTGTAGGGGAGAGTTCAGGGTCACTGGCTCCCCTGTAGCTCCCTTGAAGCGCAAGCCTAGCCTAATACTGTGACTTGGTGATCTCCCGGTCACCAGAAATCCTCAAATCTTAGCTACCAGGCAAGGATGTTGAGTAACTACTCCGGGGGGGGCGGGAAGGGGGGAGGAGACGGTGCTAGAGACTGAGCAGGGCCCCTTTCACATATGTCATTCCGTTCCCTAGCCAACAAGTATAACTTTTTCAAGGTGGCACTCCGTTAATTATTTTAAAAGTTCCCAGTCATTTGAGTCACTTTACACTTGGTTTTTGATGAACTCTCTACAGCTGCTGAATTTGATCTGTAGCATTCTTTTGCATCATGTATCAATGTATCATGTGGGTTTGCTCTTTTAAGTATATTGATAGGTATTTTACAATTTCCAAGTTACTCTTTCACCCTCCCTGGAAGGTATGAGTTGAATAAGATGGTTGCCAGTGGAAAAATCTGAGACCAGAACTTGGCTTTTCAGAGCAGGCATTGTGGCACAGGTGGTTAAGCCACTGCTTGAGATACCCAACCCCACAGGAAAGTGCTGGTTGGAGTCCCAGTGACTCCATGTGACACATCTAGCATTGTGGTAGGGCCCCTGTGAGGCACTGGATGAAAGTTCAGGTGCTTGGGTCCCTGCACCCACATGGGAGACCCTAATGGATTCAGCCTGGCCCAGCCACAGTTGTTACTCGCATCTGGGGTGTGAACCAGAGGATGGAAGTTAAGATCTCTCCCTCTCTTTCTATCACTCTGCCTTTCAAATAAAATAAATAGATCTTTTTTAGAAAAGATACAGGTTTTCTACCTGTATCTTGATTGCCTTCTCCCTTCATGTGGCTGATAAATAAGATTTTAGCAAGTCACATCCTGGGATTTCCTTGAATTCTATGATCTGTCTTCAAGTTTAAATAAAAATCTTATTTCAGGGCAAGCTCCATGGCATTGCTGGCAGGTGAAGCCACCGTCTGCAGTGCTGCATCCCATATGGGCACCAGCTCAAGTCTCAGCTGTTTCACTTCCGATCGAGTCTCTGTTTATGGACTGGGAAATCGGTAGAAGATGGCCCAAGTCGTTGGGCCCCTGCACAGGGTGGGAGACCTGGAAGAAGCTCCAGACTCCTGGCTTTGGATTGGCCTAGCTCCAGTCATTGCGGCCATTTGGGGAGTGAACCAGCAGATGGAAGACCTCTCTCTCTCTCTCTCTCTGCCTCTGCCATTCTACCTTTCAAATAAATAAATAAATATTTTTTAAAATGTAAAGGAAAGTTTAAAAAAATCATTTCAGTTTTGAAATAGGGCCAGTTTTTTAACCTTAACTTTTATAAATATATATAAAGCTGAGAACAAAATCACAATTCAGAAAAAGTTATTTAGTGATATCCTGCCAAATTCACTGCTCCTAAAAGGTCTTTCAACTATCTGAACTACTAAAATGTAGAAAAATTGCCTATCTACAGGAGATAAGCTTGGCTTAACTATGAAGTTGGCTAAATCTAAATCTCTGGCTTCATATCCAAAACTCCCTCCAGCAATATTATTTACTGTGGCTTTCTAGATCTCTTCTATAAATAATATTCTATTTTTCCCTTCAGGGGAAGATAACTTCTGGTCTATGAAACAGCCATTTCCGTGAAAGCTGAGTACCTGATAAGATGAGCCAATGATATTCTTTGGCAAATGTTACATTCTTTTTGGCTGATAACAACACTTTGCAAGTTTCAGTGAATATCATACAGATTCAACATTTATCTGATTTATTTCCTAGTTAAAATGCACCTACAGATAGCAGTCTGACCAGTGACTTGATAGCCTGAACTCAACAAAATACACACTCTGGTCACCACTATTTGACAAACAGGGATTCCACATGGGTTATGCTATGAATGACAGCTATGCTTCCAGGAACTGAACATATCTAAGGCTAAGTAATGATTCTGCTGCTGCTGATAATGGTTACTTCATTCATCTCATCCCATATACTCACATGACATGGCGGTCAAAGTGCCTCCACAAAAAATTAACCAAAACTAAATAACATCATTTATCTTGCAAACCTTTTAAAAAAATATTTTAATTTCCTTGAAAGGCAGAGTTACAGAGAGAGAGCATGCTTCTATCTGTTGATTCACTACCCAAATGGCCAAAGCCAGGAGCCAGGAGCCAGGAGCTTCTTCCAAGTCTCCTACTTGGGTGCAGGGGCCTAAGCACTTGGGTCATCCTCTCCTGCTCTCCCAAGCACATTAGCAGGGAGCAGGATCAGAAGTGGAGCAGCCAGGACTCAAACTGGTACCCATGTGGGATGCCAGTGCTGCAGATGGTAGCTTAACCTACTATACCACAGCAACAGCCCCCCTTGCACACTTTTAATTTTACAAAAGAGGAATGTAGAGTAAAATTTCTGCATTTTCTTTTTTTTTAAAGATTTTATTTATTTATTTGAAAGAGTTACACAGAGAGAGGAGAAGCAGAAAGAGAGAGAGAGAGGTCTTCCATCCGATGGTTCACTCCCCAATTGGCTGCCAAGGCTGGAGCTGTGTCGATCTGAAGCCAGGAGCTTCTTCTGGATCTCACATGCGGGTGCAGGGGCCCAAGGAGTTGGGCCATCTTCTACTGCTTTCCCAGGCCACAGCAGAGAGCTGGATTGGAAGTGGAGCAGCTGGGACTAGAACCGGCGCCCATATGGGATGCTGGCACTTCAGGCCAGGTGTTAACCCACTGTGCCACTGCGCCGGCCCCATCTGCATTTTCATATATGTAAGATTTCTCTATTGAGACTTGCACATTTTAATTACTAAGTATTTAATACAGAAACAATATAAAAGAAATCTGTCACTCATATTTAACAAATGTTAATTTTGCTATTCTGATGTTTTTAAGATTTATTTATTTATTTATTTATTGAAAGGCAGAGTTAGAGAGACAGAACTTCGATCTGCTGGTTGACTCCCCAAATGGCTACAACAGCAGGGGCTAGGCCGGGTTGAAACTGAGAGGGGCTGGTGCTGTGGCGCAGTGGGTTAAAGCCCTGACCTGAAGCGCCGGCATCCCATATGGGCGCCGGTTCTAGTCCCAGCTGCTCCACTTCCGATCCAGCTTTGCTATGGCCTGGGAGAGCAGTAGAAGATGGCCCAAGTCCTTGAGCCCCTATACCCACGTGGGAGACCCAGAAGAAACTCCTGGCTCCTGGCTTCGGATCGGCACAGCTCCGCCATTGCGGCCATCTGGGGGGAGAACCAGCGGATGGAAGACCTCTCTCTCTATCTCTACCTCTCTCTGTAACTCTATCTTTTAAATAAATAAAAATAAATCTTTAAAAAAAAAAAAAAAAACTGGGAGTCTGGAACTCCATTTTAGCCTCCCACATGGGAGCAGGCGTCCAAACACTTGACCAATCTTCTATTGCTTTCTCAAGCATATTAGCAGGGAGCTGGATTGGAAGTAGAGCAGCTGGGACTTGAACTGGTACCTATTTGGGTTGCAAGCACTGCAGGCAGCCACGTAACCTTGCTGTGCCACAACACTGGCCCCATCTGATTTTTTTTTTTTTTAATATAAACTTGCAGTTACATCAGGAAGTCCATCTCTCAGGTCTTGAATTTGATCTATGATATATTAATGAGTCCATAAACATATATGTGTGGTTTTGCATTTTATACTGTTTCAAGTCTTGCTCTTCTTTAACCCTCCCAAGGGATGTGAATCGAGTAAATTGTTTCCCAACAGAAATATGGAACTAAAAGTTTGGGCTTTAGCTGCTACCTCAAATCTCTTCTCTCTTCACCTGGGTCATGAGTAAGACTTCAGCATTCAAATTCTGGTCCTGCTTAAATGCACGCCAAGAAGCAGCTCCTGCCCAAATGCCACAGTGCTTTGCTCCTGGCTGGAGTTGCTTCATCAGGATTCTTTCAAGATGGAGTTTCACGTGGGCTGCCTACTCTGAGTGTAGAGTTCCATCAGCTCTAACATGCTGGGAGAAAATGTGCTTGTACTTCATCACTTTCCCAAAATACACACTAGTAAAAGGACCCAAGGACCAAAGCTCTAAAAAAGAGCAAAATAGCTCTTCCCAACAGCAGTCCGAAATGAGTAATCCACTCTCTGGTTCTGAACACTCTGATTCAACGTGGCTTCTGTTTCAACATGTAAGATACCAGCAAAAGCTTCGTCAGGATGAGCTTCCAAGGGATGGTAGATAGGATACACAACCAAGGAGTTGCTGAGTGGACATGAAGCCAAGAAACTGAGACTCGACAGCTGACTCAGCGCTGGCATTAGCTGGGTGGTTTGCTTACATGAGCATGGCTACAGAAGGCTCAAACTAGGTTACAAACTATAAAATGACTCACAATTTAGCACCCTGTTTAGCCAACATTTGCATGGTAAAAAAAAAAAACGAGCTAGGAAGCATAGCACAATTATTTTACTCTTTGGTCAATAATTTTTGGTTAAAAAAAAGAAAATGATATTACTAGTAAAAACACAGAAGGAAAAGAAATGCTAACATTTATCTTGCTTTTAAAATTAACCTATATGGGCTCTCAGTTCCTTGCCAAGATGCCTGCCTGGTCTGTCAGTTGTATTCTCTTCATTATTTCTCTTCCTTAAACTTTGCTAGCATGTTTACACTAAAAAATAATAATAATAAAATAAAATTAACTGTCTCCCTCTCTCCTCCCCTCTCTCCCATCCCCGTCTCCCCCTTCCCCCTCCCTCTCCCTCCTGATCTTTCTTCTTCTTCTTCTTCTTCTTCTTCTTCTTCTTCTTCTTCTTCTTCTTCTTCTTCTTCTTTTCTCTCTCTCTCTCTCTCTCTCTCTCTCTCTCTCTCTCTCTCTCCACCCCCCTCTCTTTCTTCTTTGGCCTTCTCCTTTGGCATGGATTTCCCCCCATCAATAAACCCTGCCCTTAACTCCAGCGTTTGGTGTGTTTTGTGGTAGCCTTACATTGGTGCTATAACTCAGATCCAGGCTCCTCCATCAACCTTGCTATCCCTTCAGGGATTTGAGCTGCTTTGGGATCCTGGACCCCCGCCAACCACAAAGCACACCCCCACACACACTTCCCTTCCACACCATGAAGCTCTGTAATCTCCATCCACACACCGGCCTTTAAAACTCCTGAGTGTTTACAGGAGGTGATAACAGAATGAACCAAAGCCTTCAACCAAGCAGTCAACCAAATGCTGCTGCAGGGATATGCTGGCTCCCACCAAGGAGATCCTGGCTTGAGCCATCACCCCATGCCAGCAGAGTGACTCATTGCCCATGTCAGCAGGAAGCAGCTATACAAGATAGACCACGCCTTTCCACCCCTCCTGGACTTTTGGGGCCTATGTAATCCCATACAACACCTGCTTTATAAAAAACAAAAGGGGGGAATGTTAGTAAAATGGCGCAGTCTTATCGGTGGTGCGATCTACACCCTGACGCCATCCTAGGCTCTGGCCCTCGCTGCCATTGCCAGAAGCCAGGTGACAAAATGGTCCAGCCACAACTGTCAGCTCCACCTCCACCCTAACAGGATTCACTACTTTTATTTCCCTGCCCCCTACAAGGTATAACAAGAACTGCTTCCAACACATGTGTGCTCTCTCTGTCTCTTTCATCCCCTCTCTTTCTTAATCTCTCTCAACACCCCCCTCTCTCTTCTTTGCCCTTTCCCTCTGGCCTGTTGGATTTCCCCATCAATAAACCTTTCCCTTAACTCTGAAAAATAAATAAATAAATAAATAAATAAATAAATAAATAAATTGTACCAAAAAAATTAACCTATATGGCATTAGGTTTAAAGGAATAACTTAAGGACTAAAATTTATTGTTTTCTATTTGTATTTTTACAGGGTTTCAAGACATCTCAAACAAAGAATTCAATGTGCAAAAATCTAATTTAAATCTAAGATAAAACCTGTTAGTCGGTACAAATGGCCTTTTTTTTTTTAAAGCTCAATTGACTTTTCCAATTTCGTGAGGGGTTTTTTAGTGTGGGTTTTTTTGTTTGTTTGTTTGTTTTTTGTTTTGGTTTGTTTCTTTGTTTTAGGATTTTTAGAGTTACACAGGAAGGGACAAAGAGAAAGATCTGCTTCTGCCAGTTCACTTTCCAAATGGTTGCAAAGGCTGGGGCTAGTTCAGGCTGAAGCCGGGAGCCTAGAACTCCATCGGGATCTCCCACGTAGGCGGCAGAGGCCACCTTCCACTGCTTTCCCAGGGAGTTGGATCAGAAGCAGAGCAGCAGGCAACAGCTTAACCCAATGTGCCAGCTAGTACGAAGTCTTAATACTACGGGGCACTTTCTAAGCTTCATAACAGATCCCGTAAGTTAAGTTTTATGTTCCAAATGTAAACCTGAGGTATACATGCCTCAAAGGTGGTGGGCAGGAATGGTGCTTTGAACTTAACAGTTGGAACCTGATCTACACAGCTCCTGGCCTCCCAGGTAGTCCAGGGCTGTTAGATGCACCAGGAGCGTGCCTAGGTCTCAGATCAGTGGCCCTCACACTGAATCCCACACATCTGCCAGCCCTGCCCACCTCAAGACGTTTCCTTTCTAAAAGACCAGGGTTCTCTTTCCCTCCTAGGGTTGTGAGGCTTCACTGCAATCACAAGGGTAAATGGACTTTAGGAACTGTTATGGGGTCTTTTCAAACATAAGAAGTAATATCTTGGATGAGTGGCTGTCTTCTGTGAGCATCGTCGGTAGACGGCTGGGCATGGAGTCGTTGTGAAAGATGAAATGAAACAGTGCATGTAAACCATATGACGCACTTATGCACGGTGCCTGGAACACAGAACTCCGTCCAAATTGCTAGTTGTCACTCGGCCAAAACTTCATTTACAGTGTTCTGGCTCATGTGGAATTTTAGGGTGCCCCTCCCGAGGGGTGGGGGGTGGGGGATGGGGAGAGAATGAAAAGACATACTCAAGGGACAGAGAAGTGGATAAGCGACCTTTTTTTTTTTTTTTCCTTTTCTCTCTTTTCGTTTAAGTCATGTCCTTTCCAGCCCCACTTTATAGACCCAACGCATGCGGCAAGGGGGTGCTGAGGAACCACGCCATGACTGCGATTTGCCTGGGCACCCGGCCGAGCTTGGGCCTGAGCCCAAGAGTACGCGCTACCGCCCGCCAGGGGGCGCTCGGAGGCGCGCCGGCTCCGGGAGAGGAGAGCGGAGGCGAACGAGCGAGCGGGGAGGTGGAGCGCGGCCCAGCAAGATGGCGCCGTCCGCATCGCTGCGTCCTCTCTCACGGCTGCTGGCCCCCGCCAGGCTCCCCAGCGGCTGTGAGTGTCCCAATTCAAGCAGGCCGACTCGCCCCGCAGCCTGCCTCTCCCAGGGCGGACCCGGCCCGCGGGAGCTGGAGGCGGCAGCGGCCCGGGCTGGTCCTGCAGTGACCTTGGCCAGCCGGCGGCCTAGAACCGCGCCTGCCCCTCTTCCCCGGACCCTGGAATCCCCGTCACGGGCCACCAACTCAGCTCCTTCTCGTTCTCCGCGAAGGAACTGCGGGCCCTCCCTCCCCGAGGTCGTGTCCCGCCGACACGCTGGGGAAGGAGACGCTCCCTGGGGCGCCGGCTCTGGAGTGGTCTGAGCGTCCACAAGGCCCTGAACGAGGCTTCGGCGGCGTCCGGCCGGCTACCGACGACCGGCGTGGCTTTGCCGGTGGCCCCGGGAGAGTTACCTGCCCTCTCTGAACCTCTCTTTTCCTTAGCTGTTTAAGGCGGGGAGGGTTGAGGAAAGAATTGGATGCGGCAGCATCACGTAGTTGCTAGGGTTTTCCGCTGAGGCAATGCATTTCAGATTGAGTATCTCTGTTTCCCCTTTCAGCTCCAGCGCGGTCGAAGTTCTACGTGCGGGAGCCGCCGAATGACAAACCTGACTGGCTGAAAGTTGGGCTGACCTTGGGCAGCAGCGCGTTCCTGTGGATCTATGTAAGAACTTCATGCTTGGGTGGCCAGCACCGTGGTGGGGGAGACCACAGGACAGCGGGGAGCAAATGGTACAGTGTGTGGGAGCGACGCTCCCCTACACTGGTGGCTATGTAACCGCTAATACATTGCTCTGTAAGGCACGTCTCTAGAAGGGCTAAAAAGAAGTTAAGTTTTGAGCGGCGTTGAAAAAATACGAGACTGAAATTTCTGTTAATTTTTGTTACTTAGAATGGTTTTGTGAGCAGTGGCAGTTTGTACGAAATATTAAGTATGCTTTCTTAATGAGAATTAGGGCCGCTTGGTGTTTTTTCTGAAGGCACCTTTTTCATTTGCCATCAGGACAGACCAGCAGTGAATATGCTGTACTGATAAAATCCCAGTAGATTCAAAACCCCACAAATAAACCAACAAATGCTTCATTGTTTTAAAAGTGATAGAGATAACCCTCAGAGGAACTAAGGAACAGACAATAAATGTTCCAAAGTACTAGGAAGAAACAGAAAATGCAACCCGTGTAGCCAAGGAAAGAAAAGAAGTGTTAGAAGTATAACAGGCGAGCCTTGTAGCATAGTGGGTTAAGCAGCTCCTTTGGTACTCTGGTTCCCCTTATCAGAATGCCTGGGATCCAGTCCTGTCTACACTTCCAATTCAGCTTCCTGCTAGTCTATCCGGGAGACAGCAGAGCACTTGGGTCCCTGCCACCCACTTGTGAGACTTGTGTTGAGTTCCTGGCTCCTGGCTTAGGCCTGGTACAGCCTTGGCTCTTGTGGGTATTTGGAGAGTGAAACAGCAAATAGAAGATCTCTGCCACTCTGCCTTTCTTTCTTTCTTTTTTTTTAAGATTTTATTTATTTATTTGAGAGGGAGAGACAGAGAGAAAGGTCTTCCATCTGCTGGTTCATGCCCCAAGTGGCTGCAACAGCCGGATCTGCGCCGATCTGAAGCCAGGAGCCAGGAGCTTCCTCCAGGTCTCCCACATGGGTTCAGAGTCCCAAGGATTTGGGCCATCTTCTACTGCTTTCCCAGGCCATAGCAGAGAGCTGGATTGGAAGAGGAGCAGTGGAGACTAGAACTGCTTTAACCCGCTGTGCCACCACGCCAGCCCCTATACCTAATACTTTTTAAAAAATATCTGCTTACCTATTTGAGAGACAGGCAGAGCTCCTATTCACAGATTCACTAAAGCTGGAAGCCAAGAACTCAGTCCAGGTCTCTTTCATGGGTGTCAGGAACCCAACTCCTGGAGCCATCACTGATGCCTCCCAGGGTCTACATTAAGTAGGAAACTGGATCAGGAGCCAGGGCCAGGAATCAAACCAGGTACTCTGATGTGGAACAGGGTGCCCTGACCAGCATCCTAATCCCTAAGCCAAACCTCTGCCCCTCTACCTAATACTTTACAGGTCAGTTTTCATTGAATATCATTTCAACTACACCATGTGTTACATGCTATTGCTATTAACCCATTGCAGATGAAGAAACACACTTAGAGAATTGCTGAACCCAATCCTCCCTGACTTCAGAGACCACATGATACTGCAAACTGCTACTGCAAACTGCTGTAAAACACTGCAGATAAAATCATTTTTTAAAGTTGATTCAAGTGTTGTGGTATAGCAGGTAAAGCTGCCTCCTGGCAGTGCCAGCATCCCATGTGGGCATCAGTTCAAGTCCAGGCTGCTAGCTTCTGATTCAGCTACCTCCTAATGTATATGTGTATCTGGGAAAGTAGTGGAGGATAGCCCAAGAGCTTAGGCCCCTGTACCCACATGGGAGACCTGGATGAAGCTTCTGGCTTCTGGGTTTGGCCTGGTCCAGCCCTTGCTGTTATGGCCATTTGGGGAGTGAACCAGTGGATGAAAAGGTTTCTCTGTCTCTCTAACTCTACTTTTCAAGTAAATAAAATAAATCTTAAAAAAAAAAAAATTGATAAAGTTGATTCAAAGTATCTGCTATATTAGTATTTCAAATTTTTTGTTTTATGTTATTTTTGAAAAAGATTTATTTATTTGAAAGGCAGAGTTACAGAGAGGCAGAGAGAGAGAAAAGAAAGAGAGAGAGAGAGCTTCGATCAGCTGGCTCATTTCTCAGGTGGCCACAACGGCCAGAGCTGTGCCAATCTGAAGCCAGGAGCCAGGAACTTCCTCCAGGTGTCCCACGTGGGTTCAGGGGCCCAAGGACTTAGGCCATCTTCTGCTGTTTTCCCAGGCCACAGAAGAGAGCTGGATTGGAAATGGAGCAGTCAGGATTCGAACTGGTGCCCATAGGGGATGCCGGCACTGCAGACTGGGGCTTTAACTCTCTGTGCTACAGCGTCGGTCCCATTTTTTGGTTTTATCTGATAAGTTTGGGGCTTCTTCGACTAACCTACACTTCTAGCACTTATTTTAGATTTTCTTATAAAGTGATTCAAACTTTTGATAAGGGAAGAAGAGAACTATTGAAAGTTATAATTTAACAATGTAAACTAACCCTTTTCAATAATGTTTTATATAATGAAATTTTATACTTTTTTTTTTAAAGATTTATTTTATTTATTTGAAAGGCAGGGTTGCAGAGAGAGATCAATCTATCCACTGGTTTATTCCCCAAATGGCTGCAGTGTATTGGGGCTGGCCCAGGCTGAAGCCAGGAGCCAGCAGCTTCATCCAGGTCTCCCACATGGGTAGTAGGGGCCCAAGAACTTGAGCCATCTTCCACTGCTTTTCCTAGGCTATCAGCAGGGAGCTGGATTGGAAGTGGAGCAGCCAAGAGTTGAACTGGTGCCCATCTGGGATACTGGCATTGCAGGGGCATCTTAACCAGTTATGTCACAATGCCAGCCCCTATATATTCTTTCTTCTTCTTCTTTTTTTTTTTTTTTTTAAAGATTTATTTATTTGAAAGAATTACAGAAAGGGAGAGAGAGAGAGAGAGAGAGAGAGAGAGAGAGAAAGAGAGAGAAAGAGATCCTCCATCCACTGGCTCACTCCCAAATGGCTGCAATGGCCAAGGCCAGGCCAGGGTAAAGCCAGGAGCCAGAGCTTCATTCTGGTGGGTGGCAGAAGCCCAAGCACTTGGGCCATCTTCTGCTTTTTCAGGTGCATCAACAGGGAGCTGCATTGGAAGTAGAGCAGCCAGGACTTGAACCAGTGCTCTTATGGGTTGCTGACATTGCAGGCAGCAGCTTAACCCAGAGCCAGCCCCTCCATTCTTTTTTTTAAATTTTTTTTTTTATTTTTATTTTTTGACAGGCAGAGTGGATAGAAAGAGAGACAGAGAGAAAGGTCTTCCTTTTTGCCATTGGTTCACCCTCCAATGGCTGCTGTGGCCTGCGCATCATGCTGATCCGAAGCCTGGAGCCAGGTGCTTCTCCTGGTCTCCCATGCGGGTGCAGGGCCCAAGCACTTAGGCCATCCTCCACTGCCTTCCCGGGCGATAGCAGAGAGCTGGCCTGGAAGAGGGGCAACCGGGATAGAATCCGGCGCCCCGACTGGGACTAGAACCCGGTGTGCCGGCACCACAAAGCGGAGGATTAGCCTGTTAAGCCAGGGCGCCGGCCCCCCGCCATTCTTAATTTAAAGTTTTTCCTAAAAAAGAAGCTTGATTACTCCTGAGAACATTAGTAATTAAAACTGGATCTTTGGGCCGGCACTGCGGCTCAATAGGCTAATCATCCGCCTGCGGCGCCAGCACCCTGGGTTCTAGTCCCGGTTGGGCCGCCAGATTCTGTCCCGGTCGCTCCTCTTCCAGCCCAGCTCTCTGCTGTGGCCCGGGAGTGCAGTGGAGGATGGCCCAGGTCCTTGGGCCCTACACCCGCATGGGAGACCAGGAGAAGCACCTGGCTCCTGGCTTCGGATCAACGCAGTGCGCCGACCACAGCGGCCATTGGGGGGTGAACCCAATGGAAAAGGAAGACCTTTCTCTCTGGCTCTCTCTCACACTGTCCACTCTGCCTGTCAATAAATGAATAAATAAATAAAAATTTAAAAAACTGGATCTTTGATTGCTATGAATGTCATATATTAACCATTACTCCCATTGTATATTCTGTCAGACAGTGGTTCTGCGACAGTGGCTGTCCTCCAAGATACCTAATTCATGGAGCTGGGAGACAGACTGGGCGATTCACTCTCAGTAGCAAACCCTAAAATCAGATGTGTAACACATATCCACCAACCAGCCTAGCCTATACCTATTATGTAATTTTATCAGAGAAATTGAGTTTAAACTTTTAAGGGTTGCCTTTTCAAGTTCAGTGTGTCTGATTGTGTTTAACAGCTTATTCCATTTATGCTTTTTGGATTTGTGGATCTCTTAGTCTTTTATTTCTAGCTAGAATAATTATAAGTATTTTAATCTGTCCTTATTCCTCTTATAAGTATCATTATTAATCTCTAAGTTGTTGGCAGGATCACATTTCTAATTTTAGTTGTAAACTACTTGTAGCTCATCAAACAACACAATGAAGATGTTTTAGAGTACAAAAGAAGAAATGGATTGGAGTAAACTTTGGAAATGCCAGTAATACTGTAAGTATAAAATTTTTTGGGTAGACTAGATTGTGCAAATTAATTTTAAATACTGTATTTTGTTTTTTTAATTAGGTTTATACCTTTTAGCACCCCTATTCTTTCTGTATCAAATTCATGAATTATGATGCCTATGACAGCTGGGGCTGGGCTAAGCCAAACCCAAGAGGCAGGAATTCAACCCGCGTCTCTTACAGGGGGATGGGGACCTAAGCACTTGAGCTATCATCTGCTGCCTCCCAGGCTATGAGTTAGCAGGAAGCTGGAATCAGAACTGGAGCCAGAACTTGGACTCATGGGCTCCAGTATGTGATGCAGGTGTCCCAAAAGGGTACCTTATCCTCTGTGCCAAATGTCTACACCTTAATGCTTTGGCTCAAACACCTTTTAGCATAATCATTTTTTTTTTTTAAGATTTATTTTATTTGAAAGGCAGAGTTGGAGAGAGAGATCTTCCATCTACTGATTCACTCCCCAAATGGCCACAGTGGCCAGGGCTGGGCCAAGCAGAAGCCAGGAGCTTCTTTAGGGTTTCCCACATGGTTGCAGGGGCGCTTGGGCCATCATTCACTGCTTTCCTAGGCACATTAGCAGGGATCTGGATTAGAAGTCGAGCAGCTGGGACTCAAACCAGTGCCCATATGGGATGCTGGCAGCACAGGCAACAGCTTTAGCTGCTAAGCCATAATGCCAACCCATAGCATAATCATTTTAAGTCATTGTTTGTTTGTTTTTTTAGTATTAGAGGATTTCATAGGACTTTTTTATTTTAAAGATTTATTTATGTATTTGAAAGGCAGAGTTACAGAGAGGCAGAGAGAGAGAGAGAGAGAGGTCTTCCATCAGCTGGTTCATTCTCCAAATGACTGCAACAGCCGGAGCTGGGCCAATCCAAAGCCAGGAGCCTGGAGCTTCTTCTAGGTCTCTCACATGGGTGCAGGGGCCAGGGACTTGGGCCATCTTCTACTGCTTTCCCAGGTCACAGCAGAGAACTGGATCGGATGGGACATGCATGGGTGCCCATATGGAATGCTGGCACTACAGAAAGCAGCTTTGACCACTACACCAGAGCACTGGCCCCTAAATCATCATTTTTGACCCAGTGTTTAAACACACTTATATTTATGAATGAAACTAAAAGCATAGTACTTTCTTTTTTTTTTTTTTTTTGACAGAGTTAGACAATGAGAGGAAGAGACAGAGAGAAAGGTCTTCCCTCTGTTGGTTCACCCCCCAAATGGCTGCCATGGCCGGAGCTACGCTGATCCAAAGCCAGGTGCTTCTTCCTGGTCTCCCATGCGGGTGCAGGGGCCCAAGCACTTGGGCCATCCTCCACTGCCTTCCCAGGCCACAGCAGAGAGCTGAACTGGAAGAGGAGCAACTGGGACCAGAACCCAGCACCCATATGGGATGCCGGCGCCAAAGGCGGAGGATCAACCAAGTGAGCCACAGCACCGGCCCAAGCATATTACTTTCTTAAATTCAATAGTGCTTTATACATTTCCTTCATAGCACTTATGAAAGTTATCATTATTTATATTAGAATTGCTTTGGGTGTGCTGTGACATAATGGGCTAAGCTTCTACCTGTGGCAACAGCATCCCATATGGGCACTAGTTCACGTCTCACCTGCTCCTCTTCTGATCCAGCTCTTCTGTGGCTTGGGAAAGCAGTAGAAGATGGCCAAATTTCTTGGGTCCCTGAACCTACATGGGAGACCAGAAGAAGCTCCTGGCTTTGGATCAGATCAGCTCTGGCCATGGCGGCCATTTGGAGAGTGAACCAGCAGATGGGAGACCTTTCTCTCTGATTCTCCCTCTTCTGTCTGTAAATCTTCCAGTCTTTATTTATAAATAAGTAAAATCTGAAGGAAAAAAAAAAGAATTGCTTAATGTCTTTGACATTCCTTGCTTGAGTGTGAATTCCATGGGAACCAGAATCCTATTTCATTAATTGTCATGTACTCAGCAACATGTTGAATGCCTGGCCTGTAGTAGAATGGAAAAGTGTACTTAAAATTTTTTTCTACATGACCATGTCATTATGATTGTCACTATGACTAACATCAACTCAAACAATTCCTGGGAAAGCCTAGCAGTGAAAAAAGATAACATTCTACGTGGTCTGTGATGACAAGGATCAGTTTATTTTATATATATTAAAATATAAACTGTATATATTACTGTGTAGTTATCTGTATATTATCTATATATTCATACACACATACATACATATTAAGGATATTTGTGAATTCCTATACTAATCCCTTTGTGTTGTTTTGTTTTTGTTTTTTTGACAGGCAGAGTGATAGAGAGAGAGAGACAGAGAGAAAGGTCTTCCTTTTTGCCATTGGTTCACACTCCAGTGGCCGCTGCAGCCGGCGCATCTCGAGGATCTGAAGGCAGGAGCCAGGTGCTTCCTCCTGGTATCCCATGCGGGTGTAGGGCCCAAGTACTTGGGCCATCCTCCACTGCCTTCCCGGGCCATAGCAGAGAGCTGGCCTGGAAGAGGGGCAACCGGGATAGAATCCAGCGCTCCAACCAGGACTAGAATCTGGTGTGCTGGCGCCACAAGGTGGAGGATTAGCCTGTTAAGCCACGGCACCGGCCACTAATCCCTTTGTAAATTGAGAAATCACTCTCAAAATTCTCAAGCTGGGGCAGGTGTTGTTGTGTTTTTTTTTGTTTTGTTTTTTTTTTGACAGGCAGAGTGGATAGTGAGAGACAGAGAGAAAGGTCTTCCTTTGCCGTTGGTTCACCCTCTAATGGCTGCTGTGGCCAGCGCACTGCGGCCGGTGCACCGCACTGATCCGAAGCCAGGTGCTTCGAAGCCAGGAGCCAGGTGCTTCTCCTGGTCTCCCATGGGGTGCAGGGCCCAAGCACTTGGGCCATCCTCCACTGCACTCCCGGGCCACAGCAGAGAGCTGGACTGGAAGAGGGGCAACTGGGACAGAATCCGGTGCCCCAACCAGGACTAGAACCTGGTGTGCCGGCGCTGCTAGGCAGAGGATTAGCCTGTTGAGCCATGGCGCCGGCCTGGGGCAGTTGTTTTGGTACAGTGAGTTAAGCCACCCTTTGGGATGCCCATATCCCATATCAGAGTGCCAGTTCAACTCTTGGCTCTCTGCTTCTGATCCAACTTCTCACTAATGTGCCTAGTGAAGCAGCAGATAATGGCCCAAGTACTTGCATCTCTTCTGCCGAAGACCTTAAGGGAGACCTGGGATCCTATCTTCATCCTGGCCCAACAGTAGCTGTTGAGAGCATTTGGAAAGAGAACCACAAGATGGAAGACCTTTCTCTCTGTGTCTCTCTCTCTATCTCTGCCTTTCAAATAAATCTTTTTTTTCCTGGAGTTTCTTCTTCCTTCCACTGGTTTATTTTCTTTTTAAAAAATTTTTAAAATTTATTATTTATTTGACAGAGTTAGACAGTGAGAGAGAGACAGAGAGAAAGGTCCTCCTTCATTGGTTCACCCCCCCAGATGGCCGCTACGGCCAGAGCTATGCCATTCTGAAGCCAGGAGCCAGGTGCTTCTTCCTGGTCTCCCATGCGGGTGCAGGGCCCAAGCACTTGGACCATCTTCCACTGCCTTCCCGGGCCATAGCAGAGAGCTGGACTGGAAGAGGAGCAACCGGGACTGGAACCCAGCGCCCATATGGGATGTCTGTGCCGCAGGCAGAAGATTAACCAAGTGAACCACGGCGCCACCCCCCCCCCCCTTTTTAAATATTTATTTATTTATTATTTGAAAGGCAAAGTTACAGAGAGGCAGAAGCAGAGAGAGAGAGGTTTTTCATCCACTGGTTCACTCCCCAGATGGCTGCAACAGCCAGAGCTGTGCCAATCTGAAGCCAGAAGCCAGGAGCTTCCTCTGGGTCTTCCATGAGGGTGCAGGGGCCCAAAGACTTGGGCCACCTTCCACTGCTTTCCCAGGCCATGGCAGAGAGCTGAATTGGAAGTGGGGCAGCCAGGACTCGAACGAGCACCCATATGGGATGCCAGCATTACAGGTGGCGGCTTTACCTGCTATGCCACTATGCTGGCCCCTCAAATCTTTAATAGAAAAAAATATATAGTAGGAGCAATACTGTGGCATAGCCGGTAAAGCTGCCGCCTTCGGTGCCAGCATCCCTCCCACATGGTTGCTGATTCAAGTCCCAGCTGCTCTACTTCTGATCCAGCTCTCTGCTATGGCCTGGGAAAGCAGTAGAAGATGGCCCAAGTCCTTGGGTCCTTGCACCCACATAGGAGACCTGGAAGAAGCTCCAGGCTCCTGGCTTCAGATCGGTGCAACTCTGGCTGTTGTAGACATTTGGAGAGTGAACCAGCGGGTTGAAGATCTCTTTCTCTGCCTCTGCCTCTGCATCTCTATAACTCTGCCTTCCAAATAAATCAATGAATCTTGGAAAAGTCTTGGGGCCTGCTTTGTGGTGCAGTGGGTAAAGCCACTGCCACCTGCAACACTAGCATCCCATGTGGGTATAGTTGAGTCCTAGCTACTCCACATTCTTTTTCCTAAAGTCTTTTCTCATGGTCATTTTATATATATATAATTATACATATTTATATATTATATATAATTTTTTAAAAATTTATTTGAAAGGCAGAGTTAGAGAGGTCTTCCATCTGCTGATTCACTCCCCAAATGGCTGCAATGGCCAGAACTAGGCTGATCCAAAGCCAGGAGCCAGAGCTTCTTTTGGGTCTCCTATGAGGGTACAGGGCCCCAAACACCTGGGCCATCTTCTGCTGCTTTCCCAGGCCATAGCAGAGAGCTAGATTGGAAGTGGAGCAGCTAGGACTCAAACCAGTACCCATATGGGATGCTGGCACTGCTCCACTTCTGGCCTGGGAAAGCCACAGAAGTTGGCTCAAGTGCTTGGGGCCCTGCACCCAGGTGAGAGACCCAGAAGAGACTCCTGGCTCCTGGCTTCAGCCTGCTTCATCCATGACCATTGTGGCCATTTGGAGAATAAACTAGCAAATGAAAGATTGTGTGTGTGTGTGTGTGTATGTGAGAGAGAGAGAGAGAGACTATCTCTGCAACTCTGTCTTTCAAGTAAATAATTTTTTAAAAATCTCTAGTTTTATGGATTAGGTTGATTAAAGTGGATAATTTTCATCTACTGAATGGTAAACATAGTGGTCACAACTATACTTTGTTTTGTTTACCATATTTCATAATTCTGAATCTCAAACTCAGCTCTTTATAGAGTTAATTATCCAAATCCTTTCTTTTTTTTTTTTTTTTTTTCTTTCTGGTAATACCACCCTGGGGGCCAGCAATGTGGCTCAGGAGGTTAATGTCCTGGCCTGTAGCACTGGCATTTCATATGGGCACTGGTTCAGTTCCCAGCTGCTCCACTTCCTGTCAAGCTCTCTGCTAATGCACCTGGGAAAGCAGCAGAGGATGGTCCAAGTGCTTGGGCCCTACATCCATGTAGGAGACCCGGAAGAAGCTCCTGGCTCTTGGCTTCTGCCTGGCACTGCACTGGCCTTTGTGGCCATTTGAAGAGTGAACCAGCAGATTAAAGACCTCTTTTTCTCTGTCTCTTTCTCTCTCTGTAACTGCCTTTTAAGTAAATAAAATAAATCTTTTAAAAAAAACAAAAAGCTGCTTGGGAGGCCTACATCCCATTAAAAAAAACTCACCCTGACCATTTCACTACTACAATCAACAGTCAAGAGTTAAAAATAAAATGGGCATTTAAATCAAAACCAGATGACTTGAGCTACTCTTTCAGAACTCAGACAAAATATTCTTGTTAAAATTTAAATAAAATATTTATTTTCCTTTTTGTGGATTTGTTCTTAGACTTTCCCTGTTGCTGTAAGGTAAATTATTCAGAGTAGTCTAATTTCATTAAATTTTATTTCTATTGATTAATGCTATCATTTTTTTGTTTTTGTCTTTGTTACAGGTATGCACATATGGTGATTAGCAGTTCCTCTGGATTATTCTGTTGAATTGTAAATGTAAGAGAAAAAATTTTATGTGAATATATGTCAAGTCAGCATTTGTGTTTTGCAACATTAAATAAAAAAAAAAAACTTATATGTTCTTCAGATAATGCATGCCTGCCAACTTATAGACAATAACAGTTCTGAGGTACGATATGAGACATGTTTCCATTGGAAGATGCCATTGCTTCCAGGGCCAGATGTAACTAAAGACAAGCTAGAAAAAAAACATTATGGAAATAGATTTGAAAAAATCACTGCTGAAGGATTTCTCCTTTTTTAAACTTTTAGTTTCTGATTAAAACACTCTTCAGTATATGAAAGAGACAGAAGCACTTTGTTATTCAGAGTACAAAAGGCTCCAAATACTGTTTTCTTCAAGAGGCACCATTTTGATGAGTCGGAAGGTAAAGGTGGGTCCTATTGCCAGAGGTTCTTTTTACTCCGTTCCTTTTATTGGGTGACTGTTGTAGTTATGGTTATGGCAACACAAAATTTATTGTCCCTCTTTACTAATACAGCTTTCATCCAATGACTTAGAAAACTCTTGATTATTTAAAAAGAGAGGTGATTAATAGACACAATTACAGGTTCCTGTGTTGTGGTGTAGCTTATAAAGCCACAGCCTGTGATGCAGGCATCCCATATGGGTGCTGGTGCAAGTCCCTGCTGATCCACTTCAATCCAGCTGCCTGCTTATCCGCCTGGGAAAGCAGCACATGATGGCCCAAGTACGTGGGCCCCTGCTCCCACATGGGAGACCCAAAAGAATCTGCTACTTCCTGACTTGGGCTTGGCCCAGCTTTGATCGTTGCCGCCATTCGGGGAACCAGTGGGGAAAAGACACCTCTGCCTGCCTCTGTGTCTCTCTCTAACACTTCCTTTCTAATAAATAGATAGTAAAAAAAAGAATTACAGTATACTCTAAAGAAGAAATACAGTATACAATTACAGTATACTTCATCTGTCCCTCATCAAAATTCTGTCTTATGCATCAATTAAAACTTATTTATGTGGGGCTGGCGCTGTGGCTCAGCAAGTTAATGCCCTGTCCTGAAGTGCCAGCATTCCGTATGGGTGCCGGTTCGAGACCCGGGTGCTCCACTTCCAATCCAGCTCTCTGCTGTGGCCTGGGAAAGCAGTTAGAAGATGGCCCAAGTCCTTGGGCCCCTGCACCCGCGTGGGAGACCTGGAAGAAGCTCCTGGCTTCGGACCTGTGCAGCTCCGGCTGTTGCGGCCATCTGGGGAGTGAACCATCGGATGGAAGACCTCTCTCTCTCCGCCTCTCCTCTCTCTGTGTAACCTCTGACTTTCAAATAAATAAATAAATCTTTTTAAAAAAAAAAAAAACCTATTTATGGGGCCAGTGCTGTGGCTCACTTGGTTAATCCTCTGCGGCACCGGCATCCCATATGGGCACTGGGTTCTAGTCCCGGTTGCTTCTCTTCAAGTCCAACTCTCTGCTGTGGCCCTGGAGGGCAGTGGAGGATGGCCCAGGTGCTTGGGCCCTGCACCCGCATGGGAGACCAGGAAGAAGCACCTGGATCCTGGCATTGGATCGGCATAGCTCCAGCCGTAGCAGCCATTTAGGGGGTGAACCAGCAAAAGGAAGACCTTTCTCTCTCTCTCTCTCTCTCTCTCTCATTCTCTCACTCTCTCACTCTCTCACTGTCTAACTCTATTTGTCAAATAAATTTAAAAAATAATTAAACTTATTTATATGCCACTTCATTAACTTGTAGTTTAAACACTTTGTGTACCATACATTTAAAAATTGATTCTTTGTTTCTCTGTTCCAAATTTAAAAGGAAAATTGCATTGCCTTGTTAGTTCTGCATGTGTTTTGAGATCTAGTCAACATCTAACCTAGGAGAATTGTGGCCCAGTATCTCTGGAAGTCACTTATTTCTTTGGTTTTCTTTTTTTTTTTTTTCTTTTCTTTTCTTTTTTTTTTTTTTATTTTTGACAGGCAGAGTGGACAGTGAGAGAGAGAGAGAGACAGAGAGAAAGGTCTTCCTTTGCCGTTGGTTCACCCTCTAATGGCCGCCGCGGTAGCACGCTGCGGCCGGCGCACCGCGCTGTTCCGATGGCAGGAGCCAGTTGCTTCTCCTGGTCTCCCACGGGGTGCAGAGCCCAAACACTTGGGCCATCCTCCACTGCACTCCCTGGCCACAGCAGAGAGCTGGCCTGGAAGAGGGGCAACCGGGACAGGATCGGTGCCCCGACCGGGACTAGAACCCGGTGTGCCGGCGCCGCAAGGCGGAGGATTAGCCTGTTGAGCCACAGCGCCGGCCTCTGGAAGTCACTTATACACATACATTGTTATATTCTTTCAAAAAAATGGACGTAAATTGCATCAAAGACCAGGTTAAAAAAAGAAAGGATGATTGATTTATTTGAAAGGCAGAGTGATAGCTCTTCCTCCCACTCATTCACTCCCCAGATGGCTTCAACATCCAGGGCTGGGCCAAGCCAAAGCTCCATATAGGTGGCAGAAGCCCAGGTCCTTGGGCCTTCATCTGCTTTCCCAGGCTCATTAGCAGGAAGCTGGATTGGAAGCCAGGATTTGAATCCCATATGGGCTTCTGGCATCACAAACAGCAGCTTAATGTACTTTGCCCAACTCCGCCCCATGACTGCTAGATTTTGTCACTTTGGAGTCTCAGCTGTTAGAGTCAGAAACAACACTGAGGATCATACAAACAAACCAATCTTATAATTTTATAAATGCAGAAACCAGAAGTGAGGAGTCATTTGACCATCACTGTGGTAGGTAGAATAATGAACCACCAAAGATTGTCCATGTCCTACTCCTTAGAACATGTGTATATGTTAATTTATCTGAAAAAGAGGGGTTGAGGGTGCAGATCGAAGCAAGCTTACTGGCCAGCTGACACTGAGTTGGGGAGACTCCTGTATTATCCAGTACAGCCCAATGTAAATGCAAGGTTCTTGCCAGTGGAAAAAGGAGTTACAAGAGTGTGTCAGTTACAGGAGTGTGTTGGAGTGATGCAGTGTGGGACTCAGCCGGTCATTTCCGCCTTTGAGGATGGAGGCCAAGTGGCAAGAAGTGTCCAGAAAATAAATTATCCCCTGAAGCCTAGAAAGGAACACAGCTCTTGGGGCCAGCACAGTGATGTAGCTGGTAAAGCCACCGGCTAAGGTGCTGGCGCCCATTCGAGTCCCAGCTGCTCCGCTTCCAGCCCTCTGCTATGGCCTGGGAAAGCAGTAGAAGATGGCCTGAGTCTTTGGTCCCCTGCACCTGTGTAGGAGACCTGGAGGAAGCTCCTGGCTCCTGAGTTCAGATTGGCGCAGCTCCTGCCATTGCAATCAATTGGGGAGTGAACCAATGGATGAAAGACTTTCTCTCTCTCTCTCTTTATCTCTCTCTCTGCCTCTACTCTCTGTAACTCTTTCAAATAAATTAATAAATTTTTATTAAAAAAAAAAAAAAGGAACACAGACCTGCTCACACCTTGTTTTTAGCCCAGGGTGTTAAGCTACTAAGATTGGTACAGCAGCAATAGCAAACTAGTACTGTCACATAGTTATAGAGACTGGGGGCGGGCTGTGATTCAGAGTACTTTTCACAGAAAGAAACATTGAAAAATTCACATCTTGGGGCTGGTGTTATGGTGTAATGGATTAAGATGCCGCCTGTAGTCCTGGTATCCCATACATGCCTGGGTTCGTGTCCCAGTTACTCCACTTCCAATCCAGCTCCCTCCTAATGCACCTGGGAAAGCAGTGGAAGATGACCCAAATGTTTGGGCCCCTGCACCCATGTGGGAGACCCAGAAGAAGCTCCTGGTTCCTGGCTTCAGATGGGCCCAGCTCCAGCTGTTGCAGCTATTTGGGGAGTGAACCAACAGAAGACTTTTCACTAGCTTCAGCCTGGCACAGCCCCAGCTGCTGGTGGCCACTGGGGAATGAGCCAGTGAATGGAAGATCTCTTTTTCTGTCTCTCCCTCTTTAACTCTGCCTTTCAAATAAATAAAAAGTGATTTTTTTAAAAAAAAATCATCTCTAAAGGGAACAGAAAGTAAGAAGCTGGAAACTAAAAGCTGATTGCCTTAGTTGGAAATAAAACAGACCTTTAATAGTATCTACTCTTTAGGCTTTGAGAATGTAACCACCCTTGTGTGGACCTTTCTCTTCCTATGCCTATATAATTCCAGGGGGAGCCGTTTGTGAAGACAAAGGCTGTTCAAAAGATATTTTCTGTTTGTGCCATCCAGTATAGTAGCCACTAGCCTCATATGGCATTTTAGCATTTGAAATATTAGTGTGACTGAATTTTTTTAACATTTAATTGATGTATTTTATTTGAAAGGAAGAGAGAGGGAAAAGTCTTTTATCCAATTGTTCACTCCTCCACATGCCCACAGCAGCCAGGCTGGGCCAGGCCAAAGCCAGGAGCCAGGGATTCTCTTCGGGTCTCCCACAGGGGCACAAATATTTGGGTTAACATCTACTTCCTCTCCAGGACATTAGCAGGAAGGTAGATCAGAAGCAGAGGCAGGACTGGAGCCCAGGATCCAGGTGTCCCAAGCAGCTTAACCCACTTCCCCACAACACCTGTCTGAATTAATTTAAATAGATATGTAAGTCTGGTGGCTGCTGATTTGGAGGGTACTCATAGAGTTGTCCCACATGGCGCTGGTAAAAGTATTTCCTGAATTGAGTAATTGAAACCTAACAAACTATGCTATTGGAGAGTAACCTACAGACCCCAAGAACAAGAATGCACCTAGGTACAAGAATGATTGAGGCTTCTCATCAAGAATCATGCTCTTGTCTGTATCTAAGCATGACCTTCTTCCCCAATCCACGTTGTAGAGAAAGCCACAGCAAATAGTTCCTGGGTGTTTATCCCAACTCAAGAGAGTAACTGGACTAGACAATCATTCTAACTGGTCATAGGATGGTTCCTATAAGAATAATACAAAGGAGTTAATCATGGGAAAATCAAGCGGTGTGGACTGAATTTCTAGTGTAAAAAATTGTTGGGATAGACATTGTGGCGCAGCAGGTTAAGCTGCCACTTAGGAGGCCCACATCCCATATGAGAGTGCCAGTCTGAGTTCTGGCTACGCTGCTTCTGATCCAGCTTCCTGTTAATGCGTCCCAGGAGACAGCAGATGATGGCTCAAATGCTTGGGCCCCTACCTCCTAAGTGGAAGGGTTATACAGAGACAGAAAGAGCTATTGAGAGATAGCTTCTATCTGCTGGTTCATTCCCCAAGTCCCCACAATGGCCAGGCTGAAACCAGGAACCAAGAACTCCATCTAGGTCTCCCACGTAGGTGGCAGGAACCCAAGTACTTCAGTCATCATCTGCTGGCTTTCCAGGCACATTATCAGGAAGCTGGGTTGAAAGCAGAACCAAGACTCAATCCCGGGCACCCCAATATGAGATGCTGGCATCCCCAGTAGAGCTTAATCTGCCCCATAATGCCTGCTCCTAGGAGATCAGTCTTTGAGAACTGCTTTTAGATCTAGAGCACTTAAGCTCTGAAAGTGTAATTAACGTTGCCAGAAGAGGACCCTTACAGTATGTATGCAAGACTACTGGAGGTCATCTGAGATAAGCTGAATTATCTCTGACCACAGATTCCTTTTTTTTTTCCCCAATCAGACCAAGAAAAATGTCAAGGATGCGCTCAAGGGCAGAGTTATAAACAGTGTGACTAACAGCCAGGGAACTATTGCCCAAGCCTGACAGTTTTCTCCGGCAAAGATCTAATGTTAAAATTCTGGGGATTCGGGAGAAGCCGCTTGCCCTAGACTGAACTGGCAGGCCAAGGGCATGTGCTCTCTGGGGAAAATGCCTCATCAAGTTGAGCAAAAGGATGCCACCAGCACGGAATACCACCTAGCCTACAGAAGAGAGTGGCTAAAAATTCCCTTTTACCCAAGAGCCCTGTGTAAGGCCGCCACAAAACACACCAGACACCGGAGTAAGGGAAAGGGTTTATTGGGGAACACCCAACAGACTGGAGTGAAGGGGCGAAGAAGGAAAAAGAAAAGGAGAGCGTAAGAGAGAGACAGAGACCAAGAGGTCAGGAGACATGGGTGGGAGGGGAGAGTGAGAGAGGAGAGGAGCAGAGAGCAGCAAGAGAGAAAAGAGAGAGGGAGAGAGTGCAGAGAACAGGCCCTTTTAAAACCCGGAGGGTGGGCAGGGAAGCAGGAGCAGCGAATCCCATTAGGATGGGGGTGGAGCTTGACAAAGGCAGTTGGGCCACGTGGCCACCTGGTTTCCAGCAATAGCCTAGGATGGTGTCAGGGTGTAGATCGTGCCATAGATAAAACTGCACCATTTTCCTAACACCGTGGGCTTTAACCAAGAAAAAAATCTGGGCAAATGATGCTGTTCATCTCACAGCTCTTTCATATCCTACCTGGGATTACCACCTCCAAGTGGAGAGGACACCATAAGCTCCCTGCTGGACCTTGCCAACTGAGAAGTGACAGTGGAGTACAGTGCATCCATCAGGTGCCCCCACTGCAGAGCAGCAGAGCATAGCACCCAGCCTGGAGTTCAGCTTAATCCGCAGTAAGAGTGCACGGCTGCTCCAGCCATTAGCTGAGCACATGTACACCTCATGTGCTTGAGAGCTCCAATCAACCTATGAATAAAGCAATTCCCCACACGTTACTCAGACTAGTATATGATTCTTAAACCCCCTCTTTTAACCATGGTATTACACTGCCTCAGTTTTTTTCATATGTAAAATAGGAATAATCAATATTATCCCTACCTACTCCTTAGGGTTGTTTAGTAAATGAGACAGTGCTTTGGGAAAGTTTTTAAAGCACCTTACATGTGTATGTTCTTTTTTTAATTTAAAAAAAGGTGGAGGGAACTTGTTTACTTGAAAGGCAGAATGACTCACAGAGAGGGATCTTTCATCTGTTGATGTACTCCCCAGTTGGCCACAACAGCTAGGGCTGGGCCAGGCTGAAACCCAGAGCCTGGAACTCCATCAAGACCTTCCTCATGGGTGGCAGGGGTCCAAGTATATGGGACATTCTTCTCTGCTTTTCCAGGCAGAAGAGCAGGGAGCTGGATCCAAAGCAGAGCAGCCAGGACTTGAACTGGACTCCAGAATAGGATGTTGGTGTTTATGGTTTTTGCAGGGTCTTAGTCCACCCGACCGAGGATGGACTGGGTCCGGAGAAAGGTAAGTGCGCCGCTCGCCCATTCCCCAGCCTCCAGATCCGGGAGACAGTCAGACGCAGGGAGGAGTCAAGTCAAGCAAGCAAGAACTCCGTTTATTGCGTGCATAGCAAAGCCTTTTAAAGCACAAGACCGCAGGATTACTGGGGCAGGGCATAAGGACCAACCAATTACTTAAAAGGTCATTTTACAGGGTGACTTTTTACAGGACCAGCCATATGTCTGTACACTCATCATCAGTTGTTGTCACCTCCCCTGATGCTGCGCGGCCAATCAGCTTTGGTGGTAAACGACTTTGGGTACTGCCCACCTTACTTACTTTGGGCGCCAACTTTGAATTGCCTCCTGTGCCTAATTTCCCCACAGTTGGTTTTTTTTTTTTTTTTTTTTTTTTTTGCCTTGTTTGAACTAATTTGATTTTAGCTGAAAGCTTTATTAGATTCCATTTCTTATTGATATCTGGTCTACTTGAGTCATCACTACTTCCTCTCAGGGTGTGCCTTAGAGGAAGCTGGATGGGAATTAGAGGAACTAGAACTGGAACCAAGCACTCCACTATGGGATGCATATATTGCAGGTGACACCTTAACTGCAGTCACAATTCCCACCCTGGGGTTCAAAATTTTTGCACCAAAGTAGATCTTTTAATTCCATTTTTCCAGGAACTTTTTAAGCACCCTCATATTGTGCCTACTATATGCCAAGAGAACTTGGAGCTAAAAGTATTATATTAATGTCTTTCTTTCCTTTTTTTTAATTCATGACCATCTGAAGTCCTTGGGCATTCCTCCCCCACTACTTGGTGACATAATTTGCTAAAAGGAATAAGTGCCACCTCTTTAGAGGGTTAGAGGGAGAATTAGAACAGATAATAGATGTGAAAATGGTTTATAAGCTGTCAAATACTAAATACACAAGCAGATGATTGTAGTAGGAAATGGTCCCTTCCAAAACTTAATAACCACTTAGAAAATGCTATTAGCATAAATTGTTGGTTTTCATATTCAAACCTGGACAACTTGTAGTCAAGATGAGTCAATTAATTGAACTGAATCATTTGCTGTTTTTAGTTGATGGGAAGTACTAATTTCACAAGCCATAAAGTAACAGCATTTGAGGGTTTATATTTAAAGTTGTTGTGATGGTGGATTGCCTAGGAATTCAACCACTGCCTGGGAGTGTTTTGTGTTTTTGCATTTAAAAAAAAAATTATTTATTTATTTATTTATTTGAAAGCCAGAGTTACACACTGAGAGGAAGAGAGAGAGAGAGAGAGTCCCTTCCATCTGCTGGTTCACTCCCCAAATGGCTGCAAAGACCAAGGCTGGGCCAGATCAAAGGTAGGAGCCAGGTGCAGGAGTACAAGTATTTGGGCCATCCCCGCTGCTGGAGCTGGATCATAAGTGGAGCAGCCGGGACTGAAATCGGGGCCCATATGGGCTGCCCGTGTGGCAGGCCGCAGCGGCTTTACCCGCCTGGGAGTTTTCTTGGTGCATCCAGTGTAGTAACGGAAGGCCAAGGCCACCCTTGCCCTCACAGCATCTGTCAGAGACTTCCTGCTGTTCTTCCCTCTTAAGAAAGGGAGTGCGGCTCTTGGGCTGGAGCAGGAACATGGATCCTAGCATCGCGGCCCGAGCTCGGTCGCTCTTGTGGGTGCTGCTGCCCTTGCTTGGCCCGGCCTTCGCCAGCGGCCCCCGCACCTTATTGTTGCTGGACAACCTCAACCTGCGGGAAGACGCACTCGCTGTTTTTCCGAAGCCTGAAAGACCTCGGCTTTGAGCTCACTTTCAAGAGCGCCCATGACCCCAGCCTGTCCCTCATTAAGTACGGGGCGTTCCTCTACGACAACCTCATCATCTTCTCCCCCTCGGTGGAAGAAAAAAAAAAAGAAAGAAAGGGAGTGCAATGAGATAAAGTGGGTTCAGATAAAATCGAGCACGACGTGGACCTTGTGCGCGTCGAAATCCTGATACTAGTTCCACTACCTCTCCCGCCTGCTGTGGCGTGTGACACTCAGCAGAACAAAATAGGCCGGGGGCAGGTGAGGGCCATTTCTAGAATTCCTTCCTCACCTCCCTCCCGGCCCCTCGAATGCCGAGGAAGCTACAGAGCTGGAGAGGAACCCGGCAGGACGTTGCAGACCTCAACCCCCTACCCCACATCCGGGGGCCACCGGGGCGGGGCGGGTGAGGGTCGGCCCCCTCTCCGGGGCGGAGCGGGGCGCCGCCCACTCCCCGCCTCCCTGTGCCTGGGCCACGAGCGCGGGGCTGGGAGGCTGCAGCGAAGCGAACTGCCGCGCCATGTACCTCCGCAGGGCGGTCTCCAAGACCCTGGCGCTGCCTCTGAGGGCGCCCCCCAGCCCCGCGCCGCTCGGGAAGGACGGTGAGTGCGGGTGCCTGTCCCGCGGTTCAGGCTGGGGGCCGCTGCACCTGCTGGCAGCCGGAGCTTGCGGTGGGGTGGAGGAGGGTCTCGGGGAGGGCGCCCAGAAGCTCGGAGTGGGGTGAGGGGACTTTGAAGGTGGGGAAGCCTTTCCAGCGTGCCTTCTGAAGTCCAGACTAAGCTTCCTGGGTTTAACCCTTTTCCTCATCTAGGGGACAAGGCTAGTTATGAGTTTTACTAAGTTCGCGTGTGGTTAAAAAACACTTAGCAAAAAAGCGTCCGGCTGACTTACTCGAAACTTACTACTTTGATGACCCTAGGGACCAATTCTTGGTCCCACCGCACGTGAGGAGAGGGTAGACACTGACCAGCGAGACCAGCGGGGCGCGCGCAGGGAGTGAGCGCAGTGAACGTTCGTGGAGTCAATGAAATTTAGGTTCTGCCTGGCCAAGGGCTGCCTTGAACCCCGAGAGCTCCTGGGCCCCTGAGCATCCTCCGGACGGGGAGCGAACTTCGAGGCATCTGCCTTAGGAGTGGCCGCGGCCATCCGACTGTTTGGGTCCGCTAGGCCCCTGTCAGCTTTGGATGGGGTGATTGGCACGGGGAAAGGAAACAGATTCAGAAATTCGCTGACGGGGAGGTTGCTGTGAGAGATGGAGTCCTCTTAAATGGACAGTCGGGACAGCGCCTAGCCTAGTGCCTGGGAAGTGGCAAGGGTGAGCACCGAGAGCCCGTTCTCTCCCGCGCCCGGGGGCAGCTTTGCGCGCGGGTCTCTCTTTCTCCAGCCCCGACGGGAGCACGACTCGCACAGCCTCGCATTCTCGGTCCACGGCGGCCGGCTTCTGAGGCTGCTCCGATGGCCGGAGTTGCCCGCTGCCATCTGGGTGGCGGTGGCAGGCCAGCTCCACCTGCTTTACCCTTCTTTTACAATACTGGTGGGAGAAAGTCTCCCCCAGAGGTGACACACACAGTCGTCCTCGCTGCCCTTCATCTTCCGGCCCGAGAAACAAGAGCAATGCTTCGTTCACTGATAAGAGGGAGAAAACAGTTATTTCAGACTTCAGAAGATAACCCGGCCGTTCGGATGTGCGTGGGACGGGGAGAAAGAGACCGTGGCCTTTCGTGTCCTCCGTGCCCTCTGTCTGCATCCCCTCCCCTGCTACTCACTAGAGTGAGAGCGCGCGCGCGCACACACACACACACACACTTTTTTTTTTTTTTTTGGTAGCTGCACAAATTTCAGATAATTCTCAGATAAAAAGTGGCTTACAAATTCTAAGTTCGGCATTAGCAATACTATATCCTTACCAGTCTTCCTCCAATTGTCATCAATTTTTGTAGCACTGATTTATGGGTTTTAGGAGCTATCATTGATGGAAAGAATTTTGCCTTTAGTCGTGAACATGAATTAGGCTTTTATGGACACACTCTACTTTGATGAAAATATAAAAATATTTCAGTTTTATCGAAAGATGAATTTTTAACTATCTCATCAAACTTTGTCCTCACCTCTTTGCTTTTAAAAATATATTTTTAAAGTGAACTAATAATTTAGGCTTATAATAGGTCATTAAGGGGGAAAAGCCAGAAAATCAAGTCACCTGTTCATCCTACCGCTCAGCGAACAGTGAATACCACTAGTTAGGTTTTAGGACAGATTGCTGAGCCTTTCCCCTGCACGCATTTGTTCTCCTCATGCACATTGCTTCCACGATAGAGAGTATTTTCCTATGGCTTTTCACTGTATATATTGTAAATATTTTCTCATGTAAATAAATATTATTCTCAAAATATACAGAATCTGTTTCCCATTGAACCAATATGATAAAATTTGTCTGATTAATTCATCCTCATTGAATATGTCCTATTTCATTGTGTCTTAAATAACTTGGCCATAATTTTATTGTCTACTTAAAATGCCTGGTGTTTTTGTTCCTCCCTATTTATTTTTTTTTTATTTTTATTTATTTATTTTTTTGACAGGCAGAGTGGATAGTGAGAGAGAGAGACGGAGAGAAAGGTCTTCCTTTTTGCTATTGGTTCACCCTCCAATGGCCGCTGCGGCCGGCGCATCTCGCTGATCCAAAGCCAGGAGCCAGGTGCTTCTCCTGGTCTCCCATGGGGTGCAGGGCCCAAGCTCTTGGGCCATCCTCCACTGCCTTCCCGGGCCATAGCAGAGAGCTGGCCTGGAAGAGGGGCAACCGGGATAGAGTCCGGCGCCCCAACCGGGACTAGAACCCGGTGTGCCGGCGCCGCAAGGTGGAGGATTAGCCTGTTAAGCCACAGTGCCGGCCGTTCCTCCCTATTTAAAAAACCGTTTTTGATATTTCTGTCAACTTGAACTATATGAAAGCTGGACTATTCCTGTTTGTTCATGGGTGTACTTTTTTTTAAAAAAGATTTATTTACTTGAAAGTCAGAGTTACACAGAGAGAGGAGAGGCAGAGAGAAAGAGAGTTCACTCCTCAATTGGCCCCAATGGCCGGAGCTGCACCGATCCAAAGCCGAGAGCCAGGAGTTTCCTCTGAGTCTCCCACGCAGATGCAGGGGCCCAAGGGCCTGGGCCATCTTCCACTGCTTTCCCAGCCCATAGCAGAGAGCTGGATCGGAAATAGAACAGCTGGGTCTCGAACCGGAGCCCAAATGGGATGCCGGCGCTTCAGGCCAGGGCGTTAACCCACTGCACCACAGCGCCAACTCGGGTGTACTTTTTAAAGTACAATAGTTTTTAAAGATTTATTTATTTGTTTAAAAGACAGAGTTACAAAGAGAGAGCTAAAGAGAGAGAGAGAGAGAGAGATCTTCCACCCGCTGGTTCACTCCCCAGATGGCCGCAATGGCCAGTGCTGGGCAAGGCCAAACCCAGGAGCTAGGAGTTTCTTCTGCATCTCCCATATGGGTGGCAGGGGCTCAACCAATTGAGCCATCCTTTGCTGTTTCCCCAGGCTATTATCAGGGAGCTGGATTGGAAGTGGAGTAACTGGGACATAAATTGGAACCCATATGGGATGCCAGCATTTCAGGTGGCAGCTACATCTGCTGCCACAACACCAGCCCCTCACAGATGTATTTTTTTAAGCTATATATCTTTTTAAATTTTTTACCTTTTTTTTATTTTTTATTTTTTTGCCATTTAAAGATTTATTTGAAAGTCAGAGTTACACACAGAGAGAAGGAGAGGCACACACACACAGAGAGAGGTCTTCCATCCGCTGGTTCACTCTGCAATTGGTCACAATGGCCAGAGCTGTGCCTATCTGCAGCCAGGAGCCAGGAGCTTCTTATGGGTCTCCCATGCAAATGCAGGGGCCCAAGGACTGGGGCCATCCTCCACTGCTTTCCCAGGCCATAGCAGAGAGCTGGATGGGAAGTGGAGCAGCTGGGACTTGAACCAGTGCCCATATAGGATACCTATGCTGCAGTGGCGGCTTCACCCCCTATGCCACAGCACTGACCCCTCGCAGATGTATTTTTTTTTTAAGATTTTATTTATTTATTTGAGAGGTAGAATTACAGACAGTGAGAGGGAGAGACAGAGAGAAAGGTCTTCCTTCCATTGGTTTACTCCCCAGATGGCTGCAGTGGCCGGATATGTGCCGATCTGAAGACAGGAGCCAGGTGCTTCTTCCGGTCTCCCACGCAAGTGCAGGGACCCAAACACTTGGGCCATCTTCTCTGCTTTCCCAGGCCATAGCAGAGAGCTGGAGTGGAAGAGGGGCAGTGAGGACTAGAACCGGTGCCCATATGGGATGCACTGGAGGAGGATTAACCTGCTGTGCCACGGAACTGGCCCCGCAGACATATTGTTAAGCAAACAGAAATCCCACCACAAATAAAAATCATCTCATCATAGCCTCTGGGGGTACATTTGTGGGAAAAGAATTTTTTTTTTCCAGGAGATGGTCATTTATATCCAAAATAAGAACATAAAGAGGAAATCGTGGCCATTTCTCCTTCTAGTTAGCGAACAAACTCCTGCTTTCCTTTGAAACTCAGATCATGGCTCTTCAGTTGTGAGAACTACCTTGAGCCAGTTAACTGAGGTTTTGTTTTTTCTTTCTTTTTTTTTTTAAGATTTATTTTATTTATTTGAAAGAGTTACAGAGAGAGGTAGAGACACAGAGAGAAGTCTTCCATCTGCTGTTCAGTGCCCAGATGGCCGCAACAGCTGGAGCTGTGCCGATCTGAAGCCAGGAGCCAGGAGCTTCTTCCAGGTGTCCCATGTGGGTGTAGGGGCCCAAAGACTTGGGCCATCCTCTGCTGCTTTCCCAGGCCATAGCAGAGAGCTGGATTGGAAGTGGAGCAACCAGGACTAGAACCGGTGCCCATATGGGATGTCGGCGCTTCAGGCCAGGGCTTTAACCCACTGTGCCACAGCGCTGACCCCTTCTTTTTTCTATTTTTCTTTTAAATATTTATTTATTTGAAAGGCAGAGTTAGAGAGAGAGAGAGAGAGAGCGAGCGAGATCTTCCATCCGCTGGTTGAAGTGGCCAGAGCTGGTCTGGGCCGAAGCAAGAATCCAGGAACTTCTGGGTCTCCCAAGTGAGTGACGGGCCATCTTTTGCTGCCTTCCAGGGGTATTAGCAGGGAACTGGATCAGATGTCGGGCAGCCAAGACTCAAACCAGTGCCCATTGTGTTACGCCAGTGCTGCAGGCAGTGACTTAACCCACTATGCCACAGTGCTGGCCTCACATTTTTTCTTTGCATCATCTGCTAACATGTATTACAGCACTTGTCTTATTATCTCAAAATTATTTGTCTGCAGTTATATGTCTGGATGTATGTCCCCTCCATCTAGATTGTGAACTACTGGAGGCAAGGGATCTTGTCTATCTTGTACCTAATTGTATCATTAATGCTTCTCACAATCCAAACACATAATAAATGCTCCAGTGTGTTTGTTGAATGAATACATAGATATCTCTACTTCTTTATCTTTAAAATGAAAACTCTCAGCTAAATGAATGTTAAGCCCCTTCCAGCTTTGAGTCGATTGCAAAAATTTCAATTCCAGGGCAATATGGTATTGCACAAATTCTAGCAGTATGGAGTAAATATACTTAGAGATAATAATATATGGGGCCGGCACTATGGTTCACTTGGTTAATCCTCCGCCTTTGGCACCAGCATTCCATTTGGGCAGCGGGTTCTACTCCTGGTTACTTCCCTTCCAGTCCAGCTCTCTGCTGTGGCCCGGGAGGGCAGTGGAGGATGGCCCGAGTGCTTGAGCCCCTGCACCCGCATGGGAGACCAGGAGGAAGCACTTGGCTCCTGGCTCTTGGCATCGGATCGGCGCAGTTCCAGCCGTAGCGGCCATTTAGGGAGTGAACCAGCGGAAGGAGGACCTTTCTCTCTGTCTCTCTCTCTCACTGTCTATAGCTCTACCTGTCAAATTAAAAAAAAAAAAAAAGATAATAATATAGTACCTTCATCTGTTTTGTTTAGTTTGCACAGAATGACACTTTTTCATTTTTCAAAATGATTTATTTATTTGAAAGGCAGAGTTACAGAGAGAGAGAAGGAAAGAGAGAGAGAGATCTTCCATTTGCTGGTTCACTCCCCAAATGGCCATAATGGCCAGGGCTGGGCTAGGCTGAAGTTAAGAGCCTGGAATGCTATGCCGGTCTCCCACATAAGTAGGATGAGCCGAAGCACTTGGGCCATCGTCCGCTGCACATTATCGGGGAGCTGGGTCAGAAGTGGAGCAGCTCATATGGGATGCGTGGCATCACAGGCTGTAACTTAACCCACAGTGCCACACGCCAGCCCTGGCACCTCTATTTCAGATATGACCTTGTTGCAAAACCTTTGGCTTAAGAAAGCAGTGCTTTATACACTACTCAAGAAATTGATGTTCCTTCTTTGGTCTATATTTGTTTTGTAGATTTTTAGAAATATGTGGATTTTTAACAGAAATGTTTTATTTAACATATAAATACAATTTAAGCACAAATACATTTAACTTACTTTATTTGACAATTATTTCTGCTGAGTCATGTAATTGACAGCACATAGTAACTGGATTTTTTTCTGCCAATATGCATCTCATTTGGCTGTTAAAATTGTTTAGTATTTTTGTCATTTCTCCTTACCCACACCTGCACCTCTCCCAAGAAAAACATGATTTTAAGCATTAAGATGACAGGTTTCATAAGCGCTTACCAAATTGGATTGGGAGAATGTCAAGTGGAATGATTGCCCTGCCTTATAATACTGTACTCCCTTAAGCTGAATCACTTGATGTTAATAGGTTTTAGGCTCACTGAGGAGAAATTTTTATTTATATGAAAGCAGAGTGACAGAGAGAGAGAGGAAGAAAGGGAGGGAGAGAAAGAGGTCTTCCATACACTGTTTCATTCCCCAAATGTCTGCAACAATCAGGGCGGGCCCAGGCCAAAGCCCAGAGCCAGGAACTCGTGGAGGTCTTCCATGTGGGGGACAAGGCCCCAAGTTCCTGGGCCCTCATCTGCTGCCTCCCAGGGTGCACACTGGTAGGGAGCTGGATTGTGAGTGAAGATGAGACTGGATCTCAACCGCTGCATTATGGGATGTGGGCATTCCAAGCAACAGCTTAACCCACTGCAGCACAACATTCCCCACCCCACCCCCCCAGACATTTTTTTTTTAAAGATGTAACTATTTTAAATAGTTTTGCCTGGTGGTGATGCTGTGTTTAAATTTGCTTTCTTAGCATCTCTTCGCCGGGTGTCATCTATCAAATTCCCCGGAGCATCTGGATCAAATATGATTTATTACCTGGTTGTTGGTGTCACGGTCAGTGCTGGTGGATATTATGTAAGTATTTAAATAACCATAATGTTTAGGGATTTGTGTATATTTTTCTTTTTTTTTATTTATTTTTTATTTTTTGACAGGCAGAGTGGACAGTGAGAGAGAGAGACAGAGAGAAAGGTCTTCCTTTGCCGTTGGTTCACCCTCCAATAGCCGCCGCGGCTGGCGCACCGCGCTGATCCGATGGCAGGAGCCAGGTGCTTCTCCTGGTCTCCCATGGGGTGCAGGGCCCAAGCACTTGGGCCATCCTCCTCTGCACTCCCTGGCCACAGCAGAGAGCTGGCCTGGAAGGGGGGCAACTGGGACAGAATCCGGCTCCCTGACCGGGACTAGAACCTGGTGTGCCGGCGCCGCAAGGTGGAGGATTAGCCTAGTGAGCCGCGGTGCCGGCCGGGATTTGTGTATATTTTTAAAGATTTACTTATTTGAAAGACAGAGCCACAGAAAGAGGGAGAGAGGGAGAGAGGGAGAGGGAGGAGGAGAGGGAGAAAGAGAGAGAGAGAGAGAGAGAGAGTGAGAGAGTGTCTTCCATCCTTTGGTTCATTCCCTAAATGGCCGCATTGACCAGGGCTGGGCCAGACCAAAGTCAGGAGCCAGGAGCTTCTTCCAGGTCTTCCACATGGGTGCAGGGGCCCAAGGACTTGGGCTATCCTCTGCTGCTTTCCCAGGTGGATTAGCAGGGAGCTGGATGGGAGTGGAGCATCAGGGACTTGAACCAGCACCCATATGGGATGCTGGCACTGCAGGCCAGGGCTTTAACCTGCTGTGCCACAGCGCTGACCCTGGAATTCATATACTTTACAACCTATGGAAAACTCAAAGCACTGTTGAGGTCAGGACATGGGATTCATCAAATATTCAGTGTAGCAATAGGGTTAAGTGTCATTAAGGATACATACCGTGCTGTCATTAGAACTCGGTTTTCATAAGTAAAATGAAGACTTTTCCAAGTATAAAATCAATGTTTCTTAATACTATTAATATAGATGATTTTCAATTAAAATGTTCTTGTTATAAATGATAAAAATAACCACTGACATTTTAGTGTTTAGCATATGCCAACTTCGTGGCTGATTTAATAATTGTGATGGTTCTATAAGATTCTATAATTAACATTTAACAAGAACTGTTTTGGAAGATTTGCAAACCTTTACAAAAATAATGGACTTTCTTAGAGTGGTTTTAGGTTTGCAGAAAAATGAGCAGGAAGTACAGAAAGTTCCCATATGCTGCCTCCCGCCCCCCTGAGCCTTTCCCTGTTAGCATCTTTCCTAAGTGTGGTGCATTTGGTACAATTAGTGAGCTCCTGTTGACCCACCGCTATGAACAAAGCCTATGGTTTACACTGGAGCTTCCTCTTCAAGTCCTCTATTCTGTGGGCTTTGACAATTACATAAGGGCGTGTAGCTGTCATCGTAATTTCATGCAGAATAGTTCCACTGGCTGAAACTACCCCTGCACTCCACTTGCTCACCCCCTTACTCCTCCTCCTGATCTTTTTTACTGTTTCCAGAGTTTTTATTAGTTTTATATTTTTACATAGTTTTAAGGCTTTTTAAATTATTTATTTATTCAAAAGAGAGAGAGAGAGAAATGGACAGAGATCTTACAGCTGCTGATCCACTCCCCCAAATGCCCACAGTGGCCAGGGGTGGACCAGAATGAAGCTGGGAACTGAGAACTCAATGCAGGTCTCTGCTGTGGATGTCAGAGACCCAACAACTTGAGCCACCACCTGTTGCCTCGCACAGTGTACATCAGCAGGAAGCCGGAGCAGACTCCAGCCAGTCATTCCAACATAGGATGGAGGCACTCCAAGTGACGTCTGAACTGCTCTGCCCAGCACCCTCCCCAGATTTATTATTTTTAAGATATCATATTTTGAGTGGGCGTTTGACCTGGTTCCTTAAAAAAAATTCAAAATAAACAAAATGAAAAGTATGTTTTTCTCCTCAGTCTCCCTGTCTACTTTCTCCAGATGTCCCCTGTAAGAGAAAACGTTTCATGGTGTCACGTTGCAGCTAGAAAAGCACAACATTATGAGTTAAGTAAGATAAGCCTATTTGAATCACCCACCATTTTGTCCTAAGCTTCCTAAAGCAAAATCTAATCTTTATTGTAAATGAGAACCGAGTAAGTGTAAATTCTTGGGAAACCATGAGAGAACACAATCGCTATAGTTTGATTTGCTCCTACAGAAGTATGCATAAAGGGGTTTTAGTACTAACCAAGTCTCACAGGACTAGGTAAAATGGCAGTGTATTCTTTTTTTTTTTTTTTTTTTTTTTTTTACAGGCAGAGTTAGACAGTGAGAGAGAGAGATAGAGAGAAAGGTCTTCCTTTTTCCATTGGTTCACCCCCCAAGTGGCTGTTATGGCCAGCGCGTTGCAGCTGCAGGGCTGCGCCGATCCGAAGCCAGGAGCCAGGTGCTTCCTCCTGGTCTCCCATGCGGGTGCAGGGCCCAAGCACTTGGGCCATCCTCCACTGCCTTCCCAGGCCACAGCAGAGAGCTGGACTGGAAGAGGAGCAACCAGGACAGAATCTGGTGCCCCAACCGGGACTAGAACCTGGTGTGCCTAGTGAGCCGCAGCGCCGGCCAGCAGTGTATTCTAAGGTTCAGAATTTGGGGAGCCTGAAGAAGTCTGAAAATTGCAGACCTTTCACTTATATTCTGTCCTCCACTAACTTAGCAGCTTTCAGTCACACCCAGCTTCCTTTGCTTGTACCGTCTTCCTGCTGTTGAAGTTGCAGTGTACATTTGGCCTCAGATGGTCACATCCCGTATCAGCGTGTCTGGGTCTGAGTCCCATCTCCACTCCCAGTTCCAGCTTCCTGCTAATGCATACCCTGGGAGGCAACAGGTGATAACTCAAGTAGTTGGGTCCCTGTCCTTGGCTCCTAGCTTCAGCTCCAGCTGTTGTGGGCATTTGGGGAGTATACCAATGGATGGAGAGATCTTTCTCTCTCCTTCTAACTCTCCTCCTCTCTCCCTCTCTCTATTTCTCTTTCTTTCAAATAAATTTAAAAATAAACAAAAGCTATTAAATTCACTGCCCAGGGCCATGCTAGTTGGATATAGAACACTGAAAGCACTATATGATGATCTTGGAAGGAAAGATCGGGTTTCATCTGGACAGCACCTTCACCTACTTACATTTAAGAGTGCCAGACATGAACCGTTTTCATTTGCTAATTCTCTCCTTGTAAAAGAGATCTAACACTGAGAGGTTTTAAACTGGCTATCGCTAAGAGCATGTTATCTCCTTGTCCTTTCATAGAGTAGAAACTGGCCAAGGTTGTGGTCTCTGTGTCCCCTTCCATCATAAAGATTATGTTGTTTTCATCTCAAATGTTGGAAGCCTTAACTCCCAAGAATCTTAGTCTATTCTAAGGAGGAAATACAAAATTTAAGGCACTGCAGAATCTGTATTAAAGTCTCCCCCTCACGTCTGTGTCCTGTATGAAAATAAATTCTGTGTTAGGTTTATAGGAACTAACCTTCTGGGTGCTCAGTAGACAGGATCAGCTTTTCATTTCTTTTTTTCTTATTTTTTATTTTATTTATTTATTTTTTTTGACAGGCAGAGTGGACAGTGAGAGAGAGAGACAGAGAGAAAGGTCTTCCTTTGCCGTTGGTTCACCCTCCAATGGCCACTGCGGCCGGCGCATCTCGCTGATCCGAAGGCAGGAGCCAGGTGCTTCTCCTGGTCTCCCATGGGGTGCAGGGCCCAAGCACTTGGGCCATCCTCCACTGCCTTCCCGGGCCATAGCAGAGAGCTGGCCTGGAAGAGGGGCAACCGGGATAGAATCCGGCGCCCCAACCGGGACTAGAACCCGGTGTGCTGGCGCCACAAGGCGGAGGATTAGCCTGTTAAGCTACGGCGCCGGCCAAAGGATCAGTTTTTCATTTCTAAGTGAAATCTACTGTTAGGGCACCTTGGAATCTGAGAGCACCAGTCACTTCAGTTTTCTGGGGGTCTGGGTATATTTTTAGAAAGTACTATTAGACTTGCTTATTTAAATTGTGATATATTTAATAATAAAATAATAATATTTGCCAATAACTTCTAAAGTCTAAATTTGAGACCCCATTTTTAAAAGATTTTTAAATTTATTTATTTGAAAGGTAGAGTTACAGAGAGAAGGAGAGAGAAAGAGAGGGAGAGAGATATCTTCCATCCACGGGTTCACTCCCCAAATGGTCACAAAGACCAGGGCTGGGCCAGGCCTGGAACCATTGTCCATATGGGATGTGGAGAGCACTGCAGGCAATAGCTCAACCTGCTGTCCCACAGTACCGGCCCCTTGAGATCTTTTCTTATGACAGGTTGTTTTTTTAAGTTATTTATTTGTTTGTTTGTTTATTTGTTATGTAAAAGGCAGAGTGACAGAGAGAGAATGAGAGGGAGAGGCAATGAGAGAGAGAGAGAGAGAGAGAGATCTTCCAACTGCTGGTCACTCCCTCAATGGCCACAACAACCAGATCAGAGCCAGACAGAAGGCAGGAAGCTGGAACTCCATCTGAGTCTCCCACATTGGTAGCAGGAGCCCAAGTACTTGGGCCTTCTTCTGCTGCTTTCCCAGTTCTTTAGCAGGGAGCTGGCTGAGGTGGAGCAGCAGGAACTGGAACGAGCACCCTAACATGGAATGCCAGCATTGCAAGCAGAGGCTTAACTCGCTGCACCATGATGCTGACCTTATGATAGGTTTTTTATTCTACTCTGTATTTCATTAGGCTGCATTTGGGAAAGCTAGATCCCCCGGGGTCCATCAGTGTAAATTGTTCTAATATTGTCATCTCCTCAGTTCTAACTAAAGTTAGCCTTTTTTCTCACCTTGTGATTTAGCCCCGCCTTGAGCAATAAGACCAATGTCCCTTGGGGTGTGGCTGCTGGCAGGGCCATGTCAGGGCTGTGAACTTGCTGCCAGTTCAGGTTTATGGTACTGAGAACTGACAATGCTGACTCAGCACACTGGCTGTCAGGAACTCCCACTGAACTAAGAAAAAAAATTCCCTGCCTCTGTACAAAAAAGTTATCATTCCTGCTGGTCCTGTTTGCTCTGCAGGTTTCAAAGCCAGAGCATTCACACCTGCCTTTACCAAACTCTGGGGAATTTGTTATAAAAGAGTCACTTGTTTAGGGCCTTTGCTGTGGCTTAGCGGGTAAAGCCGCCGCCTGCAGTGCCAGCATCCCATATGGGCTCCAGTTTGAGTCCTGGCTGCTCCACTTCTGATCCAGCTCTCTGCTATGACCTGGGAAGGCAGTGGAGGATGGTCCAAGTCCTTGGGCCCCTGTACCTGCATGAGAGACCTGGAAGAAGCTCCTGGCCTCTGGCTTCAGATCGGTGCAGCTCCAGCCATTGCAGCCATCTGGGGCATGAACCAGCTGGTGGAAGCTCTCTCTCTCGCTCTCTCTCTCGCTCTCTCTCTTTCCCTCTCTCTCTGCCTCTGTGTAACTCTGCCTTTCAAATAAATAAATAACTCTTTAAAAAAAAGTTACTTTTGTATCACTTCTACCCTTAAGGTTACAGATTTTCCATTTTCACAGTCTAATTTTTCTACTATAAAATGGTTTCTAAATTATATAGCACCATTTTAAAAAAGGCCCTTGGCTTCTCATTATTAAGGATTTAGAAAATACTGAATGTACATATACAAAATTTTAAAATCTATTATCTTACCAGGGAGAGTTAAACCATTATTAACATTTTTTAAAAACTGAGATAATAAAAAAACATTATCTGAATACTAAGGTTTTCATTTTTCAAATGCCTTTGTGAGATCAAAAGGCTCCCTAAATGTGAGACAAAAGGGAACCTGCACATGCTGTCTGTGATTAAGACAGCTGTCTTCTCAATAGCATTTCTCAGGTAACTATAGTCAGGTTGTTGCTTTTAACGACTAACCCTTGCTTACTTAAAGAATCTTTAGTAGGATCTGGCCAAATGTCATTCTGTCATTTTTTTAAAACTTTTTCTTGAGCCAGCGCCGTGGCTTAACAGGCTAATCCTCCACCTTGCGGCGTCGGCACACCGGGTTCTAGTCCCGGTCGGGGCGCCGAATTCTGTCCTGGTTGCCCCTCTTCCAGGCCAGCTCTCTGCTATGGCCCGGGAAGGCAGTGGAGGATGGCCCAAGTGCTTGGGCCCTGCACCCACATGGGAGACCAGGAGAAGCACCTGGCTCCTGCCTTCGGATCAGCGAGATGCGCCAGCCGCAGCAGCCTTTGGGGGGTGAACCAACGGCAAAAAGGAAGACCTTTCTCTCTGTCTCTCTCTCTCTCACTGTCCACTCTGCCTGTCAAAAAGTAAAAATTAAAAAAATTAAAAATTAAAAAAAAACTTTTTCTCACCAGATAATTTGATATTCACATGCAGCTCCAATAAATAAAACAGCGAGATCTCCTATGCTATTCATCTCATTTTCCCTAATGATGATAATCTTTCATAATTACATTACTATATCACAACCTGGAAATGGACATTGATACCACCACCAATCCTGTTCTGGTTTCACAGGTTTTACATGCACGTATTTGTGTGTGTATGCGTGTTGGTGCATGTGTGTGTGGGGGTGCACACGTATGTGTGCTTAATCCTACGCAGTTTTACCACATGTAGTCATATACTTACCATCACTGTGCAGACAGGTTCCATCACCACAAGGATTCCTGGGTTGTCCTTTTACAATTGCACTCCCTTCTCTCCCGGTGCCTCTTCCCTTCCTCCTTTTTTTTTGACAGGCAGAGTGGACAGTGAGAGAGAGAGAGAGAGAGAAAAGTCTTCCTTTTTGCTGTTGGTTCACCCCTCCAATGGCTGCCGCGGCCGGCGCATCTTGCTGATCCGAAGCCAGGAGCCAGGTGCTTCTCCTGGTCTCCCATGCGGGTGCAGGGCCCAAGCACTTGGGTCATCCTCCACTGCCTTCCCAGGCCATAGCAGAGAGCTGGCCTGGAAGAGGGGCAACCGGGATAGAATCCGGCACCCCAACCGGGACTAGAACCCGGTGTGCCAGCGCCGCAAGGCGGAGGGTTAGCCTCTTAAGCCACGGCGCTGGCCCCTTCCCTTCCTCCTAAACTCTGGCAACACTGATCTCTTCCACATTTCTATACTTCTGCCGTTTCAAGAACGTTACATAAATGGAATTACAAGGTTTGTCATGTCTTCAGATTGCCTTTTCTTTTTTCCTTTCACTCAGCATAATTACCTGAAGCTTCACCCACACTGTTGCATGTCCTTGTCTCTAATGTTCGTTCCTTTTGATTGCTGAGCAGTGTTCCCTGCTTTGTTCGGACCACGGCTGGTCTAACCGTTCATTCACTGTGGGTCATCTGAGTTGACTGCAGTTATCTTTGACTTCTATTTCTTTTCTTTTTAAAGTATTTTACTTCATGATGACGGCTTCCAAGGGGGGAGTAAAGGAGAAAGTGATGTGCATTGATTTCCGTTCTTTGCTATCTTGGGATTATGGTTTGAACTTCTACTGATGATAATATGGAGAGTATATACCTTTGTACTTGGCACGATGAATCTTGGAGCTCAGAAATCAATGTAAGCACGTGTTTACTTTCAGACTTACAAGTCAGTCACATCAGAGCCAGCCAAACACACGGAACACATAACAAACTTGGAAGAAAAAACGAAAGTGGAGTTACACCCACTTCAAGGTAAAGTGAATTTCCCAATTACTTATTTGTTTTGAGGTACTAATTCCCATCATCTTAATCTAAGCAGTGAATGCTATTTGTTTTCGGTTTCTTTGCTAACTTAATCCAGAATGGCTCCAGTTAGGAGTTCATTCAGCAAAGAAAAACCCAGCCAAGACCTAAAGAATATCGCTGCACACTTTGGTTGAGTGCATTTGACAAATGAACACATTTTACATTTGTACTGCTGACCAGCGGCTTTGGCTTCTTTGTGTGGTAATATTATTTTCCCCCTACTCAGGTGTTCATTCACGCAGGCGTAATTTTCGTATCTGTCTCTCTCAGCAGCTTGAACTTTCATTGCCCTCGTTATGTTTTTTGAATCACAAAATGAATCTGTTTCAGTTTGGGCTCAGACCACCCATGTGTCTGCCCAGAGTACACTTCACTATCATAGAATTGGTCATGGCTATGGAGGCCCTCAATTGATAAAATGGCAAGCATGCAAACAGAACCTTTACATTTTCACTCTAGTGTGTTCTATTTGCCTTAAACTACTCTTTGGTTTTAAATCTTTTGATCGTGCACATTATTTTAATTATGTGCACACAATGATTAAATATTAAATCACACTAGCCCTGCAAGGAAGGTGTTATCAACATTCCCATTTTATAGATGACAAACTGAGGCTGAAAGAGGATCCTTGATCCCTCAGCCATCAGCTAGTAAGTTGACTACTGTTCAATGCTATGTCACATGAATAAGTAATATATGCCATTTAAAAAGAAGATTTATTTATTTATTTGAGAGGTAGAATTACAGACAGAGAGGGAGAGACAGAAAGGTCTTTCATCCACTGGTTTATTCTCCAAATGGCTGCAACGGCTGGAGCTGAGCCTATCCAAAGCCAGGAGCCGGGAGCTTCTTCCAGGTCTCCCACATGGATGCAAGGTCCCAAGCACTTAGGCCATTTTCCGCTGCTTTCCCAGACCATAGCAGAGAGCTGGATTGGAAGAGGAGCAGCTGGGACTCTAACTGGTGCCTATATGGGATGCCAGTTCCGCAGGCAGAGGCTTAGCCCACGAGGCCACAGCACTGGCCCTATATGCAATTTTTTAAGTTCAAAAGAGTTTACAGAAAGCAGATCCTTTGTTTTCCCACCTGAGAAGCAACCAATAATACCAGTTCTTTGCAACCTCCTGGAGACAGTCTCTGTAAAGGTAACTAGGTATTTTACTAACTGCCCTCCCCCTACTTTGTCCTAACACAGATAGAGGCCTCCCATGTGCATAGTTCTTTCCTCGCTTTTTCACTTTGCAGCCTCCTTTGAAGACCTTTATATAGCAATACATACAGATGTGTCTCACTTTTTAAATTGACTGCATGATGTTCCAACTGTGTTGCCATGCTCTTTAAATTAATGCTCTGCTTAATGGACTGAATCTTAAAGGTGAAAAAGAGAATGTTGTGGAAGCTGAGGAAGAAAGTCCAGAAGCCCCTGAGGTATCCGTCGTGGAAGCTGGGGTAGGAGGGGCGGAAGAACTGCCGGGCGCTACAACTGCTGTCCCAGGAGAGGCCACAGTCTGCCCAGATGATACGGAGCCTGCTCCGGTGGAAACAACCGCAGTCGAGGCTAAAGCTGGACCAGAGGTTACAGACACCGCAGCGGGTGACACCATGACAGGTGACACCGCGACAGGTGAAACTGCAGAAGCCAGCTCTGAAACCACCCCAGAGGTTCCAAATGCAGCCGCAGATGAAGCTGTTGCCATTGATAAAGGCACAACAGAGCAGGAGAGCTCTGATGAATATGCCAAACTAGAAGGAGAGAATCCTCCAGCTGAGCCAGATCTCTCTGCTGGGGCTGATGTACAGGGGGAAGCCAGTGTGGGTGCTGAGGCTGCCTCCCCCCAGGGCTAGTCTCCTGCTGAGATACTTCACAAAGATGCTATAGAGTGTCTGATAGCTGCTCTTATACTTTTAATAATCTTAGTTGTAAAAAGACTTCTTTTCAAGGAAACTTTAACATGCCTTGAAGATTGTTGGTAGGTATTGATAGATTTTAGGACTGAGAGATTTGAGGTTTTCTGTGTTTTCAAAGTTTTCTACTCTCTGAGATCAGAGTGTGACTTTGCAGTGAAGAGCACAAATAATCTCATCTTTGAATTTAAGTTGTCTATCGTAGGAACTGAGCTATCTGTCCAGCCTATACTCACTATAATTTTTGCTATACTTTTACCTTATTGTACTGTTTGCAGATCTTGAGTTTGATCTGAACTCATTTAAATAAAATTAGAAAATCTTTAGTGCTTCTACTTTTATTCACGTGTATATGCTCATAAATAAAACATATTAATGTATGAACATAGTACATGAAGACATTAAGGCTGTGTAATAGTTGTGGACTCTGCGGTTATTACAATTCTTTTTCTCTGCTGAGTTCGTGTCTCACCTCCATGAAGAATGAGGAGCATGGGCAAGAAAGAGTGGGTGAAGCAGAAGTAGTTTATTGAAAGGAAGCAGAGAAAGCAAAAGAAAAAGCTCCCAGAAGCAACAAGAGAAACTCCTAAAGAAGGGAGCTGTTGAGGGCTGATGAGGGGGTTTCATAGGCTGGAAAACGGGACGTTCTCGTGATTCGTCCAGGGCAGGGATGGTTTTGATTGGTTAACTGGGTGAAAGTCCCAGTGGAGATGCAAGAGTGACAACAGGAAACACATGAAACGTTCCCCTAAGACATAAAATTCTCGTTACCTAGATCAGTTACAACAGCACAGAGGAACCTTGATGACAAGGACTAGCAAGTCTGCTGCTACACTTTTCTCAGGTCCTCCATGACTCAGCTCCAGGGGGAGGGGGAGGGGCCCCTCATACCTGTCTACCTAGCCAGGAGTCCATCTCTCTATCTATATTACTGAAGAGAGGCCACATAATCTACAGAGAACTCTGTGTGTAACAATACATATGTCTTTCCCCATCTATATTACATAAGGGGCTATGCAGATATTTTCTGGTTCATTTCAGTTCAAATGATATTGAGGATGTATGCTTTGTGTCATGAATCATTCATTCATACGTTCAGCAAAAGTAACTGAAGACCTCAAGTTCTCTCCAGCTAATATTCTAGAGTGGTACCTGATAATGAGCAAGATAAATAAGAAAACTGTATGTGTGTTAGAGGCTGAGTGTTCAGAATAAAAGCAATGAAAATAAAGGGATTGTGAGTGTTGGTTGGACCTGGAAGTTGTAATTTTAGATAGGGCAGAAAATTAGCAGATAACACACCATGCACTGTATCAAAGTACCTGCTTTCTTAAAAAAAAAAAGATTTATTTTATTTATTTATTTGAAAGGCAGAGTTACAGAGAGAGGTAGAGACAGAGAGAGAGGTCTTCCATCCGATGGTTCACTCCCAGATGGCTGCAACGGCTGGAGCTGCACTGATCCAAAGCCAGGAGCCAGGAGCTTCTTCCGGGTCTCCCACACGGGTGCAGGGGCCCGAGGACTTGGGCCATCTTCTACTGCTTTCCCAGGCCATAGCAGAGAGCTGGATCGGAAGAAGAGCAGCCACGACCAGAAATGGCGACCATATGGGATGCTGACGCTTCAGGCCAGGGCTTTAACCCGTGGCATCACAGTGCCAGCCCCCAAAGTACCTGCTTTCAATTCCATCTTCTGCTAATGCAGACCCTGGGAGGCAGCCACAATTATTCAAATGATTGGGTTCCTGCCACCCATGTGGGAGACCTGGGTTGAATTCCCAGCTCCTCATTTTGACACCCAGCCCAACCTAAGCCATTGTGGGCACTTGGGCAAAGAATCAGTAGATGGGAACTTTCCCTTTGTATCTCTCTCTCTCTCTTTCTTCTCAAATAAATAAATAAGTTTTAAAGGATACTTAAAGGGGGCCAGCATTGTGGCATAGCAGGTTAAGCCACTGCCTGTGATACCACCATCCCATATCAAAGCTCTTGTTTAAGTCCCAGCTGTTCCACTTCTGATCCAGCTCCCTAATACACCTGGTAAAGGAGTGGAAACTGGCATAAACACTTGGGCCCCTGCCATGCAAGTGGTAGACCTGGATGGCGTTCCTGATCCTTTTTTTTTTTTTTGGACAGATTTAGACAGACAGAGAGAGAGAGAGAGAAAGGTCTTCCTATCTGTTGGTTCACCCAACAAACGGCCGCCACGGCTGGCATGCTGTGCCAATCCAAAGCCAGGAGCCAGGTGCTTCCTCCTGGTCTCCCATGCGGGTGCAGGGCCCAAGGACTTGGGCCATCCTCCACTGTCTTCCCGGGCCATAGCAGAGAGCTGGACTGGAAGAGGAGCAACCGGGACAGAACCCAGCACCCCAACTGGGACTAGAACCTGGGGTTCCAGCGCGCAGGCAGAGGATTAGCCTAGTGAGCCACGGCATCGGCCGCATTCCTGATCCTGACTCTGACCTGGCTCAGCCCTGGCTATTGCAGCCACTTGGGGAGTGAATCAGCAGATGGAATCAGCGAACCAGCACATCTCTGTCTCTCCCTCTCTCTCTGTCACTCTGCCTTTCAAATACTTAAAAATAACTTAAAAATTTAAAAGGCAGGCCGGTGCCACGGCTCACTAGGCTAATCCTCCGCCTTGCGGCGTCGGCACACTGGGTTCTAGTCCCGGTCGGGGCACCGATCCTGTCCCGGTTGCCCCTCTTCCAGGCCAGCTCTCTGCTGTGGCCAGGGAGTGCAGTGGAGGATGGCCCAAGTGCTTGGGCCCTGCACCCCATGGGAAACCAGGAGAAGCACTTGGCTCCTGCCATAGGATCAGCGCGGTGCGCTGGCCACAGCATGCTACCACGGCAGCCATTGGAGGGTGAACCAATGGCAAAAGGAAGACCTTTCTCTCTGTCTCTCTCACTGTCCACTCTGCCTGTCAAAAATAAAAAATAAAAAAATAAAAAAATTAAAATAAAAAAATTAAAAGGCAGCTAAAATGTATGTAGGGGGCTTTATCATGAGGACATTGGAGGGGAAGATCACTTCAGCTGAGGGAAAAGATAAATACAACAGGGCCAGCGCCGCAGCTCACTTGATTAATCCTTTACCTGTGGCATCGGCACCCCGGGTTCTAGTCCCAGTTGGGGCGCCAGATTCTGTCCCAGTTGCTCCTCTCCCAGTCCAGCTCTCTGCTGTGGCCTGGGAAGGCAGTGGAGGATGGCCCAAGTGCTTGGGTCCTGCACCCACATGGGAGACTAGGAGGAAGCAACTGGCTCCTGGCTTCGGATTGGTGCAGCGTGCCGGCCGTAGCAGCCTTTTGGGGGGTGAACCAACGGAAGGAAGACCTTTCTCTCTGTCTCTCTCTCTCTCACTGTCTAACTCTGCCTGTCAAAAAAAAAAAAAAAAAAAAAAAAAGAGAGAGAGAGAGAGATAAATGCAACAGGTCAGACACTGGAACATGCTGGAGAATTTGAGGACTTGCAAGATGGCCAGTGTAGCAAACATGAAGAGGGAGATGATCTCCGAGACAGAGTGGTTAGGCAGGGATGGGCTAGATCATGTAGAGATGGGCTAGATCAAGTAAGACTTTGGCTACTACTTGGAGTAAGTTGGGAAATTGTAGTGGACATTGGTGATGCTCAGCCTAGATCCCCTTCATTGCGTACATCTGTTCTCAGCTGCTATGAGTGTTACACACACGATCCATGCCTACCCTCACCTCAGACAGCCCTGCGCCAATGATTGACTGCTATGGCCGTCCAAAGTGAGGCCAACTCTGCAGCATAACTCATGCTCCAGGATTTCCCAGCAGTCAGGCTGAAGCTGGTCTCCAGCTGAGATTACATCCTTGCTTGGCCTTTTCCCTTCCTCCTTCCTGCTTTTCTCCCTCCTGTTCTGAGAAAACTCCTCCAATAGATCACTTTCCCCAGACTCTCTTTTTCTAGGGAACTTCATCCAAGATCGTTCATACTGAACGTGGTCTTAAGGAAGCAGCTGTCTGATTAGGATCCTGGAGTTCCCCCATCCTTCAGCTATATGGCAACAATGGCTCCATCACTGATAGCAAGTGCAGGACTGCTAGCCCCTGGCATTCTGCTACAACATGATTGTTAAGGTTTCCACCCATGGCCAGCTGGGGCAGGGTATAGGCAGAAGGTGATAGCTTTAGCCTCTGGAATTTGAGAGGCAGAGAGACAGTGTAAGCAGTTAATTATGACTGTAAAGATGATAATTTGTGTTTGTTTTGAATTTGTCCTCATGTCAACTCTGCACTAGACTCAATGGTGTAAGATCTATGTCAGCATTAAATGGATGCAGTTCTGTTAAAGGCTCTTTAGGACAGAGCAGATACATTACCTGCTGCTAGTCATGCAGACCACACACACACACACACACACATGCTTCACTGTTATGGACAGGGTAGTTTCTACTGCAAATAACAGACACCAACTCAAAATGGATTTCACAATAGAGCTAGTTATTATATAAGGATCTCTAAGGTCATTTTATGTCACAGCTCAGTTGTCAAAAACCAGGTTGTTTCTACCGTCCTGCTCTATTGTCAACAATGTTTGGCTTTATCCTTGGCAGGCTTTCCTCCTAATCACAGGGTGAATCATCATTCTAGGTATTTTACTCAGTCACAATAGAAGTCTTTCAAAAAGGAGAGTTTTCTTGTATTAAAAAATAAAAAAAAACCTTTCAGACTCATTTTTCTAATGGCTCATTTGTGAAAATGTCAAGCAAACATAGACAGAATCTTATGATGAAACTTCCTGAGCTCTGCTCCCAGATCTACCAGTTATGAACTCATGGCAAATCTTGCATTCATACGCCCACCCACTACCACCACACCTATAGCTAGCACTAACACTAGATTTGTGAACGAGGTTCTAAAATCAAATCTATGAGACAAAATGTACATATATAAAGTAATAATAATAATAACTCTTTAGGATTACTAAAGATTTCCCCCACCTTGAGTTTGTTTTCCAAATCAAAATTCAGTTAAAGTCTACAGATTATAATTGCCTGATATGTCTTTGTGTTCCTTTTACCATTGGTTGCTCCTCCATCTCCCTGCTATTTTTTGCAAATTATGGTTTTTATTAATCATATCTCTTGATCTGGGGGATTTTTCACAGTCTGGGTTTTAATTTTTGCAACCACATGTATTTTTTTTTTTGTTTCTTCCATCTCCCTTCTATTTTTTCAATTTATTGGTTTTAATAATCATATCTCTTGATCTGTAGAATTTTTACAGTCTACACATGAAATTTCTTTGTTTTCGTTTGACATGTTTCTTTCCCTTACACTGCCTAAAGTTTGCTATTTAGAGCTAGTGTTTTTTTCTGTTTTAAGGATTTTTTATTTATTTAAGAGATAGAGTTACAGATAGAGAGAGGGAGAGACAGAGAGAAAGGTCTTCTATCCACTGGTTCTCTCTCCAAATGGCCACAACAGCCAGAGCTGGACTGATCCAAAGCCAGGAGCCAGGAGCTTTTTCCAGGTCTCCCATGCGGGTGCAGGAATCCAAGCACTTGGGCCATTTTCCACTGCTTTACCAGGCCATAACAGAGAGCAGGATTGGAAGAGGAGCAGCTGGGGCTTGAATAAATGCCCACAGGGGATGACAGCAATGGCAGGCCATGGCTTAGCCCACTATGCCATGACACTGCCCCTGAGAGCTGATGGTTTGAAGTAATTCAGACTTAGAATTTTGGCAAGAATTCTCTATAGATTGTGTTCATAATTTTTTTTTAAAAAAGTATTTATTTGTTTATTTTCAATTTCTGTGAAAGACAAAGAGACAGAGAAAGATCTTCTATCCACTGGTTCATTCCCCAAATGCCTGCAACAGCCAGGATGAGCCAAGCAGAAGGCGGCAGGATCCTGGAACTCAATCCAGGTCTCCTACGTGGGTGGCAGGGACCTGAATACTTGAGCCTTCATCTTGTGTTTTCCAGAGTGTTCACTAGCAGGAAGTTGGATGGGAAGTAGGAAAACTAGGACCTGAACTACACACTCCCATATGGGATGCCAGTGCCCCAAGTAGCATGTTTACCACTAAACCAAATTCCTGTCCATTCATACTCTGTCAGCAGGTGTACAACGTCTGCTTGTCTTTCTCTTTGTGACATTAGAAGCCACTGACCCATTATTTCATTTGGGCTTTAAAATGGTAATTGTATTAGTATTTATTAGCTAGACTCCTACTATAAATGGGAACTTATTTCATAAACTATTTGGTTGCACTGAGATACAGTTCATTCAGGAAAGAAAGAATAAAGAAATACTGTACTTCAATCTTTTTTTTTATTTCCAGTTATCAAAACACTGAAATGGCCCCCTAGCTTCCTCTATAGGTGCCCAATACATTGTTTTTTTAGTATCATTATGAACTCAATGATTTAAACATAATGTATGTGTTTCAATCAATTACAGTTATTATCCTTATTAATGCTCAAATTGCTCCACCTTTGACAAATAGGGCCTTTTTCAAGTTGGCTTCTGAGTCCTTTTTATACACCTGAGTACTTATAGTCTTAGAGAGCTTCTTTGCTTTCTGGTATGGCAGACCTGGAATCAGCTGTTTACTTAAGAAGCCCTGCTTTAGGGGCTGGCGGGACATTGGTGTCCCATATGAGAGCTGGTTCAAGTCTCGGCTGCTCCATTTCCAATCCAGCTCCCTACTAATGTGCCTGGGAAAGCAACAGAAAATGACCCAAATATATGGGCTCCTGTCACCCAAATGGGAGACCCAGAAGAAACTGCAGGCTCCTGGCTTCAGCGAGGGCCCAGCCGTGGGTGTTACATCCATTTGGGGAGTGAACCAGTGGAGGAACATTCTCTCTCTCTCTTTTTTTTTTCCTTTCCCTCTCTCTCCGTCTCTCTCTTTCAGATAAATAATTAAATATTTTTTAAAAGGAGGGGCTGGGGGGCCGGCGCTGTGGTGCAGCGGTTAACGCCCTGGCCTGAAGCGTTGGCTTCCCATATGGGCACCAGTTTGAGACCTGGCCTCTCCACTTCCTGTCCAGCTCTCTGCTGTAGCCTGGGAAAGCAGTAGAAGATGGCTCAAGTCCTTGGGCCCCTGCACTCGCATGGGAGAACTGGAGGAAGCTCCTGGCTTCAGATCAGCACAGCTCCAGCCTTTGCAGTCAATTGGGGAGTGAACCATTGGATGGAAGACCTCTCTCTCTCTCTCTCTGCCTCTCCTCTCTCTGTGTAACTCTGACTTTCAAGTAAAATAAATAAATCATAAAAAGGGGGGGAGGCGGGCACTGTGGTGCAGAAGGTTAATCCTCCACCTATGGCGCTGGTATCCCATGTGGGCACCGGTTCTAGTCCCTGCTGCTCCACTTCCAATCCAGCTCTCTGCTATGGCCTGGGAAAGTAGTAGAAGATGGCCCAAGCGTTTGGGATCCTGCACCCACGTGGGAGACCCAGAAGAACCTCCTGGCTACAGATCAGCCCAGCTCAGGCTATCACAGCCATCTGGAGAGTGAACCAACAACCTTTCTCTCTGTCTCTCCCTCTCACTTCTGTAACTGTACTTTTCAAATAAATAAATAAAATCTAAGAAAAGAGAAGCTTTGCTTTAAAAAATGTGATTGTACTACTTAAGGACTACAATCTTGGTGTTTGAGGTGATGTCCATGTTACTGCATTGATCATTGTATCTAGATCTTTTAGTATACAATGCTTTTTTTTTTTCAAGATAAAATACAAATTCAAGATAAAAAAAGCAAATTCACGTTGATACTTCCAATTAAAAGTTAAGGCCACATGGTTTCCAGTGCCAAAATTTAGATCTCAAAGATACAAACACAATTACTCACATGAATTATCCCATGATATATAAATAGCAATTCCAAAATAACAAATAATAATTTATATTAGTAATTTAATTATGGGTCAGGTTGAAGCCAGGAGCCAGGAACTCCATCCTGGTCTCCCACCTGGAGACTTGGACCATCTTCTACTGCCTTCCCAGGCCACATTAGCAGTAAGCTGGATTAAAAGCAGACTAGCCAGGACTGGAACTGGCATTCTTATATGGGATGAAGGTGTCGAAAACAGTGGCTTAAACAGCTGCGCCACAACACCAGCCCCTTCATTTATTTTTAATATATATTTTATAAATAGTGCCATAATGATTAGCTTCATGCCAACAAAATTACTTCAAAAAGTTTATGGAAATATGAAGTTAAAAGATAAATCTATTGTGGAGCAAAAAAATTTTGAAATCCACTGATCATATTTTAATAATGCATACTTCCTATTAACTCTTCCAAGATTCAAAATTTTTTGTGCCAAAATAAACTTACCTTTTCATTCTAACAAATTTTTTGAAATGCCCTCATATGTCTGTCTGCATTTTTGCCAGTATGTTGGAATAATTTCTGAAAGAGGGATCGCTAGGTCAATTTTTGCTATTACAGAAGTTCTTCTGTGGGAGTGAAACAACTTTGCAGTCCCAAAACAGCAGTATCTGTGTCTGCTTCCTATCGGAATATATTGTCAAACATTTGGATTTTTGCTCATAAGACAGACGAATCTTAGTGTGTTTTAAATTTGCATTGCCTTTGGCCGGCGCCATAGCTCACTAGGCTAATCTTCCGCCTGCGGCGCTGGCACACTGGGTTCTAGTCCCAGTCGGGGCGCCGGATTCTATCCCGGTTGCCCCTCTTCCAGGCCAGCTCTCTGCTGTGGCCCAGGAGTGCAGAGGAGGATGGCCCAAGTCCTTGGGCCCTGCACCCGCATGGGAGACCAGGAGAAGCACCTGGCTCCTGGCTTCGGATCAGCATGGTGCGCTGGCCGCAGCAGGCATTGGAGGGTGAACCAACGGCAAAAGGAAGACCTTTCTCTCTGTCTCTGTCTCTCTCTCTCTCTCTCTCTCTCTCGCTGTCCACTCTGCCTATCAAAAAAAAAAAAAAAATTGCATTGCCCTTTGTTAAGTGTAAATCTGAACATTTTGAATTTAGTTAAGGATCATGTGCATCTTTTTTCCATAAACTGTCTATGTTTGCACAGCATTTTCCACTATTATTGTCAGTTTTTTCCTTTTCTTTTTAGAAAATCTATATTTTTTCCTCTGTTATATATTACTAACAGTATTACAAGTCATCATTCATCTTTTTACTTTCCTTACAGTGTTTTGTAGTACAAGATCAAATCAATTGATCTTTCTCTGTATTGTTTCTGAATTATGAGCCATTGTTAATGTATTCTGTTGGGAAAAACAGTCGCAAATTCCTCCCACTCTTGTATATACATTCCTGATTAGTATTTTTTGAAATATTTATTTATTTATTTGAAATTCAGAGTTACAGAAAGAAAGGGAGGGACATCTCTAGATGGCTGCAATGACTGGGGTTGGACCAGGCCAAAGCCAAGAGTCAGGAGCTTCTTCTAGGTCTCCTATTTGTGTGCAGGGGCCTAAGCATTTGGGCCATCTTCTGCTACTTTTCCCAGGCCATTGACAGGGATTGGAAATGGAATAGCCAGGACAAGAACCAGCGCCCATATGGGATGCTGGTATTGCAGGAAGCAGCTTAACCCGCTATGCCACAATGATGGCCCCCTGATAAGTATTCTCCATCAGGTGATGGAGAACATTTCTCCAACACCTAGTGTATGAGCTGGCCTTGTGCTTTGCTTTGACCAATAAAAAGCTGTACAAATGACTTTGTGAGCATTCACAGCCTCCTGGAATCCTGAGACTGCTCTGAGAAGCCTCCCAGCCTCTGTGAGAAGGTGCGATCCTAAGGAGAGAGGCCTCACCTACACCAAATGCTGGTCCCAGATGTGTGAGTGAGGCCATCCTGGACGTCTCGCTGTAGCCAACATGCCACATGATTGCAGCTGTATAAGTGATCCCACAAAAGACCAGGAAAGAATCGCCTGGCTGAACACAGACAATGTGGACCACACTGCTGGTCCACAAAATTACCAACCATTAAGATGGCTGTGCACTAAGCCATGAAGCTTGGATAGTTAAGGTACTTAGAAAATAAACCTTTACTTTGAAATTGGTACTATTTTTTTTTTAGCCTTAGTACTATTACTTTTCAAATTCCTCAATATGGATAAAGAAAGAATTGCCATGCTCAGCAGAACCAGAAATTTTCTGGCTTATCCTCCTGGTCAATTGTCACCTTTTCTGAAATTCTTTTCAAAACGTCCAAAGGCCAAAATGAGATTGCATACAGAAAAATTTTTTTCCCTTTGAAAATTTAATATTTATTTAAAATGACCATTTGAAGCTGCAACTATTGAGTCCAAAAACAGCCTATATTTTATTAAATTTTTTTTTACTTTAACAACCCAAGCAATGAAAGTCAGTTCTGGACAAAGAGATCTTCTACCCAATGATTCACTCCCCAAATGGCTGCAATAGGTAGAACTGGGCCAGGGCAAAGGCAGGAGCCTGGAACTCCATCTGGGTATCCCAGTAAGTGCAGGAACCCAAGCACTTGGACCCCCTTCTGCTGCCTTCCCAGGTGGCATTAGCAGGGAGCTGGATGGGAGGCAGAGCAACTAGGACTTGAACCAGCGCTCCTAAGGGACACCAGCCTCGAAGGCAGCTGTTTAACCCACTGTGCCACCACACTGGCCTAGAAAGTTTAACGGTATCCCATAAGTAGCATTTTTATTGATAGACCTTTGACTGTTTTTAATATAATGAAACATGTATATCTAGAAAGTCAGAATGGGATAGAATGTGAAGTCTAGAATGTGCAACTAGAGCCAAGTTAAAAATTGGCAGCAGAATCAGATAAACAAGGTACTTCTGTTTGATGTAGGCAAGGGTTATGTAAGAGAAGATGAAGCTGTGGCGTAGCAGGTGGCTGCTGCTGCCTGGACACCAGTATCCTACATGGATGCCGGCTCACGTCCTTGCTGCTCCACTTTTTTTTTTTTTTTTTTTTTTTTTTGGACAGGCAGAGTTTAGACAGTGAGAGAGAGAGACAGAGTGAAAAATCTTCCTTCCATTGGTTCACTCCCCAAGTGGCTGCTACAGCTGGCGTACTGCGCCGATCCGAAGCCAGGAGCCAGGTGCTTCCTCTCTGTCTCCCGTGTGGGTGCAGGGCCCAAGCACTTGGGCCATCCTCCACTGCCTTCCTAGGCCACAGCAGAGAGCTGGACTGGAAGAGGAGCAACCGGGACAGAACCGGTGCCCCGACCAGGACTAGAACCTGGGTTGCCTGCACCGCAGACAGAGGATTAGCCTAGTGAGCCGCAGCACTGGCCGCTGCTACACTTCTGATCCAGCTCCATGCTAAATGCGCCTGAGAAAGCAGCAAAAGTTAGCCCAAGTGCTTGGGCCCCTGCACCCTCGTGGGAAACCTGGAAGAAGCTCCTGGCTACTGGCTTTGGACTGGCTCAGCTTCTGTCTCTTTGACCATTTGGGGAGTAGGCCAGGGGATGGAAGAGCTCTCTCTCTCTCTCTCTCTCTCTCTCTCTCTGTCTGTCTCTCTCTCCCTCTCTCTCTGTAACTCTGCTCTTAGAAAAAAAAAAGGGGATGAAACTTGGAAAATGTGACATGATTTTCACGACATGCCCATAAAATTTAAACATTATATTTACAAAATGTATGGAACAATCCAGAAGAAGGCATCTGAGATAACTATTTGTGTCTGTTTTTTTTTTGAAATGACAATGTTCAGTCCCAAAGTACAGTGTATTCCATAGCCAGCTATTGAGAGTTCAGTCTAGATGCAGGGATGATTAGATTCTGAGTGTGTTAGTAGTTTTGGTGCCAACTATTCATCCTGTCAGATAGCATCCATTGACTAGAAGCAACACTGTCCATTACAATAGAGCATATTATGTAATGTTTCTCCCCAGTTAAAAAAAAATCACCAAAGAAATTTCTAGAAAAAGATGGTCTTATTTAGCTTTTGGGGTAAGTTTTAGTAAACAAATTGGGAAAATCTTGAAAGTTAAATATTATTATTTGAATTTTTACATGGATAGGTAATTTAAAATAATCACTGCCAAAATTAATAATTAAACTAATATAAAAACTTAATTTTGGGGCAAACATTTGGCCTACCACTTAAGATGCCTGCACCCCACATTGGAGTATCTGGGTTCAATTCCCTTCGTGGAATCTTGACTCCAGCTTCCTGCTAATTCAGACCCCAGGAGGCAGCAGCGATGGCTCAAGAAACTGGGTTGCTGGCAGCCTCTGGGGAGACCTGGGTTCCATTATTCCACTCCCAGTTTTGGTCTGAGGCCAGCCCTGGCCATTACAGGCACTGGGGAGTAAGCCAGCAGATAGGAGCACTGTGCCTCTGTCTATCTCTGTCTCTCTCTTGCTCTCTTGTTCTCTCTCTGTGTCTGTGTCTGTTTCTCTGCCTCTCAAAAATAATTTCTAAAAAAGACTTTATTTTCTGAGAGGTTTTTTTTTTTACAAAAAGATTATTTTTATTTTATTTTAAAGGCACAATGATAGAGAAGGTTTGGGGTGACAGAGAGGGAAGAGAGAGATCGTCCATCTGCTGGCTCACTACCCAAAAAGGCTGCAATGGCTGAGGCTGGGTCAGGCCAAAGCCAGGAGTCTGGAAGTCCATCTGGGCCTCCCACACCACTGTGCCACAACCCTGGCCCCTATACGAATGTTCTGAAGATGCCTTGTCTTCAGAAGACTCACCAACATAAACTTATCCTTTGCCTGCATTTTCTACCCTCCTATGCACACATGTAAATGCCATGTCAATGTTGGGGTTCACAGGCCCTTGAACCCAGAGACTGAAATCTGTGTGACAGTTTTCAGATGTGTGAGGGAAGGGTCCTGTTTTTGAGTAGTGAGACGTGGAGACTGCAGCCAGAAAGGAGGTTGGAGAGGCCGACAAGCAGGGCCACGCAGTAGCCTGTTCCTCACAGCACTTTGCAGTCTACTGAGTTAGCACCTGGGAAAGAAACAAGTGAGGGCTCCCGCCCGAGACAGCATGCCACTTACTTACTTGATGCCACCTTTAATTTGTATTTCACGACACAAGACTTCTTGGTTCTGTGAGTGCATTGAGTGGTTAAAAGTCATCTCGTGGGGTGGGTATTTGACCTAGCAGTTAAGACACCTGCCTCCCACACCTGAGTTCTTGGGTTTGATACCCGGCTCTGGCTCCTGATGCCAGCTTTCTGCTAATGCAGACCCTGGAAGGTAGTGGTGTTGGCTCAAATGGCTGGGTGCCTGCCGCTCAACTGGGAGATCTGGACTGAGGTTCCAGTTCTTGTCTGGTCCAGTCCTGGCTTTTGTACACGTGTGGGAAGTGAAAGTACCGGGGGTAGAAGCTTTCCCTGTCTCTAACTCTCAAGTTAAACAAAGAAAGTTGTATCATGATGCTTTGTACATAACCCTTAATATGTTAAGTAGAATGAACCAAGAGGAATGCTTTCCTTGTGGAATAAAATTTGCCTGATTTATACCAGAGGGAAAAATACCTCTGTTTGGCTCTGAGGTTTTTTCTTATGGGTAGTAATTTCTGGGGCGGGGGGGGGGGTGGTGTGAAGAATAAATATGCCATTTCCTTTATCAAGTGACATGAAGGTTCTACCACTCCCCCTTTAAGAGTGAGAATTCTGGAAGTGGGTGTTTGGCACAGCAGTGAAAACATCCTATGGGATGCCCACATCCCATAGTGGAGTGCCTAGTTTCAGTTCCCTGCTCGATTTACAATTCCAGCTTCCTGCAATGTGCACCCGGAGAGGCAGCGGATGATGGCTCAAATATTTGGGTCCCAACCACCCATGTGGTAGATTGGATTAAGTTCTACGCTCCTGGCTTTGGTTTAGCCCAGCCCCAGACATTGCAGGCATTTAGGGAATGAATGGATGGGGGTTATTTGTTGATCCCCAGTAACTATTTATGGAATGAAACTATGAAGTTCAGGGAATTATGGCTTCTGTTATAGAGCTGAACCCTAAGAGACTACTGACACTTCATCTTTTAAAAAAATTATTTAATTGTTATTGTTGTTATTTAATTGTCAATTTAAATGTCAATTGTTTAATTGTTATTGTTATTTAATTGAGAGACAGAAAGATAGAGCCAAGTAGAGAGAAGCAGAGAGAGCTCCCATCTTCTGGTGTACTCCTCAGATCCACGCAACGACCAGTTTTGGGCCTGGACAAAGCCAGGAGCCAGAAATTCAATCCAGGTCTCCCACATGGATGGAAGGAACCTAGTTAGCTGAGCCATCACCACTGCCTCCTGGGTCTGCAAGAGCAGGAAGCCAGAGTCTGGAACTAGAGTCAGGTATTGAACCCAGCTACTCCCATGGGGAATGCAGGCATCTTAACCTCTAGGCTAAATACTTGCCCCACTTGGCCATTTTTGACCTATAAAATCAGCAATTTCCTGGGGTTCAATATAGATAGATTCCAAGAGATAAACCTTGAGAAAAACTCAGATTGGTTAACTTCACTGAAATAATTGTAACTTCTATTGTAAATACAGACTTTTCTCAAATGCATTCAAAGAAATTCTCAAACATAAGGTTTTTTCCCAGAAAGAAAGCAGCATGGGAGTAGACTTTTGGCCTAGTGATTAAAATAGCTGTGTTCCATACCGCAGGGCTTGGGTTTGACTCCCAGCTCTGTCTCCTGAGTCCAGCTTCCTGCTAAAGCAGATCCAGGGAGGCAGCATGTGATGGTTCAAGTGACTGGGTCCCTGCCACCCATGTTGGAGATATGGATTGAGTTCCAAGCTCCTAGCTTCATCTTGGCACAGCCCTGACCATTGCAGGCATTTGGGGAATATACTGGTATATGGGATGTCTCTCTGCCTTATCTGTCTGTATGCCTCTCAAATAAGAAAGAGAAAGAGGCCGGCGCCGTAGCTTAACAGGCAAATCCTCCACCTTGCGGCGCTAGCACACCGGATTCTCGTCCCAGTTGGGGCACCGGATTCTATCCCGGTTACCCCTCTTCCAGGCCAGCTCTCTGCTATGGCCCGGGAAGGCAGTGGAGGATGGCCTAAGTGCTTGGGCCCTGCACCTGCATGGGAGACCAGGAGAAGCGCCTGGCTCCTGGCTTCGGATCAGTGAGATGCGCCGGCTGCAGCGGCCATTGGAGGGTGAACCAACGGCAAAAAGGAAGACCTTTCTCTCTGTCTCTCTCTCTCGCTATTCACTCTGCCTGTCCGGAAAAAAAAAAAAAAAAGGAAGAAGGGAGAGAGAAGGAGGGAGGAAGGGAGAGAAAGAAGAAAGAAATGAAAGGAGAAATGAAAGAAAGAAACTAGTATATATTTTTCCTCTCTCAGTACAAAATCCACTTGTTATTCTAAAGGAAAAGTTCATTCTATTTGCACTTTCATTTTTTAAAGAAGCCTTATATTTATTAATATCTTGCTCTGCTCTTCATCTGAACTGTTAACAAACTAGAGGAGGCAAGCATAGAGTTTTGGTTAAACAGTGGTCTGGGAGCCTTTGAATAGGCATCACCACGTTAATCAGTTTCCATGAGAACTGTAGCTGCAGGCAGATTCCAGTGCAATTCTGGGTGCCACCTCACATTATTTGAGCGTCATTGTTCCTGAAGGGATTGCTTCCCAAGTATTTAAACCTGACTCTTCGTATCAAAGTGAATTGTTTTCCCCTAAGCTAAAAGTTGAACAGAAACGCTTAATATTCTCTTACTATTCCTTAAAACTCATCCAAGAATCAAGTCAGTATGATAAGTTGATATGAGAGCTTATATAAGTTTTTGCGAAGGCAGTTCTTGCCCAGTAGTATCTCACTTCAAAAGATTTATTCAGAAAAACAGCAGCAATGAAGCAAGGTTCCCAGAACCTCCTGAACTCTCTTTTACCTATTGGCTATTTTGGTTACAGCAATATTGATGCTTCTCTTCAAAACTCAATTTCCTGTTTCCTCATGACTCAGTATTAATTAGGAGCAGAATTTCTCATATTCTAGTCAGCACACACAGTTGGCCATCATCTAGACTGTCTAAAATTTCTTTTTTTTTTTATAAGGTTTTATTTATTTATTTGAATTTCAGAGGTACAGAGAGAGAGAGAGGGGGGGAGGGAATCTTCCATCCGCTGATTCACTTCTCAAATGGCCTCAACAGCCAGAGCTGGGCCAGACTGAAGCCAAGAGCTAGGAGCCAGGAGCTTCATCTGGATTCTCCCACAGGGATACACAGGCCCAAGTGCTTGAGTCATCTTCCACTGCTTTCCCAGGTGCATTAGCAGAAGGCTAGATCAGAAGTGGAGCAACCGGAACTCAGTCAGGGCCCCTATGGGATGCCGGTGCTACACCACAGCGCTGGCCCCTGTCTACAATTTCTTCCTGTGAATGAGTTTTGTCTGGTCGAGTTCCCATAAGTTGAAATCTTATGTGGCTAACAATTTATGGTTAAAAAAAAATGAAGGCCAGGGGGTCGGCGCCATGGCTCACTTGGTTAATCCTCCACCTGCAGCGCTGGCATCCCATGTGGGCGCCGGGTTCTAGTCCCAGTTGCCCCTCTTCCAGTCTGGCTTCTCTGCTGTGGCCTGGGAAGGCAGTGGAGGATGGCCCGGGTGGTTGGGCCCCTGCACCCGCATGGGAGACCAGGAGGAAGCACCTGGCTCCTGGCTTCGGATCGGCGTAGCTCTGGCCGTAGCAGCCATTTGGGGGGTGTGAACCAACAGGAGGAAGACCTTTCTCTGTCTCTCTCTCTCTCTCACTGTCTAGCTCTATCTGTCAAATAAAAAAAAAATGAAGGCCAAAGAATTCTGGAGAAGTCTGGACAGCTTTGCTCCCCACAGTCAGGTGCCAGAGCTGGGAGTCACCAAGGTCAAAGTGAGTCTCTCCTTTCCAGGAAGCGACCCCATTACAGTAAAGATGAAAGCCTTCTGGGATCCCTCAGGGGAACTGCCTGGGCTCAGAAGAGCCAGGGGCTATATCCTGGACATTGCAGGATTCCAGTGGATGAACTGGAGTAGGAAATTGCCCAGGTAGATTCAAAGCCCATTCAGATGTGGCTTTGCTCCATCTCTCTGTATGGCAGTCATTCTGGTGGAGGTGCCTTAGGCCAGCTCAGAGATTCAAAAAGGACAAAAATTTATAGAAGAATGCTGAATAGCTGATTTATACGGAAGGGTCCCAGCCTTCCCAGGAACTAGGACACTGCAAACAATATCAATAACATACAAAAATGTTATACCTATCAAATTTGCAAAAGTTTCAAAAAAATCTAAGAATGCCACATAGTACCTTGGTGTGCACAGTGCCTGTGCACAGATCCAGGTTGGGACAGATTCTGACAACATTTAGTAAAGACAAAGAAGGGGGCCGGTGCCGTGGCTCCACTTGGTTAATCCTCCGCATGCGGCACCGGCATCCCATATGGGCACCGAATTCTAGTCCCGATTGCTCCTCTTCCAGTCCAGCTCTCTGCTGTGGCCCGGGAGGGCAGTGGAGGATGGCCCAAGTCCTTGGGCCCTGCACCCACATGGGAGACCAGGAGGAAGCACCTGGCTCCTGGCTTCGGATCAGCGCAGCACTGGCTGTGGTGGCCATTTAGGGGGTGAACCAATGGAAGGAAGACCTTTCTCTCTGTCTCTCTCTCTCTCACTGTCTGTAACTCTACCTGTTAAAAAAAAAAAAAAAAAGACAAAGAAGATATTTATACCTATGACCCAGCAATTTCTTCTTTAGGTATGTACTCTATGGAAAGTCTTAGATATGCTTAATATATACTAGAATGGTACCAGAAGCATTTTAACAGTGAAAAATTGGCCGGCGCCATGGCTTAACAGGCTAATCCTCCACCTTACGGTGCCGGCACACCGGGTTCTAGTCCCGGTCGGGGCGCCGGATTCTATCCCGGTTGCCTCTCTTCCAGGCCAGCTCTCAGCTATGGCCCGGGAAGGCAGTGGAGGATGGCCCAAGTGCTTGGGCCCTGCACCTGCATGGGAGACCAGGAGAAGCACCTGGCTCCTGGCATCGGATCAGCGCGATGCACTGGCCGCAGCGGCCATTGGAGGGTGAACCAACGGCAAAAAGGAAGACCTTTCTCTCTGTCTCTCTCTCTCTCACTATCCACTCTGCCTGTCAAAAAAAAAAAAAAAACAGTGAAAAATTGAAAATAACTCAAATTAATATTGACAGAAACTGGAGAGCTAACTTATTGTTTGTTGATACAATTGTGTTCTAGGGAAATGGGATTCCATATGGACTTTAAAGTTTATTTGTTTACTTTTTCCCCTAGAGAAATAACTTACCATTGAAGAATACTTTTGTATTTATGTATGACTATGTAACAATCAGATGTCCACATTAATAAAAAGTTTATTGTTGGCTGGCGCCGCGGCTCACTAGGCTAATCGTCTGCCTGTGGCATCAGCACCCAGGTTCTAGTCCCGGTTGGGGCGCCGGTTCCATCCCGGTTGCTCCTCTCCCAGTCCAGCTCTCTGCTGTGGCCTGGGAAGGCAGTGGAGGATGGCCCAAGTGCCTGGGCCCTGCACTCGCATGGGAGACCAGGAGGAAGCACCTAGCTCCTGGCTTCGGATCGGCGCAGCACGCTAACCATAGTGGCCATTTGAGGGGGTGAACCAATGGAAGGAAGACCTTTCTCTCTCTCTCTCTCACTGTCTAACTCTGCCTGTCAAAAAAAAAAAAATGTTTATTGTTGGGGCCAGCACTGTGGTGTAGCTGTAAAACCACCACCTGCAGGCGCCAGCATCCCATTTGGGTGCCAGTTAGAGAACTGGCTGCTCCACTTTTGATTCAGCCCCCTGCCAATATGCTTGGGCCCTTCCAACCCCATGGGAGACCTAGAAGAAGCTCCTGGCTCCTGGCCCAGCCCTGGTTGTTGTGGCCATTTGAGGAATGAACCAGCAGATAGAAGATCTCGCTCTCTCTCTCTCTTGCTCTGTTTCTCCTCTCTGTAACTCTGCCTTTCAAATAAATAAAAATAAATCTAAAAAAAAGTGAAATAGAAGTTTTTGTTTTCCTTATCAGTCAGGTTGCAGTGGCAAAACAGAATTAACAATTTAAAGAAAGCAAGCAATTTTCTACAGTAAAGATTTTAATCACTCTATAATAAAAATTATCCTTTCTGTAGCTATTGAAATAAACTTTTCAATATTATGGGAGATCTGAGTTTTTGCTATTTTTAACAAGCATAAAAGCAATTTTCTATTGACAACATAGGGAAAATATAGAGATTTCAGTTAAATGTTGTGGCTATTGATATACAAGTATGTCTTTTTTTGTTTGCTCATTTTTTTGCACCAAAATAAATTTATCTTTTTTAAGATTTATTTATTTATTTGAAAGTCAGAGTTACACAGAGAGAGGAGAGGGAGAGAGAGAGAGAGAGAGAGAGAGAGAGAGATCTTCCATCCGATGGTTTACTCCCTAGATGGCTGCAACGGCCGGAGCTATCCCGATCTGAAGAAAGGAGCCAGGAGCTTCTTCCGGGTCTCCCATGTAGATGCAGGGGCCCAAGGACTTGGGCCATCTTCTACTGCTTTCCCCAGGCCATAGCAGAGAGCTGGATCAGAAGTGGAGCAGCCAGGTCTCGAACCGGTGCCCATATGGGATGCCGGCACTTCAGGCCAGGGGTTAACCCACTGCATCACAGTGCCGGCCCCACAAATTTCTTTTAATATCATTTTTCCCACCAACTTTTTTTCTCCAAAGAAACATTTTATTTAAGGAATACAAACTTCATGAATTTCATAAGTACAACTTTAGGAATATACTGATTTTTCCCACCATTCCTGCCCTCTCACCCATACTCCCACCCTCCTCTTCTTCCCTCTCCTATTCCCAGTCCCAATCTCCACTGCCATTTTCTATTAACTTTCCACACTGAAGACCAACTCTATACTAAGTAAAGAGTTCAACAATTTGCACCAAAAAACAAACAAAAAGACAAAACAAAACAAAACAAAACAAAAAAACTGTTCCTCAACAGTCAAGACAAGGGCTCTTCAAAGTCATTGCAGCTTGAAGTTAATTTCACTTCTTTTTTTTTTTTTTAAGAAACTTAATTAACTTTAAAGAAGCACCCAAGAATGATACATATTTTGCTAGCACTTAGACATAATTTTAATACAACTCTGAGGACAGAGGTCCTGCATGGGAAGTTAGTGCACAGTGACTCCTGTTGTTAATTTAACAATTAACACTCATGTATAACGTCAGTGATCACCCGAGGCTCTTGACATGAGCTGCCTAAGTTATGAAAGCCTTTTGAAACCACAAACTCTGTCAGTACTTAGACAAGGACATAAGCAAAGTGGAAGTTCTCTCCTCTCTTCAGAGAAAAATACCTCCTTCTTTGATGACCACTTCTTTCCACTGGGGTCACACCCATTGAGATCCTTCATGTAGGACATTTTTTGCCACAGTGTCTTGGCTTTCCATACCTGAAATGCTCTCGTGGGCTTTTCAGCCAGGCCAGAATGCCTTAAGGGCTGATTCTGAGGTCAGAGTGTTACTTAAAGTGATTGTCATTCTATGATTCTGGTGTGTGGACTGCTTCCCATGTTGGAGCTTTCATTCCTTTTTAATTATAACAAGTACAAGTACATCTTTCTAAACAAAAAATGGTTAATCTTGTGCTTGACATTCTCAAAAGTTCTTGTTTCAATCTTCCTTAAGTGCCATTTAAATTTTGGATCAACAACTTCAACTTTGCTTATAAGCTAAAATGAACTCATAAATTGAAGGCTTGGGAGGACATCTGGCTCTATTGGAGTGACTGGTTCAAGTCCTAGCTTTGCTTCTAGTCCAGCTTCATGCTAATGTGCACCCTGGTGGCAGCATGTGATGGTTCAAGGACTTGGGTCCCTACCACCCACGAAAAAGTCTGAAGTTGAGTTCTGGGCTCCTGGCTTTGACCTGGTCCAGGCCTGGCTATTGCAGGCATTTGGGTGAAAGATTTCTCACTGTCTATGTATCTGTGTCTCTATCTCTCTGAGTTTCAAAAAATTTATGATAAATACATTTTTTTAAAAATTTTAAGTTAAAGACATATATTTTTATTTTTACAGGCAGAAAAGCAGTGGGGAAAAAAAGGAAAGATTGAGAATACTATATAGTGATTAAAATAGAAGAAATGGAAGTACATAGATCAACACGGATAAGTTTGAAACACACAATGTTGAGTGGAAAAAGCAAGTTGTAGAAGGATATAAAGAACATGACACCACACAAAAATAAGAAAATATTATCTGTTATTTGCTGATATCTATGTATATTATAAAAGTATAAACATATTCATGGAGATGAAACATGCTTCAAGATCATGGTTGCATCTGATAAGGGAGGGAAAGAGAGGGATGAGATGGGGAAAAATACATGGAGAGCTTCAACTGCATTTTTACTGCTTTACTAAAAAAGATATAAAATAGAAAAAGGCAAAGTGTTATGATAGTTGGACAGACCATGTGTGTTTATAATAATATTCTGTAATATTTTATATTTCCATTATATTGAAATAGAAACCTATTTCTATTATTTTTAATTTTTAACAAAATTTTTATTGGTGCTGGCACCGTGGCATAGCTGGTAAAGCCGACGCCTGCAATGCCAGCATTCCATATGAGCACCAATTCTAGTCCTGGCTGCTCTTCTCCTGATCCAGCTCTCTGCTGTGGCATGGGAAAGCAGTGGAAGATGGCTCAAATCCTTGGGCCCCTGCACCTGCATCAGAGACCAGGAAGAAGCTTCAGGCTCCTGCCATCCTCCTGCCTTTGGATCAGTGCAGCTCCATTTGTTGCAGTCATCTGGGGAGTGGACCAGCAGATGAAAGATCTCTCTCTCTCTCTCTCTCTGCCTCTGTCTTTCAAATAAATAAATAAATAATTTATCTGCAAATAAATTATTCGAATTACTTCAAATTATAAATAAATAAATTATTCAAATCATTTCAAATAAATAAATAATTTATTTATTTGAAAGGCAGAGGCAGAGAGAGAGAGAGAGAGGTCTTCCATCTGCTGATTCACTTCCCAAATGGCTGCCAAGGCAGGAGCTAGGCCTACCCTAAGCCAGTAGCCAGGAACTTCTTCTGGGTCTCCCATGAGAGTGCAGGGGTCCAAGAACTTGGGCCATTTTCTACTGCTTCCCCAGGCCATAGCAGAGAGCTAGATTAAAAGTAGAGCAGCCAGGATTCAAACCAGCACCCATATGGGATGCTGGCACTGTAGGCGGTGGCTTTATCTGCTACAGCACCGGCCTCTGAAATAATTTTAAATAAAAATGTGAGATAAAAGAGAAAACCTCACTGCTCTATTTAACATTGCAATTTATCTGTATTTTTGAATGCTAGCCACTTTAAAAGAGGACAAAGTGCACTTGACATAAAATCAGAGCACTATCACAAATTCAAAAGCCTAAGTTTTACTCTCTGTTGGCACTAAACCAGCTAGGGGACCTTGAAATACATCAAATATCCTCTATAACCCGTTAAACGAGAAGATTGATCTAGAAGGTCTCCTAAGTTTCCTTCCTACTCTAAGAAGTTGAGATTAATCACTGTACCTGGGAGATAGATACAAGAAAGAAATTTTGCCATCATAAGAGACCTCAACTAGTTGCCAGGAGACTGAAAACCCATGTTGGCCTTGAAGGCAGACACTGCAATGCTGCAAAGGCCAGAAGTCCTACCAAAGAGTAAATGCATCCTGGGCTTCTGTGAGGAATTTTTACTTTTATTTTCTTTCCCTTGACCCTACAGTTAATAGCTAAATTACATTGCTTCTTTTTTTTTTTTTTTCATGATTTATTTTATTTACTTGAAAGGCAGAATTACAGAAAGATAGAGAGAGACACACAGAGATATATTCCATAAGCTGGTTGACTCCCCAGATGGCCACAATGGCCAAGGCTGGTACAAGCCGAACTCAGGAGCTTCTTCCAGATCTTCCAAGTAGGTGCAGGGGCCCAAGCACTTAGACCATTTTCCACTGCTTTCCCAGGCACGTTAGCAGGGAGTTGGATGGGAAGTGGAACAGCCAAGACTCGAATCGGTACGCCATGCTGGAACTGCAGGTGGTGGCCTAGCCCATTATGCCACAATACTGGCCCCACATTGCTTCTTTCTCTGAATTTCTCATCTCTCTTGTTCTATAATTAACCTCCATGATCAATCTGGTTAATTCTAGGAGGTTTATTTTCTTACTGCTCTTGATATCCCTCTCTCAAATGCCTCATCCATTGTTAGGACTTAAAATTTCTACAGCCCCCTTCAACATAAAGTTAAAGGTCTTGACTGCAGACTCCAGCACTTCCTGCTAGTTGGTTCTGTCCTAATGGCCTTCACTATCCATCATTCCTGTGCTGATTCACAGTCGCTGATTTCATACACTGCAATTCAGGTACTTTTGTTTCCTTACTTTTTTTTTTTTTTTTTTTTTTTGACAGGCAGAGTGGACAGTGAGAGAGAGACAGAGAGAAAGGTCTTCCTTTGCTGTTGGTTCACCCTCCAATGGTGACAGGCAGAGTGGACAGTGAGAGAGAGACAGAGAGAAAGGTCTTCCTTTGCCATTGGTTCACCCTCCAATGGCCACCATGGCTGGCGTGCTGCAGCCGGTGCACCGCGCTGATCCAAAGCCAGGAGCCAGGTGCTTCTCCTGGTCTCCCATGCAGGTGCAGGGCCCAAGCACTTGGGCCATCCTCCACTGCACTCCCTGGCCACAGCAGAGAGCTGGACTGGAAGGGGGGCAACCAGGACAGAATCCGGCGCCCCCACCGGGACTAGAACCTGGTGTGCCGGCGCTGCAAGGCGGAGGATTAGCCTAGTAAGCCGCGGTGCCGGCCTGTTTCCTTACTTTTTATAAATCATTTCCACAGCCTCCATTCTTGTTCTGCTTCTTGGCCTTTCCAGAGGATGTTCTGAATATTTGAAAATAAATTATTTTTCCTTTATTTCTATTCTTCCTTTCAGTATTATCCTCAAAATAGATAAAATAAACTTACAGGGCTAGCTATTAGCCTACCATTGAGACATCATTTAAGACACAGACATCCCGAATTTGGCTACCTGGTTTTGATACACAGGTCTGGCTCTTGACTCCATCTTCCTGCTAATGCAGACATTGGGAGGCAGCAATGATGGCTCAATTAATTGTGTCCTTGCCACTCACTTGGGGGACCTGGACTGAGTTCCTGGCTCCTTGCTTCAGAGTAGCTCAGACCCAGTCCATGCAGGTGTTTGGGGAGTGAACCAAGGGATGAGAGCTCTCCATTTCTCTCTCTCTCTCTCTGTGTGTATCCTTCTTTCTGTCTCTTAAATAAATTCACTTTTACAAATAAGCTTAAGCAGTTGATGTTGTAGTACAATAGGTTAAGTTGCTGCCTGTGATGCCAGCGATCCATATGAATGGCAGTTTGAGTCCCAGCTGCTCCACTTCTGATCCAGCTCCCTGCTGATGTGCCTGGGGAAGCAGTGGAAGATGGCCCAAGTGCTTGGGTTCCTGTACCCACCTGGGAGATCCAGAGGAAGCTCCTGGATCCTGGCTTCGGATTGGCCCAGCTCTAGCCATCACAGACATTTGGGGAGTAAACCAGTGGATGGAAAATTTCTCTCTCTCTCTCTCTGTCTGTCTCTGCCTTTCCCTCTCTGTAACTCCACCTTTCAAGTAAAATAAATAAATCTTAAAAAAAAAATGCTTTGGCAATAACTTTATATAAGTGACATTTGCACTCTCTGAAAACAGATACAGGGAAATGTAAAACCAAGCAGAGGGAGGAGGCAATAATTATAGATTCATGAGTAATTTTATTAAATATAAACTCTTAGTGCTCTAAACCTTCCACTCAGTGTTAGCCATTCCCCACACTGACTTCAGTTGTAATTTTAGGTTTTAAGGCGCATGAATATTACGTTTCTTGACCATGGAAGAGAAACACAATAATGAGAATTCATTCAAGTTAGTTGAAAATGAGTTCCAGTTACTACATTTCTAAATCTTAGTCACAGAGAGAATCCTTTTTCGTCTCTCTGCATGAATCCCAGAGAACTCCGTAGGTGACCCAGATAACAGGAACAAAGGGCACTTTCAGGAGGGCATTTCTGGTTCCCTGTTGCATCCTCCAGACCCAGAGAAGATAAAGCCAGCCAGGTACTTTCTCAGTCACTTCGGACTAGAAAGAAGGGCTGTGAGTGATAGCCAAAGCCTTCTCCAAGGTCAGAAAATGCAGATGAAGAGCAGCAGCTGGCTTGTCCCTCCCCAGGGTTGTGGGAGACAGGAGGTCAGCCAGGGGCAGGTGTGCTCCCAGACACCAGGGTAAATAAATAACTCAAGAAAAGGGATGTTCAGAAATGATGCCATAGAGAGTGGAATAACAGCTATTGCCTTCTTCTTTATGCTTTTAAGAATTAAACATTACTTACTTTTTCCCCTTTGGGCAAGTTTTAATTAAAAAAAGAAGATTCCATTCCTCTGACTTGTTTGAAAGCATTATATTTTCTTCCAGGCATTTTCTTGAAGTAATTTCCTGTTTCTTTTTCAGCAATGCAAAGTATGGGCTGGGGATGAAGAAAGATCCATCTGACTTAGAGACAAACAACTCTTATATAAAGCCCTGTCTGAAGAGGTCCAAGAAAAAGGATGTGCTTGCCATCTTTTATAATTGGTTAACAAGGATTGGACTGAAAAGTAAAAATCTTTCACTTGTTTGTCACAGAATTAGTATGGTAAAGGGTTCCAGCTCCACTTAGAGGTTGTCTGGGCATTAGGATCAAGTACTTTTCCTGCGATTCCCTTTTGGGGTTTGCTCCTGGTTCTGTGATTTGCTGAGGGCTCAAAGACAAATGGTTGGGGAGTGAACGGGTAGATGACAAATTCTCTCTCTCTCTCTCTCTCGCCTTTCAAATAGATAAACTCAATCTTACAAAAATAAAAAGACCAATGGTTATGCTGCTCATAACCATAAGAAGAGCAGGCGGAATTCGAACCAGTGCTCAGATATAGGACGTGGGTGTCGCAGGTGGCAGCTTAAACCGCTGTGCCACAACGTGTGCCCCTCTTCTCGTTCTTAGATTTTTCTGAGCATAAAAAGACAGCCATAGTGAATTCTTAGAGTCTCCCTAGAAAGAAGAAACTAACTGAAAGCTGAACAGCAGTGCCTCTCCATCTCTCCCTGATTAACAACCCCTGGGAAAGTGGGAAAGTTTGTGGCATGAAGGTTTATTATTGGTGGAACTTTCTAAGCTCCTTATTTGGTCACATCAATTTACTACTTTCTAAGACTCCAAATATTTGTTAAGGAGCAGTTGTTGAATTGTCTACTAAAGTAATTGCATTTTTTTAAAAAAATTATTTATCTGAAAGGCAGAGTTACAGAGAGGAGGAGAGACAGAGAGGTCAGTCTTCTATATGCTGGTTCACTCCCAAAATGGCTGCAACAGCCGGAGCTGGGCAGATCCAACACCAGGAGCCAGGAGCGACATCTAGGACTCCCATGTGGGTGCGGGTATCCAAGTACTTGGGCCATCTTCTGCTGCTGTCCCAGGCCATTAGCAGGGAACTGGATCAGAGTAGAGCAGCTGGGGGCCAGCACTGTAGCATAGTGGGTAAAGCCTCTGCCTGCAGTGCCCGCATCCCAAATGGGCACCAGCTCAAGACTTGGCTGCTCTACTTCTGATCCAGCTCTCTGCTATGGCCTGGGAAAGCAGTAGAAGATGGCCCAAGTCCTTGGGCCTTTTCACCCGCGTGGGAGACCTGGAAGAAGCTCCTGGCTCCTGGCTTCGGATAGGCGCAGCTCTGGCTGTTGCGGCCAATTGGGGAGTGAATAAACGGATGGAACATGCCTCTCTCTCTCTCTCTCTCTCTCTCTCTCTCTCTCTGCCTCTCCTCGTCTCTGTGTAACTCTTTCAAATAAATAAATAAATAATTTTTTAAAAAAATAGTAGAGCAGTCGGGTCTCAAACCCATGCCCTTACAGGATGACAGCATCGCAGGCAAAGGCCTAACCTACTACACCACAATGCCAGCCCCAGATAATTGTATTTTACCAGCCACATAGATTAACAGAAAAGCTACTTTTTTTTTTTTTTGACAGGCAGAGTTAGACAGGGAGAGAGAGAGAGAGAGACAGAGAGAAAGGTCTTCCTTCTGTTGGTTCACCCCCCCAAATGGCTGCTACAGCTGGCGCGCTGAACTGATCCGAAGCCAGGAGCCAGGTGCTTCCTCCTGGTCTCCCATGTGGGTGCAGGGCCCAAGCACTTGGGCCATCCTCCACTGCCTTCCCGGGCCACAGCAGAGAGCTGGACTGGAAGAAGAGCAACTGGGACAGAACCAGTGCCCCAACTGGGACTAGAACCTTGGGTGCCAGCGCCGCAGGCGGAGAATTAGCCAAGTGAGCCACGGCACCAGCCAGAAAAGCTACCTTCTAAGTGGAGGGAAGCCAACTGACCAGAACGTGCCATGGCATGTGTTAATTTCATAGAAATGTGAAAGGAGCTATTGGAACTTAAAAGATAAAGAAAGCAAGCAGGTTGAACATTCAGATTCTATGATGTTTGAGGTCTACAGGTGATTCCCTGTCCAGGAGTGGGAGACCTTTTTCTGCAAATGGTCATTTGGAAATTTATAACATATTCGTGGGCCATACAAAATGATCAGCTCAAACATCAGCCTGCCATAAATTTCGAGTCCAAGTTGTAGTTGCCTTGGCAGGGCTGGACCACACGATTTCATGGGCTGGACATTCCCACCCCTAGGGAGGCAGTTCCACTATCTTAACGAGTGTGCCACAGGCTACTGGAGAACTTCTGCTGCTTGAGTTTCAGGGCCACCTGGAATTCTAATACCTTGGGATACAACCACAATAATCGCAGAGGAGGAACAGGTTTGGACAGGACCATTGCCTTTCTGGTCCTGTTACACAGTTCATGCTGCCTTCATGCCTAATAGAGGTCCATGCTTTCACATGCACTGCATTGTTTTTTATGTAGATATTATATAATCAAAACACCAGTCCTGGAGGCAAGTCTTATGCATTAATCAAATATTTTTTAAAAATATTTATTTATTTATTTGAAAGGCATAGTTTCAGATGGGCAGAGGCAGAGAGAGAGGTCTTCCATCCGCTGTTTCACCCCTAGATGACCGCAATGGCCGGAGCTGCACCACTGCGAAGCCAGAAGCCAGGAGCCAGGAGCCAGGAGCCTCTTCTGCGTCTCCCATGTGGGTGCAGGGGCCCAAGGACTTGGGCTATCCTCCACTGCTTTCCCAGGCCACAGCAGAGAGCCAGATCAGAAGTGGAGCAGCCGGGACTAGAACCGGTGTCCATATGGGATGCCAGCACTGCAGGCGGCAGCTTTACCTGCTAAGCCACAATGCTGGACCCAAAATTAATCAAGTATTTTATTGACTACTCAGTTTCAGTTAATCCATCTGGAGTATGCCGCACTACTTTATTAATTTTTTATTTTAATTTTTAATTAATTTTTAACAGGTTCAATATGATTTGTAGATACAATTCTTTTTTTTTTTTTTAAGATTTATTTATTTATTTGAAAGGAAAACCCCAGAGAGGCAGAGGCAGAGAGAGAGAAGTCTTCTATCCACTGGTTCACTCCCCAGATGGCCACAATGGCTGGAGCTGTGCCGATGCGAAGCCAGGAGCCAGGAGCTTCTTCCGGGTCTCCCATGCAGGTTCAGGGGCCCAAGGACTTGGGCCATCTTCTACTGCTTTTCCAGGCCATAACAGAGAGCTGGATTAGAAGTGGAGCAGTCGTAACTTGAACTGGAGCCCATATGGGATGATGGCACTACAGGAAGTGACCACAGTGCCGACCCCTGTACTACTTTTCAACCATGAAAAATTCCTCTGTTTCAGGTAACAAAACATGACAATTGGGACCAGCATGTGGCCTAGCAGGTGAAGCTGCTGCCTACAATGCTGGCATCCTACATGGGCACCAGTTAAGTCCTGGCTGCTCCACTTCTGGTCCAGCTCCCTACTAATGCATCTGGGAAGGCAGTAGAAGATGGCCCAAGTGCTTGGGCCCCTGCACCCACGTGGGGGACCTGGAAGAAGCTCCTGGCTCCTGGCTTTGGCCAGGCCCAGCCCTGGTCATTGTGGTCATTTGGGAAGTGAACCAGCAGATGGAAGATTTCTCTCTGTGTCTCTCTCCTCTCTATCTCTATAACTTTACTTTTCAATTAAATAAATAAATCATTAAAAATGGGAATTATTAAATTCTTGGGTATTTTTTATTCAGAAGGGAAAATATATAATAAAGCATTTTATTAGACTTTTTCAATTTGAGTCTTCATTTTTCAGGAAGAATAATACATACATCTACAGGTTAATCTTGAGATTCTAAATATGACTCATTTAAAGGATAATTTTTAAAACAATATCATTATTTTAAAGGATGTTTCCTGACACCTTCCTCCATCACAAAACAAAACAAGGTAGCAAACAAAAGGAACCCTAAGCCAGCTTACAGCCGTGTTTCTGGACCACACAAAGGGGTCATTCTTGTTCTGAAACTCGGCCTAGGTTCTGTCCAGAACCCCCTTTGTATGTGCTGAAAGAGCACGCTCCTGGACAGGAGTCAGGGCTTCAGGTGGACGCACATGAAGCTGGAGTGTCAGTTTAAACATTCTTACTCACAGGCAGGAGGACAGAGCTGCTTGTTCTTGACTTTCTGGAATAAATTAGTGAAAAGTGATGCTTTTACAGGTAAATCATCTTGACGCATTAGTCCCTGACTTTGAGACCTCACTGGCCTGGAGTGGTGGGGAGGCAAGGGTATGGCCTTCCTTTCAGGACCCCTGTCCTGGGGCTGCAACTCACATAGCCACAGGCCGAGGCCTTGACCCTTGGCCAGATTTGCTCCCATACATTCATCCTTCCATTCGTTCATTATTCCACAAGTCTTTATGAGGTGCCTTCTACACGCCAGGCACTGTTGTAAGCAGACATTCCAAAAAGGCTACAAGCACTCTGTTCTCCATTTCCAGGGCTCCTGAGGCAGGTTACTGCCAGAGAGATTGCTGTCCAATATTTCTTCCAGGGGTTTGTGCCCGTGTCACACTTAGCAGTGGCTTTGTTAGTACAGCTCTTCTAATTCACCACATGCAGACATTATCTTCAAGGTATTCCATAATATCCAGGGAGGGAGACCTTTCTGCCTCAACGACACATTATGCCCCCAGTCAACATCTGCCTCCATGGACTCAGGTTCTATGGAAAAGTGTGCGCCATCAGTTCAGATGGTCCCTCCCTTACGGCAAACTTCCTCTTAGGGATTCTACTCCTACTCCCAGCCATCCCCATTGTCATTTTAGCTCTCTTGTTCCTATCAGGTTCTCTAAGGCTGCTTCTGTATCAGACAGGTGCTAAAAACTTTGGGTTTTACAAGGAATCTGGAAAGATTCCAATTTCTTATCTCACAAATGTTTTTATTCCCCTACTCATCCTCAAATAAACTTGTAGACAGCATCCAAGATCAAATGCTGGCAGAGCATACATTTATTTTTTGTGTCCGGTTGCCTAAGTCCCAGATGTTTACTGAGTGGGAAAATGTTCTGTCATCTATGAAATACAACAAACATTGTGCTGAAGCTGATTAAAAAAAAACCAAAAAACAAAAAACAAAACTATCCAGGGCCGGCGCCATGGCGCAGTGGGTTAATCCTCCACCTGCAGTGGGCGCTGGTTCTATTCATGGCTTCTCCATTTCCGATCCAGCTCTCTGCTGTGGCCTGGGAGGGCAGTGGAGGATGGCATAAGTCCTTGGGCCCCTGCACCCACATGGGAGACTGGGAGGAAGCACCTGGCTCCTGGCTCCTGGCTCCTGGCTTCAGATCGGCACAGCTCTGGCCATTGCGGCCATTTGGGGAATGAGCCAGCAAATAGAAGACTTTTCTCTCTGTCTCTCCCTCTCACTGTCAGTAACTCTACCTCTCAAATAAATGAATAAAATCTTAAAAAAAAAAAAAGCCAACTATCCAAATGTTTCTTGACTTTTCTTTTTAAAATTCAATTAATTCCAGTTTCTATTGGAAAATAAGGACACCTAGAAAGATAAAAAATATAAGCCATTTTTTACCACCCACCCAAGGGTATGATATTTATAACTCCATTGCATTTTACACATTTCAGCTTCCCATTTTTAAAAATTTTAATTGTTGTTCCAAGATCATGCACAAAGACAGAAAATATACAAAAGTCCTCTCAGGGGCCAGTGCTGCAGCACCATGGAAGGTTAAGCCACCACCTGCAACACTGGCATCCCACATGGGTGCCAGCTCGAATCCCAACTCTCCATTTCCCATCTAGCTCCCCACCAACCAACTCCAGGGATGGAGTTCTAGGCTCCTAGTTTCAGCCTGGACTAGCCCTGGCCATTGGTTCTGCCTTTCAAATAAATGAACAAATCTTATTTAAAAAACCCTCTCAGTTGTCCTCTAAAAGCTACTCACTGTTAATAGGAACCATCCCTCCATTTCTAAGCACACATAAACATACTTTCCATCTGTTTGAATGCATAGGACTTTTTGATTTGTCAAATGCTACATTTCTTGTTTTCCAACAATTTTGTTGAGACTTATTTTATACCTCATAAAATTCATTCATTTCAAGTGTACAATTCAATGATCTTGGGGATACATTTACTATTTTCTGTGTACAAGCATCACATAAATCAGTTTGGAATGTTTTCCTCACTTAATAAGATCCCTCATGAACATTTACTGTAAACCCCTATTCCCTTAAGCCCCTGCCGCAGGCAGTGCTAATCTACGCTCCACCTTATAGCTCTGTAGTGCTCGCTTCAGCAGCACATGTACTATAATTGGAACCTTATAGCTCTGCTTTGTTTAGACATTATATGTAAATAAAATCATACAATGTGTGATCTCTCCTGTTGACCTTTCACTCAGCATAATTTGAAAGAAACTGAAGAAACATGTTTATGGATGCTTAGTGAGTTTTATCTGAATGATCTCTCACAAGTAAATAAACTCAAAAGGATTTTTATATTCTGCCAAAGTTAGGGGAGGGGAGGATCTGATGCCAGTCCTGGAGTCCTGGGCTGTTAAGCATTTGTGCAAGGCACTGAAACTTTTTAACATTCTCCTCTTCCCCCTAGTGGCCAGGACAAAATTGCTCTTTTAGATTTTCAGTGTTCCCACCACAAAAGAATGGATGAGGTATCGAAGTGAGGGATGTGTTAATTATGTTGATTTGCTCTTTCTACAATATCTACCTAGATCAAAACATCACAGTGTATCCTATAAATATGCATAATTATTATTTGTCAATTAAAATTAATTAATTAAAAACCTTTTTAGGAAGAATATATTGTATTTGTTGGTAAGAAGGCATCTCAGATCTTTCAAATGCTCCCAAATGAAAAGCACGGGGTTTTCATTTAAAGATACTTCCTTTTAAAAAAAAGTTTATTTTATTTACTTAAAAAGCAGAGCGACAATGGCCGGCGCTGTGGCGTAGCAGGGTAAGCTTCTGCCTATGGTGCCAGCATCCCATATGAGTGCTGGTTCATGTCCTGGCTGCCCCTCTTTGGAACCAGCTCTCTGTTTGTGGCCTAGGAAAGCAGTGGAAGATGGCCCAACCGCGTGGGCCCCTGCAACTCATGTGGGAGACCCGGAGGAAGCTCCTGGCTCCTGGCTTCAGATCGGCCCAGCTCCAGCTGTTGCGGCCATTTGTGGAGTGAACCAGTGGATGGAAGACCTTTCTCTCTGTCTCCCTCTCTCTGTCACTCTGTCTCTCAAATAATCAAATAAATAATCTTAAAAAAAAAAAAAAAAGCAGAGGGACATACAGGAGATATCTTCCACCTGCTGGTTCACTTCCCAAATACCCTGAAACCAGGAGCCTGGAACTCTATTCAGGTCTCCCATGTGGGTGGCAGGGCTCCAAGTACTTGGGCCATCTTCTGCGGCTTTCCTAGGTGCATTATCAGGGACCTGGCTCAGAAGCAGAGAAGCCAGAGTTGAATTGGCACACCAATATAGAATGTCAGAGTTGTAGCTGGTGGCTTAACCCACGAGACCAGCCACCAGATACTTCGTTCTTGTTTATTGGAGAGCTTTTATAAACTAAATTTCATGGAAGATATAATTTATCTCTCTCAGCAATTCTCCTCACCTCCAAATCTACCAGCCTCTCCAGGTAGAGGGATCTGAGATCATGGTTAAGAGATCAAGGTGGGACCGGTTCTGTGGTGCAGCGGGTTAACACCTTGGCCTGAAGTGCCGGCATACCAGTTCGAGACCCAGCTGCTCCACTTCTGATCCAGCTCTCTGCTGTGGCCTGGGAAAGCAGTAGAAGATGGCCCAAGTGCTTGGATGCAGGGGCCCACGTGGGTGGGAGACCCGGAAGAAGCTCCTGGATCCTGGCTTTGGATCAGCACAGCTCCAGCCATTGCGGCCAATTGGGGAGTGAACCATCAGATGGGAGACCGCTCTCTCTCTCTTTGCCTCTCCTCATCTCCTCTCTCTGTGTAACTCTTTCAAATAAATAAAGAAACCTTAAAAAAAAAGGGGGGGGGGGGGGTAAGGTGTGGTACAAGACTGCTCACATTCAGATCTTAACTCTTGCTGGCTATGGGACCGAGGTCAAGTCGCCCACACTGTAAGCTTCCTCTTTTGTACTTATGAAATGCATGAAGCTTGTATTACTTAAATAAAAGGTTTCTTTTGGGGAAAAAAAAGTTTCTTCTTTCATATGATGGGGATGAAAACAATACCTAGGCCGGCACCGTGGATCAACAGGCTAATCCTCCACCTTGCGGCACCGGCACACCGGGTTCTAGTCCTGGTTGGGGCGCCGGATTCTATCCCGGTTGCCCCTCTTCCAGGCCAGCTCTCTGCTATGGCCCGGGAAGGCAGTGGAGGATGGCCCAAGTGCTTGGGCCCTGCACCCGCATGGGATACCAGGACAAGCACCTGGCTCCTGGCTTCGGATCAGCGCAGTGCTCCGGCCACAGCGGCCAATGGATGGTGAACCAAGGGCAAAAAGGAAGACCTTTCTCTCTCTCTCTCTCTCTCACTATCCACTCTGCCTGTCAAAAAAAAAAAAAAAGAAAAAAAAAAAAAACAATATCTGTCTCATGAGCATGCCATGAGTTTCAAACGAATTGGGGCAGGTGCTTGGCTGCCAGTTTGGTTGCCTGCATCCCACATCAGAGTGCCTGAGTTTGATTTCTGGCTCTGACGCTGGTTCCCGACTCAGCTTCCTGCTAATGTAGATCCCAGGAAGTAGCGGTCCTGTCACTCAAAAGATCTCTATGTCTCTGCCTCTGACTCTCTGCTTTAAAAAAAAAATGAATATAAATAAACATTTTTTTAAAGATTGAGTGAATTAAGACATATGGAACTCCTAGAATGTAATGGCACACAGTAGGTTGAATAAATCTTATATATCTTCTGTCTCTACATTTTCTGCCTTCTCTCCTATTACAATACATGCCTGAGGGCTGGCTCTGTGGCATAGCGGGTTGAGCTGCCATCTGTAGTGCCAGCGTCCCATATGGGTGCTGGTTTTTTATTTTTTGAGTCCTGGCTGCTCCACTTCTGATCCAGCTTCCTGCTAATGTGCCTGGCAGAGCAGCGGAAGATGGCCCAAGTGCATGGGCCCCTTCCTCCTATGTGGGAGATCTGGATGGAGTTTCTGGCTCCTGGCTTCAGCTTGACCCAGCCCAGGCCATTGTGGCCATTTGGGGAGTGAACCAGTGGATGCCACTGTGAGACCCAGTACCTGATAAAACCCAGAATTCTCTATCCTCAGCTAGTGCTCACAGCAGAACATCTAGAGTTGTTCTGGCATTAAGAGAAGACCAGCACCCCAGTGAGATGGGCTTGTTTTAGGGTATGTCCCTGACAGCCTCAAGTGGGCCTTGTGTATAATCCTGACACTGCAGAGCGTGGTAATGGTGAGGCCAAGGTGTGATCCAGCTGAGTACAAGCCTGAGCAGGCAAGGGGCCGCCAATATCACACTGTGATATCCATGGGCCAACAGCAAGGAAATACAGGACTGGGTTTTGGGAGTTGGTGCCAGGTTGGTAAAACCAAACATTAGGCAGATGCAATGGTGCCTATCCCCAAACTAGAACCTACAGGTGGAATTTCTGGACCTGTCCTGGAGCCAAGCAGATTCCTGTGGCTCCAGTTGAGCAGATATATAGTACAGCCCACATCACCTGTGTCTGGTTTCAGTGATCTTGGGCTGCAAGAACCATCTCAGCAGCAGATGATAGCAGTGTGGACTTGGGTCCTATCCCTGTGCTGTACTGGTCTTTATGGGATGTGAGCTCTGTGTGTGATCTAGCATAGTAGCATTGGGAGCCATGAGGTTAGGCATCTAGCCTCACTCCAGCCCCAGGAAGAGGTTTTTAGGAATGGAATACCTCCTTTCTAGATGCTTCCTCAGTTCATCCTGAAAAACAACACACCAACTGCAGAGTTAGGACAAATGTGAGCTCCAGGCATCCTCTAGGACTGAAACAGTAACAAGACACCAATAGTAAACTTACAGCAAATCTCAACCTATGGTGACATCTAGTGTTGAAACGGTAGAAATGTCGATAGGCGCCAAGAAAATAAGCAGACCAGTTAAAATTTATGGAAAGATAGTGAAAAATGAAGCCAGGTTTTAATGACTTAAAAAAACCAAAAGGCAAAAAAGACAAAACAAAACAAAAAAAACCCACATGTTCAGTGTGCAGATAATGTCATATGACAATAAGTGTCAAGGACTCTTCGGGATGGGGCCAACACTGCAGCATAGCTGGTAAAGCTGCCCCCTGCGATGCCCACATCCTATATGGGCACCAATCAGTTCTTGTCCTGGCTGCTCCACTTCCTAGCCAGCTCCCTGCTAATTACCTGGGAAAAGCAACTGCAGATGGCTCAAGTGTTTGGGTGCCTGCCACCCACATGGGAGATCCAGATGAAGCTCCTGGCTCCTAGCTTTGGCTTAGCCCAGCCCTGGCCATTGTGGCCATCTGGGGAGCAAATCAGTAGATGGAAGATCTTGCTCTCTCCCTCTCTCTCTCTGTAACTCTCTCAAATAATAAATACACAAAATCTTAAAATAAATAAACAACAAAAAAAGAACTCTTAGGAAAACATGACCTAACCTAACAGATGAAATAAGATGCCGGAAATCAATCTGTGGGAATTGTCATTTCCAAATAAACAGATGAAGAATTTAAAATAGCTGTTTTAAGGACATTCGACAAACTTGAAGATAACACAGAAAAGGGGATAATACTCTAACAGAGAGATGGAAGGAATGACAATAAATCAAACAAAATCCCTCAACTGTAAAGTACACTAGGCAAAATTTAAAAACATGGTAGCAGAACAGCTAAAGCAGAAGAAAGAATCAGTGAACTCAGTGACAGGCTTTCCGAAAATACAGAGTTGGAGGACAGGGGAAAAAGGGTCAAGAAGATTGAAGAAAGCTTATGGGAATTTTGGGACAGCATCAAAGGAGTAAATATTTGAGTGATTGGGATTAAACAGAGGCTTGAGAACGTCAAGGGGGTAAAAAGCACATCCAAAGAGATAATAGCAGGAAACTTTCCAAACCTAGAAAAGTACAGGAAGGTCAGAGGTCACCAGTCAGATTCAACTCAACCAAGGCTGCCTCAAGACAGATTAGAATCGAGCTCTCCAAGGTTAAAGATAAAGAGAAAATTCTGGAAGCTACAAGAGAAAAGAAACGTAACACATAAAGGGTCCCAATTTGCCTAACTGCAGACTTCTTAGCAGAAACCTTACAGGCCAGGAGAAAATGCAGTGAGCGTTCCACTGCATTGAGGGAAAAAACTGCAGCCAAGAATACTGTACCTAGAATAGCTAAACTTTGGATACGAAGGAGAGACTAAGACATTCCCAGAGAAACAAAGGATGACAGAACTTGTCACCCCCGATCTGTCTTGGAAGAAATGCTAAAGGGAGTTCCTCACATGAAAAGAAAGAGAGGCTAATGAGTAAGAAGAAAATATCAGAAGATAGAAAACTCACTGAAAAGAGTAATTATATAGAAAAATTCACAGTGTTCTAAAATTGTAAACATGGCAGATAAACCATTCACATCTTTAGTATGAAATCCAAAAAACGAAACAAAAATAGTAACTACATTGACATAAGAACAGGCAACAGGGGATGAGTCGGTGGTGAAGCAGGTAAAGCTGTTGCCTGTGGTGCCAGCATCCCATATCAGTGCCAGCATCCCGTGTCAGTGCCAGCATCCCATGTCAGCGCCAGTTCCAGTCTCACCTGCTCCACTTCCAATCCAGCTCCCTGATAATAAGCCTAGGAAAGCAGTGGAAGATGGCCCAAGTGCTTGGACCCCACACCCATATGGGAGACCTGGTAGAAGATCCTGGCTCCTGGCTTTGACCTGGCCTGGCCTAGTCCCTTGGGGCTATTTGGGGAGTGACCCATCAAATGGAAGATTCTCTCTCTGTGTCTCCCCCCCTCCCATAACTGTGCCTTTCAAAATAAATAAATAAATAAATCTAAGAGAGAGAGAGAGAATATAAAAAAAAGTAAGGCCATTGGAGGGTGAACCAACAGCAAAGGAAGACCTTTCTCTCTGTCTCTCTCTCACTGTCACTCTGCCTGTCAAAAAAAAAAAAAAAAAAGAAGTAAGGAGGTCCAATGCTGTAAAGCCATCACCTACAGTGCTGACATCTCATATGGGCACTGGCTCAAGTCCCGGCTGCTCCTCTTCCGATCCAGCTCTCTGCTATGGCCTGGGAAAGCAGTAGAAAACGACCCACATCCTTGGGCCCCTGCACCCATGTGGGAGACCCAGAAGAAGCTCCTGGCTCCTGGATTTGGATCAGCACAGCTCTGGCTGTTGCAGCCAACTGGGGAGTGAACCAGCAGATGAAAACTCTCTTTCTCTCTCTGCCTCTCCTTCTCTCTCTGTGTAACTCTGACTTTCAAATGAAAAAAATGAATCTTTAAAAAAATTAAAAAGAAAAATGATGGGATACAACAAATTCAAAATGGGGGGAGGAATGACATCAACTGTAGAGTTAATTAGTATTTCCTATCTCTTTTTCTGTTTCATTTCTTATCTTTACAATCAATACAATGTTGCTATAATTTCAAAATACCTTGTTGTAACCAAAAGATGCTTTTTGTAAGCCTCATAGTAACCACAAAGCAAAAATCTTATAAAAAATAGCAAACAAGGTGTCAAAATACACTGTAGAGAAATCATATAAAAATAGTGGAAGATCAGCTGATGCTGCGGCTCACTAGGCTAATCCTCTGCCTGCGGCGCCGGCACCCAGGTTCTAGTCCCGGTTGGGGCACTGGGTTCTGTCCCGGTTGCTCCTCTTCCAGTCCAGCTCTCTGCTGTGGCCCGGGAAGGTAGTGGAGGATGGCCCAAGTGCTTGGGCCCTGCACCCGCATGGGAGACCAGGAGGAAGTACCTGGCTCCTGGCTTCGGATTGGCACAATGCGCCGGCCGTAGCAGCCATTTGTTGGGTGAACCAACGGAAGGAAGACCTTTCTCTCTGTCTCTCTCTCACTGTCTAACTCTGCCTGTCAATATATACATTATATATATATATATATATATATATATATATATATATATAGTGGAAGATTGCAAGAGAGTTAGAATGAAAGCAACTACAGTAAAACTAGATAATGAGAATCAAAATGGAAATAGCAGGACCTTTCCTATTGATAATTACTTTGAGGAGCTTGCATGCTGGCATAGTGTATAAAGCCATCACCTGCCATTATCCATTTGGTCACTGGTTCAAGTCCCAGCTGTTCCACTTCTGATCCAGCTCCCTGATGAAGGCCTGGCAAAAGCAGCAGAAGATGGCCCAAGTGCTTAAGCCCCTGCACCCATATGGGAGGCCCAGAAGAAGCTCCTAGCTCCTGGCTTCAGTCCCGCTCAGTCCTGGCTATTGTGGCCTTTTGGGGAATAAACCTACAGATGGAAGATTCTCTCTCTCTCTCCCTCTCTCTCTCTTTCTGTAACTTTGACTGTCAAATAAATGAATCAAATAAATGAATCTTTAAACAATAGTAATAATCACCTTGAGTGTAAGTGGATTAAATCACCTACCAAAAATCCACAGAGTGACCAAATGGATTAAAATAAATAAATAAATAAGACAGCTGCTTACAAGAAACCCACTTCACTTCTAAGTAAACAGATGGACTGAAAGTGAAAGGATGGAATAAGATATTCCACACAAATGGAACCCAAAAGAAAGGAGGAATTGCTGTGTTTCTAACAGGTAAAAAGATTTTAAATCAAAAGCAGCAAAAGAGACAAGGCAGGTCACTATCTAGTGATAAAGGATTAAATCCAGCAAGGAGAAAAAACAATTGTAAATATATATGCATGCAATATCTGGGCACCCAAATATATAAAGCAAACATATTTCAAGGAAGAGATAAACTCCAACACAATAAAAGTAGGAGACTATAAGACTCCAATTTCAGAAATGGACATATAACCAAGAAGGAAAATCAATAAAGAAAAAGCAGTTAAATTGCTCCTTACAAGTAGACCTAACCCACATCTACAAAATATTCTATGTAACAGTTATAGAATATGTATTCTTTTCAACATCACATGCAACATTCTCCAGGATAGATCATACCACAGATCAAAGAACAAGTCTCAACAAATTAAAAAAAAAATACGAACAGTATTAAGTATCTTTTCTGAACACATGGAATGAAACTAGAAATAAATAACAAGAAAAACATATAAATACATGCAAATTAAACAAGTTACTTCTGAACAACCAGTGGATCAAGAAAGAAATTTTTAAAAACTCTGAAATGAATGAAAATGGAAATACAACATACCAAAACCATGGGATGCAGCAAAAGCAGTAGTAAGTGGGAAGTTTGTAGCAATCAGTGCCTACGTCAAAAAAGCAGATCACAAGTAGACACCTTATTGCTATATTCCAAGAGAACTGAAAAAACAATAACAACTCAAATCCAGAATTAGTAGGAGGAAATAAATAATAAAACTTAGAATATAAGTAAATTACAGAGATTTAAAAATACAATCAGTGAAGTGAACTGGTTCTCTGAAAAGATAAACAATATTGACAAACTTAGCAAGAAGTAAGAAAAAAAAGAAAATTCAAATAAAATCAGAGATGTTAAGGAGAGACATTACAATTTACATTACGGAAACACAAAGGACTATTAGAGATTATTGCAAACAATTATACAGCAACAGATTTGACAACCTGGAAGAAATGGACAAATTCTTGGACATATACATCTTACCAAGATAGACTCACAAAGAAACAGAGTACCTAAACAGGCCAAGGTTGAATTAATGATTTAAAAATCTCCCATCAAAGGAAAGTCCAGGACCAGATAGTTTCACTGCTGATGTCTACAAGCGTTTAAAGAAGAATTCACACCAATTTCTTTTAAAATTATTTCAAAAAATAGAAGAGGGGAGAATTCTTTCAAACTCATTCTACAAGGCCAGCACTATCTTTTTTTTTTTTTTTTTTTTTTTTTGACAGACAAAGTGGACAGCGAGAGAGAGAGACAGAGAGAAAGGTCTTCCTTTTGCCGTTGGTTCACCCTCCAATGGTCGCTGCGACCGGCGTACCGCGCTGATCCGATGGCAGGAGCCAGGTGCTTCTCCTGGTCTCCCATGGGGTGCAGGGCCCAAGCACTTGGGCCATCCTCCACTGCACTCCCGGGCCACAGCAGAGAGCTGGCCTGGAAGAGGGGCAACTGGGACAGAATCGGTGCCCCAACCAGGACTAGAACCCAGTGTGCCGGCGCTGCAAGGCGGAGGATTAGCCTATTGAGCCGTGGCACTGGCCGCCAGCACTATCTTGATACCAAAAGCAGAAAGGGGCACAACAGCAAAAAAAAAAGAAAGCTATAGGCCAATATCCTTGATGAATATTGATGCAAAAATCATCACCAAAATATTAACAAACCAAAATCAACAACACATTGAAAAGATTACTCGGGGGCAGGTATCTTGCCTAGTGGTTAGAATTCTGATTTAAGATGCTGTGTTCCACATCAGAGTACCTGGGTTTGATACCCAGCTCTGGCTCTTGACTCCAGTTTCCTGCTATTGCAGACCCTGGGAGGCAACAGTGTTGGCTCAAGTGACTATATCTCTGCCACCCACTTGAGAAACTTGGGTTGAGTTCTTGGCTCCCAACTTTGGTCAGGCCCAATCCTAACAATTGCATTGCAAACATCTGGGGGAGTGAACCAGATGATGGTAATGCCTCTCTCCCTGGCTCCCTCTCTCTTTTCTTCCCTTCTCCCCTCATAAATATTTTTTTTTAAATTAATGATTATTCACCACAATCAACTAGCATTCATCCTAGGGACACAAGGATGGTAAAAGATACACAAATCAATAATGTCATTTACTACATCACATCAACAGAATGAGGGACAAAAGTAGGATCATCTCAATAGATGCAGAAAGGGGCCGGTGCTGTGGCATAGCAGGTAAAGCTGCCGCCTGCAGTGCCGGCATCCCACATGGGTGCTGGTTCAAGTCCCGGCAACTCCACTTCCAATCCAGCTCTCTGTGTGGCCTGGTAAACCAGTGAAGGATGGCCCAAGTCCTTGGACCCCTGCAACCGTGTGGGAAGACCTGGAGGAAGCTCCTGGCTCCTGGCTTCGGATCAATGCAGCTCTGGCCATTGCAGCCAATTGGAGAGTGAACCAAGAAATGGAAGACCTCTCTCTCTCCCTCTCTGCTTCTCCTCTCTCTGTGTAATTCTGACTTTCAAATAAATAAATAAATATTTTTAAAAATGCAGAAAAATAATTTGATAAAATCCAACATCTTTTCATTATAAAACTGCACAAATTAGATATAAAAAGAAAGTACCTCCATATAATAAAGGCTATACATAACAAGGCAACAGCTAACACCATACTGAAAGAGGAAAACTGAAGCTTTCTCTCTAAGATCTAGAACAAGATAAGGATGCGCAGGTTTTTTTTTTTTAAAGATTTATTTATTTTACTTGAAAGTCAGAGTTACAGAGAGGCAGAGAGAGAGAGAGAGAGAGAAAATCTTCCATCTGCTGGTTCACTCTCCAAATGGCTGCAACGGCTGGAGCTAGGCTGATCCGAAGACAGGAGCCAGGAACTCTTTCAGAGTCTCCCATAGGGGTGCAGAAGCCCAAGGATTTGGGCCATCTTCTACTGCTTTCCCAGGCCACAGCAGAGAGCTGGATTGGAGGTGAAGTAGCCAGGACTTGAACTGATGCCCATAAAGGATGATGGCACTGCAGGCGGCAGCTTTACCTAATATGGCACATCATGGGCCCCTGGATGTGCAGTTTTATTATTTTTATTTCAATACTGGAAACACTAGTAAGAGCAATTAGACAAGAGAAAGAAATAAAGGGATAGGGGCCAGCGCTGTGGCATAGCGGGGTAAAGCTGCCGCCTGCAGTGCCGGTATCCCATATGGCTGCCAGTTCGAGTCCCAGCTGCTCCTCTTCCGATCCAGCTCTCTGCTATGGCCTGGGAAAGCAATAAAAGATGGATCAAGTCCTTGGGCTCCTGCACTCACATGGGAGACCTAGAAAAAGCTTCTGGCCCCTGGCTTCAGATCAGCACAGTCCAGCCATTGCGGCCAACTTGGGAGTGAACCAGCATATGGAAGACCTCTCTCTGCCTCTCCTCTCTCTGTGTAACTCTGTCTTTCAGATAAATAAATCATAAAAAAGAAAGTAAACAATATAGTACATAATAGTTAATATTTATTTTAGCAATCTTATGTTTTGGTGAAAAATCACAGTTTCATGAGAAAACAAACTTAAATCTGTGAGAACCATATCACATCATGTATATCACATTTTAGATCATGAGAGGTAACTAAGACACCTTGTTCCTCTGGTGACAACATAGGTTAATTGCGGTCAAGTGTGAAAGACACTTTACAGATTCAAATCTGTGAAGTGATGGCAGATTTGCCCTGACTTCTTGCAGTGCGGAGTGTCGGGTCTTGGAGGCTATGCTCGGGCCATGGAGGACAGAAGTGAAATCCAGGGCTGGTCTGGGGATGGAAGCCAGAGTGACCATCCACAGTGTGGCCCTGATGGCACCCTTGTTCTCTTTTTTTTAAGTGTCTCTGCCCCAAATCCTCTGAACTGATGTTTTCCCCTCCCTACCTAGGTGTAATCAGGTTGGAAGGGAACACGTAGCCCTCTCTTCCTCTCCACTGCTCCAGCAATGGGACTGCCATCAAGAACAAAGAGCAAATTTAAACAAGAATTCTCTTTTGTCAGAACAACTTTAAAAATTTTCAACATTAATGTAACAAGATAGGTAATATACTCAGTCTAATGAGAAAGCAGGCGGCTTGTTTTGTCGATCTGTAAATGTGTTGAGGTTCACTAAATCAGAAATATTGGGAGTTTTAAAAGTATTAGGCATAGTATTAAAAAAAAGAGAAAGATGAAAAATCTAATTTTCAGATGTACTACTGCCGGGGTAATGAAAATGAAGTCCTTTTGAATTCTACTAGGTTTGCTTCAACAGTTTCCACCTCTTCCAGCTTCCAGGAGAATCAGACTTGCCTGGCTGTGCATTGAAAGTTTTCAACAGAAGAGGGCACTCAGTCAGAGAGCTTCAAACACCGTGCTTGCCAGAGGGAAAGAGAGAGAGGAAGAGGGAGGGAGGGAGGGAGGAAGGGGGGGGGGAGAGGGAGGAAGGGGGGGGAGAGAGAGAAAGAGAGAGAGAGAGAGAGAGAGAGAGAGAGAGAAGCACGATGGGAAGGGAGAGAGGGAAATTGAAACCGAAGGGCAGAGGGACAACTGGCTGATGGAGATTCATAATAAAACCCAGTTGGAATTTGAAAAGGCAAATCGGAAGTCAGGAAGGAAGTGAATATCCATATAATTTCTCTTTCATGGTGGAAAGAAACCGGGAATCGGTATAAGGCATCAGAGTTGAGAATTTGTGAGTGATGCTCCGAGGAAGAGGTGGCACGCTGAAGTTAAAGGCTAATAGTAAGCAGGGGCCAGTGCTGAGGCACAGCGGGTTAAAGCCCTGGCATCTCAGATGGGTGTAGGCTCTAGTCCCGGTTGCTCCTCTTCCAGTCCAGCTCTCTGCTGTGGCCTGGGAAAGCAGTGGAAGATGGCCCAAGTCCTTGGGCCCTGCACCCACGTGAGAGACCAGGAGGAAGTTCCTGGCTCTTGGATTCAGATCGGCACAGCTCCTGCCATTGAGGCCATCTGGGGGGTGAACCTCTCTCTGAAACTCTGTCTTTCAAATAAATAAAATAAATCTTAAAAAAAAAAAAAAGGCTAGTAGTAAGCAAAGGAAAAGATCCCTTCTCTGTGTTCATTTTCTAAACAAACGGGCAAAGGTTAGATTATGATGAAACAAATAATTTTGGTCTTACTGCCAGTACTTGCCCCTTTAATTTTTGTAACGTGGAAGATTTTCAGCAAATTCTAAAAAATATATTATAGAAAAAAAAAACTATAGCAATTCACTGTTGTTTTTTTTTCACATTGGAAATTGCTTTTTGAATATTTTAGGTAAATTATTGAGAGGCAGGTCACATGATTTAGTTTTTCTGGTTAAATCTGCAAAATAAAACTTAAAATGACAGTGTTGGCATGTACATCGTGGAGCAGCAGGTTAAGCCACCATTTGGGATGCACACAAGCCATGTCAGACAGCCTGGTTCTTCTAGTCCTGGTTACTCTGCTTCCCACCTAGCTTCCTGTCAATGCACTTGGGATACAGCAGTGGTAGCCATAGTAGTTGGACCCCTGCTATCCACCTGGGAGACCTGGGTTTAGTTCCTGGCTCTGGCTTCCACCTAGCCCAGCACTGGCTGTTGCAGCTATTTGGGGAGTAAACCCAGTGGATGGGAGATCCATCTGCCTATCTCTGTCTCTCCCTCTCTCTGTCACTCTGCCTTTCAAAAAAAATTTTTGAAAAATGATGATATTGGGACAGGTTTTAGAATTATACAGTTCAAACAAATATTTAAATATCTCATTGGAAAAATTTCTTGATTTTTGTAGGTTTGACACTTTAGTTTTTCTCGGAGAACTGTCCACATTACCCTGTACCCCAGGGTATTTAGACAGGGCTAAGTTCTTTCTGATGCAAGAAAGCCTGTTCAGAGCAGCACTGTCCCAGTGGAAACATTATGCCAATAATTTTCAATGTTGCAGTGATCATATTAAAAAAGTAAAGAGAGACAGGTGAAATGAATTTTTATTGACATATATTTTATTTTATTCAATTATCCAAAATCATATTGTCAATGTGCCATCAACTTAAAAATCACTAATAAACTGTTACACTTTTTATAGTACTGGGTTTCTTACTCCTACAGCACATCTCAATTTTGACAAAGCCACATTGAAAGTGCTCAAAAGCCACATGGGGCTGGTGCCCAGCATGGGTTCAGAACATACTATTTTTGGGTCATGGAAAAATACACAAGCAATCAGTTAAGTGGCAGATTTAATAATGTATCTAAGATGCACTGCCATCTATAAGTAATTTTATCTTAATTTCTAAGATAATTTATTAAGGTACAAAAATTATGTAATGTCCTTTTCATCAAAATAATTATATATTTTGCCTCCTTTGGATGTAAGAACAAGAAAGGGGGGCCGGCGCTGTGGCTTAACAGGCTAATCCTCCGCCTGCGGCGCCGGCACACCGGGTTCTAGTCCCGGTTGGGGCGCCGGATTCTATCCCGGTTGCTCCTCTTCCAGGCCAGCTCTCTGCTGTGGCCAGGGAGTGCAGTGGAGGATGGCCCAAGTGCTTGGGCCCTGCACCCGCATGGGAGACCAGGAGAAGCACCTGGCTCCTGGCTTCGGATCAGCACGATGCGCCAGCCGCAGCGGCCATTGGAGGGTGAACCAACGGCAAAAGGAAGACCTTTCTCTCTCTCTCTCTCCCACTGTCCACTCTGCCTGTCAAAAAAAAAAAAAAAAAAAAAAAGAACAAGAAAGGGGGCCAGTGATGTGGTGTAGTAGGTTAAGCCTCCACCTGCGGTGCTGGTATCCCATATGGGTGTCAGTTTCAGTCCTGGCTGCTCCATTTCCCATACAGCTCCCTGCTGACGCTCCTTGGAAAAACACTGGAAGATGGCCCAAGTCCTTGGGCCCCTGCACCCATGTGGGAGCAGGGATGAAGCTCTTGGCTCCTGGCTTCAGATGGGCCCAGCTCTGGCCATTACAACCAATTGGGGAGTGAACCAATGAATAGAAGACCTTTCTCTCTGTCTCCCTGTCTCAAATAAATAAATAAATCTTTTGGAGCCGGTGCTGTGGCATAGCAGGCTAAATCTGTGCCTGCAGTGCTGGCCTCCCATATGGGTGCTAGTTTGTGTCCTGGTTGCTCCTCTTCAGATCCAGTTCTCTGGCGCTTCAGGCCTAGGAAAGTAGTGGAGGATGGCCCAAGTGCTTGTGCCCCTGTACCTGAGTGGGAGACCCAGAAGAAGATCCTGGCTCCTGGCTTCGGATTGTCTCAGCCTTGGCCATTGCCAATATTTGGGGAGTGAACCAGAGGATAGAAGACCTTTCTTTTTGTCTCCCTTTCTCTGTAACCCTACCTCTCAAATAAATAAAATAATATCTTTTTTTAAAAAAATGAACATAGGCCGGCGCCGTGGCTCACTAGGCTAATCCTCCGCCTTGCGGCGCCGGCACACCGGGTTCTAGTCCCGGTTGGGGCACTGATCCTGTCCCGGTTGCCCCTCTTCCAGGCCAGCTCTCTGCTGTGGCCAGGGAGTGCAGTGGAGGATGGCCCAAGTCCTTGGGCCCTGCACCCCATGGGAGACCAGGAGAAGCACCTGGCTCCTGCCATCGGAACAGCGCGGTGCGCCAGCCGCAGCGCACCTACCGCGGCGGCCATTGGAGGGTGAACCAACGGCAAAAGGAAGACCTTTCTCTCTGTCTCTCTCTCACTGTCCACTCTGCCTGTCAAAAAAAAAAAAAAAAAATGAACATAGACATCTTTTTAAAAAATAAAAAGAAAGAAAAGATTTAATGTAACTTTTTTTATCTTCAACAAGATCATTAAGGCAACTTTTTTAAAAAGTTATTTAGTTTACCTGAAAGTCAGAGGTACAGAGAGAGAGAGAAGGAGAGAGAGAAAGTCTTCCATCTGCTGGTTCACTCTCCAATTGACCGCAACGGCTGGAGCTGCACCAATCTGAAGCGAGGAGCCAGGAGCTTCTTCCAGGTCTCCCACGCGGGTGCAGGGGCCCAAAGACTTGGGCCATCTTCCACTGCTTTCCTAGGCCATAGCAGAGAGCTGGACTGGAAGTGGAGCAACTGGGACTTGAACCAGCACCCATATGAGATGCCGCACTGCAGGTGGCAGATTGACCTGCTATGCCACAGAGCCAACCCCAAGCCAACTTTTTAAGTGTACATTTGAAGATTAAGGAAGTCATTTGCCCACTATCTTTAAGAATTTTATAGACACAAAACTCAAAACTGCTTGGTCTAAAAATCTGAGTTGTTGTATCAGAAGAAGAGCAGTTTCTTGATGGTTTAAACACAACAGTCTCTCTCACTGTCTAACTCTGCCTGTCAAAAAATTTATAAATTGTTTATATTAATTTTATAAATCTTGAAATTATATTTCAGTTACTTTGACAACGCTGTTACCAACTTTACATTTCTCCTTAAAGATTAACAAAATACTGCAAATTTTCTTTTATCTGAATGATTTTCTCTTTTATTTATTTTTTTTTAAGATTTATTTTATTTATTTGAAAGGCAGGGGGCCGGCGCTGTGGCGCAGCGGGTTAACACCCTGGCCTGAAGCGCCAAATTTCCTTATGGGCGCTGGTTCAAGACCTGACTGCTCCACCTCTGATCCAGCTCTCTGTTATGGCCTGGGAAAGCAGCACAAGATGGCCCAAGCTCTTGGGCCCCTGCACCTGCATGGGAGATGCGGAGGAAGCTCCTGGTAGCTCCGGCCGTTGCAGTCAATTGGGGGTGGACCATCAGATGGAAGACCTCTCTTTTTCTCTGCCTCTCCTTCTCTCTCTGTGTTAACTCTGACTTTCAAATAAATAAATAAATAAATAAATCTTAAAAAAAGAAAGAAAAGAAAGGCAGAATTCCAGGGAGAAGTAGATGTACAGAGACAGAGAGATCTTCCATCTGCTGGTTCACTCCCCAAATGGCCACAGCGACCAGGGCTGAAGCCAGGAGCCAGAAACTTCTTCTGGGTCTCCAACATGGGTACAGGGGCCCAAGGATTTGAACCATCCTCTGCTGCTTTCCTAGGAGCATTAGCAGGGAGCTGAATCAGAAGTGGAACAGCCAGGACTTGAACTGGCACCCTTATAGGATGCTGGTGCTGCTGGCCAGGGCTTTAACCCTCTGTGACACAGGCTAGCCCCTATTCTTTTAAGTAAATAAGTAAATGGGGGCAAGTGTTTTGGTGCAGTGAGTTAAGCCTTGGCCTGGTCCTGTGACATTAGCACCACGTATCTGAAGTTCACTTTAAGTTCCTGGCTACTCCATGTTCGATCCAGCTCCCTGCTAATGTGCCTGGGAAGGTGGAGGAAGATGGCCCAAGTGTTTGGGCCCCTGCCAATGAGGTAGGAGACCTGGATGGAGTTCCTGACTCCAGGCTTCAGCCTGACCCTACCCTGGCTGTTGAGGCCATTTAAGGATTGAACCAGCAGATGGAAGATCCCTGACTTTCTCTGTTGCTGCCTCCCTCTCTGTCATTCTGCCTTTCAAATAAATAAAATAAATCCTTTCTAAAAATTTCAAATAGACCTAGAATATTCAGAATAAAAAAAGTTTAACACGAATAATTCAGAAAGCAATGTTTTTGTGAACTCAAGTCTATTTTTTATTTTAGGTACAGTTTTTTAAAAAGATTTATTTATTTGAAAGTTAGAGTTACACAGAGAGAGAAGGAGAGGCCAAGAGAGAGAGAGAAAGAGAGAGAGATATCTTCTATCCGCTAGTTCACTCCCCAGATGGCCGCAATGGCTGGAGCTGCGCCAATCCGAAGCCAGGAGCCAGGAGCTTCTTCCAGGTCTCCACGCGGGTTCAGGGGCCCAGGGACTTGGGCCATCTTCTACTGTTTTCTCAGGCCATAGCAGAGATCTGGATGGGAAGTGGAGCAGCCAGGACTCGAACCAGTGCCCATATGGGATGCCAGCACTGCAGGCAGTGGCTTTACCCACTACACCACAGTGATGCCCCCATTACAATCTTATGTTCAGAATTACGTGTGTGAATGATGTGGGAATTTACTCTTACTTGGAAAGTTTATATTTTCTGAGTTGTACAAGGCTAATTTTCACAGACTTTTGATATTTCTGAAGTACACATAAGTTTTGCTATGTCTTGATACTCTGTGCAGATGACTTTCATGAATTCACTGAAGCTACAACTCAAAAGTAAAATAAGAAAGGACTCAACACGCTTCTTATTTTTTTTTTTATTTTACTTTTTTTTTTTAATTTGAGAGGTAGAGCCACAGACAGTGAGAGGGAGAGACAGAGAGAAAGGTCTTCCTTCCATTGGTTCACAGCCAGAGGATTTCCTTCCATTGTTTCACTCCTCAGATGGCTGCAACGGCTGGAGCTGTACTAATCCGAAGCCAGGAGCCAGGTGCTTCTTCCTGATCTCCCATGTGGGTGCAGGGGCCCAAGCACTTGGACCATCTTCCACTGCTTTCCCAGGCCACAGCAGAGAGCTGGATTGGAAGAGGGGCAGCCGGGACTAGAACCGGTGTCCACATGGGATGCCGGCACCACAGGCGGAGGATTAACCTACTGCGCCACAGCCACGGCCCCTGCAACACGCTTCTTTACTGAAGACATTCTGGTAGTCACTCCCATCCTCAGTCTCCTTAGCCCAGTCCTTTAGTTTGGACTCACCTAAAGGTCAGGGTTAACATCAGATACTTCTCTGACACTAGGACTATGTAGTTTAAATATGGTCCCCCTCAACCTCAGCTGGTTACTCTGGCTTGAGATAGATCCACCACAGAATTGGTCTGGTACCACATACTTGTCCATGTTGTTCAATTGCTTGCCTTTGTTATGTTAATATGTCTTTTTTTTTTCAAGGTGCTTTTTAGATACTATTCATTTTAAAAATTTGCTTTCTTTTTTCAAATGTTCAAGCTTACCAACAGTTTTTTTTTTATACTTGTCACTTCATAAAAACAAAGAAAGAAGGGTTTTCAGCCTAGATGCTAAGATACTGATGAAGACATCCATGTCCCATATCAGAGTACCTGGGTTCAATTCCTGGCTCTGCTTCCAATTCCAGATTCCTGCCCATGCAGATTCTGGAAGACAGCAGGTGATGGTTCATGTAGCTGGGTTCCTGCCACCAATGTGGGAGACACAGACTGAATTCCTGGGCTCTTGGCTTTACCCCTGGCCTAGTACTGCCGCTGGGGATATCTGGGAAGTGAAAATGTGGACGGGAGTGCTCTCTTTCTCTATCTGTTGGTTTCTCTCTTTCTGCCTCTCAAAAAACAAAAAACAAAACAAAACAAAACAAAACAAAAGCCCGCCTAACATTTTGTAGACAATAAAATAATACACTGTTAGAAGGAAAAAAGCCAACATAACATGCTACCATTTGAATGTGTGCCCCAAATTCAAATGATGAAAACGTAATCCCCGAATGTACTAGTGTGGGAGGTGTTTAGATCAGGAGAGAAGAGCTCTAATGGAATAGATTAATGTCATTATTGTGGGAGTAGGTTCATTATCACCAGGGTGGGTTTATTATAAAAGTGAGTTCAGCTCCCTATTGTCCTCTCTTATGCACCATTATCAGCCCATTCTTCATTACTACAATGAAATACTTACAGAAGGAAAACTTTATAATGGAAAGAGGTTTATTTAGCTCACAGTTCTGGAGATTGAATGATGTGGAACTAGCCTCAGCTCAGGCCTGAAGACCTCCTGGGGGCTGGTATCATGATGACAGGAGTGTGTCTAAGAGGAAGGGGTCATATCATGAAACAGGAATCCAGAGAGTGATTCAGGGGTCAGGCTCAGGTTTTCTGGACCACTTTTTAAACCACTTCTGAGGGCAGCTTTCCCTACGAGCTAAAGACTTGCCACTAGATCCAACCTTAAAGGCTTCACCCCATGTCCCACTGTTGCTGCACTAAGGACCAAACTTCCAACACATGAACCACATCCAAACCCTAACACTGCATGTTCTTGACCTGTGATACCTTCTGCCACACTAGGATGTAGCAAGAAGGTCTTTACCAGAGATGGCTCCCCAGTTTTGGATTTCCCAGCCTCCAGCAACACCCAAATAAATTTCTATTGATTATAAATTACTTGGTCTCAGGTATTCTGTTATAACAGCACACAACTGACTGGGACAGAAAATTGGTACTGAGAAGTGGGGCTGTTGCTGTTACAAATCTTGAAAATGTTAAAGAGACTTTAAAGCTGGGTGATGGGTAGAGGGTGGAGAAATTTGAAGCAGGCTTCAAAATGTCTAGATCACCATGTATGGAGCATTAAGGGCAATTCTGGGGAGCACTCAGAAGACAAAGGAAGAGACTAAATCTTCTTAGGGATTATTTAAGTGAGCATGATCAGAATGTTGGTAGATATGGATGATAATGTCTATTCTCTTTTAAAATTATGGGCTCATTAAAAATATTTACTTTCCTTTTATTTGAAAGAGAGGGAGAGAGGTCTTCCACCCACTGATTCTCTTCCCAAATGCCTGCAATAGCCAAGGTTGGGTCAGGCTGAAGCCAACAACCCAAACCTCAATCCAAGTTTCCTATGTGGGTGGCAGGAATCAAAGTGCTTGAGCCAGCCCCTGGCGATTCCTACAGTCTGCATTAGTTGGAAACTGAAATTGGAAGTGGAGCTGCGACACAAACACATGCACTCTGATATGGGATATGTGTGTCCTAAGTGCTGTCTTACCTGCTCACCAAATTCCCACCCCAAAGGCCATTGTAATGAGGTGCCAGATAGAAGAGGAGCAAGGTATTACAAACTAGAGTAAAGATCCTCCTTGTTACACAGTTGCAAACAACCACACTTGACAGAATGCTGTCCATATCCTAGGACTTTGTGGAAGGTAGAATTATCTTTTTAAAGATTTATTTATTTATATATTTGCAAGTCAGAGTTACACAGAGAAGGAGAGGCAGAGAGAGAGGTCTTCCACCCCCTGGTTCACTCCCCAATTGGCCGCAACAGCCAGAGCTGCACCGATCTGGTTCCAGGAGCCAGGAGCTTCTTCCTGGTCTCCCACGTGGGTTCAGGGGCCCAAGGACTTGGGCCATCTTCTACTGCTTTCCCAGGCCACAGCAGAGAGCTGGATCAGAAGTAGAGCAGCTAGGACTTGAACCGGCGTCCATATGGAATGCCAGTGCTTCAGGCCAGGGCATTAACCCGCTGCTCTACAGCGCTGGCCCCATAGAAGCCAGAATTTAAAAATGATAAACTTAGGATACCCAGCAGGAGAAATATCTAAGTAGCAAAACATTCAAGCTGCTGCACAGCTTCTTGTGGCTGTGTATAGTAGAATGAGGGAAGAGAGAAATGATTTTAAAGTGGAATTCAAAATTGAAAGATAAGCAGAATGGAAAGGCTTGGAAAACTCTCAGCCTGGTCATGCACAGAATAAAAAAGTTTGTTAGGGAGAAATACCAAGGGTGTGGCTGCCAAGTGTTCATTTGCTGAAGGGATTAATATGGATTGAAGGAAACTAGGTCCTATTCATCAAGATCATGGGAGAAGGATCCTGAAAGCATGTTTGAGCTTGGACTTTAAGGGAAAGGTTTCTAAAGAGGCACTGTGGGATCTCAGCAGTCACTGCCCAGGGCCACCTTGGGGCTGCACTCCCTGCATTCCAGTGCGGTGCTCCTTGGTTACCCCAGCCGTGGCTCAAGTGGGCCTGGGTGTGGCTTTTGCTGCAGGTCCAGAGAGCACAAGCAGTAAGCCTTGGTTGTGTGCAGGTGGTACTGAATCTGCAGGTGTTCAGTCCATGGGAGCCTCTACCTAGATTTCAAAGGATGTTGTGGAATAGCTGGGAGGCCAGGTAGAGACGTCCCAGGGGCAGAGCCACCACAGAAAATCTCCATTAGGGCAATGCTTAGTGGAGCTGTGGAAGTGGGGCAGCTCTTGAGACCTCAGAATTGTAGGACCTGGGCTGGCGCTGCGGCATAGTGGGTAAAGCTGCCATCTACAGTGCTGGTATCCCATATGGGCACTGGTTAGAGTGCCGGCTGCTCCTACTCTGATCCAGCTCTCTGCTGTGACCTGGAAAGCAGTGAAAGATGGCCCAAGTGCTTGGGCCCCTGCAAATGCATGGGAGGCCCAGAAAAAACTCCTGGCTCCTGGCTCCTGGCTTTGGATTGGCCCAGCTCCGGTTGTTGTGGCCATTTGGTGGAGTGAACAAGCGAATGGAAGACCTCTCTCTCTCTCTTTCTGCCTCTGCCTCTCTGTAACTCTGCCTTTCAAATAAATAAATAAGCCTTAAAAAAAAAAAAAAAAACACAACTGTAGGACCACTGCCATGCAACTCCAATCTGGGAGAGCTGAGAGCTGCTAGGTGAACTGATCATAGCAAAGCCATACAGGTGGGACTGCTGAAAGCCTTGGAGTCCTAACTCCTATTGCAGTGTACCCAGAATGAGGTGTATGGAGGTGCACCCAGAATGAGGTGCATGGAGTCAAACAGATTATTCTCCAGTTTTAAGACTGGATATAATATTGGTTTATGAGGGGTTTTGGACTTACTTGGGGCCTGTTATTCTTTTTTTTTTTTTAATGATTTATTTATTTGAAAGGCAGAGTTACAGAGGCAGAGGCAGAGAAGAGAGAGAGAGGTATTCTGTCTGCTGATCCACTCTCCAAATGGCTGCAATGGCTGGAGCTAGGAGCCAGGAGCTTCTTTTGGGTCTCCCACATGGGTGCAGGGGCCCAAGGACTTGGGTCATCTTCTGTGGCTTTCACAGGCCATAACAGAGAGCTGGATTGGAAATGGAGCAGCTGGGGCTCAAACTGGCGCCCATATGGGATGTTGGCACTACAGATGGCAGTTTTACCCTCTATGCCACAGCGCCGGCCCCACTCTTTTTTTTTTTTTTTTTAAGATTTATTTGTTATTTATGGAAAAGGCAGAGTTACAGAGAAAATGGGAGAGAGAGAGAGAGAAAGAGGGAGAAATCTTCCATCCACTGGTTCACTTCCCAAATGGTCACAATGGAGGGCGCTGGGCCAACCTGAAGCCAGGGACCCTAGAGCTTCATCTGGGTCTCCCACGTGGGTGCAGGGGCCCAAGCACCATCTTCCACTGCTTTCTCAGGTGCATTAGCAGGGAGCTGGGCTGGAATTAGAGCAGCCAGATCTTGAACCGGGCCTATATGGGATATCAGCATTGCAGGACATAGCTTAACCAGCCACACCACAAGGCTGGTCCTAAGGCCTCATGTGGTTTATCTTTGCTTTTTTCCCCCTTTGGAACTGCAATGTCTATCCTATGCCTGTTCCACCATTACTTCGGGAGTAAGTAACTTGTTTAACTTTATAGCCTCACAGTCGGGGGGAATTTGCCTTAGGATGAATAATACAGTGAGTCTCAGCAGATCTGATTTAGATGAGACTGGATTTTGGAGTTGATGATGGAACAAATTAAGATACTGAGGGCTATTGAGATGGAATGGATGTATTTTGCATGTGAGAAAAATATGAACTTGGGGGCCAGGGATGGAATGCTACGCTCTGAATGTGTTCCAACAGTTGTGTGTTGGAAATTTAATCTCCAGTGCAACAATTGTTAGGTAGTGGGACCTAATGGGAGGTATTTAAGACATAAGGGCTCTCTGCCTGCACCAATAGACAAATATTACTATTACAAGAGTGGGTTCACTACCGTGGGAATCAGTTTGTGATAAAAGTAAGCTCAGCTCCTGCTTTCTGCTATGTTATGATGCAGCAGGAAGGACCACACTAGACACATACCCCGGTTCCATCTTGGACTTCCAAGCCTCCAAAACTGTGAGCCACCTCACATCAACATCTCTTGATTATAAATTACCTAGTCTGGATATTCTGTCACAGCAGCGCAGAATGGACCAAGATATATGCCTGTGATAAAAGATAGCAAGCAAGTCTCTGCTTCCTTTTTTAAAGGACTTTCCTTTCTCTTCCCCTCTCCTGTCTTTCCTTCCTTCTTTCTTTCCTTTTCTAACCTCCACTGAATTTAAATGCCATTGGGTTCAGTAATGTCCAAGTAGTCTTTGCATCATTTGGGGCTCAAGAAGTTAACTCATGGGGCCCTGATTGTGGTACAGCAGGTTAAGCTGCTGCTGTAATGATGTCGTCCCATAACAGAGTTCTGGTTGGAGTCCTGGCTGCTCTGCTTCTGATCCAGGGATGTGCTAATGCACCTGGGAAGGCAGTGCAAGATGGCCAAAGTGTTTGGGTCCCTGCCACTCATGTGAGAGACCCGAAGGAGTTTACGGCTCCTGGCTTTGGCTTGGCCCAGCTAGCCATTGTGGCAATATGGGGAGTGAACCAGTGGATGGAAGATCTCTCCTTCCCTTCTCTCTAGAATTGGTTTCCAAATAAATAAATAAATAAACCTTAGAGGGAAAAAATCTTATAGAAACTGCAGTAGCTGTAAGCTGGGCCTATAAATTCACAATTCTGCTCATTCAACTAGTATAGTTGTAGACATAGAGAGCTTTATAAGCATCTTCTACAAAGCTCTCTCTAGAGCTGAGATCTCCTGGTGAGTCTGCAAGGGACTCATTATCTCTCTCCAGGAAGAAGTGGTTTATGCTCTCAGTGTTGATTTTCATTTTCCCCCCTTTGAACATTTATTTTGAAAGAATGTTTATCTTCTTTTTCCTCTTGCACCATTGTATACTTAGGTGCACTGAGATATTGTTTGTAGGAAACAAGGAATTTCATCCACTATTTCATCTCTCACTATCCACTCTGCCTGTAAAAAAAAAAAAAAAAAAAAAAAAAAATCCTGGAGCTGGGACAAGGGTATCAGTGGCCGCACAGTGGTCAGGTAAGGACATCTTGAAACTGTGTATAGGATGAAGGGGATGTGCCTGAGCGGGGGGGGGGGGGAGGGGGGGGTGTGAGGGGTGGGGGGGGAGCAGGGAGGACAACAGCCAGGAAGTTAATATTGAACTCTTTTCCCTGCCAATATCTTCTCTTCCAGAAATAGCACCTCTGTTTTTGGTGAGAACTGATCTGTCCTCACTCAGTGCATGAGGTCCACAGACATTGTGAGGGTATGGGTCCAAGGTTTGCAAGGTCTGTCATGTAGCAAGCTGACTGAGAGAGGAGACGCAAACCACCGAGAGAAGAAGACTGGAAAGAGAGCACCCTGAAAGTGAAAAGCTTTGCCACATCTATCCTTGCCCATCCCATGGTTTGGTTTGTTGAAGAGAAAAATATTCAATGACACTTGATGATGGTAAGAAAGACTTTACTCAGGACTGTCACCATAGTTGTAGGGACCACTGCAATGCGATTTTTCAACAGAGCAGAGACATTGAACACAACTCCCAGTACAGCGTGGGCACATAGGAATTTACAGCCAAGGAGGAGGGTGGGGGTATGTAGATGGAAAATTACGGAGGAAATATCTGGGGCAAGGGGGATTCTGACGAAACCACCCTAACAGGATTCTTGCCAAAGCTAGGTCTGAGTGCTCAGACATCACCTAGAGGAGCTGCACGATGAGGGACCTGACTAGATACTGGAAGTGTCAGATACCCAGGATGGGAAATTCTTGCTAAACTGACTTATTGAGGTTCCTGCTAAATCTGGCTTATAAAGAAGTGCATAAGGCCAGCACTGCGGCACACTAGGCTAATCCTCTGCCTGCGGCGCCGGCACCCTGGGTTCTAGTCCCGGTTGGGGCGCCGGATTCTGTCCCAGTTGCTCCTCTTCCAGTCCAGCTCTCTGCTATGGCCCGGGAGCACAATGGAGGATGGCCCAGGTCCTTGGGCCCTGCACCTGCTTGGGAGACCAGGAGAAGCACCTGGATCCTGGCTTCGAATCAGCGTGGTGCGCCAGCCGCAACGCGCTGGCCATAGTGGCCACTTGGGGGGTGAACCAACGGAAAAAGGAAGATCTCTCTCTCTCTCACTAACTCTGCCTGTCAAAAAAAAAAAAAAAAAATTAAGAAGTGCATAGATCGTCTAGAAGAAGGTTTAGGAGACTTAGTGTGATCCAATGAAAACTCCTTTTCAGCTTTTGTAAGCCAATAAATCTATATCTTTGACTAAGCTAGTTAGGAATCCTGATAATTCAAAGACTAACATGTGAAATTCTTCCTTTTTTTTTTCCAAAGATACAATCACAGTTTTATAATTTTCATAACTAATTCTTTCTCAGAATACACTATTCATACTGGGGATAGAACTGTGAATGATCTTTGCATTTAGAGAAATTAGAGATCAATTTACTTTATAACTCTAAAAGACATGGATTGGGATGGGTATTTGGTCTAGTGGTTAAGATGCTCCTTGGGACACTCACATCCCATATCACAGTGCCTGCGTTCAATTCTAGACTCTGGCTCATCACTTCAGCTTCCTGCTGCTGCATACCCTAGGAGGCAACAGGTGATGGCTCCAGTAGTTTGGTCCCTGCCACCCATGTGGGAGATTTAGATTGAGTTCCTGGCTTTGGCCTGGCCCAGCCCTGCCCATGGCAGGCATTTGGAGCGTGAGTCAGTAGATGGGAGTTCTACTTCTCTCTCTCTCCCCTTCCCTCTGTCTCTCAAATAAATAAATATGTAATTTTAAAAGACATGAATCTATTCTCTTGTATGTTAAAACTTTTCTAAAATGTCCATGTGTTACTTTTATAATAAGCAAAAAAAAAAAAAAAGCCAACCTTATTTGAAAAAATTAACTCTTCAGATAAGAAAGGACAAAATTTGTGTTTTTGTCTGAGAATGTGTAATTTCTAGATATGATACAAGGTAAGTACTACAGTATAGTAAAGCCTTTTAAAAGGTACTTTTTTTTTTTTTAAACTTTTATGGATTACAATGGCTTCCCCCCCGCCCATCACTTCTCTCCCACCCACAACCCTCCCCTTTCCCGCTCCCTCTCCCCTTCCATTCACATCAAGATTCATTTTCAATTCTCTTTATATACAGAAGATCAGTTTAGTATATATTAAGTAAAGATTTCAACAGTTTGCCCTCACATAGCAACACCAAGTGAAAAATACTGTTGGAGTACTAGTTATAGCATTAAATCACAATGTACAGCACAGTAAGGACAGAGATCCTACATGATATTTTTTTAAGAATTGATTAATTTTCTATGCAATTTCCAATTTAACACAAAGTTTTTTTTTTTAATTTTCAATTATCTTTATATACAGAAGATCGATTCAGTATATACTAAGTAAAGATTTCATCAGTTTGCACCCACACAGAAACACAAGGTGTGAAAATACTGTTTCAGTACCAGTTATAGCATTACTTCACATTGGACAACACATTAAGGGCAGATCCCACATGAGATGTAAGTACACAGTGACTCCTGTTGTTGATTTAACAATTTGACACTCTCGTTTATGGCGTCAGTAATCTCCCTAGACTCTAGTCATGAGTTGCCGAGGCTATGGAAGCCTTTAAGGTTCTCTGACTTCAATCTTATTCCAACAGGGTCATAGTCAAAGTGGAAGTTCTCTCCTCCCTTCAGAGAAAGGTACCTCCTTCTTTGATGGCCCTGTTCTTTCCACTGGGATATCACTCGCAGAGATCTTTCATTTAGGTCTTCTTCTTCTTCTTCTTTTTTTTTTTTTTTTTTTTCCAGTGTGTCTTGGCTTTCCATGCCTACAATACTCTTATGGGCTCTTGAGCCATTTCTGAATGCCTTAAGGGCTGATTCTGAGGCCAGAGTGTTATTTAGGACATCTGCCATTCTATGAGTCTGCTGTGTCCCCCATTTCCCCTGTTGGATCGTTCTCTCCCTTTTTGGTTCTATCAGTTAGTATTAGCAGACACTAGTCTTGTTTGTGTGATCCCTTTGACTCTTAGACCTATCAGTGTGATCAATTGTGAACTGAAGATGATCACTTGGACTAGTGAGATGGCATTGGTACATGCCACCTTGATGGGATTGTATTGGAATCCCCTGGCACGTTTCTAACCCTACCATTTGGGGCAAGTCCGATTGAGCATGTCCCAAATTGTACATCTCCTCCCTCTCTTATTCCCACTCTTATATTTAACAGGGATCACTTTTCAGTTAAAATTTAAACACCTAAGAATAATTGTGTGCTAATTACAGAGTTCAACCACTAGTACCAGAACAAAAAAATACTAAAATGGATAAAGATTTACATTGTACATCAACAGTCAGGACAAGAGCTAATCAAGTCACTGTTTCTCATAGTGCCCATTTCACTTCAACAGGTTTCCCCTTTGGTGCTCAGTTAGTTGTCACCGATCAGGGAAAACAAATGATATTTGTCTCTTTGGGACTGGCTTAATTCACTCAGCATGATGTTTTCCAGATTCCTCCATCTTGTTGCAAATGACTGGATTTCATTGTTTTTGACTGCTGTATAGTATTCTATAGAGTACATGTCCCATAATTTCTTTATCCAGTCTACTGTTGATGGGCATTTGGGTTAGTTCCAGGTCTTAGCTATTGTGAATTGAGCTGCAATAAACATTAATGTGCAGACGGCTTTTTTGTTTGCCAATTTAATTTCCTTTGGGTAAATTCCAAGGAGTGGGATGGCTGGGTTGTATGGTAGGGTTATATTCAGGTTTCTGAGGAATCTCCAGACTGACTTCCATAGTGGCTTATCCAGTTTGCATTCCCACCAACAGTGGGTTAGTGTCCCTTTTTCCCCCCATCCTCTCCAGCATCTATTGTTGGTAGATTTCTGAATGTGAGCCATTCTAACCAGGGTGAGGTGAAACCTCATTGTGGTTTTGATTTGCATTTCCCTGATTGCTAGTGATCTTTAAAAGGTACTTTCATACATTTTGCTCAAAATTGTTAAGATGGCAAGGAGTTTTCTTTATAGTTTATTTCTGGTTTTCTTTTTTTAAAAAACAATATTTATTTTATTTATTTGAAAGGCAGAGTTATAGAGAGAGGTTTTCCATCCGCTGGTTCACTCCCAAAATGGCAGCAATGGCCAGGGCTGGGCCAAGCTGAAGCCAGGAGCCAGGAGCTTCTTCCATGTCTCCAACAGAGGTGCAGGGGCACAAGCACTTGGGCCATCTTCCATTGCTTTCCCAGGCACATTAGCAGGGAGTTGTATTGGAAGTGGAGCAGCTAGGAGTATAACCAGAGACCATATGGGATGCCAGTGCTGCAGGCAGCAGCTTAACCCACTTGGTATTTCTGGTTTAATAGTGAAAGTAGCCTGCTTGGTTTTGTCAGCCAAAACTTCCTACAGTTTTAGTTAAATGTATTTAAAATTTCTATTTCTTCTTTTTTTTTCTCTAGCCAGCTTTTTATCATCTCAATGGCTTGCCCTTTACCGCAGTCCACAAATTCCTACCCTTATTTTCCACTGTACAGTTCTCCACATGCAGGGCCTCAGCTCCAAAGCAGAAAAAGCATGGGATTTTCCTAACAAAAAGTGGCTCTCATTCCTACAGGAAGTCATTACACTAGTTGCTAGGATAATAAAATTTCCCCTATATTTGTTAAACTAAAAAAAAGAGGACTACATGATACCTGCCTGGGTTAATAGAGCTTATCTGACTAACACCTGAGTTATGCCATTAATTGAAATGGTTGCTTCAATGGTAGTGCCCTCTGGGAGTCTCCCCTCCCCCACCTGTCCATGTGGTATCTTGGAAAGCTGTGAGCTGTGGAAGAGGAACCTTCCTACATAAGTACCTGCATGGAGAAAACTGCCATCTCCGACACAATGGAGTCTTTTAATTAATAGGCTGTAGTCACATTAACTTCCTAGGTTGATTATCTGTCCCCAAATATTTGAGGTCAGTTGGTATTATAAACTTTATTTAAAAAGTATAAGACTTATGTTACCAAAACAATTTCTAGTTACAAATCTAGGATTATATGTTTCCTGGAGTACTGGTGTCATTTCCAAGGTGCTTTCAAACCACAGATAATTAAATCCCAGCTTTAAAGACCCATTTCTATTGCAGTAATTCCCTAAGTCAACATTAATTGCCAGATAATTTACAGTAGATTCTGGTATTTGAGTAATTCCGTATTCAAAAATTATTTAGCACCACTTGGGGGAGTTCTTGCCATGAAGAATTTTGCAAAAGATGCTAAAGACATCTTCAAAGGGTAGGAAAACCCCTCACATATTCATGAATATACATAGATTTTTCCTTATGATTCTATAAACATTAAAATCAATGAAATTAAATATTTGATGGAGGGAACATCCAGCTCTGCAACAATATTTTGAGTGCTCCCCATGTACCAGGCACTATTAAGTCACTGCAAGATTCAAAGTTGTATAACAAGATGGTGTCTCTGTCACCCAAGATAAAAAGGCTTGCAAGAAGGAGGAAATGACAGTGGCATCATCATCATCATCAAAACCACCAACACTGGGGTCCATATGGGAGGTCAGTGCCAGAGCAAGCAGCTTTACCTGCTATGCCGCAGCACTGGGCCCTTCTTATTCCTTTTTATAAACATCAATGGAGAAGTTGACATTGTGGAGTAGCAGGTAAAGCCACCGCCTGCAATGCTGTTATCCCATTTGGACACTGGTTCAGGTCCTGGCTCATCCACTTCCAATCCAGCTCCCAGCTAAGGGTCTGGGAAAGCATTAGAAGATGGCTCACATCCTTGGGCCCCTGCACTTGTATGGAAGACCCAGAAGAAGCTCCAGGCTCCTGGCTTCAGAGCAGCCCAGCTCCGGCTGTCGAGGTCATTTGGGGAGTAAACCAATGGATGGAAGACTTCTTTCCTTCTCTCTCTCTCTGTCTCTCCTGCTCTCTCTCTAACTCCAAATTTCAAAATAAATAAATAAATTTTGTTTAAAAAACCTAATGGAATTATAGAAAAAAATATGTGATTAAATAATATGGCCAAGGCTACACATCTAGTGGAGACAGGAACTGAACAACTTAAGATTCTTAAGTGTACTTTTTGTGCTACCAAATCCCATTGTACATACTTTTAGATCATATGAATCCAATCATATGCACTGGGAGATGGCGAGAAGTTCAACAGGGCAGTTCCTCTTACTCTACACAGAAGGTGCGTGCCTTTGGGGGAATGTGTCATGGGAGATGAGGAACTGCTCCTGCTGAGTTCTCATGAGTTGCGTAATAGGGACATTTTGCTAACCTTTTAGTGGGTATTTTATGCTTTGAAAATTTTGCAATTCTTATAATAGGATCCCTCTGTGCAGGCCAAATCTTTTCATCTGAGGTGCAATAGTGATGCCCTTCAATGCTGGCAGAGTATGACTGAACCAGGGAGAGCAGTAAATTGCTCTCTAATTGGCACCTTCTTAAGAAATACCTTGGAAACTTTTTTTAACTATAAGTTTTTTTTTTTTTTTTTGCTTTGCTTGCTAACTTTGGAGTCTAATCCCTGTGTCAGATGTAAGGCTGCTGTGTACAATAATTATAAACTAAGGCAAAATACAGTGTTATGGGCAGAGTAAGAACCAAAACTGTGGTTTGTCGAAGAAAGGCAAGAATCACACTTAGTTTGAGGGGTGGGCAGTGTGTAGGGAAATCTTCGTGGAGATGATTTCTAAGGTAGACCCTGAAGGATATGTAGCTTTGATAGGCAGAACAAGGAAGAGAGCTTTGTGCAGGAGGTGGATCCTGAAGAAAGGCACAGAGTGACACAGCTCAAGGCGTGATCAGTGTGTAGCCGTTTGTGGCCGATGCCAAGACACCAGCAAGAAAAGTAGTGGGAATTCAGCCTGGAAAGATAGATATCAAACTATTGCACAGAGGCCTTCAATGACAGAATAAGGAGTTTGCATTCAGAGGTTTTGGGTAATGACATTATCAGAGCTATGGCAGGGATGTAAAAAGCCAATTGGAGGGGCCAGCACTGTGGAGAGTGGGTTAAGCTGGAGCCTGCATCATCGGCATCCTATGTGGGTCCCAGTTCGATTCCCAGCTGCTCCACTTCTGATCCAGCTCCCTGCTAATGGCCTGGGAAAGAAGTGAGGATGGCTCAAGTGCTTGGGGCCCTGGCAATCATGTGGGAGACCTGGCTGAAGCTCCTGGCTCCGGGCTGTGGCCTGACCCAGCTGTGGCTATTGTGATCACTTGGGGAGTGAGCCAGTGGATGGAAGATCTCTGTTTCTCTTTCTCTCTCTGTAAGTCTGCCTTTCAAATACAACAAATAGCCGGTGCCGTGGCTTAATAGGCTAATACTCCACCTGCAGTGCCCGCAACCCCAGGTTCTAGTCCCGGTCGGGGCACCGGATTCTGTCCCAGTTGCCCCTCTTCCAGGCCAGCTCTCTGCTGTGGCCCAGGAGTGCAGTGGAGGATGGCCCAAGTACTTGGGCCCTGCACCAGCATGGGAGACCAGGAGAAGCACCTGGCTCCTAGCTTCGGATCAGCGCGGTGCGCCGGCTGCAGCACGCTGGCCGCGGCAGCCATTGGAGGGTGAACCAATGGCAATGGAAGACCTTTCTTTCTGCCTCTCTCTCACTGTCCGCTCTGCCTGTCAAAAAATAAATAAATCTTAAAAAAGAAAAAAAAAAAAAACTGGAATCCGGAATAGTTAGCATTAAGTATTCCATTTACAAGTCTAATGCAATAACCTATGGAAAAATGTAAAAGGGTCTTATATGAGACAGTCTGGTTTGCAAAAAATGGGAGCCTTATCTAGCCTGTGCAAAAGAGAGAGAGAAATTCAGAGAACCCTGGGGACAGGAGGGGTGATGGGCCTCAGATGAATAAACTTGAACTTCAGGGTTTCTTACTTACACTGACTCCTTAAGAAGATCTGGGATGGGCCCTAGCAGTGTACTTGGCACAGCTAAGGGTTTTTGTAAAATTTATGAAAGTAAGACATTTTAACCACAGTTGGTTAAGATCTTTGTCTCTGCATACACTTGTTTCTGGAGTTTATCAGCTACCACTAGCTACTTTTTCTCGTGGGAGTGGTTCAGAGATGAGGAAGGCCACTTCCATAAACCTGAGGTTGTGGACTACCTTAGTATTTTGCAATAATTGCTTGTTTTCTTTCTTTCTAGATTCATGCATTAGATGAGCCATTTCTAAGCCGTGGCTGGAGTATTTAAATGCACATGTCAACTCGGACTTTTTTTGGGACCTGCACATAACTATCCACTATAAAGCTTCAATCCTAGTGTCACAGACACAGTGACAATTTGAGAATTCTAATTTATACTATTTGAAAAGTGAGAAAAGAAACTCATGCAAACAAGATGTTATATGTTGGGGCTAGCACTGTGGCATAGTGGATAAAGCCTCAGCCTGTGGTGCCAGCATCCCATATGGGTGCCAGTTAGAGTCCTGGCTGCTTTACTTCCAATCCAGTTCCCTGCTAATGGCCTGGAAAAGCAGCAGAAAATGGCCCAATTGCTTGGGTCCTGCACCCACATGGGAGACCCAGAAGAAGCTTCTGGCTTCTGGCTTCCAATAGTCCCAGCTCCAGCTATTGCAGCCATTTGGAGAGTGAACCAGCAGAATGAAGACTTCTCTCTCCCTCTCTCTGTAACTTGGCTAAATAAAAATAAATCTTAGAGAGATGTTTAAACACCCACTCATCTTAAAAAAAAAAAAAAAAAAAAAGATGTGAGGACAGCACTGTGGTGCAGCAGGTTAACATCCTGGCCTGAAACGCCAGCATTCCATATGGGTGCCAGTTCTAGTCTCGGCTGTTCCTTTTCCAATCCAGCTCTCTGCTATGGCCTGGGATAGCAGTAGAAAATGGCCCATGCCCTTAGGCCCCTGCACCCACGTGGGAGACCAGGAAGAAGCTCCTGGCTCTGGATTGGCACAGCTCCAGCTCTTGCAGTCATCTGGGGAGTGAATCAGCAGATGGAAGACCTCTCTCTTTGTCTCTACCTTTCTCTGTAACTCTGTCTTTCAAATAAATTTAAAAAAAAAAATCTGTATCCATTAAAAAAAAGATGTTATCTGTTGATTCAAAAAGTTGATATAGCTTGAATGTGCATTTTAACTGTGATTTGAGGCCGGCGCTGTGGCTCACTAGGCTAATCCTTTGCTTGCAGCGCTGGCACCCCAGGTTCTAGTCCCAGTTGGGGCACCGGATTCTGTCCTGGTTGCTCCTCTTCCTGTCCAGCTCTCTGCTGTGGCCCTGGAAAGCAGTGGAGGATGGCCCAAGTCCTTGGGCCCTGCACCCGCATGGGAGACCAGGAGGAAGCACCTGGCTCCTGACTTCAGATCGGCGATTTGGGGGGTGAACCAATGGAAGGAAGACCTTTCTCTCTGTCTCTCTCTCTCTCACTGTCTAACTCTGCCTGTCAAAAAAAAAAAAAAAAAAAAGTAGAAAAAACAACAACTGTGATTTGAAAAAATAATTTGGGACATTTCAAGAAAATAAATAAGAACTAAAGATTCCTGATTTGGATAGATATAAAGGGTACCCTCTTTTATTACTTTAAAATTTATTTATTGAGCCGGCGCCATGGCTCAACAGGCTAATCCTCTGCCTAGTGGCGCCGGCACACCGGGTTCTAGTCCCGGTTGGGGCACCGGATTCTGTCCCAGTTGCCCCTCTTCCAGGCCAGCTCTCTGCTGTGGCCAGGGAGTGCAGTGGAGGATGGCCCAAGTGGTTGGGTCCTGCACCCCATGGGAGACCAGGATAAGCAACTGGCTCCTGGCTTTGGATCGGCGCAGTGCGCCAGCGGTAGCAACCATTTGGGGGTTGAACCAACAGAAGGAAGACCTTTCTCTCTGTCTCTCTCTCACTGTCCACTCTGCCTGTCAAAAAGTTAAAAAAAAATTATTTATTGAATTCATTTATTATTTTGAATATATTTAAATTTTTTTACTTAGATAAAAAATTAAAGATCTATGAAACAAAAATGGTAAAGATTATGACCATACTAAAAATGAGAAATCAAGATCATAATTTCAGATCATACCACAGGCAATTATTCAAAAAGAAAAGATAAATTTTCCTAAAGATTTTATTTATTTGAGAGGCAGAGTTATAGACAGAGAGAGGGAGAGACAGAGAGATAGGTCCTTCATCTGCTGATTCACTCCCCAAATGGCCATATGGCTAGAGCTGGGCTGATCCAAAGCCAGGAACAGGAGCTTCTTCCAAGTCTCCCACATGGGTGCAGGGGCCCAAATGCTTGGGCCATCTTCTACTGCTTTCCCAAGCCACAGCAGAGAGCAGGATCACAAGAGGAGCAGCTGGGACTAGACCCAGTGCCCATATGGGATGCTGGCACCACGGGCAGAAGTTTAGCCTATCATGCTATCACTGACCCCAAAGATAAATTTTTAAAATAGGTAACAAATAAACTTTAGTTTATTTCAAATCACAACTGACAAAAACTAATGTATTATGAGAACAGATTGGCAAAAGATATAATTATCTTGCTGATGACATTAAATACTGATATTGATAAAAATAACATACACTTACAACATATCACTACCCACTGAACATCAAACAGCAAACTAATTAATGAGTATTTTCAATCTAAAGAGTACTTAAGATTAGTCACTACATAAGAAAACTGGAATGGCTTGAAATATTACTTCTATGAGCACATGAAAGAAATGTGAAAGAAGTTCCCTCAAATTGAAAATGACCATAAAAATTTATTTGACATTATTGAAAAAAGTTGTGAGACTGATACACACTTTCCTAAATTATCAGCAACAAGATACAAATTTTAATCTTCTGTGCTACAGTAAAAATTTAATTTTTTTCTCTTGTCTCCATAGAAGATATATTGCAAAATTACAAGAAGAAACAGAGAGAGTACGTAGTCAATAAATGTAGAAAATTTATTTTAGTAGTATGTCAAGTAGTTAACTAATAAAATTAAAGTATATTTTATGTTTCTGAGTTTTGTAATATGTGTAGTATTTATCAACTTTTCAAAAATCTGCTCTTTGCCGGCGCTGTGGTGCAGAGAGTTAAGGCCCTGGCCTGAAGCTCCGGGATACCATATGAGCACCAGTTCTAGTTCCAGCTGCACTTCTTCTGATCCAGCTCTCTGCTATGGCCTGGGAAGGCAGTAGAAGATGGCCCAAGTCCTTGGGCCCCTGCACCTACGTGGGAGACCCGGAGGAAGCTCCTGGCTCCTGGCTTCGGATTGGCACAGCTCCGGCCACTGCAGCTAATTGGGGAGTGAACCATCAGATGGAAGACCTCTCTCTCTCTCTCTCTCTCTGCCTCTCTCCCTGTGTAACTCAAACTTTCTAATAATCAATAAATCTTTAAAAAATAATCTGCCATTTGGGGCCAGCACTGTGGTGTAGCACATAAAAGCCATCTGCACTGCTGGCATCCCATATGTGTGCCAGTTCAAGTCACACCTGCTCCACTTCCAATCCAGCTCTTGGCTAATGGCCTGGGAAAGCTGCAAAAGATGGCTTGAGTCCTTTGGCCCCAGCGCCCACATGGGAGACCTGGAAGAATCTCCTGGCTCCAGTTCAGCCCAGCTCCAGCCATTACAGACATTTAGGGAGTGAACCTGTAGATGGAAAACCTCTCTCTCTCTTTCTCTAAATATATATATATATATATATATATATATATATATATATACCTCTTTCTGTAACTTTGTCTTTGAAAAGAATTTTCTATTTAAAAAACTGCCATTTTTGTAATTTCCTATTTTATTTTATTTTATTTTATTTATTTTTTTTTTTTTGCAATAGGAAATGTCAAAATGTCATGAATCTGTTGACTTCTAGAGAGCATACAATCTACCTTTGAGTGTGGAAGTCATTTGGGGCAACCTGATTTAATTCTGTGGTAATGTCTGTGACTTTCTCTCTGCTCACTTACTAAATTAATTGCTCACACTTCAACAAGAATCTCTTCTGGCCTCCATGCACTGCCTTTATGCAAAAGCATTGTCTCATACTCATTTTTCAAAGCTCTACTTCTAAAACTGAAGGTAGCCGGCCCCACCTTCAGTTATTTTGAGGCAGAAATACTTTTTTTTTTTATTTTTTTATTTTTTTTTATTTTTTTTTAACTTTTATTTAATGAATATAAATTTCCAGTATACAGCTTATGGATTACAATGGCTTCCCCTTCCCATAATTTCCCTCCCACCCGCAACCCTCCCCTCTCCCGCCCCCTCTCTCCCTTCCATTCACATCAAGATTCATTTTCAATTCTATTTATATACAGAAGATCAATTTAGTATAAATACTTCAACAGTTTGCACCCACATAGAAACACAAAGTGAAACATACTGTTTGAGTACTAGTTATAGCATTAAATCAAAATGTACAGTACATTTTGATTTAATGTACTGTAATTTCCTATTTTAAATAAATATCCACATTTTAACTTAATTTTCTTCCAAACTGTATAGTCTTACAAAAGTTGGATTCCAGCACTGGCCTGGACTGGTTGTAAGGACTCCACACATTTCTTTCTTGCTCTCTAATATCTGCTCCTCCTTGTGGCAGACACAACTGCAGGGCTCCCTTGGCTTTTCATTTTACATATGGCAGACTGTGGTTCTCCTACAACTACCAATATACTTATACAAAGTTCCAGAAACAACAAGAGACTTTAGTTGGACAAGAGACTTTAGTTGAACAAGTATGGTAGGCCCAATTTATCAAATAGTAATAACCAAAGACAGCTAACTCACATAGTATAAGCTTGGCTGCTGGGGGCAGGACCAGTGTCTGGTTGTCCAGGAATGAAGCTGGCTGCTGAGCTGGGCAAATTCCAAAAACATTAACCTTGGACTTGAATTAGAGGGATCCTGAGCAGAAATCATAGAATTTGAGTACCAAAGGAGACAGGAGAGTGCTTTATAGTTCATGAGATGATAATGGGGAATAAAACAAGAATATTAAATAGGAGAACACTTTATGGTCCAGTGTGGGAGTAGAAATGATAAAGTGAGGGACACAGGGGAAGGCTAACTTCTGAGTGGTAGGAGGTAAATCAGTTGCCCTTGTCAACCTTGGTTTCTTGGGCTAATCCTTGGAGGTTATGAATTATATTTAAGAGAGGTTATATTCTCTTATAACTTTTTTTATGATTTCTTTATTTACTTGAAAGTCAGAGTTACAGAGAGAGTAGAAGAGACAGAAAGACAGAGAGAGAGAGAGAGAGAGAGAGAGAGAGAGATCTTCTATCCACTGGTTCACTCTCCAGATGGCAGCAATAGCCAATACTAAGCCAGGCCAAAGCCAGGAGCCGAGAGCTTCTTCCAGGTCTCCCACATGGGTAGCAGGGGTCCAAGCACTTGAGCCATCTTCCACTGCTTTTTGCAGGCCACCAGCAAGGAGCTGGATTGGAAGTGGAGCAGTGGAGAGAGAGAGAGAGAGAGAGAGATCTTCTATCCACTGGTTCACTCTCCAGATGGCAGCAATAGCCAATACTAAGCCAGGCCAAAGCCAGGAGCCGAGAGCTTCTTCCAGGTCTCCCACATGGGTAGCAGGGGTCCAAGCAGTTGAGCCATCTTCCACTGCTTTTTGCAGGCCACCAGCAAGGAGCTGGATTGGAAGTGGAGCAGTGGAGACTCAACTGGGCACCCATATGGGATGCTGGCATTGCAGGTGGTGGCTTTATCCACTATGCCACAACACTGGCCTCTCCCTTACAACATTTCCAAGGACATTTGTTGTTTGTGAATGTATTTTTAAAAGACATTTTATTTTTAACAGTTAAGATATGGAATCAACCCAGATGTCCATCAACTGATGACTGGATAAAGAAATTATGGTGGCCGGTGCCGTGGCTTAACAGGCTAATCCTCCGCCTTGCGGCGCTGACACACTGGGTTCTAGTCCCAGTTGGGGCGCTGGATTCTATCCCAGTTGCCCCTCTTCCAGGCCAGCTCTCTGCTATGGCCCGGGAAGGCAGTGGAGGATGGCCCAAGTCCTTGGGCCCTGCACCCGCATGGGAGACCAGGAGAAGCACCTGGCTCCTGGCTTTGGATCAGCACGATGCGCCGGCCGCAGCAGCCATTGGAGGGTGAACCAATGGCAAAAAGGAAGACCTTTCTCTCTGTCTCTCTCTCTCTCTCTCTCACTGTCCACTCTGCCTGTCCAAAAAAAAAAATTAAAATAAAAAAAAATTATGGTATAAATATGAAATGGAATATTATTCAGCCATGAAAAAGAAATGAAATCCTGCTTTTTTGCAAAAAATGGATGCAACTGGAAACCATTATACTTAATGAAATAAGCAAGTCCCAAAAAGAGAGATGCCATATGTTTTCCTGATCTGTGGTAACTAGTAGAGTACTAATAATGTAATGTATATGTGCAAAATTAACATTTTGAGTTTCCTTTTTTTTTAAATTTATTTTTTGACAGGCAGAGTGGACAGTGAGAGAGAGAGAGACAGAGAGAAAGGTCTTCCTTTTGCCGTTGGTTCACCCTCCAATGGCCGCTGCAGCCGGCGCATCGTGCTGATCCTATGGCAGGAGCCAGGTGCTTCTCCTGGTCTCCCATGGGGTGCAGGGCCCAAGGACTTGGGCCATCCTCCACTGCACTCCCGGGCCACAGCAGAGAGTTGGCCTGGAAGAGGGGCAACCGGGACAGAATCCGGTGCCCCGACCGGGACTAGAACCCGGTGTGCCGGCGCCGCAAGGCGGAGGATTAGCCTAGTGAGCCGCCGCGCTGGCCCCGAGTTTCAATGATTGTTTACAGCCCTTGTCTCTACTGTTGAGGAGCAGTGTTTTTTTCTTCATACTATTAGTTGAACTTATTACTTAGTATTGGGTTAATTTTATGAGTATGAAGTAAACTGAAAGCAAATCATTGTAAAAATTAGGAGAGGGAATAGAGAGAAATGAGGGGGAAGGGTGGGAGCTTGGGAAGGAGGGAGGGTAGGGTAGGAAGTATCACTATGTTCCTAAATTGTATACATGAAATACATGAGATTTGTATACCTTAAATAAAATTTTTAAAAAAGGATATTTCAATTTTCAAAGCTTACCAAGAAGATTTTTCAGGGGCTGGCGCTGTGGTATAGTGGCCAGAAAAGCTCCTGGCCTCCTGGCTTTGGATTTGCCCAGTTTTGGCTGTTGCAACCATTTGAGGAGGGAACCAGCAGATGATGGATGTCTCTCTCTCTCTCTCTCTCTGTAACTCTGCCTTTCAAATAAATAAAATAAATCTTTAAAAAAAAGAACCCAGATTTTTCATATGATATCCTCATAATGCCATTCTACCTTTCTTTCAGACTGATGTTAACTTTATAATTTCCAAAAATTATTTTTAAAAACTTTTGTTACTAAATGGCCTTAGACCTTGGTGAATATATATTTGCTGTAATGTGTTCTTTCTTTTTCTCTAATCAGATCTTTGAAATGTTTTTCCTACAAGAATAGAATCGGCTAGTATATCTGGAGAATGTCAGAACCCTTGCTTTTCTCTTTTTTCATTCCCTTATCTCTTCATCTCACCACCAAAAACCTGCTTCTGGAAAAAGGGATCCCATGAAGATGTTTCAGTGGGGAAAGTATGCCACAAACTCAGTCACATACACCACACTCTTGTTAACTACCTGATAAAATTTCCTTTACAGGGAGTCTGATCATTTAGGAAAAAGTCCTCCATGGGCCGGTGTTGTAGCGCAGAGGGTTAAGTTGCCTTCTGTAATGATGGCGTACCACATGAGCACCAAACTGAGTCCTGGCTGCTTCACTTCGGATCCAGCTCCCCACAATTGTGCCTAGGAAAACAGAGGAAGATGGCCTAAAGACTTGGTCACTTGCACCCATGTGGGAGACTCAGATGGATTTCCTGGCTCCTGACTTCAGCCTGGCCCAGCCCTGTCCATTGTGGCCATTTGAGAAGTAAACCAATGGATGGAAGATCTCTCTTTCTCTTTCTTTCTCTCTCTGTATCTTGCCTTTCAAATAAATAAATAAATCTTTTTAAAAAATATTGATTTCATCAATTTTATTTACTTGAAAGGCGAGAGAAAGAGAGAGAGAGGGAGAAAGAGAGAGCACTTCCAACCACTAGTTCACTCCTCAAATGGCTGCAGCAGCTGGGGCTGGGCCAAGCTGAATCCAGGAGCCAGAAGCTTCTTCTGGGTATCCCATGTGGGTGCAAGAGCCTGAGTTGCTTTCCCAGGTGCATCAGCAGGGAGTTGGATAGGAAGTAGAGCATCTGGGACTCAAATCGGCACCCATATAGGATGCCAGCACTGTAGGCGGAGGCTTAACCTTCCATGCCACAGTGCCCGCCCCTAAAATTAATCTTTTGAAAAAAAAAAATCCTCTCATGTAGTATGAAAACTCTCCACTCAAAAAAAAAAAAAAAAAAAAAAAAGAAAAAAAAAAAAAAAAGAAAGAAAGAAAGAAAAAAAAAAAAGATCAGTACTGGGGCCTGGGGGCCTGTGTTTGGCCGGGGTTAAGTCACTCATGTCCCATATCGGAGTGCATGGGATTGACTCTTGGCTCCAGCTCCTGACTCCCGCTGTCTGAGAGGCAGCGGGCTTAAGTAGTTGTGTCCATGAGACTCACACCAAAGATCTGTATTGAATTCCTGGCTATCATCTTGGTCCTTTTCCTGCCCCAGCCCTGGCTGTTGTGAGCATCCAGGGATGAACATGCAGTTGGGACCAGTGTCCAACTGTCTCTCTGCCTCTCAAAGTAAATAAATAAAAGTACAGTGATACCTACTTGGTGCTGATAACCAGATGTGCACCTCACTTCATTACAAGTTTGTCCTTCGCTCTTCTCAGCACGTTGTCATTTGGGAGTCTGTAGGGCCTAACAGGTCTTTGCTGTAATTTCTAGTTCTTGACTAATTTAACAAGTATTGTCTTAGTGACAAAGGAATTCTGGGATAGTGGTAAATAAAAATTTTTAAAGAAAGATAAAAAATTTCAATAGACAATATAAAATAATCAAGTTGTCCATAATATAAGTGTTGGAAAAATATCCAAATTGGCTCAGAGTATTATTGTGCTTAGTAGCCAGTGTCACCAGCAGATATGGAAAGTGTGCCCAGGGGCTGGCGCCGTGGCTCACTTGGTTAATCCTCAGCCTGCAGTGCTGGCATCCCATATGGGCGCCGGGTTCTAGTCCCATATGGCCCGGGAAGGCAGTGGAGGATGGCCCAAGTGCTTGGGCCCTGCACCCGCATGGGAGACCAGGAAGAAGCACCTGCCTCCTGGCTTCGGATCAGCGCAGCCATTTGGGGATTGAACCAACAGAAGAAAGACCTTTCTCTCTGTTTCTCTCTCTCACTGTCTATGATTCTACCTGTCAAATAAACAAAAAAAAAAATTTAAAAAAAGAAAAAAGAAATTGTTCCCAGACAGAAAGTGTGACAGACAGGAAGGGAAGTGGGAGGAGCAGGATACAGAAGCCACAGGCTGGAGAAGGGGGAATTTGTTGGCAACCAGTAGGGAAGGGAGTGTCTGCACAGTGGGAGTCAGGGAACACAGCCAGAAACACTCAAGCATCCCCAGTGGTACCTGGTATGTTAGGCAGAACAGAGAAGACAAGAGGAGGTGACTGCAAGGTGGCAGCAGTGCCCTCTGAATTTGGAGGTGAAAAGATATGAGACTGGAGTCAAGGCGCAAGCAGAGAGCAATATTTTTCATCTTCTTGATGGTTGGATATGAACAGCGGTATGTGTTAAGAAAGCACTTTAGTAGCACGATGTATCAGTAGTTAAGAGTATAGGCTCTGGAGACCGGTTCAATATCTAACTTTGCCATTGTCTGTGGGATTTTAAACAAATGACTTGGCCTCTCTTAGCTCCGGCATCAACTGTAAGATGGAGGCAATCCTAGTGAGCTCCTAAGATCAAGGGACACAAGGCACATAGCAGTGTACTGACAGTGGCCAATGTAACTGTTGTTATTATTCACCATTATAAAAATAATGCCAGCTACTGTAATTCAGTCTTCAGGTAATCTGGGAAGCAAATGGTAAGACAGATTTCTATTCATGTATTCTAACTTAAGAGCATGTAAGAAACAGGATTAAATGCCCTTACAATCTATTTAGCCCACAAATATGGACATTTATTGTAAGTAGTGCTCCATGGAAAATATTTATATTTGTATATTTATTAAGTATTATAGCATTTACACTGAATTTTATTTTAAAAAATTATATACTTATTTGAAAGAGTGACAGATGCGCACACACATGCGTGTGCACACACACACAGAGGGAGGGGGAGGGGGGAGGGAGAGAGAGAGAGAGAGAGAGAGAAATCTTTTGTCAACTGGTTCACTCCCCAGATGGCTGCAACAGCCAGGGCTGGGCTACATACGTGGAAGTCAGGAACCTGAAAGTTAATCCAGGTCTCCCTGGGGGTGGTAGGGGCCCAAGATCTTGAGCCATCATCTGCTGACTTCCAAAAGGCACATTAGCAGGAAGCTGGGTCAGAAATGGAGAAGCAGGACTCCAACCAGGCATCCCAAGTGGCAACTTAACCGCTGAGCCAAATACCCATACCTATTTTTAATTTTTTACTTATTTGAAAAGCACACACACACACATACAGATTTCCAATCTGCTAGTTTACTCCTTAAATGCCTGCAACAGCTAAGGCTGTGCCAGTCCTAAGCCAGATGCCTGTGCCTCAATGTGGATCCCTCATGTAGGTGGCAGGGACTTAAGTACTTGAGTCATCACCTGCTGCCTCCCAGGAGCAGGGAGCTGAATCAGGAACGCAACCAGGACTTGAACCCAGCAATTCTGACATGGGATGTGGGCATCGCAACAGCTGTGCCAAATGCCCATGCCTTCATTTGACTTAATTTTATAATAAAAATAAGGAAGTGAAATGTTATCCTGAAAGTTGGTTTTAACTTTGAAAATATTAGAAATTCTAACTCAAATAAGTATAGTTCATCTTAAACACTTCAAGTATTTTAATAAAGCAATGAAATATTCCTCAAAAGTAATATATTGGTGGGTGGAATTAAAATACTTCCAATTAAACCAATATTTTACAGAGAAGGCTGCTTTTAAAATATATCAAGGAGATGGTGCTGTGGCGCAGCAGATAAAGCTGCTGCCTGCAGTGCAGGTATCTCAATATGGGTGCTGGTTTGAGTCCCGGCTGCTCCACTTCCAATCTAGTTCTCTGCAGCAGCCTGGGAAAGCAGTAGAAGATGGCCCAACTCCTTAAGCCCCTGCATCCATGTGGGAGATCTGGAAGAAGCTCCTGGCTCCTGGCTTTGGATTGGCACAGCTCCTGCCGTTGTGGCCATCTGGGGAGTAAACCAACGGAAGTAAGACCTTTCTCTCTGTCTCTCCCTCTAACTGTCTGTAACTCTATCTCTGAAATAAATAAATAAAATCTTTAAAAAAATAAAAAATAACCCAAATTATAAAATAACTTTAAGTACTTATTTTACTAGAAAGCATTACATGGTTATGTTACACATACAACTCACCAGGATTTAACTTCCCTTTTGTGTTCAAAATTTTATGCTTATTTTTAAAAAAGTTTTATATTGGAGCTGGTGTTGTGGCACTGAAACTGCCACCTGAGATGCACCAGTTAGAATCCCAGCTGTGCCACCTCCTTTTTTTTTTTTTTTTAAGAAAGCTTTTATTTAATAAATACAAATTTCATAGGTATAGCTTTAGGAATATAGTGGTTCTTCCCTCCATACCCACCCTCCCACCCCCTCTCCCATCCCACCTCCTACTCCCTCTCCCATCCCATTCTTCATTAATTTTTTTTTTTTTTTTTGGACAGGCAGAGTGGATAGTGAGAGAGAGAAAGGCCTTCCTTTTTGCCCTTGGTTCACCCTCCAATGGCCGCTGCGGCCAGCTCATCGAGCTGATCCGAAGCCAGGAGCCAGGTGCTTCTCCTGGTCTCCCATGCGGGTGCAGGGCCCAAGCACTTGGGCCATCCTCCACTGCCTTCCCGGGCCACAGCAGAGAGCTGGCCTGGAAGAGGGGCAACCAGGATAGAATCCGGCACCCCAACCGGGACTAGAACCCGGTGTGTCGGCGCCGTAAGGTGGAGGATTAGCCTGTTAAGCCACGGCGCCGGCCCATTAAGATTAATATTTAAAAATACTTATTTATTTGAAAGTCAGAGTTACACAGAGAAAGAGGGAGAGGCAGAGAGAGAGAGAGGTCTTCCATTCACTGGTTCACTCTCCAATTGGCCACAATGGCTGGAGCTATGCCGATCCAAAGCCAGGAGCCAAGAGCTTCCTCCAGTCTCCCACATGGGTGCAGGGGCCCAGGGACTTGGGCCATCTTCTACTGCTTTCCCAGGCCACAGCAGAGAGTTGGATTGGAAGTGGAGTAGCCGGGTCTCAAATCGGCGTACATATGGGATGCCGACACTGCAAATGGTGGCCTTACCTGATACACCACAGCGCCGGCCCCAAGATTCATTTTTAATTATCTTTATATACAGAAGACCAACTCTATACTAAGTAAAGATTTCAACAGGTTGCACCTACACAGACACACAAAGTATAAAGTACTGTTTGAAGACAAGTTTTACCATTAATTTTCATAGTACAACTCATTAAGGACAGAGATCCTACATGGGGAGCAAGTGCACAGTGACTCCTGCTGTTGATTTAACAACTGACACTCTTATTTATGATGTCAGTGATCACTCGAGGCTCTTGTTATGAGCTGCCAAGGCTGTAGGAAGCCTTTTGAGTCCACAAACTCCGTCAGTATTTAGACAGTGCCATAAGCAAAGTGGGATTTCTCTCCTTCCTTCAGAGAAAAGTACAACATTATTATTATTATTATTATTTGACAGGCAGAGTTAGACAGTGAGAGAGAGAGACAGAGAGAAAGGTCTTCCTTCCATTGGTTCACCCTGCAAATGGCTGCCACCGCCGGCGCGCTGCGCTGATCCGAAGCCAGGAGCCAGGTGCTTCTTCCTGGTCTCCCATGCAGGTGCAGGGCTCAAGCACTTGAACCATTCTCCACTGCCTTCCCAGGCCACAGCAGAGAGCTGGACTGGAAGAGGAGCAACCAGGACAGAATCTGGCACCCCAACCGGGACTAGAATCTGGGGTACCGGCGCCGCAGGCATAAGATTAGCCAAGTGAGCCACGGCGCTGGCCAAGTACAACCTTCTTTGATGGCCCCTTCTTACCACCGGGATCTCATTCACAAAGATCCTTCATGTAGGTCATTATTTGCCAGTGTCTTGGCTTTCCCTGCCTAAAATGCTCTCATGGGCTTTTTAGCCTGTGCCACTTCCAATCCAGCTCACCGATAATGCTCCTGGGAACGGAAGATAGCTCGAGTACTTGGTTCCCTGTACCCATGTGACCCAGACTGAATTCTTGGTCCTTGCTTCATCCTGGCCCACTTTCTGCTGTTGAGGGCATTTGGGGAGTGAACCAATAAGTGGAAGATCTCTCTTTTAAAATATTTTTTTAAATGATTTATTTATTTTATTTAAAAGGCAGAATTTCAGAGACAGAGGGGGAGAGACAGAGATTCCCTATCTTCCAGTTCACTTTCCAGATAGCTGCAACTGCAACAGCCAAGGCTGGGCCAGGCTGAAACCTGGAGCTAGGAACTCAGTCTTTGTCTCCCACATGGGTGACAGTAGTACAAGTCCTTGGGTCATCATGTACTGCCTCTTAGTTGCATTAGCAGGAGGGTGGATCAGAAGCAGAGGTGGGATCCCAGTCCCTCTGCTAAGGGAACGCAGCTGTCCCAAGTGGTGGTTTAACCTGCTGTGCCACAGTGCCCGGTCCTCTAATTGTATTATCTGATTGCATTTTTTAAAGGTTTATTTATTTACTTTGAAAGTCAGAGTTACACAGAGAGAGAAGGTGAGAGAGAGAGAGAGGAGAGAGGAGAGAGAGAGAGAGAAAGAGAGAGAGAGAGAGAGAGAGAATGTGTCTTCCATTCAATGGTTCACTCCCCAGTTGGCTGCAACGGCTGAAGCTGTGCCGATCCAAAGCCATGAGCCAGGAGTCTCCTCCAGGTCTCCCACACAGTTGCAGGGGCCCAAGGCCTTGGGCCATCTTCCACTGCTTTCCTAGGCCAGAGCAGAGAGCTGGATCGGAAGTGGAGCAGCCAGGTCTCAAATTGGCGCCCATTTGGGATGCTGGCACTGCAGCCGGCAGCTTTACCTGCTACATCACAGCGCCGGCCCCTATCTGATTTGATGGTACAAACTCAAAAATTCCTTCACTGAATTGTGGAAACGTTACTTTGTCCCAGAAAAACTGTTCTGGTTTTGGTCATCCTCTAATGCATGCCTTTTGTAATCTGCTTAATATACAATATTTAAAAGATTCTGATTCATAAAAGGCAGACCCAGAGTGTGGGAGAGCTATGAACAACCTTCTTTGTGGAAACTCAGACAGGGATGGTGGGAAGGACAGACATAATGTGGTTCACAAGTAAGGTAGAGTAACAGCGGAATACAACTGGATAGTTGCCCAGAACCACTTGTTTTTCAAGGAGAGGCAAAAGAAGAGATTTTTCTTGTTGTTCTTGTGAAGTCTACATAGCCGCTGGCAAGTAGGGAACTTGCCAGCCTGCAATGAGGGAATCCAACCAGTTCAAAGACTGTTCCAGCCACTCAGGATTCACTACTGCAAATGCCCTCATGACAGTCAGCTCCCAACCTGGCCTCCAATAACCCTCATGTCCTGTTACTATTCTCGTGTGGTACCCTCTCACACCGAATCAGGACCACATTGAATCTGTGTGGTTAACAGAGTATACCAGAAGGGATGGTGTGTGACTCCTGAGGCTGGGCCAGAAAAGGTAGGACGGTTTCCACTTGTCCTCTTGAACTACTCTAAGTATTACAAGGGACTATGATCTCATTTAATCAAATATAACCCAAAGCCTCAAAGAATTAGCCCAAAAAAGAATATAGGATGGGGGAGAGAAACTGTTTACTGGTCATGGCTCCACCATTCTGAGCATTTAATTTTCTCTTGTGTTCTTCATGTTGTCACTGCTATCCCTAAATGATCCTCCTCTCATTTTCATCATGATAGAAAAGTAGGAAAACCTCTTTAGGTGAGCCTATCATAATGGACAGACTAAAATTTAAAACAAATTTTGCGAATAATTAGTGAGAGCGAAGGGGAAAACACAGAGAAAAAGTATAAAGCATTCTACCTAATGCACATGTTACTGGGTCCTATTTATATTTAATTTATGTAAATGAATGTATTTGTATTTAAATGCACAAAGTCTGAAAGATTACAGGTAAACCGCGATTTCTGGGTAAAAGGCAAAAAATATGGGAGGGCTGGGTATGGGTGAATGGAATAAGTGAGAGGAAAGGGGAACTTGGATCTTAAAATTTACTTTATATTATTTGAAGATTGACGAGAATGTATTAACTTATATGATTAAGACAGGAACTGTGTGATATAAGAAACAAAAGCCATTAAGTTAAAACAAACCTAAAGATCTATCCTCTGATCAGTAGCTTGCCATTAGGACCACCGGCCACAACAGACCTATCCCGACTGTGAGGTCTTTTGAATGCTTGGCGAAAAACTTTCTGGGGTTTCTTACTTGGCCTGTCTCCATAAAGCATGCATCTTTCTAAGACCCATCACCAAAAAGCTGTGTCAGAGACATCAGTTTCTGCACCTTGAAGACCAATACCAAGGGAGCAGATTGCTCTATCAGCTATTGTGTCAGTGAATGATTCTGACACGAATTCTGGGAAGCAAAGCACCCTCAAAAATTTCAGTGCTTAAAACAATCCTGTACTTTGTAGGTCACTGGCTCTGAGGTGGAGGTTTAGATTTTCTCCACGTATGTCTCATCCTTCTTGGACCTATAGATCACTCAGGGATGAGCCTCACATTGTGAAAGGCAGGAGTGTCAGGGAGGCAAGCAGAAACACGCAGTACCTCTCCAGGCCAGCCTCAGAGCTGTCACATTGTCACTTCTGCCCATATTCCTTCGATACGAAGCAAATGGAATGATCTAAGCTCAGAGCCCATAAGGTAGAGAAACAGTCTACCTTCAACTAAGACAAACTACAAGGCGGCTGGTATGCAAGGAACAGTGAAAACTGGGGAACAAAAACGTTATCTACCTGTTATCAACCCGGGACTTTCCAACTTTCCGAAGAGACAGATTTCCTTTCAAAACTGGCCAACAACATATGATAGGCTTTGATCCAGAGGTGATCTCTGTCCTAAATTATAGGAACAGGGCTTTGTCTTTGCATGTGCCTTAATTTGCTATACTCTGTTATGGAGATGCTGTAATATTGCTGGCAGCTAATTCCTTACAAAATGTCAAAGTGAGCAACGGTTTCATAAGAGAAAGACTATTTTACAAGAGGTAGGGGATAAAAAAACCCTCTCTTAGAAAATATGCTATTGGCAGCATCCTGTTCATTGTGTTTTAAAGGTTTGAGTGTTACCAAGGCTTTATAAAATCTTTAGTTTAAAGGGTGCCAAAGAATTCAGGAATCCACAAAATGTTGTCAGAGTTGAGAGGACTCCGAGGAGCCAGCCTGTGACCCAGGCTTCCCCAGTGTTTAGGAGTGAAAACCTCTTACATAAGAATAGAAATCCCCAGAGCTGCTTCTTAACATGGGAAAGGGAGAGTTGTCCCCAAGTAAATAGATGAACAGTTACAGCCTTAAAATAAAAAAGAGATCATTAAACCCTTGGGTTCTTCAGCTGAGCCCCCGAGCCTCCGGTGGTCCTGACATTGAGCCCCCACTCCAGGGCTATGTGCAGGGTTCCCACGTTCCTTTCAAGAACAATCGGCCCTTAAACGTTCCTCCGCCTTTCCTCTTCGTCCAAAATGGTCGTGGAGCAGCAAAGAGTAAGGCTGAAGCCCAGAAAGGAGCCTGGTGAATACTGCGCCAGGTGCCGGGGCCATCGCAGCGAAGCTGCAGGAGCCCGGGCCGGGAGCAGAAGCAGCCCCGGCGCGCACCGGGACAGTCCTGGCTCTTTGTTAAAGAAACAAATGCAAGAAGAGGCGGCGCGGGGACTGGTGGGGCTGAGGCGTTTGTCTGCACAACTACGCCCGAGGAAGACCTTGGGCGAGACGCTGCAAACGCAGGACAACCCGGGGCACCGTGTCATTGGCTTTTGTGCACTTGAAGGCGCGTGAGCGAGCCCCGCTCAGAGGTTCCCCTTTGTGTGAAACTGTGGAAACCAGGAGCGTGCGGCGACTGCTGGGTTTTCGTTTTCGAATTCCTAGGCGCTTGGACCAAAAACGCCCTTTCACCAACACGCTCCCTCGTTCTGGCGCGGGCAGGACTCGGACTTGAGTTACTTCTCCGTCGCTGGCTGACACGGCGAGGAGCGACAAAGGCGCGCGGTCCGGGCGGCCGGGGCTCCCGGGGCAGCGCCGAGGGGCCGCCCGCCGCGTTCCGCAGCTGCGCGCTGGGCCCCGCCGCCCGCCGGCCGGCAGACGTGGGCACCAACCGCCGCGCGGCCGGGCCGGGCCGTTGGGCGGGCGGTAATTTCTGGGAATGGGGCGGGGTCCGCGGGTGTACGAGGCCGGGCGTTTGGGAGCCGGGAGGAGGAGCGGGCGGCGCCGAGGAGCGCGAGGCTGGCGGGGCGGCGCGCCACGTGCGTCACCGGCCGGGGCGGGGCTGGCGTCGCGCGGCTGCCCGCCCGCGCCCCCTACCCCGCACTTAGCCGAGGCTGAGGAGTGGGGGCCGGCGGGACCTGGGCCGGGAGTTTGGGCAACCCTCAGCCTCCCGGTCACTGTCAGCCTGCCCGCGTGCGGAGCGGTCCCCTGAGGAGAGGCGCCGGCGTCCGGAGCTGGGGACGGGCTGACAGCTCGGGCCCGCACAGTGGCGAGGGTGTGTGTGCGTGCGTGCGGTCTCGGCCGGCCGGGAGGAGCGGGCGGGTGGGCGCTGCAGGTGCACGCGCGGCCCCGTCGCCCCCACGCGCCTGCCCCGCGAGGGGGAGCCCCCTCCTGGCACAGCCCTCGTCCCAGTCCGGGCCCGAGCGGAGAGTGCGATGGGGGAAGCCGCCGAGCAGGGAACCGGACAAGTGGCGAGCGTCTTTACCTGAGAAGGCGGGTTTGGGAGAAGTTGGGCGAAACGGGGAGGGCGGGATTCGAGGCGGCAGCAGCAGCAGAGGCGGGTCCGGCTGGCCAGCGGGGGCCGAGGGCAGCTGGCCCCGCGGGGTATAAATAGCCGGCCCGGGTTTGACAGGCGCTGCGGTGACTGGCGGTGCCGCCCCCCCTCCCGCCGCCGCCGCCGCCGCCGCGCGAGGAGGGGAGGAGCGCTCCGAGCGGGCGGGGTGGGGGAGGCGGACTCGAGTGTCCTGGTGGCGGCGGCAGGAGGCCGAGGGGGAGGAGCCGAGGCGCGGGTGGAGGGAGGGGGCCGGCAGCCGGGCCGGGGGCCACCAGTGCTGCCCGCGCCGGGCTCTGTGTCGCCGCCGTCGCCTCGGCGGTTGGGGGGTCGCTGGGGCAGTGCGGGCTGGGGGCGCTGCGCGCCTCTGTTTTGTCTCCTCCGCTCCCTGCGGAGCGGCTCGGTGCTGCGGGGAGGCCCCGGCTCCCTCCGGACGCCCGGCCAACGGCGGCGGCGGCGGCGGCTCGTCCGCGGCCCTGAGGGAGGGAAAGGGACGCGGCGGTCTTCCCGGGCGACGTGGAGAGCAGGTAAGAGCGCGGGCCGGCGAGTCTGGGGAGAGGGGAGGGAGCGCGGAGGGCGCGGCGATGAAGCCTCGCCGTCCCGGGTGCCGCCGCCTCGCTCCGCGCCCCCGCCCCGCGCCTGTGTTGTTTGCTCCGGGGTGTGCGGAGGGGTTTTCCGGAGGCTGTGGCGGTGACACTGGCTGGGCGCTGCGGGGGAAGGGGGCTGAGTGCCTGCGGGCAACGGTCGGCGGCGAGCGGGACTCGGAGGAAGGGCCAGGCGCGCGGCGCGCCTGCCCGCGGGGAGGCTCGGGCGCGGGGCAGGGCTGAGGGAAGGGGTTAGGGACCCCGGCGCGGGGGATGGGCCCGGCGCGGCTGGGCTCCGTGTGTTTACGTCTCTGCGCGAGTCACCTCTGCCGAGAAGCGGACCGAACTGCCCCGCCGAGGCTCGCGCGCAGGCCGGGGCGGGGGTCCGGCTCCGGAGGAAGCGCGTCCTGGGAGGCTCTGGAGGGCGGGAGGCTGCGGCCGGCGCCGGCGCGGGGCGGCGAGCTCGGGGCGGGACCTGGGAGGCTCCGGGTGCTCGGGTGGCTGGGGGGGGGGGGGTGCCGGACACCAGTTTTCCTTCCCCGTCGGGCCTTATCGCAGGCGCTTACCTTTCCCTCCCTCAGCTGCTAGCTTGCACGACAGGTTGTACCCGGCCGTTCTTTTATTCTCGCTCTGCGTGCCGGCCCCCTGCTGCCCGCCTCCCACTATTCCCGGGGGTGGGGAGCGGGGGTGGGGAGGGGAGGGGAGGGAGGCTGGCTCTGATCGGAATCTGTGTTTTAAACAACAAAACCGAAACGGGCTGGGTAACGCGCACGTCCAGTGTGACCGCCTTGGCGGTGGATCCTTTCCTCGCCCAGCTGGCCCTCGGGGACCGCGCCGCTGGTCGTTGTGAGGGCGCGCGAGGGGGACGGCCAGGGCTCGCTCCCGACTCTGCGGGAGCAGCTCTGCGGGCCGGGCCGCCGGGCCCCCTCTCTGGCTCCACTTGGGCATTCTTATTCCGTGCCCATAGAGGACAGAGAAAGTGTTCCCCAACACCGAGAGAAATCCAGAGCGCAGTTTTCTAAGGTTCCCCGTGTGCCAGCACCCCCGCCCCGGGCTCTCTTTCTAGGAGCCAGATTTCGCTGCAGAATAGCCTTTCTTTAAGTTTTAGTACTTCGTGAGTTGAGTGTGAGGGAGACGTACAAGTGCTCCCTTCCACATTGTCAAACCGCACAATTTCCTGCCTTTTCTGGCGTGCGCGAACGGAACACTTACTCGGCTGTACGGTTTAAATTTTAATCCGGTGGTGAGAGAGCAGTCATCTTGTGTTTGATAATCAGATTTGCTTTTCTTTTTATCTCAGTCTTGATCAAGAGGTAAATTATGCACTTTGTCTAGTGCTGGAATCACAGAAGAATGTACCCTTTACCCAAGGCAGGTTTGGATATTTGTGTTGTGGAGTTTTTTCAGAAGGTGGAATGACTGTGTAAGGCTGTTGAAGTTATATGTAAAGGAACCTGGGAATAATTCAAGTTTATATAGGGCGATAGAATTCATAGAGTGCATTCATACTAGTATTATTGAGACGTCTTTTAGCAGTTAAACACATGAAGTAGAAAATTGAAATACCCTGGCCATTTGAAATTCAAATATTTAATGCTAACCTATTTTAAGGGTATACCTTCACTGACTACTTGGACTAATAGTTGTCCCTCATTCAGGCATAAATACTCATTTAGAAAATTAATTGCCTTTAGTATGGTTGCAAAGAATTTGTGATTTTGGGACTTTTGTGTTCTAAGTAAGACATTGGCTGTGGGAGGGCCTGCCGATGTTGATGGCTTTACCTTTTCAAAAGTTGTATACTTTTTTGGCAGGTGTAGGCTGGAGGGCTTACAGCTTTTATTGAGTTAAAATTCATATGTCATTCAGGTTGATTTAAGGGTACAATTAAGTGGCTTGTAGTATATTCACAGGATTGTGCAGTCATCAACCATGATCAATTTTAGAACACCAGAAAGGAACCCCATCCCCATTAGCATTTCTTCTCCATTCTTGCTGTTCCCCTATTCCCCCAGGCAACCACTGATAAATTTTGGATGACTTTGGATGTGCCTAATCTGAACCGTGCAAAGTTTGGTCTTTTATGACTAGCTTCTTTCACTTAAGTTTGCAGAGTTTATCCATGTTGTGCCATGTATCAGTACGTCACTTTAAATGGCTGAATAATATTTGGTTATATAGATACGCTTATATTACATTTCATTTATGCATTAATCAGTTGATGGACATTTGAGTTAATGTGGCCATGAATATTGCATATTAAGTTTTTGTGTGGGCAAGTTTTAATTTCTCTTGGATATATGCACTTTTAAAGAAGTTGCTTTTTGACTTAGTACCAAACATTTATCCATTTTGAATGTGCAGTTCAGTAATGTTTAGTATATATGTAGAATTGTGAAACTGTTACCTCAAGCCTGTTTAGATATTTTAGTAGCCTCCAAAAATTTCCTCTGGTTAGTCTTCATTCCCTCCCTATCTCTTCTTCTCACCTCAGCCCCAGAAAAATCAGCATTTTGCTTGCATAGATTTGCCTTTTCTTAATATCACAATATATAGCGTCTCCCACTTTTTTTTTTTTTTTAAGATTTATTTATTTGAAAGGGATAGAGAAGGAGAGACAGAGGGAGAGAGATCGCTTCTTGGCCTTTTGGCTAAGATAAGTGTGAGAGAGAAGAGTTTTTTTTCAAATTACAGTTCAAATTTTTGAATCAACATATAACTTTTTTTAAGATGAGTAGGTGTTTGAATATTTCTCTTTTAAGATTTATTTATTTATTTGAGAGACAGAGTTACAGAGAAAGGGAAAAAGTACAGAGACAGGGAAAAAGAGGTCTTTCATCTGTCTACTGGTTCACTCCTCAAATGGCTGAAACTGCTGGAGCTGGGCCAATCTGAAGCCAGGAGCCAGGAGCTTCCCCTGAGTCTCCCACATGGGTGCAAGAACCCAAGTACTTAGGCCATCCTCTGCTGCTCTCCCAGGCCATTAGCAGAGAGCTGGATACAACATGGAGCAGCTGGGATTCGAACTGACTTTGCTTGCTGTGCCACAGCTCCAGCCCCCAAATGTAGCCCTTTTTAATCTGGCTACTTTTCACATGGGGTAATGTGTTTGGGACTCAACTGTATTGTAGCATGTGTTGGTAGTTTGAGACTTTTTATTGCTGAATAATAATCCTTTGTATAGATGTACCACATTTTGTCTGCTGACCACTCAGTAGGTGTTTGGATTGTTTCCAGTTTTTCACTATTATAGTACAGTTCTTTATGTAGACTTATGGTACATATAGTATCAGATCTCTTGGGTAGATACCTAGGAATAGAATTACTGTATCATGTGTTTAACTTTTAAGAAACTGCCAAACTGTTAACCAAAGTGGCTGGTACCATCTTACATTCTAAACAGCAATATATGTCCCTTCCAGTTTTGCTCATGTCCTTGCTAACAGTTATTAACTGTTTTATTGTAGCCCTTCTTGTGGATATGAAATGGTTAACTCATTGTAGTTTTAATATGAATTTTTCTTATGGTTCATAGTGGTTTTCCTATGGTTATTATCTATTCATTTGTCTTTTTTGGTGACATAGCTATTCAAATTTTTTTCCCCATTTAAAATTTGTAAAAATTTATTTTCATTTTTATTTGAAAGGCAGACAGACAGATTTTTCCATTGGCTGGTTTACTCCCCAGATGCCCACAACATCCAGGGTTGGGCCAGGAACTCTATCACCATCTGCCACATGGGTGGAAGGGACCTAAGTACTTGAGCTGTCATATGCTTGCCTCCCAGGCTGCATATTAGCAGGAAGCTGGATAGGAAGCAGTGGCAAGATTCAATTCCAGGCACTCTGAAATGGGGTGTGGTTGTCCCAATCAGTGGCCAGTGGCTTAACCTACTGTGCCACAATGTCTATCCCCCAATATTTAAATTGGGTTATTTGATGTAAATGCTTGCTATATTTTTTGGATATAAGTCCCTTATTAGATATGAGAATTTGATATGCAGATATTTCCTCCTAGTCTGTAAGTGGCCTTTACATTTTTATTTTATCAGATGTTGAAGTTTTTTGAAGCATGTAAGTTTTAATTTCGATGAAGTCCAACTTCTCCTTTTTTTTTTTTTTTATAGATCATGTTTTTATTGTCTATGGGAGAACTCTGTCTTACAGATTTGTTCCTTTTTTTTAGGAGTTTTCGTTTTAGCTCTTATATTTAGTTTTTATAGTCTATTTGGAGTTAATTTTTAGACATTTTTATTTATTTATTTCACAGGTAGAGTTATAGTCAGAGGGAGAGACAGAGAGAAAGGTCTTCCATCCATTGATTCACTCCCTAGATGGCGGCTGGGTGGATCGGAAGCCAGGAGCCAGGAACCTTCTGTGGGTCTCCCACATGGGTGCAGGGCCCCAAGCCCTCGTGCCATCTTCCACTGCTTTCTCAGGCCATAAACAGCTAGATGAGAAGAGGAGCAGCTGGGACACTAACTGGAGCCCATATAGGATGCCAGTGCTGCAGGCAGAGGCTTAACCTATTATGCCACAGTGCCAGCCCCTGGAGTTAATTTTTATTTATGATGTGGATTAAGGGTCTAGATTCATCTTTTCCTATAGGTTGCTCTAGCACCATTTATTGAAAAGGCTATCATTTCTACATTGAATGTAGAGTTATTCCTGGGCTCTCAATTCTGTTTCATTATTTGTATTTTCATCCTTATGCCTTCATCAACCTGTCTTGGTTATTGTGCTTTTTAGTAAGTTATGAAAACAAGCAGTGTAAGCCTTCTGATTTTGTTCTGTGTTTTAAAATTGTTTTGATTATTCTTGGCCCTGTATAAAAAAATCTAAGCATTGGCTTGTCAATTTCTCTAAAAATTCTGCTGGAATTTTGATGAGGGTTGTATTAAATCTGTAGATCAAATAGGAGAGAATTGCCATCTTCCCATATGGAGTCTTCTAATACATGTATACGAACATTTCTTTTAATTTATTGATTTTAACATTCTTTGACAGTGATGTTTTATTATTTTCAACGTACAAAAGCATCTCTGAACTTTTTGAGTGTATAATAATGTCAACTGTAGACACAATATTGGTTTTTAAAAAATTTATTATTTATTTGATGGGGCTGGCATTGTGGCATAGCAGGTATAGCTGCTGCCCGCAGTGCTGGCATCTCATATGGGCGCCGGTTTGAGACCCAGCTGGTCCACTGCTCCAGCTCTCTGCTGTGGTCTGAGAAAACAGTAGAAGATGGCCCAAGTCCTTGGGCCCCTGCACCCACATGGGAGACCCAGAAGAAGCTCCTGGCTCCTGGCTTCCGATCAGTAGTGTAGCTCCAGCTGTTGCGATCATCTGGGGAGTGAACCAGCAGATGGAAAACTCTCTCCCTCTCCCTCTCCCTCTCCCTCTCCCTCTCCCTCTCTCCTTCTCCTTCTCTCTCTGTTTAACTCTGACTTGCAAATAAATAAATAAATCTTAAAAAATATTTATTTATTAATTTTAAAGGCAGTTAGGAGAGAAAGATATCTTTTTTTTTTTTTTCTTTTTTTGACAGGCAGAGTGGATAGTGAGAGAGAGAGACAGAGAGAAAGGTCTTCCTTTTTGCCCTTGGTTCACCCTCCAATGGCCGCTGCGGCCTGCGCATCGCGCTGAGCCGAAGCCAGGAGCCAGGTGCTTCTCCTGGTCTCCCATGCGGGTGCAGGGCCCAAGCACTTGGGCCATCCTCCACTGCCTTCCCGGGCCATAGCAAAGAGCTGGCCTGGAAGAGGGGCAACCAGGATAGAATCTGGTGCCCCAACCGGGACTAGAACCCGGTGTGCCGGCGCCGCAAGGCGGAGGATTAGCCTGTTAAGCCACGGCGCCAGCCAAGAAAGATACCTTTTTTAAAAAAGAATTATTTGTTTTACTTGAAAGGCAGAGAGAGAGAGCGAGAGAGCAAACACACACTTTGATCTGCTGGTTTACTCGGCAAATGGCTGTAACAGCCCTGCCTGGGCCAGGCCCAAGTCAGGAGTGTGGCACTCCATCTGGGTCTCTCCTGCGTGAGTGGCAGGGGCCGAAGCACTTGGGCCATCTTCTGCTGCTTTCCCAGGTGCATTAGCAAGGACCTGGATCAGAAATGGAGCATTCTGGACTGGAACCTGCTGCATGCTGGTGTCCTAGGTGGTGTAACCCAGTGCACCACAATGCTGACCCCTAGCAACAATATTATAAAGCAGATCTATAGAATTTATTTGTCTTGCATAGCTGAAACTTTGTCTTTTCAACTCCTCATTTTCCTCCCTCCATCTAGTCCCTACTTCCTTCACGACCCTGGCACCTACCATTCTGCTCTGTATCTATGAATTTGTGTTTTAAATACCTAAGTACATGTATGTGCCCTTCTGTGAATGGCTTATTTCACTTGTTATAATGTCTTCAACTTTCATTCATGTCATATTAAGGAATTTCCTTCTTTTTACTCTCAATTTGACTCTTCCACACACACGCTACATGTATATTTTTGTTCAGTTTATTATTTCTAAGTAATTTCTTTTTGAAGCTATTGTGAATGGAATTGCTTTTTCAGATTTCACGTCGGTTAAAAGGTTTTTTTTTTTAATTGGAAGAAAGGGAGGGAGAGAGAAAGCAATGTTCCATCTCCTGGTTGACTCCCCAAAATGTCACTAATGATCTGGGCTGGACCAGGATGAAGCCAGGAGTTTAACACTCAATCCAGGTCTCCCATGTGGGTGGCAGAGACACAAGTACAAGAATCATCATCTGCTACCTCCCAGGGTACCCTCTAGGAGGAAGTGGAAATCAGCACTGGAACTTGAACCCAGATACTCCAATCTGGAAGTGGTTTTCTCAAGCTGTTAACTGCTGTACCAAATGACCGGCCCTCATACCAGGTTTTGTTACTAGTATATAGAAATAGAATTCATTTTTGCATATTGATCTTGAGGCCTTTGAAATCATTACTTCTTGATTTTTTTGTGAGTTCCTTAGTATTTAATAACAAAATATCATGTCATGTGTGAATAAAAATAATTTTACTTCTTCCAGTCTAACCAGATACATTTATTTCTCTGTCATTTGTTTTCCTTTCCTTTCTTATGTGGCTAAGAACCTCCAGCACATTATTAATTAGAAATGATGAGGGGCTGGCGCTGTGGCGCAGCAGGTTAAAGCAATGCCAGTGTCCCTTATGGGGCTCAATTCAAGTCCTGGCTGCTCCACTTCCGATACGGCTCTCTGCTGTGGCCTGGGAGAGCAGTAGAAGCTGGCTCAAGTCCTTGGGCCCCTGTGCCTGCGTGGGAGACCCGGAAGAAGCTCCTGGCTCCTGGCTTCAGATCTGCTCAGCTCTGGCTATTGCAGTCATTTGGGGAGTGAACCAGCAGATGGAAAACTCACTCTCCCTCTCTTTCTCTCTCAAGATGCTGTACTTTTAATGATTTTGTGACTTTTTTAAAAGATTTATTTATTTGAAAGAGTTACACAGAGAGAAGGAGAGGCAGAGAGAGAGAGAGAGAGAGAGAGAGAGGTCTTCCATCCGATGGTTCACTCCCCAGTTGGCCGCAGCGACTGCAGCTGTATTGATCTGAAGCCAGGAGCTTTTTCCAGGTCTCCCATGCAGGTGCAGGGGCCCAAGGACTGGGGCCATCTTCTGCTTTCCCAGGCCATAGCAGAGAGCTGGATTGGAAGTGGAGCAACTGGGTCTTGAACCGGTGCCCATATGGGATGCCAGTGCTCAGGCCAGGGCCTTAACCCGCTGCACCACAGCGCTGGCCCCAGAAGGGCTCATATTTAATGTAATCATTGATAGTCAGCATGTCTGCAGTTTTGTATGATTTTCCATGTATTGTTTCTTTTTTATTTCTTCACTCTTGAATTTTTTTTCTTATGACTTGTTTATATATTTGAGAGGCAGAGTTACAGACAGGGAGAGTTAGAGAAAGAGGTCTCCCATCTTTGGTTCACTCCCCAAATGGCTTCAAGGGTTGGAGCTGGGTCAAAGCAAGAAGGCAGGAGCTTCTTCAAGGTCTCCCACGTGGGTGCAGGGGCCCAAGCACTTGGGCCATCTTCTACTGGTTTCCCAGGCCAATAGCACAGAGCTGGAGAAGTGCAGCAGGAATTTGAACTGCTGCCTACATGGGATGCTGACACTGCAGGTGGTGCCACAGTGCTGGCTCCTGAAACATTTCGTATATCCATTATCAATGATTTATCTTTCTGAGATTGTTTTTATTTTGCCTTTATTTTCAAAGGATAGTTTTGCTTGATATAGAATTCTTGGTCAACAGGTTTTCTTTTCAGCATCTTGAGTATATCATCCTCTGTTTTCTGGCCTCCATTATTTCTAATGAGTTGTTTTACTCTTTCTTGTCTGAAAATTTCCTGTTTTTGACTTTCAACTCATTTATTGTGATGTGTATAGGCATGGATTTCTATATTTAACTTACTTTGGGTTCATTGAATTCCTTAATTTTTTACACATAATTTACATTTTAATAGGGTATAGTAATGTGGTATTTCAACACATGTGTAAGTTATACAGTGCTCAAATTGGGATAATCAGCGTATCTATTACCTCAAACATTTATCATTTGTGGTGAGATCATTTAAAATTCCCTTTCCCAGCTACTTTGAAATACTCACTACATTGTTGTTAGTTATGGTCACTGTATTCTGTAATAGCACATCAGAATTTTTTTCTCTTATCTGATTATGACTTTATACCCATTGACTAATCTCTTTGTTTTTCTTCCCTCCACCTAACCCAGTGTATTCTTTTTTTTTAAACGATTTACTTATTTATTTGAAAGTTACACAGAGAGAGGAGGAGAGGCAGAGAGAAAGAGAGGTCTTGCATCCGCTGGTTCACTCCCCAAGTGGCTGCAACAGCCGGAGCTGCACCGATCTGAAGCCAGGAGCCAGGAGTTTCCTCCGGGTCTCCCACATGGGTGCAAGGGCCCAAGTACTCGAACCATTGTCTACTGCTTTCCCAGGCCACAGCAGAGAGCTGGATTGGAATTGGAGCAGCCGGGACTCGAACCGGCACCCATATGGGATTGCTGGCATTGCAGGTGGTGGCTTTACCTGCCATGTCACAGCACCAGCTCCCAGTGTATTCTTTTGACGTTGAATTTCTTCAATCCATAAATGAAAATTTTTCAACAGTTTGATAACTTTTGACTGTTATTTCTTCAAATAGTTTTTCTTCTCTTTTCTCCCTTAAGGCTCTCCTTCTGGGATTCTCGTTACACGTATGTTGACTTGCTTGATGGTATCCTGTGAAGTCTCTGAGACTCTGTTCGTTGTTTTATATGTTGTTTTTTTCATTTTATTCAGGATTAGTAATTTCAGTTGATATATCCAAGTTCATTGTGTGCTTCTACCATTTCAGATTTGTTGAGTTCTGCTTAGTGAATTTTCAGTTTCAGTGTTATTCTTTTGAATTGCATAATTTTCACTTGATTCTCTCTCTTTTTTTTTTTTTGACAGGCAGAGTGGACAGTGAGAGAGAGAGAGAGAGACAGAGAGAAAGGTCTTCCTTTGCCGTTGGTTCACCCTCCAATGGCCGTTGCGGCCGGCACGCTGCGGCTGGCGCACTGCGCTGATCCAATGGCAGGAGCCAGGTGCCTATCCTGGTCTCCCATGGGGTGCAGGGCCCAAGCATTTGGGCCATCCTCCACTGCACTCCCTGGCCACAGCAGAGAGCTGGCCTGGAAGAGGGGCAACCGGGTCAGAATCTGGTGCCCCGACCTCTGCAAGGCAGAGGATTAGCCTATTGAGCCACTGTGCTGGCCACTTGATTCTCTTTTAGAATTTCTCTATTTTTATTGAGATGTCTGTTTTATGATTCATAGTTGTTGCATTCTCCTTTCATTGTTTAAACATGGTTTCCTTATTTAGAGATAAAATTAAGTTTTAGATAGAGTGATATTTCAAGTATGCATTAACTCCTAAAACATTTGTTTTATCTATATATTCTGTTTATTGCTTACTGTGTTTCTTGATATGTGTGAAAGTATATTACTCATAAATGCTAAATTTCATTTGGTGGCTTTTTCTTCACCATAATCAACAATTTGCTTATGATTTCTGTTTATTGGTAAGTAGGATAAATGTGCAATTAAAAGACATGTTGCCTTTGGTGCTGTACAATCAGTCCAGAAATTGATCTGAGATTTCAGAATGTCTTCTTTTTTAAAAAAAGAATTATTTTACTTATTTGTAAGAGTTACAGAGAGGTAGAGCCACAGAGAGATGGGAGCCACAGAGATGGGTCTTCCATCCACTGGTTCACTCTCCAAATGCCCACAACCGCAAGAGCTGAGCTGATCCAAAGCCAGGAGCCAGCAGGTTAAAGCCCTGGCCTGCAGCTCCAGCATCCCTTATTGTCACTGGTTCGAGTCCAGCTTTCTGCTATGGCCTGGGAAAGAAGTAGAAGATGGCCCAAGTCCTTGGACCTCTGCACCTGGGTGGGAGACCCGGAAGAACCTCCTGATCTGAACTGATTGTACAGTATAATGTCTACTTGTATGTATTTCTTGCTGTTAACCGATTATCTCACTGTAAGTGATAATAGGTAGAAAAAAATCAAAATAAGCCTAAGAGAGTAATATAGTTTTCTGGAATGTTTATAAAATATGATCTTATCAGCTTGCATATTTAATATAGTATTCATTCATTTTTAAGTTCTTGGAAGATAATAGTAAGCAAGATAAATGCCATCCATGTTTTCACTAGACTTTCTGGCACGGGAAACCAACATTAAACATCTAATCAAATTAATTTTAGAGAGTGATGCATACAAAGAAATAAAATAGGATAATTCGATATAGGGAATGATGGGAAAGACACTTGCAGATGGAATGTAATTTGGGGGAGGGGGTAATGAAATGTTTGTCTGAAGGTTGGTATTTGAGATGATTTCTGCATGATGGGTGAAGAAAATTCCTTCTGCTGGCAATCTGGAAGGGCCTTTTAGGTGAGAGAACAGGAGTTATAAGAAGTTGGAATAGGGCCTGTGTGCTGGAACTTAGCAAGGAGAGATGAGGGGTGAATGAGATCAGAGAGGGTGCACTGGGCTGTCCCCTACCATGATCTTTATATAGACTGTGTGTTTTAAGTTTTTTTTTTTCCTCCAAGTGCGGTGGGAACCCACAGGAAAATACTTGAATAGCCTTCATTATTGACTAAAGAGTTACTGTACTGTGTATACTTTGTTAACAGAATGTTAGTAAAAATTCTCAGTATGGACACTTTTCTTTAAATGATTTTTTTTTTTTTTTTTGACAGGCAGAGTGGATAGTGAGAGAGAGAGACAGAGAGAAAGATCTTCCTTTTGCCGTTGGTTCACCCTCCAATGGCCGCTGCGGCCGGCGCACCGCGCTGATCCGAAGGCAGGAACCAGGTGCTTTTCCTGGTCTCCCATGCGGGTGCAGGGCCCAAGCACTTGGGCATCTTCCACTGCCTTCCCGGGCCACAGCAGAGAGCTGGCCTGGAAGAGGGGCAACCGGGATAGAATCCGGCGCCCCAACTGGGACTAGAACCCAGTGTGCTGGCGCTGCAAGGCGGAGGATTAGCCTGTTAAGCCACGGCGCCTGCCTTCTTTAAATGATTTTTAGCTTTATAAAGAGTAGCAGGGAAAATAACTGTTTCCTGATTTGTTTCTTCCTTGCCATTTCAAACTAAAAATAAAATACTAACATCTGTAGAACCTTAAATTTGTAGTAGTTAAAACAATGGCAGACGTTCTTAGGATGACAGCTTTAACCGGTTTATGTTAATATTATAAAAGTATATTTTCAATTATTTATAATTATGGGCTAAAACATGTAGATAACTACCTTAGTACAGTAGCTGTATGACGACTGACTTTCTAAATACTTTGGTATATAAACTTAAAAAATTATTTCAATATTAAAATCAATCATTTTTATATGGTATAGTTAATATATACATATTTGTATTTTTTTTGAGAGGTAGAGTTACAGACAGAGAGGGAGAGACAGAGAGAAAGGTCTTCCATCCCCTGTTTTACTCCCCAGATGGCTGCATCAGCTGGAGCTGGGCTGATCTGATACCATAATCAACAATTTGCTTATGATTTCTGTTTATTGGTAAGTAGGATAAATGTGCATTTAAAAGGCATGTTGGGACTGGTGCTGTGGTATAGTGGAGCCAGGAGCTTATTCTGGGTCTCCCATGTAGGTGCAGGGGCCCAAGCACTTGGGCCATCCTCTGCTGCTTTCCCAGGTCACAAGCAGAGAGCTGGATTGGAAGAGGAGCAACCAGGACATGAACCATTGCACACATGGGATGCTGGCACTGTAGGTGGAGTCTTAGCCTACTATGAAACAGCGCTCCCCATAGTTAATATTTTTTAAGGATTTGTTTTATTTATTTGAAAGAGAGGGAGAGACAAAGAGAGAAAGAGATCTTCCATCTGCACTTCCTTAGTGGCTACATTAGCCAGGGTTCCTCCACACAAAAGTCAGGAGCCTGTGACTCCATCCAGTTCTTTCACGTGGTGGCAGGGCCCATTTTTTACTGCTTTCCCAGGTGCATTAATAGGGAGCTGGGAGGCCGGCGCCCTGGCTCACTAGGTTAATCCTCCCCTGAGGCACCGGCATCCCATATGGGTGCCGGGTTCTAGTTCCAGTTGCTCCTCTTCCAGTCCAGCTCTCTGCTGTGGCCCGGGAGTGCAGTGGAGGATGGCCCAAGTGCTTGGGCCCCTGCACTCGTGTGGGATGCCAGGAAGAGGCACCTGGCTCCTGGCTTTGGATCGGCGTAGCTCCGACCATGGTGGCCATTAGAGGGGTGAACCAACCGAAGGAAGACCTTTCTCTCTGTCTTTGTCTCTCACTAACTCTGTCAAATAAATTTAAAAAACAACAGCAACTAATAAATAAATCTTAAAAAAAAAAAAAAAAGGAGCTGGATTGGAAGTGGATCAGCTGGGATTTAAACCTTTCATATGGGATGCCAGTGTCCCAGGCAGTGGCTTAATCCGCTGTACCACGAAGCTGGTCCCAGGTATAGTTAATATTAATGTAAAATAATTTCTTGTTTTACTTTAGATTAGACAGTGTGGAATATAGTGCTTCAAAGATTTATGTAGGGGCTGACATTGTGACTTAGCAGGTAAAGGTACTGCTTGCAATGCCAGCATCACATATGGGCTTTGGTTCATGTCCCTGCTACTTCACTTCCAATCCAGCTCTCTGCTAATGGCCTGGGAAAAGCAGTGGAAGATGGCCCAAATCCTTGGGCCCCTGCCACCCTCGTGGGAGACCCAGATGAGGCTCCTGGCTCCTGGCTCCTGGCTTTGGCCTGGCGCAGCACTGCTGTGGCCATCTGGGGAGTCAATCAGCGGTCGAAGATTTCTGTTTCTCCCTCTCTCTGTAACTCTAATAAGTAAATATATTTAAAAAAATATTTGTTTATTTTATTTGAAAGGCAGTTATGGGGGTGGTGGGGTGGGGAGAGATAGATCTTCTTTCTACTGGTACACTCCCCAGTCAGGAGTTTCTTCCAAGTCTCCCACATGGGTGCAGGAGCCCAAGCACTTGGACTGTCCTCTGCTGCTTTCCCAGGCCATTTGCAGGGAGCTGGATCTGAAGTGGAGCAGCGAGGACTGCACTGTGGATGGCAGCTTTACCCACTATGCTGCAGCACTGGCCTCAATAAATAACTCTTAAAAATACAGATTTATGTAAATAAAATTTTTGAAGATAAACCACTTTTTCAGGTATCACTATTATTTTAAAAACCTGTTTTTATAGTGAAAAATATTTTCTTGTATAATGTCATATGTATTTATATTTAATATTCAAAATTTATACTCCTATAAGGAAACTTTCAAATAAACTAAATATAGCAAATCAACTACTATAACTTGAAAGGTATTTTTATTTTTATTTTTGTTTTATTTTATTTATTTATTTATTTTTTGACAGGCAGAGTGGACAGTGAGAGAGACACAGAGAGAAAGGTCTTCCTTTTGCTGTTGGTTCACCCTCCAATGGCTGCAGCGGTAGGCGCGCTGCGGCCGATGGCAGGAGCCAGGTGCTTATTCTGGTCTCCCATGGGGTGCAGGGCCCAAGAACTTGGGCCATCCTCCGCTGTACTCCCTGGCCACAGCAGAGAGCTGGCCTGGAAGAGAGGCAACCGGGATAGAATCCGGTGCCCCGACCGGGACTAGAACCTGGTGTGCCGGCGCCGCAAGGCGGAGGATTAGCCTAGTGAGCCGCAGCGCCGGCTATTTTTGTTTTATTTTAAACAAATTTTAAAGATCTATTTGACAGGCAGTCCTAAGTGCGTTAGCAGGGAGCTGGATAGGAAGTGGAGCAGCCAGAACTTGAACCAGTGCTCATATGGGATGCTGGCATTGCAGGTGGCAGCTTAACCCACTTTGCCACAATGGTGGCTCCGGTATTTTAATTTTAAAAGTTATTATTACTATTAAGAGACAGACAGTTCATGTCTTCTGATTCACTCCCTAAATGCCCTTGACTGCTGAGTCTGGGCCTGGGTCAGAGCCCAAGAGCTGGGAAATCAGTCCAGATCTCCCACAGAGGTGTCAAGGATTCAACCACTTGAGCCATCACTGCTGCCTCCCAGGCTGTGCATTAGTGAGAAGCCAGAGTTGTGAACCAGAGATGGAAATGAAGTATGTGGGGCATGGGCATTCTAGCTACCATGGCTAAGCATCTGCTCCAGAATGGACTCATTTTTTAATGTTTTTTTTTTTTTTAAAGATTTTATTTTATTTATTTGAAAGAATTACAGAGAGAGGTAGAGACAGAGAAAGAGGTCTTCCCTCCGATGGTTCACTCCCCAGTTGGCCACAACAGTCAGAGCTGTGCCGCTCCGAAGCCAGGAGCCAGGAGCTTTTTCCAGGTCTCCCATGCAGGTGCAGGGGCCCAAGGACTTGGGCCATCTTCTACTGCTTTCCTAGGCCACAGAAGAGAGCTGGATCAGAAAAGGAATAGCCGGGGCTAAAACTGGCGCCCATATGAGATGACTCGCTTCAGATCAGGGCTTTAATCCACTGCGCCACAGTGCTGTCCCCTTATGTTTTATTTTATAATCTGGATAAGCTGGGAATATTCTAGGAAGTCTGCTTTCATGATTTTTTACTTAAATTTTGGAAGTTGGCAGTATAGTTCTTACTAAGTGTTAAATTTAATTTAAGCATTTAAATTGAACCACGATGTTCTAGCTAAGCATTTAAGCTCAATCATGATGTTACTCTAGTAAGAAAACATTTTAAATATTGTGTATATTTCTTGCATGGGTTGGGGAGATGAGGTATGTGCTCTCTTCATTCCAGATCATTTTGATTTTATCCTTTTTTAAAAGTTGCTGATGGGTGGAAAGAAAGGGTCATCAAAGAAGTCTGTACTTTTCTCTGAATTGGGGAGAGAACTTCCACTTTGCTTATGGCCCTGTCTAAATACTGATGGAGTTTGTGGACTCAAAAGACTTCCATAGCCTTGGCAGCTCATGGCAAGAGCCTCGGGTGATCACTGACCTCATCAATAAGAGTGTTAATTGTTAAATTAACAGCAGAAGTGACTGTTGCACTAACTCCCCATGTAGGACCTCTGTCCTTAATGAGTTATACTATGAGAATTAATGGTAAAACTTGTTCTCAAACAGTACTTTATATATACTGTGTGTGTGTGCAAATTGTGGAAATATTTACTTAGTATAGAGTTGGTCTTTATATAAAGTTAATTAAAAAGAATCTTAATAAAGAATGGGATGGGAGAGGGAGTGGGGGTGGTAAGGCGGGTATGAGGGGAAGAGCCATTATATTCCTGAAGTTGTACCTATGAAATTTGCATTCATTAAAGAAAAGCTTTAAAAATTTTTGAAAAAGAATAAATGGAGGCCAGTGCCACGGCTCACTAGGCTAATCCTCTGCCTGCGGTGCCAGCACTTCAGGTTCTAGTCCCGGTTGGGGCGCTGGTTCTCTCCTGGTTGCTCCTCTTCTAGTCCAGCTCTCTGCTGTGGCCCGGGAAGGCAGTGGAAGATGCCCAAGTGCTTGGGCCCTGCATCCGCATGGGAGACCAGGAGGAAGCACCTGGTTCCTGGCTTCAGATTGGTGCAGCGTGCTGGCCGTAGCGGCCATTTGGGGGGTGAACCAACTGAAGGAAGTCCTTTTTCTCTTTCTCTCTCACTGTCTAACTCTGCCTGTCAAAAAAAAAAATAATAATAATAAATGGAAAATATTGAAACGCACACACACAAAACTGATGATGAGTTGAAGTCTGTTTTAATTTGAAGTGTTACCTTATCTATAACTTTGTATACAATCTTCCTTATCATTGCCATCAGCCGATTTAGGGTCATGAAGTCTTGCTGTCATACTAGGTAGCAGTATCATTGAATTACATATGCTAAAATAATAATTGCGAGCTATAAAGAAGTTTCTGTTATTTTCCCATTTTGACAGATGAGTCAGATCTGGAGAGGTTGACTAATTTGCTGTTCAGAAAAAAGTTAATGTCTGAGATGGCTGTGCTTAGAAAGTACTGCTTGCAAAGTTGGTCTTTTACTGGCATCTGGGAACTTATCTTTCAGAGTGCTCCCGGTAACTGATAAGAAGGGAGATTCACTGTGCCTAGACTGGAATTTTGGTACACACTAGGCATAGGGTGCCTTTGTGAGCAACTCCCTCATCCACCAAAGAAAAAGAAACCTTGTGCTGAGTCTATAATGGGCTTCCTGGACAGAAATATTGCACGTGTATTGCTGTGTTTTGTTGTTGGGAAAAGAGTAAGCTCTGGGAGCCAGCGCTGTGGTGTGGTGGTTAAAGCCGGTGTCTGCAGTGCTGACATCCCATATGGGTGCCGGTTCGAGACCCAGATGTTCTACTTCCGATCCATCTCTCTGCTATGGCCTGGGAAAGCAGTAGAAGATGGCGCAAGTCCTTGGGCCTCTGTACCCATGTGAGAGACCCGGAAGAAGCTCCTGGCTTCCAATCAGCGCAGCTCCGGCCGTGGTGGCCGATGGGGAAGTGAACCAGTGGATGGAAGACCTGTCTCTCTCTTGGCCTCTCCTCGTCTCCCTGCGTGACTTTGACTTTGAAGTAAATAAATAAATCTTCAAAAAAAAAAAAAAAAAAAAGAGTAAGCTGTGTCTGACCCTCATAGGAAGGAAGGTATGCAGAGGGATTCTTCTGGATTCTACCTGTGTCTTTTTCCCTTGTGACCTTCTGTACTTCTGTTTTTTTTTTTTGTTTTGTTTTGTTTTGTTTTAAGATTTATTTATTTATTTGAAAGTCAGTTACATAGGGAGAGAAGGAGAGGCTGAGAGAGAGAGGTCTTTGCAAGATGGCCGCAACGACCGGAGCTATGCTGGTCTTGAGCCAGGAGCCAGGAGCTTCTTCTGGGTCTCCCATGCTGGTGCAGGGGCCCAAGGACTTGGGCCATCTTCTGCTGCTGTCTCAGGGCATAGCAGAGAGCTGGATCAGAAGAGGAGCAGCGGGACTTGAACTGGTGCCCATATAGGAAGCTGGCACGGCAGGTGGCAACTTGACCTATGCCACAGCACCTGCCCCATGACCTGCTATATTTTTTAGAATAGCCGTGAGTTTAATTGTATGCTGAACCCTGTTAAGTCCTGGCAAATCTGAATGTAGGGATGATCTTGGAGACCCCTGACATATCTATCTAGACTAAGAGTCTGCCCTGCTAAGGCTGAAAACTTGTTTTAACTTGCTTGGAAAAAGTTTATTTAATGGATAATAATAATGGAGAAGGTGATACTTAGTCCTTCAAATAAAAACAGGCATGCATTTGTTCATTCATTCATTGATTGGTTGCACATTGTACAGATCTCTAAGTGTCTGTTTTGGGCTTGTGGAAAAGCCCAGACCTTGGGTTAATTAGTTAAAGGGAGATAATCCTATAAGTAGTTTCAGCTGCAAACTGGGAGACTAGGTACACTTTTTTTTTGGACAAGCAGAATTAGAGAGAGACAGTTATAGACAGTGAGAGAGAGACAGAGAGAAAGGTCTTCCCTCTGTTGGTTCACTCCCCTAGTGGCCGCCACGGCCGGCACTGTGCCGATCCGAAGCCAGGAGCTGGGTGCTTCCTCCCAGTCTCCCATGCGGGTGCAGGGACCCATAGGTGCACTTTTTCCCATAGTTGCTTCTTCAAGCAGACCTTTTGATTTAGCACCAAGAAAAAATTTATTTTGGTTCCAAGTAGCTCTTTTACTTGAAATACAAGTAAACTTGAATTAGGATACAAGGCCTGTATCTGAAGAAGATCTTCATTTCTTGAAAATAGAGAATTTCAGGCCAACATTTCTTTTCAAAAAATAAATTTCACTCTTAAGACAGCAAGTAGAAAGACAGTTGTTAATGCTGTCATTTTTTTTCTCGCTTTTTTTCCCTAAGACCCTCAGAATTTATACAAGTATGAGAAAAATTGTGAGTTAGAAGAATTCACTATACAGGAGCAGGCATTTGGCACAGTAGTTAAGATGCTGCTTGGGATGCCCATATCCTGTATCAGAGTGCTTGGGTTCAAGTTCCAGCACCACTTCCAGTTCTAGTTTCTTGCTAATGCACACCCTGGGATACAGCAGGTAGTGGGAGACCTCTCCCTGTGTCTCTCTGCCTTTCAAATATATAATAAATAAATTTTGAAAAGAATTTATACACACACACACACACCTATACACACATGCGTACATACACCTTTTTCTTGGGAAGGGAAAATTTCTGTATATTTACATAAATAAGATATATGTAATTTCTGTTTAACATATTTTAAACATTCTAATCAGCCCATGTTACAAGACAGTAAGGAGTTAGGTAGAAAAATCTATGGGAGGGTGAGAGAGGCTCTGCCTACGTTTTTTTTTTTTTTTTAAAGATTTATTTTATTTATTTGAAAGACAGAGTTACAGAGAGAGGTAGAGACAGCGAGGTTTCTCATCCACTGGTTCACTCCCCAGGTGGCCGCAATGGCCGGAGCCACACCGATCCGAAGCCAGGAGCCAGGAGCTTCTTCTGGGTCTCCCATGTGGGTGCAGGGGCCTAAGGACTTGGGCCATCTTCTGCTGCTTTCCCAGGCCACAGCAGAGAGCTGGATGGGAAGTGGAGCAGTTGGGACTTGAACCAGCATTGCCAGCAGCTGCTATACCCTCTATGCCACAGCGCCAGTCCTGCACTAATATTTTTAAAATGGCAATTGCTGGACTGACAATTTATTCCTCCTTGAAAGAGAAAAATTCACCTAACTTGCTTTGTTGAACAGAGCCTAACTAGATTCTAGATTTTTTTCAGTGACAGACTCTGCTACATGTCTTGACTACCACTAGCTCCAGCCTTCTTTAAAGAAATTGTTTGACTACCTTAAGCCACTTGAAACAAAGACTTTAAAGTCTTGTGTATCTTTTTTGGCTGAACAAGAAGCTATTTTCACCAGAGTTGAGATACAAATATTTGAAGGGTGTAGCCAGGCAATAGTGTGGCTTTTAGCTCTTCTGGTGACTGTGGGAAGCCCAAGTCAGGTTGTTTTTTTGTCTTCTTGTCTATTCTCATCAATTCTTTGAATAATTAGAAGTTTGATAAGTTAGAGTATTTTTAGATGATACTTCCCTGTTAGATTTTCACCATCCTGAAACAGGTTAAACAAGTCAACATTAACTAGATTATGCCTGGGAACCTGGCAAGTCTAGTTCTTAGGTTGAAGATTTTTAAAAAAGCTGAAACATGTCTGGCAAGGAAAGCTTACAAAAATCTTAATGACAATTTCGTTGAAGTCACAAATTATTCAAGTTCATGCACTATCTACATTATTTGTGAGGACACATGCTGTATATTTACATAAGAATAGATATATGAGATTAAGAATTTATATTTAACTATATTAAATGCCAGGCTGTGAGTAAATGAAACGTATACATGATATGGGACTCTTGAAATGCAAAATTGTTTATATAATTGGCAAGTTCTAGCTTTCAGTTTTCCAGTTAATCTGTCTAATCTGTTTTTTTCGTCTGTAAAATTAGCTCTAAAGTCTCTCCTGGATTAAAAGATATTTTCTGCAATTTTTCTTATTCTGTAAATCTCTAGCATCTTATTTTAAATATCTGGTTTAACTCCTAATCACTTAAATAATTCACATGCTTATTGCTGAAATAATTATCTCCAGTCCTGACCATAATCAAATTTTTATAAACTGTATACTTCTTAGCCTTAGCTCCCCTCAAAATGATCTCATTTCCATTTTCTTTTTTCCCTCCTCCCTTCCTTCCTTCCTCTTTCATTCCCTCTCTCTTTTATTTTTATTTATTTATTTTTTTATTTGTCAGGTAGAGTTAGTGAGAAAGAGAGATAGAGAGAAAGGTCCTCCTCCGTTGGTTCACCCCTGAAATGGCTGCCACGGATGGCGCTGCGCTGATCCGAAGCCAGGAGCCAGGTGCCTCCTCCTGGTCTCCCAAGCACCTGGGCATCCTCCACTGCCCTCCTGGGCCACAGCAGAGAGCTGGACTGGAAGAGGAGCAGCTGGGACTAGAACCCGGCGCCCATATGGGATGCCGGCGCCACAGGTGGAGGATTAACCAAGTGAGCCACGGAGCCAGCCCCATCCCTCCCTCTCTCTTACTTCTCTCCTTTCTTTCTTTCTTTTTTTTTTTTTGACAGGCAGAGTAGATAGAGAGACAGAGAGAAAGGTCTTCCTTTTTGCCCTTGGTTCACCCTCCAATGGCCGCTGCGGCCGGCACACCGCGCTGATCCGAAGCCAGGAGCCAGGTGCTTTTCCTGGTCTCCCATGCGGGTGCAGGGCCCAAGCACTTGGGCCATCCTCCACTGCCTTCCCGGGCCACAGCAGAGAGCTGGCCTGGAAGAGGGGCAACCGGGATAGAATCCGGCGCCCCGACCGGGACTAGAACCTGGTGTGCAGGTGCCACAAGGCGGAGAATTAGCCTGTTAAGCCACAGCGCCGGCCCTCTCCTTTCTTTTTTAAGATTTATTTTTTATTTGAAAGAGTTACAGAGAGAGAGAGAGAGAGAGGGAGAGACAGACAGGGAAATCTTCCATCTCCTGGTTCATTCCCCAGATAGCTGCAACAGCTGGGGCTGGGCCAGGCTGAAGCCAGGAGCTTCTTCAGGTCTCCCATGTGGGTGGCAGGGGCCCGAGCACTTGGGCCATCATCCGCTACTTTTCCAGGTGCATTAGCAGGGAGCTGGATTGGAAGTAGAGCTGCTTGGACTTGAACCGTCACCAGTATGTGATATCTGTGTTGCAGTGGTTGCTTTACATGCCACATCACAACCCTGGCCCCCTTATTTCCATTTTCAAAAGGGAATTCTTTCTTTAAAAGATTGATAAGTTTACCTTCTATCCCTTTCAAATGTTGTCCTAATTTTTGTCAGCCAATTATAAGAATGAGCATCTCAATTTTTCATGAGAAGCAATTAGGTTAGTTTGCTGTCTTCATTTTTTAATTAAAAACTTATTTTCAATTTATTAGAGAGGGAGACATCAATCTTCTACTTGCTGTTTCGTTTCACAAATGTTTGCAACATCTTAGGGTTGGGCCAGGCTGAAGCTAGGAGTCTAGAACTCAGTCTGGGTTTTTCAGATGGATAGGAGGGATCTAAGCAATTGAACCATCATCTATTTCCCAGCGTGCACCTTAGCAGAAAACTGAATAGGAAGTGAAGGAACCAGAACTTGAGAGAATATGATATGGAATGTGCTCTGATATGGAATGTGGGTGTCCCATGTCACATCCTGTCTGCTGTGCCATGTGCCTGTCCCGTGTTGCTATACTCTTATGAAGCTTTAGCAATATAACACAGCTTTGATGTTATCCCTGTACCTGTCGTGTGATCTCATTATCAAAGAGATAATAACATCAAATGCATCAAATGATATTCAGTGTTTATAGTGTGCTAAGCACTTTATGTAAAGAATGAAAAGAACCGAATACCTCTACCTCTCCGAGTTGTTTTACCATCTTACTATAGAATTGTGGTGTAGGAGGTAGACCTGAAAGAAACTCTTGGCTTCATTCAGCCTGGTCCAGCGCTAGCCCTTGCGGCTATCTGGGGTGTGAACCAGCAGATGGAAGATCTCTCTCTCTCTCTCTTTATTTTAAAGACTTATTTATTTATTTGAAAGTCAGAGTTACACAGAGAGAGGAGAGAGAAAGAGAGAGAGAGAGAGAGGTCTTCTATCCGATGGTTCACTCCCCAATTGGCCACAATGGCCAGAGCTGTACTGATCTGAAGTCAAGAGCAAGGAGCTTCCTCCGGGTCCCCGATGCAGGTGCAGGGGCCCAAGAACTTGGACCATCCTCTACTGCTTTCCCAGGCCATAGCAGAGAGCTGGATTGGAAGTGGAGCAGCCAGGTCTCCAACCAGCGCCCATATGGGATGCCGGCGCCTTAGGCCAGGGCATTAACCCCCTGTGCCACAGTACCAGCCCCCAAACCCAGAAGATCTCTCTTTCCCTCCCTCCCTCCCTCCCTCCCTCCCTCTCTCTCTCTACTCTGACTTTTAAAACAAATAAATAAATCTTAAAAAAAAATTGACGCTTAAGGAAATTAAGTAACTTTCCAAGACTGCATAGTCAGAAGTAAAGCTAGGCCGGCGCCACGGCTCACTAGGCTAATCCTCCGCCTGTGGCGCCGGTACTCCAGGTTCTAGTCCCAGTTGGGGCACCGGTTCTGTCCCGGCTGCTCCTCTTCTAGTCCAGCTCTCTGCTGTGGCCCGGGAGGGCAGTGGAGGATGGCCCAGGTGCTTGGGCCCTGCACCCGCATGGGAGACCAGGAAGGGGTGCCTGGCTCCTGGCTTCGGATTGACGCAGCATGCTGGCCGTAGCGGCCATTTGAGGGGTGGACCTACAGAGGAGAAGACCTTTCTCTCTGTCTCTCTCACTGTCTAACTCTGCCTGTCAAAAAAAAAAAAAAAAAAAAAAAAAAAGTAAAGCTAAACTTCAACAAATTTTTATCATATACCTGTTGTATGTTGAAGTTACAGTGGCCAGCAGGCCTTTAACATTTTTTTTAAAAATGTTTATTTATTTACTTATTTGAAAGAGTTACACAGAGAAAGAGACACAGAGAGAGGGGGGAGAGGAGAGAGAGAGAGAAAGAGAATGAATATCTCTCATCCTCTAGTTCATTTTCCCAAATGGCTGCAATAGCCAGGTATGGGTCAGGCCAAAGCCAGGAATCATGAGCATCTTCCAGATCTCCCATGTGGGTGTAGGGGCCCAAGAACTTGGGCCATCTTCTACTGCTTTTCCAGGCCACACACAGAAGAGAGCTGGATGGGAAGTGGAGCAGCCAGGACTTAAAAACCAGTGCCCAGATGGGATGCTGGCACTGAAGGTGGCGACTTTATCTGCTACACCACGGTGCTGGCCCCTTTTTCCAGTCTCTTATCTTTCAGCTTTGTTTTGGTTTCTGTTGTTTTAAATTTTCTTAAAATGGTGTAATGTTTAGTAACCACTTATTTTACTTTCTATGTCTTATCTAATAATTTTTCCCTAATTGTGAGGTCATGGGGAAATATTCTATATTTTCTTCTGATCGAAAAAAGTTTATATACTTAGTTCTGTAGTATACCTTTAGTATATTTCATGAGTGATGAAAGGTAGTGACAGGTAGATGTTTTTATTTTTATCTTGAATGGATCATCATTTGTCCCAACATTATTTATTAAATAGCCCTTTTTTTGGCATGGGCATTTGGTGTAGCAGTTGAGACACGGCTTGGGATTCCCACGTTGCATATTAGAGTGATTCATTTTAGTCTCTGATCTGTTTCCAAGTCTTGCTTCCTGCTAAAATATACTCTGGGAGAAAGCGGGTGACAGTCCAAATAGTTGGGTCCCTGCCACCCACGTGAGAGACCTGGATTGAATTCTGAGATATTGGTTGTGGCCTGGCACAGCCCTGGCTATTGCAGGCATTAGGGAAGTGAACCAGCAGATGGGATGATCTCTCTGTTTCCCTGTCTCTGTCTGCCTTTCAAATAAAATGAAAATAAACTTTAAAAAAGAAGGATGTTTTAAAAAGATTTATGTATTTTTATTTGAAAGAGTTACAGATAAGGAAAGGGAGAGGCAGAGAAATAAAAGTCTTCTATCTGCTGATTGACTCCCCAGATGGCCACAGTGGCCAAGGCTGGGTCAGGCCAAACCCAGGAGCTAGGAGCTTCTTCCTGGTCTCCCACGTGAGTATGGGGACCAAGGACTTGGGCCATCCTCTGCTGCTTTCCCAGGCCCATTAGCAGAGAGCTAGATCAGAAGTGAAGTGGCTGGGACTCGAACTGGCACCCATATGGGATACTGGTGATGGAGGTGGCAGCTTTACTTGCTACTCCATAGCACTGGTCCCAAAAGAGGGATTTTTTTAGAAATAGTCATTTTTTTTCATGGGTTTTAATGCTAACTTTGTCCCATTAAGTTTCCATTGTGGGTGGACTTTTTTTGGCCTTTAAGTTCTATTTTTTTTTTTATAAAGATGCCTCTATTGCTTCTTTTTTTAAAATATTTATTTTATTTTATTTATTTGAAAGTCAGAGTTACACAGAGAAAGAGAGACAGACAGACAGAAAGACAAACAGACAGAGAGAGGTCTTCTATCTGCTGGTTCACTTCCCATATGGCTGCAATGGCCAGAGCTGCCTGATCCGAAGCCAGGAGCTTCTTCCAGGTCTCCCACGCGGGTGCAGGGGTCGAAGGCCTTGGGCCATCTTCTACTGCTTTCCCAGGCCATAGCAGAGAGCTGGATGTGAAGTGGAGTAGCCGCGACTCAAACTGGTGCACATATGTGGTGCTGGTGGCTTTACCTGCAACACCACAGTGCCGGCCCCTGGATTTGTGTAGTTTAACTTCAATGGCATACAAAAACTGTACTTTCCCCCTCCCTACATTTTATAGCTCCCCATCTCTTTAATTTGTTGATGGCACAAAATAACATCTTTACATGTTGTGTATCCAAGAACATAAACTAATAATTCTGTTTTTTTTTTTTTAAAAGATTTACTTTATTTATCTGAAAGACAGTTACAGAGAGAGAGGTCTTCCATCCGCTGGTTCACTCCCCAGATGGCTGCAATGGCTGGAGCTGCGCCAATCCGAAGCCAGGAGCCAGGAGCTTCTTCTGGGTCTCCTACGTGGGTGCAGGGGCCCAGGTACTTTGGCCATCTTCTACTGCTATCCTAGACCATAGCAGAGAGCTGGATCAGAAGGGGAGCGGCTGGGACTAGAACTGGTGCCCATGTGGGATGCTGGTGCTTCAGGCCAGGGCTTTACGCGCTGCGCCACAGTGCTGGCCCCAAACTAATAATTCTTTTAGATGTGTTTGTCTAAGTGTGTAGTTACAAACCAGTTTTTTTTTTTTCTTTAAAGATTTAGTTTTTTATTGGAAAGGCAGAGTAAGAGAGCGAGAGAGAGAGAGAGAAAGGAGGAAGGAGAGAAAGATTCTGTCTGCTTGTTCACTCTCTAAATGGCTTCAACAGTCAGGGATGGGCCAGGCCAAAGCCAGGAGCTTAGAATTCCATCTGGGTCTCTCACATTCGTGGCAAGTGCCCAAGCGCTTGAGCTATTGTCGTCTGCCTTCCAGAATGTGTGTTAAGTAAAATAACTAGGCATTAATGGGCACTCTGTTGGATGCTGATGCAGGCATCCCAGACAGTTCCATAACCCACTATGTTACAATGAGTACCCCAAAATACTAGCTTTTATTTAAAAATGTGTAAGTTGGGCCAATATTGGGCACAATGAGTTAAGCTGCCTCTTCAATGCTGTCTTCACATGAGTGCCAGGTTGAGTCCCAGCTGTTCTGCTTTGAATTTAGCTCCCTGCTAATGTGCCTGGAAAAGCAGCTAAAAATGGCCCAAGTACTTGGGCCCCTGCACTCACATGGCATACCTGGAAGAAACTCCAGGCTCCTGGCTTCAGATTGGCTCAGCTCTGGCTGTTACTGCCATTTGGGGAGTGAACCAGTAGATCGAGGGCTTCTCTGCAACTCTGCCTTTCAAATAAATGGATAAGTCTTTAAAAAAAAATTGTACTCCCTTAATTTAAAAAAATTATTTATTTAAAGGCAGAGTTACAGAGAGACAGAAGGAGAGAGAGAGTGTGTGAGATAGTATGGGTGTGTGTGTGTTCCATCCATTGGTTTACTCCCCAGATGGCTATAACAGCTGGAGCTGAGCCGATCTTAAGCCAGGAGCTAAGAGCTTTCTCTGGGTCTTCCACACAGGTGAAGGGGCCCTAAGGGTGTGCGTCATCTTCCACTGTTTTCTCATAAGAGAGCTGGATCAGAAGTGGAGCAGCCGGATTGCAAACCAGCACCTGTATGGGATCTGGCACCACAGTTGGCAGCCTTACCCGCTATGCCACAGTGCTAGCCCCAAGCCATTATTTTTCAGATATTTTCTCTGCCTTTATTTCTCTATCTTCCTTCTGGAACTGTCACAATGCCTATGTTGGTTTGCTTGATAGTATCCCACAGGTCCTCTAAACTTTTCTTCAATCATTTTTGTTTCTCTTGTTCATTTTGTTACTTCCATTATCTTGTCTCAAGTTCACTACCCAAATGCTACTTTGAATCTCTTTAGTGAATTTTCTGTTTTGGTTATTTTCAGCTCCAGAATTTTCTTTTTCTTTTTTTCTTTAAAGATTTATTTATTTACCTGAAAGTCAAAGTTACACAGAGAGAGAAGGAGAGAGAGAGAAATCTTCCATCCACTGGTCACTCTCCAAATGGCTGCAACAGCTGGAGCTTCTTCTGGGTCTCCCATGTGGGTGCAGGGGCCCAAGGACTTGGGCCATCTTCTACTGCTTTCCCAGGCCACAGCAGAGAGCTGGATCAGAAGTGGAACAGCCGGGACTCCAACCGGCTTCTATATGGGATATCGGCACATCAGGCGGCTTTACCCACTATGCCACAGCGCTCTCCCCTGATCTTATTTCTCTTCTTGTCCCTTTATCTGTTTTCAACCTAGAACCGAATGATAATAATAATCCTTATAATAATCAAGTCCTCTCTCTTTGTGTAAAACCCTTGTTCTTCCTGAAGTAAATGTTAAAAGTCCTTGCAGACTGTCTACATGGTCCCCTCCCATTATCCCTCTATCTCTTTCAATTATTCTTTCTTCCTTTCACTCATGTGGCATCAACCATATTGGATTCCTTGCTGATCTCTTTTGAGATTCTTAGATTTCTGTTTCGTTTGACTAGAAAGCTGTTCCCTCAGTCATTGCTATAGCTTATTCCTCCTTTTGGGTCTTTACTTATATGTCACTTTGAGTCTTTTTGAATACTTAATTTGAACTTCAACCCTCTTTACTGCTAAATGCTCCCTATTCCTTTTGTTCATTTATTTCCTTAGCCTTCATCACCACCCATGTGAATGCTGGGTGTTCTTTGCTTACTTTCTCTTTGCTACCTAGGATGTAAGATTCATAAGGACAGAGACTTTTCCTTTATTTATTGCTGTACCCTTGTTACCTAAAAGTATACCAACATAAAATAGTGCCTAGCTAATATTTGCTGAAAGACCATATTAATAAATGGAGTGTCCAGGTTATCCTGGTATAGATAGCTGTTTATTTATTTTTTAATTTAAGTTTATTTCTATATATAAATTTGTTTAATGCAAAACAAATCCTTGACAAGGATTTAATAAGATTTTCAACATCTGCACAGATAAATGTACTTTTATTCCTAAAGAAAAAAAGCTGTTTGGAGCAAGAAACATTTTTGCTTAAAGTATGCGTGTATGTAGGCAATATTCATTGTTTCACACGTAAAACCCGCATGCTGAATTTTATACTGAAACCAAGATGTCTTATACCTCTCATTTCATCCTCTTCTTCTCTTGATTTAATGCGGCTAACTATAGAGTAAAAAATCTGACAAGTTTGTGTTAAGGGAAAAGCAACATGCAGAGTTTTGCAGGCCATCTTATGTGCAAAATGAACAGTATAAATGATAGATTTGGTCTTTAAAACCAATCAAGCAATATGACTTACGGTGTTTTAAAAGTTATGTTATTAATATTTGAAAAATTATCTATTGAACATTATGAAAGTTGTCTTTCCAGCTTGGTGGCAAATATTTTACTGAATATACTTTGGGTTGCAGATTTTTAAGTTCCCCAAAGATAGGCTTAGTTTATTGATGCTTTTGCTTTACACTGAAGTCTTATCTATAGTATATAAAAGTGAATTAGTTAAAGGGGACGAATAAAATGTCTTTTATTTTGCTTACTTAAAAGTTGCTCTTGGGGCTGGTGCTGTGGTAAAGTCGGTAAAGCCAATGCCTGCTGTGCTAGCATCCCATATGGGCACCGCTTTGAGTCCTGGCTGCTCCACTTCTGATCCAGTTCTCAGCTATGGCCTGGGAAAACAGTGGAAGATGGCCCAAGTCCTTGGGCCCTTGTATACGAATAGGAGACCCAGAAGAAGCTCCTAGCTCCTGGCTTCAGATCAGCCTGATAGCTGTTTATTTTTACCTTACTCATTTTCACAAAGAAGTAGAGGCAACAAAGTATCTGGTGACTAATTGGAGTCCATGAGAATATTTTCGATTGAAGTGAGCAGAGAGGATGACAGTTTAGAGAGTATTAAGAATCAGAAGAGAGGCCGGCGCCGTGGCTCACTAGGCTAATCCTCTGCCTTGTGGTGCCGGCACACTGGGTTCTAGTCCCGGTTGGGGCTCCGGATTCTATCTCGGTTGCCCCTCTTCCAGGCCAGCTCTCTGCTGTGGCCCGAGAAGGCAGTGGAGGATGGCCCAAGTGCTTGGGCCCTGCACCCGCATGGGAGACCAGGAGAAGCACCTGGCTCCTGGCTTTGGATCAGCACAATGCGCCGGCCACAGCGGCCATTGGAGGGTGAACCAAGGGCAAAAAGGAAGACCTTTCTCTCTGTCTCTCTCTCTCACTATCCACTCTGCCTGTAAAAAAAAAAAAAAAAAAAGAAAGAAAGAATCAGAAGAGAACAGGACTTAGGAATGGGACCCTGTAACACCTACATGTGCCCAGAGAGCAGCATGCCCTTGGACATGTGGGAATGCTGCTCAGGGCTTTGTGCTTTAGAGAGCCTCAGCTGGGCTTCCTCTAGCTCAGGGATGGGGAAAGTCTAGAAGGCCTGCAAAACCATTTGGTCTGGCCCTGCCAAGGCAACTAGTCAATAAAGGTATATAGCAGGCTAAGTTTTTTTTTTTTTTTTAAAGATTTTATTTATATATTTGAGAGGCAGAATTATGGACAGAAAGATCTTCCATCCACTGGTTCACTCCCCGAATGGTCACAATGGCCAGAACTGAGCTGATCAGAAGCCAGGAGCCATGAGTCTCCCACGTGCATGTAGGGACCCAAACACTTGGGCCATCTTCCACTGCTTTTCCTGGCCATCAGCAGGGAGCTGCATTCGAAGTGGAGCAGCTGGGACATGAACTGTCACTCATATGAGATGCTAGGCTGTGAGCAGAGGCTTAGCCTATTATGCTACAGTGCCGGCCCCCAGCAGGCTGTTTGTTTGTTTGTTTTTAAATGTATTTAAAAGGAAGAGTTATAGAGAGAAAAGGAAAGAAAGCAAGAGTGATCAAGGGAGTGAGAGAGAGATATATCTTCCATTCTCTGGTTCACTCCCCAAATGGCTGCAAGGGACAGGGCTGGGCCAGGCTGAAGCCAGAGTCCAGGACTCCATCTGGGTGTCCCACATGGGTGGTGTGGATGCAAGTACTTGGGCTATCTACTGCCTTTCTGGGCGCTTTAGCGGGGAGCTGGATTGGAAGTAAAATAGCTGAAATTTGAACCAGCACCACAACGCTAGGCCCTAGTAGACTTTAAGTTGATTTTGTATGGCATGAATGATGTTTTAAATCTCCAAGTGACTCTTGCCACCCCCCCCCCCAAAAAAAAAAAAGGTTCTCCATCCATGCTCTAGCAGTCCTCACAGAGTGAAGATTTTTGGGAAGCAAGGTGATTAGTCTACCTGATATCTTCCTAGATTAATCTGCGAAGTTTGGATCCCAGAATTCCTTGCCCCATGTATCCCCTCACAGGTCTCTTCCCGGATTTTTTCTTGACTGTAGCACACACATGCTCCTGTAGGTCTGAGAGTTGGCTAAGGAGCAACTCTTTGCTGCCATTTTAGCAGAGCTGGGACATGTGGGGTGTGATGCCCATATATGCAGGCATGTAAAGCCCTTTGTAGTATTGAATGGAGCTGAAGGTTGGAAAAGAAAAGAGGTAGGTAGGCCTCAGGTGAGAAAAGAGGGGTGGCCTTTTTCATGCCCTCATAGAACTTGAGGGAATCAGAATTTAATATTGGAATGGCTATGTAGGTTGTTATAAAAATATATTTGTCGGGGCCAGTGCCGTGGCTCATTTGGTTAATCCTCCACCTGTAGTGCCGGCATCCCATATGGGCGCCAGGTTCTAGTCCTGGTGGCTCCTCTTCCAGTCCAGCTCTCTGCTGTGGCCCAGGAGGGCAGTGGAGGATGGCCCAAGTGCTTGGGCCCCTGCATCCGCATGGGAGACCAGGAAGAAGCGCTTGGCTCCTGGCTTCGGATTGGCGCAGCACCGACCGTAGCAGCCATTTGGGGAGTGAACCAATGGAAGGAAGACCTTTCTCTCTGTCTTTCTCTCTCTCACTGTCTACAACTCTACCTGTCAAATAAATAAATTTTAAAAAATTAAAGATATATTTGTCAAGATAGGAGGATAGAATAATTTACGGCATATTGGCTTGATTTAAAATATTTAAAGAGATGATATATGGGCTTCCATTTATGTGTACTCTTAAGCCACTTGAGAATCAGGGTTGGAATTGTAAGAGGAAGTAGAAAAGGAGTAGCTATAAAGGTAGAAATAAATTCAAGATAGAGTTTCATGGCAGGAATGATAAACAGTGGCACATGTGTCAGAGGTATCAGGTCCTATGAAGACAGATGTGTATCCACTGGACATGACAAACAGAATTTAGTAAGAAGTTTCATTTGAGTGGCAGCAGATGTCAAAGCTTGATAGAAGGGGGTGTACCTGGGGAATTAGGAAGTGGAGACAGTGCAGAAGATTTCTAGAACTTTATCTGAGAATGGAAAGAACTAGAGTGGTAGCTGGAAAGGTATATAGGATCATGGAAGGGGATTTTCCATTTTTAAGATGAGAGGGTCTTATAAATGTTTATCTCTGAAAGGAGACAACATTAAGAGAAGGTTAAGGAGAAAGAAGGAATAAACTGATGGAGCAAGGCCTAAGATCCAGTGTATAAGTTGATAGATTTGTCTTTGTAAGGAAGAGGGCTGTTTGAAGAGACTTGAGAGACAGAAAAAACAACTTAATGGGTTAACATTGTTTTATAGTACTTTTTGGGTTAGTCATCCTTTTTCAAACTTGGTTTTATATGCCCGGGGAGCAGGTGTTATACATGTGGCCAGTTATTAAAAACCTGTTGGTTGATTGAAATACAGTCCGTAATGGTGCATAAGCTGTGTTTGTTGGGTCTGTCTTTACTCAGTAATTCTTATTTAGTGATTACTTAAAATTTTAAGTTTGATAACCTGCAGATAACTTCTTTATTGAGTAAATTATGTAAATATGTATCATCAAGTTTTAGAGGTGATTTGCTTAAATAAGTATTTACTCTCTGAATCAAATCTAATTTGAGCAAAATGTTTTTGACAGAATTATATTAATACTGTCTTTTTTCCGCTCTCATTAGTAGTTCCAAAGAACTGCTGGTTCAGATTTTAGCTTTTGCCAAGTGAAAATAGTGAAGGAAGGATGCTTAGACTACTTAACATTCAAATTGTAAGTAAAATTTATTTCTGCTATTTTTATGTGTATATTTAGAAAACAAATTGTGGAAATAGCCATTACTTTAATATGATAATAGTAAGCTTTAGTGTAGGTATTTTTTAAAAAAAATACAGATACTTCCTCTTCCAGTTTATGTTTGTGAGATAAAAAAGAGACTAATAATATTGAATCAGTTTTAGTGAAATTTTTGCTTGTATTTATTTTTTTGAATTTATAAATATATTTATTTCCATATCTGTATTGCCATTAATCAAACTTAATATAAGAGTATAGTATTAATAGTGATTTATTAGAAATATATACTCTTACTTTGGAAATTTATATTTATTAAATAAAAGTTAAAAAAATATAAAAAAAAGAAATATGTACTCTTTTCTCCTAAAATATGCTTAATTTCTCAATTTTGACATTAAAAAAATCCTGTTAGCAATGCCTGTTTGATATATGTGATATATACAAAATCAAATAAAGTAACTTTTTATGAATAAGTTAATGCATAAATCCATATGGCAGATATATCGACATTTATCTCTATAAGGGGAAAAACTTAGTTTGCTAAGAGGTTACTTGAATAATATACTACTTGATTTTTTGAACTAGTAGCAAAACAGTTATTGAGGAAAGATTGATAAAATAAGATCACGTAATTTCAAATGGTCTTACTACTGCCATAAGCAAAAATCATTCATTTTAAAAAGTTGTTTATTTACTTATTTCAGAAACAGAGACATAGAACAGGAACCCTCCAGTCCACTGGTTCACTCTCTAAATGCTTGGATTGGCTGAGGCTGGGCGGAGTGGAAGCCAGGATTAGGGAACTCAATCCAGTTTTCCCCACAAGGATGGCAGCAGGAACCCAATTCCTGGAGTCAGGAGCAAAGTATTGAACCCCCAAGTATTCTGATGTGGGGCATGGGTATCCTAACTGGTATCTTAACTGCCAGGCCAGACACCCATTTCAAGAGTTTTAATTGTATTATTCAAACAAACAAACAAAATGAGCCAAAGAAGAGCAGAGTATTTACAAATCAATAAATCTTTTAATTTATTAAGTAGGCAAATTGTTTTAGAAGTTGTCTCAGTCCTCATATGTAGTGCATAAAAGATTTCAAAAACTTATGCTAAAACATTTCAGAAATAAAACTTTCATAAAGGTAGAAGTTGTAACATTTTATTTTCTATGTACAACAGATTAGTAAGAAATTGGTGTGTTTTTGAATTTGAGTATTAACTGTTAAGAGGTAGAATGTTCATTACTGCCCCCTTTTGATATAGGATTGTATAAGTCTGTCACCTTTTTCTTAGGTAAAGCATTGTTAAAAATTAGATTGCTGTGGCGTAGCAGGTAAAGCTGCCATCTGCATCACCAGCATCCCATATAGGCTCCAGTTCGAGACTTTGCTGCTCTGCTTCCAATCCAGATTCCTGCTAATGGGAAAGCAGTAGAAGATGGCCCAAATGCTTGGGCCCCTGCACCCACAAGGGAGATGTGGATGAAGTTCCTGGCTCTTGGCTTTGGCCTGGCCCAGCCTTGGCCATTGCAACCATTTGGGGAGTTAACTAGTAGATGGAAGATCTCTCTCTCTGTGCCTTTCAAATAAATAAAAATAAATTAAAAAAAATTAGATTGCAAAAATAAGTTATGCTTTGTACCTGTCCTGTGTATTTTTTAACTTAAAAAATTCTTCCTCTTTTTAGGTTCTCTGGTTTATCATCTTTAGAAGATTGGATATCTGGATATCTACTCTACTCCATCTCTTGTGACTTTTAAACATGATAATGCAAAACCATAACACTGGCAGTCATCTATGAACCTTTAATTACATTGGTAGTAGCATTTGAAGCTTCCTCAGGGAATTAACAATGACATCAGCTGTGGTTGACAGAGGAGGTTCTGTTGTGGAGCTTTCCAGCAATGGAGTAGAAAATCACGAGGTTAGGCATCCAATGTATTATTTCTGTTTTGTTTGTAGAAATCAATGCATGGACTAATTTTGAAATTAATGGTAAACAGGCATTTGGGAGGAAGAATGCACAATGCATGGAATTGTATGTGTACATGTCATTGTATGTTCATGTACTTAAAATTTAGATGGCTGAGGAAGATACCACAGGACTCACCTGACTAGATGGAGCATGCATATATTAGAGTGAACATAGAGGGAGGGAAAAATGGAGAGAACACTGTAGTATTAGATAGATGAACTTAAACGCTGATAAGACCCATTGTCTGGGTTTATGGAGTATAGATATGTACTGTACCTGTATATCTAATTAGATTTATCCTAAGTTAGAATTTTGTAGCTACTTTATTTGTCATCTTTATTTCTTAGTTATTCTGTTCAATTCAGTGTGGAGATCTGTCATAGTTATTATCTAATATGCATGCTTAGGAATTTAACTGTTTAGTAAATCAGAAAAAAAATTCAAGTTTTAAAATTTTATAGTTATAAAATTAGGTGTTTATAGTACATTTGGTAATTTTTTGTTAATAATACCATTGAGGAATAAGATGGGAGTAGAGAATGACAGTACTGAAAATGTATGGACTTACAGGTCCTAGCTTCTATTCCCACCATTCAGTAAAGACCGGATATTGGAAGGGATCCAAATTATAATATAATGGTGCTGTCAGAATAATGGACAAATATTTGGTTAGATATGAGGTTAAAAAAAATGGAGATTTTTCTATACGAAAAGAATCTGTTTTCTCTGTGTTCTGTGAAAGAGCATGATGTTACTCATATTTGGCAGTAGTGTGGTGGTCTTGTGGCATGCCTGTGAAACAAATTCAGACATCAGGCTGTGTGTTTTAGAGACTGGATTCTTCTTCTTTCTTGGTTGGTGTCTGTTTGGTCTTTTAAGATCCAGATCAGCCATGAGCAAATTAAATGTGAAGTGAACAAAGTGAAAGTGTTCTTTTTCCTTTGTCTGTGGACTTGATGACTCCTAAATGTTCCTTTTGTATATGAATTCAGAACTAGAGTTCATTAAGAGAGGCCACAGCTACAAAACGTAATTTATTCCCATACTGAATTTGTTTTTTCCTTAAAGATTCACATTGTGTGCAATCACCTCCAGGCAATGAGTCACCAGAGATCAGGGACTCGGGCACTTCCATCTCCTCCTGTATTAACAAGACCAAATACTGCTTGTTTCTCAAAGTGCTTTATCTCTGTCCTATAGTTTTGGCATTTGATGCTGTGAGGGAAGTGGCCAAGAACAATAGACACAATATATTTAGCTTGTGTGGCTTAAGAAGTGTGAGAAATACAAAAACAACAGTTTCTGGAAAGCATATATTTTTTCTTTACATGGAACCCCAGATGTCATGGCCAAGAGAATGCCTTGTCATAAAAGAATCTGATAAGCAAGATGACTTTACCAAGTTGTTACTGACTGATGACTTATTTTGTAATCCTACAGGGTAGTCATGTTTTATGGAGGAAGTCAGAAGACAGCAGCCTTAATGGGCATTTTGGGTTGTTTGGCACCAGAGTGGGTGAAACTACTCTTGGGGAACTCTTTGTTCAAATTATACTATGTCGATACTCCCTTGCTTTAATTCATGTTTTCCTCTGACACACACACATATACACACACAAACATACCTCCACATGTACATATTTAATATGTATTTTAATTGACTTAGCAATTACACCTTATTTTTGGGATACATAATACATGTATACAATGTGTAATGATTGGATCAGTATAATTATCCTATCACCTCAAACATTTATCATTTCTTTGTATTGGGAACATGAAAATTCTGCCTATCAGCTATTTTGAGACAATTAATACAATTAATTGTTTTCCATCGACTACCCTACTGTTCTATAGAACATTAGGAGTTATTCTTCCTATGCAACCGTACCCTTGTAGTCATTAGCGATCATCTCTCTGTTCCCTCCTTTCTCCTGTCCTTTCCATCCTCTAGTAATCATTATTCTGTGCTCTACTTCTATGAGATCAACTTTTTAGCTTTCACATATAAGTGAGGACATATAGTAATTGTTTTTTGGTGCTTGACATTTTTCACTTAACGTAATGTCCTGCAGGCTCATTCATTTTGCTGCAAATGACAAGATTTTATTCCTTTTTTTTGTTTTGTTTTTTTGGCTGAATAATATTCAGTTGTGACTATTTAGTGGATGTCAAGTTCTTTTCTGGGCACCCAGAGATAAAGTATTTCAGAAGAATTATAAAAGTAATTCAGGTATAGAGAAGGTGATAGAGGTAATTTAATTAAGGCTATTGGGGAAGCCTTCTCTGAAGAGGTAACATTTCAGTTTAGAGCTAAATGAAGTGAGGCATTGGGCCATAGGAATATCTGGGAGGGGAGAGAATTCCAGGAAATGAAAAGTCACGAGTATTGCAAATATATTCTGATTTTACAAAGAGTCTTGAGGATAGTGCTATTTTTTTAAATTTAATTTAATTTAATTTAATTTTTTTTGGCAGGCAGAGTGGATAGTGAGAAAGAGAGAGACAGAGAGAAATGTCTTCCTTTTTGCCGTTGGTTCACCCTCCAATGGCCGCTGCAGCCTGCGCGCTGCAGCCGACGCACCGCGCTGATCTGAAGGCAGGAGCCAGGTGCTTCTCCTGGTCTCCCATGGGGTGCAGGGCCCAAGCGTTTGGGCCATCCTCCACTGCACTCCCGGGCCATAGCAGAGAGCTGGCCTGGAAGAGGGGCAACCGGGACAGAATCCGGCGCCCCGACTGGAACTAGAACCCGGTGTGCCGGTGCCGCAAGGTGGAGGATTAGCCTGTTGAGCCACGGCGCTGGCCCGATAGGAGTTATTTTTAAGATTTTATAATCATAGTCTCAGAATCAGAAGAAAAAGGAAATGTTTAAAAGGTGGTGGTGACACCTGGAAAGTTACCATGACTTTCAAGAGTTTTGATGAACATCAAAATAATGCATTTTATAAAATTAGGTTATTCTATTTCTGAAAATAATATCACATAAAAGAAAACAAAACTAAATGAGTAGAGTAAAACTAAAACTAATGAGTAGAGATTCAGAAGTTACTCTGAAAAAGTATTAAATGGGGGTGGACATTGTGCCATAGCAGGTTAAGCTGCTGCTTGTGACACTGGCATCTCATGTTAGCATCAACTTGAGACTAGCTGCTATGCTTCCAGTCCAACTACCTACTAATGCAACTGAGAAAGCAGCAGAAGATGGCCCAGGTGCTTGGACCTGTATGAAGCTCCTGGCTCCTGGCTTTGGCCTGACTCATTCTTAGCCAATGTGGCCATTTGGGGAGTGATCTAGCAGATGGAAAATTCTCTCTCTCTCTCTCTCTGTCTCCCTTGATCTTTCTGTAACTCTGCCTTTCAAATAAATAAATAAATGTTAGAAAAGTTATATATATATATATATTTGTATTCATATATGTATATATGAATACAGTCATTTAAAGATACATTACTAGGGACTGGCACTGTGGCGCAGTGGCGCTGGTGTCCCATGTGAGCACTGATTTGAGTCCTGGCTGCTCCACTTCCAGTCTGGCTCCCTGCTGGTGTGCCTGGTAGAGCAGTGGAGGATGGTCCAGGTCTTGGGCTCCTGCACCCATATGGGAGACACAGAGGAGGAGGCTTCTGGCTCCTGGCTTCAGATTGGCTCAGCTCTGGCTGTTATGGCCATTTGCAGAGTGGACCCAGTGGATGGAAGACCTCTCTCTCTGACTCTTGTCTTTCAAGCAGATGAAATGAATCTTTTAAAAAAATTTACTAAATAGGATTTATATATGTAGGAATAATTTAATATTAAGGAAACTATTAATATAATATTATTTGTAGAGAAGATTTTTGGTGAAATGGAATTTTATAAAATTAAATACTCAGTATTTATAACATTATTTAATATAAATATAGATGTGTAGTTCTTTAACATTATAAAAAACAAATTATAAATCAATAGCCAGTATCCTGTTCACCGGTGAAGTACTGGAACATTTTTTTAAAAATTGGAATGAAGAGGGGCCTGTGTTGTGGCATAGGGGGTTAAGCCACAGTCTGCAGTGCCAGCTTCTCATATGGGTGCCATTTCTAGTCTCGGCTGCTCCACTTCTGATCTAGTTCCCTGCTAATGTGTCTGGTAAAACAGAATTGGCCTAAGTGCTTGGATCCGTGCACTACATGTGAGACCTGGATGAGGCTCCTGGCTCCTGACTTTGGCCTGGCTCAGTTCTGACTATTGGTGGCCATCTGGGAAGTGTACCAGCAGACAGATGAATATTCTCCTCTCTCTCTGCTCCCTCTATCACTGTAACTCTGACTTTCAAATAAATAAATAAATAAATAAACCTTAAAAGAAAAGAAATACATTAATGAATAATAGAGATAATGATAAGAACGAAGGTTTCTAAAGTCTCTTTAATGCCAGACACTATGCTAGGTCTTTATATATGTAATCACTTAACAAAATTGGAAAGAAGATAAGCATGGTCACTACCATTACTATTACTGAATATTTTCCTACAATGGTACATGATAATGAAAAACTATAAACATACTATAAAAGGTACCAAATTATTACCGGCAGATATGTTCTTTACTTGACACAACTAGAGGGAATTCCAAAAACCCATTGGAACTACTAGAGTTTTTGGTAGTTTGGGTACAAAATTACCATAAACAATAACTAGCTTTACTTTGTAAAGACGTTGATTATTAGAATACACCATGAAAAATAAGACCCCTATCAGAAAATTATCAAAAAATGTAAAATATTGGGGAATAATTATAAAAGATGTATGGTACCCATTTGAATATTATTAATCAATGAGACTGAAGCATATGAAAGAAGGCTTCAACTAACAAAGAGGTAAGACTTTTTTTGGGTAGAGAAGGAGAGAGGGGGAGGGAGAAGGAAGATAAAGAAAGAGATCTTCTATCTGCTGGTTCACTACCCAAATGGCTGTAACAGCTGGTTCTGTGTCAGGCCAAAGCCAGGAGTCCAGAACACCATCCAGGTCTCACATAGAGTTGGCAGGGGCCCAAGCATTTGGACCATCTGCTACCTCCCCCGGCACATCAGCAGGGAGCTGGATGTTGGAAGCAGAGTAGCCAGGATGAGAACTGGCTTTCGGACCTGAGCCCAACCAGCTGCATCACACACTGGCCCCAAGAGATATACTTTGTACTTGGGCAGGAGAGATGGGAATGGTCAATATTGTGGAGGTCAGTTTACCACAATTAACCTATATATTTTAATTCCATGTCTATCAAATATTAGGACAAATTTGGAAAATTAATCATACAAGCCTTAGTAATAGCAGGAACAAATATATTACAGGTGGATCTATCAGAAATGGGAGGTTAATACAGAAAAAGGAGCCAGTGCTGTGGCACAGCTGGTAAACCTCCTTCTGCAGTGCCAGCATCCCATATGGGCACTCCTGGCTGCTCCACTACTGATCCAGCTCCCTACGAATGGCCTGGGAAAGCAGCAGAAGATGGCCCAGCTCTGGTTGTTACAGACATTTGGGGAGTGAACCAGTGGATGAAAGAGCTCTGTCTGTAACTCTACTTCTCAATTAAGTAAATAAATCATTTTTAAAAATACAGAAAAAGCTTTTAAATGAGTTTAAATAAAATTTTGAAGTTATACAACAAATGCAAGTACTAGAGAGTGTCTGCTCTGGCAGAGATTGAGAGTTCTTCCACTTCAGGTTTTGATGAAATAACTGAGTCCAGACTTAATACTCCCATCATAAACAACTAGAAAACAGGACAAAACATATGAAACCACATTTTTGAAACACTGGACAACGGTCAGCATAGGACTGTACTTCTTGATAAAAAGAAGGTCATTTCTGTGATTGTACTGGCGTATTGCTCAGAGCCTTTCTGGACCACAGTGTAGGGAAAAGGTGTCTTAACAGAGCTTAACTGTAACACTCAGTTGAGGAAACAAAATTTAGGATTTTGGAGACTGAAGCAGCTAAGCTTAGGGGTAGAGTATTTAGTAGGAAGATGCTGCCCAGGGAAAGAACACCAGAACTCTGCCTTGGGGTCCCTGAGTCAATGGCTGAATAATAACCTGTTCAGGTGTAATGCAGTATTCCAGGAAACAAGGTAAAGAATGTCCAGAAAAGTGTAAGCTCAGTAATTCAGAATTCACTGGGAGATCTTTAGAATTGTAGTCAGCTAGAGCAGACAGTCCCCTATGCACAGATAGAGATGTGTATTATAGGGTAGGAAAAGAAAACTACAAACGGACATCCTTCACAAACATTCTAAAAAGCGTTCCTTTTTTGTTCCTAAGATTTATTTATCTTTTTGAAAGGCAGAGTTACAGAGAGAGAGAGGGGAAGAGAGAGAAAGAGAGAGATTTTCCATCTGCTGGTTTAGTCCCCAGATGGCTGCAATGGCTAGAGTTGGGCCAGGCCAATGCCAGGAGGAGCCAGGAGCTTCTTCCAGGTCTCTCATATGGGTAGCAGGGGCCGTAGCACTTGGGCTGTCTTCCACTGCTTTTCCCAGGCCATTAGCAGGGAGCTGGATTAGAAGTGAAGCAACCAGCACATGAACTGGCACCCATATGGGATGCTGGCATTGCAGGCAGTGGCTTTAACCTGCTGTGCCACAATACCTGCCTCTTCACGAGGATTCTTAATAAAGCACTAACAATCAAAGCCAGCAGCATATAAAAGGGATCATGTCATGACCAAATGAAGTTTATTACATGAAGGTAGGTTTAATCAATGTAATTCACTATATTAACAGTGAAAAAGAAAAATTATGTAATCATATTAGTAGATACAGAAAACTCCTTTGCCATAATTCAACACCTATTCATTATATAGACAGCCTGAACTAGTAATAAAAGTCAAGTCTGAAACCTGATGAAGTGCATCTGTGAAAACCCACAGCCAACATTATGCTTTAGGTGAAACACTGGCTAGTTTTCCTTTTAAGATGGGGAGCAAAGTCTCAATGTCTACTCCAAGCATTTCTATTCAACATTACACTGACAACATTACTACAAGTCAAGAAAAAGAAGACTCTTGTTCAAAAAGATGTAGTAAAACTGTCTTTGTTTTTAGAATATACAGTCATTCACATAGAAATTCCTAAGGAATCTACACAGTAACTCTTAAAACTAGTAAATTTAGAATGATTGAAAGATATAAGGAAACTGGGCCCGGCACCGTGGCTCACTTGGCTAATCCTCCGCCTGCGGCACTGGCATCCCATATGGGTGCCAGGTTCTAGTTCTGGTAGCTCCTCTTCCAGTCCAGCTCTTTGCTGTGGCCCGGTAAAGCAGTGGAGGATGGCCCAAGTGCTTGGGCCCCTGCACCCACATCGGAGACCAGAAAGAAGTGCCTGGGGGGTGAACCAATGGAAGGAAGACCTTTCTTTCTCTCTCACTCTCTGTAACTCCACCTGTTATTTAAATAAATAAAAAATCTTAAAAAAAAAGAAACTTAAACTATGTAAAAATAATTATATATACTAGTAACATAAATTGGAAAATGAAATTTTAAAAGCAGTACTATTTAACAGTTATCAAATAGCAAAGGGATAAATTTATTGAAATCTGTGGAAAACCTGTGCACAGTAAACTACAGAATATTGTTGAGAATTAAAGACCTGAATAAATGGAGATAAAGCGTTTTTTATGGATTGGAAGACATGGTTTACGAACAAAGCTGCGGGGCTCACCCATCTGATTTGAAGACTTACTATGAAGCTTTACTAATTGAGACAGTGTATTATTGGTGTACCAGTGGACATGGCTGGTCAGTGGAATGTGATATAGAACCACACATCATGAGGGTGCTTGAGAAAGTTCATGGAAAATGAAATAAGTTTATTTTGGTGCAAAACATTTTTTCCATAATGTTCATTTTCCATGAACTTTTTGAATTTTTTTTTTTTTTTTGACAGAGTGGATAGTGAGAGAGAGAGAGAGAGAAAGGTCTTCCTTTTTGCCATTGGTTCACCCTCCAATGGCCGCTGCGACCGGTGCACCGCGCTGATCCGAAGGCAGGAGCCAGGTGCTTCTCCTGGTCTCCCATGTGGGTGCAGGGCCCAAGTACTTGGGCCATCCTCCACTGCCTTCCCGGGCCATAGCAGAGAGCTGGCCTGGAAGAGGGGCAACCGGGATAGAATCTGGCGCCCCAACTGGGACTAGAACCTGGTGTGCTGGCACCGCAAGGTGGAGGATTAGCCTGATAAGCCACGGCGCCGGCCTTAAATATTTCTTATGTGAATCGAAACTTTTTTGCACCCAGAAATGCTTATCTTTTAATTCAGTTTTGCCACAGTCTTTTTGAAGTACTCTTATATAAGTATGATTTTTTTTAAAAGATTTATTTACTTATTTGAAAGGCAGAGTTACAGAGAGGCAGAAGCAGAGAGAAATATAATTCAATGGAGAAGGGATAGTCTTTAACAAATGATGGTGGAGCATCTGGATATCAATATGCAAATAATTGAACCACAGTACTTTCTCACATGGTACACAGTAGTTCAATGTTGACAACAATATAAAATCTAAACTATAAAAATTTTCAGAAGAGAACAGAAGAGAAAATGTTCTTATCCTTGAACTAGGCAGTAATTTCTTAGGTTGAACACAAAAGAACATGAACTTTTAAAAAATGCACTTCATTTAATTTAAAAACTTTTGCTCTTTAAAAAATACTGTTATCGTAATAAAATGGAAAACCAGAGATTGGAAGAAAATATTTATAGCATATATACTGACAAAGTTGTTATTCTCAACACATAATAAGGTAGAAGTAACCCATTATAATAGGTAATAGATTTGAACAGATAACTGTGAATAACCAGTAAACACAAAAATACTAGATATTATTAGCTATCAAGGAAATGCAGTTGAAAACCACAGAGAGCATCCTACTCTACACTTAGCACAAAATGGTGGAATTTAAATCGGGAATCTTTTTTTTTTTCTTTTTTTTTTCAGATTTATTTTATTTATTTGAAAGGCAGAGTTAGAGAGGCAGAGGCACAGAGAGAGAGAGAAAAAGAGGTCTTCTGTTTGCTGGTTCACTCTCCAAATGGGTGTAATGGCTGGAGCTGTGCTGATCCAAAGCCAGGAGCCAAGAATTTCTTCCAGGTCTCCCATGTGGGTGCAGGGACCCAAAGATATGGACCGTTTGCTGCTTTCCTTGGCCCTAGCAGAGAGCTGGATTGGAAGTGGAGCAGCCGGGACTCCATTTGGTGCCCGTATGAGATGCCAGCACTGCAGGCAGAGGCTTTACCTGCTGCTGTGCCATAATGCTGGCAATGGACAGTTTTATGGAGTTATGCTACATCAGTAATGGAAGTAATGGGGAGCAGCTGGAACTTTACATGGCTAATGGGAATGTAAAATAATATAACCACTTTGGAAAATAATTTGATAGTTTTTTTTAGAGTAAATGTGTAATTACTGTTTGATCTGCTAACTTGACTTGTCGGTAAATATGGAATGGAAGGAAGGGAAGAGAAGAGCAGGGGTGTTTATTGGAGCACCATAGCCATATGAAGATAGGTAAATGGATAAACAGTTGGTGTGTCTACAATGGAATTTTCAGCAAGATGAACTATTGATGCATACTAATATTAAAGAAGTGGGATGTACAAGTGCATCCATTATTGATTTCAATATAAAATTTTAGAAAAGGCAGATCTGTAGAAGTAGGAATCTTGGGCTGGCACTGTGGTGTAGTGGGTAAAGCCACCGCCTGCAATACCAGCATCCCACGTAGGCACCAGTTCAAGTCCTGGCTGCTCCGCTTCTGATCCAGCCCTCTGCTACGGCCTAGGAAAGCAGTAGAAAATGGCCCAAGTCCTTGGGTCCCTGCTACCCACATGGGAGACCTGGAAGAAGTTCTTGGCTCCTTCCTGGTTTTGGATTTGCCCAGCTCCTGCCATTGCTGCCATTTGGGGAGTGAACCAGTAGATGGTAGGCTCCCCCCCACCCTGCCCTCTGTGCCTCTGCCTTTCAAATAAATAAATAAATCTTTTTTTTTTTTTAAATTTATTTGAGTTAGAGAGAGAAAAAGGTCTTCCTTCCATTGGTTCACTCCCCAAATGGCCACTACGGCCAGCGCTGAGCCGATCCAAAGCCAGGAGCCAGGTGCTTCCTCCTGGTCTCCCATGCGGGTGCGGGGCCCAACCACTTGGGCCATCCTCCACTGCCCTCCCGGGCCACAGCAGAGAGCTGGATTGGAAGAGGAGCAACCAGGACTAGAACCTGGCACCCATATGGGATGCTAGCGCCACAGGCAGAGGATTAACCAAATTAGCCATGGCACTGGCTCCATGAATCTTAAAATTAGGAATCTATAGGGGTAACTTGATGGTTGCCTAGGCCTTGTATAGTGTGTACAGGTGTGTTGTTTACTTTTTCAGTGGTGTAATTGTGGAGTAATGAAAATACGTTTCTTGACTGTAACGGTAGTTACAGGGATGTCTATGCTTGTGATAATCCATGAATACTTAGAATGGGTACAGTTTATTTATATAAATATACGTAGATAAAGCTAATTAAAAGTAAAATTTAAATTCAGTAAAAATATATATTAGATTTTTAGCTGTTGAGGCAGATTCTGCCACAAATTCAATATTATTCACTTGGTATTTCTTTTTAAAGTTTCCAAATTACCTCTTGGCTTTAAGTTTTTTTTTTTTTTTTTTAAAGATTTCTTTGTTCATATTTGAAAGGCAGATACAGAGAGAAGGAGGGGAGGAAGGGAGGAGAGAGAGAGAGAGAGAGAGCGCTTCTAACTTCTGTTCACTCCCCAAGTGGCCACAGTGGCAAGAGGGCAAGAGCTGTAGGCAAGAGGTTCTTCCTGTTTTCCCACGTGAGTGCAGGGGCCCAAGGGCTTAGGCCATCTTCTGCTACTTTCCCAGGCACATTAGCAGGGAGCTGGATTGAAAGTGGACCAGCCAGGACTTGAATCTGCGCTCATATGGGATGCCATCACTGTAGGTGGAAGTTTAGCCTGCTAAGCCAAAGAGCCCGCCCCATTGGCTTTAAGTTTTTGTGGTTGTCATCTCAATTATTTTTAAATTTAAAAGAAAACTTTTTTTTTGTTTTTTTTTGACAGGCAGAGTGGACAGTGAGAGAGAGAGAGAGAAAGTTCTTCCTTTGCTGTTGGTTCACCCTCCAATAGCTGCCGTGGCCGGCGCGCTGCAGCCGGCGCACTGCGCTGATCCCAAGGCAGGAGCTAGGTGCTTATCCTGGTCTCCCATGGGGTGCAGGGCCCAAGCATTTGGGCCATCTTCCACTGTACTCCTGGGCCATAGCAGAGAGCTGGCCTGGAAGAGGGGCAGCCGGGACAGAATCCGGTGCCCCGACTGGGACTAGAACCTGGTGTGCCGGTGCTGCAAGGCGGAGGATTAGCCTATTGAGCCGCTGTGCCGGCCAAAAGAAAACCTTTTGATTTTTCTTAGTTATACAGGATTATTGTAAAAAAACAGCAAACTGAAACACATTGAGAAAATGAAAGTCCATCTCTTACCTGCTCACCTCTCTCCCACCATGTTATTAATAGTTTGAGGTATATTTTTCTAAACTTTTAGTGTACATGCAAAATAAATATGTAGCTGGAATTATATAATGCTGTTCTATAGCTCATTCTTCCAACTCCATCTCCCACTTGTTTGTATCATGGATAATCTTCCATTCCAATATATATATATACCTGCCTTAACCTATTAATCGATGCTTAACAATTTTTTGTTGTATGGACATATGTTAATTTATTTGGTTATTTTCTAATATTTTTTTTCTTTTGCCTTTATGAACATCTAAGTTAGTGGCTAATCTTAAAACTGGCTTAGCATAGCAAGTAGTTGTTTTGTTTTGTTTTGTTTTGACAGGCAGAGTGGACAGTGAGAGAGAGAGAAAGATCTTCCTTTTTCCATTGGTTCACCCCGCAATGGCCATTGCAGTCAGTGCGCTGCAGCCAGTGCACTGCGCTGACCAAAGCCAGGAGCCAGGTGCTTCCTCCTGGTCTCCCATGCGGGTTGGGGGCCCAAGCACTTGGGCCATCCTCCACTGCCTTCCCGGGCCACAGCAGAGAGCTGGACTGGAAGAGGAGCAACCGGGACTAGAACTCTGTGTGCCAGCGCCGCAGGCGGAGGATTAGCCTAGTGAGCCGTGGCGCTGGCTGCAAGTAGTTTTTAGTTAGGTAATATTTATTTGGAACAGCTTCTAGGGGAGATAGATGAGATTAGTTCCTAAAAATCTGACAAACCTTGTGTTTCAGTTTTTGCTTTTTAAAAAAATTTATTGATTTATTTGAGAGACAGAATGGGAGAGACACAAAGATCTTCCATCTGCTATTTCCCTTCAAATATGCATTTTTATTTTAAATTTTTTTTCAAAATATTTATTTATTTTATTTAAAATTCAGAGTTATAGAGAGGGAGAGACAGAGAAGAAGATCTTCCATCCCTGGTTCACTCCCCAAATAGCTACACTGGCCTGAACTGGGCTGATCAGGAGCCAGGTCTTCCGTGTTGGTGCAGAGGCCCAAGCACTTGGGCCATCTTCTGCTGCTTTTTGAGGCCATTAGCAGAGAGATGAATTGGAAGTGGAGCAACCGGGATTCGAACTGGCTCCCATATGACACAAGTGCCTCAGGTGTCAGTTTTACATGCTACGTCATTGTGCAGGCCTCATGTTTCAGTTTTGATAAGACTTTTGAAGGTGATGTTAAGTCGATCACAAGGAAAAAATTTTAAACAAATATATGTGTTTCTATCATACTCTTGTATTTCATGTCTATTTGTGTGTTCCTAAACTACTGTGGTGAAAGGATTACTATACTAGTATCAGCAATTTGGAAGGGTCTTCTCATACTAGGATCAAATCTACTTGTGTTTTTTTATTTTCAGGGACATTGCAGGGACCCAAGCACTTGGGCCATCTTCTGCTGCTTTCTCAGGCTCATTAGCAAGGGAGTTAGATCAAAAGTGGTGCAGCCAGAACTTGAACTGTTATTCATATAGGGTTGTGGCATTGCATGTGGATGCTTAACCTGCTACGTCGCAATACCAGTCCTGAACTGGTCCTTTAGCAGATGAAAATCATTTCGACAGATGTGGAGGCTGCAGTATAACATGAGCAAAAGTCAAAGCTGTGCTTTTGTTTAGGAATTAAAAGCAATGTCGGGGCCGGCGCCATGGCTCAACAGGCTAATCCTCCACCTTGCAGCGCCGGCACACTGGGTTCTAGTCCTGGTCGGGGCGCTGGATTCTGTCCCGGTTGCCCCTCTTCCAGGCCAGCTCTCTGCTATGGCCAGGGAGTGCAGTGGAGGATGGCCCAGGTCCTTGGGCCCTGCACCCCATGGGAGACCAGGAGAAGCACCTGGCTCCTGCCTTGGGATCAGTGCAGTGCGCCGGCTGCAGCGCGCTGGCCGTGGCGGCCATTGGAGGGTGAACCAACGGCAAAACGAAGACCTTTCTCTCTGTCTCTCTCTCTCACTATCCACTCTGCCTGTCAAAATAAAAAATAAAAAATAAAAAAATAAAAACAATGTCAGTAGTCAAACAGCTGATGTGAAATAATGTAGAAAATAAGGCTTTAAAGGTATTAGTTTATTGCCATAACAATATCAAAGTGACTTAAACAATAGAAATTTATTGCCCTACAATTCTGAAGTTCAATATCAAGGTGCTGATATATTCTTCTGAGGGTTAAGAGAGAGAATGTCTCATTCCTCTCCTGGTTTTTGTTAGCTTCAGGCCATTCTTGGCTTGTACATTATGTTCTTGTGTTTATACATTGTTTTCTCTCTATTTGTGTTGGTCTTTGTCCAAAATCCCTCCCTCCTTTTAATGAGGATATATTCAAATTAGTTTAGGACTTGTCCTGATGATCTCATCTTACCTTGATCATTTGTGAAGACTCTGTTGGCAAATAAGGTCCTATTCAAAAAACAGTTTGCATGGTGGGGATACAATTCAACTTGTGGAACGGATGGGTTTGGAGTTATATATCAGAGTGTTAAGACTGTCATTTAGTGTGTTAAACTTTGCTTTTAGACAAATGGGAAGTCATTAAAATTTTTTTTGTGTAAAGAAGTAACACAGGTGATTTGATTATGGTGTGAGAAGATCCTTCAAGTTGAGGGCACATAATAGATTTGTGGATTATTATTTTTGTTACAATATAAAAATAGCCATCATTACTTGAGTATTTTGTGCTGTACACTATGCTACTTTGTGCATAATTAATTTACAAGAGACTTTATGAGGTATGAACATTGTTATCATCTCTTAAATATGAAGCCTGAGGTTACAGGAGATCACAAAGTTGGGGACCAGGGAGAGTTGGTGATAATTTGTTCTGCTTAGACATGTTAAACTTGAAGTATTGGCTGAATTCCTGTAATGATATTGAGTAGTTTAAAATTTGGTTCTGGAATTCAGGAGATGGGTCAAAGTAGAGGACGTATACTTAGTAATCATAAGCATTGAGTTTCTACTTAAAACCATAAGGAATGGGCTTACAGAGAAGGTGGTATTCAGTAAAAAGAGAGGAGATGCTATAGAGTGATAGTAAGTTGTCAGATTTCAGTCATCGGAGGTGAAAGAAGAATCGAGAGATGCTTAAATGCAGAGTGGTAGACAAAGAAGGAATAAAGAATTCAAGTTTTAAAAATTTCAGAGAGAAAGAATAAGCGTTCTGTATTCTGGTTCACTCTCCAAATGCACAGTAGAAGGAGGTGGTTCTCTTACATGGATGGCAGGATCCCAGTTTCTTGAGTCTTCACTGCTGGCCCTGGTGTGTGTGTGTGTGTGTACGTGTGTACGTTAGCAGGAAGCTGCAGTCAGGAGCTGGCTCTGGTTTTCAAACCCAGGTACTCTTACATGGGACTTGAGCAACCTTAACCACCAAGCTAAACACCCACCCCAGAAGAAAGAATTTTAAGATGAGGTGATAATCATTGTTTAAAAGGCTGCAGAGAAGCAGTGAAGAATGAAAAGTAAAACAGAATTTTAGTTATTACTGTCAGTTTTTTTTAAGATTTATTTATTTATTTGAAAGGCAAAGAGAGAGAGACAGAGAGACAGAGAGAGAGAAAGTCTTCCATCTGCTAGTTCACTCCCCAAATGGCAGCATGGAAGGAGCTGGGCCGATCAGAAGCCAGGAGCCAGGAGCTTCTCCCTCAGGTGGGAGCAGGGGCCCAAGGACTTGGGCTATTTTCCAGTGCTTTCCCAAGCCATAGCAGATAGCTGGATCGGAAGTAGAGCAGATGGGATTCGAATCAGAGCTCATATGGGATGCTGGCACTGCAGGTGATGGCTTTACCCACTATGCCTCAGCACTGGCCCCCATTGCTGTCATTTTAAGAGACTAGTTGAAGTAAGATGATAGAATTCAGAATAGCGGGTGCCGCGGCTCACTAGGCTAATCCTCCGCCTCCAGCACCCCGGGTTCTAGTCCCGGTTGGGGTGCCAGATTCTGTCCTGGTTGCTCCTCTTCCAGTCCAGCTCTCTGCTGTGGCCCGGGAAGGCAGTGGAGGATGGCCCAAGTGCTTGGGCCCCGCACCCGCATGGGAGACCAGGAGGAAGCACCTGGCTCCTGGCTTCGGATCGGTACAACGAACTGGCTGCAACGCGCTGGCCGTAGCGGCCACTTGGGGGTTGAACCAACGGAAAAGGAAGACCTTTCTTTCTGTCTGTCTCTCTCTCTCTCTCACTGTCTAACTCTACCTGTCAAAAAAAAAAAAAAAGAATTCAGAATATATGGTATATATGCAGATGATTCAGGGAGTTAGAAACATTCCTAAATGATATATGATTTTTAACAAATGGTGTACCAAATTAAAGCTAACTTAGTTAAGAAAGGGCAATATTATTATAGTTAAATGAAAGCTTCCAGGAGAAGATAGCTGAGAAATCTATTGTGAGCCTCACTGAGTTTCAAGAGCTTCTCTTTAGGTAATCAGTGAGCAATGTCAGGAGTTAATTCCGGGGAAACAGAAGTCACATCCTGGTCAGGTATTTGGCATTGCTACTGTATGTGCTTGGTATTGCATATTCGTTCAGTGGGTATATGGTCATGTGGAGAAGGTGCTGTTTTGTATTTTTGGTTTCTAAGCTATTGGTGGTCTTCCTCTAGCATTTAGGAGTAGATCAAAGCAGAACACTTCTGGAAGGTGAGGTGAATGTTCTCAGCTGATTCATGCAATAGGGCATAATGGAGTGAGTAGGTACATCAGCACAAGCCAAGTGGGGATAAACATCTGGAACAGGCTCACCTGAGCATTCTCTCTTTAGGAACACTGTCAGTGGTTATCTTGGGAGTGAAAGCTCATCGTGCTGTCTCAGCAATCACATTGCTCCAGTCTGTACTGGTTGCCCTTTAAATCTGGTACACAGCTGGGATCTTGGAATCTGCATAATCTTCCTGAAGAGTCCTGTTGCCTCTTGTTGGATCTCCTGTGTTCTGTTTCCTACGTCATCTATTTTTAGGTTTACCCTTTCTTGTTTTGGTGAGATACATTCTCCATTTGCATCTTGAAAAATGATGGCTGGAAGGCAGGTATTTTATGTATGAGAAATTACCTTTATTCTGCTTTTGGAAGATTGTTTGCCTGGGTGAAGAATTCTGAATTGGAAATAGTTCTCCTTCATAATTTTGAAGAAATGGCTCCATTGTCATCTTTCTTCCAGTATGTCTATAGAGAAAACTAAAACCTGTGTCCTGTTTGTTTATGTGTAACCTGTATTTTCTTTATGGAACCTTACAGAATCTTTGTGTTCCCAGTATTATGATATGCCTAAGTATAGGTGGCCCTTCATTTTTTTCTTTTTAAGTAGACACCTAGTGAAAGAACAGCTCATACTGTCAGTTCTAGAAAATATCCTTGACTTGCTTCTTTGATTTCTTCTATTCTTCCTCCCCCTTATTTTTCTAGAGTTCCTGTTGCTCAGATACTAAATAATCACCTGAACTGTTCCTCGAATATTGTTATCTTTTGTACTTCTTTTTTTTTAAGAGAGGCAGAGGCAGACAGAGAAGAGGAGTCCTCCATCCGCTGGTTCACTCCCCAAATGGCTGCAACAGCCAGAGCTGGGCCAAACTGAAGCCAGGAGGCAGGAGCTTCTTCCGGGTCTCCCAGGTTTCCCACATGGGAATCCAAGCACTTGGACCATCTGCTGCTGCTTTCCCAGGCCATTGCAGAGAGTTGGTTCAGAAGTAGAGCAGCCAGGACGTGAATCAGCATGGCATCCCAACACTGCTATTTGTCGTCGTAACCCACTTTGTCACAGCATCAGTCATTTTTTTTGAAAGGTGTAGTTATCTATTTTACTTGAAAGTCAGAGTTACACAGAGAGAGGAGAGGCAGAAAGAGAGAGAGAGAAAGAGAGAGAGAGAGAGAGAGAGAGAGATCTTCCATCCGATGGTTCACTCCCCAATTGGCTGCAACGGCCGGAGCTGCACTGATCCGGAGCCAGGAGCCAGGAGCTTCTTCCGGGTCTTGCACTTGGGTGCAGGGCCCAAGGACTTGGGCCGTCCTCTACTGGTTTCCCAGGCCGTAGCAGAGAGCTGGACAGGAAGTGGAGCAGCTGAGTCAACTCCGTATGGGGTCGACTCCATATGGGATGCCTGCGCTTCAGGCCAGGGCGTTAACCCATTGTGCCACAGCACCGACCCCTCTATTTTATTTTTAAGTTTCTTACTAAATTATATTGTTCTTATTTTCTGATTATAATCTTTTATCTCTGTGAGGAAATATGTATATGTTTTTATGTTTATTTTCTGTGTTGGAGGCTTTTCCTTGGATGTCTAGTAACATTGGGCTGTCTGCCTATCAGCTGAAGTGGAGGACTAAAAAGTTAATTAGGAATTCTTCTTTAAATTGGAAAAAAAGAATTCTGTTTTTGGTACAGTGTGATCCCAGCATATGTGCCTATCTACCTCAAAGATTCTCTGGTTTTTCCCTCTTCATAATGTAACTCTAGGCTTCAGCTTAGGTGGAGGAGGACTGGTTGCTCAGCATTGGAGAGGAGGGTGAGGGTCTAGGTGTCAAAGTGCTCTCCAGACAGCTTTCCTGGAGTTTTTCTTGTTTTAACCTCCTACCTCCTGCTCCTTGTCCATTTTTCTGTGGATTCTCCACTGTTCGGTGCATTCACAACTTTTTTTTTTTCTGCCGGGCTATGGTTTGGCTTTCCTAGGTCAGCTAAACTGCTTACTACTTATTCATCTACTTTCACTCTTCCAAGATATTCTTGCTCTTCTCTGTCTTATTTGTTGCCTTTATCTCTTCTCCTCCGTGTGCTTTAGACACATTCTTTATTAGTGTTTTAGTGTGCTTTCATAAGAGTGAAATAACATGCATGAATATTCAATGTGCCATCTTAATCCTAAACCCCAGATAATTTAAGATGTTTTATCTATCTTTCAGCCCTTGCAACTTGAAAAGATTATGAAGTTAGCCTTCTCTATCCCTTGGTTTGGGTTTTTCCTTTATATTCATTATGTGGACTGCTTGAGACTATATGAACTCAAGGATGTATAAGTGAATCCAGAATTTGTGAATAAAAAGGTTGATTGTTTTTTAAATTTGCTCTTGTAGGAAAGTGAAAAGGTTTCTGAATACCCAGCAGTGATTGTGGAGCCAGTTCCAAGTGCCAGATTAGAGCAGGGCTATGCAGCCCAGGTTCTGGTTTATGATGATGAGACTTATATGATGCAAGATGTGGCAGAAGAACAAGAAGTTGAGACCGAGAATGTGGAAACAGGTAGAACCTCATAAAATATTCATTATTACTAACTTTCTCTTACTATTGCCAGATGAATGATATACTGAAGAACTTTTTAATGCAATTTAGTAGAGCTTGGAAACCAATGAAATCTCTCTGTTTAAGGGAATTTATATACTTAACACTTCTTTCAGGTATAAGAGAGTCTCATTATGGACCTCATTGTTAATTATGGCTTCACTATGATAAATTTATATTTAGGAGAAGTGCAGATATTCACTAGTTGTTATTTACTTATAGAAGTAAATAGACTAATATATGAGAGTAATTTCCTTTGAATTCAAAAAATAAATCAGGGTGATGTTTGGCACAGTGGTTAGGACAGAGTGTTTGGATGCCCATGTCCCATCATCCGAGTGCCTGGGTTTGAGTTTTGGCTTTGCTCCTGATTCCAGCTTCCTATTGGTGTGTACCCTGGGAAGCAGCACTCAATGACCCAGATAATTGGGTTCCTGCTACCCACGTGGGAGACCTGGATTGCATCTTCATCTCTCAGGAAAGGTTTTTAAGTAATGCCAGTATATAGAAACTCTCTCTACTTGTCTCTACCTCTCAAATAAAATATTAGTAAATACAGTATGCTCATTTTAATAATTGATTAAAAGTTCCTTTGAGTCGATCTTGGTGGAACAGTATCATCTTTTTCCTTAGATCAGAACCATCTTTGCAGTTATCTATTAGATTTCTCTTTTCTGTCTTTAGAAACCTTGGTATTTCAGTCTGTTTGTGGTGAGAGAGTCATATGTTGGGGATTATTGCAAAGAATTTTTGGAGAAATCTTTTCATTTTTGCCATTGACCATAAAGAAAATAAGAGTATTTGCCAGGATTGTGGTGACTGTTAAGTAATAACAAACACAAAAATTTATCTGTAGCTGTTAATGAAGAAAAAGGATCCTTTATGTGGTTTATACCCCTAGTGAAAATTCTTAAATATTTAGATTTATTTCTATAAATGTGAAAAACTCATGATTAAAAATTTGACTGTTAAGTGTCTTGCTACTCAGTGTGACTACTAGCCTCTCCCAGCTTAAAGCTATTCTACTTTTGGTTATTTGAATTTTTGAGCAGAGCAATGATCACTATGTCAGCAGACCCCAAGGGAAGTGGTAATTAATTCATTTTATCAAAACAGTTTGCCAAACATATTATATAGGCTTCATGACTATAATCTGGAATAGAACCTGATTTATAGTACACAGTTTAGAAAAGAACTAATTGACTAGAGAGAGTAAGAGAGAGAATGAGATTAAGTACTCCTATCTGCTGGTTCACTCCTCAAATGTCTTCAAGGGACTAAAGCTGGGAAGCCAGGAATTCAGTCCAGGTTTCCCCTGTGGGTGGCAAGAACTCAGTCTCCCAGGTTCTGCATTAGCAGGAAGCTGCAGTCAGGAACCAAGTGGGACATTAAATCCAAGCACTCTGACTTGGGACATGGGTGCCCTCACTGATGGTGTGTTAACTGCTAGACTAAATGCCTACCCCTGAATGCCTTTTTATGAAAGTTTGGAGCATTTTCTACTCTGATGCTAGAAGTAAAGTGGCAAAGATAAATTTTCTTGGAATAGGTAGAACAGTTAAAAGTATTAAGTAGTATGATATTTTGGAGCATATAGGAGTATAGTAACTGGTTTTACTCTAGGAACACAACTAGACAGAACACTGAAAGAATGGAAAAAATTGTGATAACAAATTGAAAAATAAAAAATGGAACTTGTTTGATATTTCTGGATAATGTTTTGATCAAAAATATAAGGAGGATTGTGCTTTTGGTAGTAACTTGGAAATTTTTTTAAAAATGAAAAGAACAGTATCAAATTTGTATAAGTAGATAAGCTAAGATGCTTATCACATTAAAAAATGATACCAGGCTGGCCAAATTTTATTCATTATATAACTGACTGCAAATGTATCATTAATTTAAATTAATTCAGGTAAAAGCAATTCTAAATAGGAAATGAATGTAATTCACTTAAGGGATTTTATTTTTGTAATCTGCTTGAACTTGAGGGTTATGGTATTATTTGCAGGACAGAGATTTGAATGATTGTGATAGCAGAGAGGAGGATAAGGGATAGCTAGGTAAAAGAATAGTTGCTTTTGTAATTGCTTTTATCAGTGGCCTTTGAATACTTGATAATATTTTTTAGGTTTATTTTTCCTCAGCAGTAAAATCGTATATTATTCTAAAATGTCATAAAAGTACCTCAGAAATTCATCTTACATAAACCACTTACATTATCCCAAAATGTAAAAGTATCTCAGAAATTAATCTTACAAATTCCATTCCTGCTTATAGATTTTAATATAACTTATATAGTTATAAGGATTATTGATATTCATAATAGTTTTAAAATTAACTAATAGCATAATTTTGTTCATAAAGAAAAAGTTATTTTTAATGAATTAAGATCTGAATAAATTTTCATATCCTGACATCTAGAGCATACACAGATGAATAAAAGTTATGATTTACCCTAATGCATGTTTCCTTTTAAGTAGTGGGTTGGGATCATGTTCCTTTCTTATGACAGTGTAAATTTGTAACTTGAGTTCCAGATACGTGTAGGAGTTGGAGAAAAAACTGAGAAGAAAAGGAAAGGAATATATCTAGCAGATGGCAGTTTTTATTTGGTTATTTAAGGAATTCAGATCTGTATAGAATAAGAATTCCTTGTGTACAGCTAGGAAACACTTTGTAGAATGCTCTTATATTATAATTTAGATTGTGTAAGTCTAAAAAGTGTTCATAATTGTATTTCTTAACCTATTACTGTCAAGTCTCCTCATGCTCATATTGATCTTTTTCTTTGTCTATTCCTAAATATCCATGTGTATATGTCTGCACTAGAAACAAAATTCCCATTGTCATTTTGGTAGCAGAACGGAAAGCATAATAGTGATTCGCATCAAGCCATGTTCATTATGTTTTTAAACATTTTTACTTATTTGTTTGAAAGACAAAGGGTCAGATAGACAGGGATCTCTTGTCTACTGGACACTACCTAAATGCCCACAACAGCCATAGCTTGGTCAGGCTGCAGTCAAGAGCCTGTAACTACAGAATGAAATCTAGGTCTACCATGTGGGTAGCAGGAATTGAACCACCTGAGCCAACTGCACTGCCTCTTAGATGTGCATTAGCAGCAAGTTGGAGTCAGGAGTCAGAGCCTGGGATCAAATCCAGATAGTCTAATGTGGAATACAGGCAGCTTAACCAGGCTCTTAACTGCTACACTTGATGTCTACCCTGTCATCTTTTTTTTTTTTTTTTAAGATTTTATTTATTTGACAGGTAGAGTTACAGACAGTGAGAGAGAGAGAAACAGAGAGAAAGGTCTTCCCTCTGTTGTCACATTCTCCATATGGCCGCAATGGCCAGAGCTACACCTATCCGAAGCCAGGAGCCAGGTGCCTCTTCCTGGTCTCCCATGCGGGTGCAGGGCCCCAAGCACTTGGGCCATCCTCCAATGCCCTCCCAGGCCACAGCAGAGAGCTGGACTGGAAGAGGCACAGCCGGGACTAGAACCGGCACCCATATGGGATGCCGGTGCTGCAGGCAGAGGACCAACCTAGTGCGCCACGATGTTGGCCCCCTGTCATCATTTTTGAATGTAAAATAATTTCTCATTTTCTTAATAATAAATATGGACTATTTTGCTTTATCCTTTTTTTTTTAAGTTATTTGTTTGAAAATCAGAGTTACACAGAGAGAAGGAAAGGCAGAGAGAGAGAGAGAGAGGTCTTCCATCTGCTGGTTCACACCCCAATTGACTGCAATGGCCAGAGATACACCCATCCGAAGTCAGGATCCAGGAACTTTTTCCAGGTCTCTCAAGTGGATGCAGGGGCCCAAGCGCTTGGGCCATCTTCTGCTGTTTCCCGGCCATAGCAGAGAGCTGGATTGAAAGTGGAGCAACCGGGACTAGAACCAGCGCCTATATAGGATGCCGGCACTGCAGGTGGCAACTGTAGCCACTACACCACAGTGCTGGTGCCTTTTCATAAGCTGGAAGTCTACATTTCCCTCATAGGGCTTATATGTAATATTAATGATCTTTTCAATTTTGTAGAAAAATCAAAATCTATTTTGAAACATTAAAGATAGCATATCCATCTAAACTATAATAATGCTTGTGATGATGTCTTCGGTATAGAGCCTGTGAGGCATGAAATACAGATGAAGGATGACTTTGACTGTGGTGGGGCTGAAGTATCTTTCTCTGTAGTTACAGACTCCATCAGTTCTGGGGCTCTGAATAGACTGATGTGAATCAAGGACGAGTTTCTTGGATTCTCTACAGATTGGAAAATAACAGTTTTTATGTTCACTTTTTAAAAAATACATGAATATATGAACATATGTATGAATATAATAAAATATATGAATATAATGAAGGGAGCTTCAAAAGCTCCATGGAAAGTTCTCATTCTTTAAAATAAATTTTCCATGAACTTTTGGAAGCCCCCTGATATATAATATAAATTTTGAAATGTTATTACATACTACCATTTAACAAGTAACAAGGAGCTCAGTTAATAAGTTTTAGTGAGAAATCTTTTAAAGACTTGGCTAAGAAGTTGAATTGTTTAGGATTTGCTTCGTCTTTCACTTTAAGAAATACCTCTTACTGTACAAGCTTATGAAAATATATTAATAAATACTTGGCATTTGTTAAATGTTTCTTTCCTTTCCCGTGGTTAATAGTTTAGTTCTATAGGTAAAATATTATATTCAGGTATAAAACTGTAAAAAAATCAAATGAGAAATATGAAGGATCTTTGAAAAGTTCATGGAAAATGCATATTAGAGAAAGCTATGCATAGATTTCAAAATTGTTTGCCCTAATATAATGTAATTTTAATTCCATTTTTCATAAACTTTTTGAAGTATCTTAATATTTGCAAACTCAATGAAATTTCCAGAAAAGAAAACTTCAGTTTACAGGATTAGGGACTATTTTAGAGAAAGTGAAGAAAGAAGTACAGTCATTATGATTTGGGTGGGTAGTTTGGAAGTAGTTGAATGGCATTGTGTACCGAAGGAAATATAATTAATACAAAGGTAGTATATGGAAATTCAAGGCATGTCTAGAAGATAATAAATAAGATAGTTGGCAAGAAGATCCATTAAGAGTTAATGACTGATGGTGAATTGAATTTCAAGAGTTAATAATTAGGTATAAGAGGAAGCAGAGCGATTTGGAAAATTTCAATTAGAAAGTGCTATGTGGTTAATATCTCAGTGGATATAGAATTGTAGGGGAAAAGGTGAGGTAGGAGGACTAACTGTTTTATTCTGAGTCGTGGGAAGACTTGAGAAATACTAAAATAAGTAGTAACAACAAGAACAAAAGGGGCTTATATAAAACATTACTTTGTTTTTTGATCCTAAGTGATGGTGACAGTATCCATTTGAGGATTTGAGGAAGGCAAGACTGTTTCATGAAATAGTTAAGTTTGGTAATAGTCATGTTGCTTTTGAGTTGAAACAGAGCATTTAAGGAGGGATATTTAGGGATTTAAAGATGCACAAATGTAGCGTCTCATCACTAAAGAGATGGCAATTTCAGATTGGGATAATTTAAGGAATGTTTTAATAAAGGGCTGTTTATAATAAGCATAGGATGACCACAAATTTGGGACAGTACTCCAGAATTAACATTAACAGAGCTGTTTCTATCCTTTGGGTCAAAGGCCTCGCGGTGGGAGAGATTACCAGAATCCTGAAAAAGAGACCCTAGGTGAGATGATCACCTTTGGAGAATCTGGGACCTTTGATCTAAGAACCTAATTACCTGCGGGGGGGGGGGTGCTGCAGAAAGGGGGTCAGGGATTAAGTTCCTAGATTGTATTCTTCCTCTCTAATCCCCTGCCAACACACTCCATTGACCAAATGCAGTCTGAATCCAGGAGAGCCCTGTCAATGAAGTCAGTCACTAGGAGAGAGAGCGAGGTGAAGAAGCCTGGAGAATAGATCTGGTGTAGGCATGTGGAAGATAACTAGTACAACTGAAGTTTAATGAAGAAAAATCAGAGGGAGACGGATTTGGTAATCAAACTTACTTGAAAGCATGGGAATACATCACATTTTCAAAGGGAAAGCTATTTGAGAGTTTTCCCTAAGGGGTAAGATATTTAAATTCTTTATTTGTCTCTAGGATAGAGAACAAAGGACATAGAATTAAGCAGTTAACCTTAGGGAATGCTTATATTTTGAAGTACAGGAAGACAGTCAGAGAGTAGTCAAATATGATAGAAAATCTTAGGTGGCTATTTCTGAGCTCATTGGCTTTCTATTTTTTAGCCTTTTAAGCAGCTTGCTTTAATAGGAAAGGGAAGAGTAATGATTTGCGTTAGATAGTTCTGGTTTCAGGTTTCACCTTTATGATTTACTTGGCAGTATGTGACCTTTTCAGAGTGTTTCACTGCTATAAAATAGGAACTCAGAGTTGTGATGATTACATAACACAGTGCTTGTGTCATGTAAGTGTTCCCTTAACTTCATTAGACCTTTCCTTGTGCCTTCACATATGAATGGGTCTCTTATATATTAAAACAGAACATTAGCTTAATTTTACTTACATCTCTTGTATTTTTCTCCTTCCTTTCACTTCTACTTTTTTTTTTTTAAAGATTTATTTATTTTATTTGAAAGGCAGAGTTAGAGACAGAGGCAGGGGCAGAGAGAGAGAGAGGGGTCCTCCATCCACTGGTTCACTCCCCAGATGGCCACTCCGAAGCCAGGAGTTTCTTCCGGGTCTCTCACGCGGATGCAGGGGCCCAAGGTCTTGGGCCATCTTCTATTGCTTTTCCAGGCCATAGCAGAGAGTTGGATTGGAAATGGAGCAGCTGGGACTCGAACCGGCACTCATATGGGATACTGGCACTGCGGGTGGCAGCTTTACCCACTACGCCACAATGCCGACCCCAAAACTAACAATTGCTTTATACCTTCAGTCTGTACTTTTTCCTTGTCATCCTTTCCTTAGCCTTCTGTTTTCTGGTGTCTGCATTTTTTCTACCGAAATTCTTTGTTCATCGGATTTCAAAGGCCACTCCTCTGCTAAATTCAGAGTCATCCAGAAGTCGGTCCTTCGTATCTGGCCTCTTCTTGTCTGCTGAAACTTTGTTTTCTCCTAGCTGCTTCCCTTGTTGCCCTTTGCGTGGATCGTGTGACTTAATGTTCTGAGTGAGCTTTTGCTCAAGACAGTTTCCTCTGTCCATTCTGTGCTTAGACATCATTCATTTTTCGGAGTACAACTACATGAAATTTCCCTAACTACTGTGGCCTACATTACACACACTGTTTTTCTCATCTTCTGAAGACAAAGACCATATTTTTTTCTTTTGTCTAATATAGTATTGAACACATAATATCTGGTTAGGAAATATAAACTGAAAAATATCGAGTTTTCAGTTAGTATTGGATATAATAAGAAACACTTATATAAAATTGTAAATATATTTTCTTTTTTGCTATTATACTAAATAGTGAATACCTTAAGGTTATTAAAAATATAAAGAGGTTATTAAAATTATAAAAAATAAAAATAGAAAAAGTTTATATAAAAATATAATATATATAAGGTTATTAAATATCAAAAGATATAAATGTGGTCGTCTAAAATATAGCAAAACCACAATGTTATCATTTAGATTAACTTATCACAATTATCATTCTTACTTATAGTAACATTTCATTTTTTTTCTTATGATAAAAGCAATATGTGCTCAATGGAAAAATTGAGAAGTCTTGTGAAGAATAAACACTGAAAGTCATCTTACCATTGAGGAAACAGTGACTGATGCTCTTTTTCAGTTTCCTGTAGTCTTTTTAAAAAATGTCCATTTTAAGCATAATTAATGACATATTATATAATACAAGAAGACATATTAATCTTTACTAATAACCCTTGCTGTGGTAGTTTCTTATTTCTCTTTTCTTATGACTGAGGGCAGGACTTTGCTTCATAATCAGGTATCAAAACATAAAAAGTTGGTCCTACAAGTTAAATACCAAGAAAATTAAAAAAAAAAATTCTCAATGATCAGCAAAGTAATATTTAAAGATTAGTTGAAAAGAAGGATGAGTGATAAAATCTTTTATGTAATTCAAAAAGAAAGCAGTGGTGTTTTAAAAAAATAAATGAGAATTTAGGTTTTCAAAATGCAGTTTAAAAAAAGAAAACCAGATTACTCTCTTGAAAAATTTCTTTTTGGGAGAATTTCAGGAGTAATTTGACCTCATGATGAGCTGTGATAACTTTTGTATTTGTTATACCATCAGAAATCCTCCCTGTGGCACAAAAGGACTCTTTTAATTAGAAAATATTGTTGCCACAGGGAGGTAGAAGATCGCCATGAAAAACTGGGGATCTGAAAAGCAGCCCCTATCCTAGGATTACCTGAAGGTGAAACAGATTGAGCCAGAAGGAAGACAATGCTGGTAGGTTGGTTTTTAATTTATTAAGAATGTTTATAATTTTATATTTAATTGAAATAATTTCATCTACTTATACTATATTTTTGTTTAAGGGGTAATAATGAATCTTCCTTAAAGTGGAAGAAATAATTCAGTAGTATTTTTCCTCTAAGCGATTTGCTGAGTTATCCCTTGCCTTGTTTCTAATATTTGTTTCTTTTCTTAGATAAAGCTCTAGAAATATTTCATGTCTCTACTTCCTTGGAAACTACTACCCACTGAACATTTTCAAGTCATTTGGTTATTTCTACTTCTAGACATTTTCCTAAATTTCTACAAAGCAGTTTTCCCCCCAATTATCCATTTTTGGGGGGTTATCCTAGTCACGGGTTTTCTAAAATGGTTATATGAACCTTAAATTCATTTACTTTTCATTTTAGAATTGTCTGATTTATAAAAGTGATTGAGGTCAGTTAGAAAGTATTACTAAGGGGCCGGCATTGTGGCACAGCAAGTTAAGCCACAACCTCCAATGCTGGCACCACATATGAGCACTGGTTCAAATCTTGGCTGCTTCAGTTCCAATCCAGCTCACTTGGAAAAGCAGCAGAAGATGGCTCAAGTACTTGGGCCCCTGCCACCCCCATGGGAGTCCTTGGTGGAGTTCCAGGCTCCTGGATGTGGCCATCTGGGGAGTGAACCAGCAGATGTATGTCTATCTGTCTCTTCTTCTCTGTAACTTGGCCTTTCAAATAAATCAATAACTATTTCCTAAGATGCATCAATTGTTAAAGACATTACTTTCATACCGATAAATGAAAAACATGCTACCAATTGTAAATTGTAAGAGGAAATCAATTGTAAGATATGTACTATTTCAGATGTCAAATGTGAAAAAAGTGCATCTTTTTAAAGATATTTATTTGAAAAGCAGAGTTACAGAGAGATAGAGGCAGAGGCAGAGAGAGCAAGAGAGTCTTCCATCTGCTGGTTCACTCCCCAGCTGGCCACAACAGGGAGCTGGGCCAATCCAAAGCCATCAGCCAGCAGTTTCTTCTGGGTCTCCCATGCTGTTGCATGGGCCCAAGGACTTAGACCATCTTCTACTGTTTTCCCAGGCCATAGCAAAGAGCTGGATCTGACTTTCACCTTTTTTTTTTTTTTTTTTTGACAGGCCAGAGTGGATAGTGAGAGAGACAGAGAGAAAGGTCTTCCTTTTTGCCGTTGGTTCACCCTCCAATGGCTGCTGCGGCCGGCGCATCGTGCTGATCCGAAGCCAGGAGCCAGGTGCTTCTCCTGGTCTCCCCATGCGGGTGCAGGGCCCAAAGACTTGGACCATCCTCCACTGCCTTCCCAGGCCATAGCAGAGAGAGCTGGCCTGGAAGAGGGGCAACCGGGATAGAATCCGGCACCCCGACCGGGACTAGAACCTGGTGTGCCGGCGCCACAAGGCGGAGGATTAGCCTGTTAAGCCACAGCGCCGGCCCAGAGAGCTGGATCTGAAGTGGAGCAGCTGGGACTCCAACTGGTACCCATGTGGGATGCTGGAACTGCAGGCGGAGGCTTTATCTGCTATGTCACAGTGCCAGTCCCAAAAACGTGCATCTTAAAATGAATAAATCACGATATAATGTAGTTATTCATCTCAAAGCTTCTATTTAGGAGCAGGTATTTGGTACAGTGATTAAGATGTTGCTTGGGATACCTAATTCTATATTTGGGAGTACCTTAATTCAAGTCCTAGCTTGACTCCCTAATCCAGCTTCCTACTAATGTACACCCTGGGAGGCAGCTGGTTCAAGTGGTTGGGTCCCTGCCACTCATGTGGGAGACCTGGATTGAGTTCTAGGCTCCCAGACATCTGGGTAGTGAACCAACAGATGGAAGTAGTCTCTTTCTCTTTCTGCCTGTCTCTCAAATAAGTAAAATAAATTTAAACCCAAAGAAACTCCTGTTTACTAGGATCTAGACTTTAAAATATCAGGCTTATGAAAGATTGAAATGATTTATGGGGTTAAGTCTTAACTACATATGCTGAGTAAACTTTCTGAATTCTTTACTGTCTTTTAATGGAGGATAGTAAATCAGAAAATCACTTATGTGTATTAAGTACACAAAATAATCATAGGTATTAGATTATGGAGAATATAGAAAATAAAAAAAGACACATGCTCTTCTCAATTCCATAGTATATACTTTTTTTTTCAAATTTTAATTTTTATTTTGTAAATTGGGGACAGTTAAATACTGTATGTTAAGAGTATTGGCCAGACCTCAAATTATCTTATTGTAGTATTCAGAATTAAGTGTAGGACCATGAAACTAATGTTATCTTGACTTCCTGAAGTTATTGAAACATCATTCTGAATAAAGCTAGCTAAATACACAGGCTTTTGGAATTGGAATTGGTTACAATTCTTTAAAAGTTAAATGTGAGCTTTTTCAGAAAGATAACAGTATTTGTGGTAAAAGATAATTTCCATTATGTTTTTCTTTAGATAAAAAAGTGCTATGTGGTACTTTCTTATTTGGTCATTGCACAAGAGTTAATCTAGGGGCCAGCGCTGTGGCGTAGTGGGTGAAGCTGTGACCCGAGAAAGCTCTAGATGGTGGCCCAAGTCCTTGGGCCCCTGCACCCACATGGGAAACCTGGAGGAAGCTCCCGGCTCCTGGCTTTGGATTGGCTCAGCTCTGGCTGTTGCAGCCATTTGGGGAGGGAACCAGCGGTTGAAGACTTCTATCTCTCTCTGCCTCTGCCTCTATAACTCTGCCTTTCAAATCTTTATTATTTATTTGAATGGCAGAGTTACACAGAGAGAGGAGAGGCAGAGAGAGAAAGAGAGGTCTTCCATCCGATGGTTCACTCCCCAATGGCTGGAGCTGTGCCGACCTGAAGCCAGGAGCCAGGAGCTTCTGGGTCTCCCACACAGGTGCAGGGGCCCAAGGACTTGGCCATCTTTCCCAGGCCATAACAGAGAGCTGGATTGGAAGTGGACCAGCTGGGTCTCGAACCAACGCCCATATGGGATGCCAGTGCTTCAGGCCAGGGCATTAACCCGCTGTGCCACAGCGCTGGCCCCAATAAATAAATCTTAAAAAAAAAAAAAAAAAAAAAAAGGCCGGCGCCGTGACTTAACAGGCTAATCCTCCACCTTGTGGCGCCGGCACACCGGGTTCTTGTCCCGGTTGGGGCGCCAGATTCTATCCCAGTGGCCCCTCTTCCAGTCCAGCTCTCTGCTGTGGCCCGGGAAGGCAGTGGAGGATGGCCCAAGTCCTTGGGCCCTGCACCCGCATGGGAGACCAGGAGAAGCACCTGGCTCCTGGCTTCGGATCAGCGAGATGCGCCGGCCGCAGCGGCCATTGCAGGGTGAACCAACGGCAAAAAGGAAGACCTTTCTCTCTGTCTCTCTCTCTCACTATCCACTCTGCCTGTCAAAAAAAAAAAAAAAAAATGGAATTAATCTAACAGTCCTAGGCACTTGGGGCAGGAAATCTACTTATCTGTTCAGCCGCAATATGATTAAATGTTCAGATGTGTGAATATGAAAGTTATTCTCTCTCATTTGTGAGTTTTTATGATCTTACTAAGAACCAATTCTTTGATTGATCTTTTCTCATTTTCTACACATAAACATTTGCTTGTTTAATAAAGCCAAGCCTGTTCTCAGAGCATGGACTGTTTTGTTCTTTTCTGTCCAACAACCCTCGCTCTCCACCCCCACTCTGCTATTTTGGGAATGCATTTTAGTCAATGTATGATATTTTTGGAAATCAGTTTTTTTTAAGAGTAGGAATGTATTACAGGGGTAATGTAGTCCAACTCTCTGAAGGCCCTAGAGCTAGTTAGCAATAGAGTCAGAAACCTGGTCTCCTGATTCCCAGGACTTGACTCTTTCTGTCCTAGAGCACCACTTTGGAGCCTGAGAGTGTCCATTCTATTTTTCAGTAGGCAGCCACTAGATTATTATTATTATTATCATTATTTTAGCATTTTAATTATTATTTATTTGGAAGGCAGAGTTACAGAGATAAGGAGAGGGAGTGGGGGAGAGAGAAAGATGTTCTCTTTGTACCCAAGTGGCCACAAAGGCTTGGACTGGGCTGAGTGGAAGCCAGGAGCCTGGAATTCCACTCAGGTCTCTCACATGGGTGACAGGAGCTTAAGCACTTGGGTCTTCTTATGTTGCTTCCCCAGCGCTTTTTCAGGGAGCTGGATCAGAAGTGGAGCAGCTGGAATCTAAACAGATGCTCATATAGGATGCTGGCATCTCAGGCAGCGGCTTAATCCCTGTGCCACTACACTGGCCCCTAGACAATTTATTAATAAAATTCTGAAAATTTTAAAAAGATATTATTTATTTCTTTTGGAGGTAGAGAGAGGGAGAAAGAGAAAAGTCTTCCACCTGCTGATTCACTCCCCAAATGGCTGCAACAGCTGGAGCTGGGCTGATTTGAAGCCAGGAGCCAGGAGCTTCTTCCAGGTCAACCACATGGGTGCAGGGGCCCAAGCATTTGGGCCATCTTCTGCTGCATTCCCAGGCCATAAGCAGAGCTGGATAAGAACACGAGCAGCTGGGACATGAAATGGCACCCTTATAGGATGCTGGTGCTGCAGGCAGAGGTCTAGCCTAATACACCACAACACGGGCCCCTGGATTTTTTGTTTTAGTGCCAGATATTTAAAAAAAAATGTGGGGCCAACATTATAGCACTGGGTTTACACCACATGCAACTTCAGCATCCCATATGGTGCCGGTTTGTGTCCCAGATGTTCCACTTCCAATCCAGCTCCATCCATGCTAATGGCCTGTGAAAAGCAGCAGAAGGTGGTCCAACTGTTTGGGTCCCTGCCACCCATGTGAGAGACCCTGATGAAACTCCTCTTTTTTTTTTTTTTTTGACAGGCAGAGTGGACATTGAGAGAGAGAGACAGGGAGAAAGGTCTTCCTTTACCGTTAGTTCACCCTCCAATGGCCACTGCAACCAGCGCGCTGTGGCCAGCGCACCGCAGCCAGGAGCCAGGTGCTTCTCCTGGTCTCCCATGGGATGCAGGGCCCAAGCACTTGGGCCATCCTCCACTGCACTCCCAGGCCACAGCAGAGAGCTGGACTGGAAGAGGAGCAACCAGGACAGAATCCGGCGCCCCGACCAGGACTAGAACCTGGTGTGCCGGCGCCATAGGCAGAGGATTAGCCTATTGAGCTGCAGCGCCGGCCAGCTCCTGACTATTGAGTTTGGCCTGACCCAGTCCTGGCTGTTGCAGCCATCTGGATAGTGAACCAGCAGAAGGAAAATCTTTCCTTCTCTCTATCTTTCTGTCTCTCTCTCTCTCTCTCTCTCTCTCTCTGCAACTCCTTCAGAATAGATAAATACATCTTAAAAAACAGACAAAAAATAAAACTCAGAATTATGTCTTATATTTCTACCTTTATTATTTGTGTAACCTTGAGGAAATGATTTCATTTCTCTAAGATTGAATTTCCTCATCTGCAAAATAGGGCGAATGTAGTAACTGTCTCACTTTTGGAAAATAATAATAAGGTTTTTACAGTGGTAAGCTTAGTGTCTGGCATGGGGAAAGCTCAGTCTGTTCTTCACACTACTGCTAGTATAAGCTTTCTAAATGTAATCTTGGTTGTCATTTTCCTTCATAAAGTCCTTCTATGATTTACTACCACGTTCTGGATACAATCAAATGCCTTGGAAAGATACACAAAGCTTTGACTACTAACATACTTCTTTTTTCTATTTCAGCTCTTACCATTTTTTTTTTTTTTTCTGTAGCTCTGTCGTTTCCAAAACTTTGTAAGATTCATACTTTGCAGATTCTTCAGTTTTATCTGGGTAACCTTTAAAGCTCTGATTGTTGGTGGTGGTTGGGTTCAGGTTTTTGTCCCTGACAAAGAAAAGGATTTCAAGGACAAGACACAGGTTAAGGTCAGCAAAGAAGCTTTGCATGCAAAGTTAAGGTATATACTTCATAAGGAGTGTGGCCTCTGTTAAGTACAATTTTATGATCCCTGCTGTATTCTTTTAAAAGATTTATTTATTTATTTGGATGAGTTACATACACACATACACAGAGAGAGAGAGAGAGAAGGAGAGAGAGACACATGTCTTCCAGCCACTGGTTTACTCCCTAGATGGCTGCAACAGCCAGGGCTGGGTTGGGTTGGGCTGAAGCCTGGAACTTCTTCTGTGTCTTCCACATGGATGCAGGGGCCTATGCACTTGGGGCATTTTCTGCTACTTTCCTATTCTGTTAGCAGGGAACTGGATTGGAAGTTGGAGCAGCTGGAAATTGAACTGGTGGTCATATGGGATATCAGCGTCATAGCAGGTGGTGGCTTTACCTGCTATACCTTAAAACTGGTCCCGCTGCTGTATTTTTGTCTTTAAAAAAAAATTTTTTTTTTTATTTGACAGAGTTAGACAGTGAGAGAGAGAGAGAGAGAGACAGAGAGATAGGTCTTCCTTCTGTTGATTCACCTCCTAAATGGCCGCCACGGCCGGCGCGCTGCGCCAATCCGAAGCCAGGAGCCAGGTGCCTCCTGGTCTCCCATGCAGGTGCAGGGGCCCAAGCATTTGGGCCATCCTCCACTGCCTTCCCGGGCCACAGCAGAGAGCTAGACTGGAAGAGGGGCAACTGGGACTAGAACCCGGTGCCCGTATGGGATGCCGGCGCCGTAGGCAGAGGATTAACCAAGTGAGCCATAGCGCCAGCCCGTCTTTTTTAAAATTTTTAAAAATTCATTTATTTACTTGAGAGGTAGAGTTACACACAGAGATAGGGAGAGATAGAAAAGTCTTCCATCTGCTGGTTCACTCCTCAAATGACTGCAAGGCCCAGAACTAGGACTATCTGAAGCTAGGAGCCAGGGGTTTCTTCTAGATCTCCCACACTGGTGCAAGGGCCCAAGCACTTGGGCCATCTTCTACTGCTTTCTCAGGCTATAGCAGAGAGCTGGATCAGAAGAGGAGCAGCCGGGACCCGAACCAGCGCCCGTATGGGATGCCGGCACTGCAGGCAGAGGATTAGCCCACTATGCCACAGCACAGACCCCTATATTTTTGTCTTATGGAAAAAAATATCCTCTTAAATAGAAGGTGGTTTTTTTCAGATTCTTCTATTTGAGTTAATTTCTTTGAATATTTGTACATTTAGCATATTTCTTTAAAGGTTTAAGAATTCTATGACCTCTGTTGATTTGAGATCCCTTTTATCTCCATGATAAAAATTTATATGCCCAGGGATTCTCAAACTTGATCATGCATCAGAATTATCTGAAACACTTGTTAAAAGTAGAGATTACTAGGTCCCACTTCCGAAATTTCTGATCCAGTGGGTCTCTGATGGGACTAAAGAGTCCCCATATGATAATGGTGCTATTGTACCAGTGTTCATTCTTTGAGAATTATTGTGTTAGACTGCTGGGAACTGTAGCTCCAAAAGTAAGCTTCTGCTTTGTGAAAACTCAAAGTGCTATAGTTTCTTACTGTTATAACCATCACAAAGGATTGTTATTGAGGGAGAAAAGACAATGAATTATATTATATAAGAGGAATAATAACTTATTGCTTTCAATTTATCATTAATAAGCATTCATTGAGCATCTGCTTTATGCCAGGTACTGTTTAAGGCCTGGTGCTAGAGTGGTAGACAAGAAAGGCAAAATCTCTTTGTGCTTGAAAGCATACACATTTGGTGTACTATAAAATTGCTTTGTCATAAATCAGATTACATCCCTTAACAATTCTTGAGAAAGTGTTCATTAAAATTAATATTTATAGTTGAACTCATTCATGAATCATTCTTTTCAAGCAGTTGAAGCAGAAGATAAATTATTCCCTCTTTATATAATAGTTACTAGGAACACTGAAAAGTACCTATCATATACAAAGTACTGTTATAACTCTGAGGAAATAAGCAATTTGAAGTAAAATAAGAGATGATACCTGGCTTCAAAGAATCTTATTTAGTTGAGAAAAACAAGCATTCAAACAGAAAATAGTATGGAATGGATAGTGTTGGGGAAAGGTAGAAGAAAAATGAGGGAAATAATATCCAAGTATGGTAGGTAATGTAAATGTTCTAGAGCACATTATTGATTTTGTTGTAGTTCACATTTAAATTTCCTTCCTTCCTTCCTTCCTTCCTCCCTCCCTCTCTCCCTCCCTCCCTCCCTCCCTCCCTCCCTCCCTCCCTCCCTTCCTTCCCACACAAACACACACACACATACGCACACACGAGAGAGAGAGAGACAGACAGACAGACAGACATACTGATTTTGTATCTTTTGGCTTACTCCCCCAGATGATTGCAATGACCTAGGCTAGGCTAGGCTGAAGCCGGGAGCCTAGAATTCCATCTGGATCTTCCACAAGGATGACAGGGGCCCTACACTTGGGCCATCGTCTGCTGCTTCCCCAAGTGCATTAGCAAGGACTCTGATGTGGGATGCCAGAGTGGCAAGCAGCAGCTTAATCTGCTGAGCCACGATGTGGGGGGAAGTGGAGGGGCACATTTAGATTTCATCATGAAGGTATGGTTGTAAGTTGAGGCAGAGGAGCAAGTTAAATGGAATTTAGCATTCCTAAATCTCATACTTCAAAAACATTTTTTGATGTATGGAAACAAGAGTATTCACAGAAAACTCACGGACGGTGCTAAAAACCGTTTGTTAAAGTGGTTAATTGTGATATTTTTTTCCATTTCTGTCCTTTTATTTTTCATTGAGTATTTCAAGAGAATACATAAGATAGTCCATATATTCTCTTTCCATTGGATATTTTTAAGATAGAATAGAAGCCGGCACTGTGGCATAGCAGGTAAAGCCGCTGCCTGCAGTGCCGGCATCCCATATGGGCGCCAGTTCGAGTCCTGGCTGCTCCACTTCTGATCCAGCTCTCTGCTATGTCCTGGGAAAGCAGTGGAAGATGGCCCAAGTCCTTGGGCCCCTGCACCCACCTGGGAGACCTAGAAGAAGCTCCTGTCTCCTGGCTTTGGATCGGCACAGCTCTGGCCGATGCGGCCAATTGGGGAGTGAACCAGTGAATGGAAGACCTCTCTCTCTCTCTCTGCCTCTCCTTCTCTCTCTATGTAACTCTGACTTTCAAATAAATACAGTGAGAGAGAGAGAGACAGAAAGGTCTTCCCTCCGTTGGTTCACCCCCCAAATGGCCGCCACGGCCGGCGTGCTGCGCTGATCCGAAGCCAGGAGCCAGGTGCCTCCTCCTGGTCTCCCATGCGGGTGCAGGGCCCAAGCATTTGGGCCATCCTCCACTGCCCTCCCGGGCCACAGCAGAGAGCTAGACTGGAAGAGGAGCAACCGGGACTAGAACCCTGTGCCCATATGGGATACCGGTGCTGCAGGCGGAGGATTAACCAAGTGAGCCACGGCGCAGGCCCTAAATAAATAAATCTTTTAAAAAAAAGATTAGAATAACAGCCTTTATAAAAGAACTCCTGTAGTATTTGGTCATAACTCAGTGTTTGATTTCTTTTCAGTTTTGTAAATCAGCCAAAGGACATACACCACTTAAAAGAAATGAACAATTATATTTTATTTTTTTTATTTTTGACAGGCAGAGTGGACAGTGAGAGAGAGACAGAGAGAAAGGTCTTCCTTTTGCCGTTGGTTCACCCTCCAATGGCCGCCGCGGTAGCGCGCTGCGGCCGGCGCACCGCGCTGATCCGATGGCAGGAGCCAGGTGCTTCTCCTGGTCTCCCATGGGGTGCAGGGCCCAAGGACTTGGGCCATCCTCCACTGCACTCCCTGGCCACAGCAGAGAGCTGGCCTGGAAGAGGGGCAACCGGGACAGGATCGGTGCCCCGACCAGGACTAGAATCTGGTGTGCCGGCGCCGCAAGGCGGAGGATTAGCCTAGTGAGCCGCGGCGCCGGCCTGAACAATAATATTTTTATAAATTTCTTTTTTTTTTTTTTTTACAGAGTTAGATAGTGAGAGAGAGACAGAGAGATAGGTCTTCCTTCCATTGGTTCATCCCCCAAATGGTTGCTACTGCCAGCGCTGAGCCGATCCGAAGCCAAGAACCAGGTGCCTCCTCCTGGTCTCCCATGCAGGTGCAGGGGCCCAAGCACTTGGGCCATCCTCCTCTGCCCTCCCAGGCCACAGCTGAGAGCTGGACTGGAAGAAGAGCAACCAGGACTAGAACCTGGCGCCCATATGGGATGCTGGCGCCATAGGCGGAGGATTAACCAAGTGAGCCACGGCGCCGGCCCCGAACAATTATATTTTTAAATTTAACTAAAAATAGTTTTCATGCCGGCACTGCGGCTCACTAGGCTAATCCTCCGCCTTGTGGTGCCGGCACACCAGGTTCTAGTCCCAGTCGGGGCACCGGATTCTATCCCGGTTGCCCCTCTTCCAGGCCAGCTCTCTGCTGTGGCCCGGGAGTGCGGTGGAGGATGGCCCAAGTGCTTGGGCCCTGCACCCGCATGGGAGACCAGGAGAAGCACCTGGCTCCTGGCTTTGGATCAGCATGGTGTGCCGGCCGCAGCAGCCATTGGGGGGTGAACCAACAGAAAAGGAAGACCTTTCTCTCTGTCTCTCTCTCTCACTGTCCACTCTGCCTGTCAAAAAAATAAAAATAAAAAAATAGTTTTCATATTAAACTGGGTGATAATGTAGTTATTATTCAGGGATCAAGACTATATATATTTTGAATGCATAATGTATATAATTTTTAATATATATATATATATATATTTGAGACTTGTTTATTTGAGAGGCAGAGTTATAGACAGAGGAGAGACAGAGAGAGAGGTTTTCCATCCATTGGTTCACTCCCCAAATAGCTGCAATGGCCAGAGCTGGGCAGATCCAAAGCCAGAGTTTCTTCTAGGTCTCCCACATGGATGTAGGGGCCCAAGCACTTGGGCCATCTTCCACTGCTTTCCCAGGCACATTAGCAGGGAGCTGGAGTGGAAGTGGAGCAGCTGGGACTTGAACCGGTGCACATATGTGATGCAGGCACCACAGGCAGAGGCTTAACTTACTATACCACAGCATGAGCTCCTCAAGAATCTATTTGCAAATAAAAGAATCACTAGCCAAAATGTGGGAGAAATTTCCTTCCTTCCTCCCCCCTCTCCTCCCCTCCCTCCTCCCCTCCTCTCTCCCCTCCCCTCCCCTCTATTTGAAAGTCAGAGTTACAAAGGAGAGGAAGAGAAAGGCAGAGAGGTCTTCAGAGAAAGAGAGAGGTCTTCCATCCGATGGTTCACTCCCCAGTGGGCTGCAGTGGCCAGAGCTGAGCTGATCTGAAACCAGGAGCCAAGACCATCTTCTTGGTCTCCCATGCGGGTGCTGGTGCCCAAGGACTTGGGCCATCTAGTATTGCTTTCCCAGGCCAGAGCAGAGAACTGGATTAGAAGTGAAACGCCCATATGGGATGGCAGTGCTGTAGGTGATGGCTTTGCCCACTAAGCCATAGTGCTGGCTGAGAAATTTTCTTATCACTAGATGAACATGAAAAAGATTACTCTAGAAAATTTTACAACAAAGGGAAAAGATTTTTTATCTCTAATCTAGTTCTCAAAAAGGTAGTTTTTATTGTAAATGCTGTTTGACATTTCAGAAAATCTGAATTCTTTTTTTCTTCATGTTAACCTTTTCTCTTGCAATTTAATTCTGTGAAAATAAAGTCAAGATTTAGGATTGTTATGGGTGAAATGGTGGAGAAAAGATTACCTTGATTCCTTGTCTTACAAGGAAGAGGAATTTCCAAGTGGATGAGGCAGAAAAAAAAAAAAAAAAGCAAGATTTATTTATGTCGGAGACCTCCTGGTGGAGTGGCCTGAGGGGGGCTCCTAGAGATGCAGAACCGGAATGGGCTGGTGGTAGTGGGGTTTAAATTTTTAGCACAACTTTGGAAAACAAAAACAAAAAACCCTGACAATATTAGTTACAATACTGGGACAAAACCCATCACAAGACCTGATCTGTAATCCTATTAACCCTGTCTGGCTTGCTCAAGATAAAACAACAACAACAAAAAAAACACCACCTTAAGTGTGGGATAGGTAACTTGTTTTAACAAACTATGAGCTCAGGAGGTTGTAATCCCACTCGCTTGCTATTCTTATGGTAAAATTGGAAGCTTCCATGCAGTGGGCAGGCAGATGCTTTTGGCCTTGCAAAAGACAACCTTGGGGAAAGCAAGCATTTTAAAACCCTAAACCTCCACCAGGACCACCCTGACTGCCCGCTAACCCTTCTGACTCCCCATGCTTACAGGTTCCAGTTATGTACTTGAGACAAGAAGCACCAATTACCCTCTCTAGGTTTTATCTGCAGACCTCTATCCTGGGGAGGGAGGCTTCTGTGATGAAAGGTAGACCTTTTGGTGAACCTTATCCCTGGAAATAAAAGTAAAAGGCAAAAGCCAGCTTTCTTTTCTTTCCTTTTTTCTTTTTCTTCTCTCTCTCTCTCTCTCTTTTTTTTTTTTTTTGCACAGGCAGAGTGGACAGTGAGATAGAGAGAGAGAAAGGTCTTTTTCCGTTGGTACACCCCCTAATGGCCGCCGCGGCTGGCGCGGTGTGGCCAGTGCGCTGCGGCCGGTGCAGGGCGCTGATCTGAAGCCGGGAGCCAGGTGCTTCCTCCTGGTATCCCATGCGAGTACAGGGCCCAAGGACTTGGGCCATCCTCCATTGCATTCCCGGGCCATAGCAGAGAGCTGGACAGGAAGAGGAGCAGCTGGGACAGAATCCGGCCCCCGGACTGGGACTAGAACCCAACCCGGTGTGCCAGCGCCACAGGCGGAGGATTAGCCCTAGTGAGCCGAGGCGCTGGCTTAAAAGCCAGTTTTCTGTCTCAGGAAAGGAATCAGGAACTGCTTAGCTAAGAGATTGCCATTATATTATAAGATCTTACAACCCTATATTTGCTTTTGTTATTCACTGTTTTCTCTGTAAGAATTAGCAGCAAATACTTTAATGAAAAAAGAATCCTTATGTGCTTGTGTATGGGGTGCCTATGGGAGACACTAGTCAATTTTGCAATGAGTCTTAGGGAAACAGAGATCTAAAAAATAGAACAGGGGCTGGCGCTGTGACACAGCGGGTTAACGCCCTGGCCTGAAGCACCAGCATCTCATATGGTCACCGGTTCTAGTCATGGCTGCTCTGCTTCTGATCCAGCTCTCCGCTATGGCCTGGGAAAGCTGTGGAAGATGGCCCTTGGGTCCCTGCACCTGTGTGGGAGACCCCGAAGAAGCTCCTGGCTCCTGGTTTCAGATCGGTGCAGCTCCGGGCCTTGCGGCCAGTTGGGAAGTGAACCATCAGATGGAAAACGTCTCTCTCTCTTTTCTCTGTGTAACTCTTTTAAATAAGTAAATAAATCTTAAAAAAAAAAAAAGATAGAATAATTGAAAGGAGAAGAAAGAGGGCTGAATTCTTCAGCTTATCAAAGGAAATAAAAGGCACAAGGAGTTTCCCTGGGTCTGAGACCATTCGTGGAGTGATCTGGGATGCCGGTGATGTGCTCATTGTTGGTTTTTTTCATGGGGACTAAAACCAGAAATTTGATGTGGCCTATGCTATGAGGGAGTTTGTTCCCTTAAGGGTAAAATATATAGTGAGACAACTTTTTATAAACTGTCAGTGTTGTAACAGTGAGAAAGAAAAGCTATTAGCTGTTTGATGGGAAGTTTACATTTCCACTGAGTCTTTTTTCTTTTTTAAAAAAAATGTATTTATTTATTTGAAAGGCAGAGTTACAAAGAGGCAGAGAGAGAGAGAAAGAGAGAGAGAGAGAGAGAGAGAGAGACAGACGTCTATCTTCTGGTTCACTCCCTAAATGACCAAAATGGCTTGAGCTGGGCCACTGTAAAGCCAGGAGCCTGGAGCTTTTTCCCGGTCTCCCATGTGGGTGCAGTTGCAGGGTCCAAGGACTTGGACCACCTTCCACTGCTTTACCCGGCACATTAGCAGAGAGCTGAATTGGAAGTGGAACAGCGGGGACTTGAACTGGCTGTGCCTAAATGAGATGCTGGCACTTCAGGTGACGGCTTTACCAGCTGCACCACAGTGCCAGCTCCTCCACTGAGTCTTGGAGGATGAATACAGTTTTATTTGGGAAACAAAGACTTTTATAATTGTTTTTTTCCTCCCTTCTAGCCCATTACCAAATAATGACAGTTTTATCTACAGAGTTTATGTTGAGCCTTCCCGTTTTCACTGCTGTTAGGCTAGTCTGATCTGTAGTTATTTTTTCACATGTACCACTTAAATGACCTTTTGATTTCTAATTGGTGTTTCAGTTTTCTTGCACCCATCCCTAATTATCTATTCTTCACATAATGGAAGTTACACTACTATAAATAAAAATTTATAAGTGGAATAATGATACCCCTTCAATAAAATCTTTCACTGTGTTCTAATTGCATTTAGGAGATTTGGGAATTTTTAACATGGGCTTCAAGACACTTAATTCAGCTCCTCTCGTCTATCTGGAAACAATAATAGCATCCACCCCAGATGAAGACAACTTAACATTTAAAGATTTTTTTACTATTTTGGCAGGAATAGGCTTTCTGTATTTCTTACTCTCAACAACTCAGGCTGACTATCTTTTCCAAGGCTAGACAATTACTTACGTTTAAGAAGGAGGGATTTAAACTCAGAGTTAGCTCTGAAACATTATACTCTGAAGAATTATATCCCTTGCTCTCAGTGTACATTGTTGTAAACGTGTTGGTCTTTTTACCTTTCCATTAAATCAAACTCTTTTTTTCTACAGGGTGTTTTTATGTGTTGTTCTTTCTGGCACAGATTGCTTTTCTAATTTCTGGTTATCATGTTTCCAGATAGATCTCTTGGAGATTTGTTCTAGGTGATCCTTTTATGTTTTTGTTTTTTGATTGGCACCTATGTCTTGTGATGCATTAGATTCTCACCATAACGTAGTAGGTACATTATAGAAAATTTAAGTAACAAAATGTGGCATTACTGTTAGTTTAATGAAATGATCTGAGTCAACTGCATGGAGTTCGAGGAAATGTGTTTAATGGCATCTAGGTATTCTAATCACTAATCCTAATCTAAGGTCTGGCTGTGATTTGCTGCCACCTGGTGGTAGTCGTGTGCTCCTTGACTACTGTTTTGAGGATAAGGGTGGAAGATGAGAGCCGATTACAGTGATGTCTTGGTAAGTAGGATTGTAGAAACCATTCACCCATTCACCCCTGTACAAATATACCAACATTTGTGAATGCTTAAGTTCTTTGTATAAAATGGCACATGATATTTATAGATAACCTATGCACATCTTCCTGGATACTTGAAATCATCTCTAGAATACTTAACTAATACTATATAAATATGATATTGCTTTTAGGTTTATTTTATTTATTATTTTGAAAGAGTTACAGACAGAGACAGAGAGAGGTCTTCCATCCACTGGTTCACTCCCCAAATGGCCGCAATTGCTGGAGCTGAGCTGATCCAAAGCCAGGAGTCAGGAGCTTCTTCTGGTTCTCCATGTGGGTGCAGGTGCCCAAGGACTTGGGCCACCCTCTGCTGCTTTCCTAGGCACATTAGCAGGGAGTTTGATTGGAAGAGGAGCAGCCGGGACTTGAACCGGCATCCATATGGGATCTGGCACCGCAGGCCAAGGCTTTAACCCCCTGTGCTACAGCGCCGGCCCTAGTTGTTAGGTTGTATTGAAGAAAAGTCTGTACACCTTCAGTACAGGTGCAATTTTGTTTTCAAATACTTTTAATCCACATTTCATTGAATCCAAGGATGCAGAATCCACAGATTTGGAGGATTGACTATATTAGTTGATTTATCTTAATTCACGTGTTTATGAAGTTTCAGCCTACCATATTGATATTTGTATTTATTTGTTTAAATTTTCCATATTATGTTCCTTCACATGAGAGACTATATCCATTATGTGTACTGGAATTAGGATCCTAATAGATTTTCAAAAAAGTGTTTGTTGAATAAATGAGAAAATGTGATGACCCAGAACAGAGTGCCAAGAAATTTATATTGTATTTAGAGACTGAGAATCGGTGATTTAACTTAACATTTGAGCATATGGTTGAGATATAAGGCCGGATATGTACAGTGGAACCATATCGTGTTGGCCCTTAAGTAAAATAAAATAGGAACTGTGTGAAACATAATCTAGAGAAGATGAGAAGTAAAAAGAAGGACATTTATTTTAAGCATCCAGAGCATGGAACTAGGAAGCATAGCTTCTAAAATAGTAAGTTGGGGTGTGGGGACAGGATAAACTAAACATGACCAATTTAACAAAATATAACACAGAAGAAAAAAAACGATGGAAATAGAAATCATAAATCAAGATAGTAGAAATAAGTATAAAACATGTCACAAATTATATTAAAGTCATCTATGTGATCTTTACACAAGAGCCTGTACTATTGATAATAGATGTACTAAAGAAATCGAATGGAAACAAACAAACATGTAACAGATAAAGCATATTTTTAAAAATGGGAAATATGTTTACCAGAAAAATACTAACTAAGGGAAACTGGTACAATAAAGTAGACTTTAGGTGAAAAAATCTTTATTTGGGAGAGAGAGACCCTGCAGATTTCTAAAAGGAGCAGTGTGGGAAATATAGTAATTGTAAGCTTAAATGCATCTAACAACATAGTCGTGAAATACCATTTAAAGCAAAAGCTTTCAGAATTACTAGAAGTAAATGTGTTTACAAAATAACGGGATTTGAACATGTCTCTGTTAAAATGCAAAAATCAGGCTGATCGAAAATTACAAATAGCATCAAAGAATCCAACCCCAGGACTAACAGATTTCATAAACTAGAGGTATATAGTACATTATTTTTAACCTAATAAAATAGAACTTTATACTTTCTTGTTTTTGGTTATATTTGGGGTCAGTTGTTAACTATGTACCATGAGAGGAATCACAGCGATGTCTAGAAAATCACTATCACAAAATATATTATTTCATCATGATGCAGTAAAATTAGAAAATAGTGAAAAGACAATCAAAATACTTCAATCAACTGGTAGATTAGAGAGAAAATGAAAATTATAAAATATTTGTAGCTAATAAGAATAGAAGTCTAGGCGGGCGCCACGGCTCAATAGGCTAATCCTCCACCTGCAGTGCCGGCACCCCGGGTTCTAGTCCCAGTCGGGGCGCCAGATTCTATCCCGGTTGCCCCCCTTCCAGGCCAGCTCTCTGCTATGGCCCGAGAAGGCAGTGGAGGATGGCCCAAGTGCCTGGGCCCTGCACCCGCATGGGAGACCAGGAGAAGCACCTGGCTTCTGGCTTTGGGCCAGCCGCAGCAGCCATTGGAGGGTGAACCAACAGAAAAGGAAGACCTTTGTCTCTGTCTCTCTCTCTCTCTCACTGTCTACTCTGCCTGTCCAAAAAAAAAAAAAAAAAAAGAAGTCTAAAACTTGGGGTGTGGTTGAAGCAGAACTTGCTGGGAAATATAAAGCTTTAAATGCATTTATTAGAAAGTAAGAAACACTGATAGAATGAGAATATGTTCAAGTATTAGATGTTAATAATGGGCTACCAAAATAAATACAAATAAAATAGAATAAAGACAGAAATAAATCTAAAAGTCAGAGATGGGCATTGGGCACAATGGTTAAGTTGTCACTTGGGACACCTCTGTCTCCCATATCAGAGTCTGGGTTCAAGTATTAGCTCTGCTCCCAATTCCAGCTTCCTACTGAAGTGCACCCTTGGAGGCAACAGGTAATAGTGCAAGACCCAGATTGAGTTTCTTTCTCCTGACTTCAGCATGGCCCAGTCCTGGCTGTTGCTGGCATTTAGCGTGTGAACCAGTAGATGTGAGCACTTTCTCTTTCTGTCTGCCTTTCCAATAAGTAAATAGGAATTTTTTGAAAGACAAAATTCACAACGAGTGGAATAGGAAATAAGGCAGACTAGTAGATTGCTAATACAACCACAAAATTAATAAAATGGGTGAACCTCTAAAAGATTAAGGAGAAGTAAGGTAAGCAGTATTTGGTACAGCAGTTAAGACACTGCTTGAGATGCCCATATCCCATATCAGAGTGCCTGAGTTTGACCCTGGTGCTGTTCCATGGCATTTGTAAACCTGTGAAGTGAATAATGTTAAAATTTTGTAAATCACAACTGATACAAGAAAAAATAGAAAATATAAAGAAATAATTCCCTTCATAAGCATATTTTAATAAAATCTATCAAACCTGCATGTATTACTAAACTTTAAGAGATACATAATCCCTCTAATATAAACCATCATTGAAAAATAGTGAATGATGGCCGGCGCCGCAGCTCAATAGGCTAATCCTCCGCCTTGCGGCGCCGGCACACCAGGTTCTAGTCCCGGTCGGGGCACCGATCCTGTCCCGGTTGCCCCTCTTCCAGGCCAGCTCTCTGCTGTGGCCAGGGAGTGCCGTGGAGGATGGCCCAAGTCCTTGGGCCCTGCACCCCATGGGAGACCAGGATAAGCACCTGGCTCCTGCCATCGGACCAGCGCGGTGCGCCGGCCGCAGCGCGCCTACCGTGGCGGCCATTGGAGGGTGAACCAACGGCAAAAGGAAGACCTTTCTCTCTGTCTCTCTCTCTCTCACTATCCACTCTGCCTGTCCAAAAAACAAAACAAAACAAAAAAAATGAACGAGGGAAAACTTTATAATTCATCTTATGAAGCCTCTGTAACCTGAACCTTAAAACTGTTCCAGTATAAAAATTGAAAACTTCTTGTGAAACTCATGTATTTTCATAGCTACAAATATTCCAAATAAAAAGTATCAAATGAAACACAGCATTGATTTAAAAGTATGTAATAACTAAGTAACTAAATGCATACGAAGAAGAATTTGCCAAATAATAATCCAATCACAGTGAGCATGAATTGAAGAAAGAATCCCAGATAGTAATCTTGATAGATTCATAAAGTGTTCATTAATTTATCATCTGAAGCCCATGTTGTGGTGCAGCAGGTTAAGCCCTTGCTTGCCATGCTGGCATCCCATATCCCTGGTTTGTTCCTGATCTTGAAAGAGTGTGTCTGAAGTTTCAACTTTAAATTTAATGTTTGTCTTAGTATATGTAGCAAAGTAAGAAATTCTGTTCTTTTGGGTTTTATCTTTGGTTTAGATTATGAGTCCTACCTAGTGCTTTTTGGGCATTCTTTGACCAGTCATAATTTTTCTCCTCTGATATTGTTAGTAAATCTGTAGATACTCAGATGGTGAACTCTCTTCGCAGTTAAAGGATAAATCTTCATACTTTTGCTTTGTTTTGCTTTAGGGACTTTTGTATATATATTCCTAAGTGAAATGGAAGTATAATTTGTTATATTGTCTTTGGTCTTTGGTTTTGGAATGAAGATTACATTAGGCTGGTCAAATAATCCAGGGACCTTCCATTTATATTTATGTTCTATTTTCTGCAACAACATGTGTAAGATAAAAATTAATTTAATTTTATATTTTTAAAGACTTATTTATTTATTTGAAAGGCAGAGTTATAGATAGAGAGAGAGAGAGAGAGAGAGAGAGTTATTCTATCTGCTGGTTCACTCCCCAGATGGCTGCAATAGCCAGAGCTGCGCCAATCAGAAACCAGAAGCCAGGAGCTTCTTCCAGGTCTCCCATGTAGGTACAGGGGCCCAAGGACTTGAACCATCTTCTACTGCTTTCCCAGGTCATAGCAGAGAGCTGGATGGAAGGAAAGTGGAGCAGCCAGGACTTGAACCGGCATCTATATGGGATACTGGCACTGCAGGTGGTGCCCTGCTGTGCTACAGTGCTGGCTCCAAGAATTAATTTTAAAATATGCTAGAATTTGCCTAAAATATTCAAACCTTTTTTTTTTTTTGTGGATGGAAGGCTCAGCTACATTTTAATTTATTTTCTATTTTACTCAATTTTGTGTTGGGAATTTCATATTTCCAGTAATTTATACATCGCAACCAGATTTCAACTTTATTAGGCTATAATTACTCATAATACTGATTTGTTATTTTTTTTTTAAATTTATTTTATTTATTTGAAAAGCAAATTTACAGGGAGAAGGAGAGACAGATAGCTTCCATCTGCTGATTCACTCCCCAAATGGCTGCAATGGCCAGGGCTGGCCCAGGAGCCTGGAATTCCATTCTGGTTTCCTATGTGGGTGGCCTCAACTGTTTAGGCTAACTTCTGCCTTCCCAGATGTATTAGCAGGGAGCAGGATTGGAAGTGGAGCAGCTGGGACTAGAACCAGAGCTTATATGGGATGCTGGGGTCTCATATGAGATTGCCAGCATCCCAGGATACAGCTTAATCTGTTGTGCCTCAATGCCATCCCCTAATTTATTAATTCTTATACCTATTGGATTTGTGGTTGTTTCTCCTCTTTTGTTTTATATTCTATTTGTGTATATATGTATACACATCACAGACAACAAATGTTCAAAAAGTTCATGGAAATCTATTCAAGACTGTATGGATTTCAGTTTTATTTTGCACCAAAATAAACTTACCTTTAATTCCATTTTTTGTGAACTTTTTGAAGTACTTTTGTATGCTCATATATATTTTTTCTTTTAAATTTAGTATTTTAGTTTTTAATAGATTCAGTGTAGTTTATAGATACACTTCTAAGAATATAATGATATTCTCTTTCTCTTCCACATATTTTCTTTTTTTTTTATTTGACAGGTAGAGTTATAGACAGAGAGACAGACAGAAAGAAAGGTCTTCCTTCCATTGGTTCACTCCCCAAATGGCCGCTACGGCAGGTGCTGTGCTGATCTGAAGCCAGGAGCCAGGTGCTTCTTCCTGGTTTCACATGTGGGTGCAGGTGCCCAAGCACTTGGGCCATCCTCCACTGCCTTCCTGGGCCACAGCAGAGAACTGGACTGGAAGAGGAGCAACTGGGACTAGAACCCAGTGCCCATATTGGGTGCTGGCGCCGCAGGCGGAGGATTAACCAAGTGAGCCGTGGTGCCGGCCCCAACATATTGTATTTTCTTGAAAACCCTTACAAGGTCTATTCATTTTATTACTCTGTTAGAATCATCTTTTGGTTTTGTGATTCTTTTTTATATCTAAAAATTCTGTCTTATTTCATTTTTTCTGATCCTCATTATTTCCTTTCTTCTTGATTCTTTGAATTTGCTCTCTTGCTGCTTTTTTTTTTTTTTTTTTTTTTTTTTTTTTGAATGCTTAGCTTGTTTATTTTTAAACCTTTCACTTCTGGAGCCTGTGTTAGGGTACAGCAAGTTAAGCTGCTGCTTACAACACCAGCACCCTGTATCCAAGTGCTGGTTAAGTTCCAGTTGCTCCACATCTAATCCAACTTCCTGCTGATGTGCCTGGGAAGGCAGTGAAAGATGATCCAAGTGATAGGGTTCCTACCACTCATGTGGGCAACCAGGCTCCTTGGCCTTGGCCTGGCCCAGGCCTGGCTGTTGTGGCCATTTGGGGAGTGAAACAGAGAATGGAAGATCACCCTATCTGTATCTTTCCTTCTTTCTCTGTCACTCTGTTTTTCAGTTAGATAAATAAATCTTAAAAAAAAAAGAACATAAGCCAGTCCCAAAGGGATAAATATCATATGTTCTCCCTGATTGGTGACAACTGAGCACCAAAGGGGAAACCTGTTGAAGTGAAATGGACACTATGAGAAACAGTGACTTGATCAGCTCTTGTCCTGACTACTGATGTACAATGTAATACTTTATCCATTTTAGTATTTTTTTTGTTCTAGTACTATTCGTTGAACTCTGTAATTAACACACCATTATTCCTAGGTGTTTAAATTTTAACTGAAAAGTGATCCCTGTTAAATTTAAGAGTGGGAATAAGAGAGGGAGGAGATGTACAATTTGGGACATGCTCAATCGGACTTGCCCCAAATGGTGGAGTTAGAAATGTCCCAGGGGATTCCAATACAATCCCCATCAAGGTGGCATGTACCAATGCCATCTCACTAGTCCAAGTGATCATCTTCAGTTCACAATTGATCACACTGATAGGTCTAAGAGTCAAAGGGATCACACAAACAAGACAAATGTCTGCTAATACTAACTGATAGAATCAAAAAGGGAGAGAACGATCCATCATGGGAAGTGGGATACACAGCAGACTCATAGAATGGCAGATGTCCTAAATAACACTCTGGCCTCAGAATCAGCCCTTAAGGCATTTGGATATGGCTCAAGAGCCCGTGAGAGTATTTTAGGCATGGAAAGCCAAGACACTCTGGGGGAAAAAAAAAAAAGAAGGCCTAAATGAAAGATCTCTCGAGTGAGATCCCAGTGGAAAGAATGGGGCCATCAAAGAAGGAGGTACCTTTCTCTGAAGGGAGGAGAGAACTTCCACTTTGACTATGACCCTGTTGGAATAAGATTGAAGTCGGCGAACCTTAAAGGCTTCCATAGCCTTGGCAACTCATGACTAGAGCCTAGGGAGATTTCTAACGCCATAAACGAGAGTGTCAAATTGTTAAGTCAACAACAGGAGTCACTGTGTACTTACTTCTCATGTGGGATCTGTCCTTAATGTGTTGTCCAATGTGAATTAATGCTATAACTAGTACTGAAACAGTATTTTACACTTTGTGTTTCTGTGTGAGTGCAAACTGATGAAATCTTTACTTAATATATACTAAATCGATCTTATGTATATAAAGATAATTGAAAATGAATCTTAATGTGAATGGAATGGGAGAGGGAGTGGGAGATGGGAGGGGTGCGAGTGGGAGGGAAGTTATCGGGGGGGGGGGGGGCGGGAAGCCATTGTAATCCATAAACTGTACTTTGGAAATTTATATTTACTAAATAAAAACATAGAAAAAAAAAACACAAAAAATGCCATGGAAAATGTGTATTATGAAAAAACTATGCATGGAATTAAAAGAGTGTTTTGTGCCCCCAAAAAAAGAGAACATATTCATTTCCTACTTAGGTACTCATTTAACTGTGTCACATATAATTTGACATAACTACATTTTCATTGTAATTATTTTTTTCTAAATCTTTCTTAATTTTTCTATTTCATTTATATTTGAAGAATTATTTTAACTTTTATAAGTGAAAACAGATATTAACTTCATCAAGACTTAAACTTAAAAAAATTTCAGGGGCTGGCACTATGGCTTAGCAGGTAAAAAAACACTGCCTCCTGTGGCACTGGCATCCCATACAGGTGCTGATTCAAGTCCTGGCTGCTGTACTTCCAGTCTAGCTCCCTGCTAATATGCCTGGGAAAGCAGCAAAGGATGGCCCAATGCTTGGACCCCTGTACCCAAGTAGGAGACCAGGAGGAAGCTCCTAGCTCCTGGCTTCAGACCACCTACTCCATCTGTTGTGGCCATTTAGGGAGGGAAGTGCAGTTGGAAGACCTCTCTCTGTCTCTCCCTCTTTCTCTGTAGTTCTGCTTTTCAAGTAACTAAGTAATTCATAAAAATTTTTTTTAATGCTTAAAAATTTATTTGAGAGACTGAGGGAGAGATAGATGAGACACACACAGTCAATGAGAATGAAAGACACACATAGAAAGAGCTGTCATTACTTGGTTCATTCCCCAAATGCCCATGATGGCCAGAAGGGCTAAAGAGGGGTTCTGAGAACTCAATCCAGTTCTCCCACTTGGCTGGCAAGAACCCAACTGCTTTAGCCATCAATGCTGCCTTCTAGAGTCTCATCAGCAGAAAGCTGGAGTCAGGAGCCAGAGCTGGGTGTCAAACCCAGGTACTCTGATGTGGGACATGGGTGTCCAAACCAGTATCATAACCACTAGGTCAAATGCCTGCCCCAACTTGGGAAGATAATGATGTTATTGATGGAGGAAACAAGGGATGTTTGGAGTTAGAAGACCTTTACATACCAGTGAGTTATCCAAATAGTGATGTTCATCATACAATTGGAAAGTAGGACCTATGGCTTTAATAGAAAATTAAGACTAGATATGCCAGTTAAAATTTTTTAATTTATTATTTATTTAATAAGAACTTATTTATTTATTTGAAATGCAGAGTTAGAGAGAGAGGGAGACAGAGAGTGAGACAGATCTTCCATCTACTGGTTCACTACCCAAATGACTGCCATGGCCATGACTAGGCCAGTTCAAAGCCTGAAGCCTGGACCTCGATCCCATGTAGGTAGCAGGGGCCCAATTACTTGGGCCATCTTTCACTGCTTTCCTAGGCACATTAGCAGGGAGTTGAATGGGAAGTGGAGCAGCTGGGACTCAAACTGTGCCCTTATAGGATGCTGGCATCAGAGGTAGCAGCTTAACCCACTGTGCCACAATGCTGGTCCCAGTTTATTATTTATTTGATAAGAGAGAGAGCAAGTGTAAGAGCAAGATCCCTCATCCATTGCTTTTCTCCCCAACTACCTACAATGGCCAGGGTTATGCCAGGCTGAAGCAGGAAGTAATCTGATGTGAGTAACAAGAGCCCAATTACTTGAGCCATCACCTGCTGCCACCCAGGGTCTGTATCAGCAGGAAGGTTGAATCAGGAGCTGGAACTGGGAATCAAACTCATGACACGGATGTCTTAAATGATCCAGCATCCTAAAAATGAATATAAGTGCATATATATAACAAATACACATTTAATAAGTTGTATTATCATATTTACTATATGATTTGAGGCATATTGTATAGAAAATTACATATACATGTAAATCATGACATATTTTAAAAAATTTTTATTTTCACATTATTTGGAAGGCAGAGAAAAAATTTGTCCATCTGCTGGTTGACTCCCCAAATGCTTGCAACAGCCCAGAGCTCAATCTGAGTCTCCCATATAGATGGCAGAAACCCAAGTCCTTGGGCCATGATCTGTTGCCTCCCAGGGTATGCCTATGTGGGAAGCTGGACAAGAAGTGGAGAGCCAGGACTTCAATCAGGCATTCAGATATGGAATGTGGTCATCCAAAACAGTAACTTAACTGTATACCAAACACCTGCCCTTCTATTTTTAATATTTTCCCATGTTGTTAAAAGTTCTTCAAACTTGAAAAATCCATTGAATGGCATTCTTGTTTTCTCAGAGTAGGCCCCAGAAATGAACTTCTTATGTCAGAAAATGCTGAGTTCTTTTAGACTCTTGATATATTCCACATTGCTTTCTTGAAAATTTGTGCCAGTGGATAATTCCAGCAGCAGCTAACTCTTGTTACTTCCAATGTAGTATTATTGGTCTCTTAAAAAAGTATTGGTGACTTTTGAAAGCCTGCTTACACCATCATGAAAGAATTGCATTAAAGCCCAGGGAATTGTGTTTTCTTTTTTCATTAACAAAAGTTATATATTTGAAAGATAGAGCTACAGAGAAAGGGGGAGAGAGGGGAGAGAGAGAGAATCTTTCATTCACTGGCTCACTCTCCAAATTGGCCACAATAGCAAGGACTGGGCCATGCCAAAGCCAGGAGCCTTGAACTCCATCCTGGTCTCCCACATGGGTGGCAGTGGGTCATCTTTTGCTGCCTTCCCAGGTGTGTTAGCAGAAAGCTGGATTAGAAGTGAAGCAGGCTGGATTACCACTAGCACTGTGATACAAGATGCCAGCATTTCAAACAGTAGTTTAACCTGCTGTCCCATGGAGCACTGGCCTTGGGAATTGTGTTTTCATAAGAGCTTTAACTATATGAGACTATTTCGCAATCTTTCTGCGTTATATGTGTATGTATGTATGTGTGTGTGTGTGTAAATAATAGGTATTATGCGGGAATATAGTTGTTACTCTTTTGGAGCTTGAAATATGAAGTTGATACCTTTTGATGGTACCTCAAAAAGTTTGTGGAAGCCAGGGTGGGCATTTTGTGCAGTGGTCAAGTTGCTGGTAGATATGCCCACATCCCCTATTGGAAGATTTCTGCAATTGTGTACCCTAAGGCAACAGTGACAGCTCAAGTGATTAGGTCCTTACCACACATGTAGGAGACCCAGTTGGAGTTTGAGGCTACTGGCTTTGGCCCATTCCTGGCTGTTGTAGCCAATATGGGGAGTGAACCAATGAATGGAAATTCTCTCTCTCTCTCCTGGCTCAGCCTGGCATAATCCCAGCTATTACAGGCATGGGGTGGGTGGTGAATCAGTGAATGGAATATGTTCCCCTGCTTGTCTCTGTTTCTTTCAAATAAAAAGGAAAAAAAATCATGGAAATGGAATTAAAAGCTGTTTATTTTTGATGCAAAAAATTTTAAAATCCATCACTTTTTAATAATATGCATTTTCCATGAACTTTTTGAAGATACTGCATATACATGGTTCACTTCTTCAGATATATTTCCAAAGTAAATTGTAAGATAAAAGTTACATATCATGGGGCAGTGTGTGGCCTCCTGGTTAAGATGCCAGCTTCTCCGGTTGGAGTGCCTGTGTTGTATTCTTGGGCTGGCTACTGAGTCCAGCTTCCTGCTAATGTGCACTCTGGGAGGCAGCAGGTGATGGCTCAACTAGGTGGGGTCCCTGCCACCCTCGTGGGAGAACTGAGTTGTAACCTGAGTAACCGACAATGGGAGATCTTTCTGTGCTACTCAAGTAAATAAAAACTTAAAAATAAAGTTAAGTATTGAATTAAAAAAATAAAGTTAAGTATGAATCAAACTGATTCTTTTCAACATTAGAAAGACTACTACTTAGGAGCCAGTGTTATGGTGTAGCAGATGGAGCCACCGCCTCCAATGCTGGTATCCCATATGGATGCTGGTTCCTATCCTGGCTGCTGTTCCACTTCTGATCCAGCTCCCTGCTAATGGCCTGGGAGGGGCAGTGGAAGATGGCCCAAGTGTTTAGGCCCCTGCCACCCATGTCGGAGACCCAGATGAAGCTCCTGGCTCCTGGCTTCGGCCTGGCCCAGCCCTGGCTATCGTGGCCATCTAGGGAGTGAACCAGTGGGTGGAAGGTCTCTCCATTTCTCCTCTCTGTAACTCTTTCAAGTAAATGAATAAATCTTAGAAAAAAAAGAAAGACTACTTCTTGAGCCAAGTTTACATGGTACCTCCACAAGAAATACACCTTTGACTTACATTATGCATTTCTTTTCAGAATACATAAAAAACTACCAATTAATAGGAATAGAAATTCAGATGTTATCAAATTCAATGATTTGCCTAAAGCCTGCAATTACTCTTTAATATTACTTCCCATCTCCCTACATGGAAGCTGTTTTTGGTGCTATCAGTGGAGGATCTGCATTTTAAGTTTATTAGCAATGAAAAATAAAAGCTACCAGTCGTTCAGTTTCTTTTGTCCCATACATGGCAGATTTACCCAACCCAAGACATAGATCCTAATTTGGTTTAAGGGGAGTTGTACTTTGGCAGTGACCCATAGGCTCTTTTGGGAGAGTAGGGATCATAGTGTTAGGGCTAGGGGAAAAGGCCAAGAGAACACAGGTACATTTAGAAGAAATGACAAAAAAAAAAAAAAGGGGGGGGGGCCATGGGGTATGGGGTATGTGACTATTCTGTTACTACACTGATACTGGGCAGATTTCTATAGTGATACTGCAGTAATATTACCACTGAAAAAATTTTCCCAGGTATAGATAGAATTAAGTTAATTCACATCAAGTTTATGTCACCTTAATTCATATTTTAAATTTGTAACTGCCAGAGCTCTTTTTGTTTTTTGTGTTTATTCAGCAAATATTTATTGAACTTCACAGGAGGCACTGCTTAAGTAAATTGTGTACAAACAACTTTACAGCAACGTTTGGTTTCAAACAATTTTTATTATGAAACCCTGAAGCCAGGATTTAAGGAAGTCCCTGTCATTTTATTGATTTCCCGTTGATCATGAAATCTATACAAAATGAATTGGCAAGTTATCTCCCTATTATATTTTAATATGCAGGGTACTTTGTACAAATAGTTTCTAGCAAAGATTTTGAGATGACAATTAAATGAGGACGTCAACCAAACAGAAATGAAAGGGTACATGAATTTCATGCTCAGCAAATCGGAGTAGTCTAATTTAATCCCTGAGAGGTTGGTGTGTTCTGTTGTTTACTTAATACCCGTTTGGTGTGCTGTCAGAAGAAAAGGATGAAGGCGGTCTCGCAAAGTAGTTAGAAGCCTCTCGCTTTGCCAGTAATGCTTTCAGAGTGCTTTCTAGTATGACTTTTTGTTGGTGCTTCTGTTCTAAAATGCACTGCTTTCAGGAGAACTGGTTACATGTTGCATAAGCTCTTGAAAGGCCAAAACAAGTTAAAAAGCCATCTTTATTTACAGCTGCGGGACTAGGTATTCGAACGCTTCCAGGAAGAAAATTTGATTAATGGCTGTTTTCCAGAGGGGGGGGGGGGGGTGGCGATTGTAGACTTTTCTTCCGCAGGGCGTGAAATGTGCCTCTTCCTGCCGAGGGGCCGTGTCCTCGCCGCGGCCCCCGGAGCAGCGTCCCAGCCTCAGGTGTCTCCCGGCCGCGGGCTACGGCCGCTCTGGGGCCGGCGTCCGGGACTTCCTGTCTGGGCGCGGGGCGGAAGGATCGCGTCGCCAGCCGGGGCCGCCGCCGCCGCCGCCCCTGCCGTTAGGTGGTGGGGTTTCTCAGCCCGGCGGCGGGAGGCGGGCCGGCCTCGGCTTCCTGTCGGAGGACGCGCAAGGATCCGGGCGTCGGAGTGTGTGCGAGTGCGTGAGTGTGTGTCGGTCGCACGGCGTGTGTCTCCGGCCGCGGGTTCCGCCTCCTCCCCTGCCGCCGCTGCTCACGGTGGAAGTCAATGTGAAGCAGCAGCTCCAGCCCCGGGATAAACATGGCGACGTCTCTGCATGAGGGACCCACGAACCAGCTGGATCTGCTCATCCGGGCCGGTAAGGGCAGGGGAACTTTTCTCCTGTGCATCGGTGCAGCAGGAGAGGGGGTGCACAGAAGGCGGGGTGACTCCCCTGGAGCGGTCAGTGCAGGGGGTACAGTGTCCACCACAGGCACTGGGCGGCCAGGGGAAGGGGGGAGTGAATGAAGTAATGGAGGCGACGAATCAGGAAGTGATCACCTTGGAGAGTAACCTGCCTGCAAGCCGGCGCTGTCGCTCCGGGGTGGGTTCGGCGTGCGGCGGCGGCGGCGGCTGCCGGGCGGAGCGCTGGCAGCGGGTGCCGGCGAGCGGAGCCGCGGCTAAGTTGGGGAGTCGGGGGCGGGTGAGTTGTGCGCTTCACCCCAGCTGCCGCGGAACCAGGAAGTGAGTGAAGCTGTTGTCTCTCGGCTGCGCCTGCCACGCTGTCTGGCCGGAGAGGCCGCTGCTGCCCGCGGTCGGGGGCGGCGGGCTCCTGGGGGGAACGTCTAGGGACACGATCGCCCGCCCCGCCGCCTTCTCGGTCCAGACTTCGGGGTCCGCGGAACCACGACTTCCGCATGGGCTAGGCAGCGCCGGGCGATGTCCGGTGCACCGGTACCCGCCAAAAAATGCGGTGACCCTCCCTCCTCCGCACGTCCCGCATTGTGCCGTCCCTGGAGTAACGGTTCTGGAAGGGCCACTCAGTCACGTTGAGTAGCCGCGATGCTGCTTCTCCCGGGGGCCCGCCTCCCTTTCCTCGTTTAATGGGTGGCCGGAGAAACTAGGTTTGTGCCCCTTCCCTCGTGGGCGGCTTTTCTAGGGGGAGGACGGGAAGGACACGGGCGTCTTTCATGCCCCTGGCCGGGAGCGTTGGGGCATCCGAGGAGGTTTATTTTTGTAATCGGGGGGTGAACGCGAAGCAGTGGGGCGGGGAGGGAGGGAGTCTTGGCCCTAGGGAAGTCTCTGCACGGAATTGCCCCTTTTCCCCTCCCCCCCAAACCTCCCACCATAGCGGAAGCGCCTCGGAGAGGACAGAGCGGGCGCGATTGACAGGCCTCCAGTTCCAATCCGCTCTCTGCGATGTTCCAAATAGGAACGCTAGCTCCTGGGGGCGGGACCACGGGCCAGCGCTGGGCCAATGAAGATTGGGCGGGAGTGAAGCTGACAATGTACGCATGGAATTGGAGGGAAGAGGAGTGTAAACACGGAAGTGGCTGCAGGGGTGGGGGATGTGCGGCGCCACTGCTGCAGCGGAAGGGCACGGACTTAAGTTACATAGAAAAAGCAGCTTTCCTTCATGGCAGACCGTGCAGTGAGGGCCCTGGGTCGGTGCAGCAGTGCTGCACTGCTGGTGCTTGGTGTAGTCGTAACCACGTACGTCCCTTCTCGTTGAGTCTGCCTGTCGCCATCGATGAGATTGGGAAGATGAGAAATACCAGTAGTGCTGTGAATGGTCTTGGGCTCTTTGCAGTTGTTTATAGGTGGTGGTGGTGGGCTTGAAATTAGTTGGCCGGCGAGAACCCTTGATTCAGTTGGGCTGGGGGAAACTCAGGAACACTTGTATCTCCAAATTCAGCAGAAGTCTCAGTACAGATAAAGTCTGAACTAATACGTGTAACCATATGTGTGATAAAATACAGAATCATGAATAGCCTTTTAGTCTAAAGGATGTAAATATTGTGTGTTTGAAAGATCTCCGAAAAATCAGTTTACTGAGTAGTGATTAAAAATGTGACAGTTACTTTCTGGTCAGAGCAAAAAACTGACATTTTAATAAGAGGTGGAGTAGAGCACAACGAGAAGTTGCTTCTTTAGTGAATTATTAACGAATAATACGAATTAAGGGAAGGAATTTGTGGCCTTACATTATGGGTAATACGATACTTAGAATTGTTCGGTTAGTGATACTTCTGTGAGTGCCGAATGTGTGTTTCAAGAGATGTTTCAGTAACTGTGAATACTTAGAAAGATCTGTAGAGTAGTCCCTGTGGTAAGAACTTTGAAAAATGCTGTAAAGGGTCTCATATTGCTGATGGAAAGCTTGTTTTTTCATAAGCCTTTGGAGCTATCAGTGAAGCTGAATGTGACCTGGAGATATTTTGCTTGAGAGGATGGATGTACACAGTTTTCAGTTTGAAAATATGTAACTTTTTAAAAGTGTTTTCCAGCATTTCTTTAGCATTGTATGTAACTTATAATTAAATTTCTTTTATGATGATAATATTTTGCAGATAGTGAGTTTTACATATAATGATTTTCTCCATCATGTTCATGTAATCTGAAGCTCTCTTACAAGCTCGGATTTCAGAAGAAAACTTGAGACAGATTTGCCGATGTTATCTAAGATGCATTCAGTGAGTTAAAAACTGAGGAAGAAAGATGGCCCAGAAAACTGATTGACGTTCTAAATTTTTATTGCTGCCAGTTTCCAATGGTGTTGGGAGAAGGATGGTGGTACATTTGGTGTTTGTAAAATGGGAAGAATGATAACTTGTTGTTTTCTTAAGAGAGGTCATCGAGTGTTAGAATTCTTCACAAAGATTTTACTGATTGAGAAGACAGAAAAAATCTACATAAATGTAAAAGTGGCTATAATGATGGCTATAATGGGTGGTAGACTAGTGTAGAGTGATCCTTAGGAAAGCTTCTAGAGGAGGTAAGCTCTAAGGATGAGGTTATTAACATTGTTGTATGAAGTCTTAAAGCATTAATATTATCACCACTATTTGTTACAAGTTAAGGAACTGGAGGATATACTTTTACTTACATTTTTCTCTTAGAAAAGCTTAAGTATCATGTGTAGGCATTCCTTTAGCTATCACTATGCTGTAGAGGAGTTGGAGTAAAGGGTGATATAAATAAGCTTGTTAATTAAAAAAAAAAATCACTGCTGTTTAACCATACAAGATACTTTAATGGTAAAGATTTGACATACTCTATAAAACTTAACATGGCAACATGATGGGTGAGAACAAGCCTTGACCCTGAAGTCAGGAGTTGTCATCTACATCTGCCTCTCACAGAACTAGTTGTGTGCTACTGACTGTGCTACTGACTTAATTTCTTTAGGGCTTTATTTTCTGTGAGAGGACAGGCTTGACTAGATGATCGCTATTGAATTTTAAAGCTCTATGATTGCAAGAAACATGTTTAGATAAATTTAGCGGGAAGTTATGCTTTCAGTTTTTCTTGGGATTTGTTGATAATTACACCTTAACCTTGAGTACATCTTTAAAGGTTATTATGTAATTGGGAAGTTGATTTCTTTTAACCGATCTTTGATAACATATGTGGGTGCCAAATTGGAACTTGAGGCTATAATTATATGTTGAATTAAGTCTATGATACAGTTAATTAATAATTTAATGTTTAATAATGTAGGCTAATTTTTAATTTATATGTACATGAGAGAAATGTTTGGCAGTTACTTTCCTACTACTTATGTCAGAGTATTGTGTATATACAATCTGGATTTTCTGGAAGATTTTCAGCATAAGATATCCTGTTTTCTTGTTTTCATGTGTACTTTTCCTTAACTGGTTCCCTTATTTTTCTTTTTTAATTTGAGAAACAAGGTCACCAGAAGTTTTGCTCTACAAATGCAGTTATTAAATGAAGGGGGAAATTTTTCTGGAAGTTTAGCCTAAATATTTTCACTGACAGAATAAGTTTTGTCTATTTTGTCAAAGTTCATTGTGAAACTTGAAATTGAAAAATTATTACTGGGACCAGACATGCTTCAAATTTCAGAATTTTTTTGGATCTTGGAATATTTGCATTGACTTATAACAGTTCAGCATGCTGGGTTTTGGATTTTCAGATTAGGGGTATTGAACCTGTATCAGTCTTGAAAAGATCACAGAATTGAAAAAAAATATCAGTTATGAGTATGTGAAAAGATAAAGCATATCTTGATAGAAAACTAGAGGAATGGCATTTTCTTTTTCAAAAACGTATTTGAAAATGTATTTAGGAAATTACTTTTCAGAATTCATTGCACCATTAGTACTAAAATTCACAACAGCAATTACAACAAAAAGATGAAATTACAGAGTAACATCAGAGTGTAAGTAATCAATTAGGATAATTCAAGATAAAACAGTTATCTTTAGAAACAGATTTGGTTGGAGAAAAAGGGCACACAGCAGAGTGTTCTTAACGATTATTTTATGTGACTCTTGTGTTGTCTATAGCTTGAATGTCCAAAAAGATGCAAATGAATATTTAAAAACCTTTTACATTTAAGTGGACAGATACTATTTTTCTTACAGATAGGAATCATAATTTTCCATCCACACGTTGGTGTTTATGTTTAGAAACTAAAACGGAAGGAAATAATTTGGTAGTCATTAATTATATTTGATGATAAATTATAGCTGTACTTCTCAAAAAGAAAAATTCTGACAGTTTGGGAGCCTTCTAAGGGATCTGTGAAGTCAAAGCTTTCATAATATGAAGTCATTATTATTTGCCTTTTCATCTTCACAGTTGTACAGAGAAGTATTCTAGATGTCATATGATGTGATACTTCAACAGGTTGGAAAGGAGCTAGGAGAATGCAGCTGCCTTCTATTAAATTAAATATTCAAAAGATGTGCAAAATGTAAAAACAAAAGCTACTCACTTTTTTTCTTCTTCTTCTTCTTTTTTTTTTTTTTATATTTAATTCTTTATTTGAAAGGCAGATAGAGAAAGATCTTCCATCCACTGGTTTGTTCCCCAGTGGCCGCAGTGGCTGTGGCTAGGCCAGGCTGGAGCCAGGAGCTTCTTCAAGGTCTCCTACATGGGTGCGGGTACCCAAGCACTTGGGCTATCCCAGGCACATTAGCAGGGAGCTGGACTGGAAGTGGAGCAGAGGGGATAGGAAGGAACCAGTGCCCGTTTGAGATGCTGATGTCGGGTGGTGGCTTAACCCACTATACCACAATGCCCGCCCCTTCACTATTTTTTGGTTATAGAAAGTTCTTGCTCATAAAAATAATAAATCAAAGTAGCAGGCTTAAATGAAATATCTTAGAATTCTTTGTTTTAATTTCAAATATATATGAGAAATATAGTTATGATCTATATAAACAAAATTTCATTGAAGTCCTCTTTGAGTGCAAAGTGGTCCTCTGACCAAAAAAGTGTGAGAATAACTGCATTACAGCATTGTTTAGGTCTGTCCTGTTCAATACAGTAGAAACTAACCATACTTGGCTATTGAGTATTTGAAACATGAGAAACTAAATTTTAAATTTTTTAAATTGCAATTTAAATCTAAAAACTGAAGCAATGGAAAACTTTTTTATGTTGATTATATATAAAGTCACAGTATGTACTGGGTTAAATGAAAGATTAATTTCACCTTTATAGTTTTTAAAATGTGGCTACTGGAAAATTTAAAATTATATTTGGTTTATATTTTTATCTGACAGTTTTACATAGAAAGTAACTTCTTTTTCACTTTTATACCACATAATACAACTATATTGATTAGAAGGTCCCTGAGAAAAAGCTGAAGATGGAGAGTTCCCAGACTTTTACCTTTCTTTTTCATTACATTTGTTGTATTCTTCACTCAGCTGTTTTTATAGCCTCAGGGCATTAGAGGATAGGCTATGGTAAATGAGCTGCAGTATTTGAGTGTAACTTTGTAATATTATTCAGTCCTGTTCCTGGTAGAAGAATACCACTATCATCCAATGAAATGTCTTTTAGTTTTTTTCCATTGCTCTCAAACTAAATTGCTACTAAATTTTATTTTTGACTTGAGAACACAGTTATGAACTGGATCCATTGCCAGCGTTCTCTTATGCAAAGCTGAGAGGTATGCCTCTTGTCAGACTTAATTACCAAGTTTGGTATTTTGTAACAGCTGTTGAGTGAGTCTGGAATAGTCTACCATACGAACACTGGTTGATTAGAAAGATAGAAATGGAACAAGAAGATTTTTACCAATAGTAAATAGAGAGGACATAAGCAAATTTTACTTTTGGCACTGTGATGAAAATTAAAGTAGATTTATTTTGTCAAGAAGGATTGACCAGCAGCAGCAACTTTTAGTGGCAACTATAAAATAACCTGTCAGACTACTTTCTAGCTTCATTGTCTCAAATGAATTGCTTATTTCTTTCCCTCCCATAAATTTTATATACAATTCAAGAAAGATACCAGTAAATCCAAGTTTTAAATAAGAGCTATGGAGTTTTACTTTTCAGTCCTTGCTTGCAGTTTGCTTACTTTGATTGAATAAACTTAAATTCATGCTTATCCTGAAGGATTGTACACAATTTAAAATTTTATTTAATTATTAATTAATCTGAGCAAAACAGCTTTGGAAAGTTTAACAATTTCAGAAACTTCAATAAGAGATTTTTAAAATATCTGTCATCAGAAATAGTTTGCTAACTTCTGTCAGCAGTAGTTAAGAAGAGGTAGTGCTCATACTTAGAAAATGGGTGAAGTAGTTTTGGAAACCTTGCAACCTTGCGTTTGATACATTATTTAAATTGATTTGAGAGTAGGCTTTTAGGTTTTTACATGTGCATAGTGTTATTTGAGTTAGTAAATAAAAGTGATAAGAAGTAAAATTAGTAAACATCAAAAGAGAGAAAGCAGTGCTGTCCTTAACAAGCTGTTGTATTGCAAACTAAATTATTTTACACTTCCACTTAGGTTTTTTATGCTTTCTGAACTATATATTAGTATAGGTTTCATGAAGCCAGAAAATCTATTCATATTTGTATCTCAGTTTTATAGAACAGGGCCTGGCACGTAGTAGATACTCAAGAAACTCTCAAACACCATTTGTTGTTGATTGTATACAGAACTTTAGATCTCCTAGTTGATAACTAGAAAATTTATGCATATTTTATAGTTTCATCCTAAATTTAAAAGTATGAATAAGTGAATTTTAGCAAGCTTGTATACTACTCTGCAAATATACACTTCTGGGGTATAATAATATTGAATTTGGGGGGAATGGCAGACTGAGGTCAGAATTTAAGAGCATGAAAATAAGCTTTTAATACATAATTTCCACAGATAAACTTGACCTGAAATTGTGGTTTTGAAAAATGTACCTCAAAGTGCTTGAGAATTTCAGGCACATAATATGTAACTTTCAGACAAATTTAATTTTTATAATTTAAAACATTTTAAAAATTGATAAAATTATTTTTGCTTTATTATTTCTGAATACTTGAAGAAGTTCTGATGTTAATACGGTAGCGGTTTCAGGGTGTGTCTTAATACAATTACATAAGGAATTAGTTTACCCAGGGTAGTTTATTAATAGCACCAAAGACAACAGCTAAATTACTACAGCGTTAGACTTAAAAGAGAATGGTTCCTGGAATAAACTTTGAAAACCTGAGAATTGGCTTTCTAAGGTTTGTTAGTATGTGTGAGTATTGTAGGGAGGCACTTTGGAAAAAAAAATACTTGAGAATGGTAGCACATTTTACTCTTTAATATTAAGTTTCTTGAAGTTGAACTAGAAACACTGATTGAATTCTTTGCTTCGGAGAAGCAGCAGATAAGAGTAAGCAGGGTCACCTAAAGATAGATTTACTTAGAGGTTTGGCTGCCTCTCTGGAACCATTTAGCTTTGAGAAGATTTCCATAAATGGAAAGAGCAACTGGAGAGACCCAGTACCTTGGTTGAGAGTGTGGATGATGTGCAACAGGTGGTAAAACAGTCCCTGGATTTGTAAAATAAATGCTCTCCAAATGACTGATGTTTAAGGCTGAAGCTTTAGCGATTGGTGAATTTTGAAACTAAATGGATCCCTTCATCTCCCCAATTAAAAATTTCCTGGAAACAGTTGAAAGATTGATATCTTCAGTGTGTAGAGCTTAAGCATTTGTAATAGAATTTTGTGAAATTTTGTAAACATTTAGTTCCAGCTTGAGAAAAATATATCAAATTAGAAGCCTCTAAGTTCATTTTTCAGAACCCTGTTACCAAATAAACTGTCCAATATTTTTAAGTCAGAATGTGAATTTAATACATTTGTTAAATAGTAGCTTTGTGAATTGCCAGTTTTCCTGTAAGGTCAGTGGGTTGCCCTTAATTTAGTACATAAAATAAATACTTGTATGTCTACTATATTCTATATTAGGAACTACAACAGACTTAAAGATGAGTTCAGATAGTCCCCTGACTTCAGGAAGCTTAATCTCATAGGAGTGATAAATTATCACCATTTATTGAGTTCTTATTTATATACCAGGCACTGTACTAAGTTTTTTATGGAAATGACTTCATTTAATTCTTATACCTATTTGAGATAAGTAATACTTCTGTGTTGTGAAAAAAGAAATGGAGGTTTAAGAGTTTATGTTGCTTGCCTAGGTTAACAAATAAGTGGCAGAGACTAGAACCCAACCTGTTGGATTTTGTTAAGCTCAAATAACTCACTGCTGTACCCTTTAACGTTTCACAAGCAACTAAATCAGCAAAGCATAAAGGAGGTTGTAGAAGAGAGAGTCAAAATGTGGTGGAATCAGAAAAGCTTTCATGGGGGAAAAAAGAAGCTTGAAAAAAAATTCTTAGGTAAAACCCAAGAAGGTTCTGGAGAGCAAGGTTATTGTGAAAAAAAAAAGTGCTCTGATACTAGAGTGGTACATGTTCTTACGGTTCATGAAGCAGCCCTGCCTAGTGTGTGTTTCTTTACTGGGGTGTCGGAAAGAATCAAACTAATTCTTTGAGATAACTGAGAAATATGATGTGTTTCTGACTGATTCTGCTAGGTAACTTGTGGCTTTAATGGCAGGACAGCAGAATACGTGATTGACTTCACAGAAATGTTAATCTGCAACCATCCTCTCCCTGCCCGGCCCCCATGCTTCCACCCAATTAGTTTTGGCCTAAAATTGATGCAGAGTTCAAATTTCAAGGGTCTCTCTCTTTGTTTTCTTTTGGATAAGATTCAGAAACTGCCTCATTGGTTGCTTTATAATCACATTGTGCAAAGTGTAGCTTATTTTGGTTTGCGAATTATTTCTTTAAATAATTTATAAAGATTAATATTTATCAGGCTTCTGTAGAGCTATTTGCATGGAACTTAAGTTATATTTGTTTCTTAAACAGTGATGTACTTTAGTTCAGTAATGTATCTAATGCATTTTTAATTGAGAGTTTGTTTTTCCCCCAGTGGAAGCATCAGTTCATAGCAGCAATGCACACTGTACAGATAAGACAATTGAAGCTGCTGAAGCCCTGCTTCATATGGAATCTCCTACCTGCTTGAGAGATTCAAGAAGTCCTGGTATGTAAACTCTTCGTTTTTATATTAAATTACGTCATGTTACTTTACATAGCTAGAACGAAGTTGTTTGTTTGTTTTAAAGATTTATTTATTTAAATGTCAGAGTTAGAGAGAGATAGAGAGACAGATCTTGCATCCGTTGGTTCACTCCCCAGATGGCTGCAACAGCTGGGACTGGGCCAGGCTGAAGTCAGGAGCTTCATCCAGGTCTCTGAAGTGGGTGGCAGGGTTCCAAGCACTTGGGCCATTTTCTATTGCTATTCTCAGGCCACTAGCAGGGAGCTGAATCTGTAGTGGAACAGCTGGGACTCAAACCAATGCCCTTATGGGATACTGGCATGACAGGTGGTGGCTTTACCTACTATGCCACAATGCCTGCCCTGTGTTCTTTTTCTAAATGCAGGGAAATTGTTGGAATTTTCAAAGGTCGATCTTACATGAATACCTGAATGCAGAGATTCATCTTTATTTGTTGTCAGGGTCCTAAAACCTTAAATAATGTTAAGTATTTAACTTTTATAATAAGTGATACAGAACAACAGAACATGCCCACTATACACAGACAGATGTTTATTAAATAGATATTTATGCCATCATGTCTGTTTCCCCAACTCTGCGTAAATTATAAGCCTTTGTAGTCCTTAAGAAATAGCAGGTTGGGGCAGTTGCCTCCTATGGCCACTCTCAATCTTTATTAAATGATAGGAAGTAATTCCAGGGAACCATTGGCAGTAGAGAAATGCAGGAACATGTATCATTTTCTTTTTATTTATTTATTTATTTTTTGACAAGCAGAGTTAGAGAGAGAGAGAAAGGTCTTCCTTCTGCTGGTTCACCCCCTAAATGGCTGCTACGGCCAATCTGAAGCCAGGAGCCAGGTGCTTCCTCCTGGTCTCCCATGCAGGTGCAGGGCCCAAGCACTTGGGCCATTCTCCACTGCCTTCCCAGGCCACAGCAGAGAGCTGGACTGGAAGAGGAGCAACCAGGACAGAATCTGGCTCCCCAACCGGGACTAGAACCCGGGGTGCTGGCGCCACAGGCTGAGGATTAGCCAAGTGAGCTGCAGCGCCGGCTGAACATGTATCATTTTCTTTGTAACCCTTTCAGCCTACAAATTATCCTTTTCTTTTGATTCCTTTTTTCTTCAGGACTGACTTTGATAGTCATATTTTACTAATTTTGATTTTTTAAAAAGATTTATTAACTTATTCCAAGAGCAGAGTGACAGAGAGAGAGAGAGAGGGTGCGATCATTTATCCTCTGGTCCACTCACTCCTGAAATGGCTGCAATAGCCAGGTATGAGCCCATTCAAAGTCAGGATCCAGGAACTTCATCTGGATCTCTTATGTCAAGGGGAAGGACTCAAGAACTTGGGCCATCTTCTGCCTTCCTGGGTGGGTGTGTTAGCAGGAAGCTGGATCAGAAGTGGAACAGGTAGGACTTCAATCAGTGCTCCAGTATGGGATGTTGATATTGCAGGCAATGGCTTAGCCTGCTGTGCTACAACACTGGCCCCTAGAATAGAATTACTGTATGCAATAGGATGCCAGATAGAATCTTTTTTTTTTTTTTTTTTAAATTTCCATCTATTTCAAAGGTAGAGTGAGAGAGCCAGAGCAGAGATTTTCTTTTTTCTTTTTTCGGACAGGCAGAGTGGACAGTGAGAGAGAGAGAGAGAGAGAGAGACAGAGAGAAAGGTCTTCCTTTACCATTGGTTCACCCTCCAATGGCCGCTGCGGCCGGCGCACCGCGCTGATCCGAAGGCAAGAGCCAGGTGCTTCTCCTGGTCTCCCATGGAGTGCAGGGCCCAAGCACTTGGGCCATCCTCCATTGCACTCCCGGGCCACAGCAGAGAGCTGGACTGGAAGAGGAACAACCAGGACAGAACCCGGTGCCCTGACCGGGACTAGAACCAGGGGTACTAGCGCCGCAGGCGGAGGATTAGCCTATTGAGCCACGGCGCTGGCCCAGATAGAATCTTTCAGTTATCACAGATATCATAACTGTTCCATTAAATAGAATTTTATATACAGAAATAGTGTTCATTGGTCTCTCTGGTCTGTGAAATAATAATGATAGATAGAAGGAAGGAAAGTAATTACTAAAAACTATTATACTCATTATGTTCCAGTGTTTTCTCAACTGTGAAAATAATTCAGTTCCTCTATGAGTTTAAAAGTATCTAAAAGTATGAAGAAAGGGGTGGTGATTATTCAAGATTTTCACCATACCCAGAGATTACATTTCTTTTAAGTTAACTTTCTTTATGTTTATTTTCTGTGTACTAAATTCATGTGAGTATTGAACCTTCAGCAAATTAACTTCTTTGGTATTATGCTGTTACATTGATTTGATTAATTAATAAAACTCTTCTAAATATTGAACTGTCCCCATTAGATATATTAGTAGGGGTGGGAAATTTTAATTTTTTAACTTTTTTTTATAGTGGAAGTGTTTGTCCCTCCTTGTGTATCAACTCCAGAATTTATCCATGCTGCTATGAGACCCGATGTCATTACAGAAACTGTAGTGGAGGTGTCGACTGAAGATTCTGAACCGATGGATACCTCTCCTATTCCTACATCACCAGATAGCCATGAACCAATGAAAAAGAAAAAAGGTAGTGTATCAGTTTCAGAGAAAGCAGACAAATTTTTTTCTAGTATCTTATGTCCCATCCAAGGATATAGAAAATAGTAATTTGTATATGCTGTAGACTTAAGATCAATGTTATCTTAAAAAAAAAAAAAAAAAGATTTATTTGAAAGGCAGAGTTACACACACACACACACACATAAGATATCTTCTATTCGCTAGTTCACTGCTCAAGAGCTTCTTCCTGGTCTCTCACCTGGGTGCAGGGGCCCAAGCACTTCTGCTACTTTCCCGGGTACATTAGTAGGGAGCTGGATCGATGTGGAGCAGCTCGGACTTGAACCAGCACCCGTATGGGATGATGGCTATGCAGGTCGTGGCTTATGCTCTACAACACAGCACCAGCCCAAATCAATGTTATCTTAACTAGATGTTCTCAAAAAGAATCAGTAAATTGATTTTACATTTTAACATATTCTCACCATTAAAAGGAGTTAATGTTTAAGCTCCCAATGTACTTACATGAAAATGAAATTTTAACAGGTATTGGACACACAAAAGGAAAATCAAGAGACTCCTGCACATTCAAAAAAAAGAAGTCATTTATTTTCTTGATTTCTCAGTCTTATCCTCTCTTTTGTAGACTTTTTTTTTTTTTTTTTTTTTTTTAAACAGGCAGAGAGTGGACAGTGAGAGAGAGAGACAGAGAGAAAGGCCTTCCTTTGCCGTTGGTTCGCCTTCCAGTGGCCGCTGCCGCGGCCGGTGCACCGCGCTGATCCGAAGGCAAGAGCCAGGTGCTTCTCCTGGTCTCCCATGGGGTGCAGGGCCCAAGGACTTGGGCCATCCTCCACTGCACTCCCGGGCCACAGCAGAGAGCTGGCCTGGAAGAGGGGCAACCAGGACAGAATCAAGTGCCCCGACCGGGACTAGAACCTGGTGTGCTGGCGCCGCTAGGCGGAGGATTAGCCTATTGACCTGCGGCGCCGGCCTTTTTGTGGACATTTTTGAAAAGGCCAGGAGTGGGCGTTTAAGCCAGTGCTTAAGTTGCCTGTGTCCCCCTTTGGCGGATATGGGTTTGATTCCCAGCCCAAGCTCCTGACTCCAGTTTCTTACACTGCAGATCCTGGGAGGCTAGAGTGATGGCTTAAGGAATTGGCTTCCTGCCATTCAAGGACTGAATTCCCAGCTTTGGCCCTGGGCCCCGGACCTACTTGTTTTGGCCATTTGGGGAGTGAACCAGTGATGGGGGGCTCAATCTGTCTTTCCCTCTGTCTCTGTGTCTTTTGACTTTCAAATAAATAAAAAAAAAATTTTTTTTAAAAAGAAAAAAGCCTAGTACTGTTGTCTTCTTGAATACCTGTTCTTTAAAACAGTGCTAGTAGACACTTGTACTTGGCAATAAACTTGCCAGTGAATAAAGAGCATTTCCACTTAACTGTTTGATGCCTGCTGAAACATCTGCTCACCTGATCCTAATGAGTAAAACATAAAGATCCAACATATCTCCAACATCACAAGGAAATGGACAAGTAAGTGGTCCTTTCCTGTTCAAATCAAAGGAAAAATTTGAAAGAAGTGAAATTTTAAAATGAGTACTCATTTAATTCTGCTTTATTCTCTATCTCTCTCTTCATATTTTAGAGTTGGGGAAAAAACTATAGCAGCAGCAACAAAGGGAAAAGCATGTTAGAACAAATGGTATTGTCTTCCCATTCATTAAACATAGTGTTTCATATTGCAGTAATGTGCACTGTCATGTGCTTACTGCTTTATAATCGACAATGAAGAAGAATAAGAGACTGCATTATTTATGTTTTTGTGGTGAAAGTATATTTAGGACATACGAATTTAAATAGGCTTTTTTTTTTTTTTTTTTTTTTTTTAGATTTATGTATTTATTTGAAAGGCAGAGTTAGAGCGAGAGAGAAACAGATCTTCATCTGTTGATTCACTCCCCATATGACCATAATGGCTGGGGCTGGGGCAGGCTGAAGCCAGGAGCCTGGAACTCCATCCAGGTCTCCCAGGTGTGTGGCAGGGGTCCAAACACTTGGGCCCTCTTCCTCTCCTTTCCCTGGCACATTAGCAGGGGGCTAGATCTGAAGTGGAGTAGCCGGGACTCTACTGGTGTTCATAGAGAATTCTGGGGTTGCAGGTGGAGGCCTAACCTGCTGCACCACTAGACTTTTTTTTTTTTTTAAAGCCAGAGCTGCCTTTTTATTTCTAGAGCCTTAAATTATACTAACGAGCATTTTGAGTCTCTAAGAGAAGATAACCATTCACTGTTCTCAAAGTAGTTTGGCTATTTTCCTCTTTCCTGCCCAGGGACATCCCATTTCTCCACGGTTTTGGAAATGCTGTTTTACAAAACAAGAAGCTTTTAGGGGCAAACCTTTCATTTAAGTTGGATCTTTGAGTGAATTTAGGGAGTGGTGAAAATACTAGTCTTTTATTGATTCATACATACAAGTATTACTTAAATTGGATTACTAAGCTCTATTGTAACAAGGAGACTAATGAATTTTGTTTTAATATTTGCCAGAGCAGATTTCTTAATCAGAATTACCGAGCCAAATCTTAAGGCATTTTGATTTAGTTACGCACTTTGATTTAGTTCTTTTTTTTTTTTTTTTTAAGATTTACTTACCTATTCAAAAGGCAGATTTAGAGAGAGAGAAAAAGATCTTCCATCTGCTAGTTTACTCCCCAAATGGCCACAATAACTGGGGCTGGGCCAGGCTGAAACTAAGAGCTTCATCCAGGTCTCCCATGAGGGCAGGGGCCTAGTTAATTGGGCCATCTTCAGCTGCTGTCCCAGGTGCATTAGCAGGGAGCTGGATGGGAAGTGGAGACTTGAGCTGCACTCATTCTGGCTCCTCATTTAATTCTTTATATACTTAATTTAAATAATTCTTGCCAGTGAAGAAGAAAGTGACATCAGTAATTCGAGATGCACAACAGTTGTCAATACACTTAATCTGAGAGTTTACTTGAATATTTCCATTGTATTTCTGTTTCTAACAAAAAATACTGGCATTTGCTACATGAATGTAAAAGGATAGCAAATTGAGGCTCTAGTCATGTAAATAATAGGTTTTTAGAACGTTATTTACCATATGTATTGAGATTACTACTAGCCAACTTCTGTAATCTGAAATTGTATAAGTCTTCCTAATGTGCATTGAGTATTTTGGTCAACATATTAATTAGTGTGTTTAGCACTGAGTCTGCTAATCATGCTTATATTTTTCTGTTTTTAATGTATGGTGTCAATATCTTCTTTTTCAGTTGGCCGTAAACCCAAGACCCAGCAATCACCAATTTCAAATGGGTCTCCTGAGTTAGGCATCAAGAAAAAACCCAGAGAAGGAAAAGGTAATTTGGGGAGGGTTATTTTGGAAGTGAGGTATTTTTTTTTCCCAGTGAGGTGACATTTTTGCACTTGAAAGAAAATGCTTTCTTATACATGCAGATGGGAGCACTGTGTCTAATAGTACTTAATCAGGGGTGGGTTAGCTACACCACCTGGGGAGCTTTTTGAAAATAATTTCAGGGAAAAATGGAATTGAAAAATAAGTTTATTTTGGTGCAAAAACTTTTTGAAATCTAAATACATATTTTCCATGAACTTTTTGTAGTCTTCTGTTTGTCTCTGCCTGGTTCCTACCCTACGCAGATTCTGTGGCCATACCTATACAAAGGAGGATGTAGAGGAGCGTGCAGTTGCATTTGAAAAGGTCCTGAAGACCATCTGATGATCCTTCTTAAAAGCTGTTGTTAGGGGATCTGTGCAAAAGTAATAGAACTCTATAGAGCCACTTAAAATGGAAAAGTTATTACTAAGGCTTGTTTCTGATAGATAATTTCTTAACTGGTTAGAAGTACTGCAAGAATTTAAGGCAAGTGGAATTTAATTTTCTAGTTATCAAATTCCAGTCTTGCTGGTTATGAGTCAGGACAAAACTTAATCACATTTTTACTTTAGAATTTGTATATCATCATTGAAAAAGGAAAGCGGTAATAAGCCTCCCCAACTGTGAGTTTGGTTTATTGGGTATGATAATTTCAAATTACATTTTAATAGTGCCTTAAATTCTGTCCTGATAACCAAAAATTTATAATGTTCATGAATAAATGTTTTTAGATCAGTATTCAAGAAATTTTGCACTTTAGCAGGTGGTTTGACATATAATTTTAAATAATTAAAATCCAATTAAAAAATTAACTTTCTAGTAATCTTGGGCTTGGTGTTTAGTTAGACACATAAAAAAACCACAGTTATAAGGCCGGCGCCATGGCTCAATAGGCTAATCCTCTCCACCTGTGGCGCTGGCACACCGGGGTTCTAGTCCCGGTCGGGGCGCTGGATTCTGTCCTGGTTACTCCTCTTCCAGGCCAGCTCTCTACTGTGGCCTGGGAGTGCAGTGGAGGATGGCCCAAGTCCTTGGGCCCTGTACCCGCATGGGAGACCAGGAGAAGCACCTGGCTCCTGGCTTCGGATCAGCGCGATGTGCCGGCCACAGCGCGCTGGCCACAGCGGCCATTGGAGGGTGAACCAACGGTAAAGGAAGACCTTTCTCTCTGTCTCTCTCTCTCTCACTGTCCACTCTGCCTGTCAAAAAAAAAAAATAAATAAATAAATAAAAAAAATTTATTTATTTAAAGTAGCATGTTGTAATACGAAAAGTTAACTACAGTCAAATCTAGGCTCAAAAATCCCAGCCAGAGTTTCTTCTTTTGCAAAATTATATTGTTAACATGTATTGTAGGAATATGCCTTACCTGATAAAGAAAATTTCCCTTTCTGAATCCTGTTGGCTTTAAAAACCAATATTTTAACTTAGGGGTGGGAGCTTGGTGAATATCTTTTTTTTTAAGATTTATTTATTTACTTGAAAGAGTTACACAGAGAAAGAAGGAGAGGCAAAGAGAGAAAGGTCTTCTATCTGCTGGGTCCCTCTCCAGTTGGCCACAATGGCCAGAGCTGGGCTGATCTGAAGCCAGGAGCTTCTTCCAGATCTCCCATGTGGGTGCAGGGGCCCAAGGACTTGGGCCATCTTCCACTGCTTTCCCAGGGCATGGCAGAGAGCTGGATTGGAAGTGGAGCAGCCGGGACTCGAACTGGTGTCTATGGGATGCCGGCACTGTAGGCGGTGGCTTTACCCGCCATGCCATAGCGTCATCCCCTCTTGGTGAATATTTTAAAGACAGCCAATTGGCGGCCAATTGGAGAGTGAACCATCAGATGGAAGACCTCTCTCTCTTCCTCTCCTCTCTCTGTATAACTCTGGCTTTCAAATAAATACATAACATTAAAAAAAAAAAAAAAAAAAGCCCTGGCCTAAAGCACCGGCATCCCATATGGGTGCCGATTCTAGTCCTGGCTGCTCTTCTGATCCAGCTGTCTGCTATGGCCTGGGAAAGCAGTAGAAGATGGCCCAAGTCTGTGGGAGATCTAGAGGAACCTCCTGGCTTCGGGCCATCTGGGGAGTGAACCAGCAGATGGAAGACCCTTCTCTCTCTGTCTCTACTTCTCTCTGTACTCTTTTAAATAAATAAAATAAATTTTTATTAAAAAAAATTAAATATCCTAGCTACATATTTTGATATAGTTAAAAATTATGCATGGTTCAATAGTTCTTAGTAGCAATGATATAATAAGGCTTCAGAGATAGAAATGTAATATTGTGAAGTTGAAGGTCATTCAATTCTTACTGGGATTAATTATGAGTTACTGAATTCACTGAATATTTCAAAAATATATATTCATTTGAAAGGCTGAGAAATAGATTTCCCACCCACTAGTTCATTCCCCAAATGCCTGCAAGAGCCCAGGCAAGGCCAGGCTGAAGCCAGGACCCAGGAATTCAATCTGAATCAACCAGTGCCCATGTGCGTGGTAGGGATCCAATACTTGAGCTATCACTTGATGCCTCCTAAGGTGCATGTTAGCAGGAAGCTGGAATCAAAAGCAGAGCAGCGGGGCCAGCACTGTGGCATAGTAGGTTAAGCCCTGCCTATGGTGCTAGCATCCCATATGGGAGCTGGTTGAAGTCCTGGCTGCTCCACTTCCAATCCAGCTCCCTGCTAATGGCCTGGAAAGGGCAGTGGAGGATGACTCTACTGCTTGGGCCCCTGGACCCATGTAGGAAACCTGGAAGAAGCTCCTGGCTCCTGGCTTCAGATCCACCATTTGGGGAGTGAACCAGCAGATAGAAGACCTCTCTGTTCCTCTCTGTCTCTGTAGTTCTGCCTCTCAAATAAATAAATAAATCTTTAAAAAAAAAAAAAAAAGCCAAACAGAGCAGGAATTTGAACTACAGGAATTTGCCTGCCCTGATGTTCTTAAATTGTAACTGACAGCCAGAATGAAAACAGCGCCAAATGAAGAGCATCAGTTGAAGGTGGCAAGGTAGTAGTGGTTTGGTTTGGAAATTATTTATTTATTTATATATTTGAGACGTAGAGCTATAGACAGATAGAGGGAGAGACAGAGAGAAAGGTCTTCCATCTGCTGGTTTACTCCCCAAATGGCCGCAATAGCCAGAGCTAGGCTGATCTGTAGCCAGGAGCTAGGAGCTTCTTCTGGGTCTCCCACATGGGTGCAGGGGCCTAAGCATTTGCTTTTCCAGGCCACAGGCAAAGAGGTGGTTGAAAAGAGGAGCAGACGGGACATGAACCAGCAACTATGTGGGATGCGGGCATTGTGGGTGGAGGCTTAACCTATGCCACAGCGCTGGCCCCAGTTAGGAAATTTCATAGGCATAGATGTTCTTCCATGTAGTCTGTAGCTTGCATCTGAATTTAAGGATGATAAAGGCACAGAGGGTGGGAATCTGGCAGCTCACTGGTAGTGTAAATAATCCTACCTTTTCCTTCTCAGGATTCTTTTTGTTCTCTCTTTGAGAACTTGTTTTCTGGAAAAAAAAAATTTATTTATTTATTTTAATTTAAAACATGGAGACATGGAAAGAGACAGACAAAGATCTTCCAACAGCTGTTTTTCTTCCCAAATGGCTGCAGTGACCTGGAGGCTATGAAGGGCATAAAAGAAAAAATACATTAAAAAATCTTGGTATTATGACCACTGCCCACTGCCTGCTCTCTTCCAAAGGAAAGAGTGGTCCTTTTCCCCCTGTTTACTGGATCATATTCATTCCTTTTATGTAGACCTTGGCCTTCAACACTTGATGTCTTACCGATATATTTTCATTCCTGAAATCCCCCAGACATTATTTTCTGTCTTTTATTTGGAATAGAGTTTTGCATTGCCTTATGATATGTCTTGTTTCAAACTGTTATTTATTGTTGTTTAACTTGTTAACCTACTCTTTCCAACTAAATAATAAATTCCTTGAGGCAGAGACCAGGTTTTAAATTTCTCTTTGTGTTTTTATAGTATAAGACACATACATAGCATAGTATGTGATGAATAAATATTTTATTGTAATATTTCCTCATTTACAAATTTTGCTAATAGTGTGATCCAAAACTAATATTGTAGTTAACAGTGATAAGTACTGGACTAGTTTAAGGAATGGCCAAAGTACTTTTTAGTGTTTTCTCTCTTTTACAAGATGTATTATTTATTTATATGAAAGACACATCTTTCATCCCCAAATGATGACCATAACGGTCCGGGCTGGAGCCAGGAGCTGAGAACACCATCTGGGTCTCTCTTGTGGGTAGCGCATGTCCAAGCGTTCAGGCCATCCTCTACTGCCTTCCTAGGCACATTAGCAGGGAGCTGGATTGGAAGCGGAGCAGGTGGGGACTAAACCAGCCCTCTTACTGGGATGCTGGCATTGCAGGCATTGGCTGAACCTGCTACACCATGACAATGGCCTCAGGAATACCATCTTTTAAAACTAGTAGCAAGTTTATATAGGATTTTTATGTTATAATGAAAGATACTTTATTTGCTTTTAGTGATATAATAATGCTAAAAGATTGTTCTTGCTTTATTTTTAAAGGAAACACAACCTATTTGTGGGAGTTTCTTTTAGATCTACTTCAAGATAAAAATACTTGTCCCCGGTATATTAAGTGGACTCAGAGAGAAAAAGGCATATTCAAGCTTGTGGATTCAAAGGCTGTCTCTAAGCTTTGGGGAAAGCATAAGAACAAGCCAGACATGAACTATGAGACTATGGGACGAGCTTTGAGGTAAGAACACAAATTAGTCTTCAAACAAAATTGTTCAAATATTTTAGTATTCAACAAATTTATACTACCTGTTAGCTGTTTTATTTATTCTAAAAATTTTATTTATGTGTAAGGCAGTGTGACAGAGAGAAAAAATAGAGAGTGAAAGAGATCCTCCGACTACTAGCTCACTTCCCTGATACCTGCAATAGCCAATGCTGGGTGGTACTGGGCCATACAGGCCAAAGCCAGGAGCTAGGAACTTAGCCTGCCTGAGTCTCCCTTGTCAGTGACAGGGATCCAAGTTCTTGAGCCATGACCTACTGCCTCCAGGACGTGGATTAGCAGGAAGCTGGAATCAATAGTGGAGCCAGGGCTTGAGTGTAGGCATTCTGATGTGGGATGCCGCTGTCTCAGGCTGCATGAACCCTCAATTACTGTGCCAAATACCCATCCTAGCTATTGAAGGAGAAATTAAAAATTGCTTATTATAGCTTCGGAGTATTCTAGAGGAGTTTCTTAGCTTTGGAAGAAGATGGGGAGAGAGGAGGTAGTCTGCATGCATGAAAATTCAACATTGCAAAAAAATGCTTTTGTTTTTATAACTACTACTTAATAGAAATTAAGTTTGTAGTTATTTAAAAAAATTAAACATAAAGTAAGTTTCCAAAGGTAATTTGCTTTTTTAGTTCCTTCAGATTTGTTATAAATGGATTCATTTTGATAAGAAAATTTCCCATAAGTTAGTTTGAGAAACTTAACAAAACTCTCATTTTAATGTATATTGCTTCTTCAAATCATGGTGTTTATAAATGGACACATAGTTTTATATGTGTTCACAGAGCTCAAAAATTGATCTCTACTTAGTGTGGCTTAGATAATTTGTGCACAGAACATCATTGATTTTATAACCTACTTAGAATTTCTACCAGTATTAGTGAAATATTCTGTGTTTAGGTTAGATTACTTCCTTGGAGAATGCACTTCTAGTTACTTTGTCAATATCAAGGTTAAAGGACCTAGAGTACCACATCCCACCTTCATTCCTAGTCCATACCTGTAGCCTTTTGAGCGGACCAGGCAGTAAGAGCTCCTTCTTTCTCATCTCTTACAGGAATAAGTGAATGTTTCTACATTCCACATGAGGTGGGTGGTGTTTGTTTTTTGGAAAAAAATTTAAGTAATACACTTGATTCATTTAGTACTTTGTCCCTGTACAGATACTACTACCAAAGGGGAATTCTTGCAAAGGTGGAAGGACAGAGGCTTGTGTATCAGTTCAAGGATATGCCCAAAAACATAGTGGTCATAGATGATGACAAAAGTGAGACCTGTAATGAAGATTTAGCAGCAGCTGCTGATGAAAAATCATTGGAACGAGTGTCGCTGTCTGCAGAAAGTCTCCTGAAAGCAGCAACTTCTGTTCGTGGCGGGAAAAACTCATCTCCTATCAACTGCTCCAGAGCAGAGAAGGGTGTAGCTAGAGTTGTGAATATCACTTCCCCGGGCCACGATGCTTCATCTCGGTCTCCTACTACCACCACGTCTGTATCTGCAGCGGCGGCTCCAAGGTAAGTGAGGCACACTATCAGTTGTGATGTGTTTATCTTTTTAAGAAAGATCCTTGGTAAAAATTATATATCCATTTGTCTAATACATATTAGCATGCTAAGAACTTGATGTCAGGATTTCAAAAACTGCCTGACATTTTTAAGTGTATTGTTGTTAAAGTAGGTGTCTTGACTAAAATGATTTGTTTTGTACTTCATTTGGGCTTTAGTTTTTGTTTTTGTTTTTTGTGTCTTTTTAAAAATCTATTTGTTTCAAGGTACTTCAGATTCTAAACTACCAGGATTGCCAACACTTGTGAAATTTCAGAGCACTGGTTCTATGCAGTTTGAGTTTGCATTCATCTTTTTGCATAGGAGACTGTGTTCTAATTGAGAGTTAGATATAAATAAACTTTTCTTTTTAATCTACTAGGACAGTTCGTGTGGCAATGCAAGTACCTGTTGTAATGACATCATTGGGTCAGAAAATTTCAACTGTGGCCGTTCAGTCAGTCAACGCAGGTGCACCGTTAATCACCAGCACTAGTCCACCGACAGCAACCTCTCCAAAGGTAGTCATTCAGACAATCCCTACTGTGATGCCAGCCTCTACTGAGAATGGAGACAAGATCACCATGCAGCCTGCCAAAATCATCACCATCCCAGCTACACAGCTTGCACAGTGTCAACTACAGACAAAGTCAAATCTGACTGGGTCAGGAAGCATTAACATTGTTGGAACCCCACTTGCTGTCAGAGCACTTACCCCTGTTTCAATAGCCCATGGTACACCTGTAATGAGACTATCAGTGCCTACTCAACAGGCATCTGGCCAGACTCCTCCTCGAGTTATCAGTGCAGTAATAAAAGGGCCAGAGGTTAAATCAGAAGCAGTGGCAAAAAAGCAAGACCATGATGTGAAAACTTTGCAGCTGGTAGAAGAAAAACCAGCAGATGGAAATAAGACAGTGACCCACGTAGTGGTTGTCAGTGCGCCTTCAGCCATTGCCCTTCCTGTAACTATGAAAACAGAAGGTCTAGTGACATGTGAGAAATGAAATAGCAGCTGTACCATGGACTTAGACTGTTAATGGTAGTACTGATGATAAACATTTGCAAAGGAAGTCATCAAGAGAAGTCCAAGGAAGACTTTAAAGCATTTGTATTGCATATAAGAAAACAATCAGACTTACTGGAAATATATTACCTATCCCATGTTTCAGTGGGAGATGAGCTACATGTTGAGATGCTGACAGAAAACTGCCTCTTACAGTAGGAAACAACTGAACCCATCAATGAGAAAAAGGATTGAAAGGGACCAAGCAGCTCACTACAATATCAAGTTACACTAAGACTTGGAACACTAACTTTCTGTAAGAGGTTATATAGTTTTCAGTGGGGAGGGGTTGGGATGGGTGATCTCATTGTTACATATAGCAATTTTTGATGCATTTTATATGCATACCAGCAATTATTACTGTGTTCGCACAGTACTCACTTAACTGGTGCTATGTGAAGACTCTGCTAATATAGGTATTTTAGAATGTGAATTGAAGAATGGATCCAAAAGCTTCAGAAAGAGGATAGCAAAAAAAGATCTAGTGCGAATTTTTTTTTATATATATATATCATATAGCTTAAGCTGATTTAAAACAAAGGCCTTAGACTAATTTTCGGTTTTCTTTCTTGAAATAAGCTAATGGCTTGTTTGTGTAAAGCTTTTTTATTAAAAGAAAAATTTTAAAAATCTTGTACCTAGCACAGTATTGTTATAGAATTTACATGTAACATTTTATATGGTAGTTTAAGTCTGTCAGTTTCTTAATTGTGGACAAATTAACAGTTGGCCTTGGCCTTTTGCTGTAACATGCCTGTGTCACTCACTTAGCCCTGGCATCTGTGCAGACATATCAGTTTCAGTTCTACGGTCACTTGGAAGTTCAGGCTCAGCATGAATTTTTGTCAGGTAGCTCTAATACCTGGAGCTAGCTAGCTTATCTCTCTCTCTCTCTCTCTCTCTCTCTCTCTCTCTTCCATCCTCCTTTCCTCTCCCCTCTTCCTTCTCTCTCTTTCCTTTCCTTTCTTTTCCTTCCTTCTTTTATTTTATTTTTTTAGTTGAAGTTTTAAGAGGGAAAGTACCAGTGTTCAGATTTGAACTATAATAGTTTGTATATTCAACATTTGAAGTATATTCTATTTTGTTGTACTCTTGTTTCAAAGTGTATTCAAGTAGGTTTTCTGAAATATAGAAATGAAATTTATCTTGTGCTTTGGTCTCTGGTGATATTTTTAACAATATTCAAAAGCCAGCATAGAGATGTTTTGTAGCTAAGAAGTAATAGCAGTCCCGTTTCTCCTTCCTGTTTTGTGAAGAAATTCTACTTCTGTTTCATTCCATTGTATTAATATTTGGCAGATATCTGCATGTCACCAATTCCTTTTCCACCGTCATCACAAACTATAATGTTCTACCTACAATAATGAATTTAGTATTATAGTTGGCTGTACCTAAAGAACTTTTTTCAAATTAGACCATTTGTTTCTCAGTCAGACCTTTTGAGGGTAAGAAGAATAAATAATGTTTTAGTATTTTTACAGATTAGCAAATTGAAGTACCAGCAGGATTACATGAATTACCGAATTTCACACAAAACTGGGTCCTACCAGTTTGCATCTTAATGCTTTTTCTACAATAGAGAAAAGTTGTCTGCTTTTTAGGAATTTACACGTTATACTAAATATTTTTTGGCCTTTGTGCACTTGTGAATTTGGTCAGAATTTTATGAAACAGCTTCCTTTCTAATCTTTCATCTTCTCATAAACATAACTGATGGTAGTTTTTAATAAAACCTCACAGAAAAACTCATTTGGGTCCTACTCCACTTGGGAGTTATTCAACAAATTCTACCTCCTTTTTTAAAGATTTATTTATTTACTTGAGAGGCAGAGTTACAGAGAGGTCTTCCATCCTTTGGTTTACTCCCCAAGTTTACCTGGAGCTGGGCCTATCCGAAGCCAGGAACTTCTTCTGGGTCTCCCACACAGGTGCAGGGGCCCAAGCACTTGGGCCATCTTCTGCTTTCCTAGGCCATCACCAGGGCGTAGGATTGGAAGTGGAGCAGCTGGGATTTGAACCTTCGCTCATATGGGGTGCCAGCGCCTCATGCAGATGCATCTCCTTTTTTTTTTTTTTCTTTTTAAATTTTTATTTGACAGGTAGAACAGGTAGAGTTACAGACAGAGAGAAAGATCTTCCTTCAGCTGGTTCACCCCCCAAATGGCTGCCACGGCTGGCGCGCTGCACCAATCCGAAGCCAGGAGCCAGGTGCTTCTCCCTGGTCTCCCATGTGGGTGCAGGGGCCCAAGCACTTGGGCCATTCTCCACTGCCCTCCCGGGCCACAGCAGAGAGCTGGCCTGGAAGAGGAGCAGCCAGGACTAGAACTGGCGCCCATATGGGATGCCGGTGCCGCTGGTGGAGGATTAACCAAGTGAGACACAGTGCCGGCCCCTAGATGCATCTCCTTTTAAAACATATTCTAAGTATTTTAGCTTTCAAAACTTAACTGTATTATTGTATTCTTTTTTGTTCATTCATGGCTTCCATAATACTCTCCTAGGGCAAAGATTCTATTTTACACTATATCTGTAACTGCCGAAGTGCTGAGCATATAACACTCGGCTCAGACATGATTTTGGCAGCATTTGTTAATCTAAACCACATCCTACAGAGGACAGCAAAAGGCAGTTCTAACTAGGTTTAGCCAGGCCTGCCTAGTTTACCTCTGTATTTAGAAATTTTATGTCTCTTTCAAAATAAATTTATCTGAAGTCTAGGTTTGGAAGCATACATGTAGACAGTATACAAGGATACTTTTAAAAAATTCATAGAAGGGCTGGCGCTGTGGCGTAGTGGGTAAAACCACCACCTGCAATACCAGCCTCCCATCTGGGGGCCAGTTCGAGACCTGGCTGCTCCACTTCTGATCCAGCTCTTGCCATTGCAGCCAACTGGGGAGTGAACCAGTGGATGGAAGACCTCTCTGCCTCTCCTCTCTGTGTAACTCTACCTTTCAAATAAATAAATAAATCTTAAAAAAAAAAAAAAGTTCATGGAAGGGGCTGGCTCTGTGCCACAACAGGTTAAAGCCCTGGCCTGTGATACCGGCATCCCATATAGGCACCAGTTCAAATCTCAGCTGCTCCTCTTCCAATCCAGCTCCCTGCTAATGATCCTGGGAAAGCAGAGGCTGGACTTGGGCCCCTGCATACTCGTGGGAGACCCGGAAGAAACTCCGGGCTCCTGGCTTCAAATCAGCTCAGCTCCAGTTATTTTGGCCATTTGGGGAGTGAACCAGTGAATGGAAGACCTTTCTCTGTCTCTCTGTCTCTCTGTAAGTCTGTGTTTCAAGTAAATAAAATAAATCTCTAAAATAAAAAAAGGTTCATGAAAAACGAAATGAAAAGCTCATTTGGGTGCAAAAAGAATTTTTAAAAAGATTTACTTATTTATTTATTTGAAAGGCAATGTTAGAGGGAGACACAGAGGTCTTCCATCCAGTGGTTCACTCCCCAGGTACTCCCAAATCTGGGCCAAGCCTACAAAGAGCTGGGAACTCAATCTGGACCTCCCATGTGGGTGGCAGGACCCAAGTACTGGATCCATCACCTGCTGCCTTGTAGGGTGTGCATTAGCAGAAAGCTGAAATCAGAAGTGGAGCTGGGGCTTAATCCAGGCATTCTGATACTGGATGTGGGCATTCTAAGCAGTGTGCTAACTCCTGCACCAACCACCCCTTATTAGTGTCTGCTTATTGAAATGATCATTGGTTTAGGTTTTTTAATCTCAGCTCTTCAAGATTTACTTGAAAGGCAGAGTGACAGATCTCAAGAGCACACTTCCATCCGCTGGTTCACTCCCGATATGGCTGCAGTAGATGGAGCTGGGCCAGTCTGAAGCCAGGAGCCAGGAACTCCATCCAAGTCTCCCATGTGGGAAGCAGGGCCCAAACACCTGTGTGGCCATTATATGCTGCTTTTCCAGGCACATTAGCAGGGAGCTGAATTGAAAGTGGAGCAGCTGGGACTCAGACTGGCACTGTGGATTTGTCAGTATCACGGGTGTTTTCTTGACCTGCTGTGCCACAATGCTGGTCCTCGTTATACCTCATTAAATTAGTAAGTGTGGTCATGAGCTGTGAATTCCCTCCATTTCTGGATCTCTTACTACCAGAGGTCCTACTTACTCGTGTCCAGCCTTACCTCCCTGGTCTCCTTGTCCCAACATTTAATGACCTCTCTCTGTCTCTGCTTTTCCTTCAGCTAGTAGCCTTCAGTGTGAATTTTGGCTTTCAAACATCTCATTGAAGTCTCCAGTACCTCAATTGTCAAACCACATAGACACCATTTTTCATGTTACCTTGTTTCTCAGGCTATGTCTGAAAACGTGTTTGATTTTCGATGACACTACACTGGTTTACTTCCTGTGTAACTGACTCTTATTTTGCTTCCATTCGACTTTTCAAGAAAGGGTCTGTCTATAGAAAGAGGCTCTTTTCCTCCGAGTTACAAGGAGTTAAATGAGTTAATTAATGTTAAGGATTTATAAGCTGACACATAGTGAACACTATTGAATGTTATTTCACTTTAATTTTTTTTTTAAGATTTATTTATTTATTTGAAAGGCAGAATTACAGAGAGTCAGAGAAAGAGAGAGGTCTTCCACCCGCTGGTTCACTACCCAGATGGCTGCAATGGCCAGAGCTGTGCTGATCCAAAGCCAGGAGCTAGGAGCTTCTCCTGGGTATCCCATGCAGGTGCAGGGGCCCAGGTACTTGGGCCATCTTCTGCTGCTTTCCCAGGCCATAGCAGAGAGCTGAATCAGAAGAGGAGCAGCATCCATATGGGATGCTGGCACTGCAGGCGGCGGCTTTACCCACTATGCCACAGTGCTGGCTCCTCCACTAGTTTTTATTACCAGTTCCAAAGGTCTAGCTTAGATGGTTTTATCTGATTGCAAACTGGCTATTTCTTCCTGAATGTGCAATTTAACACTTTTTCTTCAAACGGTTCATTCTGGCCCAGTAAATGATATTGCAGGCACCTTTCTAGTAACTTGCCAACTCTCTGTGATGGTACCTGGGAAAGCAGTAGAAGATGGCCCAAATCATTGGGCCCCTGTACCCATGTGGGAGACCTAGAAGAAGCTTCTGGCTCCTGGCTTTGGATTGGCTCAGCTCCGGCTGTTACAGCCATTTGGGGAGTGAACCAGCGACGGAAGAGCTCTGTATCTCTCTGTCTCTGTCTGTGTAACTTTGTCCTTAAAAAAACAATTGTCTTTAAAAAAACAATTAAAAAACACACACTTAAAAACTATCACAGCTTCCAAAGTGAAAATAACACAAGTAAAACAGTTGTTCCATTCAAAATATTAAAAAATAAAAGTGGGCTGGCACCACGGCTCACTAGGCTAATCCTCTGCCTGCGGCGCCGGCACCCTGGGTTCTAGTCCTGGTCAGGGCGCCGGATTCTGTCCCAGCTGCCCCTCTTCCAGGCCAGCTCTCTGCTGTAGCCCGGGAGTGCAGTGGAGGATGGCCCAAGTACTTGGGCCCTGTACCCCATGGGAGACCGGGATAGGCATCTGGCTCCTGCCATCAGATCAGCGTAGTGCGCCAGCTGCGGCGGCCATTGGAGGGTGAACGAACGGCAAAGGAAGATCTTTGTCTCTCTCACTGTCCACTCTGCCTGTCAAAAAATAAATAAATAAGAGTGAGCTATAAGTAGACTGCAAAACAGAGTTGTGTTTTCCCAGCATATCATTTGCTTCCATTCCATAGTAAAAGCATACTATGAGAAAATTTTGTCTGGATTGGGCATTGTTATCCCAATATGGGGCATTGTTAGCCCCATTTTGGGGTAGCTGGAATTTGAGTCCCACCTCTGCTTCTGATCCAGCTTCTTGCTAATGTGCCTGGGAGGCAACAAGTGATGGCTCAAGTGTGTGAGTCCCTGTTACTCAGGTGGGAGACCAGGATGGAGTTCCATGCCTCTCACCCAGCCTGGTCCAGGCCTGGCTGCTGTGGGCATTTGGGGGAATGAACCAGCAGTTGGTTGTCTTTTCTAACGTAAGTGATAACTATCACTGTCCAAAAGGGCAAAATGCGATCTAATCCAACTGCAAACTCTGAGTTGTAGGACATTAGTTGGGTCACTGCCACCCACATGGGAGACCAAAACTGAATTAGAGTTCAGCTATAAACTGGTTTTCAGGTTCTTGGCAGCCAAACAGTGCAGATTCATATTTACATAGTTGAATTTTACCAGGTTGTTGGAAGCAGCAAAAACTTGAGCATTCTGCCAGGAGAAGTTGCTTTGTCTACATACCTGATGTTACGTGAATTTCTTCCAAAGAAATTCAGGGAGCAAGGACCTATGCTGTGGCTTTTGTCATGGAAAGGCAGGTATTTCTACCTCACAAACCAAAACAGGACTGACAATTGCTCATGAAACTGAAGAACCTATTCACTAATTTACAGCCTCACCTCTGCCTCAACAAGGAATAATTGCCAGTGCTGAGGGATAACTAATTTCTTGCCATTGTATCAGTGCCTCCCCTGTTTTGGGCTTATTTTTCTATTAACACTTGGTTCTGCCCTTTGAAATGGAAGGGCTATTAACATGAATTAGCACCCCAGGTTCTAGTCCCTCTTGGGACACCGGATTCTGTCCTGGTTGCTCCTCTTCCAGTCCAGCTCTCTGTTGTGGCCCGGGAGTGCTGTGGAGGATGGCCCAGGTCCTTGGGCCCTGCACCTGCACCCGCATGAGACCTGGCTCCTGGCTTTGGATCGGCGTGGTGCGCCGGCTGCAGTGTGCTGGCCGTACTGTCTAACTCTGCCTGTCAAAAAAAAAAGTATAGGGTCATTCCCTTGTTTGGAATTTTAAACACTTAATGACTACAGTAGTATTTTATAGACATCTCACATCTCAGGAGGGCAAGTATGATGACAGGCTCTGGGTGAGAAAGCAGAAGCCCAGAGAGCGTGCCTCTTTCAGGGTCAGTCTCAGCTCAGTGCTCTTGGAAATGTTGCCACTTCCTTCTTCCCTAGTTTTATTTATTTTTAAGATTTATTTATTTATTTGAAAGGCAGAGTTACACAGAGAAGGAGAGGCAGAGAGAAGAGAGAGAGAGAGGTCTTCTATCTGCTGGTTCACTCCCCAGATGGCCACAACAGCAGAGCTGTGCCAATCCAAAGCCAGGAGCTTCCTCCGGGTCTCCCACATGAGTGCAAGGGCCCAAGGACTTGGGCCATCTTCTGATTTCCTAGGCCATAGCAGAGAGCTGGATCAGAAGTGGAGCAGCCGGCACTCGAACCAGCGGCCATATGGGATGCTGGCACTGTAGACACTGGCCCCCTTCCCCAGTTTTTATAGGCCCAAGTCCAGGACTATCCCATTTTGGTGTTTCACTGTGGATAAAAAGGCTGCCTATGCAACTTTTTAAAGTTTTATTTATTTGAAAGGCAGAATTGGAGAGAGGGAGAGACAGATCTTCCATCCACTGGTTCACTCTGGGCCAGGTTGAAACCAGGAGCCAGTAGCTTCTCTGGGTCTCCCATGTGGTTGGGCTATCTTTCACTGCTTTTCTAGACCATTAGCAAGGAGCTGGATAAGAAGTGGAGAAGCTGAAACATGAACCAGCATCCATATGGGATGCCATTGTTGCAGGTGGTGGCTTAACCTGCTATATCACAACATGAGCCATGTGCCATATTTTTATACATCCCTTTAAAAAATTAATCAGTGCTCTTTATGTAAGCACATTCACTTTTGGGATTTTTTTCTCTAAAATTGAAATTATCCATGTTTTAATTTTACCTTTTTAGAATTTGAGTCTTACAAATTGTTCAAGTCTGAGGCACATTATCTAATTATATGCAGCATTCCCTTCAGTGTTAACAAATCTTGGATGTCTTAGAAAATGGCTAAGAAACAGAATGTTTGCATCTATTTCTTCCTTTAGTTTTAAACACGACTAGCATGGCTGCTCTTACTGCTTCATTTTATATAAGCTACCATTGAAGTATGCAAACAATATCAGATGTTCTAGGCAAAATTAGACTTTACTGCGTCAGCATAATGGAAATCCACTATATCAACCACTGTTTCGTGCTTCTCGTGTGATAAACTGTAATTGCCCTACAAAAATTACTTACATGGTTTGACAGTTTTTCATGTAACAAATCTCTTGCCCCCCCCACATCACCTGTCTCCTGTGTGTCCTCACTCAGAGCCAAGGGAATGTAGGAAAGAAGCAGACATTTTGGAGTTGAGACAGACCCAGATTTGAATCTTTGCTCAGATACCATTAGTTGTCATTTTGTTCAAATTATTTGACACTGTGAACTCCTAAAATCTCTTTAAGAGTAGTTTTAAGATTCTAGATGGAGGCATTGGTGCTGTGGCATAGTGGGCTAAGCCTCTGCCTGTGGTGCCAGTATTCCAAATGGGCACCAGTTCGAGTTCCGGCTGTTCTTCCAATCCAGCTCTCTGCTATGGCCTGGGAAAGCAGTAGAAGATGGCCCAAGTGCTTGGGCTTCCTGCATCCATGGGGGGAACCTGAAGAAGCTCCTGGCTCTTGGCTATGGATCAGTTAGCTTGGGCCATTGTGGCCATTGGGGGTGGAAACCAATGGATGGAAGACCTTTCTGTCTCTCCCTCTCTCTTGTCTGTAACCCTCTCAAATAAATAAAGTCTTAAAAACAAATTCTGTGTGGTGCAGCAGGTTAGGCTACCACCTGTGCTGCCAACATTCCATATGGAATACTGGTTCAAGTACTGGCCACTCCACTTAAGGTTCAGCTCCCTACTGATGCACTTGGGAAAGCAGTGCAAGGTGGCCCAAGTGCTTGGGCTCCTGTCACCCACGTGGGAGACATGGATGAAGTCCCAGGCTCCTGGCTTCACCCCAGCCCAGCCCTGGTCATTGTGACCATTTGGGGATTGTATGTAAAACTCATAGGGCCAAAGGTTAAGGAACTCAAAACCTAGTTTCTTCCTAGGTATATACCATAAAGCTTTTTAGATAAATTGAGGCAGTCATTGCTAACATTGTATAGAATGGAATCTACTGAAATGTAGTATGAAGGAAACAAAAATCCATGCCACTCTCAAATCTGCACAATTCACCTTCTCTAAAATTACTTTATAAGGACAAAATATTGTATGTGATGTAAAAAGAAAAGCAGAACAACTTAGGGTTGGGATAAGAGAAACCTTTGCATGGAACAGTTTGAAACTGTACTTAACCTTTAGAACAAATTTGTCATTTACCATTATGCCTTCAGATGAGACGGTCCAAAAGGCAACACAGCAAGATGTAGATAGTTGTAAAATGTGTTACACAGAACGCTCACTTAATTACCTTTAAGTGAAGGCCCCATCGCTGAAGCAAGTGTTCAGCCTCCTGTCGTGGTCATTCCAAAGGCTAACTCATAAGGAGTTTTACACATTGTAGTCACATGATGCTGTCTCCAGGAGCCTCTGTGCCCATTGGTAACACCCAACCTGCCTGTATCCCTACCCTCGGCCTCCGCACCCTGTTCAATCATAGATTGGTGGACAACACCAGGAATTCAAACACTGCTGGGCTTTCATTCTCAGCCAGACTTGCTGAAGGCTGGCACTTTGGGAAGGTAAGCTCAACATTGAATGCTTACACTAACACATGTTCTGATCGGTGATTATGGTCACGCCAAGATCTGAACCAAGCTTGTGTGCATGCGGTATACGATGTTAGAGTCCAGTCCCAGTACTTGCATGAAGCGTCTACAGGAACTCGACCTCAGTGCTGAAGCTACCGTATAAACACGCAATTCCAAATCCATCAAAGAAGGGTCTAGGGTCAGTGGCTACTGTGGGTCACCACGTAACATAAAGGTCCTGTCTATCCCAGGTTCTTACAGACTAAAAAGACTAGATATTAAACACTAGCTTTAAAAGACCATTTATTAAACATTTGCAACTCATACATTAAAATATTTAGAGAGGCTTCGCCTGTTATTTTTACCACTTTCATTTCTGACAGAATATCTTTCTACTTTTCCACATTCTGCTTTCTAGATGTTTTGAACCAGTAATCTTGGGCAGTTTCAATGACAGCCCATTAACAGACTTTCTAGAAAGTTTCCCATCTGAACAGAAGGGCCCACTGACTCTTAGCCACTGCAACATAACAGCTGCTAAATAACCTACGTGGAAAACGTTCCAGTACAAAGGACGGGGAGGAGCACTAAAATGTATACCAGTATTATTCCAGTAGAAATGCATACATACATAACAGTGATTAAACAACAAAAATTAATTGATTAAAATAATTGGGGACTAATTGGAAATATCTTCCAGAAACACAATAATGGGGAACATGGAGGCAGAGCAAGGATTAGTTAATGAAGAATGCATCAAGACCTGATACACTTAAATAACAAAGACTTGCAGGCCACATGGTGCCTTTGTACACATATTATTACGGCCTGTGTTTTGCGTGGTTCTAAAATGTTCATGATGCTAATTCATTTACTTAATTCTACATGAAGATATAAAAAAATAAATATTGCCATGCATGTCTTGCTGACATATTAAAAACCCACAAATAAATAACCTGAAACGCTGTCTAGAGAAATTACTCCTACATACTTGTTACTGACGGAGGAGTTTTTACAGCATCCTCGAACTGGAAATGAGCCTAATTTAATGCCCTTACATGATCAAGTTGTAATGCTGAGGGAAAGGAAAGAATACAAGCCAGAACTGGAGTGCAAACAGCTTTATCTGCTGTAGGCTTTAATGGAAAGGGTTTGTGAACTAACTTCCCAAGGGCATGCTGGCAACATGGAAAGTGAAGCGTTAGAAACTAGGAATCCTTCCTCAGGCAACTTCGTATCCTATTTCAGTTTCCTGAAACATCCCTGGTTAAGACCTGTGATCACACAGATGCAGGCAGGCCTTTTTATAAAAGTGCATCGGATTCCTCGTTAAAGCTGAAGTCACACACCAGCGACAGGTGGTCTGAGGGGTAATTGAAGGACGGTAGCCGGTTGGGTCCAATCTGTTCTTCGGTGAGTAGATCCAGCGCAGACCTCACGCTGAGCGCGTGCTTAGAGTACCAGATGTAGTCCAGCGTGTGCCGGCACTCCCCCGAGGTTCGGATCTTCCACGTGGTGTAGGGCGGCTCCGACTGCCCGTCGGCGCTCAGCAGCTTGTAGGCGCTGTTCAGGTTGAGGCTGGAGGAAGCAAAGTGTTTGTAGACCTCTTCTGTTGGCTCCGCATTGAAGTCCCCGCAAACAATAAGAGGAATCTTGGCTCCTTGCGTGATGTTCTGCAGGTTCTGGAGGAGGTCACAGCCCTGCGCTGACCGAAACCGCTCCCAGCCGGTGCGTGCTTTTAAGTGGGTGACGGCGATGCAGAACTGCCGACCCGATTTCTTGCACTCGAGGGTCTGTGCGATGGCCACCTGATTGGTTTTCAGGGTCATAGCCGTCAGCCTAATATTGGCGCTGTTGACGAGCTTGAATCGATTTTGGAGAAAAAACAAGGCACAGCCATCTGGGCCATTGTTGTGCTCTACATCTAGACAGGGTGACCAGGGCTTGGGGAAAAATGTGCCTTGATAGCCCAGTCTACTGAGGAGTGGCTGGAAAGTGTCGAAGTAGTGGTCCACCTCTTGGAGGCACAATATATCAGGCTGGTAGGCTAGGATTTCTTCTAGGATGAGACACTTCCTTTCTTCCCACTTGAGGGCCTCCAGGGGACACTGGACAAAGTTGTCTTTGCCTTCGCCAAGAGCTGAAAAGAAAAAGGCAGTCAGCTTCTACAGAATGTGCCCAGGAGTCGCCTCGGCTCTGCTGGGCCCAACCCCAGCCCCTCTGCGTGCTTCCTCGGTGTAGCTGCCTCCAGGCACCCGCTTACCTGCTCGGTGCTGCATGAACACACCTAAACTATGCAAAGGAACTGCCCACCACGTGGAGGGAGCTAGCAATTGATTTTTTCTTTTGCATAACAACACATAGGATCTTTGGTTGGACCTTCAGTTAGGAAAAGAGTGTTCTTTGCAGTCCCGGGGAGTTAACTGTGTCAAGTCACACAAATTCAGGTATATAAACCTGTGAGTTTGAACACTGATGCTAATAAAGCCACGTGAACGGAAGTTAGCACACACTATTCAGAATTAATGCGGGCTGCCTTTCCTACTTATGCATGAAAACCTGGAAAAATAAAAATCAAAGACTGCTAAGTCAGAAGTATTCCTCCTGTGAGGCCTGTTGCTTTTTATTAAATGCTATAGAACATTGACTGACACCATGTTTTTTTAATTTAAAAGTCACAGGAAAGGAGTCCTTTCTATTCTACAGAGAATTGAAGCTGCATCTTTTTGGTCTCAAGTTATGAAGATGAGTATGGTTGAGAGTCTCGCCACAAGTATACGTAGAAGCACTCCCCAATCCCCCTGTCCCACAACTGCCATTCCCTACAGAAAGTTCTCTGCTACCCATTCAGTTCCTCTCTGCAAACGCTATCTCAGTGCTATGGACGTGGAGCCTGGAGGAACACAAAGTCGGAAGCTATTCCATTAAATTCCTTAAGAAGTCAAACTGGACATTTGGATGTGCTGAAGACAGACTTTCATTGTTCTTGGGTAGCCTATAAGCATGGAAGGTAAGGAATAAATCTTTTAAAAAATATATTCGAGGCCGGCTCTGTGGCTCAACAGGCTAATCCTCCGCCTGCAGCGCCGGCACACCGGGTTCTAGTCCCGGTCGGGGCGCCGGATTCTGTCCCAGTTGCCCCTCTTCCAGGCCAGCTCTCTGCTATGGCCCGGGAAGGCAGTGGAGGATGGCCCAAGTGCTTGGGCCCTGCACCCCATGGGAGACCAGGAGAAGCACCTGGCTCCTGGCTTCGGATCAGCGCGGTGCGCCGGCTGCGGTGGCCATTGGAGGGTGAACCAACGGCAAAGAAAGACCTTTGTCTCTGTCTCTCTCTCACTGTCCACTCTGCCTGCCTGTAAATAAATAAATAAATAAATAAATAAATAAATATAATCGAGAGGCAAGGGACAGAGAGCTCTCATTCAATTATTTCATTCAAATGGCTGTGATGTCCCCTCCCAATGGGGTCAAATCTGGGAGCCAGAAACTCATTCCATGTGGGTGGCAAGCATCCAATCACCTGAGCCCCACAGGGTCTACCTTACAGGGAGCTGGAGCCAGACTGGAGCCAGGAATTGACCCCAGGCTCTCCGCAGCTGCCCCATCCTTCTACAGCTCCACCTGCCCGTACCTCTTCCCCACATTAAAGATGTCACGTGCGGAAGCAAAAAGGAACGCAGAGCAAAGGTGACTGCTCAGAAGCATCAGGCCTACCTTGGGCAAGGATGTTCCACTGCATGACCCTGATGGGCGGGTGGCTACTGGGGCAGTCTGCCCTCAGGTCCACAAAGTCCCTCTGGAACCGGGGAGGGCGGGTGTGCAGGACGGCCCTGCATTCCTCAAGAAGCTCTTTGGGGTCGATGGGCTCCAGATGTTCAGGGTCAGGTGACACCAAATACTCTGCGTGCTGAGAGGCAACGCTGCTGTTTAGCGTCTTGGCGAGAGCGCTGTAGAGTCTGCTCGTCCCGTTTCCCATGGAACACGCTACAGGGGAGGAAAGCACAACCGCACAGTCAGCTCCACTTCCCGACTTTGTCACCCAGCCCAGTGAGATACAGCGTCGGCTATAAGAAAACCACCACGCGTTGCGTTTAGGGCAGTGTTGCCACGTTCAAATATAAGGACGTTTCTACAGAGGGTGGGGGAAGAAGAGGAGTTCCTGAGCCTCTCGCTGTTGAAATACTACCGATAAAATCAGCCTCTGCTCACCTACATCTTGTCTTTTTAAATTTATAAGCCCAATCTTACAACACAAGGCTTAACAACATCACACAGTACTTTTTCTATAGAATTCAATGGCAAACCTGAAGCCGAGCTTGTAGACAATCAAATGTTACAAAACCCCCGTGACTCCTGGGCAGAGTTCAGGCAATACAGCAGGCTGCTGCCCGGGTCACAGCATCTGAACAGAGCCCTCCGTTACAGAAAACGAGGGCCAGATTAGGTTTACGTCCCACTTCTCTGATGTTAAGGTAAGTCCAGCCTTGGGCTTTCTGTGGGGCTCAGTGAACAGCGTTGAGCAGTAGCATCTGTATTGTTTGTTGTATTTTTTAAAACTCAGAAAAGGCACTAGGGGAAAGGGGGGAGGAAGGGATAGATGAGTTAATTGATTAGAAAGAATTTTTTATTGTTGCTCAGCTAACTGCCACCCAGAACACCCTCTGTTCCTGATTTTTCTGTATTTCCTGGTTGGGGGGAGGATCTTGGAAAGAGCAAGTGAGGAAAGGGCAGGAAGCACCCGTCACGCAGTATTCATGAGCATTTGCTAGTGTTTGGCTTTTTCTCCTAAGTAGACGACAATTCATTGAGGAGAATACAGGGCCATCTTCAATCCAGGAGCATGAGAGAAGCTGTAATTGTCAGTTCAGCTCAAAGTGCTGATTGCTCTTTTAGAGGTCCACCATTTTTTTCTCATTATATAACTCGGGGGAAAGTTTACCTTGGAGGAGCACCAACTCTGTGCCTAATCAATCTTGAGGCCCCTGCCATAACCAGATCCTTGTACTTTCTTAAAAGACACAAGTTTTCTTTTTTTCTTTCCTTCCCACCCTGCCCCCCCCCCCCCCACACACCTGTTCCCAAACTGTTTGAATTCAGTGCTTCAAATCCATTTTGGTTGATCTGCTCACTTATCTGAGCACATGAGTCCAAGGATTGTTTCTCTCAGGCTGGAAGAACCATTTTCAGAGTCCTTCCTTGTACTTCTTAGTTATACGTCCTCGAGTTCAGTGTGCAAGTGTGGCTCCAGGTAAGCATAGCAGTGTTCCTTGGGATTGCGATCACTAAATTGTGTGCCGAGGTGTCCCCATGGTACCACAGCAAACTCAGGGGACTATGGTGTAATTAAAATCAGAAATAAATTTTGACATCTGTCAGGCTGCAGGCAAACTCCTAGGGTAATTAGTAGCGAGTGTTCTTGCTATAATTCTGACTATGTCCATTCAGATCTTGTAGGAAACATGAACTGATGCAAAACCAATGCCAGAGTATGTAAAAGCAATGTGGCCCAGGACAAGCCCTCTATACTACAGTGCCTGGGAAGCTGATTAGGGCTGCAGAATGAGCAGGACAGTAGGATGCACAGATGGTTCTGGAAGATTTCCATTCATCCACCCTCCTTCCAATTCACTCAGGGCCTCCTGTATGCCAGGCTCTGTCCTCACTGTGCACCCCGCCGTTTCCTCACCACCACCACCCCCCCCTTTTTTTTAAAAAGATCTATCTATCTGAAAGGCAGAGTTAAAGAGAAAGTGAGAGACGGGGTAGGGTGGGGTGGGGTGGGGGAAAGGAGATGGATCTTCCATCCTTAATCACCTTTGTGATTTCTTCTCTTGGGTAGTGGGACCATCACTTGCAAAATTCTAATCTTCTTAGTCTAATCTAATCCCACAATCCTCAGGACAGTCTCACTGCAGTAGCCTACTGAGTCTTAAATTCTTTTTTAAGGATTTATTTTATTTGAACTGGCGCTTATAAGGGATGCTGGCATTGCAATCCACTGTGTTACAACGCTAGCCCCTAATTTGCTATTCTTATTCCCTATTCTGAGTTTTGGGAAAGGCACCTTATACCAATAAAATATGTGCTCTTTTTCTTTTACCTCAAAATGTTAACGACTGTTTGGGGAAAGATTATTATAGAGAATAAGAAGAGTTGAGTGCTAATTATTCAGAATAGGCTAGGGTATGATATGGGTAAAACAACGTGAGTGGATAAGAGTAACCAGAAAAAGACTTCAAAGAAACAGGATTTGGCTATGTGGCAGAAATTGGCGACAGCACCACTTACTTGGTTCATTCTAGGTAGCAGCCACCTCATCCCTGCCTTGCTCTTTCAAATACAAACCATCCCTCACTCTTCTTTTTTCAAATGTTTGAGCACCCACTGCATACCAGGCACGAATTGTGTTAGGTTTCCTTACTACAACAAAACACATGAGGCAGCGGCTAACTTTTTATATAGACAAAAAGTTTATTTAGCTCACAGTTTGGGGGGTTCCAGTCCAAGAGTGTGTGGCTGCACTGGTGGTTGGGGTCTGCTGAGGGCAGAAAGTAGCCACGGCCAAGCAAGCGTGGGGAGGGATCACATCACATGGTGAGCATGCCCAGCCCCAGTTCTGAGAACAACCCTCCTGGGAGAATTCCTGTCTCCAGGAGTGCCCAGGTGAGCTCCGTGAAAAGTGCTATGGACAAAAATCCATGAGAGAAGCAAGAATAGTAGTGGGTAGGGAGTAGCTATTTCATGTGATGCTCAAGGAGCCCTCACCGTGGAGGTGGCACTGTGGTGTAGTGGGTAAAGCATCCCTTATTAGCACTGGTTCCAGTCCTGGCTCTTCCACTTCCGATCCAGCTTTCTGCTAATGGGCCTGGGAAGATGGCCCATTAGCCATTGGGAGATGGCCCAAGTGCTTGGGCCCCTGCACCCATGTGGGAGACCTGGAAGAAACTCCTGGCTTCAGATCAGCCCAGCTCTGGCCGTTGTGGCCATTTTGGGAATGAACCAGCAGATGGAAGATCTGTCTCTCCCTCTGTGTAACTTTTTCAAATAAATAAATAAATGTATCTTAAAAAAAAAGTCCCCCCAAAAGATGCGAAAGATGAAATTGAAGGGGCCAGCATTGTGGCGCATGGGTTAAGCAATTGCTTGTGATGTCAGCATCCTGTATCGGAGATACATGGAGTTCTAGCTGCTCTACTTCCAATCCAGCCTCCTGCTAATGCACAGGGGAAGGTAGCAGATGACGGCCCAAGTGCTTGAGTTCCTGCCATCCTTGTGGGAGACTCAGTGGCTCCTGGCTTTAGCCTGGCCCAGCCCTAGCTGTTGTGTCCATCTGCGGAGTGAACTAGCATGTGGAAAATCTCTCCTCTGTTTTTCTATCTCTCTTTCTGCTTTTCAAATAAATAATCTTTTTTTTTTTTAACGGATGGAATTAGAGCAGAAATCTGGAAATGGTATGGAAATAAGCTTTATAGTAGTCCAATGAGAGAGCATTCCAGGCAGAGGGAACAGCAAGTGCAAGACCCCGAGGAGGGAACACACATGCCAAGCAAGGGGATGAAGCTGGCCTGAACAGGGTGAACAGAAGAAGACGGGGTCAGAAGGTACCAGCTCATACAGGACCCTGTGGGCCATTCTAAAGGTTTTGGCCTTTATCCAGGATAGAAGCAATTGGAGGATTATAAGTGAAAATCTGATTTACATTTTAAATCTCTCTCTGGCTGATATATTAAAAATATTCTACACTGGGGCCGGCGCTGTGGCGCAGTGAGTTAATACCTTGGCCTGAAGCGCCAGCATCCCACATGGGCGCCAGTTCCAGTCCTGGCTTCTCCACTTCCGATCCAGCTCTCTGCTATGGCCTGGGAAAGCAGTCGAAAATGGCCCAAGTCCTTAGGCCCCTGCACCCACGTGGGAGACCTGGAAGAAGCTCTTGGCTTCTGGCTTCGGATTGGCACAGCTCTGGCCATTGCAGCCAACTGGGGAGGGAACCATCGGATGGAAGACCTCTCTCTCTCTCTCTCTCTCTGGGGAGGGAACCATTGGATGGAAGACCTCTCTCTCTCTCTCTCTCTCTAACTCTGCCTTTCAAATAAATAAACAAATCTTTTTAAAAAATTCTATACTACAGGGAAGTAAGGGCAGACATAAGGAAACCCATCAGAGAGCAATTACAATAATTTAAGCAAAAGATGGGGGTGGCATGACCTAGGATGGAAGCAGGGAAACTGGCTGGATTATGAGCAGTCTGAGGGGTTGAGATCGCCAGGTTTTGTTGATGACTTAGAAGACTTGATTGGGTCGCAGGGACTGGGAGTTCTGCAGGTAGACAGGACTGACACTCAGGAGAGGTGTGAGCTGGACATGTTAGTGCACAGGGGAGACCGCAGTTGAGTTTAGAGAGAAGCAAAGTTGAAACACTGCGCTCCAGGACAGACAGGGGCAGGGGTGGTGGGAATCTGTGAAAGCCACATGGAGCAGCATGGCCCGGTAAGCAGAGGAGAAAAATGAGGAGAATGCGATCCTTTGAGAACAATAAAAGTGTTTCAGTCACGTGGGGACATCTCCTGCATCACAGGCTACAAAAGTGCAAGGAAAATGAGGACTGACAAAGGATCTGGATTTAGCAATGTGGGAAACTGGCTTTCTGATTTTTGGTGAAGTTGTGAGAAGAGTATGTAGAGGAAATTTTACCCAAAAGGCAGAGAAACTGAATAGTGCTAAGAGAATTGTAAAAATTTTATGTGTTTATTTCTTACTGTATTTGAAGGCGGAGAGACAGATCTCCCACCCTTTGGCTCGTTCCCTGAATCCCTTCAACAGACAGGGCTGGGCCAGGCTGAAGCCAGGAGCCCAGCATTCCATCCTAGTCTCCCATGGGGGTGGCAGGGACTCAAGTACTTGAGCCATCTGCCGCCTCCCAGGGTGCACTTAGGAAGCTGGAGTGAAAGAGGAGCTGGGACTCAAACCAGGAACTTGATATAGAATGCAGGCGGTCCTAGATGGTTTCTTAACCTCTGGGACAAATGCCTGCCACAGAATTTTATTTTTTAAGGTTGGGCTCATTCATAGCATGCGTGTGTATGAATGAGGGGTGACAGGGCAGAGAGAGAACACTACAGGAGAGCCGAGACTTCTGGGTTCTGGTAGGATGGCACGAGGAAGCCAGGTTCTCTCTCTACAAAACTATGAAAAGCAGTCCCTTTGGTGTTCTGGATTACTGACCACAAGTCCTACAACGATCGGAGAGGCATTTACTGGTGCGAGGCACTGCCTCTGGGTCAGCACAGTGCTGGCCACTGACTTTCTGGCCCAGGCCTGCTCCTGTCTCCCCCACTCTAGCTTGGAGGATCTAGTTCAACCAGGCTGGAAAGCTACTGACTTATTGTGTTACGATCTTCCTACAAGCAAAGTCCGGGCCCCGGTAGCTTCAATGTGTGAATTCTAGCAAATATTTAAATCAGAAATTGCACCAAGTCTTCACAAACTTCCATTTACTGCCTCCCACGTACAGTCACTCTGGAAGACAGTTTGGCAGTGTTCTATGAATTAAAAACTTACCACTCAGCCCAGAACTCACACAACTAGGAACTTCGGTAAATAGACTGAAAACTTACATCCACGGGGAAATACCCACGCAAATGTTTACAGCACATTTATTTACGACTGCCAAACGCTGGGAGCGACTGGGATGCCCTTCAATATGCAAACGGATCGACAGCTGTGCTACACCCATAAAGTGAAATACTATCCAGAGATTTAAAAAAACAAAACAAGCCGTTGACTCATGCTGCAGGGATGAGAGTTAAAGCATTTGGTAAGTGAAAGAAGCCAGATCCTAAAAGTTACATATTGTGTGATTCCAAAATTCACGACATCCTGGAAGAGGCACGACTGCAGGGAAGGAAAACAGTGGTTGCTGGGGCTGGGGAGGGAGCTGTTTCTACAAATCAGATGCACAGTGGAACTTTAGGGGACAGGATGGTTCTGCCCACACCACTCAAGAAGTCACTGATTTACCTGGAAATGGGTACTGAGGGGCCAGGGTCACCATGGAGAATGCTGGTAAACATGCCTCTGACCTGAGGATCACAGCCACTCTCCCAAGCAGGAGTCATGGCTGCACCTGCCCCATAAGATGTGACGAGTGGCACTCTGCCTCTGTGCCGTTTCTCTCTAGAACCCATGACTGCACGCTAACCAAGACAAGAACGCTGGGCAACCCTAGCTGAGAGACAGTCTGCATAATACCTGACCAGCATTCCTTAAAACTAGCAAAGTCTCAGAAAACAAGGAACGATTCAAAGACCATCAGAGAAGCCACAAAAATGCAGTGTGGTGTCCCGAGGCCAATAGCAGGACTTTACTGGAAAAGCTAGAGATCTGAGGGGAGTCTGCAGTTACCAGTGATGTGTCTGTGTTGGCTTCTCCTATTTGACAAACGTTACTTCAGTACTGTAAGACGTCAACATGAGAAATGGGGATTTGGCACGACGGTGGAGACACTGTTGGGATGACCCCACCTCACATCTGAATGCCTCGGGTCAAGTCCTGCTCTTCTCTCCATTCCAGCTCCCTGCTGAGGCACACCAGGATTCAGTTCCACCCAGGCTCCTGGCTTTAGCCTGGTTCACACACACAGCTGTGGCAGTCATCTGGGGAGTGAACCAGCAGACAGGGGGGTCTCTATCACTAACTCTCTCCGCCTTTCAAATCAGTAAGATAAATAAGTTTTTAAATTTTTTAAGGGGCTTGCACTGTGGTGCAGTGAGTTTAGCCACCACTTGTGATGCTGGCATCCCACATCAGAGTGCTTGTTTAAGTCTTGGCTGCTCCACTTCCAAACCAGCTCCCTGATGTGCCTGAGAAGGCAGTGGTATGTGGCCTGAGTACTTGGGTCCCTGTTACCCATGTGGGAGACTCAGATGAAGCTCCTGGCCCAGCCCTGGCTCTTGCAGCCATTTGGGGAGTGAACCAGTGGATGGAATGTCACACTTTTTCTGTCACTCTGCCTTTCAAAATTAAATCTTTGTTTTGTTTTTCGAAATAAAGAAATCTTTAAAAAAAAAAAAAAAGCAAGCTCATTCATATTCTTTCATGCATAAATAAGTCCTATGAACTCCACCCAGGATGAAAACAATGTTTCAGAATCAACATGTGAATCACATATTTAAAAAAATCATTTATTTATTTGAAAGGCAGAGCCACAGACAGAGAGAGGTCTTCCATACACTGGTTCATTCCCCAAACACCCGCTACAACCGGAGCTGGGCAGATCTGAAGCCAGGAGCCGGGAGTCTCTCCCAGGTCTCCCACACAAGTGCAGGAGTCCAAGGACTTGGGCCATCTTCCACTGGTTTCCCAGGCAATAAGCAGAGAGCTGGATCGGAAGAGGAGCAGCTGGGACATGAACCAGCGCCCATGTGGTATGCTTGCACTGCAGGTGAAGGCTTAGCCTACTAAGCCGCAGAGCAGGTCCCTGATGAACACATCTTAATTCTATTATGTGGAATACAGACTGTTAAATTTACTAGTTCTGGCAGGTAGATAGGTAGTACTGCTTTTATTGACTTTTTTTTTGAATGAAAAAAGTATACTTTGGGTGGACATTTGACACAGAGGTTAAGATGCCACTTTTGGCCGGCGCCACAGCTCAATAGGCTAATCCTCCGCCTACGGCTCCGGCACCCCAGGTTCTAGTCCCGGTCGGGGCGCCGGATTCTGTCCCAGTTGCCCCTCTTCCAGGCCAGCTCTCTGCTGTGGCCAGGGAGTGCAGTGGAGGATGGCCCAAGTGCTTGGGCCCTGCACCCCATGGGAGACCAGGAGAAGCACCTGGCTCCTGGCTTCGGATCAGCGCGGTGCGCTGGTGAACCAATGATAAAGGAAGACCTTTCTCTCTCTATCCACTCTGCCTGTCAAAAAAAAAAAAAAAAGCTACTTTGCTGTTTTTCTTTAAGATGTATTTATTTGAAAGGCAGAGCTACAGAGGGAGAGATATCTTCAATCCAATACTGGTTTACTCCCCAAATGGCCACAACGACCAGGGCTGTGCCAGGCTGACGGCAAGAGGCTCAAACTCCATCTAGGTAAGTAGTGTTATTACTTGCAATCAATGTCTCTAACCACATTCATCTAGAGCAGCACCTGCCCCTCACCCTTTATAGTCTAAGAAAGAGGTGCTTTCTCTTCTCACGACAGTGCACCTGGAATCATCACAGACCAATGAATCTCAGGTGGGGGCTGCTAGGTTTCACCATGGTTGGGGGGGAGGGCTTCCAAAGCCTTCCTACCTGCCTGTCAATCCTACTGTTCTGACCAAATTCTACAGGCGTGTGGGTTGGCTTTGGGGTTATTCAAAGCTCCCCAGACACAGCTGAGAACCATGAAGATCCTTAATCTAGAAATAGGCAAAGGGCCGGCGCTGTGGCTTAACAGGCTAATCCTCCTGCCTCTGGCACTGGCACACTGGGTTCTAGTCCCGGTTGGGGCGCCGGATTCTATCCCGGTTGCCCTTCTTCCAGGCCAGCTCTCTGCTATGGCCCGGGAGTGCAGTGGAGGATGGCCCAAGTGCTTGGGCCCTGCACCCGCATGGGAGACCAGGAGAAGCACCTGGCTCCTGGCTTCAGATCAGCACGATGCGCCGGCCGCGGCAGCCATTGGAGGGTGAACCAACGGCAAAAAGGAAGACCTTTCTCTCTGTCTCTCTCTCTCACTATCCACTCTGCCTGTCAAAAAAAAAAAAAAAAAAAAAAAAAAAAGAAAGAAAAAAAGAAAGAAATAGGCAAAGACTTCAGAAGGTAAGTAGGTAAGTCTGCCCTTTCTCCCCACTTATCTGCACCCAGAAGAGAAGATCTCTAAACTACCAGAGCTGATCAAGATGTTTCCCACCTGCTGTGCCATTAGCTAATTATTTAGTTAACACTAACATATAACTGAATTTTTCCCGTGCTACATATATTTTATGTCTTTACCTGTCTAGGGTTAGCATGAGGATCAAAATAAAGACATGAATCTAAAGTAACATTATATCTAAGCAATTTTTAGTTGGATTTTCTCTTTGGGAGAGGGGGTAGCTCCAGGAGGTCTTCATGACTTGTCTAATAATTCCCCAGAAGATATAGCACTTCTGAGGCAAGAATATTGAATTTAAAAATGTAATATTTGGGCCAGTGCTGTGGTATAGTAGGCTAGGTCTCTGCCTGCAGCACCAGCATCCCATATGGGCACCGGTTTGTGTGCCAGCTGCTCCTCTGATCCAGCTTTCTGCTTATGTCCTGAGAAAGCAGTGTGAGACGGCCGAAGTGTTTGGGTACCTGTACCCGCGTGGGAGACCTGGAGGAATGCCCCGGGAATGAACCACAGCCGGAGGGGCAGCAGTTCTCCAAGCAGCTCAGACCCTTGTGGAGGCACATATGGTCAACACTACTTTCGTAATAGACGCTGATTACCAATGTCTTCTTCATGTGTGACAAAACGAAAACTGTACTTAAAGTACTGCTCCGTATCAAAATAAGACATCTCAAAGCAAAGCAGCTGTGTGAGTGCCTGAGTCCCAGAGGGAACTCGCCGCTTCCAACACTGAAATCATGGCTGATCAGATACTGTCAGCAGCAGACATGTTCACTAACATGCACGCACAGGCCTGTCACCTGCCTTTGTGCCAATGATAAAACTTTCAAGTGAAACTTTGGAAAATTTTACCTGCTCTTAGGAGCTTGACAAGTTCCTAATGACTATTTTGACAAGATTGGTGATTACATTAACTAATGTGGGTTTTTTGGGTGTTGTATAGCATTTGGAAAATCTGTGTTTACTCAATCAGTGTTTCCAAATGATCAGCATAACAGCATATAAAAGGATTCCTTCAATGTTTCAAAGAGCACAGCAAATGTCAACATAATAGAAAATGAAAATCTTGTTGATGGGGTAGATTCCAAGTCGAAACTAACTAGTAACAAACACAAAGACCATCCACAACTACCTAAGAAAGTGGTTAAAATACTCCTCTTTTTTCCCAACTATGTATCTACGAGAGACTGGATTTTCTTTAAGCAAAACACATCACAACCAACTGAATGGAGCAGAAAAGAGAATCCAGCTGTCAACTATTAAGCTAGACTTTAGGAGAGTTCTAAAAATAAAACAATGCCACTATTTACAATTTTTTTTTGTTTTGGAAAATAGTTATTTTTCCATAGGAAATGTTATTCATATTAACATGTAATGAGTTTGGTACTTCATTGTATGAATTGATAGACATTTTTAAAACATCTCAAATTTTACTTTCTAGCATGATATGTATCAATGTGTGATAAATATATTACACACAGAAAGAAAATTCCTTGGGGATCTCAGTATTTAAGACTGTGAAGTGAAAAATGAAAACATGAAAAAAAAAAAAAAAGAATGTAATAATGTGAAGAAACCCAGAGAATGAAAGGTGAGAAAGTTTATTCTAGAATGATTGTCTTTTAAGGATGGAATCCTGCCCTGAAGGACACAGGGCAATCCCCTGGAAAGGAAACAAGAACTTTATTGTTTAATATAGAAAAGATGAAATACTTAATGAAGAGATTGAAAGCAGATATGTTTTGTCTTCCAGCATTCCTTGCTCTTTTTAAAAATATTTATTTGAAAGGCAGAGAGACAGAGACACAGACACAGAGAGAGATCGATTGCCATCCACTGATTTATTCCCCAAATGCCAGTAACAGCCAGGCTGGAACAAGCCAAAGCCAGGAGCCAGGAACTCAATCTGGTTGTCCCAAAACAAAACGATGCCAACTATTTACAATTTTTTTTTTCTTTTGCAATTGTATTGCCTCCCAGAGCACACGTTAGGAGGAAGCTGGAATTGGAAGCAGCGCCAGGACTTGAACCTGGGCACTGTTACTGGATGTGGGTGTCCCAAGTGGGGTCTTATCCACTGTGCTACATGCACACCAGCTCTGACTTTTCCTGACTGACTGGGTGTAGGATCACAAGAGCTGCTCCCAAGTCTGATACGGCTGTCTCCACACTCCTCACTCCAGAGAGGAAAACTCTTACTGGATAAGTAAGGGATTATATTCCCTTACTTCTGTCATATTTCTAATGTCCAGCTGAGATTTTCTCTACTTCAAAAAAATTCTTCTCATAAAGTCATGTTACCCCATCAAATCAGAAGGCATTTGGGGAAGTCTCCCAATGCATCTCTCCCTGTCTTCAGTTTTTCTTTTCCTACATCTACTCCAAATAACATGATCTTACTCAGTTGTTTTTCGAGACCATATTTTCCCAAACTGCCTAACACATCACATACGGACATCTGTAGTTCAAAGGCAAGTTCAAAATCACAGGTTAGGAAATTAATGACTAAAATTAAATACTGTAAGAACTTCACATAGGTGAGTGCTTCAAAAAGGTTATGGAAAACAGAATTCTTTTTTAAACGTATCTTTATTTATTTATTTTTGACAGGCAGAGTAGATAGTGAGAAAGAGAGACAGTGAGAAAGGTCTTCCTTGTTGCCGTTGGTTCACCCTCCAATGGCCGCTGCGGCCGGCGCATCTCGCTGATCCGAAGCCAGGAGCCAGGTGCTTCTCCTGGTCTCCCATGCGGGTGCAGGGCCCAAGCACTTGGGCCATCCTCCACTGCACTCCCGGGCCACAGCAGAGAGCTGGCCTGGAAGAGGGGCAACCGGGATAGAATCCGGCGCCCCGACCGGGACTAGAACCTGGTGTGCCGGCGTCGCAAGGCGGAGGATTAGCCTGTTAAGCCACGGCGCCGGCCGGAAAACAGAATTCTTAAACGTTTATCTTGGAACAAAAAATTCTGGAACCCATGCAGTTTTGTCCATACTATGCATTTTCCACAACTGTTTTTGAAGATCTTGTATATACATGAGCTTCAAAAATCTTTGCACCAAAATAAAGGGTCTTTTAATCCCATTTGCCTCAAGCTTCCTGACATGCCCTCATGTCATTGCTGCACTTACAACGGGGCCAACGCTCAGGCTGCTAGGAAGGTTATTTACACTTGAAAACAAACAGCTGATGGTGAGGGGCACCTTTCTCCACCCTCCGTAAGGGTCTGAATGTGTTCCTGGGCCAGAATGATTTTTTTAAAAATTTATTTGAAAATTAGCATTACAGAGACAGAGAGAAGGAGAGTCAGAGACAGAAAGAGATACAGAGAGATCTTCCATCTGCTGGTTCATGCCCCAGATGGCCACAATGGCTCGGCTGGGTCAGGTTGAAGCCAGGAGTCTGAAGCTCCATCAGGGTTTCCCACGTGGGTGCTGATGAGGCTGACTATGGGTGCTTTCGTGTGCCTGCTCTTGCTCTCATCCTCCCTCGCCCTTCTGCCTCCTGCCATGGATGATACAACAAGAACACCCTTGCCAGATGCTGCCTCCTCAGTCTTGGACTCCCCAGCCTCCAAAACTGCAGGACATTTCTGTTCTTTGTAAATTACCCAGTGGTAGGTATCTTATGGCCGAAAAAAATGAACTAAGACGCACCCTAAAAATGACGATGTGATAGCTCGTGACTAACTGCTGCATATGCACCACTTACAAGATCTGCTTGCTTTGACTGCATTTTCAATCCCACCCCAACCCCCAGGAAGCAGACCCTCTTATTAGGCCCATTTTACAGTGAGGGGATAACATAGTAACAATACTGTTTCTTACTTTTCATTTGAACATTCTCGTTTTTACAGCATCCATTAGTAAAAATTTTCTTGTCACACAGTTACATGTTCATTGCCAAGATTTCAAGCCATTCTACCTAAGTTTTATACTAAATAGGAAGTTTTATGCTTTATTCAGGACTTTTAAAAGATGTTCTAGGTCTGGTGCTGTGGCACAGCAGGTAAAGCCACTGCTTGCGATGCCAGGGTCCCATAAGGGTGCCAGTTGAGTTCTGGCTGCTTCACTTCTGATCCAGCTCCCTGCTAATGTGCCTGGGAAAGCAGCAGAGGATGGCCCAAGTACTTGGGCCCCTGTACCCTTGTGTGAGACCTGGAAGAAACTCCCGGCATCGGCCTGGCCGTTGCAACCATTTGGGGAATGAATCAGCGGATGGAAGATCTCACTCTCTGTAACTCTGCCTTTCATATGAATAAATAAAATCTTTTTAAAAGAGAAAAATTACAAAATTTTAGAAAATCAATAAATAAAACAGAAAAGTCCTTCTGCAGAATAGCTCGCTCTTCAAGGTTGATTTCCTGAGGCTAAATAGCCCAAATAATTCATCCATGTGGTAATCAAGCTACTGAAATGGTGCCAAACCTTGATGAAGCCTCCACTGAACTTTCCTGGGCGCCTGTGCAGGCGGTCTAATTTGCCCCATATTTGGAGATCGGTACTTTGGATCTGACCCATACACTTGTACATTGTTTCTGCCCCAAATTCACTTTTTAAACAGCCATCTTCATGAGGGGAAAAAAAAAAATAAACCAGCCACCATTCTCAATGGAATGCATAAGTTATAAGCAACAGGCGCATGGGAAGGGCTGTTTATCTGTGACGCCTGGCTATCCACTTGGCACCACCCTGGCCACTGACTACTTCTGTATGCACACTTCCACAGACTCTGCGAACTGGAGGCCTCCATTCCTTCCCCAGTTAGTAACACCTCACCACCACTTCTAACGGCCTGGAATGATTTGCCAGAATTCAGATTATTTCAATTTCTGAAATACAGTTATAGTATGTAGGTCATTTGTTTTGTTTTGTTTTTTTCAGTCATCTGTTTCCTTTCCCATAACAAAGCAAAATGGACTAATCACTAGAATATCTGAATACACACGTGCCTATAGTGCCAATCACCGCACACTTCTAAAGCAATCGGCAGGTCACACGCAAGTTGTAGGAGTGCTGCCGAGGAGGGAAGTGATCAGGGTTCCCCAGCACACCCTGCCATCGGCTGCCAACCACCCAGCCGGCTGAGACACCCTGGGCCTGGGCCCACCGTCCCACACAGCCCCAGCAGCGCCTAAGAAAGGCAGCCCCCTACACAACGCCCCGCGTGCCGCGCTTAGCCCGCATCATCGCCGAGCCTGCAGATGTCTTTTACACTTGGCGTTTGATGCTTAGTATTATGAAAGAGTGACTTGGCAAAAGCACCAGTTAAAAACCAAAGCATGAACAAAAGCTAGAATGATTATCTTGGGTACACACCTGAGAAGCTGCTGAAGCTGATCAAGCTGGGCTCGGGGAAAGCTCCACGAATCAAGTACACAAAACGCAAAAACTGGGAAAGACTCACGTCACAGGCAAGGGATCATACAAACAGCAGTCCAATGCTGCCATCTGCTGGCGATGTGCTGAACCACTCAAAGTCGGGAGCTAATTTAGCCGCTTTTCTTGTACGTTGCTGAGCTAACTGTGGCCACCTCCGAGACAAGAAAAAATTCCCACAAGGTAACCAGTGAGGTGAAAAAAGGCTTGCATGTCGGACACACAGGGCATGTTTGCTTAGCGTAGAGTGAAGGAATCAATACAGCGTCATGGCTCCTGCCTGGAACTGATTCAAGCACCAATGGCTCCTTCTCTCATTCCCATACTGCTTTTCTTTCCTTCTTTTTTAAACAGGCAGAGTTAGAGAGACAGAGAGAGAAAGGTCTTCCTTCCGTTGGTTCACCCCAGCTAGGGCTGGCACGCTGCGGCGGATGCGTCGCGCGGATCTGAAGCCAGGAGCCAGGTGCCTATCCTGGTCTCCCATGCGGGCGCAGGGCCCAAGCACCTGGGCCATCCTCCACTGCCTTCCCGGGCCACAGCAGAGAGCTGGACTGGAAGAGGAGCAACTGGGACAGAATCTGGCGCCCCAACTGGGACTAGAACCCGGGGTGCCGGCGCCGCAGGCAGTTTAGCCAAGTGAGCCGCGGCGCCAGCCCATACTGCTTTTCTTATGTAAGTCACCCTTGACAGTCTGCGTGCTTTACTCAGGAGACTCTAAGCTTGAGGCAGGGACCACTTACCCCAGCACTCAACCTCGTGCTTTTAAAAAATAGTAATAGGATGGGGCCAGTGCAGTGGCGTAGTAGGGTAAGCCTCTGCCTCCAGGGACAGCATCTCATATGGGCACCAGTTCATGTCCGGCTGCTCCTCTTCTGATCCAGCTCCCTGCTGATGGCCTGGGAAAGCAGTAGAAGATGGCCCAAGTGCTTGAGCCCCTGCACCCCCGTGGGAGACCCGGAAGAAGCTCCTAGCTCCTGGCTTTGGGTCAGCCCAGCTCCTCCACCATTGTAATCATTTGGGGAGTGAACTTGCGGATGGAAGACCTCTCTCTCTGTCTCTCCCTGTATTAACTCTGCCTCTCAAATAATAAATCTAAAAAAAAAAAAACAAAAAAAACATGTTAACAGAGCCATGCGTTTGTTGCAGCAAGTTAAGCCACAGCTGGAGATGCCCGCATCCCATATGGAACATGAGTTCGAGTCCCAGCTGCACTTATGATTCCAGTTTTCTGCTAACACAGACCCTGGGAAATAGCAAGTGATGGCTCGAGAAGGTGGTTCCCTACCACCTACACAGGAGACCCGGATGGAATTCCAGGCTCCTGGCTTCAGCCTGGTCCAGCCTGGCTGTTGGCAGTCCATCTGGGGAGCAAACCAGTGGCTGGAAGACCTGTGTCTGTCTGTGTTTCTCTCTTTGCCTGTGCCTTTCAAATAAATAAGAGTAACTATATTTTAATAAAATCTTAATAAAAGGATGGCAAGTGACTGAGAGTTGGAATCTGGTCTAACAGGGACAGAGCGCATTGGCAGAGAACCTTTTTTGGTGAGCCAAGCTCTTTTACTTGACTTGTCCATCTCAGGACCTTCTTGGCTATTGCGAACACATCTGACCATGGAGACACTGGGGCTTAGAAGCTTAACAAATAAATACTTATTTATAGTTGCTAAGTGACCTCTCAGGAGTCATTATTAAACGTGACATATCTATAGTCCTGGGATTTTGGTGAGACTGTATTTTGCCCAAAAGAAGGCAGCGCACTGCCTGAAAAGCCATGTGGCAACCAGAGACAGCCATCTTCAAACGGAGCATGGTGTGCACCTGTAGGGCATTCATCCCCAGCGCTGGGTTCGAAGTGCCTGTTTAGAAAGAGACTATTTCCTGGTGAGGGACAAATATTTTCCCCCCTGGCCGGTCTCCAAATGCTATCATTGAGCGCCACCAACTGGAGATGTGAGCAGCCCTGGGATTCTTCGCAATGGGCGCATGAGCCTCTGGCCACCCCAGCTCTCCCTCCTGGGGAAGTTGAGGCCGCAGTTCCACAGAGGTGTCTTCAGCAAGCGGACTCGAGGTAGGCGGTCTGGTTTCAAGCCCTGGCGCCAGCTCTCACCTCACTGGGCCTCAGTTTCTGCCCTGGAGGATAACTGTAACCCCATGTGGTCACTGCGGGGATTAAGCAGGTTACAGCAGATTTACCCGGCACATCCTAAGGCACCAGCTTGGCACTGCAGTTCTGTTCATTCCGAGGCTCGCTGTCTAGCTGGAGGAGGAGGCGGCTGTAAACAGCTGGGGTTACACGCTGCAGCACTCCCGTGTTTTCCACTGCTCCTTCCAGAGAAGAGAGTGTCGTTCTCACCATGTTACCCATGCGCCTGAGAGGCCGCCGTGGCTCTGAGGTCTGCACGACCCGTCCTCACTGGTCAGGCCGGGGAAGCTGCCTGCACCTTGGACTGCTGCTTGCTAAGCGTCTCGTCCAGCAGCGGTGACAGTGAGTCAGAACAACCACGCTGGCACCTGGCCAGGCGCTCATACAGCAGCCCACTGTCGTGCCAGGAACAGACAGAGGGCAAGTTCCGCGGCTTCCATTTCTCTACGTCACTGCTATCACGGCACACATGCTGGCAGGGCACAAAGTGTACAAAGCAGTAGCACGACCCACACGGCATCACCAGGGCTATCAAGTAAAGGTCAGGAGTCTCCACCTAAGTGTCTAAAAATACAAGCAATAGATCAGAGCCACAGCCCAAACGGCTTGTCTTTGCCAGGGAGCAGTCACAGACTAGACAGAGATGCACAAGGATTTCCCAGACAAGGCACAGCAATGCCTTCAGGCATGACAGTGGCTTAGAAAATGTCTCCGAGGGGGGGGGGCTGGTGCTGTGGCATAGGGAGTAAAGCCGCAGCCTGCAACACCGGCATACCATATGGGTGCCAGTTCGAGTCCTGGCTGCTCTACTACCCATTCAGCTCTCCACTATGGCCTGGGAAAGCAGTGTTTTGAAAGATGGTTCAAGTGTTTGGGTTTCTACACCTGCACGGGAGACCCAAAAGAAGCTCCTGGCTCCTGGCTTCAGCCTGGCCCAGTCCTGGCCATTGCAACCATCTGGGTAGTGAACCAGCAGATGGAAGACCTCTCTCTCTCTCTCTGTTTCTCCCTCTGTAACTCTTTCAAATAAACAAATATTTTTTTAAAGGAACGTTCTCATTTCAAAAAGAAAAAAGAAACAGCAGGCGTCCCATCCCTAATATTTCTGGTATGCTCAAAAGCCCTTGTCACATTATGAATGGGAAGAGGAAAGCGAGAAGGACTGTTCCGCTGACCCTGTAGAGTTCTCTGCGGATCACAGTCCACCCACCACGGCCCAGAAGCTGAGTCTGGCCACCACCTGTCTTCGTGCTGCTTATGAGCCAGGAAAGACATTCCCACTTTGTGACGGTTGGGGAAAAAAATGAAAACAAATCGAAACTTAAGAACAGTGCTATTTGTGACATGTGAAAAGGATAAGAGATTCCAATTTCTGGATCTATAAATGAAGTTTACATATTGTGTTGTCTACGACTGCCTTCACCCCACAATGCAGAGCTAGGGGGTGCCCCCCACCGCCATGTTGCTCAGAAAGCCTGCAATGCTCACGAGCTGGCTCTTCCCAGAGTTTGCCAAGCCCTGCTCTGGATTCTGTGACAATGAAAACTGTACGTTCAGTTTGTAAAAGCATCCTGAGATTGATGGAAGATTTTCAGTCACTCCAAATGGGGGAAAATAATTTCTGTGCACAAATTTCTAGTACCTTACATGAATAATTAAGGCCCATGTAAGAAGAGACATGTTTTTAAAAAGCAAATGGTATTGAGTTTCTTTCTTTTTTTTTTTTTTTTAAGATTTATTTATTTATTTGAAAGTTACACAGAGTGAGGAGAGGAGAGGCAGAGAGAGAGAGAGAGGTCTTCCATCCGCTGGTTCACTCCCCAACTGGCTGCAACAACTGAAGTTGCACTGATCCGAAGCCAGGAGCCAAGTGCCTCCCCTGAGTCTCCCACACAGGTGCAGGGGTCCAAGGACTTGGGCCATCTTCTACTGCTTTCCCAGGCCATAGCAGAGAGCTAGATCGGAAATGGAGCAGCCGGGTCTTGAACCGGTGCCCATATGGGATGCTGGTGCTTCAGGCCAAGGCGTTAACCCGCTGCGCCACAGTGCCGGCCCCGGTGTTGAGTTTCTAAGCCAGCACCTCACTGAGCACTGGCAGATGATGGCCCAGCTAAATGATTGCACCCACACAGAAGACCTGGATGGAGTTCCTGGTTCCAGGCTTTGACCTGGCCCACGCTCAGCTGTTGTGGGCACTTGGGGAGCACATCAGCAAATGGAAGATGTTTTTCTCTTCCTGTTACTCTGCCTTTCAAATAAATAAATCTTAACAAAAAAAAAAAAAAAAAAAAAAAAGAAAAGAAAAGAAACAGGTTTGAATTAACAGAGAAACCACAGAGGTAGAAAATGTAATTCAAGCCACCATGGGTAAATATGTTTTCTCAAGGGCACCTTGAAAAGACGCCAAATTGAGAGAGCAAAGAGAAAGGGTGGGAGAGGCTGAAATGGGAAAAGCAGCATGGAGTTACAGGCTGTCCTGTGACTCACTCAGACAAGAGCTGGGAGGCGTGGCCCTTGCCTGCTGGGCAAAAACAATGCTCCTTATTTAGTGGCCGAGCTCCGGAGGGTGAATGGGGCTGGGTGGGCAGCTAGCTCACTCGGAGCCACAAGCGGGTGTAGGGCTCACAGACTGAAGAGCACAGCTGGCACCACCCTTGGTCTGGCAAAGCCGGAGCTGTCCAGCCCGCTCCTCTTGCACACGGTGTGGGGCAACCCCGCCACCCTCCGCGCTAGGGCGGCACACAGCTGCTCTCCTCTGGCGGGGACACACCTGAAGGCGGCGGGTAGGAGAGAACCTAGACACAAAATGTAGCCTCTTTATAAAAGGGAGCAATTCAAGAAAAAACTAGGAAATGTCCAGAAAACATCAGATGATTGCAAATTTTTTTTTTGTCCAGAAAACTCATGCAATAGATGATGCCATTAAAAACGAAGGGACATGGAGTACAGATGCATAAAGCCAACAGCCTGTTGAACAGGAGTCCAAGAACATGAGGACGCCAAAAATAATCCAAGGAGTGGCACAAACTTCTCCCACGCTAAAGAATGGTCTTCAAACGCACAGGTGCGCCACGGGTGGCCGAGAGGCTCATCCTTCCAGAACCTTTAACATCAAGGGTAAGAAAATCTTCTGGGGCCAGCACTGTGGCGTGGCCTGGCGGGTAAAGCAGCCACCTGCTGTGCCTGCATCCCATATGGACACAAGTTCGAGTCCCAGCTGCTCCACTTCCGATCCAGCTCCCTGCTAATGGTCTGGGAAAGCAATAGAAGATGGCTTGAGTGTTTGGGCCCCTGCACCCAAATGGGAGACCCAGATGAAGCACCTGACTCCTGGCTCTGGCCTGGCCATTGCTGTTACTGGAGAGTGAACCAGTGGATGGAAGAACTCTTTCTCTCCCCCTCTCCCTCTGCAATCGATTTTCAAATAAATCTTACAAAAAAAATCTAAGCCTCTAGTGACAATCACTATTTACAATGATAGATCTTTTCACTTTGAAAAGATTTTATTTCCTGAAAAGCAGAGTGACAGAGAGGGCAGGACAGAGAGGTGGTCCCTCTACTGGTTCACTCCTCAAAATGGCTACAACAGCCAGAGCTGGGCCAGACTAAAGCCAGGAGCCAGGAGCTCCATCTGTGTCTCCCACAAGAGTGGCAGCAACCCAAGTACTTGAGTCATCACCTGCTGTCCCCCAGGCTCATCAGCAGGAAGCCGGGTAAGTGCATAGCAGCCGGAACTCCAGCGGGCACTCTGATCTGGGATGTGGGCGTTCCCAGCAGCAGTTTAGGCACAATACTCACCCAGCAAATGATCTTTATCGTGGGCATGTGTCACCTCTGTGATTATTTAAAATCTAACTAGAAACAGCAAGTCACAAAAGTTGTTTGTGAGCCGGCGCCGTGGCTCAACAGGCTAATTCTCCGCCTAGTGGCGCCGGCACACCGGGTTCTAGTCCCAGTCAGGGCGCCGGATTCTGTCCCGGTTGCCCCTCTTCCAGGCCAGCTCTCTGCTATGGCTGGGGATTGCAGTGGAGGATGGCCCAAGTCCTTGGGCCCTGCACCCCATGGGAGACTAGGAGAAGCACGTGGCTCCTGCCTTCGGATCAGTGCGGTGCGCCGGCCGCAGCGGCCATTGGAGGGTGAACCAACGGCAAAAAGGAAGACCTTTCTGTCTCTCTCTCTCTCACTGTCCACTCTGCCTGTCCAAAAAAAAAAGTTGTTTGCAGCACATGAGATTCAGAATTATCTCCCAACAAGACTCTGGAAGAGCAGTTTCAGAAATAACATCCCAAGAGATGGATCTGACCTACAAGGTTCGCTAGGAAGAACCTCTTTCCTTCAGCAGATGTCTGCTCAACGACAGCTAACATTCGGGATAGCTAAGACACAAAAAAAGGAAACAGAAAATACTGTATCCAGGGTATGAGCAACACCTGTCCTGCACTGGACAGGGGCTGAGAGGCGTCGCAAACAGCCCCACACGTACTGGAAGCTCAAGCTGTCGGAGGGATGGAAGGGAAGGGAGAGGAAGGCGGCCGCAGAGGCGGCCCCAGGAACCCGCAGCGATCCTGCAGCAACCATCCCTCTGTGATTCTGGCTGCCTGCTCTTTTCTGAAGATGGAATAAAAGTGGCTTCCTGCACGCTCCACCTTCCATCGGCAGTCTCTCACCCTCGGAGGTGCAAGAACAGACACATCAGGATGACACGCAAGGCAGGCTTCCGGCCCCGTGTTGTCGGTAAGCGGCTGTCACGCACGCTCTATGTCACACAGATACCAACATTCAGAAGCCCGGGGTGGGGGTGGGGGGGTGTGCACAGCCATTTGGGAAAAAAAAAAAATGTGTAGGGGCACTCAAATCCAAAGGCCTCATCTTCCTTAGCTTCTCTCCCCTGGCCCTCCTGCCCACACCCCTTCGCCTCCAGAAGCCATGGTGACTGCACACGCCAAGTGTTGTGTTCACACAGCTAAGGCTTTTCCCTGTGGTCTTCTACAGCAGGAACATTGATCTCCCCGGATCCACCAAGAGCAATAAATTCAAAATATCTCACCTGCTTTCCAGGAAAGTCCACGTGGGTTTCCTGTGAGCCCAGACACCTGTGCCTAACCCGCCTACAAATTCCTAACTGTGTAATGAAGTAACCACCAGATAAGTGGCCATCAAGGCCGCGTAACTTCTGATTTGTTATGGATGACTCCCAGTAGCAGAGATGCTGGGAGTCTCACTCTTATTCCTCCTCCCAAGAAACCAGAAGACAGCCACCCCACTTCTTTCAGGAGACATCAGAAATAGCTGTTATTAACACAGCCACCTGCACAACTGCATAGATACGCTTCTACTGCAGTGTAAATCTCAAGGAATTTGCATACATACCCCAATTCCTCCCTTTCTTCTTTCAAAAGCCAGGAGCTAGGAGCCTCCTCCAGGTCTCCCAAGTGCGCCAGGGGCCCAAGCACTTGGGGCATGCTCAGGTACACTAGCAGGGAGCTGGATTGGAAGTGCTGCAGTTGGGACTTGAACTTGCACCCATATGGGATTGCTGGCACCATAGGCAGAGGCTTAACCTACTATGCCACAGTGCAGGTCCCAACCCCTTTCTTAAAACCTGCTTTGGTGCTCCGGCCGTTGCAGCCATCTCGGGAGTGAATCAGAAGATGAAGACCTCTCTCTCTGCCTCTGCCTCTCTGTAACTCTGCCTTTCAAAGAAATTAAAAAAAAAACCAAAAACCTGCTTTGGAGGGCAGGCACTCTGGTGGCCAGGTCACCACAAGGGATGCCCGCATTCCACACTGGAGTGCCTCGGTTCGAGTACCAGCTTCGCTTCCAATCCAGCTTCCTGCTAACATGCCACACTGGAAGGCAGCAGGTGATGGCTTGAATATTTGGCCCCTGCTGCCCATGTGGGACACCTGGATGAAGTTCTAGGCTCCTGATTTTGGTCTGGCCCAGTGAGCTTTTACAGGCATTGGGGAGTGAAGTAGTAGATGGAAGATTTCTCTTTGTTACTCTACCTCCCAAATAAATAAAAAAGGCTTGAAAAAAGGAAAACACCCTGCTCTTGTTGGGGTGAACGGTCCTATTCAGGGGTCTCTTGAACTGTCTGAGGTCTCAAGTTCAAAGATCTTAACCCTTTTCCTGAATCCTCTCCAGGGTCTCTTCCACTTTCCAGCAGTAAGTACCACTGGAAAGGAAGGGCAGAGCTCATAAAATGTTCTTCAAAGTTTCTGGAAACAATCACCCAGGCCTCCAGTTAAACATACAACTTACCAGGCATCTCCTCAGGAAACTGACTCAAGTACACAGATGAAGAACCAGACATCTGGGTTTTGACAAGCATCCCAGATAATTCTGGAAAGTTCTTTCCCACAGATGTTCGTCACTGCTCCCACACCTGCCACCTTCTTCCAGGCATGGGGCAATCTTCTCTCCCAACCATCCACTCACCCTGCTCCCTTCCACCCAGACAAATCCAACCACACAGATTTCTCCTCTCAATTCCTGCTGCAATTAGTCATGAGGCACAACGGAATAATTGCCTTGTTAAATGTACTGTTAATAAAGCTAGCGGGTAAGTCGCTATCAATTTGGTAAATTGCTATCAATTTATTCCTTTTTTTTTTTTTCCTAGAGCCAGCCAGCAAGGCTAAACAATTTGCAGAAGATCACGGGGAAAGCGTGTTGAATCTGATTCTGCAGCCACGATTAGGAACTCAAAAGCTCCCAAGAGCTCACTGTATCTGAACTCCTCCCGCCGAGCACTTCAGGAAAATACCTTCGTTCTCCCACAAGGAAAGCCATTTATGCTGTAGACACTTTTTGATAATTACAGGCTTTTCCATTTCTTTTCTCTCATGAGCAGCTTGCTTATAGAGTTAAGGGACCTACTAAATAAAGCAGCCTCTTCAAATAAGCTGGTATTTGCCTTTGAAAATGTACCCAGAAACAAGCAACATGTTCTGGGGGTGGAGAACAGAGAGTTAGCGGGCTCTTCAGTGTCTGAGGGCGGAGGGCAGAGGAGGGCAGCGTTCCTAAGCCCGCGGGGACTCGCCAAGTGCACTTCCTCCAGTGCGGTGACCGTGGCAGCTGCCGTCCCTGCTGGAGAAGAGCAAGCAAGCCACTGTGGATCGCCACCATGCACCCTGCAGATTCTCTCTAACGGAGAATGTGATAAACCCAAGGGCTGTGCCCATCTCTCCAGTACTGCCCAACAACAGTCAGGGGGCTTCCGTTAGGAAGAACTGAGAATCAAATGGGCCAAGGGTGGGGAGCCACTCCCCGCCCTCCCCAAACTCTCTGGAGGGTAGCTTTTACCCTCTGCAAGGCCAGATGTCCAAACACTGGCTATGTTGTTTCATGACTATTTTGCTCAGTAATGTGGAATCTGGGGCCTTCTACTAATGAGTCTGATTTGATGGGTTTATAATGGGTTCCAAGAATCTGTGTTTTTAAAAAGCACCTAAAGCTGGTTCTGAGGCTCTCTGGGAAACACTATCCATTTTGCAAATTATCTCTATCCTCGCCCTTCCGCATCCATGCCTCATGCCTTTCCCCATTTTCTCTAGATTTCCCCCAACAAAATGGTTACTGTTCCTCTCTTTGATCCTAGCCAGGCTTCAGGGCACACGCAAACGCCAGTCACCTCTTGAAGCCTGCAGGGTCACCACTGCTGCAGGGAACTGCGTCCCTCCTGCGCCCCTGTGCCATTTGCAAACCAAGTGAAAGGCGCTCAGTTCATTACACAGCCCTTTCTTCGGGGAAATCTCACCCCTCACCGGGCAGCACATTTCCTGGAGGACAGTGTAGGGCTCACAGTCCTTGACCTCCTATGATAAGCACCTCGTATGTGAGAGATGCTCCGTAAGGCCCTTCTTGAATGAGCAAGCAATGAGTGAACGCACAGGTTTCTTCCTAATAGCTTCAGCATGCAAAAGAAAAACTGCCTAGACTTCGTAGTGATTGTCTATAGTAGTTTAAGTACCATAAAATTCTTTGAACTAGCTTGAGGACTTTTTAAAGTTCACTGGGGGGGATCCCCTATGCTGTGGTACAGTAGGCTAAGTCTCAGCCTGCGGCATCCCATATGGGCACCGGCTTATGTCCCAACCGCTCCTCTTCCAGTCTAGCTCTCTGCTTATGGCCTGCCTGGGAAAGCAGTGGAAGATGTCCTAAGTGCTTGGGCCCCTGCACCTGTGTGGGAGACCCAGCAGAAGCTCCTGGCTTTTGATTGTCTCAGTTCCGGCCGATGCGGCCATCTAGGAAGTGAACCAGTGGATGGAAGACCTTTTTCTGTCTTTCTCTTTGTCACTCTGCCCCTTACATAAATAAAGAAAAATTGGCAGTGGGCACTGTGGAGCAGGGGGCTAGGCTGCCCCTTGGGAAGCATGTATCCTGAATCAGAGTGCCTGGTTTCAGTCCTGGCTACTCCACTTCTGATCCAGCTTCCTGCTGGTGTGCACCCTGGGAGGCAACGACGGCTCAAGGACTTGGGCTCCCATCACCCACGTGGGGGACCGGGATGAAGTTTCCGCCTCCTGGTTTCAGCCTGGCCCAGTCCTGGCTATCACAGTCAATTGAGGCCTGAACCTCTCTCTCTGCCTTTCAAGTAGATAAAAAGAAATTTTAAAAAGTAGTAATAATTAGAACACTTTCCTGCGTCAAAGGCCTAACATTCCAGTTGCTCTCTGGGAAGACTGTTGAGTCCTAAATTAATAATGCTGCCTGTATGTCTACCACGCTACCTGTATTCCCAAGAAGTACTTCTCTCTGATCTTAACTCGGAGGGAATTTAAGGTGGGAGCTGTTGCAGGACACATAAGCTGGTTTTCTTCTACTCTTCCCACCTCAAAAATTTAACTATGTTCCTCTTGAAAGTGTTCAGCGAGAAAAAAATTAGGTAGTACCCATTCTAACAAGTATTTCACAACATGCCAAATTCCTATAGAACTGGGGGGAGGGTTTGATGTAACTACCTATGTGAATTTCACTCCTTCTGAAAAACCTGCATAGAGTTTTGAGTCTCAAGTAACCAGTTTAACACTCTCATTTTTCTCAAGGTATAGCCCAGCAATATCCACCAATAACATGATTAAAGTCTTGGCTTCAATCACATTTCAGATGATCACTTTTGTTAATTAAAGAAAGCCACAGTGAACCTGTTCTTTTTAATGTTCACTTTCTACCTAATTCAAAATTTTCCTAGAAAATATGCAGTGATTGACAATCTAGATTGGTAATATGAATGTCTTCAACAGCAATAACCTGAATACACCTTTTAAAAATGCACCTTTTAAAAAAAAGTGTTCTGAAGTAATTGCCAGTTTGGAAAGAGAAACTGTATTTTTCAATTTTAAAGGTATAATGAATTGTGAATGTAATCTGTGACCACCGTTACTCCTGTCTCCAGGGGCAGAGGTAGCAGAAAAAGGGAGACCCGGAGAATAGATTGAAGATGGTAAAATTGGCTCTTGGTGAATGCAAGGCCTCACTTAAGGGAGTTTAACCCCTGGAATATACAAAGCTCCAAAAGAACCCCAAATCAATGTAAAGCCAATCCATGTGTTATCAATATGACTTGAGAAATTTTCAGAACATCTAGGCCATGTAGCCACATGATCAAAGAAGTGTCCTGTATGGTTATTTTTTGCATGAAAATTTCCACAAACAGCACGATTTTTAAAAAATGGAACCAACAGAAATAATTATACGGTCTCGGCATCGGGGAAATTTAAGGTAGGTTACGAGTGAGAGACACTGAAGCATAGGATGTATGCTAGGAACCAGTGCTCTTTCTTAACAATTCGTGATGCGAGCCCTGGCAAGCCAGAGCAAGGGGAAGGAGGAAACGAGAGCAGAAACAGCTGCTACGGATGGACCAGCTGCCAAGCCCGAGGCCCACCACCCGACGAGCCTGCAGCTCCCCATTCATTCCCGGCGGCTGCTCCGCGCCCGCAGCCGCCGCGCACTCACCTGCTCGGGAACACGACCTCGCAGCGCCCGAGGCCGCCGAGGCCGCCGCCAGGAGCCGGGGGACAGCCGCCGGCGGGGGCGAGGGGCGACGCAGCCCGGGGACGGGCAGGCGGCGCAGGCCGGGGGCTTCCCTCTGCAGCAGGGCGGAGCAGAGCCGCCGCGGGCTCTGCAACATGCCGGGCAGCACCGCCACAACCGCCGCGGCCCCTCGCGCGCCGAGGAGCGGGGTCTGGCCGGGGCCGAGGCCGGCGAGTCGATCACACTGTCGGGGCCGTCCGCGCGGCTGCTCCCGGATGCTTCCCACCCAGCCCCCAGGCCCAGGAGAAAGTCCTGAGCGGCAGAACCGAGAGGCTGAGGCTGCAGCGGCGGCGGCGGCGGCACAGTCTGCCGCGGGCCGGCGAGAGCTGGAAGGCAACCGGCGAGCGCAGGGCGCTGACAAAGCGGGCGCTACCAACTGGAGCGGCGCGTGGGGGGGGGACCGCAGGACCCGACCCTCGGCTCGAACGAGCTGCGTTCCGTCACCCGGGCCGCTACTGCTCTACAACGACTGGAGACTTGGACTGTCTTGTAGGATGGCAGCTTTAGGAGGTCGAAAGTGACTGGTATCCGTTGGAGCGCTGTTAAATAAATAAGCGCCCCCTCTCGCTGGCTGGAATGGAAGCGCCCAGAGGCTGGGAATCCCGAGACCGTTCCGGGGCTGTGGCCCAGGGGACACGTGTGGGTTGGACCCGCGGGCGGCTTCCGTCTGTGCGCGCCCACGGGAATACAGCCGGGGGCGTCCGCCTCCTACCCCTTCGCGGAGTCTGTGGCGTTAAAGGAAATTAATCAGGCGACGGTGATTCAAGCAACAGGGGTGTCAGACTCGGGCAAGGGGGACAACAGGTGACGGAGAAATCAGACCCTAAAGTTCCGCATCATAGGTCGAGATCTGGGCCACAGGATTGGCGTCAGAGGTTAATGACAGGCTCAAGACCTCTGAAAGGTTTGTACGATTGGACCATGACGTAGGGGTCCGGAATTTGGAAGGGGCTTAGTCATGATCTACACACCACGAGAGCAAATAAGCAGGAAAGCCCCTTGTGTGTTTGGGGGAATAACTCCTCTCAGGCAAGATGAGGAGTTATTACTAAGGAGTAGAAGGCCGGATGCCTGGAGAGCTTGGCTTGTGATGGTGTGGATTTATACGAGAATTAATTTGGTAGATAGTTGCCATCCACTGATGTTTGGTGAGCCTAGCACTGATGCGTCGAAGCTGTATTTTACTTGGACGTCGCGTGTCTCTGGTCCATGAGCAGGTGAGAGAAAGACCAGTTGAGATAAGGTGTGTTTGACTACACCAAGCTGACAGTACTGGAGAAGAATGGATGGGAGAGCTATCTCAGGTGGATGGGTCAGGAAATGATGACTAACCAGCAAATGAAGTGGAATGAGGAGAGGGCAAACACAAGACTGTGTTCCTATCTGAGTGACCTGTGCCTTAGAAATGTGTTCTAGGGTGGGCCTTCTGGGGATGGTTGAGAGGGACTCCCACATGTGAGTCCCTGCCAACTTCTGGCTAATGCCCACCCTGTGAGGCAGTTCAAGCACTTGGGTCCCTGCCACCCATGTGGGACACCCAGAATGAATTCAAGACTCCTATCTTGGGCCTGGCCCAGCCCTGGCTATTGCAAGCATTTGGAGAATGAACCAGCAGATGGGAGATGTCTTGTCTGTCTCTCCAGCGATGAATAACCATCAATAAATTTTAAAATGTAGAAAATACATCTGTTGGTATGCTCATGATTTTGCTGAATCTCCTGTTTCATGGAACTGGAAGCCTTTCATCACCAAGGGGATTCAACACATTGTTTCAGACCAAGATTATGTTTCTAATGCTCACAGGGTGTGGATGAGTCATCTGGCACAAGTTGGTCACAACTCCTAGAGACAAACTCCTGGGCAAGTCATTAAATCCTCTGAGTCTCAGGTTCCTTATCTATAAAATAGATAGAATCATACCTTAGTCATTGAGGAAAATAAAAGATAATAAAACTGACTCATAAAAATATTTTGCAAATATAACAAAATGTTGATTGAGAATCCAAGTGGAAGGGAACAGCCTAGCAGTTACGATGTCCATGTGTCATATCAGAGTGTCTGCATTCCATGCTTGTCTCTAGCTTTTGACTTCGGCTCCCTGCTAATGCAGACCCCAGAAGGCAGTGGTGACAGCTCAAATAATTGGGTTCCCACTACCCATGTGGGAGACCTGAATTGCATTTCCAGCTTCCAACTTTGACCCCTGCCCAGTTTCAGACATTGTGGGCATTTGGAGAATGAACCAGCCTGTCAAGTAAATTTAAAAATAATAACATTTTTTAAAAAAAGAATCCAGGGGCTGGTGCTGTGGCACAGCGGGTAGACACTGCCTGCAGTACCAGCATCCCGTTTGTGTCCCAGCTGCTCCACTTCCAATCCAGCTCTCTGCTGTGGCCTGGGAAGTAGAAGCAGTGGAAGATGGCCCAAGTCCTTGGGACCCTGCACAGGAGTGGGAGACCCGGAAGAAACTCCTGGCTCCTGGCTTTGGATCAGCACAGCTCAGGCCATTGAGGCCAATTGGGAAGTGAATCAGCGGATGGAAGACCTCTCTCTCTGCCTCTCCTCTCTCTCTGTGTAACTCTGACTTACAAATAAATAAATCAATCTTAAAAAAAAAGAATCCAAATGATGGATATATGAGTGTTCACTTACAAATCTTTTTTTTTTTTTTACAAATCTATTTTATTTTCCATACTCAAATATTTGTGGATATTCACAATAAAATATTGGAGAGGGGGCAGCAATATGGGGTAGCTGGTAAAACTGCCACCTGAGATGCCAGCATTCCATATGTCCTGGTTCGGGTCCTAGGTGCTCCACCTCCTATCCAGCTCCCTGTGGAAGGCCTGGGGAAAGTAGCAGAGGATGGTCCAAGTGTTTGGGCCCCGGCGCCCACATGGGAGACCTGAATAAAGCTCCTGGCTCTTGGCTTCGGCCTGGCCCAGTGCTGGCTGTTGCAGATATCTGGGGAATAAACCAGCAAATGGAAGAGCTCTCTCTTTTCCTCTCTGTGTAACTCTGACCTTTTTTTTTTTTTTAGATTTACAAAGATTTATGAGTCAAAGACCAGAGCAGCATTGGAGTGGGGCTTCCAAGAGAGAAAAAATAACAGCACAGGGGTTTTTAAAGTACAATTTCAAAGGAAAAAAAAAACACTTGACAAGCAGATTGGGATTCAGTTACCAGACAAAAACCCATTAAGAGACCTGATTTACAATTCCCCATCCTCTCTGGCCTGCTCAGGATAAAACAAAAGACTATCCTGAAGGGTGGGACAGGTAACTTGTTTTCACAATAAGCTGTGAGGTCAGAAAGAGCTCCTTTGCTGTTCTCATGGTAAATTTGGAGATTCTGAAGGAAGGAGGGCAGCCTGTTTGTTCTCGTTAAAGATAATATTTCTGGGGAAGGAAGCAAATATTTTATACCCCGAATTCCATTGGGACTACCCTGACTACCTATTACCCCATCCGACTCCTCACATTCGCCCCTTAACACAATGTACCCTAACATCTATTAGGGGGACTGGATGATGATCACTCTGGCTGCTTCATGCTGAAAAGGGGCGTCTTCAGGAAAAGGAGTCAAGACGGGGCTCCAGCAGGAAACGGTGGCTTCTCTGCAGGAGGTGGCTTCTCCAGGGGATGCAGTGCCAGCTTTCAGAAACCGCTTCCTTCGGAGGTTTCATGTGCATGGGCCTAGAATTTTACTTTTTTAAGTCTAAAGAAAACAAACCTAACAGTTTAAACTCACAGAATCTAGAATCACAGGATCTAAAACCGAGGACAGAGTCATTGTTAGAGGCCCTAAGAAAATTGTCTAAACCATGAGCAAATTTTTTTTCATTGAGACGCAAATAGAAACTGCCAGAAAGGGCTTGAAGATAATCAGATGGGCTTTAAGGCTTGCCAGTTTTGAGGCTCAGACCTATCTATCTGTTTACATGGGGCACATCGTAAGGGAGGATTGACTGCCATTACCTAGCTGGCCTGGGAGGAGAGCTGGCTTGAAGAGAAGGTAGGTGGCATTTCTAAAAGGAAAACCGTTTTAGTTAATATACAGTTCTGCCTGCAATGCTGCTGACCCTACTTGGCCATCCCCTCAACACTAGTGGTTACTTTGGAAGCTGGGCCAAGTGAAGGGCTTTTCAGCTTAGAGTGAACAAGGTCTGTGGCTCTGACTGGGAGACCTTCAATTCCATGTCAAAACGATGACCACCTTATCTAGAAAATTTTAAGTCATTAGTAAAACTCTCTCCCTTTGGTTTAAAAAGGGAGGGTTTGCCTGTTTACTGTGCCCATGACAAAGTAGTCTAGCTGTGGAATCATAATTTAAGCTCTCATTTTAGCTATGCTACTATTACAGAAAAATGTTAGCCGTCCCTTTTATAAGGTCTAAAAATCAAATTGTACATCCTAGAGAGTCCGTCAGAATAGAATTAGTTTCCCGTCTTGAAGAAAGTGGAGAAATGAGGGAACAAGTCAGGCTTCCCAGATGGCTTACTGACAATATCAAATAAAGACTGTTAATTAATGACTTATGAAATCAGTTACAAAAAAGTCCAATGCCTTCTATAAATTCCAAGAGTACATATATTTGGAAACATCGCTTAAATATCTAACACAAGTATAACTTGTTTGACCAGCAAACCTAAGTACAAACATGTCAACAAATTTAAAACATCTGGTACAGAGATTTAGGTCACACGGACCAAAAAGGTATCTTTAACTTAGCAGTTTGAAGTTGAGCAATATTTATATATAAGACAATTAAAATAGAGCTCTGAATAAATTTTCCCATGAAGACATACAATATGTGCACATGTGTAACATAACATACATGACAGAACAATAAAGCAGCTTCAGTGATAGTTTCCTAAAATTTTTAGCTGTTTTTTTAAGTTACCATCAACCAATTCGAATTACTTTCTGTTCTTAGCAATCTGAAGTAACCATACTTTTTCTAAGTTGGAACCTGTGGTACATTATTGGCTTTATCTGCTTACAGAACTGTCCCAGAATATTAAATACAATTCAGGACAAGGAGAAGGGGGTCCTTTAGGAATATAAGAGAGCAGATTTTTTTAAAAGATGTGTTTATTTATTTATAAGTCAGAGCTACGCAGAGAGGAGAGGCAGAGAGAGAGAGAGAGAGAGAGAGAGAGAGAGAGAGAGAGAGAGAGAGAGAGAGGTTTTCCATCCACTGGTTCACTCCCCAATTGGCCTCATTGACCAGAATTGCGCAGATCTGAAGCCAGGGGCCAGGAGCTTCTGGATCTCCCACACGGGTGCAGGGGTACAAGGACTTGGGCCATCTTCTACTGTTTTCCCGGGCCATAGCAGAGGGCTGCACTGGAAGAGACCAGAAGCAGCACCCATATGAGATGCTGGCACTCCAGACCAGGGCGTTAACCCACTGCGCCACAGTGCGGGCCCCAACCCATAGCTCTTTACAAAGACTCAGCTGTTTTTAAACAATTAGAACTTAACAGAAACATTAAGAGAACACAATAGATTACTTTGACAGAACACAAAATCTATCTTTGGTCATCCCAAGAATTGTATATAAAAACTTAAATTAGTTAGCACATGGAATTATTCCACAACTGGGAACAATTTTAACAGAGTCAGAATTAGGGAAGAGAAAATAGCTTACTGGAGCTGGCTAGAAAACTGACAGTCACCAATTAAACAAAACTATTAAAAGGAGATGCTGGGGACGGCCCGTGGTGCAGTGGGTCAATCCTCCGCCTGCCGCACCGGCACCAGTTCTAGTCCCGGCTGCTCCTCTTCTGATCCAGCTCTCTGCTGTGCCCTGGGAAGGCATAGAAGATGGCCAAAGTCTTTGGGCCCCTGCACCCTTGTAGGAGACTGGGAGGAGGCACCTGGCTCCTGGATTCAGATAGGCACAGCTCCAGCCATTGTGGCCATTTGGGGAGTGAACCAGAGGAGGGAAGACCTTTCTCTCTGTCTCTCCCTTTCACTGTCTGTAACTCTGCCTCTCAAAAACAAAAAACAGGCCGGCGCCGTGGCTTAACAGGCTAATCCTCCGCCTTGCGACGCCGGCACACCGGGTTCTAGTCCCGGTTGGGGTGCCGGATTCTGTCCCGGTTGCCCCTCTTCCAGGCCAGCTCTCTGCTGTGGCCCGGGAAGGCAGTGGAGGATGGCCCAAGTGCTTGGGCCCTGCACCCGCGTGGGAGACCAGGAGAAGCAACTGGCTCCTGGCTTCGGGTCAGCGAGATGCGCCGGCTGCAGCGGCCATTGGAGGGTGAACCAGCGGCAAAAAGGAAGACCTTTCTCTCTCTCTCTCTCTCTCTCTCTCACTATCCACTCTGTCTGTCAAAACAAACAAACAAGCAAAAAACGATTAAAAGGAGATGCTGCAGTTTTTAAACAGATTTTTAACACTATTTCAGAATATTTACTAACATATATGCATTGCAAAAACTTCATTGCTGGGCCGGCACCGTGGCTCACTTGGCTAATCCTCCGCCTACGGTGCTGGAATCCCATATGGGTGCTGGGTTCTATTCCCGGATGCTCCTCTTCCAGTCCAGCTCTCTGCTGTGGCCTAGGAGGGCAGTGGAGGATGGCCCAACTGCTTGGGTGCCTGCACCCGTGTGGGAGACCAGGAAGAACTACCTGGCTTCTGGCTTCAGATTGGCGTAGCTCCGGCCATAGCAGCCATTTGGGGGGTGAACTAAAGGGAAGGAAGACCTCTCTTTCTGTCTCTCCCTCTCACTGTCTGTAACTCTACCTCTCAAATAAGTAAATAAAAATCTTAAAAAAAAAAAAACAAACCCCTCATTGCTTTAGCAAAGGATCAGATTTTAGTTCCATGTCAAATAGACTAATAGGTTTTGCTTTCCATTTGCTGATTTCCTTGATTTACATTTTGAAATAGCCCTTTAGAAATTTCCAAATTAAGACAACATTTTTAAAAATAAGATAACATCAAATTTCAAGCTTAGTTACTTCCAAGTGGTGTTGAACTATTTTCATATGGACAATTTATGAAAATATGTTAACAAGCCCAAATAGTTTTTCCATAGAGTATAAGGTCCTAAGAGTACCAAAGTTTACAATTAGACACATTTATCTCATTTGCATTAGCCAATTTACATTTAGCAATTACAACTAGATGACTGAAGATGCTGATATTATCTCATGCCTCTATTTTTTTTTTTATTTTTTTAAATTATTTTTTTCTTTTTGACAGGCAGAGTGGACAGTGAGAGAGAGAGACAGAAAGGTCTTCCTTTTTGCCATTGGTTCACCCTCCAATGGCCACCGCGGTAGGCGCGCTGCGACCAGTGCACCGCGCTGATCCGATGGCAGGAGCCAGGTGCTTATCCTGGTCTCCCATGGGGTGCAGGGCCCAAGCACTTGGGCCATCCTCCACTGCCTTCCCAGGCCACAGCAGAGAGCTGGCCTGGAAGAGGGGCAACCGGGACAGAATCCGGTGCCCAGACCGGGACTAGAACCTGGTGTGCCGGCGCCGCAAGGCGGAGGATTAGCCTAGTGAGCCGCGGCGCTGGCCTCATGCCTCTATTTGAATTAAGGTCAAAGTTACATTTATCTCAAATTCTACTCCTTTTTATAAAACTGTAGGTATAAATCAGTGACAGTAAATCACAGATTGCAAAATCCACCTTAGGGGTGCTATAACAAGCATTGATTACTCATTGCTATCAGAAACCTGTTAAACCAATTTGTAAAACAAGTTTGGCAAGTTACAAAGCAATATTTTTTTTTTTTAAATTTTTGGACAGGCAGAGTGGACAGTGAGAGAGAGACAGAGAGAAAGGTCTTCCTTTTCCGTTGGTTCACCCTCCAATGGCCGCCGCGCTGCGGCCGGCGCACCGCGCTGTTCCGATGGCAGGAGCCAGGTGCTTCTCCTGGTCTCCCATGGGGTGCAGGGCCCAAGGACTTGGGCCATCCTCCACTGCACTCCCTGGCCACAGCAGAGAGCTGGCCTGGAAGGGGGGCAACCGGGACAGAATCCGACGCCCCGACCGGGACTAGAACCCGGTGTGCCGGCGCCGCAAGGCGGAGGATTAGCCTAGTGAGCCGCGGCGCCGGCCTAAAGCAATATTTTTAAAGGCAGTGATCTTCCTAGATTCAAAAGAGAGAAATTTCTTTAAAACTGATGTTCAGTTACAATCGAACCAAATTCAATTTACCAAAGACATTATTTTAAATTCTTTTTTTTAAAGATTTATTTATTTATTTGAAAGTCAGTTACACAGAGAGAGGCAGAGAGAGAGAGAGAGAGAGAGAGAGGTCCTTTGTCTGATGTTTCACTCCCCAAATGGCCACAATGGCTGGAGCTGTGCTGATCCGAAGCCAGGAGCCAGGAGCCTCCACCTGGTCTCCCATGCGGGTGCAGGGGCCCAAGCACTTGGGCCATCTACTGCTTTTCCAGGCCACAGCAGAGAGCTGGACCAGAAGAGAAGCAGCAGGGACCAAAAACGGCACCCATATGGGATACCGGCGCTTCAGGCCAGGGCGTTAACCCACGGTGCCACAGTGCCGGCCCCAACATCATTTTAAATTCTAACTGAATTTGAGTCTAGTTTTCCTTTTACTCAAAGAAAAAAGCACTTAGGCCATTAATGCCTAGGTCTGACTTTCAAAAAAAATAAATCTTTATAGAAAAATTGGTAAAAAAAAAAACTACTTTGAAAAATGAAAAGTTCAACTATAAATTGCCATTATTAAAAGGGATTCTAAGGGAGCAGGTATTGTGGCATAGCAAATTAAGCCTCCGCCTGATATGCCAGCATCTCAAATGGGCACCGGTTCATTCCAAGCTGCTCCACTTCCCACCCAATTCCCTGCTCATGTGCCTGGGAAAAGCAGTGGAAGATGGCCCAAGTGCTTGGGTGGCTGCCACCCATGTGGATCCAGGATGAAGCTCTTGGAACCTGGCTTCAGACTGGCTCTTGCAATCACTTGGGGATTGAACCAGTGGTTGGAAGAAATCTCTCTCTCTCTCTCTTTCTGTGTGTGTCTTTCCCTCTCTCTGTAACTCTGTCTTTCAATACTTATTTCAAATAAATAAAAACCTTTAAAAAAAGCTCTCAGAAAAATACAATTCAAAAAAAGGGGAGATTCAAAGAGCCTAATACCTGTGTTAGGTAGCAAGTCAGAAATTGAGCTTATGTGTGTGTGTGAGAAAGCCCTGAAGGGCAGCACCTACTGCAGAAGCTCCAGATTCCCAGCATCTTGCATTTCAAATTCCTGCCCAGACCCTGAGAACCTCCCAGGCAGTCTCAGCCCTTCCCCCAAGGAAAGCTCCCAGGAGGATTCTCTCAGGACCAAACGGGTGACCTGACCTAATAACATGGGGCAATAAAGCCTTCACAGATGCCCTAAGGGAAGCCCCTCTGCTCTGCCCGGCTGCCCAGTGCCAGCAAATCTGGGGAGGACCTTAAAAACCTAGGGAGTCCAAACAGACTGGTGGTCAGCCCTCTGCCTCTCAGCTGAGCCTCCCACCTAGCCTGCCCAGGTGTATTTTCTCCACTCAACCATGTAACCTCACTCTCCCCCAGTCCAAGTGTCTGGGCGCTCTCTCTATCCCTTCTGTCCTGACCTGACGGATACCCTATCCCCAAAAAAGCCTTATCACTGGGGTTCTCTATCTCAAGCCTGAATTCTTTCTTGCATGAAGAACCCCAGGGCTTCCACCGGCCTTTCCTCCAGTGACACCTGGAAAATGGAGCAATCAGTAATATTTTTATAATGTATTACATATTGTATACTTTCAGCAATCAGAAAAACTGAAATTAAAATTTACTTAAAAATTCATTGAGTCAACATTTGTTGAGTACTTATTACATGCCAGGTTCTGTATTAGGGCGTACAAAAACGGAGTAAATGAAATCTAATCACAGTTCAGTGGATGAGACATTGTGTAAACATGGAAACTTGTAATTATCTGATCATGAATATAGACTCCTGATATAGACAAGCTATTGTGGAAATTAAACAGAAAAAGATAGCTCATTTCCTGGAGAAGTCAGGAGGTTTTGAACAAAGTGACTCCCAAGTGGAAAGGGAGCAGGGAGGATGTCCGTGGAGAACAGTGAAGCCGAGAAAGGAGGCCTGTTCCAGGAACCCACCAGTACTGCTTTCTGATAAGGCTTGAGCACAGGGTGCCCAGAGGGAGTGGCAGGAAGTGAGGTGGAAGCTGTGAGCAAGAGCTGAAGTGTGAAGGGTTTTGAGAGGAGTTTGGACTTTATCCTGCAGTGCCGGGGACCCACTGCAAAGCCAAGCAGAGAGGGTTGCATTTCGGAGAGATCACCCTCTAAGCACTGTGGATGGTGAATCAGAGATGGGGAAGAGTAAGAGCAGTGCAGATGAGGAAGCCTGGAGTTCAGAAGCCCTGGGGGAGGGGCGGGGCACATAGACTTGTTTTTAAAAAATACTCTGCAGGTGATTCTGATGCACTTCCCTCTTCCTCCTTCAATGCCAGCTCCCATACACAGAACCTGGGGCGGGGGTGATGGTGGAGAGGAGAGGATTTAAGACCTATGAAAGTGGGTGGGCATTTGGGGCTCGGCTAAGTCTTTGCTTAGGCTACCCATATCCTAAGCCTCTCTCCAGGTCTGGCTGCTCTGCTTCTGATACAGCTTCCGGCTAATGTACACCCTGGGAGGCAGCAGATGATGGCTTAAGCATGTGGTCCCCTGATACTCATGTGGGAGACTTGGTCCTGGCACAACCCTGACTGTCGAAGACACTTGGGAAATGAACTAGTAAATGATTAACTCTCTCTCTTTCTCAAAAGAAAAAAATAAAAGAACTACAAAGGACACAAAAACCACAGGGTTGAATGGCAGATTGAATCAGAGGATGGAATCTAGGTATGTTTGAGTGGTAGATTGTGGAAGTGCTATGACTAAATATGATTTGGTGGCCGGCGCCGTGGCTCAACAGGCTAATCCTCCGCCTTGCGGCGCCGGCACACCAGGTTCTAGTCCCGGTCGGGGCACCAATCCTGTCCCGGTTGCCCCTCTTCCAGGCCAGCTCTCTGCTGTGGCCAGGGAGTGCAGTGGAGGATGGCCCAAGTGCTTGGGCTCTGCACCCCATGGGAGACCAGGATAAGCACCTGGCTCCTGCCATCGGATCAGTGCGGTGCACCGGCCGCAGCGCGCCTACCGCGGCGGCCATTGGAGGGTGAACCAACGGCAAAAGGAAGACCTTTCTCTCTGTCTCTCTCTCACTGTCCACTCTGACTGTAAAATATATATATATATATATATGATTTGGTTTCCAAACTCATGCAAAGTCATCAATTAGTGGTACCAAAAGGGTAAAAACAACTCAGTTATGGTGTTTAGGAGGTGAGGCTCAGTGAGAGATCCTTAGGTTGTTGGGGGTGTGCCCTCTTGCAAGAGGGTTATAATAAAAGCCTCAGGCTGTTTCTCTGCTCTCTGTCTCTCTCTCTCTTTTTTCTTTTTAAAGATGCATTTATTTATTTGAAAGGCAGAGTTAAAGAGAGAGAAACAGAGACAGAGATAAACTTCATCCACTGGCTCACTCCCCAAATGGCCACAATGGCTGGGGCTGGGCCAGGAACCAGAAAATTCCTCCAGATCTTTCAGGTAGGCGCAGGGGCCCAGGGATTTGGGCCATCCTGTGCTGCCTTCCCAGGTGCACTAGCAGGGAGCTGGATTGGAAGTGGGGCAGCCTGGTCTTGAACCAATGCCCATTTGGGATGCTGGTATTGTAGACAGTGGCTTAACCCACTGAGCCACAGTGCCAGCCCTGCTGTGTCTCTTGCTTGTGTTGTGTACCACTCTGCCAGGAAGAACAACACCACCAGAGGCTGAACCAATGGGCCCCCTGATCTTGGACTGTGAGCCTCCAAAACTGTGAGCCCAAATAAATTTAATTTCTTTACAAGTTAATCTGCCTTGGGTATTTTGTCATAGAAACAAGAAGCTGACTAATAAAGCAAATTTGTATCAAAGAGTAGGGTCATTACTATAACAATATCTGAAGAGTGTGGAGGAATCTTTGGAATTAGTTTACTGAGTAAGCTTGGCAGAGTTTGGAGGCACAAGCCAGATAAAGCTTCACATACTGTGAGTGGAGCCTTAAAGGCCATTCTGGTGAAGGTACCAAAGACCAGAATGCTGGTAGAAATGTGGACAGTAAAGTCCATGCTGATGAGGTTTCAGATGGAAATGTGGACAATTTTTTTTTTTTAAATTGGACTAAAGGCCAATTTATTTAGGGATGGAGAACCTGACTGTATTTGTGTTCAATGCCTAGGACTTTATGGAAAGCTGAAGTTGAAGGTAATGAGCTGGTTTATTTGGCTAAGGGGGTCCACATCACAGCAACCTTGGAAAGCTGCAGACACCTGCGTGCAGTCCCAGAGAACAGCCACGTGGGCAGTGACCAGCAAAGCCATGGAAGCAGGGCTGCCCAAGCCCCTGAAAACCAACCCCTCACCAGAGTTCCCAGGATGCTGGAGTTGGAGCTTCGGGATTTAATATTTGCCCTGATGGCTTTTTTTTTTTTATTATTATTCTTTTTTTTTTTTTTTGACAGGCAGAGTGGACAGTAGAGGGAGACAGAGAGAAAGGTCTTCCTTTTGCCGTTGGTTCACCCTCCAATGGCCGCCGCGGTAGGCGCTCTGCGGCCGGCGCACCGCGCTGATCCGATGGCAGGAGCCAGGTGCCTATCCTGGTCTCCCATGGGGTGCAGGGCCCAAGGACCTGGGCCATCCTCCACTGCACTCCTTGGCCACAGCAGAGAGCTGGCCTGGAAGAGGGGCAACCGGGACAGAATCGGTGCCCCGGCCGGGACTAGAACCCGGTGTGCCGGCGCCGCAAGGCGGAGGATTAGCCTGTTAAGCCACGGCGCCGGCCTTGGTTTTGCTTTGGGATGCTTTTTTTTACTTCCCCTTTTTGGGATGGGAATACATATCCTGTGCCTGTCCCACCACTGTTCAGAAGTGTGTCACTTAGATTTTTACAGGCTCACAGCTGGAGGAGTTTGTCTGGAGTCTTAGATGAGTCTTTGGACTTTTGAATTAATATTGATCTGAGTTAAGACTTTGGAACTATTGGAGATGGAATGATTCTATGTTGTGTATGAGGAGGACATGAGTTTTAGGGGCCAGGGAGAGAGTGCTAGGGTTTGAATATGATTTGGCACCCGAACTCATGTAGACATTTATAACCCAAAGTCATAAGTTAATGCTTATAAGAGGGTAGAAACATAATCCAGTTATGGTGTTTAGAAGGTAAGGTCTAGAGGAATATCCATAAGTCTGAGGGTGTGCCCTCAAAAGCTGTTTTTTTTTTTCTTTTAATATTTATTTATTCGGGGCTAGCATTGTGGCATAACAGGTTAAGCCTCTGCCTACAGTGCTGGCATCCCATTTGGGCACCAGTTTGAGTCCTCGCTGCTCCACTTCTGATCCAGCTCTCTGCTAAATGTGCCTGTGAAAAGTAGCAGAGGATAACCCAGGTGCTTGGGCCCCTGCCATGCGTGTGAGAGACCCAGATGAAGCTCCTGGCTCCTGGCTTTCACCTGGCCTGGCCCTGGGCCACTGTGGCCATACTTTGGGGAGTTTGTGAATTGAAAGCTAACTGCCTGACATCTTGCTCTGGTATTGCAAATAATTCCTACTTTCTTCCACCTCCCTGATATCAATAGTTGGCTTGCTGAACTGCAGGCCAGTACATTCTCCTTTGGGGGTTCTACTGCGATCACGCCAAACAAATCTGCTGGTGTTCTATAATGATCTGACTTATCGCCAAACAGTCACACTGGGGGTAAGGGCATTAACATGTGTGTTTGGGGAGGACACAGCTGAGTCCTTAGCACTATCATTGACTGGGAGTATATCAATAGGTGAGAAGTGAAACAAAAGAAAGTAATGAGAATCTTAACTCTATTACTCTAACTTATTCTGAATTTCCTAATAACTGAGGTGGTATCATCTTTAGCATATTTAAAACATAGAAAAGTTCCAGTTGCTTTGACTAGATTTTTGACCTTTTTTTTTTAAAAAAAAGATTTACTTTATTGATTTGAAAGACAGAGTTACAGAGAGAGACAAAAAGAGGAAGAGAGAAACAGACAGCTATCTTCCACACTAGGTTTTTATAGTTAAGAAGTACATTCAGGGGCCAGTGCCATGGCTCACTTGGTTAATCCTTTGCCTGTGGTGCTGGCATCCCATATGGGCTCCAGGTTCTAGTCCTGGTTGCTCCTATTCCAGTCCAGCTCTCTGCTGTGGCCTGGGAAGGCAGTGGAGGATGGCCCAAGTGCTTGGGTCCTGCATCCACATGGGAGACCAGGAGGAAGCACCTGGCTCCTGGCTTTGGATTGGCACAGCACTGCGCTGGCCAAAGTGGCCATTTGGAGAGTGAACCAACGTAAGGAAGACCTTTCTGTCTCTCCCTCTCACTGTCTATAACTCTGTCCAAAAAAAAAAAAAAAAAAAAAAAAAAAAGAAGTACATTCATTCAAAATCTATGTTACATTCTTTTGCAATTGGAATTCTTTGCTTGTTTGTTTCTCAGAAGATAACAGTTTCCAGGTGTTTTCAGAAGCTCATCAAGAATCCTGGCAGCCAGGATGATGTGTCTCTCAGATCTCTCAATATGACTCCAAGAGCCGAAGCCTGGTGGCCTTGCTAATGCTCAACAACCATTGGTCGGAGCCCAGGCCACACTTTCTATGAGCTGCTCCTGGCTCCTTGCTGAGTGTGCTGGGATAGGGACTCTAAGGCAGGCCCATTGCTATGCAATGTAGGACTCTTCTGAGGGGTGGGTTTGGCTTGAGAACCCACCACTGGCCTGTCTGGGTTCTTACAGACTGTGCTGCTGCCTAAGCTCCTTGCTTCTGATGTGGGCATGGGATGTATGAACTTTACTCTGGGCTCTTGTCTTGCACCAAGACAAGCATTCTAGTGCAAAAAGTCACGAAAAAATTTATTCAGGGGCCAGTGCTGTGGTGTAGCGGGTAAAGCCGCCGCCTGCAGTGCCGGCATCCCATATGGGCGCTGGTTTGAGTCCCGGCTGCTCCACTCCCTATCCAGCTCTCTGCTATGGCCTGGGCTAGCAGTAGGAGATGGCTCAAGTCCTTGGGCCCCTGCATCCACGTGGGAGACCTGGAAGAGGCTCCTGGCTTCGGATTGGCACAGTTCCGGCTGTTGCGGCCACTTGGGGAGTGAACCGTTGGATGGAAGACCTCTCTCTCTCTCTCTCTCTCTCTCTGCCTCTTTGTGTAACTCTGACTTTCAAATAAATAATTAATCTTAAAAAAAGGGAAAAAATAACAACATTTAAAACAATTTATCCAGAAGGTGAGAAAGTGAACACATGAACATGCATGCACATGGGTTGCCCTCCACAGAGAGATACCTGTTATAAGCAGGCAGCGGGCCAGAGGATTGCCTGAAAGGAGGGGTTGTGGGGGAGAGGAGAGAGCAAGGGCACCCACATGGCACCTCTAGCCATGGTCTGCAATGAGAGAGAGAGAGAGAATCCTTTCAGTTGGCCTCTTCATGAGGTGAGGGTGGTGCCTTCACACGTGTGAAGCCACCTGGGAATTACATGGTACGTCCACAAGTTTCATGTGGAGCTTAATGACTATATTTTCATGGTATGCCTTGTCATGTTCTGGGTGGAGCAGGTGCATCCTGGGAAAGGGGGCATTTTGATTGACAAATAGGAAGAAAGTATTACATTGGGGCTTATGACTTCCAGCTCAGCAGACCCAAACTAACTTCCTGCCTGTTGATTCCACAACACTTCCTCCCTCGCTTCGCCCTCTCCTCACCTCTTATGTAGAATGGCTGCTCTGTCAGCCTCCTCCAGGTTCCTTCTCAAGTTTCCTTTACAGACATTGTGCCTAATACATCTCCTGCATGCATGGAAGCAGACCCCTCCAACATCATCAACATAAAGTTGAGGTTATTGCTCATGGTGGTAGGAGGGAGCTACCATCCCAAGAGAACTTTGATATGTCTCAAAGAAGGAATGGCAAGGTCCAACTTTACTGACCTATTGTAGTCTGGGTTAAGGCAAGTCTTTCAGTTGTAGGGTGATACGGGGAAACTAGGCAGGGAGTTAGATAGAAATAGGGGAACTGAAATTTTTAACACCCCATGTGTTGTAACTTTATCCTTTCACCTACCAATCTAATATGACTTTCTTCCCAGGATGCACCTGTGTCTCACCCGGGACTAGGAAGGAGGAGACACCTTGATGGCCATGTGGAAGCTAAACTCCACATGGAGGTGCCATAAAAGTCCCAGAAAGCTTCACTCCAGCTAAGACACCACTCCATTTGTTTATTCAATTAAGGCTTCATCTCCTACCTCATAAAATTGATGATGGGGGAGGGGACCCTCTTCTGCCCTCGGCCATGTTTGGGGATCCCTTTCTGACTTTCTCTCTGTCTCCTCACAGACAACTTTCTGGCCCACTCATGACAGGTATCCGGTATCCCTCCACGTGGGATGGCCCACACTCATGAATACGTGTCCACTGTCTCTTAAATAACCCTTGGTCTCACCCGTGCACTAAATGCTTGCTTCTGCTTTGAATGCTTATGTCTGCAGCGGCAAGAACCTGAGATGAAGATGTGCAGGCCCATAATTGGCAGACTAGGTACAGACATGAAATCATAGTAATTTAGGATTGGCGGGAACAGCAAAGCAAGAAACTGGTAGGCCAGGAGACCACAGAAAACTGCTGATGTTTCCTGTTAAAGAGTTGAGTCTTTCAGAGAATTCCCTGCCGTGTAAAATCGAGGTATGCACCTGTGCAAGAGTCTTCTGGAATAGTCAAGTGATGCTAATAAAGACAGTGAATAGGTTTTTGGTGTTGTGGTATAGCGGGTATAGCCATGGGCATCCCATATGGGAGCCAGTTTGAGTCTCGGCTGCTCCACCACAGATCCAGCTCCCTGCTAATGCACCTGGGAAAGCAGAGGAAGATGGCCCAAAGTTTTGGGTCCCTGCACTCTCGTCAGACCTGGAAGAAGCTCCTGGCTTCAGCATGGCCCATCCCTGGCTGTTGCAGCCATTTGAGGAATGTACAAGCAGATAGAAGACCTCTTGCTCTCCCTGTCTCTCCCTATCTCTCTCTGTAACTCTTCCATTCAAATGAATAAAGTAAATCCTTTTTTAAAAAAAAACAATAAATAGTAAATGATGTCAATGAACACTGTAAATGTGTGGGGGATGGGTGGTTTCCACTAATTACTTCTTGGCATCTATATGGAAGGACACACCTACACAGGCAAAAAAATAAAAACAAATTAGGCCAGCGCCACGGCTCACTAGGCTAATCCTCCGCCTGCAGCGCCGGCACCCCGGGTTCTAGTCCCGGTGGGGGCGCTGGATTCTGTCCCAGTTGCTCCTTTTCCAGTCCAGCTCTCTGCTGTGGCCTGGGAAGGTAGTGGAGGATGGCCCAAGTGCTTCGGCCCTGCACCTGCATGGGAGACCAGGAGGAAGCACCTGGCTCCTGGCTTCAGATTGGCGCAGCGCTGGCTGTGGCAGCCATTTAGGGGGTGAACCAACATAAGGAAGACCTTTCTGTCTCTCTCACTGTGTAACTCTGCCTGTCAAAAAAATAATAATAATAAAAAAACAAAAGCATACCTTTTAAGCATACCTTTCTTTTTTTAATTTTTAAAATCAGAGTTACACGCAGAGAAAAGGAGAGGCAGAGACAGAGAGAGAGAGGTCTTCCATACACTGATTCACTCCCCAAATGGCCGCAAAGGCCATAGCTGTGCAGTTCCGAAGCCAGGAGCCAAGAGCTTCTTCCAGGTCTCCCATGTGGGTGCAGGGGTCCAAGAACTTGGGCCGTCTTCTAATGCTTTCCCAGGCCAAAGCAGAGAACTTGATGGGAAGAGGAGCAGCTGGGACTAGAACCGTGCCCATTTGGGGTGCCAGAACTACAGGTAGAGGATTAACCTACAGTGCCACAGTGCCGGTCCCTCATATATATAGTTTTAAGAGTGTAACCACACTTCCCATCCTACCCTCACTCCCACAATCCTTTTAGTCTAAGCTTTAAGAGAGATGATTGTATAGTTTGAGTTATTAATTTTGTCTAGCTGATAAGAAACCTAAAATAATTGTCTTAGATATTCTTTTTTATGTAAAATAGCATGGAGGCAGAAATTGTGACCCCTGTGGAAGCAGGAGTGGGTCATTGCTCCTGTGAGCTCAGGTTTGTTGTCTCCTGAAGTAACATGAAGCTACAGACAAGAAGAGTGGTGAACAGTGAAGCAAAGTTTAATGGAAAGAAGTACACCTGCAGGCGGTGGCTTTACCCACTGTGCCGCAGTGCTGGCCCCCAGACTAGAGTTTTTTATGAATAAAGTTATGGGCTCTCCATTTCTCCTCCACCTGTCTGGGATGTCTTGCTGGGTGGAGGGCTTTCTGGGTGTGGTGTTCCTAAAATTCTTCCCAGTACTTCTTAACCAACCCAATAACTCCCTTGGTGCAGGGCAGGGAAGACTCCCATAAGCAGCCTCTGAGACAGGGCTGGGACCCCAACAAAACCTTTGCTATGTAAATGCTGGATTGCCTCTACATTTCTTCCCTCTCCAACTGTAGGAGTCGCAAGAGTTGCTAGGCAGTCAGGGTGGTCCTAGTGGAAATTGAGGCCGTGGGCCTGCCATTCCTTGAAAGCTTCCAATCTTATCATGAGACTAGCAAGGATTCCTTCTGGGCTCCCAGTTTATTGTGAAGTAAGTTAGGTATCCCACCCTTCTGATGGGAAGCCAGATAGGATAAAAGATTGCAAATCATATCTTTTGATGGGTTTTGTCTCTGTCTTATAATTGAATGTCATTTTTTTTTCTTCTCCAAAATTGTGTTTAAAAATCCCAGTACCACTGGCCCCTTTGGGTTCCATTCCACTATGGCTGGAGGTCTTTGACTCTAATCAAGCTTGCTTTTAAATCTCTCTGCTTCTCCACTTGGAAGTTCTTCCATGTGAGACAAAGAACCGAGTTAATAATATTTTCCACACTGCCATTTCACCCATAACACAACCACCCAAAAATTTCTACGGGCAAAAAAAAAAAAAAAAAAAAAAAAAAAAAAATCCCCATTTTCTTTGGCACTCTACTTAGTTACCTTAACTCTGACTCGTTGCGCAGTTTCCATTCTTGAGTTTGCCCCATTGTACAAGTTGGCTGGAACCATCTTGTCAGCATTCTAGGAAGAAAGCCAAAGAAGGAAAGAAAGTGACAACACCAGCTATTGTTCCCATTTCAGAGTTTTTCTAGAAGGCTCTCCAACAATTTTCACATGTTAGTCATCCGGCTGTGCCTCTCTACAAGAGAGATTGGACATGTGGGCTTCTAGTTGAACACAATACCTTCCAGAATGGGAGAAACTGGATGACTCTTTTTTAGCACACTACTTCTCCAACTAATCTCTCAATATAAATATAAATTGGTATGCTTTTGGAAAAACTCTTCAAAGCAGTGATAATCCTTGATTCGTTAATTTGACTTCTTTAGGAATCAAAAAGTCTATTGATTCTTTTTTTTTTTTTTGACAGGCAGAGTGGATAGTGAGAGAGAGAGACAGAGAGAAAGGTCTTCCTTTTGCCGTTGGTTCACCCTCCAATGGCCGCCGCGGTAGCGCGCTGCGGCCGGCGCACTGCGCTAATCCGAAGCCAGGAGCCAGGTGCTTCTCCTGGTCTCCCATGCGGGTGCAGGGCCCAAGCACTTGGGCCATCCTCCACTGCCTTCCCGGGCCACAGCAGAGAGCTGGCCTGGAAGAGGGGCAACCGGGATAGAATCCGGTGCCCCAACCGGGACTAGAACCTGGTGTGCCGGCGCTGCAAGGCAGAGGATTAGCCTGTTAAGCCATGGCGCTGGCCCAAAATCTATTGATTCTATTCTATTACCAAAAAGCCTTCTGTGTAAAGACAGTAATCTGGGGGCTGACACTGTGACACAGTGGGTTAAGCTGCTGTCTGCAGAGTTGGCATCACATATGGGTGTTAGTTAGAGTCCTGGCTGTCTGCTTGGATCCCGCTCCCTAGAAATGTGCCTGGGAAAACAGCTGAAGACATCCTGAGTCCTTGGGACCCTGCACCCATGTGGGAGACCCGAAAGAAGCTCCTGGCTCCTGGCTTCAGCCTGGCCCAGCACCAGCCATTGCTGGTGATCCAGCAATGGAAGATCTCTCTGTCTGTCTGTCTGTCTCTCCTCTCTCTTTCTCTTTAACTCTTTCAAAAAAATAAATAAATCTTTTTAAAAACCCCACATTGATTTTTTTCCCTATTACCCAGAAGAGAGGAAAACTAGAAGGAGTCTATATGTCCACTGACGGGATAATGGGAAATAAAACATGATATCCCCAGCTAAAATAGAATATTACAAAAACCAGTGACAGTCATGTTAGTAAAATGGTGCAGTCTTATCTATGGCACGATCTATACCCTGGACATTATCCTAGGCTCTAGCCCCCCGCCACCATTGCTGGAAGCCAGGTGACCCCATGGCTCTCGTGATGTCTCTCTCTCTCTTTTGATCTCTTATGCTCTCCTTCTCCCTCTTTTCCGTCTTCGCCCTTCCCTCCAGTCTGATGGACTTTCCCACCAATAAACCCTTTCCCTTACTCCGGTGTTTGTTGTGTTTTGTGGTGGCCTTATAAGTCACACATGAATTTTATTGAAAATGAGAGGCGAGGCAAGTCAACCGATCGGGATTGACACTCCTTACGGGAGTGTGGCGCCCGACAGCAAATAACACAGCTTTTTGTAGTTTTCTGTCTAGTAGGGCTCACAATTTTGAACCCATGGTATGCAGTGTACAATAACAAACCCAAGATATGGTTGTAAGATAACAGTTAACAATAACAAACCCAGGAACAATAACAAACCCAAGATATAGTTGTAAGATAACAGTGCCAGGAACATTTCTGTCAATTTAGGCAGAACACTCTGGTTGTGCCCTTTCTCAGTTCCTGGAATTTGGGCCTGCATAGTTTCACAAGATACACCCTTAGCTGTTAGCAAGCAAAGCTAATATGTACAGAAGTAAGAGATCTGCAATTAGCTGTTAGCCACAGTTACTCCATTTTGATTTTGACTCTACGTCCATAGGTGCTAAATAACATTTGTAAAAACCATGTGATGACATGGGAAATTCTTGCAATATGGTGTTCAGTGAAGGAAAAACCATGATGAAAAAATATTGGAAGAAATTTTTCCAAAATATTGATAATGATTATATTAGAAGGTTGGCCACCTGCTTTTACTCCTCGTGGATAGTTTTTTTCCAATTTTTTGATTGGTCATCTATAAGTAGATTAAAATAAGAGGTTAGCAAAACCACTGGAGACTTAATTTACTATTCTAGTATGAGCACAAGGTATCAACCTCCAAAAATGATACACTCATATTGTTCTGTAGTTCTTGTTTCTTCTTACTCACAAAGATCTGATAAAAGTTTTTCATAATTGGCCTGATAACCACCTAAATAAATTGGAATCACATCACATTTTGACTGCTTAGCTCTGGTGAGGAAAAAAACAATCAATCCTTCTTACAGCAGTGGAATCAAAGCTTTTTTAGACAAGACAGTGAACAAAGCTTGATTTATTTAAGTCAGAAACCTCCTGCCGCAGTGTCTGTAGTGGGGCTCCAAGAGAGGAAGACCAGAGAAATTTGCCAAAGTGAGATTTTTTGAGCACAAATTTAGAGGAGCAGAGTAACAGCCAAGAAGCAGAGGATGAGGACAAAACCCATCAGAGGGCCAGAATTGTAATCCTCTTTAGCCTGTTCATGATAAAACAAAAATGCCATCAGAAGGGTGGTTTTTCTAGTCTCATGATAAAACTAGAAACTTGGAGGGGTGGGGTCACTACTTCCTTGCTATTCTCTTAAATGATAAAACTGGAAACTCAGAGGAGTGGGATAGACACAGTAGTCTGGCTTAAAGGCAGATTCTGAGAAGAGGCAAGCATCTTGTCTGCTCTTAAAAGGACTTCCTCTTTTCTCTTCCTAACAGGTACCTGACCTAACTATTAACCTGTGTAACACAGTAGCCTAAAACGTACTTCATCCCTTTTTATTGCCAAATGATATTCTATTGTATGGATATGTCACATGTTTTTCATCCACTAATCTGTTGATGGACTTTCAGGTTGTTTATACTTTTTGGCTATCATTAATAATGCTACTGTGAAAAAAAAATAATGCTGCCATGAACATATGTATCCAAGTGTCTTCACATAGGTTTTTATTTTTCTTGGACTTAAATGCATAGGAGTGGAATCACTGGGTCATGTTGATGAGGGTGAAGCAGGGATAGCTTTATCAGGGAGGGATAAGGAGCTAAGGTCTGCCAACACACAAGCCATGTGCATTGCCCAAATTTCTTCCCATCGTCTTCCATGCTGATCCAACATGGCCGAAGACATCTCACATAAGCTAAGCTTCACTTTCCACCCTGCTCCAGACACCATGACACCTTCCTGGAGACCGCCATGTATGCTGCACCCCCACCCCAAATCCTGTTTCCTTTGAGTCTTCAATCAGGCCCTGCCCTGAGCACCACCCCTACCCTATAAGAGGATGACCCCAGCCTGGAGTTGGGGGAACAATTTTCTCTCTAAGGTTGCTTGCACTCACAACTGAGGGTGTACTATCTTTTTGCCTTTCAAAAAATCTTGTTCTTCACTTCACATCCACCTATGTCTCCCTGTTATATTCTCTCTCTTTTTTTTTTAAGATTTATTTATTTATTTGAAAGGCAGAGTTACACAGAGAGAGGAGAGGCAGAGAGAGGGAGAGAGAGATCTTTCATCTGATGGTTCACTCCCCAACTGGCTGCCAATAGCCGGTGCTGGGCCGATCCGAAGCCAGGAGCCAGGAGCTTCTTCCAGGTCTCCCACGTGGGTGCAGGGATCCAAGGACTTGGGCCGTCTTCTACTGCTTTCCCAGGCAACAGCAGAGAGCTGGATAGGAAGTAGAACAGCTGGGTCTCGAACTGGCACGGACATCAGATGCCGGCGTTTGAGGCCAGGGTGATAACTCACTGTGCCACAGCACTGGCCCCATCCCTGTTATATTCTTACACATGGGGAAGACAAGAACCAAGACTAAGTTTAGCTGGGGGCTCTAATCCCCCACTGCATAATTCGGGGATCCCTACCCCCAACAGTGGGGTAACTGTCCTTCTGAGACTGTTCCCAAAGCAGCTGAGCCATCTACACATCCACCAGCAGCATAGGAGGGCTCCCACTTCTCTTCACCAGCACTTGTTATTTTCAGTCTATTTGTTTATGGTCATCTTAGGTAGTGCCTGTGAAGTGGTATCTCATTGTGTTTTGACTTGTGTTTAATGACTAGTGATCTCTTTTTCTTCTCTTTTTTAAAGAGTTATTTATTTGAAAGGCAGTTACAGAGAGAGGTGAAGACACACAGAGAGGTCTTCCATCTGCTGGTTCACTCCCTAACTGGCAGCAATGGCCAAAGCTGGGCCGATCTGAAGCCAGGAGCCTAGAGCTTCTTCCGAGTCTCCCCTGCTGGTGCAGGGGCCCAAGGACTTGGGCCATCTTCCACTGCTTTCTCAGGCCACAGCAGAGAGCTGGATTGGAAGTGGAGCAGCTGGGACTTGGACCAGTGCACATATGAGATGATGGCACTGTAAGGTTCCAGGTTTCGGCACCAATGTAAGGCCGCCACAAAACACACCAGACACCGGAGTAAGGGAAAGGGTTTATTGGGGAAAACCCAGCAGACTGGAGGGAAGGGGCGAAGAAGGAGAAAGAGAGGAGAGTGTAACAGAGAGAAGGAAAGAGAGAGAGGAAAGGAGCTAGCGAGGAGAAAAGAGAGGAGGCTAGGGAGAGTTGAGAGAGAGCAGAGAGCGCTGAGAGTGAGCGAGAGAGTGAAACAAAAGAGCGAGGAGAGGAGAGGATATGAGAGATAGGAGATAAGAGAGAGCAGAGAGAAGAGAGAGCGAGACAAGAGAGAGCGAGACAAGAGAGAGGAGAGAGCAGGAGAGAAGAGAGATGGAGAGAAGTAGAGAAAGAGAGAGCCATGTGTTCAGGAACAGGTCCTTTTAAAACTTTGCCGGAGGGTGGGCAGGGAAGCAGAAGCAGCGAATCCCATTAGGATGGGGGTGGAGCTTGACACCAGTGGTTGGGCCATGTGGCCACCTGGCTTCCAGCAATGGCGCTGGGGTCTAGAGCCTAGGATGGTGTCAGGGTGTAGATTGCGCCATAGATGAGACTGCGCCATTTTCCTAACAGGAACAGCAGGAGGAGGCTTTACCTGCTATGCCACACTGCTGGCCCCATGATCTCATTTTTCATGAGCCCATAGGCCCTTTGGACATCTTTTCTCATTTTAAAATTTGATTTTTTTTTATTATTCAGTTGTAAGGATTCTTTGTATATTATAAATAGAAGGTCTATATCATATGTAAGGTTTATAAATATTTCTCCCAACCTGTGAATTATCTTTTCATTTTCAGTTTTTATTCATTTATTCATTCATTCATTCATGGGATGCGAGCGCTTCAGGCCAGGGCTTTAACCTGTTGCACACAGCGCCAGCCCCTTCAGTTTTTATTTTTATTTTTTAAATTATTTATTTATTTATTTATTTTTGACAGGCAGAGTTAGGCAGTGAGAGAGACAGAGAGAAAGGTCTTTCTTCCATTGGTTCACCCCCCAGATGGCCGCCACGGCCGTTGCGCTGTGCTGATCCAAAGGCAGGAGCCAGGTGCTTCCTCCTGGTCTCCGATGCGGGTGCAGGGCCCAAGCACTTGGGCCATCCTCCACTGCCTTCCCAGGCCATAGCAGAGAGCTGGACTGGAAGAGGAGCAACCAGGACAGAACTGGCGCCCCAACCGGGAGTAGAACCCGGGGTGCCGGCGCCATAGGTAGAGGATTAGCCTAGTGAGCCGTGGTGCCGGCCAGTTTTTATTTTTAAAAAAGATTTGTTTGTTCAAGATTTATTTAAGTCAGAAACCTCCTACAGCAACAGCCAAGAAAGACCTGAGAAACTGGTTGAAATGGAGTTTTTTAAGCACAATTTGGGGAACAAAGGGCAGGAACAAAACCCATCAGAAGACCTAAACTGTAATCCTGTCTAACTTGCTCATGCTAAAACTAAAAAGCCATCAGGAGGAGGGGATAAGTAACTTCTTTCTATCCTCATGATAAAACTAGAAACTCAGAAGGCTGGGGTTGGCAATTTTGTCTTGCTAAAGTTAGCTTTTGGGGAAACCATGCATTTTGCACACTTTTTTTTTTTTAAAGATTTATTTATTTGAAATTCAGAGTTACACAGAGAGAGAAGGAGAGGCAAAGAGAGAGAGAGAGAGGTCTTCCATCCTCTGGTTTACTCCTCAGTTGGCCGCAAGGGCCAGAGCTGCACCAATCCAAAACCAGGAGCCAGGAGCTTCCTCCGGGTCTCCAACACAGGTGCAAGGGCCCAAGGACTTGGGCCATCTTCTACTGCTATCCCAGGCCATAGTAGAGAGCTGGATCAGAAGTGGAGCAGTGATGTCCATATGGGATGCCGGCACTGTAGGCTGTGGCTTTACCCGCTATGCCACAGCGCAGGCCCCTTGCACACTCTTAAAGAGATCCTCCCCGCTACTTCTCATTCCCAAGGGATGTTGACCTGCCTATTAGTTTCTCTCCTCACAATATGTGATGGGTATGTCCAAGGCAGAGCCATTTAATCAAATGCTTGCCAGCACTCCAACCCTCCCCCCCACCCCCCCCATTGAATTGTTTTGGCTCTGTGCAGGAAACCTGCTGACCATCAACGTTAGGGGTGCTTCCTGCACTTGGAATTGTGCTGCATGTCTGTCACACATCATTGTCTTGATTGCTGTCACACTGTGGTTAAGTTTCGACACTGGAAAGTGTAAGTTCTTCACTTTTGCTTTTTCAAGATCATTTTGGCTATGCCAGTTTCCTTGAATTTCTGTATAAGTTTTAGGATCAACCTGTCAACTTCTGCAAAAAAGCCAGCTGAGCATTGATAGGAATTGTGGTGAATTCATAGATCAACCTGGATGGTATTGTCATCTGACCAGGATTGAGTTCTCTAATTGCTGGGGCTCAGGAAATGATAAAGTCTCAGAATCAAACCTCTCTTTTTCTTGTTTGTCCCCAAGCACAGACAGTGGCACTCTCTAAATTTCCCTTATCTTGGAGCCGGCACTGTGGTGTAGCGGGTAAGGTTGCTGCCTGTAGTGCTGGCATCCCATATAGGCACGGGTTCGAGCCCCAGCTGCTCCACTTCCAATCCAGCTCTCTGCTATGGCGTGGGAAAGCAGTAGAAGATGGCCTAAGTCCTTGGGCCCCTACACCCACATGGGAAGGTCCGGAAGAAGCTCTTGGCTCCTGGCTTCGGATTGACTCAGCTCCAGTCATTGCGGCCAATTGGGGAGTGAACCAGCGGATGGAAGACTTCTCTATCCTCTCTCTCTGCCTCTCTCTCTCTCTGCCTCTCCTTCTCTCTCTGTGTAACTCTGTCTTTGAAATAAATAAATCTTTAAAAAAATAATAAAGTTCCCTTATCTGATTCTGAAAACTTCTTCCAAAATAAATAAAGTTTTTTGTTTTTTGTTTTTTGACAGGCAGAGTGAATAGTGAGAGAGAGAGAGAAAGGTCTTCCTTTTTTTGCCGTTGGTTCACCCTCCAATGGCCGCTGCAGCCGGTGCATCGTGCTGATCCAAAGCCAGGAGCCAGGTGCTTCCTCCTGGTCTCCCATGGGGTGCAGGGCCCAAGCACTTGGGCCATCCTCCACTGCCTTCCCGGGCCATAGCAGAGAGCTGGCCTGGAAGAGGGGCAACCGGGATAGAATCCGGTGCCCCAACCGGGACTAGAACCCGGTGTGCCGGCGCCGCAAATAAAGTTGTTTTGAGCTCCCTGCCTAGGAATCCCATCAAATAACCAAGAAAGAGCAACCACCTGAGAAGAGACAAAAGGACCTCATCCCCACATCCAGGCAGCTTCTTGTTCATTCTTCAGGTGACAGCTCAGAGGAATGAGCTGGGATCCCTATTGGCACAGTGAAGTTCTGTCCCTCACCTTCCTGCCCATGGTGACTTGATACTGCCACGGTTACAGAGAAGTGATGACAAAGGAGACCTCAGTTCTTGTCTCATCTAGGAGAATTTCCATGTGGGCAATACAGTGAGCAAAGCAAGATTTATTTAAGTCAGAAGCCTCCTGCTGCAGTGTCAGGAGGGGAACTCCAAGAGAGGAAAACCCAACTAACTTATGAAAGTGGGGGTCTTTTTTTTAATTAAAATAATTTTTTAAAAGATTTTATTTATTTATCTGAAAGGCAAAGCTACATTTGGGTTCACCCCCAAATGGTCACAATGGCCAGGACTATGCCAGGCTGATGTCAGGAGCCAGTGTTTCCTCCTGGTCTCCCACGTGGTTACAGGGGCACAGGGACCTAGGTCATTCTCCACTGCCTTTCCAGGTGTGTTAGCAGTGGCTGGATTGGAACTGGAGCAGCTGGGATTTGAACCTGCACCCATATGGGATGCCAACACAGGATGCAGCCTAATCTGCTATGTTGCAGCACTCCTGGGGGGGGGGCGATGGGGGTGGATCTTTTTTTTTTTTAATTTTTTTTTAAATTTTTTTATTTTTGACAGGCAGAGTGGACAGTGAGAGAGAGACAGAGAGAAAGGTCTTCCTTTGCCGTTGGTTCACCCTCCAATGGCCGCCGCAGTAGGCGCGCTGCGGCCGGCGCACCGCACTGATCCAATGGCAGGAGCCAGGTGCTTCTCCTGGTCTCCCATGGGGTGCAGGGCCCAAGCACTTGGGCCATCCTCCACTGCACTCCCGGGCCACAGCAGAGAGCTGGCCTGGAAGAGGGGCAACCGGGAGAGGATCGGTGCCCCGACCGGGACTAGAACCAGGTGTGCCGGTGCCGCAAGGCGGAGGATTAGCCTGTTGAGCCACAGCGCCGGCCATGATCTTTTAAGCACAGTTTGGGGGAGCAGAATAACCTCTGACAATCAATCAGAGGTTGGGAACAAAACCCATCAGAGAGTTGGAATTGTAATCTCGTCTAGCCTGTTCATGATAAAACAAAAACACCATCAGAGTGGGACCGCTGCTTCCTTGTCATTCTCATGATAAAACTAGGAACCCAGAGGTGTGAGATCAGCATGTTTGTTTTGCTAAAGGCAGCTGTGGGGAGAAGCAATCATTTTATTTACTTTTAAAGGGACTCCCCTTTTCTCACTCCAACAGGAATCTGACCTAACCGCCTATTAGCCAATCTTTTTTTTAAAGATTTATTTATTTATTTGAAAGGCAGTTACAGAGAGGCAGAGGCAGAGAGAGGTCTAACATCTGCTGGTTCACTCCCCAGGTGGCTGCAATGGCTGGAGCTGTGCCAATCTGAAAGCAGGAGCCATGAGTTTCATCTGAGTGCAGGGGCCCCAGACCCTGGGCCATTTTCTACTGCTTTCTCAGGCCACAGTAGAGCACTGGATGGGAAATGGAGCAGCCAGGATGCAAACGAGTGCTCATGTGGGATACCAGCACTGCAGGTGCAGGCCTCTATTAGCCAATCTAACTCCTCACACTACCTCCTGTACCTCCCTCTGCTCTATGAAGGGATGTGTAGGGCATCTCAACCCCACAGGATTGCTGGGCTGTCACGCTCCTGTGACTTTCCTGTACATGTTAGTTAATTTGTCTTTCTTTTTCTCATATTAATTGCTGTGTAGTCATTCCATTCCGGTGAACTTTTTGAAGGCAAAGGGACACTTTTTCCTTCACCCTTACAAGACCCACAAACGTGGGGTATCTTTCTATCTATTTGGATATCTTTAATTTCCTTCAACAATATTTTGTAAGTTTTATATTACAAGGACTCTTTGGTTTCATGGAAAGAACAATGGTTATAGAACAATCTGGACTGGTTTGACCCTAATTTTAGTGTCACCGTACCAACATAAGGCCTGGTCTGCTGGGTGCTGGACAGACGGCCAATATAGCAGAAATGAGAGGCGATGCAGGGAGAAAGTGTGTTTGTTGAGTGGCCACCCGGAGGAGGCAGACTCTCTAGTCCCAAACACATTCTTCTTTTTCTCTGCAAGCTAGCAGGACGACTATTAAATGGAAAAGGAAGAAAAGAAGCAATGCATTGACCAGACCCAGCGGATTATTAGGCAGGTTTTCAGGCTGTGTTCTGATGATCAGTGGCACCAGTCAGGTGGCAGTTTCTTTGATATGGAGCTCAGCTCTTTGTAGTTGACATTTGCAAATGTTTTCCTTAGCTACAGTGTAAGGTCTGTCATTCTTGTCATTTTCTTTCAGTTGGTTCCTGAAATTCTTATGCAACTGTTATGATTCATAAGACTAGTCACAGGTAAGTCATAAATTGGAAGCTAGCTTTTATTAGTTAAAATGTGAAAAGAAGGGAAGGGAGAATGCATTTGTTGAGGTTACCAGTAAGAACTGAATGACATTAAGAAAGTTACATAATCTCACCAAAGTATTTTTTTCATGTGTACACTAAGAGTTACCATAGCTATCTTACTATTTTTTTTAAACATTTGTTTAGTATTGTCAGGGTTAGACGGGATAATAAGAATAACTCTAGCAATAGACCCTAACATATAGTAGGTATTCAACAAATACTAATCTCTTATGGAAAATTCCTCATAGTATCACCTTATCTCATGGCCTACAAAAGTATGTGACAGGTATGTGTCATTGTTTTGCCTTTTTGGGGACTGCTTTTTTATTTTCCATTTTTATAACATTTTATATAACTCATAAAACAGTGCTTGTATAAAAATTCACACAAAGTTGCTAGAAGCATAACAATTTACAAAAATGTCCTGGGTTTTTGTTACATTCAGTTTTCTAAGGATGTACTCAGCTCAATGGTAAAATGCAGACATTAATGTGATACTCCATTATCTTTGGTAAAACTATTCTGATTACCTTGTCTCCTCACAGTAGTAACTCTGATATCCACTTTATGTGGGATCTGCTAGTACTAAGATGTCAGAAGACTAAGGCTGGATCTACAAGAGGCAGGTATTTTCCAAGTCGCAGTAATAGCCTTGGTTCCCACCCCCACAATAGTGTCGTCCATCTACACAACTGGACAGGGTGAGGGCTCCATGGCCGCCACACAGGAGTCCCGAGATCCCCTCTGGGTTGGGCAAGAAGCAAATATTTGGGGTTTGGAAAGGAGGACACAGAGGCCATCTCCATGGGACCCAAGTGACTGTGCCATGGGGTGGTGGGGCTGGTGGCTTTTGCCCCACAGTCAGTGCATACCCCCTCGACGTAGATCCCATTGGCTGCTTGATGATTGCTGGGGATGTGGCGCCTCTCCCCACAGACTGGAAAGGAAGCTTTGGGGCCAACACCCTGGGGCTGGGGGGACAGGAGTGCGGGCTTGACACCAGACACGTCTTTCCTCCATGTCAGGCAGACACATCCGCAGTGAGCTGAAGCAGGATTCGAACACTCAGTACGTTCACAACCAGCGCCACACATTCTGTAAAACTCACTGACAGAAAAAGCATGAGCACTACCAGCTACTGTGACTACCGGACCTCGCATCAGAGCTCGCCTGTGCTAAGTCTTCAGTCTTCCAGACACAAGGTGAAAACAAAGAAAAAAAACAACAACAAAAAACAACTAAAAAGCAAAGAAGTTTAATGGGGTCGGGATAGGGGTTGCCAACAGATTTATGGAGCACACTAGATTTTGAAAAAAAAATCTAGTGTACTTTCTATTGTTTCTTGTGAAATCAAAACAACAAAGCCCCACCCACGGTCTCTGCCCAGTAGAATGGAGAAAGGGGCTTGCAGGCGCTCCCTGCCGCCCCAGGGCCAGGGCGCAGCTCCCAGGGGGGCCAGCCTGTCTTCACTGCACCGAGCTGCAGGATTTAGGGAGCAGAAGCCCTGCACAAGGAAATTGCCAGAACAGCTTGCCCAAATTCACCATGCTCTAGGTCAGAGACATACTGAGTTCCTAGAAATCGTTGCTTTCCCTAACGTAGGGAGAGGAATTTGTAAAAAATGATTCATCAATGATTGTGCTTCTGAAGCTGCAGGGTCGGGGCCACCCTAGAGAAACAGCAGGGCAGTTTTCACATGGCTTGGAATCCCATCGGAGCGTGCTGGCAGCGCGGGGCTGGCGGGAGAGCTGCGGCTGTCATTGGGTAGTTCTTGTGCATGTGCGTGCGTGCATGTGTTGGGGAGGCTAAGGCAGAGAGGGGCCCAAATAAGGGGCCAGGGGCCAGAGGAGGGGCAGGGGTCTCTGGGCTGCTCCAGTCCCTTCTTTCCAGGCACAAGAAAAAAAAAGGTGGACTCCTTATACGTGTAGGTTCCCTTAATCTCACTTAAGTTTTTCAGCAGAAGGAGTGAGTGTGTGTGTGTGCACGCATGTGCGCGTGCAGGGTGGTTGCAAAAACTTAGGCTTACAGCTTCAACAGCAATAACCTGCAATGAAATTTACAGCAACCGTCCATTGCTCAAAATCCTGGGTCACAGAAGAAAAATGCCCATTAGAGTGGGCAGAATTACATCATACAGCACTGGGACGCAGTCCTTATTGGGTATATGAAGAAAACTCACAGCCTAGTTCTAATATCTCTACTTTTTATGTATTTATTTTTTAAAAGATTTATTTATTTATTTACTTGAAAGTCAGAGTTACACAGAGAGAGGAGAAGCAGAGAGAGAGAGAGAGAGAGAGAGAGGGAAAGAGAGAGGTCTTCCATTTGATGGTTCACTCCCCAATTGGCTGCAACAACCAGAGCTGTGTTGATCTGAAGCCAGGAGCCAGGAGCTTCTTCTGGGTCTCCCACGCAGGTGCAGGGCCCAAGGACTTGGGCCATTTTCCACTGCTTTCCTAGGCCATAGCAGAGAACTGGATTGCAAGTGGAGCAGCCGGGTCACGAACCGGCACCCATATGGGATGCTGGCGCTTCAGGCCAGGGTGTTAACCCGCTGCGCCACAGTGTTGGCCCCATTATTTCTACTTTTTAAGGCAGTAAAATATATCAAGCCCTGAAGTTATGAAATCTGCAACCTGCCTCAAGGGCTTTCAGGACTACCCTATGTGGTTCTATTTGTGCTCTGGGTCTCTGGGACACTGCATCTGTTTGGTTCTGCTCATGTGGAGACCGCTTTTTAAACTGGAAGCTCCCTGCCTACTTTTGTCCTTTTCCTATACTTTGGTAACTAGATCAATTTTGTAAAACACCACTTCTAAGACCATTTTTGTCAACCTAAAGCAATCATCATTATGTTTTGTTTTCAGTTTTTAAAAGAAAGAATTATTTCATTTATTTGAAAGAGTTACAGAGAAAGACAGAGAGAGAGAGAGAGAGAGAGAGAGAGAGAGACCGATCCTTCATTTGCTGGTTCACTCCTAAATGGTTGCAACAGCTGGGGCTGGGACAGCCCAAAGCCAGGAGCCTGGAACTCCAACTGGGTCTTTCATGTGGATGCAGGGGCCAAGCAGTTGGGCCATCCTCTGTTGCTTTTCCAGGTGCATTACCAGATAGCGCAGGGACTGGATTTGGTATTCACAAGTGATGTAGCCCATTGTGCTGTGAAGAACACTGGCCCCTCAATTTTTATTTATTATGGTTAAATACACATAACATAAAATTCAGCATCTTAATTCTTTTTCAGAGTACAGTTCAGTGGTATTGAATATATTCACGGTGCATGATGCTATGCAAATATCATCATCCTCTATCTTTATAACTCTTTTTTTAAAAATTTATTTTATTTATTGGAAAGACAGAGTTACAGAGAGAGGTAGAGACATAGAGAGAGAGGTCTTCCATCCACTGGTTCACTCCCCAGGTGGCTGCAATGGTCAGAGCTGCACGGATCTGAAGCCAGGAGCCAGGAGCTTCTTCTGGGTCTCCCACACGGGTGTGGGGGCCTAAAGACTTGGGCCGTCTTCTACTGCTTTCTCAGGCCATAGCAGAGAGCTGGATCAGAAGAGGAGCAGGTGGGACTAGAACTGGCACCCACATGGGATGCTGGCACTTCAGGCCAGGGCTTTAACCTGCTGTGCCACAACACCAGCCCCCATAACTCTTTTCATCTTCTAAAACTGAAACTCTGTGTCCATTGAATGTTAATGTTAATTCTTTATTCTCTACTCCCTCCACCCTTGGCAATCACCATTCTAATTTTGTTTTGTTTTGTTTTGTTTTTTTTTTAAGATATATGTATTTGGAAGGCAGAGAGAGAGAGAGAGAGCGAGAGAGCGAGAGAGAGAGAGAGAGAGAGAGATTCCATCGACTGGTTCATTCCCTACAGGCCTACAAAAGCCAGGGAATTTTGCCCCACCCTTGAGCATTGACCAGAGCTCCTTGGCCCCACTCAGCACATGTCTCTGGATATTTGCTGAAGGAACAGACACTCCACTAAGCCACAGAAGCATAATTCAAAGATAAAAGCCATCAGAGGAGAAAACCAACAAGTGTTTATGCAAATGCTTAAAAATGAATGCAGAAATACAAGAGACAAGAACAAGGAAGACAACATGAGTCCCCAAAAGGAAAAAAAAAAAAAAAAACAGTTCAATAGTATAATTTGAAGACAGAGAGGTTGATGAAATACCTGGAAATGCATTCAAAAGAATGATCATAAAATTACTCAGAAACACAGAGGAAGAAATTCATGAAATAAAGCTGGCGTCGTCATCAAAGATGGAGGTACCTTTCTCCGAAGGGAGGAGAGAACGTCCACTTTGACTATGACCCTGTCGGAATAAGATCAAAGTCGGCAAACTCTAAAGGCTTCCATAACCTTGGCAACTAGACTAGAGCCTAGGGAGATTACTGACGCCATAAACAAGAGTGTCAAATTGTTAAGTCAGCAGCAGGAGTCACTGTGTACTTACATCTCATGTGGGATCTGTCCTTAATGTGTTGTCTAATGTGAACTGATGCTATAACTAGTACTGAAACAGTATTTTTACACTTTGTGTTTCTGTGTGGGTGCAAACTGATGAAATCTTTACTAATTATATACTGAATCGATCTTCTGTATATAAAGATAATTGGAAATGATAAAAAAAACCTGGTGTTAAATTGGAAATGGCATAGAAAATTAATTAATTTTTAAAAAATATCATGTAGGATCTCTGTCTTTAATGTGCTGTACACTGTTATTTAATGCTATAGCTAGTACTCCAACAGTATTCTTTCACTTTGTGTTGCTATGTGGGGGCAAACTGTTGAAATCTTTACTTAATATATACTAAACTGTTTGAGATTTATGGAATACTATCAAATGACCAAACATCTGTGTCTTAGGAGTTATTGAAGGTGCTGAAGGTGTGGAAAGGCCTATGCAGTGAAATATCATTGTCAAAAATAATCTTCACCATGATACATTTTAATTAAACTTACAACAGTAAAATACACAGAAAACGTTACAAAATGTACATGAGAGAAATGCCAGATTACCTTTGGAGGACCCCCCAATTATATTAACAGCTGATTTCTCATCAAAAACCCTACAAGCAAAGAGGGGACAGAGAGACCTAGTCCAAGTCCTGAAATAAAGAGTCAACCCAGACTACTGTACTCAGCAAAGCTCTTATTTATGAATGAAGATAAAAAGGACCTTCCAGAAAAAAAAAAACCAGAAATTGAAAGAAATTGTCACCACTTGTACAGCCGTACAAATGTTTCTGTGTGTAACACATCTGATTTCTCATCAGAAACCCTAAAAGCAAGGAGAGAATGGAGAGACTTACTCCAAGTCCTAGCTAATTGAATCCAACAGCACATCAGGAAGATCATTCACCTGGACTAAGGGATATTTATCCCTGATATGAAGGGATGGTTCAACATACACAAACCAATAAAAGTGATACATCACATTAAGAAATTGAAGAATAAAAATCATATCATTATCTCAATAGACACAGAAAAAGTATTTGATAAAATACAACATCCTTTTACACTAAAAACTTTAAGCAAGTTGGGTATAGAAGGAACATTCCTCAACACAATAAAGACAATCTATGATATGACAAATCCACAGCCTGTATCATATTGAATGGGGAAAAGTTGGAAACATTTACCCTAAGATCCAGAACCAGACAAAGATGACCACTTTCATCATTGCTATTCAAAATAGTTCTGGAAATTTTAGCCAGAGCCACTGGGCAAGAAAAATAAATCAAAGTGATAGAATTGAAAAGGAGGAAGTCAAATTTGATTTATAGACTCAATGTGATACAAGTCAAAATACCAACATTCTTCTCAGATCTAGAAAAAATGATGCTGAAGTTCATATGAAAACACAGGAGACCCCAAATAGCTAAAGTAATCTTAAACAACAAAAACAAAGCCAGAAGCATCACAATTACAGATTTCAAGACATACTATAGAGCAGTTATAATCACAACAGCCTGGTACTGGCACAAAAATAGACATACAAACCAATGGAACAGAATAGAAACACCATAAATCAACCCATGCATCTACAACCAACTTATCATTGACAAAGGAGCTAAAATCAGTCCCTGGAGAGAGGACAGTCTCTTTAACAAATAGTGCTGGGAAAATTAGATCTCCATTTGTAGAAGTATGAAACAAGACTGCTACCTTACACTTTTACAAAAATCAACTCAAGATGGATCAAGGATCTAAGTCTACAATGTGATCTCTAGTCAAATTACTAGAGGGAAACATTGGGAAAACTCTGAAAAGCATTGGTATAGGCAGAAACTTCTTGGAAAAGACCCCAGAGGCACAGGCAATAAAGGCAAAAATAGATAAATTGGATAACATCAATCTGACAAGCTTCTGCACTGCAAAGGAAACACTAAACAAAGTGAAGAGGCAACTGGCAGAATGGGAGAACATATTTACAAACTATGCAACTAATAAAGGATTAATATCCAGAATCTATAAAGAGCTTAACAAACTCAACAACAATAAAACAAACAATCCAATTAAGAAATGTGCAAAGGACTTGAACAGACACTTTTCAAAAGATGAAATACAAATGGCCAACAGACACATGAAAAAATCCTCAGGATTAACTAGCATCAGGTAAATGCAACTCAAAATCACAATGAGGTTTCACCTCACCCCAGTTAGAATGTCTCTCATACAGAAATAAACAAACAAATGCTGGCAAGGATATAGGGAAAAGGGTACCCTAATCCACTGTTATTGGGAATGTAAGCTAATACAGTCATTGTGGAAGACAGTATGGAGATTCCTCAGAAATCCAAAAATATATCTAGCGTATGACCCAGCCATCCCATTCCTGCAAATTTACCCAAAAGAAATGAAATCAGCATATGAAAAAGTTATTTGTACAACCATGTTTATTGCAGCTAAATTCATAATGTCTGAGATATGGAGTCAACTCAGATGTCTATCATCTGATGACTGGATAAAGAAAATGTGAGATATATACAGTGAAATACTACTCAGCCATAAAAAGAATGAAATCTTCTCTTTCATAACAAAATGGATGCAATGGAAACAATTACACTTAATGAAATAAGCCAGTTCCTAAAAGACAAATATCATGTGTTTTTCCTGATCTGTGGTATATAATAGAATATAAAAAATGTAAAGTATATGAGCAAAATTGACATTTTGAGATTTAATTATCATTTACAGCTCCTGTCTGCATTGTTGAGGAACAGTGTTTTTTTCTTACTAATTGTTGAATTATTTACTTAGTGGAGGGTTGAGCTTATGATTATAAAATTAACTGAAAGTGCATCATTGTAAAATTAAAAGAAAGAATGAGAAAGGAAGGAGGAGAGAGGGTGGGAGCACAGGCAGGAGCAATGGTAGGGTGGGAAGTAACACTGTGCTCCTAAATTTGTATAGAAATACATGAAATTTGTTCATCATATATAAATAAAAAAATTGAAAATAATATCATAACAAGGGGAAGGAAGTGTTCTTTTATATCTAGCTGAATTTAATCCTAATAGATATAATAAATATTGTATGTAATATACATGCATATTTAACACTAATTTATGTATAATACTTATATATATATTTAATAATCAAAAGAAGCAAAGTACATAATCCTAGACAGGGTTGGAAATTCAATAAATAACTTCTGCACAGTGATACCAGACAGAAGATGAATGTCAGGCCTGTGGTGCTGGTATCCCATATAGGCAACGTTTCGTGTCTCAGCTGCTCCTCATCTGATCTGGCTCTCTGCTTATGGCCTGGGAAAGCAGTGGAGATTGAACCAACTGCTTGGGCCCATACACACGCAGGGAAGACCCCAGGGGAAACTCCTCATTTTTGGCTTCAGATCAGCTCTGCTCCAGCTGTTGAGGCCATTTGGGTACTGAACCAGAGGATGGAAGACCTTCCTCTCTGTTTCTCCCTCTCTCTGTCTGTAATTCTACCTCTCAAATAAATAGGCAAATCTTTAAAATAATGTAAGGGTGATCCTAAAAATATCTGAGTATTCTAGAGGGCATAATCTACCTAGATAAAAACAAGAAAAGTTGTAATCCAGTTAAGTGTAGTACAATTGCTGTAATGTGCAGATGTGATCAGTTAATGGAGGGAAATTCTACGATAGGTGGTACCAAAGAACAACAAATGGAACATATGGTTTATGTAGGTGGTTGCATAGAAAAAGTTCTAAGCCGAAAAGAATGTCCTGGCCACCATGGGCTGATAAAGTCAGTCTGATGACCACACTATCGCTTTGGATCATAAAGTTTTATTTTTATATCCTCTCAAAATATGTCAGTCATGAGAAGAAAGGCTGATGACCAAAGCCACATTTTTATGAGCCCAGATCTGTGATATAGGAAGACCTTTGCTTCCTGATCATTTCAAGTTGCTGAATGAATAGCCTTGAGCTGCATACCTCACAATCCAGTGGCCTCAAACTTCACCTCTTTGTGAGGACACAATTCCATGAATCTTGACAGATCGACACACTTACGTCATCGTCACAACAAATCCGATGAGCACATTTCCATTACCCTTAACAGTTTCCTGGTGCTTCCTACTGATCGCCACCCCCACTCCTGCCATTTTTTCTATGACTGCATAAACAGGTTTTCTTTTTCCTAGACTTGTGTGTCGGTGGGATGTGTGATACGTCTTCTGCAGCTCTGTGTGTTAGCAGTTCATCTGTGCTGTTGTGTAGCTCCTCCATTCTCTCCGTGCTGTTACCGGGGAGCAGTGTGGCCTATAGTGTGTTTATCCAGGTGGTGGACATTTGGATTGTTTCCAGCTTTTGACTTTTACAAATAAAGTGTTGTGAATGTTCAGCTCTTAGTCTTGGTGTGGACATATGTTTTCATTTCTTGGATAAATGCTTAGGAGTGCCATTGCTGGGTTGAATTGTTGTAAACCTTTTGGAAAAGAATGGCCAATGAGGGCTGGCACTCAGGCGCAGTGGGTTAAAGCGCTGGCCTGAGGCGCCGGCATTCCATATGGGTGCTGGTTTTAGTCCCTGCTGCTCCTCTTCTGATCCAGATCTCTGCTATGGCCTGGGAAAGCAGTGGAAGATGGCCCAAGTCCTTGGGCCCCTGCACCCACGTGGAAGACCTGGAAGAAGCTCCTGGCTACTGGCTTTGGATTGGCGCAACTCTGGCTATTGCGGCCATCTGGGAAGTGAACCAATGGATGGAAGACCTCTCTCTCTGTCTCTACCTCTCTGTGTAACTCTGTCTTTCAAATAAATAAAATAAGTCTTAAAAGAAAAAAAGAAAAGAAAAGAATGGCCAAGCTCCTTTTCAAGTGGTTATCATTCAGGAAGATGGAGAGCCTGATTCTTCTAGAGGTTTGTTTTGAAAGCAAATTTAATTTCTCCTCTTTTAAAATATTATTTATGGGGCTGGCTCTGTGGCGCAGTAGGCTAATCCTCCACCTGCAGTGCAGGCATCCCATATGGGCACCGGTTCTAGTCTCGGTGGCTCCTCTTCCAGTCCAGCTCTCTGCTGTGGCCTGGGAAGGCAGTGGAAGATGGCCTAAGTCTTTGGGCCCCTGCACCCACATGGGAGACCAGGAGGAAGCACCTGGCTCCTGGCTTTGGATTGGCACAGCTCCAGCCATTGCGGCCATTTGAGGAGTGAACCAACAGAAGGAAGACCTTTCTCTCTGTCTTTCCCTCTCATTGTTTGTAACTCTACCACTCAAATAAATAAAATAAATCTTTAAAAATATATGTATTTCAGGCTGGCATTATGGCCCAATGGGTTGGGCTATGGCTTATGTCACTGGCATCCCAAATCAGAGTGCTTGTTTGAGTCCTGGATGCTTTGCTTGTGATCCAGCTCCCTGCCAGTGTACCTAGGAAAGCAGAGGATGGCCACTGCCATCCACATGGGAGACCCAGATGGAATTACTGGCTCCTGCTTTTGGCCTGGCCCAAACCTGGCTATTTGCGGAGTGAGCCAGTACACGGAAAATCCTTTTTTCTCTCTGTCTTTTCCTCTATTTCTGTCACTCTGCCATCAAATAAATACAAATAAATCTTTAAAAATTATGTATTTTAATCTATTTGTAAAGTAGGCAAAGGGACAGAAACAGAGACAAAGGAAGAGAGAGCTGTCCCATCCATTGGTTCACTCCTTAAATGTCGACAATAGCTAGGGCTGTGCCAGGCTGAAGCCAGGAGCCAAAAATTCAATCCAGGTCTCCCGCGTGAGCGGCAAGAACCCAAGCCTCTGAGCCCTCACTGGCTGCCCTCAGTGGTGCAGACTAGCAGGAACCTGGATTTGGAAGCAGAGTTAGTACTGGGGCCCAGGCACTCTGATTTGGGATGTGACCATCCCAAGTGGCATCTTCATTGCTGCACCAAACGTCCACCGAGTTTCTGTTTTTATTGTGAAAAAAGGTTGATAGAATAGATAATACAGTGTCACTTTAAGACAGTCATTCAAACAGAGAAGTGGCCTCCCAATCAGCTGACCTCCCTCACAGCTCTTATTCACAGCCTGCTGGGAAGGCGCTTACCTGGAACACCTGGGGAGGAGTTGCGGCTGTAGTGCCTGGGCCAACAGAGCAGGAGGGCAGGTGCTTGAGAGGAGACTGCAGTGGAGCCAACTAGGCTCCTCCACAATTTCCCCCTGGCTTGCTGGCAACGGAGAGGTTGCTGTGTGGCTTTCTGGGATAATTGTGTTTAAAGAAGTGCCAGCTCATAAAAAAAAGGTGTTCTTGGGGCTGGCACTGTGGCACAGTGGGTTAGAGCCCTGGCCTGAAGCGCTGGCATCCTTTATGGGCGCTGGTTCTAGTTCTGGCTGCTCCTCTTTCAATCCAGCTCTCTGCTGTGGCCTGGGAAAGCAGTAGAAGATGGCCCAAGTCCTTCAGCCCCTGCACCCCCGTGGGAGATCCAGAAGAAGCTCCTGGCTCCTGGCTTTGGATTGGCACATCTCTGGCCGTTGCAGCCATCTGGGTAGTGAACCAGCAAATGGAAGACCTCTCTCTCTATGTCTCTACCTCTCTCAGTAACTCTGTTTTTCAAATAAATAAAATAAATCTTAAAAAAAACCACAGGTGTTCCTTCTCCTAGAATGGACAGTGTTTGATGAACATAAGCAGATTCTTGCTTCTGGGGCTCATTTTTCCAGACTCCACGAGCCACAGTCCTCTGGGTGCAATGCTAAAGCTGTTTAGATTTCTTTTCATCTCTTCCTCCCAGTTAGACTCTCTGAGGGTACAATCTAGATGGAGGTTTAGCAAACAACTGCTCTTTTCCAAAACCCCTGTGCAATGTGGATATCAGCTATTATGTGCACTCCTTTCAAAGTGGTGAAGTCATCTGGATTTTCTCTGTCTGGAGTGGGACACAGACATCCTGTCTGCCATTCCTAGCACATGAGCTATTGTCATTTTCTTTTTTAAAACTTTAAAAAATATTTATTTATTTATTTGAAAGGCAGAGTTATAGAGAGGCAGAGGCAGACACAGAGATGGGAGAGAGAGAGAGAGAGAGAGAGAGAGAGAGAGAGAGATTTTCCATTCGCTGATTCACTCCCCAGATGGCTGTAATGGCTGGAGCTGGGCTAATCTGAAGCCAGGAGCCTGGAGCTTCTTCTGGGTCTCCCATGTGGGTATAGGGGTCCAAAGACTTGGGCTGTCTTCTGCTGCTTTCCCAAGTATATTGGCAGGGAGCTGGATGGGAAGTGGAGCAGCCAGAACTTGAACTGGTACCCATATGGGATGCTGGAACTGCAGGTGGTAGCTTTACCTGTTACGCCACAGACTGTCCCTCCTCCCCCCATTGTCTTTTTCTTGAAGAATGAATGTTAGACTATAAATTCCTGGATTGCAGGATATATATTTTCCCTCAAGATGGTATACATTGAGGAGCTCTATTTCATGGCCACTAACTCTGATTTGGGGCCGGAGTTTTGGGATGTTTATTTATTTATTTTAAAATATTTATCTATTTATTTGAAAGGCAGAGTTTCAGAGGCAGAGGCTGAGGCAGAGAGAGAGAGAGAGGTCTTTCATCCACTGGTTCACTTCCCAAATGGCTGCAGTGGCTGGAGCTGTGCATATACAAAGCCAGGAACCAGGAGCATCTTCTGGGTCACTCATGTGGGTGCAGGGGCCCAAGGACTTCCTGTGCTTTCCCAGGCCATAGCAGAGAGCTGGATCAGAAGTGGAGCAGCAGGGACTTGAACTAGTGCCCATAAGGGATGCCGGCACTATGGATGTTGACTTTACCCACTATGCCACAGTGCTGGACCCTGGGATCTTTAAGTATTCATTCCTTTGTCCATTTCATGAGCACTCATATTCCAGGTGCAGTGCTAGGTGCTTGGCATACAATAGTGCACAAGTCATATAAGGGTGCCTGTTGGAGCTTACATTCTAGCTGAGGGAAGAGAAACACATTGAGCAGCAAATACACCGGAGAGTTCACAGCATGATCAATGAGAGGTAGGAGTCAGTAGGATGGTGTGGTAGAGCTGAGTAACATTGGAGCTAAGACTGAAGAGTCAGGATGAGCTCCCAGTGAGGAGGAGCTAGGGCCGGCAGCTGCTGAGGCAATGACCTTGGGGAGGAAAGCATTTGGTGACCTTGAGGGACAGAAGGGAGCCAGGGCGGCAGGATTCGCATCACTCTTCTCCGAGCAATGGCAAGCCGCTGTGTGGTAACCAACAAAGGAATGACAGCATCTGACTTATGCTTATATAAAACAAAAATATAAAAGGTGAAGCAAAACATTTGGCTGCTAGGTGGCGAATGGGTTGTAAAAGGGTGTGGTCAGGACGGAATTGGACTGTGCTCCCTCCCCAGTGACCTGTTAGCGGAATCACCCCGGATGCCAGCACTGTAGGAAAAGTCCTGTGTATGTGCGAAGAGAAAATGAGTGTCTAGGGCTCTCGGGTGGGCAAGGTCTTTCTCAACTCTTTTTTTAGACTTTGGCTGTGGTTCCCCAGATGTTTGCAAGGTCCTAGATGTTTGGGTGGTAACTCAAGGATCCAACCGTAGGACCTGAGTTACCAAATCACATGGAGTAGTCTGAGCAGAGCTGGGGAAACATTAGTAGGTATTATTGAAAATGACAGTAAATAATGAATGTGGGCAAGATACTGGGTGAGGTTACAACCCCCCCCCCCCCAGAATAAAAGCAGTTAGTAGCAGGAAGAGGACCAAAAGACTTGCTAGTTTATTTTATTCTCAAACACAGTTTGATATACACAGAACTTAAATATAAAATAATTGTCTTCTCTGAAGGAAGTTAATAACAGCATAAGCAAAGTCTTTAGGATTAGAGTATAATTCCCTCATATTTTCTGCCCTTGACTTTTTACCTGACTGATTCAAGATATGATTTATTGTTTTATAAATCTCCAGCACTTAATCTTTTAAGAAATTTATGTTTCTTAGAGTATTGAACACTAAGTGAAAGATTTCGGTCTCATTTTAAAAAAATTTTATTTGAAAAGCAGAGCATCAGAGAGAGAGGGAGAGACAGAGAGACAAAGGTCTTCCACCCACAGGTGCACTCCCCGCGAGTTAAAACAGCCATAGCTGGGCCAAGCCAAAGCCAGGAGCCAGGAATTTTATCCTGGTCTCCCACCTGAGTGACAGGTACCCAAGTTCTTGGGTCATTACCTGTTGCCTTCCCAGACCCATTAGCAGGAAGCTGGATTGGAAGCAGAGCAGCTGGGTCCAAAATTGGTGCTGTATCACAGCACTGCCCGTCCCTACCTTTTTTTTTTTTTTTTATGAGAGTAGATTTTGAGTTCTTTCTTTCTTTCTTTCTTTCTTTCTTTCTTTCTTTCTTTCTTTTTTTTTTTTTTAAAGATTTATTATCTTGAAAGTCAGAGTTATACAGAGAGAGGAGAGGCAGAGAGAGAGAGGTCTTCCATCTGATGCTTCACTCCCCAGTTGGCCGCAACGGCTGGAGCTGCGCAGATCTGAAGCCAGGAGCCAGGAGCTTCTTCCAGGTCTCAAACATGGGTGCAGGGGCCCAAGGACTTGGGCCATCCTCTACTGCTTTCCTAGGCCATAGCAGAGAGCTGAATTGGAAGTGGAGCAGCCGGGTCTTGAACCAGCGCCCATATAGGATGCTGGCTCTTCAGGCCAGGGCATTAACCTGCTGCGCCACAGCGTTGGCTCCTGAGTTAATTCTTTCATTATAAATAAGTGATGTAAACTTGTGTACACGTGTATGTGTATGTTTACATTAAATATACATCTAAATCTATCTTTCTCAACTTGATTTTTGAAAAGAATTACAGTAAAATATACATAACATAAAACTTACTAATTTAATAATTTTTAAGTGTATAGTTTGGTGGCATTAAACATATTCACATCATTATGCAATCATCATTACTCATCTGTCCTCTACTGGTTTTCATCTACATCAAGGAAATAAGAATAACTGTTAGTGAAATTAGAAAGTATGAAACTGTTCACACTGCCATGGTATTTGGGAGAGCATTAAAGTTGTATCTTATTTTCCAGGTGCTTAAATCAATCCTTCAGTGTGACTAATAAAACTATTTAAAACCTGGCTTTTAAGGTCGGTGTTGTGGCACAGTGGGTTAAGCCATTGCCTGTGATGCTGGCATCCCATATGATCACGGATTTGAGCACCAGTTGCTTCTCTTGTGATCCAGCTCCCTGCTAATGCGTCTGGGAAAGCAGCAGATGATGGCCAAGTAATTGGACCCCATAGGAGACCTGGATAGAGTTCCATGCTCCTTTCTTTTTAGCCTGGCCCAGCCCTGGATGTTGCAACAATTTGGGGAGTAAACCAGTGGATGGAAGCTCTCTCTCTTTCTCTATATCTATCTATCTATACGCTATATATATATATATATATATATATATATATATATACACTGCCTTTTAAATAAAACAAATATTTTAAAACTTGGCTTTTGGGGCTGGTGCTGTTGGAGTAGTGTTAATGCCCTGGCCTTAAATCCCGGCATCCCACATGGGCACCGGTTGGAGACCCGGCTGCTCCACTTCTGATCCAGCTCTCTGCTATGGCCTGGGAAAGCAGTGGAAGATGGCCCAAGTCCTTGGGCCCCTGTACCCATGTGGGAGACCTGGAAAAAGCTCCTGGGTCCTGGCTTCGGATGGGCACAGCTCCGGCCATTGTGGCTAACTGGGGAATGAACCATCAGATGGAAGACCTCTCTCTCTCTGCCTCTCCTCTCTCTGTGTAACTCTGACTTTCAAATAAATAAATAAATCTTTAAAACAAAAACAAAAACAAAACAAAACTTGGCTTTTTGTAGGTAGCTCTCAAAGAAGAAATTCAAATGACCAGACAAAAGAAGAGAGACAAATTAGAAATAATGAATACATCAACCTCAAAATAAAGATTTCAATTTAGGGGTAGGTGTTGTGGTACAAGAGGTTAAGATGCTGCTTGCAATGTCAGCATCCCACGAAGGAGTGCTGGTTCAAGTCCTGTCTACTCCTCTTTCAATCCAACTTCCTGCCGATGCATCTGTGTAGTCAGCAGATGATGTCTCAAGTGCTTGGGCCTCTGCCACCCCTGTGAGAGACCCAGATTTGGGTTGTGAACCAGTGGATGGGAGGTCTGTCTCTTTCCCCCTCTCTCTCTTTCAAGTAGAGGAACAATGAATAAATACTAAACAAAATTCATTTTTTTTTTAAAAAAAGGGACAAGGCAGGCGCCGTGGCTCAACAGGCTAATCCTCCGCCTAGTGGCACTGGCACACCGGGTTCTAGTCCCGGTCGAGGAGCCGGGGAGCTGTCCTGGTTGCCCCTCTTCCAGGCCAGCTCTCTGCTATGGCCCGGGAGTGCAGTGGAGGATGGCCCAAGTGCTTGGGCCCTGCACCCCATGGGAGACCAGGAGAAGCACTTGGCTCCTGGCTTTGGATCAGCGCTGTGCGCCTGCAGCAGTGCGCCGGCCGCAGCGGCCATTGGAGGGTGAACCAACAGCAAAAGGAAGACCTTTCTCTCTGTCTCTCTCTCTCACTGTCCACTCTGCCTGTCAAAAATAAAAAAAAATAAAAAAATAAAAATAAAAAAGGGACAAAATCTGCCTGCTTTGTCCCTGGCTCTTTTTTTTTTTTTTTTTTTTTTTTTTTTTTTTTTTTTTTTTACATTTTCTGTGAATCTTTGGGAAGGTCTTGTACTTGTTTTTTCCTGAGCCACAGGGATGGTGTCATGTCACCTACAGGATAGTTTTCTAAATATGTCAGAAGAGCCTGCTGTGTGCCAACCTGTATGGAAAGTTGCAGAAACATGTCTTTAGCAGATTTCCACGATTTTAAGGCTTTAAAGTTGGCAGCAGAGACGTTAGTGAATTACACCATGAATTCCCATGGGAGGACCCATGAGGAGAAAAATTAGGATTTAGAGCTCTCTCTCATGTTTCCCAAAGCCTGAGAGGAAGAGACCAGAGCCTGGCGCATGGTGAACTCTGAGCCTTAGTGTTACTGAAGCAAGGGTTGAGCGAATGTCATAAAGAGGTGCCAAACATTGACGGAGATGACTTAGAAAAGCACTGGGGCGAGGCACCCTGCACTGTTTGCTGCCTCTGACACTGGCTCTCTGACCTTTGGGAAGTTACATAACCTGTTTGATCTTTAATTTCCTGAAAAATGGGGACAATGGTACTCACCTTGCTGAGAGAATTACATAACAAGTAGAAAGTGCTTAGCACAAAGTATGGGCACTCAGTAAACATGAGCTCCTTTTCCCCTTTTGTTTACTGAAATGATGTCACTTTTGGTTTGAGAGCCTGGCTTCGGGCTGCCAGGTGGGCCAAAGGGTTCAGGCACTTTGAATCTGGCCATAGTTTAATGTGGAGCAAAAGGAGCTTCAAAACTCATTCGTTTAGGTTAAGAGTTAAACTAATGTAGGAGAACAGGTTTAAGTCAACTGTGTTTCAGGACATGTCCGATTAGCATTTCATAGTTAATGCTTTGTTCATTGTTTTACTACTTCAAGAGAACCAGGTCTAGTCTCTCTGAAAACGTTGCGGTCAAGTTCAGCGTGATACACTCAGAAGACTCCGGGCAGGAGCACTAGGTTGCCGTGTGCTGGCTGTGGGCTCTGGAGCATGTTTGACAACACCTTAGATTTCCTTTTCTTTCTTGAGATTTATTTATTTATTTGAAAGGCAGTGTTACAGAGAGAGAAGGACACACACACACACACACAGATTTCCATTTGCTGATTCACTTCCCAGATGGCTGCAACAGCCAAGACTGTACCTGGGCAAAGCCAAAAGCTTCATCTGGGTCTATGATGTGGGTGACAGGGGTCTAAGGACCTGGATCATCTGCTGCTACTTTCCCAGGCCATAGCAGAGAGCTGGATTGGAAGAGGAGCAGCTGGGACTTGAACTGGCGCCCAAATGGGATGCTGGTGTCTTAGGCAGTGGCTTAGCTTGCTATGCCACAGTGCCAGCCCCAGCCTCAGTTTCCTTACTGAGGGGACACTTGAAAGGAAAATAGCCCTTGAAGGGCATCTGTGAGGATCAAATGATGTATGACACACTGCTCCTAGTGACAGTTAACATTTACTGAGCATTTATTATGTGCCAATCATTGTTCTAATTAATTCATTTAATTGTCACAATTGTTCTATGAGGTAGGTACCATGCCCATCATTTTACAGATTAAAAACTCAGATGCCAAAGATATATGTTCCTTAGTCAAGATTATACAGCTTGTTAAGTGATGGAATCTGAATTTAAACCTAGGCTTTGGGGCTCCAAAACCTAAGCAATGAGCCACTTTGGTACATAGTAAGTTATAAATTAATATTGATCTCCCATCATTTTTTGAAATATATTTTTAAAAGAGTTATTTATTATTTGAAAGGCAGAGTTACAGAGAGGCAGAGAGAGAGAGAGAGAGAGAGAGAGAGAGATATTTTCCACCCACAGATTTACTCCCCAAATGGTTGCAATGGCCAGAGCTGGGCCAAAGAAGCCAGGAGCTTCTTCTGGGTCTTCCACATGGGTGCAGGAGCCCAGGCATTACTGCTTTCCCAGGTTGTAGCAGAGAGCTGGATCATAAGCGCAGCAGCTGGGTCTTGAACTGTCAACCATATGGAATGCTGGCACTATGCCATAGCACTGGCCCCAGTGTCCCATCCTTTTAAAAAATATTTATTTATTTATTTGTTTGAAAGGCAGGGGGAGAGAGAGAGAGAGAGAGAGAGAATGAGAAAAAGATCTGTCATCCACGTGGTTCACTCCTCAAACGGCTGCAACAGCCAGATCTGGGCCAGGCCGAAGCCAGGAGCAAGGAACTCCATCTGGATCTCCCATGTGGGTGGCAGGGGTCCAAGTACTTGGGCCATCTTGTGCTGCCTTTGCAAGTGCATTAGCAGGGAGCTGGGTCAGGAGCAGAGTTGCTGGGACTCAAACGCAGGCACTCCTCCTATCAGATGCGGGAGTCCTCTGACTACCCCCACCCTCCACCCTTGGTTGGTTTTAAAATGCAGAGTTGTGTTTGTGAGAGCGGAAGTTGGTGCTGGAAGGGTCCACCCTATGCAGTTGGTCAGTTCTGTTTTTCTTTTCTCTTTTTAAAATATTTGCACCAACGTTTATCTTTTAATTCTATTTCCCATGAATTTTTAAAAAGATTTTTAAAATTTATTTGAAAGTCAGAGTTACCAGAGAGAGAGGGAGAGACAGGGATCTTCCATTTGCTGGATCACTCTCTAGATGGCTGCAACAACCAGGGTTGGGCCAAGCCAAAGCCAGGAGCTGGGAGCTTCATCTGGGTCTCCCAAGTGTGTGGCAGGGGCTCAAGCACTTGAGCCATCTTCCGCTGCTCTTCCAGGACATTAGCAGGGAGCTGGATCAGAAGTGGAGCAGCCGAGACTTGCCCATATGGGACACTGACATTGCAGGTAGTGCCCTTACCTCTTTGCCACAATGCTGGCCCCAGCTCTGTTTTTGAAGGCAGTGTTCTGGGAACACCCAATAACACGGACCCTAATTGTGCCTCAGCCACCAATGAGTTGTATGATTTTTAGCCAGATTTTATACCCTTCACTTTCCTACATGTAGTGAAAAGCAGAGGAAGGGGTGAACTATGCCAGACGATCTTATAATTCCTTCTGGAGCTTAACAAACTTCTCTAAGGGCAGCTTTTAAAGAGATCCCCGTGTGGCCGGCACTATGGCAGAACAGGTAAAGCCACCACTTGGGACGCCCACCAGCATCCCATACGGGTGCAGATTTTTATCCTGGCTGCTTTACTTCTGATCCTGCTCCCTGCTAAGGCTTCTGGGAGAAACAGTGGAAGAGAGCCTAAATGGTTGGGCCCCTGCCACCCACGTGGGAGACTGTTGTGGCCGTCTAGGGAGTGAATCAGTGGATGAAAGACCTCTCCTTCCTTTTGTAACTCTGCCTTTCAAATAAATAAATAAATCTTTAAGAAGAAAATAAACAGCCCCCTGTTGCTTTACTCTCAGAGAACGAACTTATTCTTTTAACTTCATAATTCTTCACAAGTGCCCAGTCTTTCCTGTTAAGTCTCTGAGTGGGCCATTGGAGGAGTTTATTTTGCCGCCCTGTGAGGTCTCATTATTTTATTGAACACACACTACAATTCATCTACTTCCCCCCATCTCCCTCTACAACCCCCCCCCCCCATGTTGAGTAAACAACAGAGAATAAGATCAATCACTGCTCCTCTGCCCTCCCCCCACCCCAGTCCATTCTCAATTTAGAAGGCAAACGGGTATTTGGGTAACAACAATCTAAAGCCGCAAATGTAATGCTGGACATATACAGAAGGAGTTAAGAGAAAATAGCCCCTAATATGACAGTAGCCCAGTGGGCTACCTTTGAAGATATACACAAATGGGGAGGCGGTTAAGCGTGGCCGGCTGATGAACTCATGGATGGGTTGAATGAATGACTGAGTTGTACTGCTGCTCTTTTCCCTTGAAATTGCTAGCCAGCAGTTCTGAGACTCCTATTGCTGTTCTTTTATGTTGTACAAGAAACAAATGAATACTGAGTGCAACAGCTGTGATCGTAAGGCGCGAGCAGGTGCTGTGCACACTCACAGGGGTCAAGTCTGCCTGCGCTGTGTTTCCCCGGACTTTCCACTACAGCATTGTTTCTGCCATTAGCCTTTCCTCCCCAAGATTAGAAGGACTGCCTGTGGCCATTGTCATCTTATTGTAGTGAATCTTAGAAAGGAATGAGACCCATCTCTAAGAGACCAGCAGGAGACTAAAACCTGGGGTAGAGAAATTCAGTGACAGCTTCTCCCCTGCCGATGATATGGATCTGTGAAGGAAATGATGCCATTGTGACTGATGGGGAGATCCAAAGTCGAAGGAGTTTCTTTCTGTTTTTAATTGGCACTGAACACTTGCCATTGCAGGGAGAGAGAGAGAAAGAGAAGGGGGGAGGAGGGGGAGAGAGAGAGAGAGAGATCAAAAACTCTAAATGCAAATCATCAACTCCAGAAGAAGAATGTTACTTTTATGCTGTCCATTAAAACATTTACCTGCTCCATATGCTCCAGCACTTACGGACCAAGAGGAATTTGCCCAATGAAAATGGAGAGCACATTCCTGAAAAACTGTTTTCCATAAATCTTGCAAACTGCTGTGCTCAAATATTCTAGGTTGTAGAGCCAGGCCAACCCTTGGGGAGCGATTATCGGGGAAATAACCAGGAACAGCAGTAAGATCTTGCACAGCTCTGACTGGCAACGCCACGCTGTGACCTTTGTGTGCAGGAGGCGTTCATGTGGGCCTGCCTGAGATGCCAGGAGCGCTGTAATTAATGGGACACCAGAGAAGTCTTCTCTATGAACTGCTAATTAGTCCTCCTGGAGACACACAGCCTGCCCTATGTCCAGGGTGTCAGGTTCCAACTACTGCTTGCTGAGTTGAATTAAATGAGTGCGCACGGGGCTGTGCTAAAGTCCCAACATTACCAGCACAGCGCTTTCATTTTCTCCCAGTGTGGTCCCACTTGAGGCAAACTATGGCATTGGGAAATAGCTACAGTTCCTGTTTTCCTTTTGCAGGGGAAAGGCATGATTTCACTGGCAATTTCATGAGTACCCAGTACGTTAAACGGTTTTGAACTCATAGATTGTTTAGCTTGATTTTTTAAAAAAATGGTTTATTTGGGGCCGGCGCCGTGGCTCACTAGGCTAATCCTCTGCCTTGCGGCGCCGGCATTCCGGGTTCTAGTCCCGGTTGGGGCGCTGGATTCTATCCCGGTTGCCCCTCTTCCAGGCCAGCTCTCTGCTATGGCCCGGGAGTGCAGTGGAGGATGGCCCAAGTGCTTGGGCCCTGCACCCCATGGGAGACCAGGAGAAGCACCTGGCTCCTGCCATCGGAACAGCGCGGTGCGCCGGCTGCAGCACACTGGCCGTGGCAGCCATTGGAGGGTGAACCAATGGCAAAGGAAGACCTTTCTCTCTGTTTCTCTCTCACTATCCACTCTGCCTGTCAAAAATAAAAAAAAAATGGTTTATTTGTTTATTTGAAAGGCAGAGTGACAGAGAGATGGAGAGAGAGAGAGAGAGAGAGAGAGAGTGTCCATTTACTGGTTCACTCCCCAAATGGTTGCAACAGCCAGGTCTGGGTCAGGCTGAAGCCAGGAGTCACAAACTCCACCTAGATCTCCCCCCTGGGTGGCAGGTACACAAGCACTCAGGTCATCATCTGTCACCTTCCCAGGCACAGTAGCAGAAAGCTGGATTGGAAGTGGAGTAGCTGGGATGTCAACTGGCACTCCGATATGGGACGTGGGTGTCCCCAGTGGCAGCTTAATGCACTGTACCACAATGCTCACCCCACTACAAAATGTCAATTCATTTATTTTAGTTTTATTTGAAAGGAAAAGGAGGAGTTACAGAGACACAGACAGACAGAGAGAGAGAGAGAGAGAGAGAGGGAGAGAGAGCAAGATGTCCCATCTACCAGTTCATTCTCCAAATGCTTGCAACAGCTGGGACTGGGCTAGGCTTAACCCAGGAGCCCAAAACTCCATCCAGGCCTCCCCCTTGGACGACAGGGATCCAACTACTGAGCCATCATCTACTGACACCTAAGATGTGCATTAGTAGGAAGCTGGATTGGAAGTGGAGGAGCTGGGACTCAAACCAGGCGCCTGGGATATGGGATGTGGGCATCCCAAGCAACAACTTAACTCTTGTGCCAAATGCCCACCTCTGCTTCATGTTTACTTACACATTTTTAAAAAGGTTTATTTATTTATTTGAAAGGACACAATGGACAGGCTGAAGCCAAGCGTCTGGAACTCCATCCAGGTCTCCCACATGGGTGGCAGGGTCCTAAGTACGTCTTCCATTGCCTTCCCAGGCACACTAGCAGGGAGCTGGATTGGAAGTGGAGAAGTTGGGACTTTAACGTTGCTTGTGTGGGATGCTGTGCCACAATGCCAACACCTTTACTTATACACGTTTTGCTCAGTTGGCATGCCCTGATGAACACTAACCCCCATAGTCAGAAGAAATGGAAACTTACCTATGAGGTTGCCTTGCGAGGTTGTGCCCTACCTAAGGACACAGCTGCAGGGGCCAGCCAGGCCTGCCATCCAGACCACTGTCACTTAGCGAGGCTGGGCCTTTGTGCACATCAGAACACAGCCAATCTGGCTCCAGAATTCTTAACTTACAGACATATTGACTTTATAGTTTATGGGGCCTTCATATCCTGGAAACGACCTTTATGATTTACCAGAAAGCAGTCATTGGAGCCCTAGGATAACAGGAGGCTGGAAGCAAGCCTTTCAAAACCAAATATTAAGTTACATATTAGGATATCATCTGCGGTCTGTGTTTGCGAGAGAAAGAACATTCACTCAGGTCCACCCTTTAACACGAAGGTCTATCAATACCAGCTCAGCATTCTAGCTGACGTTAGGTTAAAAGCACAGAGTTTGACTCCTAAGTGGAAAACTATGAAGCTTCAGTGATGCAAGCAACGACATTTAGTGTTTAAGAGATGTTGACATATCTTTCAACAAACCACAGAAGGCCTGGTTCACCTGGTTAAAGGTTGCATGGTAACTGAAGTGTAACCTCCGCACACATGTTCTGCTGAGTCAGTCTTCTCAAACCAACGCTGTGTCCTTGGAAAAAGACTGTGGTTTTTTTTTGTTTGTTTTTTTTTTTTTTTTAGTTTATTTATTTATTGGAAAGGCAGAGTAACAGAGAGGCAGAGGCAGAGAGAGAGGTCATCCATCCTCTGGTTCAACTCCCCAGATGGCCGAAATGGCCAGAGCTGGGCCTATCTGAAGTCAGGAGCCAGGAGCTTCTTTCATGAAGGTGTAGGGGCACAAGGACTTGGGCCATCGTCCACTGCTTTCCCAGGCCGTAGCAGGGAGCTGGATCGGAAGTGGAGTAGCCGGGACTTGAACTGGCGCCCATATGGGATGCTGGCACTGCGAGCGGTGTCTTTACCCACTTGTCCACGGCGCTGGTGCCCGTGACTGTGGGTTTTAAGGCAGAGCGACAGCCTCTGCTCCTTCCAGCTGAGTGGCCTTCACATCAACTTCTTATTTTTTTTATTGAAACAATTAATTAATTAATTTCCTTTTTATTTGAAAGGCAGAGATGGGATGGGGAGGAGAGAAAAAGACAAGAGAGAGAGAGAGAGAGAGAGAGAGATAAGAAAGATCTTCCCTCTGCTGGTTCAGTTCCAGAATGTCCATAACTCCCAGGGGTGGGCCAGGCCAACGCCAAGGAACCAAGAACTTGACCCAGATCCTCACCTGCTGCTTCCCAGGGCGCACATTGGCAGAAAACTGGATTGGAAGCGGGGTAGCAGTGCTTGAAGCAGGCACTCTGGTATGGGATGCAGGTGTCCCAAGTGGGGACTTAACTGCTGTGCCAAATGTCTGTCCATCACATCAACTTCTGAGCTTCAATCTTCTTTCTTTGCAGAATGATTTCGTCCCATGATTTAAAGAATTGTTTGAGCTAGGCGAAATACCTAGCATGGGACCTGGGAAATCATATGTTCCCAATATGATAGTCTCCGACTCCCAATCTTAAACATCTGCAGTGATTTTTATGCTCCTTTCCGAGGGTTGCCATGACCAAGTGCCACAGGCTGGGTGGCTTAAAAGAAGAGAATTTTTTTCTCTCAGTTCTGAGGACCAGAAGTTCAAATGCAAACAGCTGGCAGGGCCATGTCCACCCCAGCTCTCAAGGGAGGGTCCTTTCCTGCCTCTCACATCCTGTCAGGATGCTCCCTGGCTTGTGGCAGCTCAGTGCACACTGGCTCCACGTTCATAGCACAGCCTTTCTTAGCGTCTGTGTCTTCACATGGTGTGCTCTCTGTGTGTCTCTGTGTGTTCACACGGTGTGCTCTCCGTGTGTTTCTGTGTGTTCACACGGTGTGCTCTCCGTGTGTCTCTGTGTGTTCACACGGTGTGCTCCCCGTGTGTCTCTGTGTTCACATGGTGTGCTCTCCGTGTGTCTCTGTGTCCAGCTTTCCTCTTAGAAGGACACGAGTCCTGTTGAATTAAAGCCCATTCTGATGAGCTCATGTTCACTCAATCACATCTGCAAAGACCCAGTTTCTGAATAAGGTCACACATACGGCAACCGAGGTTACGGTGTTAATTATCTTTTTTTGTAGGGATACAACTCCACCTACAACAAATTTCCCATCATCCATGGGAAGACACTAATAGTTGTATAGTGACTTCAGACAGCTTGTGTTCTCTCTGCCCAGGGAGGTAGAACTTCATTTACTTATTATTATTATTATTATTATTTGTAAAGGCGAATATCCCCATCAAAACTTGATGGTGGGGAGTGGGTGCTCAGCCTAGTGGTTAAGATTCTGTGTTAAGGGCTTGTGTTGTGGCATAGCCGGTTAAGCCTCCACCTGTGATGCTGGCATCCTATATGGGCGCCAGTTTGAGGCCCTGCTGCTCCATTTCCAATCCAGCTCCCTGCTAATGGCCAGGGAAAGCAGTGGAGGATGGCCCGAGTGCTTGGGCCCCTGCACCCCTGTGGGAGATCCAGAGGAAGCTCCTGGATCATCCTGGCTTCAGCCAGCCCAGGCCTGATTGTTGCTGCCATCTGGGGAGTGAACCACCAGAGGGAGGACTTCTTTCTCTGCCTCTGCTTCTCTGTAACTCTCTGCCTTTCAAATAAATAAATAAATCTTAAAGAAAAAGAAACGTTGTAGGGCGGTGTGGTGGGTTAAGCCACCACTCGGGGCTCCCGCATTCCATACCAGGGTGCCAGTTTGGGTCTCTGCTGCTCTGCTTCTGGACCAGCTTCCTGCTAACGCATCCTCAGAGGCGGCAGATGGTAGTCCAAGTGCTTACTGCCATGTGGTAGACCCAGAAGGAGTTGCGGAATCCGGTCGGTAAAGCCCGGCCCAGCCAGCTATTGCAGTCATTGGGAGACTGAACAAGCAGATGAAAAATCTCTCTCTGTGTCTCTCCCTCTCTCTTTGTCTTTCAAACAAATAAATAAATCTTAAGGAAGAAAAACCTGTTAAGCAGGTTAAACCCTGAGAAGTAGCAATAGAAATGAGTGAAGGGGAGAAAACACATGCATTTCATGGCCCATACATTTCTATTAAATTTTGTTTCACCAACCATGTACTATTGTTACCGGGTGCTTATTAATAAATTCACAATATTAATAAGCCTTGTGGGCTTTTGCTACATATTCAAGGAAGAATTCTGATACTGGCATAAATAAACGAGGCAGCATGGTAAGTTTTTATTCAGTGAGAGAAATGCATATGAGAGTGAGGGCCCTATCTTTTTTTTTTTTCTGACAGGCAGAGTTAGACAGTGAGAGAGAGAGACAGAGAGCAGAGAGCCAGACTGGAAGAAGAGCAACCGGGACAGAATTGGCATCCCAACTGGGGCTAGAACCCGGGGTGCCAGCGCCGCAGGCAGAGGACCAGCCCAGTGAGCCGCGGCGTCAGCCTGAGGGCCCTATCTAAGACAAAGGGAAATCTGGATTCCACAGAGCAGGAGGAACCAGCCACGTGGAGGAGCATGCAGGCTAGAACACATGGAGCAGGTGACCCGAAGGCGCAGGGGCAGCAGGGGCCCACAATGGTGAAAGAGGGCAAAACAGGGCCAGGGCCACCATGTCTCAGGCCTTTAATCCACTTTCAAAGGGGAGTGGTTAATTAGGGTGGGCACACACGTGTGGTGTGATGGGCAGGTGGGCACACAGGTGTGGTCAGGTAGGGGGATGAGATCACACAGGGGACGTGGTGAAGGCGTGGTCTTCCAGCTCAAAAACCTAGTCAATTTTTTCCTATATGCCTGCCTACAACTTTATTTCTAGTTCTTAAAGAACTCAGTTAAAACAAAAAGAGCACATTTTCAAAGCAGGCACTCATTTGGAAAGCAGGCAAAGCTGGTGTTTGTGCATTTACCTGTCCCAAGTTCTTCCCTTGACTTACTATTCGGAAGAGATAATTATGAGAAAAGATCATTTGCAAAAGGAAATAGAAAAGAGAAACATGCACTCTTCTGATTGTCTCAGGTTATAATTTCTTTATAAACCACTAATAGAGCCTTCAAATGGATGAGGTTTTGTTTTGTTTTGCTTTCCTTTTTAGAGTAAGAAAATGCCAGAGAAGACTTATGAAAGATACATACGTTTAATAGAAATGCTGAGGATAGATTTGGAATTTATTGTTTTGTTGTTCATGTTGGTTTTATTAGGTTTTATTTTTCACCTGAAATCTGATTTTGCCTTGCAAGCAAAGATTCTCCTTACTTTCTAGACAAAAATTGTCTTTAGTTAAAAAGTTCTGGAAAGTGGTCAGTAAAAATTTCAGAATGATTGCAAGTCCCCTAGCTATAACAGTAGTGATTCCTCAATTATTTTTCTACAAGTCTGTTTCGAACACATTTCAAAATTTCTCAGCAAATTCTGTCTTCTCAAGGAATGTGAAGCTCAGCATTATATATCGTGTTCACATTAATATCTGCTTTTGAAAAAGAAGCATCTACTGGCTTTAAAATGGGGGAATATGGATTCCCCCATTTCACTCTTGTCATCATTCTATCAACTTTCTTTCTTAAAGACCAGGCAGGCAGTTAGGGGCTGCTGTTGTGGCATAGTGGGTAAAGCTGCCACATGCTATGTGGGCATCCCATGTGGGTGCTGATTTATGTCCTGGCTGCTCCACTTTTGACCCAGCTCCCTGCTAATGGCCTGGGAAAAGCAGTGGAAGATGGCCCAAATGCTTGGGCCCCTGTTATCCATGTGAGAGACCTGGATGAAGCTCCTGGCTCCTGGATTTGGTGTGGCCCAGCCCTTGCCATTGCGGTCATCTGGGTAGTGAACCAGCAGACGGAAGATCTCTCTCTCTCTCTGTTCTTTCCTCTTTGTAACTCTTTCAAAAAGTAAATAAATCTTTAAAAAATAATAAAAACTAGGAAGTTAGTATTGGAATGAAATAACTTTAAAAAATGTAATTTCTGGGGCTGGTGCCGTGGCTCACTTGGTTAATCCTCCGCTTGCAGTGCCAGCATCCATATGGATGCCCGTTTCTAGTCCCGGTTGGGGCTCCGGATTCTAGTCTCCGTTGCTCCTCTTCCAGTCCAGCTCTCTGCTGTGGCCTGGGAGGGTAGTGGAGGATGGCCCAAGTGCTTGGGCTCCTGCACCCCATGGGAGACCAGGAGGAAGCACCTGCCTCCTGGCTTTGGATCAGCATAGCTCCGGCCGTGGCGGCCATTTAGGGGATGAACCAATGGAAGGAAGACCTTTCTCTCTGTCTCTCTCTCTCACTGTCTAACTCTATCTATTAAATAAAAAGAAATGTAATTTCCTTGTTTCATTTTCTTTGATACTACATTGAAAGTCATTATTCATTTAATTTCCAGTTGACTTATACACAGCAAAGGTCTTTGTAAGAGATCACTCTTTTTTGATTTATTCTTCTTGAAAGGTTAGCAAAACTTTCCACAAATAATTTGGCTTGAAAAATTATGTATTAATGCAGATTACTAGGATATGTTTTCAGTGAGTATGGGAAGCGTCTTCACCAGTTTTTGGCAGGCTGAAGCTTAGCAACCAACGTTATTTGAATATTCGACTGAAAAAAACACTTACGTGATTCTCATGAACTTTTACAAGAACTCAGTTCAGGTTGAAAGGTCACTGGAAATATTTCAAAACAGTTCGTACGTCACTGGTGAGACCACAAAGATGGTTAGGCTACATCGAGCTCATCTGTGCATCTGCCAGTTCTCGTTACTTTTTAACAGTGTCTTCACCATCAGTTTTATTTAAAGAGCGTTTATTGGTCAAACAAATAGTCACAGTAGTACACATAGAAGGCACAAAGAGAACTGCAAAAGCACAAATTATGGCTGCTCTTGAAACATCTGATGTGGTGTCAGTTGCGAATTAGCTGTACAGACATGGCTTCTCTCTCTTTACCGCTAAAAAGATGAGAACTTGACATTTCCGTACAAATGGGAAAATACAAATATTAACAATAATGTATTATTTTAATCTTCTAAATTCACAAAAATAAAATGACAATATCTCACATTCAATCGATGGGAGTGTTCACTGTTGTAATCTTTAATGGAAATAATTTGGCAACATCCACAAATCTGTAACGCACATATGCGTTGACTCAGCAATAAATGCCTGAAGTACATGGAGATTTATTGCAGCATTGTTTGCTGCGGCCAGATTGGGAGAGAGTTGAACACTTTATGGTGCAGTGATAACTACATCTGCTGAGAGATAAATGTACCGACAGAGAAGATGTTTCTGAGTTAATAAGAAACAAGTTTCAGAACAATACATATATATGTAATAAAAACACACAAAAAGGTAACATTCATAACATCTGAACGAAACTACTTCAGAAAGTTTGTGCAGGGGCTAGCATTGTGGTGCAGTGGGTTAAGGACCCCATCTGTGACACCAGCATCCCATATTACACCACTAGTTTGAGTCTCGGCTGCTCTGCTTCTGCTCTAACTCCCTGCTAATGTGCCTGGGAAAGTAGCAGATGATGGCCCAAGTCCTTGGGCTTCTACAACCATGTGGGAGACCTGGATGACGCTCCTGGCTTCAGCCTGGCATAGCTCCTGCTGTTGTGGCCATTAAGGGAGTAAACCAATAGATGGACCATCTTCTCTCTGTCTCTCCCTCCCTCTCTCTGTAACTCTGCTTTTCAAATAAATAACTCTTTGAAAAAAAAAAGATTTTAAAATAAAAATGCCTATTTGTAGTCAAAAATTAATCATAAAAGAGAGAAATGTAATTCATGTAATATTTATATTGCTGCTGTTTTTCATCGGCAGACATTAGAGAGCCAAAGTATCAGACTGAATAAAAAACCAGTTTTCATCCAATGTATGGTGATTGTTTTCTCACTGATAAGTCGTTTATTTTTGTTAAATGTCAGTTAAGATTATTTGCTACTTCTTACCTCCAAAAAACTGAAGGCTTTTTGGGTTTTCAACTCTTGCTGTTGGAAAAGGAATTTGAGTATCAGCAGAGCTGAACTAAAGGAGAGGTTCTCTTATTGGAAATTAAGTGTTTTAGAAAACTATTTAATTTATTTGAAAGGCAGCAGGCAGAGAGATAGACAGACAGACACACACACGCCCACGTAATTCCCTCATTTGCTGGTTCACTCTCCAAGGGCTGGGCCAGATCAAAGCTAGGAGCCGCAACTTGATCTGAGCTTCTCACTTGGGTAGCACGGATCCAACTACTTGAATCTGAGGCCTCCCAGGGTGCACAGTAGCAGGAAGTCAGAATCAAACCCAGAAGCTCCCAGAGGCCTCCCTGGGCTTCTAGTTTGCAGAATACAAGGTGTGGGACTTCTCAGCCCCCATCATTGTGTGAGCCAATCTCTCTCAATAAATCTTCCTATATACAAAGAGTTTTCAGGAAGTTCATCAAAATGTATATTATGCCGGAATAGGCAAGGATTGCAAAAACTTTTTTTGCACCCAAATAAGCTTGTCATTTAATTTTATTTTTCCGTGAACTTTTGGAGTATCTTTGTGTCTATATATATCCTATTGACTATTCTCTGGAGAACTCTGACTAGTACATTTCCTTTTTCTCTTTTCAATGCTTTTGGACTTGAGTTGTCCAGGAAGGAAGGAGGTCAGGGAAATTAAAGTGACGCAACTGAGATCCAAGGTCAGAGGCCAGTCTCCCAGTGTCCTCACAATCCTAGAATTTCTAGTGTCCCTGGGTACACTGTAATAACCTGGTCATTCTCCAGGCAGCCAGCCAGGGGGCAGAGGGAAAAGGCTAGGACAAAGGGTGGAGAAAGCCCCCAGCTAAAGGGAGAGCCCTTGGGGCAGTGGGGGATGTTGAAAAGATCAAATGATAAGATTCAGAACGTGGAGGTAGTGGAGTTAGCCCAGGCAGTAGGAGACTAAAATGCTACCTGGGCTTGGGGAGCCACAGAGCTGGGACCCCAAATGGCCCATGCAGCTTTGATGAAAACCTCACTGAATTTCAGTATTTCAGAGTTTCACAGAGTTTCAGGGACCCATGGGAGGGAGGGGCATCAAGACTGGCAGATATCAGAACTTTTACCAAATACATAGACTTGAGTTTTCGTACAGAAGAACTGGAGTTTCTATGTGCAAATGGAGGAAAGGCCCCATCTAGATTCTGATTCTTCTAAGCAGAGTAGACACTGGGAGAAGCTGAAACAGGTGCACAGTGTCCACGGCTCTCACTTGTTAGGTATGGACTAGCGCGGGGTTCTGGCCCGTCATACTCCCTGAAAGGAGAGATGGAGACAGACCTCAACAGAGACAGGTTGCTTTCTAGGAAGCAAAGAGGCTGGTGACAATCTGTTCGCGCGAAGAGACTGTGTGCCAGGCATGTTTAGAACTCAGGCTTTTATCTGATTAAGGGAGGAATTTGCCACTACCCAGGGTGGGGGGGGGGGTAGGAGGCAGCTGGCGGAAAAGTGGGGGGGCTCTTTGAAGTCTCAGGGAACTTTCCTGAGTTGAGAAGGGTCTGGTCAGGCCCGAGGATCTGGACAAAAGGGAGGGAATGGAAAGGGAGGAGGGGAAAGATGCAACATGTCCCTTATTACTGAGCACACCAGAGACTGGGCAGTCAAGATTAACCGCCGCCCCCAGCTGTGCCTGAGCCCATCCACCTGCAGCCTGCCGCAGACCAGACTGCACAGCTCAGCCGGGGTGGGGCCAGGATCAGGGCAGAGAAAGGCTGGGAGAGGCACTTACTCTGCTGGCCCTGGAGTCCTCTCCAGGGCAGAGATCAAGCTCCCTGTCTGTGTCCAGTCCTCAGAAAGATGCCTTTCTCAGAGAACGTAACAGCAGGCAGTTTGAACGATTTCTCTAGAAGATGTGTTAGGTACTCAGGAGAGGGTTCGGCAACACTTGTCTCTTCTGATTGAGTAAGACCCTTACGGGATGAACAGGGAGTCAGTTTATAGACCCTTGTTACCCCATGAGTTAAACTGTGGCTTTCCTAAGGCAGGTAGCCTGCTACCACTAACTTCAAGTTACCTGTTACTTCTTATGTTTCTTTGCAGGTTACAAGCTCCCAATAATAAGGAGATGGGCCATCATCTGTGTTCCTCCGGGATGTTTTGTTTTATAACTCTGGAACATTAATCTCTTTCCAAACTCAAGCTTTAAAACACTTCTCTCTCAGTATGTCTGTTCCCCTGGCACCCAAGTTCGCATCTATATAGGATTTGGGAAGTAAGGTTATTACTCTTAGCAGGATCCATCTATAATCACACAGAGCTGGCAGGCGTGTTAAAATATGGTTAGAACAAAATTGAGGTGTAAATCTTGCTCCCTCCGTTGTCAAGTCTTCAGTACAGGTCGATCCCTTGCTCTTGCTTAACTACACATTGATGGCTTTTGGTATCGATCAGAGGTCAATTAGCAGGTGTTGGCTAATGCAGCATTTTTAGTACTGTGTGTGACTTTGGCTGCCACCACATTGGCTCCTAGAAGGGGTGGTGTTCTGGCCTCTGAAGACACAGGTGTTTATTTCCCAACCTTCTCTTACTTCAGTTGTGGCTGCAATTAAAAAATGTGTTTTGGGGCCAGAGCTGTGGCATAGCCAGTAAGGCCGCTGCCTGTAGTGCCGGCATCCCATGTGGGCACTGGTTCGAGTCCTGGCTGCTCCACTTCCGATCCAGCTCTCTACTATGCAGTGGAGGATGGCCCAAGTCCTTGGGCCCCTGCATCTGTGTGGGAGACCCAAAAGAAGATCCTGGCTCCTAGCTTTGGAGTGCTGCAGCTCTGGCCGTTGTGGCGAACTGGGGAGGAACCAGCAGATGGAAGACCTCTCTCTGCCTCTCCTTCTCTCTGTGTAACTCTGACTTTCAAATACATAAATAAATCTTTATTAAAAAAATGTGTTTTGTTTCCAGTGACATCACCTTAATCTAGGGCTGAAAAGGTTTTCTTTTCTTCTTTCTTTTTGGTTGTCATTTTTTTTTTTCAGGCATTCTTGCTTTAAACGTCAACAACAACAAACCTAGCGATAGCCATCATTTTACACACAGTTCCAAGGCACTGGGCTCCCACAGCCCAGCAGCTCCTGGCTCTGAGATTCTGGGATTCCTCCGTAAAGAATCGTTGTCTCAGGGCGAGAGAGTTCTAGCAGAAGAGCTTTGATGAGGCTGAGATCTCCTGTTTTAGCGAGAGATGGGAGGGGGCTGAAGCTCACTGACTTTGGATTCTTTTAACGCGACAGTGTAGGCGGTGTGAGGGCAGCCTGCATGTGGGTTGCTGTGATCTGCTTCATGACCAAATCTACAGTCTCAGGCAGAGCAGATGGCTCTGACACACCACCTACTTCCCTCTGAAAACCCCAAGAGAGCTGAGTTAAGATAGAACGCAGGGGCTGACACTGTGGCACAGCAGGTGAAGTTTCCGCCTGCAATGCTGGCTTCTCATCAGGGCTCTGGTTCGAGTCCTGGCTGTTCCACTTCTGATCCAGCTCTCTGCTTACAGCGTGGGAAAGCAGCAGAAAATGGCCAAAGTGCTTGGGCCCCTGCCACCCATGTGAGAGACCTGGAAGAAGCTCCTGGCTCCTGGCTTTGGCCATTGTGGCCATCTGGGGAGTGAACCAATGGATGGAAGATCTCTGTCTCTCTCTGTAACTCTGACTTTTGAGTAAAATAAAAATAAATAAATCTTGGCCGGCGCCGTGGCTTAACAGGCTAATCCTCTGCCTTGCGGCGTCGGCACACCGGGTTCTAGTCCCGGTTGGGGCGCCGGATTCTATCCCGGTTGCCCCTCTTCCAGGCCAGCTCTCTGCTATGGCCCGGGAAGGCAGAGGAGGATGGCCCAAGTGCTTGGGCCCTGCACCCGCATGGGAGACCAGGAGAAGCACCTGGCTCCTGGCTTCGGATCAGCGAGATGCGCTGGCTGCAGCGGCCATTGGAGGGTGAACCAACGGCAAAAAGGAAGACCTTTCTCTCTGTCTCTCTCTCTCACTATCCACTCTGCCTGTCAAAAAAAAAAAAATCTTTTTTTAAAAAAGATAGAATGGAGGCTTCACAGGTTGGATGAAACTCCATCTTATACTGGGTGAGAAATAAAGCTAGCTTAAAAAATGAATGGACATATTCATCAGAAAGCATGCAAAGCAATAGGTCAGATACGTCAAGTCTAGTTAACATATGAACCGCACCTCCACTCCTAGGTACTTACCCATGAGAAATGAAAACCTATAGCCACACAAAAAGATGTTCACGGCGGCACTGTTTATAGTAGCTCAAAAGTAAAAATAACCCAAATGTTCATTCGCTGATGAATGGATAAGCAAAGTGCGCTATGTCCGCAAGAAGGATTGAAGTTCTGCTGTGTGATACGACATGAATGAACTTCAAAACGTTAGGCTAAGTGGAAGAAGCCGCCACAGAGGTCAGATATTGAGTGATTCCATTCATCTGGAATGTCCAGAATAGGTAAACCCGCTAGTCACAGGAAGTAGATTAGTGGTTGCTTAGGACTGGAGGTTAGAGAAGAATAGGGTGAACATTTTGCGAAAATGTTCTAAAATTAAACTGTGGTTTATGTTTGTACACTGCTTGGATATACTCAAAATCAATGGAGTCTATACTTTAAATGACTTTAATTGTAGGACAGGTAAATCATATCTCAGAATTATTTTTACCTTTAAAGAAAGAAGCTGGAGTTAGCATTGTGGCACAGTGGATTAAGCTTGTGCCTGTGAGGCTGGCATCCCATATGAGTGCCCACTTGAGTCCTGGCTGCTCCACTTCCAGTCCAACTCCCTGCTAATGCTTCTGGGAAAGCAGCTGAAGATGGCTCAGGGACTTGGGCTTCTGCCACCCACATGGGAAACCCAGATGGATTTTGGGGCTCCTAGCTTTGACCTGACCCAGCCCCGGCTGTTGCAGCCATTAAGGGGAGTGAACCAGTGTATAGAAGATCTCTCTCACTTTCTGTTTGTCCATCTCTGTCACTCTGCCTTTCAAATAATGAATAAATCTTAAAAAAAAAAAGAAAAAAAGAAAATGAAAGAGCAGTTTAGAAGGAATCAGTAGAGGCCAGCGCTGTGGCATAGTAGGTTAAGCATCCGCTTGCAGTGCCAGCATCCCATATGGGCGCTGGTTCAAGTCCCGGCTGTTCCACTTCCGATCGAGCTCTCTGCTATGACCTGGAAAAGCAGTAGAAAATGGTCCAAGTGATTGGGTCCTTGCACCTGTGTGGGAGACCTGGAAGAAGCTCCTGGTTCCTGGCTTCTGATTGGCCATTTGGGGAGTGAACCAGCAAATGGAAGACGCCTCTCTCTCTCTGCCTCTCTGTAACTCTGCGTTTAAAATAAATAAATAAAGCTTAAAAAAAAAAAAAAAAAAGAAGCAGCAGCAATCAGTGAGCAGAGTGCTAGCGACAGGCATTTAGGTGTCCCTGTGAGGCAATCAGGAAGCTGCACCTCTAGCCCCATTTCCTACCTGGCCACACCTGCTGCCCAGTTATCAGAACTGTCACACCCATCAGTTGTTCTCCACTGTCCCAAAGATCCTTGGTCTCACATCTGCCTTTTTGTTTTTTTAAGATTTATTTATTTATTTGAAAGGCAGAGTTACACAGAGAGAGAGGCAGAGAGAGTTATCTTCCATCCACTGGTTCTCTCCCCAGCTGGCTGCAACGGCCGGAGCTATGCTGAGCCAAAGCCAGGAGCCAGGAACTTCTTCCTCGTCTCCCACATGGGTGCAGGGATCCAAGCACTTAGGTCATCTTCTACTGCTTTCCCAGGCCATAACAGAGCTGGATCAGAAGTGGGATAGCCGGGACTCGAACTGAAACCCATATGGGATGCCGGCACGGCAGGTGGTAGCTTTATAAAATGAGATGGGGAAGCTCATATTTTAGTAGAATGAGAACAGGAAGGGATGGTGCGAGGCGTCCTGAGCATAAACTCCCTTAGCTCCCCAGATCACCTGCTGCTACTGATCATGAAAGTTGTACATTCTATCCAGATGCTGCTGTGTGCCTTGCACACATGACAGCCAAGGCTGCTGTGGGGAAGGCCGTCACCATGTGTGTGGCAAATTGGGTTGCAGGGTGCACCATCCTTGTGCTCATCAGTGGCTAGATATGGATTAGATTCAACTGAAAACCACAATCCGCCAGTGCTTTTATTTTCCTGAGGCAAGTAGCTGAGCCTTCTGTCCCATCCCCACTGTTTTATCTCTCTTTTTAAAGCTTTTTATTTATTTATTTGAAAGAAATAGAGAGAGAGAAGGAGGGAGAGAGGGAGGGATCTTTCATCCACAGGTTCACTCCCCAGATGGCTGCAACAGTCAGGGCTGGGCCAGGCCAAAGCCAGGAGCCAGGAGTTTCTTCTGGGTCTCCCCCAAGGCTCAGGAGCCCAAGTACTTGGGCCGTCTTCTACTGCTTTCCCAGGTGCACCAGCAGGGAGCTGGATCAGAAGCAGAGCAGGCCGGCACCGTGGCTCAACAGGCCAATCCTCCGCCTTGCGGCGCCGGCACACCGGGTTCTAGTCCCGGTTGGGGCGCCGGATTCTGTCCCGGCTGCCCCTCTTGCAGGCCAGCTCTCTGCTATGGCCCGAGAAGGCAGTGGAGGATGGTCCAAGTCCTTGGGCCCTGCACCCGCATGGGAGACCAGGAGAAGCACCTGGCTCCTGCCATCGGATCAGCGTGATGCGCCAGCCGCGGCTGCCATTGGAGGGTGAACCAATGGCAAAAAGGAAGACCTTTCTCTCTCTCTCTCTCTCTCTCTCTCTCTCACTATCCACTCTGCCTGTCAAAATGCTGGGATGCCAGCATTGCAGTCGGAGGCTTAACCTTCTACGCCACAGCGCCAGCTGCCCCTATCTCTGGGTCTTGATGCGCCACGTAAGGTTTCAGTAACTACAGCTGGGCTAGGCTTTGTGTGTGACATTAATGCATTTATGCAGGTACTTGTGGGTGTTTTCCTTACAAGATCTTTGTGTTGATTGGTGGCCAGTCTTTTGGCTCTAGATTAGAATAACAAGCACAAAAGTAAAAATCAAGAACATTTGCGTTTCCATTTTTCAGTAATTGTCCTTGCTGGAGAAAAAACAGTGCAGTGAGTGGGGGAATGAACAAGCACCCCCCGCCCTGGAAGCCGGGGACGTAGGCTACATGCCCTTACAGCCTGGCGCTGCTTAGGCCAGCGCTGGCCACCACACCTGCGCGGTCAGTTGAGGGCTGACTGGTGATGGGGTTTGCAGAGCAGGACGGCATCCTGGGAAACAGCTGTTTCCAGATCTGCTGAATTCATTTTCATTTGCAAAGAATTCCCTGGAAAATGAAAAGGTCAAAAATGCAGAAGAGGAATTCCCCCTTTTTCTGGGAAGAAAAGCATTCCTTTTCCTTCTGAGGTCTGAATTGTAGGACTACCCTCTTCCTCTGACTCACATAGGACTGCAACAGAGAGTCACAACTTGATGCCTGCTCTTCAGGAGAGCTGTTTGCGGGTGACATTTATGTTCAGGTCCGGTTTAAACCACAAGACTTAGTGTTGAAATATTAAGAAAAGGCATGGTGCTACTTTTGTACTATATTTAATTCAAGAAATGTGGCTGAGCAGGAAATAGAGTGGGTCAAGAGAAAGGAATTATTTCAAGAGCCAGATTTCCTAAACTAGCTCTATTTTTAGTTACTGTGGGTTGTAAATGAATTAACCCCTCACCTGATGAATGATAGGGCTAGAAGCCTGGGCTCTTGAAAAGAAATTACTGTTTTACGTCATTCTAGTTTTTTTTAAGGTCTATTTAGAGACGAAGTTAAGAGACAGTTACAGAGAAAGAAGGACACACACACACACACATGCACGCACGCACACACAAAATCTTCTATCTGTTGGTTCATTCCCTAAATGGCCATAATGACCTGGCACTGAAGCCAGGAGTCAGGAGCTTAATCCAGGTCTCCCACTTGGGTGACATGGCCCAAGTGCTTGGACCATCTTTTGCTGCTTTCCCCGACACATTAGCAGGGAGCTGGATCAGAAGTAGAGCAGCCAGGACATGAACTGGTGCTCATGTTGGATGCTGGTGTTGACAAGATACAAGGTGGGACCAACCTCATTCTGTTTTTTATTTATTAAATTTATTTGAAAGGTAGAGGCAGTGACAAACACACACACACACAAACACAAACATAGATCCCCCATCCGCTGGTTCACTCCCCAACTGCCCACAACAGCCAAGGCTGGGTCATACTGAAGCCAGGAGGTTGAACTCAATACAGATATCCAGTATGAGTGCCAGGGATCCCAGTACTCAAGCCTTCACTTGTTACCTCCCCATGTGAACGTTAGCAGGAAGCTAAGTGGGACGTGACAGTGAGACTTGATCCCAGGTATTCCCTTACGGGATGCAGGCATCACAAGTAGTGACTTAGCCCACTGCATCACTCTATCTGCTCCTGACTCATTTTAGAGGCAATGTGCATATCTTGGAGGGATATTTTTACCTGTAGAAAAGAATGAAAACAAAACAAGCATTCTGGGACTCTAATAGAAATAATCTGCGAACTTTCAAGTGTATTTACCTTCAGTGTTTGACAGGGATAATTTTTACATAAAAATATGTAACTGGAAAATTTAGAGAGTATGCTAAACAGTAGACTCTTTGCCTTCAAGGACTTAACACTCAGAGGGGTGGATATTTTTAGTGATCCGGCAGGTCTGTGACATGTAGAAACACACTTCTACTGCAGAGCTGGTGGGCTGGGTGAGTCAGCCGGCTGCTGAGTCACAGCGTGGCTGCCAAGTGTCCACATCTCAAGTTGCCTTTGCTCTTCTCTTCCTAATAGATGAGATGAGGCTGAGGATTCAGTGCCTCCCAGTATTCACTCTCCTCTGTGTTGTTTGGACAAATTGCAGTACATTCTTATTTTCCTTTGTGGGTGAATATGTGACTTAATTTTGGCTGTTGAGATATAACCAGATATACATACAGTTCCTGGGAAGTATTCTTTTTCCCTTTCTCCTGGGTGGAAAATAGTTGCAATGGCTGGAGTTTAATACCTACCTTGGGCTGTGAGGCGAGCACCAGGACCTTGGGAAGGCTGACTGTGAGCTGGAAGGACACTGGTCCCCTCAACTTTTGCAGGTCCATCACACCAGTGCTGGGATGTCTTTTCCTCAATTTCTTTTACCTGAAAGAGAAATATAATCCTATCCTGTTTAAATCACTGGTTAAAGGCCGGCGCCGCGGCTCACTAGGCTAATCCTCCGCCTTGCGGCGCCGGCATACCTGGTTCTAGTCCCGGTTGGGGCATCGATCCTGTCCCGGTTGCCCCTCTTCCAGGCCAGCTCTCTGCTGTGGCCAGGGAGTGCAGTGGAGGATGGCCCAAGTGCTTGGGCCCTGCACCCCATGGGAGACCAGGAGAAGCACCTGGCTCCTCCCATCGGATCAGCGTTATGTGCCTACCGCGGCAGCCATTGGAGGGTGAACCAACGGCAAAAGGAAGACCTTTCTCTCTGTCTCTCTCTCACTGTCCACTCTGCCTGTCAAAAAAAAAAAATCACTGGTTAAAAAATATTTTTTAGTAATTAACATTTAGCTAAACATAATTCTAATGGCTATAGATTTATTTATTATTATTTACCTAATATGGGGAGTTGCTCACTCCCCTGTAGGAAAAGTGGAAGGCAGTGATCTCATTGTGGAGGACAGAGCCTGGAGGTATCGCAGCCTTGGTTTAATGTTTATTCATGTTGATTCTTGCCTGTGCTCTCTCTCGGATCTCAAGGCCTGTGGACTCCGCACGCAAGCACAGCTCTTCAGAGCCGGGCCTTGTTCTGTGTCTCCGCAATTGCTTGGAGGAGGAGTGGGACCAGAAATCTCTCCAGCCCCCCGGGGAGGCCAGGCTGGGTGGGGAGGAGCAGCAGTGGAGGACAACCAGAGACGAAGATGTGCCTGCCAGCGTTTCCTTGTAGGTCGTTGTTTATACACAGTGTGTGCAGGACAAGCCAGGCTCCCCAGGACCACTTCCCAGAGTCCATGGGAAGGGTAAAAATGTTTCTTAATACTAACATAACTAAATACTACATATTACTTAGCATTTCCAAAGAGTTTGAAAACCACTGCTTTTCTTTTTAAAGGTTTATTTTATTTTCTTTGAATGGTAGAGTTTCAGAGAGAGAGAGAGAGAGAGAGAGAGAGGGAGGGAGAGGGAGATCTTCCATCTGAAGCTTCACTCCCTAAATGGTCTTAAAGGCTGGGGCTGGGATAGATCTAAGCCAAGAGCTTCTTCCAGTTCTCCCCTGCGGATGCAAAGGTCCAAGCCCTTGGGTCATCTTCCACTGCTTTCCCAGGCGCATTAGTAGGAAGGTGGCTCAGAAGTAGAGCAGCCAGGACAAGAATCGGCACCCATAAGGGATGCCAGTGTCGCAGGTGGTGGCTTAATCTGCTGTTCCACAATGCCAGCCCTGAGAACTGCACTTTTTTTTTTTTTAAGATTTATTTATTTTGTCTGAATGGCAAAGTTCTAGAAAGGCAGAGGCAGAGAGAGAAAGAGAGGTCTTCCACCTGCTGGTTTACTCTCCAAATGGCTGCAAGGACTGGAGCTGTGCCAATCTGAAGCCAGGAGCCTGGAATGTCCTCTAGGTCTTCCCACACAAGTGCAGGGACCCAAGGACTTGGGCCATCTTTCATTGCTTTTCCAGGCCATAGCATAGAGCTGGATTGGAAGTGGAACAGCTGGGACTCAAGCAGTAGCTATTCCTGCTATGCCACAGCGCCGGCCCCAGAACTGTATTTTAAGCTCACCTTGAAGAGAGCTTGTCTTAAACAAGCTGACACCCACCAACAGCTAAGAGCAGCAGCTAGAGACCATTGTCACACCAATGAGTTCTACCTAGTGACCCTCTTCTAAGGTCTGAAACAAACAGGGTGGATGAACCCAAGGACCTGAGGATGTGAGTGTGGGTCGGGGAAGACAGCCTCGTCCCGGGAGGTAGGTGATATGGGCTGAATTGTGGCCCTGTCAAATTTATAGGGCCACAGTTTACAGAATGTATGGGAAACCTAATTCCCAGTTCCTCGGAGGATGACTTTATGACAAGAAAGCCAGCTCATAACACCTTCCGGTTCACACAGGGGCTCTTTCTTTGCTTTATAACAAGACAGTTGTAACGCTTATTTGATAATCTGCTTGTAATATATTTTTCCATTAGTTCCTTCTATGCGATCATATATAATTAATTTATTTGACAGACACATAGCCAAAGAGGGAGAGAAGGAAAGATGGAGAGAGAGAGAGAGAGAGAGAGAGAGAGAGAGAGAGAGAGAATCTTCCATCCTTTTGTTCACTTCTCAAATGCTGCAACTTCTGGGGCTGGACCAGGGCAGAAGCCACAGGTTGGGTACTCAATCCAGGTTTCCCATGTGGGTGGCACCCAGCCACTCCAGTGTGGGTTGTGGGTGTCTTCACTGGCATTCCGTGAACTAGTCTAAATGTCTACCCCTCCCTGATGTTTTAAAACATGGAGCAGACAGTGTGAATTGGTTTACTCCACACTCAGTGGCGTCCCTGCCAGCCTGTCTCCCTTTACTGTGATGGCAAGAGAGTTAAAATCTTTTCCAGATCCCACTCCAGATAGATTCCTAGGTTCTACCAGGTATAAGCAAAGTCTAGTTTCCCTGAGACAGTCTGGCTTATGTCTTTGGGCGTAAGTATTAGAAGTATCTTCTTGGCTCTCATGGTCACCACAGGGTATTGGAATTGGTAGTGATGATGGGCTTTTGGAAAGTCCATGGGCACTACTTACTTCTGCTGGGGCAGCTGTGGTGTTTCGGATGCATTGCAGGCACTGAGGGCATGCAGCACGTTGGATTCACCAAATGGAAAGGTGGAGCATTTTCCTGGGATGCTTTGCTTCTGGCTGTGTAGCATCTAAGCCCATTTCTCTGGTCTTCCTTGGAAGTCTATAATCTTCTTGGTTTATTTACCACATTTCATCAGTTCTAAGATGAACATTTACCTACTTTTTAAAAAAATAATTGTTTATTTATTTGAAAGGCTGAATTACACAGAGAGAGAGATATGGAGAGACAGGGACAGTGGGAGAGCGAGAGAGCAAGAGAGCGAGAGCGAGCAAGTGAGTGAGAGAGATCTTCATTCCCTGGTTTATTCTCCAAATGGCCACAATGGCCAGGGCTGGCCCTGGCTGAAGCCAGGAGACAGGAGCGTCACGTGGGTCTCCCATGGGGGTTGCAGTGGCCCAAGCAGTTGAGCCATCTTCTGCTGCTTTCCCAGGAGCATTAGCAGAGAGCTGGGGATCAGAAGTGGAGCAGCTGGGACTTGAACCAGTGCCCATATGGGATGCTGGTGTCTCAGGCGGTAGCTTTACCTGCTACACCATAGCACCAGTCCCTCACCAGATTTGTTAACCCCTGAGATTGGATGCTTCTTATGCATTTAATAATATAATTAGTAGCATTATGTATTTCTTAGTGGTTTATGAAATGTACCTTAAAATGATGGCATTTTAGCTGCAAGGAAAAATATTAATGAAACCTGATAGCTTACCTTAGTCTGCTTGGGCTGCCATAACAATACTGTAGCCTGAGTCTTTTAAAGAACACGAATCAATGTTATCACAATTCTGCAAGCTGGAAGCCCACGATCAAGGTTCCAGCTGATTCTGCTTTTGGTGCGGGCTCTCTTCCTGGCTTGCAGATGATCACCTGATCCCTGTGTCCTCACATAGACTTTCCTCAGTGTATGTGTGTGTGCAGGTGTGTGTGAGAGGGAGTGAGGAGGGAGAGAGAGAAAGGAGAGGGAGTTGAGAGCTGAGTGAATTCTCTGTTATCTCTTTAAACAATTTTTTTTAAATAAAGATTTGAGAGGCAGAGTTACACACACACACACACACACAGAACTTCTATCTGCTGTTTCACTCCTCAAATGGCCACAATGACCAGAGTTGAGCTAATCAGAAGCCAGGAGCTTCTTTTGGGTCTCCCACATGGGTGCAGGAGCCAAAGCATTTGGGCCATCTGCCCCTGCTTTATCGGGTCATTAGCAAGGAGCTGGATCGGAAGTGGAACAGCGGGGACTTGACCTGGTGCCCATATGGGATGACAGCGCCACAGGCAGAGCCTTAACCTACTGCGCCACAGTGGCGGCCCCTGTTGTCCCTTCTTTTAAGGATGCTGATCCTACAGGATTAAGGCTCCTCTCTTAGGATCTCATTTCTTCTACTTACTTTCTTAGAGGGCCCCATCTCTAAGTGCAGCCACATTGGGGGAGAGGTTCAACTTAGGAGTTTTGAGGGACACAAATATTCAATCCATAATATTACTTAAATTGGGTAATCAAGTACAATACATTGTTTGCAGTTGAGCATGTTGAACGGTGTAGAATACAGACAAAATAGAAACTTAAGATTGGAGTCACTTGAATCAAAGTAACTATGTCCCAGGTCATTTTTGTCCTTTTTCAAATCCTACTTGGTTTTCAAAAAGATATTGTATAAACCAGGGCTTTCTGGCAGGGAATATGAGCTATTTTGCAATGCCTGACAGTCTCATAAAAACCTGCATTACTTGTCCCCTTCCCCAGTGGCCTTAGTTTTCCCTGTCACTCACCCTTTACTCCTTTATTATATCTAAATTCCTTCCTTCTTCTCCCTTTCTAAATCATAAAAGAAATTTTTACAATATACAACTGTTCAGCTGCCTTGAGTTACCTTTTTTTTTTTTCTTTTTGAGCTGTTTTACTACAATGTGGTCCAGGATCAAGCAGATTTATGTAAAAACAGGAGTTCTTCTGCAATAGTCATTGCACCATAACCATTATCATCATCAAAATATTAAATGTGATTTGATTTATGTTGATAAACACCTGTTACCAAGGCTTACTGCTCCAACTTCTGACTTGGCTCTTGAGTTTGATCCTTGCTCCTCCCATGGGAACTACCCTGACTGGGACCTCATAATCCCTCATCTGGAAATTGCAACATTCTCCAAATCTAGCCCTGTCCCCACTCCCTCCAAAGATTCTCCTTACATGAATCATGATCTCTTGGGTATCTTTTTATAATTTTTTTTTTTTTGACAGGCAGAGTGGATAGTGAGAGAGAGAGAGAGACAGAGAAAGGTCTTCCTTTTTGCCGTTGGTTCACCCTCCAATGGCCGCTGCGGCCGGCGCATCTCGCAGATCCGAAGCCAGGAGCCAGGTGCTTCTCCTGGTCTCCCATGCGGGTGCAGGGCCCAAGAAATTGGGCCATCCTCCACTGCCTTCCCTGGCCACAGCAGAGAGCTGGCCTGGAAGAGGGGCAACCGGGATAGAATCTGGCGCCCCAACCGGGACTAGAACCCGGTGTGCCGGCGCCGCAAGGTGGAGGATTAGCCTGTTGAGCCACAGCGCTGGCCTCTTGGGTATCTTAAGAGCCTTAGGTCTTGGGTGTTGTGGTTGCTTAGCACCTGTTTCCACAAAAAGGGTTTAGAAAGCTTCCCTATACAGCTACTTATTTATAGTCATTGTTTGGCATGGGGACTGAGAAAATTCTCTCTCTCTCTTTTTTTTTTTTTTTTTTGACAGGCAGAGTGGACAGTGAGAGAGAGAGACAGAGAGAAAGGTCTTCCTTTTCTGTTGGTTCACCACCCTCCAATGGCTGCTGTGGCTGGCGCGCTGCGGCTCATATAGTACTTTTCCATGGGACAACCTTGCTTGGAGCCTGGTCTCTTTTCCAAGGGGCCTTCTGGTTCCAACAAGGACTGACATGTGGAGATGGTTAGATCTCTTACTAGCAGCAGAATCATGCCTAGGAGGCTGTGTGTGGGTCCTGCACCATCGCCTGAACATTCAGCTCAAGAATCCTTGGAAATGGTCTGCCCTCTCTATCAACAGGTTCCATAGCCATGGATTCCCATAGCTGCAGATGGAAAACACTTGGGAAAAAAAATTGTGTCTTACTAAACATGCTCAGACTCCCCTGCCCAGCATTATTTCCTCAACGATATGGTGCATCAACGATTTACATAGCACTTGCATTGTTTCAGTGTTGTAAGTAACCTAGAGCTGATTTAGGCATATTGGAGGACGTGTGTATGTTATATGCAAGCATGACACCATTTTTTTATAAGAGACTTGGGCATGAATGGATTTTGGTGTCTGTGGGAGGTGCTAGAACCAGTCCTCCCTGGACCCCAAGGGATGACTATATATGAGAGGAATCCTTGGAAAAGACTGGACTTCCTGCTACTACAGCATTGACTGCCCAGAGCATTAAGATTTTTGGGTAGTTATTCAAATGTGTCTCAATTGTACTCCCAGGCTGACAAAACCTGGGTGTCGCAGGTATTCATGGACTTGAATGTTTATTTATTTTGTGCGCAGGGGAAGCCTTGCCATCTCTTGTCACTGCCAACATAAGCACACGCTCTGTCCCTCAGCATTCACCGCTCCTCACACAGGCTAATTCAAGCCAGCCCTTCAGATCCACACTTTGGCTGCGCTGGTTGATTGCTCTTCTCCAGGCTCAACTGGTATTTTCGTGCTTCTGTGCCTTTGTTTTTACTGTGTCTTAAGCCTGGAGTGCACTTCCTTGCCTGGTTAATCTTGTGCATTCGTCAAGGTCCATATTGAGAAATAACAGCAGGTGGCAGCTAGTGTGTAAGCACTTGTTATACACTCAGCACTGTTCTAAGTCCTCTATGTGGTTTCTCCTTTAATGTTCACAACAGATATCAGATAGGTACTTTTATTTTTAAAAATTTTTAAAAATATTTTATTTATTTATTTGAGAGGTAGAGTTACAGACACAGAGAGGGAGAGACAGAGAGAAAGGTTTTCCATCTGCTGGTTCACTTACCCAATGGCTGCAATGGCAGGAGCTGAGTGGATCTGAAGCCAGAGCCAGGAGCTTCTTATGGGTCTCCCACATGGGTGCAAGGGCCCAAGGACTTGGGCCATCTTCTACTGCTTTTCCAGGCCATAGCAGAGAGCTGGATTGGAAGTGGAGCAGCTGGGACATGAACCAGTACCCAAATGGGATGCTGGTGCTGCAGGCTGAGGCTTAGCCTAGTAGTGCAGGCCCCAAAGTTGAGCTCTTGACCAAGGTGTTACCTGAAGCTTCTCCCTCACCCTTGAAGAACTAATCTCTTTTTCTGTGCTTCCACAAACCCAGACTGGGTCAAAGATGGTTTTCATTTTTGTTGTCTACTTTTTAGCACACTCTCTGCCATTTAGTAGATGTCAGTGTGATGGTTACTTCGAGGTGTCAGCTTGGCGAGGCTACACACTATTATTCAAGCCAATCTACATGTTGTTCTGAAAGTGTGCTGCAGATGGGACTGACATCTATAACTTTAGGTGAAGGAGATTACCCTTGATAATCTGGACAGGTCTGATCTAATTAGCTGACGCTTAAGAGAACTGAAGTTCCTTTGAGAGTGCTGAGTTTCTAGCCTGCTGGCCTGCCCTATGGATTGGATTTGCCAAACTAGGCCCCATAATTTTTTTTCTTATCTTTTTATAAAGATTTTATTTAATAAATATAAATTTCATAGGTACAGCTTTTGGAATATAGTGGTTTTTCCTCCTAAGCCCATAATTTCATAAGCTAACTCATTGCAATAAAGCGCTCTCTTCCTCTGCTGGTTCCATTTTTGTAGAACCCTCACTGATGTGTTTTGTGGCACTCAGTGACATAGGCTGGCCTATAAGGTGTTAATGTCCTTGTTCCTTGAGTGCAAAGTCCACTCTTGACTTCCTCCAAGATATATTTAAGAACTTATCAAAATTCCCCAAGTTTTGATTAGGATCATATTTATTCAGTCTCCAGGTTTTCCCCCTGGATTGCATATCCTACAAGAATCCAGAGGGTTCTCTTGGATTATCCTTAAAATCCCAAACTACTTGTCATTTCAACAGAAATGGACTTGGTGTGAAATGAATGCATGTGCTCAGGGCCACTCACTCGCATGCCTGGCAAGGCCCTGACATGGCCATTCACTTGCATAATTTTTTTCTTCTTTTTAAAAAGATTTTATTTATTTGTTTGAGAGGTAGAATTACAGTGAGAGGAAGAGACAGAGAGAAAGGTCTCCCATCCACTGGTTCACTCCCCAAATGGCCACAACAGCCAGAGCTGCACCGATCCGAAGCCAGGAGCCAGGAGCTTCTTCCTGGTCTCCCACATGGGTGCAGGGGCCCAAGGACTTGGGCCATCCTCCACTGCTTTCCCAGGCCATAGCAGAGAGCTGGATTGGAAAAGGAGTAGCCAGGACTAGAACCGGCACCCATATGGGATGCTGGCACTTCAGGTGGAGGATTAACCTACTGTGCCACAGCGTCAGCCCCATTGCATAAATTTTTTATTTATTTCTTATTTATTTTATTTTATTTTATTTTGACAGGCAGAGTGGATAGTGAGAGAGAGAGAGACAGAGAGAAAGGTCTTCCTTTTTGCCGTTGGTTCACCCTCCAATGGCCGCCACAGCCGGCGCATCTCGCTAATCCGAAGCTAGGAGCCAGGTGCTTCTCCTGGTCTCCCATGCGGGTACAGGGCCCAAGCACTTGGGTCATCCTCCACTGCCTTCCCGGGCCACAGCAGAGAGCTGGCCTGGAAGAGGGGCAACCGGGATAGAATCCGGCGCCCGGACTGGGACTAGAATCCGGTGTGCCGACGCTGCAAGGCGGAGGATTAGCCTGTTAAGCCACTGCGCCGGCCCCCATTGCATAAATTTTATTATAATATGATATTGATACTGTAAGAAGTGAAGGAATTCTGGAACGTTTTAATACTTAGGAGAAATTGAAAGACTGATTTGAACATACACAAAAGGTATCTTCTTTCATCATCTGTAAGATTTTTATTAAAGAAAGGAGGAAGATATGAGAAAAGTATACATGGAATGTGAAGCCAAAGTGATTGAGAGGAATGATGAAAATCAGCAGAAATGCTTCTGATATCAAGAAGTGAATTGTAATAAAATTTTTTCAGATTATGCCTGAAGTAGTAATTCACTGAGAGGTAGAACTCAATTTTGAACAGAAACAATGAATAATGTCTTAATTGTCTGATAGGATTGCATCATAAAAACACTTTAGAAAAACTTTACAATTCTTGCTTATAAAATACTGATATTGATGAAGATTATGCGGCCAAAAATGTGGCAAAAAGGTACATAAAAATCATTTTCCCCTAGGATTTATGATCTTTATGGTATTCCACAGCTTTCAGAAGTTTTAAGTTTGTGAGGATTTCTTTTTTGGTTTCCAATAGATACTTGTCTATTTAAAAATTGTTTTTTGGGGTAGTGCTGTGGAGTAGCTGGTAAAGCCACTGCCTGTAGCATTGGCATCCCATATGGGCACCGGCTCGAGTCCTGGCTGCTCTACTTCTGATCCAGCTCTCTGCTATGGCCTGGGAAAGCAGAAGATGGCCCAAATCCTTGGGTCCCTGCACCCGCGTGGGAGACCAGGAAGAAGTTTCTGGCTTCTGGCTTTGGATCGGCTCAGCTTCAGTCGTTGCGGCCATCTGGGGAGTGAAACAGTGGATGGAAGACCTCTCTCTCTCTGCCTCTGCCTCTCTGTAACTCTGTGTTTCAAATAAATGAAATCTTAAAAAAAAATTTTGCTTTTCTTAGAGAAAATCCCATGTTGTTGAGCATCAGGCTGCCACACACCAAGATTTCAACTTCCACTATTCATTTTTTTTTATCTGTTGCCATTTTTGTGGCAACAAGAAGAGATTAGATTTCTGGGGTTTCCAAGGGATAATGACATGTAGTGAGGCGCAGGGTTGAAGCTCACGGCAGGCTTAATTCAGATTTGTCTCAGGAAAATGAAATGTTAGTGTGTCTCATGAATTTTTGGAGCTGCTTGAACATAAGTGGTACCTCTGAAATTAAATTAGCAAATTCCAAGAATTTAGCGTAAGCCTTTGTCCTCCAGGGAGGTTGATCTCATTTGAGAAAGTAGTTGAGTGCTAATTCCAGGACCTTCGAAAATCTCTTGTGTGGTCAGTGGGTGCCGGCATTTAAATGTCCTGGTCGGTCCACTGTCACAAAGAAGAAAGGGACTTCTAGCCTTTGGAACTGGAAATACAAGGCAAATGGATCCCACAGGGCCCTGGACTTTTTCAGTTGGCCAATAGTTCTTGGCTCCCTTACAACGCCCAGAGATGACTTCCTGAGAACCAGGAACTATTTTTAACAATGTAATCCTGACTTCAGCAGGCAGATGGGGCTTGGCCATTGATGTGTATCTATTGAGGAAGACTTTTGCCTCGTATGCAGAACTGATAATGTCAAAGATGGCAAAATCTCTCCTATGAAGAAAGGCCCCAGGTACCTTCTGTGGTTGATACCCTTTCCTTCCTTCCTTCCTTCCTTTTTTTTTTTTTTTAAAGATTTATTTATTTATCTGAAAGTCAGAGTTACATTGAGAGAGAAGGAGAGGCAGAGAGAGAGAAGGAGAGACAGAGAGGTCTTCCATCCACTGGTTCACTCCTCAAATGGCCGCAATGGCCAGAGCTGTGCCAATCTGAAGCCAGGAGCCAGGAGTTTCTTCCTGGTCTCCCACGTGGGTGCAGGGGCCAAAGGACTTGGGCCATCTTTTACTGCTTTCCTAGGCCAATCTGAAGCCAGGAGCCAGGAGTTTCTTCCTGGTCTCCCACGTGGGTGCAGGGGCCAAAGGACTTGGGCCATCTTTTACTGCTTTCCTAGGCCATAGCAGAGAGCTGGACTGGAAGTGGAGCAACCTGGACTAGAAACTGCGCCCATATGAAATGCTGGTGCTGCAGGCAGAGGATTAACCTACTGCGCCATGGCGCTGGCCCCACACATGGAAAGTTTTATCCCTGGTGCGCATTTGGCACAGCGCTTAGGATGCCTGCATCCCATCCTGGAGCGCCTGAGTTTGAGTCCCAGCTCTGCTCCCAACTAACGCACACCCTAGGAGGCAGCAGGTGATGTCTCAAGTACTTGAGTCCCTGCCCACCCCTGTGGGAGACCTGGATCAACTTCCAGGCTCCTGGCTTCAGTCTGGCCCAGTCTTGGCTTTCGCAGGCATTTGGTGAGTGGACAGAAGCTCTCTCTCTCTCTCTTTTTTTTTTTTGACAGGCAGAGTGGATAGTGAGAGAGAGAGACAGAGAGAAAGGTCTTCCTTTTGCTGTTGGTTCACCCTCCAATGGCCGCCGCGGTAGCGCGCTGCGGCCGGTGCACCGCGCTGTTCCGATGGCAGGAGCCAGGTGCTTCTCCTGGTCTCCCATGGGGTGCAGGGCCCAAGGACTTGGGCCATCCTCCACTGCACTCCCTAGCCACAGCAGAGAGCTGGCCTGGAAGAGGGGCAACCGGGAGAGGATTGGTGCCCCGACCGGGACTAGAACCCGGTGTGCCAGCGCCGCAAGGCGGAGGATTAGCCTAGTGAGCCGCGGCGCCGGCCCAGAAGCTCTCTTTTCTCTTTCTCTGTCTCTCTTTATAATAAGTAAAAAAAAAAAAAAAAATAAAAAAAAAATAAAGTTGTATCTATAACTTGATCCATCTCCTGACCCCTCTGTAGGATTGCTCCTCTTTGCAGTGACTTCTGAACATTTTGTTTGAACTCTGATGAAGGGCCTTGCCTTACCTTGCCCCACCTGTAGTTACGCAGCATGGACCTTGCTCATGGGACACATCTGCAAATGTTCAATTGGCAGTGAGCGCTGCCCCTGCACCCACTTGACCTGCCAAACCGGGGAACATTCTCAGGATGACAGCTGCAGGGTTCAGAGGCAGCTGGTTATCATCGTTCCCTCTCACTTCCACTTTAGGGTGAACATTACTTTCCTGACTGCGGAGAAAAGCCACATTTCGTCTCTCAGATGTGATGACCCTGAGCCCATCTTATCCCTGTTCGAATTGCTTTCAGGGACCCTATATTTCTTTAGACAAAAGGGTGCCTTCAGATATCCAGAATTTTTCTACATATCTAAGCCATCTTTCTCATCATTTGAAATGCTTGTGAAATTTCCATGATATCAACCTTACCTTTGCAGCTGACCCTTAACTGTGTGAGAACCGAGGCTCAAGAGTCCTGGTTACAAACCTCCGTCTTTATAGATTTCACATTTTTTTTTACCCACTAGATGTCGCTCTCTACCCGGTACATTTCGGAGCTGAGTCCGGCGAGTTAATTAGAAAAGAAAGCTATTTGGGAAAGGGTTTGTAAGTGGCTGCAAAACATATTTTCAATTACTCCCAAATAGGGCATTTTCCCCTACAGTGTGCAAGAGGCGTTTGCTATTTCTTTGGTAAAAGGAAACTCTTCACAACTCGTTAAAGCAAAAGGGAGGGGAGTCTGTGGCTTGGGGATGGAGACAGGTGCGTGGCTGTGCGGGATTGTGGCCGCGTCTGAAGTGGTCCTCAATGAAGGCAGAGTTGCGGGCGGGCATTGGCGTGGGCCTCTCCTCCTAGAGCTAAATGGGATTCCACCCCCAGCTCTCTCCTCTCCTCCCTCACGAGGATACTGTGAATGCGAAGGAAGCATTGATGACTTAGCTGGCATTTTTAATGGTGCGATGTCTGTGGGACCCGTCTAATTGGGTTGTCCAGGTGAAAGAAATTCACAATGCAGAGCGGACGTTCTTTAGTGTCAGGTTGCTGAGGCTGAAACAATAAGCATGTTCCCCGGCTGACAGCATGACGCGGTTGCTTCCAGAAGGCAGTCAGAGAGGAGAACCAAGAACAGGCAGGTGGGTGTGCTGGCCCTTGTCTTAAATTCCATCATGGTATCCACACCGCGGATACCCGCTCAGAGATACACATTCCTTACAATAGCAAAACTTTGCAGAGAAACAAGGAGTTCCCTGCTGGTTCACGGTGACTGGCGCAAGTGCCTTGGCGGGCGGTTCCAGAACTGCTTAAGTAACTCTAACCCTTTAGGCACTAATTGAAAGCAAATCTCATTTCTAGCATTATCCAAGCAACAGTATCCTCAAAATGATAGGACAAAGTCTTTTGTCTTTGTTTTTGCTTAAGATTATTTTTTATTAGAAAAAGAGTGAATGGGGCGGTGGGGGGGGGGGGAGAGATCTCTTATCCTTTAGTTTATTCCCCACTTACCTGAAAGAGCTGGGGCTGTGTTAGGCTAAAGCCAGGAGTCTGAATTCCATCTGGATCTCGTATATGGGTGGCAGGGACCCGGGCACTTGAACCATTATCTGCTGCCTCCCAGGGTGTACATCAGCGGGAAGCTGGAACAGAAGCAGAGGAGCTGGGATTCCAAGCCAGGGAGTTTGATCCAGGATGTGGGCACCCCAAGCAGCAGCTTAACCACTGCACCAAATGCCCGACTGTGAAAGCAGCAGTTCAAAGCTTCAGGTGTAAACTGAATTGTGTTCTACTCCTTAGAAATCTGTAGGCCAACTATGTTTGTTTAAGACTCATCCAACAGAGATGACTTCAGTAAACTTGAGAGCTGTTTGGTACCTGCATTTTTGTGTACATTCAAGTGCACACAAGAATTTCTTGTTTTACAAGAAATCATGCCTACTAAATTTTAGATTTATTAGGTGCTTTGAATTTAGGAAAATACTCAAACATGTCTGAGTTTTTGGTGAGGCTGAGTCACTTGTGGCTGTCCTTAAGCCATTATTTCTGAACCATAATTTAACTTCAGTTAGCTGTGTTAAACTGTGGTATGCCCAGTTTTCATGGATATGCAGAGAGGTGTAATGACATTTTGAAACAATTTCTGGTTTACTTGTTCAGACCTCAGTGAAACTAGGTTTGAATTACACATGAAAGGTTTTCCTTTCCAAATTAGGAATTTACATATAGGAAAAGTTTCCAAAGCAGGAAAAACACATACGCAAAGACATTGAATTCATTCATTCCACAAGGATTTACAGAGTACTAACTATCTCTTATTAAGCAAGTATTCCTCATTAAAAAATAGTTTGTGTATATTGTAGGAAAATGCAGAGAGGTGTGCAGAATAGTATATACCTTATCTATAATTTCAACTATTTGGGAATTTCAGCATTCATATTTTGGTGATTTATTAGTATTTGGTTGATATATTTCCAGGTTTGGTATCTATCTACCCACCATCTATCAGTCACCTATCTATCTTTCTCTCTATCCATCCATCCATTCATCCCACTTATCATCCAGCTGCAATCATGTTTTGTATGTAATTTTGTAAACTGCTTATCTCCCATGCTTCTTCGTAATGAACATTCTTCTACAATATAGTTTAATTGGCTGCAAAGTGCTTTGCCATTTGGATAACTTAAACAACCAATCCTCAATGGTTGGACAAGCTTGTAGCTATCACTTATGTACATTCATGTCAGTTCTTTGGGTAAAAACTGTAAGAATTTTGAGGTTCAATAGTGTGACTAATTTTACGGTTGATCCTTGTTGGAAAATTACCTCTGAACCTGTTAGAAGGGGATTTATATTTATTTCCATCAGCAGTACACCAATGTTCCTGGGTCTTTGATCTGTGGCCTTACAAATCCTTCTGCAGTGACTTTGAATGCTTTCCCTGTGTTCTTAAAGAACGGCCAGATTGGGGCCAGTGCTGTGGCTCACTTGGTTAATCCTCCGCCTGCAGCACCGGCATCCCATATGGGCGCTGGGTTCTAGTCCTGGTTGCTCCCCTTCCAGTCCAGTTCTCTCCTGTGGCCATCTGTGGCCTGGGATAGCAGTGGAGCCCTGCCCTCGCATGGGAGACCAGGAAGAAGCACCTGGCTCTGGCTTCGGATCGGCGCAGCGCTGGCCATAGTGGCCATTTGGGGAGTAAACCAACAGAAGGAAGACCTGTCTCTCTGTCTCTCTCTCTCACTGTCTATAACTCTACCTGTCAAAAAAAAAAAAAAAAAAAAAAAAGTAGATCTCTGTCACTGTTTAAAAAAAAAAAAAGAACGGTCAGATTTGCTTAACATCAGCTTTAAGATAAATGCCTTAGCACATTAGTACAGGAGTTTTTATATTAGATTACAGGGAGAACAAATAAACAATAAAAAGTAACAGTGTTGCATCTCTGCATTTATTACAACAGGTATGGTTCAGTTTTAATTACTGGTTATAAACACTTCATAGTCTACTAATAAATGTCTTGCAGTATATTTTGAAAACTGCAATAAACTCTTTGTCAGGTGAGAATTCACTACAATTCTTGGCCTCTAAATCTCTATGGAAAAGAAGGATAAAACTGCCATTTTTCTTGGGGAGAATTATTGGAGGGACTGATAAGGAAGTGGGATTTAGCTAGGTTCTGAAATAATTACTACTGGCAAAGCGAAATTGGGAAAATAAACTTGCACGATAATGTAGCACGGTGGTTAGGCTAAATCTGTACTTTCTAAAAAAAAAAAAAATCCCAGTGCTTAAGAGATAAGTGAAAAAGTTAAGAATAAGTTAGTTTAGGAAAAAACCATGGTTACGTTAGAAAATGTGTTACTGAATAGACAGATAAGGGATGAGCTTGCGTTCTTTGCACAGAGGGGCTTTGATACACTGCTCTTAGTTGGGTTAGCAAAATGGGGCAAAAGACTCAAGTCTGAAACTACTTAGGTTCCAGGTGATAATCTTTATTCTTGATGGCTTGAAGGATGCTACTGGAGATCCGGAAATTTCCTTTTATTCAAATATGGAACTTCCTTTACTCTTCTCTTCCTTTGAGTGCTTATTAAAAACATTTAAAATGAAAATACTGCTATACATGGATTTCAAAAGTTTTTGCAAGACAATTAGTTTGTCTTTTGATTTATTTCACTGTTTCATGCATTTTGTGAAGTTCCCTTACAGATTATAGAACTTATGGATGTGCTTTTAGGTTATTTTCATTTTTAGATACTTGAATCAATCTTGTAGTGAAATCTCAAATATTCATGTTTACAGATGCCCTATATCTCTTCAGTAGATTCCTAACAATGTTACTGTGGAGACATTCTTGTTTAATAGATTGAAAACATTATTTATTTATTTAATTTATTTCAAAGGCAGAGAGACAGACAGACAGGGCTCTCAACCATTGATTTACCCTCCAAACTGAATGCGATGGCAATGGCTGGGGCAGGCTAAAGCCAGGACCCAGGAACTCAACCTGGGTCTCCCACCTGGAAGCAGGGATCCAAGTCCTTGAGCCACCCCCTGCGCTGCTGCTTCCTGGGGTACATATCGGCAGGACACCGGAATCAGGAGAAGGCCAGGACCTAGCCTCAAACACTCTGCTGTGGGATGTGGGCATCCCAAGTGGCATTTTACCCACTGCCCCAGATGTTCACCCTTATTTATCTTTTTCTTATTTTATACCAGTTTTCCAGTCCATGTGAAATGGTGATGGGACCCAATCTACGGAATCAGAACTGCGGTTGCCCTGTTGTTCCTTTCCCTTTTTTGCTGCCATCATCAGTGTGAATGGCCAATACATGGATGTGATGTGAGCAAGAAAGGATAGGAGAGGGTTCTTTGGTTGTTTAGAAGACTGTTGACTTCTCTCAAGCTAGATGGGTCAGAAGGGAAAGCATGGCCTCTTGGTGGGGGTTTGGGGTGTGGGGTCACCACAGAATTATTCTGAGCTCCCACACGCCATGAGTCCACCAGAATTCTGTGCACACAGCATGGAAAATGAAATTATTTGCATGGTGTCCAAGAGTGGTTTAACTACCTGTGTGTATGCATTGCATCTCCTCTGCTTATGTTTGTTCTGCATTTTCCCACAGGGCTTCATTTAGAAAAGCAAGTTCAGGAAATGCCAGCATCCCAGTTCCCAGCCAATGTACATGGGAAGGCAGTGGAGGATGGCCCAAGTGCTTTTGTCCCTGCCGCCTGGGTGGGAGACCTAGATGGAGTTTCTGGTTCCTGGTTTTGGCTTGGCCCGGCCCTGACCACTGCGGCCATTTGGGGAGTGAACCAGCTGGTAGTAGATCTCTCTTTGTGTCTGTCTCTCTCTCTCACTCTGCCTTTCAAATAAATAAATCTTTAAAAAGAAGAGAAAATCAAGATCAAAGACAAAATTACTAGGAATGTTAAGCAACAGTAGAACATGAGAGCAAGTGTGAGGTCTTTCTGAGCAGGGGCTGTGTGACTGTGTAGGTGGCAGCTCAGGGAGCGGGCTCCCTGGAGACCCCACACTAATTGTTGCTAGTGGCTGGGCCCGGACCATGGATCAGGGCACTAGGGAGAAGAGTGGGACTCTGACTCTGCCATCTGGTGTTAAAAGAAATGCCTGAAAGTGGAGCAGCCAGGACATGAACCAGCGTCTCTATGGGATGCGGGCTTTGCAAGTGGCAGCTTGGCCCATTACGCCACAATGCCGACCTGTGAATTCTTTATTTAGTGGAGGATTAAGCCTGTGACTATAAAGTAAGTTGAAAGCATGTTATTACAAAAATAAAAATGAACAAAAAAGAAAAAAAGGGAGAGGATGAGTGGGAAGTATAATTATGAACTTAAAATTGTGTGCATGAAATACATAAAATCTGCTCTCTTTATATATCTATAAAGGACCCGAGATCTTTTTTTTTAAGGATTAATTTATCTTTTTGAAAGTCAGAGTTACACACAGAGAGAGGGAGAGGCAGAGAGAGAGAAGAGAGAGAGAGGGAGAGAGAGAGCATCACTGGTTCACTCCCCAGATGGAACAACAGCTGGAGCTGTGCCGATCCAAAACCAGGAGCCAGGAGCTTCTTCTGGGTCTCCCACATGGGTGCAGAGGCCCAAGGATTTGGGCCATCTTCTACTGCTTTTCCAGGCCATAGCAGAGAGCTGGATTGGAAGTGGAGCAACCAGGACTCGAACCGGCGCCCATATGGGATGCTGGCACAGCAAGTGGCGGCTTTACCTGCTACACCACAGCACCGGCCCCGAACCTGAGACCTTTCTAATTATCCCATGACATCGTCTCCCACCTCTGCCACTCAGCTCTCCCCCACAGAGGCACACACACTGCCAGCTGGGTGTGGCATTCAGTGGAAACATTCTCACTCTTTGAGCTGCGTCAGTGGGGAGGTGGAGGGTGTGGGCTGTGCATCCAATGCCCTAGTTCACTCTGGGCCCACCTGTTGCCTTTCTCCTCTCTCTCACGAAAAGGGGGGGGGGGGAATTAGAGCACTTTGTAAATACACTTCCAAAATAGCCTTTCCTTCCGAAAGCATATTTGCTTTTTGGCTGAGCAGCTGCCTTTCTGTTCCCCTAGATACAACTGTATTCCAATGACTGGTGAGGGACCTTTCACACAAGTTTGTAAAATACTTACAGAGGCATCCAGGCAAAAAAGACAGAAGGCAGCCTCAGCACTGGCCTGGGAGTCTGGTTTTGTTGCTAGTGTTGTTCCTAGTGTTCTCCCCCAGTGCTGCGTAGATCAACTTGGTTTATTGTCAGCAGGACATGGGTGTTCCCTCACGTTCCCATTGTTGGCCTGTGGAGGGTCCTAGACTCAGACTTTTCAAATCAGAACAAAACCATACATAAAAGAGCAATGAAAACCAACACTGAAGCGAGGGGGCTTGGGGTATTCTTTTTCGCCATCCAACAAGCGAAGACTCTAACATCCTAATCCATCATGGCTCCCAGACAGCAACCACAAATCTGTTTTGTTCTGTGCAGCATATTGGCAGAGTGACAAGTTCATATTACACTCTGTCTCAAATCTCTCTCGTAACCTCACCAAGTCTCAACAAGTTCACAGAAGGGGCTGAGGCCGACAACCCTGGCCCTCACGTGATTGCTTATTTATGTATTTACCTTGTTCCTTCCTCATCTATACCCAAGGCCTTTTCAGAAGAACTTCATAAAAAGTAATAGCAACTGACATTCATCACATGAGGAGCGTCTCTTTCCACTTCCTCTGCCTTTAATAGATCCCTGCAGAGGGTGGGGAGGAGAGCTCAGGCTATTGTCAGACAATTGTGCTGCTTCGCCCTCTCCAAGCTCATCCCATATCCGTTTGCTGCCGTACGAGTGAAATGTCGTTTTGAAAAGATGACATGGGTATCGAGGGTAGGCATCTTTACCCACAGCAGCCACCATTTTCTTCGATTTCACATCATTCTACCCGACTTCCAGCATTCACGATTCTCCTGAGGGTGCTGTACAGACCAGAGGAAGGAGGTGGGGACAAAACTGTACCTTCTTGCACTCAGCATCATTGTTCAGGAAGTTTCAAAGCACTTACCAGTGTGAGCATCCTCTACGCCTCTGATGAACATCATGGAAAGTGCCTGGGCTTGATAATAGTCTCCCTGTGCATTCTTTTTTTTAAAAAAATTTATTTGACAGATAGAGTTAGACAGTGACAGAAACAGAGACAGACAGAAAGGTCTTCCTTCCATTGGTTCACTCCCCAAGTGGCTGCTACAGCCAGAGCTACGCCGATCTGAAGCCAGGAGCCAGGTGCTTCCTCCTGGTCTCCCATGCGGGTGCAGGGCCCAAGCACTCGGACCACCCTCCACTGTCCTCCCGGGCCACAGCAGAGAGCTGGACTGGAAGAGGAGCAGCTGGGACTAGAACCCAGCACCCATATGGGATGCCGGTGCCACAGGCGGAGGATTAACCGAGTGAGCCACGGCGCCAGCTCCTCCCTGTAAATTCTGATCAGGGTGAGCAGGTGCATTTGTGGGGAGAAAGAGTTCCTCTGGACAGAGGAAGCTCCTTTCCTGCAGAGGACTTCTCCAGTCTCTTCCTCTGCCTCCTCTAGCTCTCTTCCTCCCCCTTTATTTTTCTTACCTTGCCTTGAAAAAATAAAAATCTCTTGCCAATTCATTATTTTGGGACTCAGTCGGCTTCCGTGTGACTTCTGATCACAGGTTGTGTGAGAGCAGAATGTCTTTGAAGTGCTTGGGAGCTCTTGGTTGTAACCTGCCTTCTTTGGGTTTGGATGTAGTATCAGATGCATTCACTCAGTTCAAACTCTTCACATGTATGATGGGACTTCAAAAATTCATGGAAATCAGAATTAAAAGACAAGTTGATTTTGGTGCAATCGTTTTTGAAATTCATGCATATCAGGGGTCTTCAAAAAGTTCAAGAAGGGGTGGGTGTTTGGGATAGTGGTTATTTTTAATTTTTAATTAATTTTAAATGATTTAGTTAAAGGCAGACTTACAGAGAGGCAGAGGCAGAAGCAGAGGTAGAAAGAGAGAGAGAGATCTTCCATCTGCTGGTTCACTCCCCAAATGGCTGCTATGGCTAGAGCTTGCTGATCTGAAACCAGGAGCCAGGAGTTTCTTCTGGGTCTCCCAGGTGGGTGCAGGGGCCCATGGATTTGGGCCATCTTCCACTGCTTTCCCAGGCCATTAGCAGGGAGGCGGATCAGAAGTAGAGCAATCAGGACTTGAACTGGTGCCCATATAGGATGCTGGCACTGCAGGCCATAGCTCTAACCAGCTGTGCCACAGCACCAGCCCCTGAACTTACCTTTTCCTTTCATTTTTTCATGAGGCCTGCCTCTCCTCCTCTGGTCCCCGCGCTGTAGCTGGGTTAAGGCCTGGTAGTGGTTTTCCTACTACCCTGCATGCTATCTCAGTCATCGCATTTGCACTTTCTAATGTTTGGTTAACTGATTGTACTGCTTAGTGTTACCAAGGTAATTATTTATCAATGTTAAACAAATTTCAATGGCAAAACTAAAAATAAGCGTTTCAATTATAGTGATTTTCCAGGGTTGTAGTAATTCAGAGCTACAGTCCTTTCCAACTTAGTAATAAGGCTCCTTTACATGCTACATTTTTCGTGCGATTAGGTGGAATGCAGAGAAATCCGTATTAAGGAGGGGTGCCCCGTGGGAAGCAATCTGATCAAATGCTAGCGAGTGCAGATCTGAGTGCCTGCCCTGCTCACTGAGAGCCGCACTTGCTGGCTGCGGGCATCGAACGCCAATGGCAGTGATTTGAGGGCGTCGCTGGGCCCAGGGAATAATTACAGATGTCCTGTTAGGCGCTGCTGGTTTTCAAATGTCTGCATTCCAGATGATAAGGTTAGACTTGGTCCTGACTTCATCTTTAGAACAGTCTAGCCTTTAGATTTTCCCTTTGTTTCAGGCTTGGATAATTGCGATGCGTTTCAGATTTCAGATGGGTGTTAAATTCAGCCCGATAGTCAGGGCGCCTTTGACGTCCTGTCAGGGTTCTGTCCGAGCGGCAGGAGTGGCAAGTGCCCCCTCGCTCGCCTGCTGCTGCACCCTGGCACTGCTCCCATGGGGTCTCTGTGGCCCTCCTTGCACTGGGTTTCCGCGTCCTGCACCGCAGTGTGCGTCTCGGGGGCGGCTCTCACACGCCCCCTGCTGCCCGTGGTCTGCTGCATTCCGCCGTCACAGCCTGTCTTCTGAGAAGCCCTCGTGATGGCGATCTTTCCGGTTCTTGCAAGGTCCTGGAGCGCGACTCTGCTGCACTGTGGGCTGGAGACTGGGAACATAACAGAGCAAAAATGTAGACTTGGACTTCGGAACTTTCAAAATTCTCAAATTTTCATAGCTCTTGTTCATGAAGAACTAGGATTTATTCATTTTCTTTTTATTTAATTTCTCTTTAAATTTCCAAAAAAATTTTTAAAAAATTTTATTTGAAGGAGAGAGAGAGAGAGAGATTTTACACCCACTGGTTCACTCCCCAAATGGCCGCAGTGGTCAGGGCTGGGCCAGGCCGAAGCCAGGAGCCAGGAGCTTCTTCCAGGTCTCCCATGTGGGTGCAGGGGCCCAAGGACTTGAGCCATCTTCCACTGCTTTCCCAGGCCATAGCAGGGAGCTGGATCAGAAGTGGAGCAGCTGGGATTTGAACTGGTGCCCATAAGGGTTACTGGTGTTGCAGGCAGTGGCTTAACCTGCTATGCCAGACCGCCAGCCCTGATGTATTCATTTTCAAGATGATCCTTAAAAAAAAGTTTATTAGTTTATTTGAGAGAGAGAACTTCCATCTGCTAGTTCATTCCCCACATGGCCACAGCAGCCAGGTTTGGTTCAGGCTGAAGCCAGGAGCCTTGAACTCCATCGAGGTTTCGCACAAGGATGGAAGGGGTCCAGGCACTTGGGCCACCTTCATTGCTTTTCCCAGGTACACTAGCAGGGAGCTGGATCAGTAGTGGAGCAGCCAGGACTTACTGGCCCTCCAGTATGGGAAGCCAGTATCACAAGTGGAGGTTTAACTCACCCTACCATACTGCTGACTCCCAAGTTGGCTGGCTGGCTTCCTTCCTTCCTTCCTTCCTTCCTTCCTTCCTTCCTTCCTTCCTTTTTTTGACAGGTAGAGTTAGACAGTGAGAGAGAGAGACAGAGAGAAAGGTCTTCCTTCTGTTGGTTCACCCCTCAAATGGCTGCTATGGCCAGCGCGCTGTGCCGATCTGAAGCCCAGGAGCCAGGTGCTTCTCCTGGTCTCCCTTGGGGTGCAGGGCCCAAGCACTTGGGCCATCTTCCACTGCCCTCCCGGGCCACAGCAGAGAGTTAGACTGGAAGAGGGGCAACCAGGACAGAATCCGGTGCCGTGACCGGGACTAGGACCTGGTGTGCCGGCGCTGCAGGCGGAGGATTAGCCTAGTGAGCCACGGCGCTGGTCTTTTTTCTTTCTTTTAAGATTTATTATTTATTTATTTAAAAGGTAACTTTTTTTCTGGGAGGATTTGTTATGTGAATCCACAGGGAAGAAATAAAGAAAATTAAAATGGACAACTGCACAAATGAAAAAGAACCTTTTGAGTCCTCGTTTCCTTCTATAAAATCATGGCAACATTCAAAATATCTAGACACATAGTTTATTTATATATTATAAGAGATTGATTTATTTATTTGAAAGAGTTACAGAGGGAGAGGGGAAGAGGAAGAGGGAGAGGGAGAGGGAGAGGGAGAGGGAGAGGGAGAGGGAGAGGGAGAGGGAGAGGGGAAGAGAGAGAGAGAGAGAGAGAGAGAGAGAGAGAATGAATCTTCCACCTGCCTGTTCACACTCCAGAAGACTGCAACACCAGGAGTTTCGTCCAGGTCTCCTATGTGGGTGCAGGAACCCAGACACTTGGGCCATCTTCTGCTGCTTTCCTAGGCCATTAGCAGGGAGCTGGATTGGAAGTGCAGCAGCCAGGACACCAACTGGTGCCATTATGGGATGCCAGTGTTGCAGGCAGTGGACCCTAGTCTCAAAAGTTTTCTTTTCTTTTCTTTTTTTTTTTTAAGAGATTTTATTTATTTGAGAGGTAGAATTACAGATAAAGGGAGAGACAGAAAGATCTTCCATCTGCTGGTTCACTCCCCAAACGGCCGCAATGGCTGGAGCTGTGCCGATCTGAAGCCAGGAGCCAGGAGCTTCCTCTGGTAGACTCCTAAGTTTAAAATGCTGATGTGCTGTGCTCTTCTAAATGAGCTGATGCATTATGTAACTCTGTGTGGAATGAAGAATAATTGCGAGTCTTCCCTACTCCTAAATGCCTTTCTTCCAGAGTGGATGGGCTGGTACGTGCCTTGTGGCCACGTACGACATCAGCTATTCCAGCGTCAATAAAAAAGTCAGACTTAATTTTATTATGCAGCTTAGTTTATGTGTTCTTTTCCTTAGAGATGAGAACCGTACTTTTCATATTTGAGTAGCTGGAGGACAGCACGGTACCTGGACCACTGTAAGTTTTCAATAAATATTTGTTGAATAAATAAAGGCAGGCAGGCAGGATCCAGGAACTTAAAAACGTGATCCCCTTTTCTTAGTCTTGGTGTTTGAGATGGAAAGAAGGGAATAAAGTAGGAAGTGAAGGGTCCTGTACTTGTACTGCACATTTATTACAGCTCCACTTGTGCTGACTCCTTTATGTACGCCACGTGTGAGTGAACCCACATACTTTCATGAAAGAAGAAACATCGGTTTAGCTTTATTTATTTTTTGACAGGCAGAGTTAGACAGTCAGAGAGAGAGAGAGACAGAGAGAAAGGTCTTCCTTCCGTTGGTTCACCCCCCCAAATGGCCACCATGGCTGCGAGCTGTGCTGATCGGAAGCTAGGAGCCAGGTGCTTCTCCTGGTCTCCCATGCGGGTGCAGGGCCCAAGGACCTGGGCCATCCTCCACTGCACTCCTGGGCCACAGCAGAGAGCTGGCCTGGAAGAGGAGCAACTGGGACAGAATCCGGCGCCCCAGCCGGAACTGCAATGCGGAGTACAGGCGCCACAGGCGGAGGATTAGCCAAGTGAGTCCAGGCGCCGGCTGGGTTTAACTTTATAAGCAAGGAAACAGAATCTTTATGAATTTATTTATTTTTGTTCTGAAATTCCGGAAGGTGGAAAGGTTTGCCCTTTAAAAGCGAGGGGACACGCTGGGTACAGACGGATGCTTCCTTTCAAATCCAGAGTCGGAATCTTCGGGCCAAGGGCGCCCTCGCACCTGCACAGGTGCCAGTGCGGACACATCACCCGGAGGCCAGGGGCGGGGATTAACCCGCTGGTTACCTTGCGGACAGAGCGCGGGACGTTTCTCCGCTGGCCTGTTTCAGTTTGGATGGACAGCTAGGATGGCTGCCTCGTGTTCCTGGACGCCAGGAAGCGCCACTCAGAAAAGGCCTTCTCTGCCCCTTATCTCCCTTATTGCACCTGCTTCTTGCGTCTGTCACAGACCCGGCGGCACCGGCAGAACATTACACAAATATCCCTCCTTCTTAAGTAGCGACGAGGCGGCGGGAGGCGTTTTTTCATTTAGAGGCGATCAGCGGAGAATTGACAAAGTCATCCCAGAACAACTGCAGTTTGACCCTCGCCTGACAAAAGAGATGGAAAACGTGTCACGTGCCCCGAGGCGAGGGGCCCGCAGCACCAGCGCCGCCGACAGCAGCTGCCCGGCGGCTGAGGGCTGGCACCCAGGCTCTCCGCGAGAGGGTTTCATAACCGAATAGTAAATAATGAAAGGGCAGTCAATAAACAATTGTGGCTTAATAAATTATTCATTTTGACAATGCTTCCCGTGTTTGCTCAGAGATGGGAGAACGGTTTTCCCCCGCCCCCTCTGCCGTCGGCTCCGAGTTGTTCCTCTCCGCGGACAGCAGAGGGCACTGGTGTCACGCCGCAGAAAGGGAAGGGGGCTGCACCGCCCACAGCCTGCCTGTGTTTATGGCGAGAAAGATAGAAGAGAGGAAAATGTTGAGAAGGGGTGGAGAGGAAGATAGAAAACGAACGGATAGGCACGGAAGTGAAAAAAAAAAATTTTTTTCTACAGGCAGATCAAATTCAACCCAGCGCTGAAGCAAAGGATGAGGAAATAAATAGAAAACAGTCATGCTATATTGCTTGGTTAAAATACATGTATTCATTGGAAAAATCGTAGGAAGACAGATTTGGAGCAGTCAGGGAAAGGGCAAAGAGATATTCGAAAAATTGAACAGATTTATTTCCATCTTGAAAAACGAAGTGTGAATTTTCAAGAAACGCTCTCAGGAATCAAGTGGCTCTCTTGGGTCTCACTGCCAGGGAGAACTCGGGCCACACGGCTGCTGGGGGCCGTGGCCCTGAGCAGCAGACTCTGCACAGCACACAGCATTGCCTGCATGGAAATGAATTCCCAGCATCTGTGTGCTCGTTTGCTTCTCGCGGTGCGGTGCCGCAGCCTTATTTTGTTGACGGACGTCACAGGAGGCAGAGCTCCTGTTGCAGTTGGAGAAGAACCGTTGTGCTTCCTGGAATATTTACTGCAAACCCAAGGTGCTGAGATACCATCTTTCCTCTGAGCGATGCAGATGTTAAAACAAATGGTATTTATTTATAATAATGTGCGAGGCTGCCCACAGGGAAGTGTCATCTTGTTTGTGATCAATCCCAGTTTGGGGGCTCTTGGTAAAGCACAATCAGGCTTTGCATTAAGTGACAAATTGGGTTCGTCTTCTTCTTCTGTCATTTTTTTCCAGTGGGGGCTGCGTCACCTCTGTTATAAGGCCTTGGGGCCCAGTCCCACACGCAGACACACACAAAGGCACGCATATGCTCTGGAGAAAAGCCACGGTCTCCCTCATGACGACACACGCACCTGAACTTCCACCACTACTGATGGCGTGCTCAAAGCCGTGAGAGCTGCAGGGAGAACCCCTGCATGCCGTGCTGGCTTTGCGGGAGCCATGACCCTGCCTGGTGAGGGCAGGCCCGCTGTGGACTGAATTACGTCCTGCCCCAATTCATGGTCGTGGAAGCCCAACTGCCAATTTGAAGAAGCCCTAGCCACTGTGTTTTAGGATGGCATCTTTAGGGAGGTCATTAAGGTCAAATGATGTCATAGGGTGACAGCCTAATCCAACGTGACAGGTATCCTTACAAGATGAGGAGGCAGGTGGAAATTTCTCTCTGAGGGCTTACCAAGAAGGCTGCCACCTGCAAGCCAAGGAGCGAGGCCTCAGGAAAAACCAAACCTGCTGACACCTTCATCTGGGACCACCGGTCTCTGAAACTGTGAGAAACATTTCTGTTGTTTAGATTCCCCAGCTTGAGCTATTTTGTTAAGGTGAATAATCACTATTGGACTGATATTGGTGTGGCAGGCTGAATGTCTGTGTCCTTCCCAAATTTGTGTGTTGAAACCCCAGCACCCAAGGAGGTGATACTGGGAGGTGGTTGGGTTTAGATGAGGATGTGATGGGGGGGTAACTTTTTTTTGGGGGGGGGCAGGCAGAGTGGACAGTGAGAGAGAGAGACAGAGAGAAAGGTCTTCCTTTGCCGTTGGTTCACCCTCCAATGGCCGCCACGGCCAGCCCTCTGCTGCTGGCGCACCATGCTGATCTGAAGGCAGGAGCCAGGTGCTTCTCCTGGTCTTCCATGTGGGTGCAGGGCCTAAGGACTTGGGCCATCCTCCACTGCACTCCCGGGCCACAGCAGAGAGCTGGCCTGGAAGAGGGGCAACCGGGACAGAATCCGGTGCTCTGCCCGGGACTAGAACCCGGGGTGCCGGTGCTGCAGGCAGAGGATTAGCCTGTTGAGCCAGGGCACCAGCCTGAGGGGGGTAACTTGTGATGGCAGTCATCTCCTAAGGAGAGGAAGAGATCCCAGCTTGCTCTTTCTTTGCCGTGTGAGGGCAGAGTAAGAAGGTGTTCGTTTGCAAGCCGGGAGGAGGGCCCTCACCAGGAATGTGGCCATGCTGGCACCCTGACCTTGTACTTCCCAGCCCCCCAAAGTGTGAGGAATAATACAGCTGCTGTGTGAGTCACCTGGTGTGTGGCACTTTGCTGTGGCAGCCTGAGGTGACGACTGCAGAGACTGGTACTAAGGAGCAGGGTGTTGCTTTAACAAATGACTAAAAACGTGTAAGCGGCTTTGGAACTGGGTAATGAGTACTGGCTGGGAGAATTTTGAGATGTAATCTGGAAAATGTTGAGATTTATAGCAGCTGCTCAAAGTGATTTTGGTGAAATCAGAGAGAGCGGAGCTATAGAGAAAGTTTCCACCTCCCCAGAGACACAGAAACAATCCCGAGCAGAATTTTGGTGGAAACGTGAGTGGGAAAGGCGTTCTGGTGAGGTGTCGGGTGGCGATGAAGAATGTGTTACTGGAAATCGGAAGAAAGGTGGTCTGTTTTATAAAGGGGCAAAGAGCTTGACTGGGTTGTGTTTATGTTCTAGTACTTTGTGGAAAGTATAACTTGCAAGTGGCGAAATTGATATTTAGCTGAGGAAATTACTGAGCAAAGTATTGAAGGAGTGTGTGGGCTGTTCCCAACTATTTATTATAAAGTGTGAGAAGAGAAAGATGAATTGAAGAAAGAAATATTAATTAAAAAGTTACCGGAATGCAAACCCTTGAAAAAATTCTCAGCCTGTTCCTGCAAGAAATGAGGAAACCGTGTTCAGAAGAGAACGCAAGGGTGTGGCTGGACAGCCATTGGATGCAGAGATCCACGTGGGCATGAAGCAGAGCTCTGATTACCTCCCTGGCAGAAACGCTAGCAGATGCAACGGAAGGGTCATGGAGAGGATGAACTGAAGGGACTGGGCTTCTTTGATCTGCAGGACGGGATCCCAGGGCTGTCCAGCTGCAGACGTCGCCTCTTCCACAAGCTCAGAGAATGTCCTTGAAGAGGATTCAGAGGTCACCAGCGATGCCCCTTTCATTTTCAAGCATGAGGGTGGGATGTCCATCATGTCGGTTTTTTTTTTTTAAAGATTAATTTTTATTTATTTGAAAAACAGAATTACAGAGAGAGAGAGAGAGAGAGAAAGAAAGCAAGTGAGCGAGAGAGAGATATCTTTTTTTTTCTTTTCTTTCTTTCTTTTTTTTTTTTGACAGGCAGAGTGGATAGTGAGAGAGAGAGAGACAGAGAGAAAGGTCTTCCTTTGTGCTGTTGGTTCACCCTCCAATGGCCGCCGGGGCCGGCTCATTGCGCTGATCCGAAGCCAGGAGCCAGGCACTTCTCCTGGTCTCCCATGCGGGTGCAGGGCCCAAAGACTTGGGCCATCCTCCACTGCCTTCCTGGACCATAGCAGAGAGCTGGCCTGGAAGAGGGGCAACCGGGATAGAATCCAGCGCCCCAACCGGGACTAGAACCCGGTGTGCCAGCGCCACAAGGCGGAGGATTAGCCTGTTAAGCCACGGCGCCGGCTGAGAGAGAGAGATATCTTCCATTTGCTGGTTCATTCTTCAAATGGCTGCATATGGCCAATGTGGGGCCAGGCTGGAGCCAGAAGCCTGGAACTCTATTCAGGAGCCTGGAACTCCATTGGGGTCTCCCATAGGGGTAGCAGGGGCCAAAGCACTTGGGCCATCTTTCACTGCTTTCCCAGGCACATTAGCAGCAACCTGGGTCAGGAGTGGAGCAGCCAGGGCTTGAACCAGTGCCCATATGGGATATCAGCATCACAGCAGTGGTTTAACCCACTGCTCCACAATGCAGGCCCCCATCACATTGGTTTCAACAGGCCAAATGGTGGTTAACTAGAGACGTGGAGGTGGGGTTCCCTGGAACTCCCATCTTGCTGGAGTCTCTCTCTCTTCCTTCTTGGCTTTGAAGCCACCTGAAGCCATGCTGGGGATCCTTATGTGCTAAGGAACTGCAGATGGCCTGCAGAAGTGAGTGCCACCTCTGGCCAATATCCAGCAATAGCCCCAGAGCCCTGCAACCACAAGGAGCTGCATTCTGCCAACAACCCCAGTGAGACTGGAAGCAGATCCTTCTGCCATTGAGCATCAGAGCAGAGCGAGGACCTGGCCAACACCTTGACTGTGGCCTTGTGAAACCCTAAACAGAAGACCCTGCCAAGCCCTGCCCAGGTTCCTAACTCAAAGAGACAATAAGATAACAAATATATGCTTTTCTCAAATTATGATGTCTAAAGTAATGTTATCATACAGCAATAGATAACACTAAAAGCCGTATCCCTTTCTCTCCCATCTCTGTCCTATCATCTTCTTCAAAAATGGAACTACTTCTGCCGTGAGCTGAAGGAACTTTCCTACTGAGCAGTATCAGCTTAGGTCTTAGGGGCGAATTTGCCAGACCATCTGGAATAGAACTTGCTGTCTATCTAGAATCAATTCAAAAGTTAGATCAAAAGAGAAAATAAATTGCAATGAAATCGAACTTATGCAGTTAATTGTAACGAGCTTTAGAACTGGGCCTTGATGTAAATTGGACTGTGATTATTTGGTTGGATAAAGGAAGAAGTCCCTGAAGACAAGCAGAAAGCAAATCCTACGAAACAGGGGGAGAGTCCTGAAGGCATCCCTGCCTTTGTGCAACTCACTTCTTTCCTGGAATGTTCTCGCCATGTTTCTGTGCTGCTTGACCTCTGTATATCCTTCAGGTCTAAAGCAAACTAAGAAGCCCAGGAAATGTTTCATAGAGTTCTTGGCTTCAAGTTCCGGAAATTTATTTGGATTTTCTGAAACACTAAAGGAGTCTTATTGGTGCATGTGACTGACTTGTCTGGGGGTGAGCTGGGCTCCAGCTAAATTTTCCTTTTATTCAGGAAGTTGCATTGCCCTCTGGCTTTCCTCATAGGAACAAAATGACTTTTATCTCACACTTTGCAGAGGAAGCGGAAACGCTGTCATCCTAAGGTCCAAGCAAAGCCCGGAGAATCACCGAGATGGGCCAGCCCAGCCTTCTGTGCCCTCCTCTGAGCTATCATCTTGCCGATGGGTTTTCCAGCTGATTGGTGTAGAGACTCCCCTAGGTTCCACCCCTGGGTAGAATCCGCTGTCCTGCAACCGTGTGGATTCCCACCCAGAAATCCATGTCCACCCACCTTTATGAACTTGTGCCCATCCTTGCTGTTCCATCTCGGAACTGAAAGTTGAATAAGAATGTTGAATGAATGGACATGGAATGGATGGTTTTGGCAAGTGAGTTTTGTTCCTCTTTTCAGTAATTCCTTAGTGAAGTTAGGAAGTTTGATTCTGGTGTTGAGTCTGTCACGTTTGTGAGCGGACTGCAGGTGTTTTGTAATTGGGACACTGCCTTTTGAAAGCCAAGACTCCACATAACCCCTCGAGTAATCCCCCAGAGATGCTCCAAAACCAGTGGTTGCAAGGTAATGGAACTTGCAAAACAGCCTACAAATTCCCATCCGTTATTCCGCATTACTGCTTTAAGATTGTTAACCTGAAAAGGAATCTGATGACAGCCAAATGTCCTCGTTGATATTCCTGTCAACAGTAAAATGTATGGAGAGGCAAATGAAATCTCATTCTTGTTCCCGTTCTGAACAAACAACTCCATTGACTGGAAAAAGAAAGAAAGAAAGAAAGAAAGAAAAATCTGAGACGATGTTTTTTGATGGTGGAATTAAGGTTCTGGAGGAGACAGACTTGGGTCCAAATTCTGGCCCCACCGCTTCACGACCTTGTGTCTTGCAGTAGTCGTTCATGTGAGCCTCTGTTTTCTTATTTGAAAACAAGGAAGATAATAGCAATAGAAGACAATGTTTGAAACACAGGAGAATGTAGCTCCGCCAAAGGAAACAAAAGTATTTATTTAATTAAAAAATATGAGCCGATGCCGCGGCTCAATGGCTAATCCTCTGCCTGCGGCACAGGCACCCAGGTTCTAGTCCAGGTCGGGGCACCGGATTCTGTCCCGGTTGCCCCTCTTCCAGTTCAGCTCTCTGCTATGGCCTGGGAAGGCAGTGGAGGATGCCCAAGGTCCTTGGGCCCTGCACCCACATGGGAGACCAAGAGAAGCACCTGGCTCCTGGCTTCGGATCAGCGCAGCGCGCCGGCTGCAGCACACTGGCCGTAGCAGCCACTTGGGGGGTGAACCAACGGAAAAAGGAAGACCTTTCTCTCTGACTCTGTCTCTCTGTCTCTCTCTGTCTCTCTCTCTCTCTCACTAACTCTGCCTGTTAAAAAAAAAAGTATTTATTCATCTGAAAGGCAGAATAGACAGAGGGGGAGACAGAGAGAGGGATCTTTCATCTGATAGTTTACACCCCAAATGGATGCAATAATGATCAAGGCTGGGCCAAGCCGAAGCCAGGAGTCTTCTGCTGCTTTCCCAGGTGCATAGCCAGGGAGTTGGACTGGAAGTGGAGCAGCTGGGTCTTGAACCAGTATTCTGATATGGAATACTGACATCACAAGTGTTACTGCACCACAATGCCAGCCCCAAGGTTCAAGATCTTTTTGTATATCTTTTTTAAAATCAAAATTATCTGAGCTTTTTAAAAAATAGATTTATTTATTTTTATTTGAAAAAGTTATACAGAGAAAGAGGGGCAGAGAGAGAAAGTGAGGTCTCCCATCCATTGGTTTACTCTCCCATTGGCTGCAAAGGCCGGAGCTGTGCAGATCTGAAGCCAGGAGCCAGGAGCTTCTTCCAGGTCTCCCACATGAGTGCAGGGGCCCAAAGACTTGAGCCATCTTCTACTGCTTTCCCAGGCCACAGCAGAGAGCTGGATCAGAAGAGGAGCAGCTGGGTCTCAAACCGGCGTCCACATGGGATGCCAGCACTTCAGGCCAGGGTGTTAATCCCATGCTCCATAGTGCTGGCCCCCTGAGCTTTTTTTAGTTGAAGATACTGTGTTTTAATTGACACATATAATTTATACATATGTATGAACTACTATGCAATGTTTCAATACCTATGCATGTTGTATAATGTTCAAAAGAAGATAAACATCAATACCCTCAAATGTGTATTGTTTCTTTGTGATGAAAACACTGAAAATCCATTCTAGCTTTTCTGAAATTCACAGTATATAATCATTGTGATGTATAATATCATAGTGATGCTACTGCCCAGTAGACATCCGAGTTTACTTCTATTTAACTGTTGACTAACCTCGTCTCTTCCCTCGCTCCTCTCTAGGCTCCCTGTCCTTGGTTAACCAGCATTCTACTCTCAACTTCTTCGAGGTCAACATTTTTAGGTTTTGCATGTGAGTGTGATCAGGCAGTATTTGTCTTTCTGTGCCTGCCTTATTTCACTTAGCATAATGTCCTCCAATCCCAACCATGTGTCACAAAAGACACAATCCCATTCTTTTAAGAAGAGGCTTTTGCACCAGCGTTGTGGTGTAGCAGGTTAAGCTTGCAGCGCCGGCATCCCATATGGGCTCTGGTTTGAGTCCTGGCTACCACACTTTCCAGCTGGCTTCCTGCTAATCCATCTGGGAAAGCAGCAGAAGATGGTCCAAGTCCTTGGGCTTCTGCCACCCACATGGGAGACCTGGATGGAGTTCCGGGTTCCTAGTTTTGGCCTGGACCAGCCGGAGGGGCCATTGTGGCCACTTGGGGGAGTGAACCAGCAGATGGACGATCTCTCTGTTTTTCTTTCACTACCTTTCAAGTAAATAAATAAATCTTAAAAGTAAAGATCTTGAATCTTACAATAAGAGAAAATCAGAGCTAAATGGAGGTACCATTTTTTTTTCCACCTATGGGAAGGAATGAACTCAAAACTTTGATTGCAACCTCTTGTCAAGGCTGTTAGAGAAATAAGCACACTCACATAGTGCTTTGAAAATGCCCATTAGGACATCTCTGGTGGGCAAGCTGCCAACCGCATCTGAGTTGTAAATACATATTTCCCTTGATGCAGTAATCCACTTATGGTAACTTATCATACAGAAATTCTGGCACACAAGGGAAGTAGTATATGTTCAAAGTCACCCATTGCAGAATTATTATTTTTAAAAGATTTGATTCATTTATTTGAAATCTGGAGTTACACACACACACACACACAGAGAGAGAGAGAGAGAGACTTCTATTTGCTGTTCATTCCCCAATGGCTGAAACTGCTGGGTCTGGGTGGGCCAGGCTGAAGCTAGAAGCCTGGAACTCCATCTGGGTCTCCCATGTGGGTGCAGGGGCACAAGTACTTACTTGGACCATCTTCCCATGCTTTCCCAGGTATGTTAGCAGAGAGTTATATTGGAAGTGCAGCAGCCAGGACTCAAATGGGTGCCCATAAAGGATGCTGGTGTTATAGGTGGTACACACCACAGGCCCCAGTCATAGCATTATTTTTAATGGCAAAGACAAGAAATGGTCCAGAAATGCTAAATTATGGTGTGTCAACATAATGGAATGCTGAGTTATACTATATTGCAGTATAAAAGATGGTCCCTATATATTGTTATGGAAAGCCTTTGGTTAAATAAAATGACAATTGGAAAAGAAAAACTGGAGGTGCAGAACAGTATGTGGAGTGCATCACCATTTGTGAAAAACAAGAAGGAAAACATGCATACACAGGTACTTGTATTTGCATAAAAGAACTTGAAGTCTACCTTAAAAATCCCATCAAGTGGTTACCCCTTGAAAGAGCTAATCGAGGACAGGGTGAGAATAAGACATTTCACTCTGAACCTCTGTGATCTGTTTGATTTTTGAAACCTGTAAGTGTTTTAGTTATTCAAAAAAATTGAAAGAAGTTCTGAGCATTTCAAGTGCTTTTCTCTCCTGCCTGTCTGGGAGGCGGTGGTTGAAACACTTCTGTGGGTTGATTGTCATTTATCTAGCACATGTGCTGTCTCTTGCCTTAGGCTGGTGAGGACAGCTTAATGCAGTGGTAAAGAGCATGCCTGGAATTTGGAGTCAGTGAAACCCAATTGTGGCTCCATCACTTATTGGCTGTGTGGCTCAGGGCAAGTTGCTTCACTTCTCCGAGCTCTGACTGGTTCCAAGAGTGCGGAGGAGGTCAGCTGTTAGTAACCGGCTTAGCACAATGTGTAACAGTTATTAAATATTTCTTAAATGAAAGTTCACATGAAGCTAAAAGCGCCTAGGTGCTGGTGGCTTTTTATTTTGTTATTTTCTCCCACCAAATCAGTCTTAAGAATGCTTTGTGCAAACTCCAACAGTGGGCTTTCCATGAACATGGAATGATGTGCATGGTGACATATTTGTTCCTGGAGGGATTACAAGGTCAGAAGTATTTTTGTTTCCAACTCATAATTAGGAAGAATAGGTCCTGCCCTAGTGCTAGAAGACAAGGGCAGGATTTGTGGCCTCTTGCCCCCCTCAAGGCATGACCTACCTCGGTTTCCAGCATCAGGCGGTAGCAACAGCACAGCGACCTGTGAAATCGGGGGCACTCGCAGGCTGGGCTCCCCACCAGGACTCAGAGGGAGGGAGTCAGGAACCAAGCAGCATTTGCCGTGGATGCTTTTAATCACACCACAGATATTTCTTTACATTCTGATGCTGGAGCCCAGGAAATATCAGTGACTCAACAAGTAGTTATGAGTACCTACACTGTGACTGGCAGCTGGTTCTGATTTTAGAGAAACAAAGTCCAGGGAAATCTGATTTTTGATTGTGGCTAAAGCCAATTCTTAGTATATTTGTCCTTTGCTTTCAGGTTTCAGTGGATGGATTTCTCCCAAGCCCTTCATCTCAAATCTCCTCCCCTACCCCTTTTCATCTCGAAATTCAGATGCCGCTGAGACCATCATGTTTCCTGGCTCACCTAAATGAACACCACCAGAGCTTGTTAATTGGAAAGTACAGGTGCACAGGTATCCAGGCAAGGAAGGGCTTTAGGTCGCACAGGATGTGTTCAGCTTGAGCCATACACAAGGCAACAACCTTCAGAGCAGCCCCGCCCCAGAGCTGCGATGGTGGAGGCGGGAAGTTACTTACTTCACACCTGCTGTGTTTGTGTAGAGTAGGAAAAGTGACGTCACCCAGCTCGTGGCTGGAGCTTGTGGCTGGGATTCCGAGCTTGTGACCTCTCACCCTGACTCTGCTGACTGTGACCTTTTGCAGACACAGAATTTCTCGGTACCTCTGTCTTTTTCCATTTGTCAGGTGGGATGATGCTACTGATGCTGACAGGGCAGTCATGGAAAATCGCTAAATTTGAGGACTTTATTTAATACTAAGAGCACTCACTGCTGGAGTGCTTGATATTGTGATGTCGAAAACTTGTTATATTTCCTTTCTCTTTTTTAAAAGATTTTATTTACTTGAAAGCCAGAGTGATTCAGAGAGATGGAGACACACACATATACACACAGACACACAGACAGATAGACAGAGAAACATGTTTCATCTGCCGGTTCACTTCCCAAATGGCTGCAACAGCTAGGGCTGGGCCAGGCTGAAGCCAGGCAATCTGGATTTTCCATGTGTGTGGCAGGGGCCCAAGTATTTGAGCCATCCTCTGCTGCCTTCCCAGGCCCATCAGCAGGGAGCTGGATCGGAAGCGAAGGCAGCAGGTGGTGCTCTGATAAGAGACGCTGATGACACAGGTGCCGGCGCCATGCCACAATGCTGGCTCCGATTCCTTTAGTGCCAGTGATGCCTTTGCCTTCTGTTCTGTGACAACTTGTTCAGTCTCTGTCCAGTAGATGAAAACTGATATTAAAGTGAATTGGACCTATCACATACATACTATGCGGTTAACGCATTAGACTGCGACCAGGTCTTCATTCCTCTTACTTGGTAGCAAAAAGCAGCTGTACATGCAAGAAACGACGGATCTCAGCACAACGACTGGCCCTCTGTCTCCTCCTGGGCGGTCTCCAGGGCACAGGGTGGAGGTGCTGGCTCCCTGGAGAAGTCACACGCAGGCGTGGAGCACAGCGCTCCAGATCCGTGACTCGGACACCAGAGCCCCCTCCTGCGGTCGTGTGGCATTGAGGTGGGAGAGAAGCAAGGGCTTCGGAGACTTCTGGGCAGAAGGGTCAGCAGCCCGCTCCTCCCCTCCCTTCCTCCCTCAGACTACCTGCTCTCTCTCCACCTCCTGAGGACGTTTTTGGACGCACCGGATGCTTTCACAGGGTGGGATGGAGTCGAGGGGCCCAGAGCTAGAGCCCGGCGTGGAGGCCATGCTCGGCCCAACACCGCTCTCACAACCGACAGCTAGATCCAGGCATCGCTGGCCTGGGCCCCCTCCCGCACCTCCACCGCGGCCGCACAAAGGGCAAACCAGGCTCAGTACTTGGGCTGTTCGTGTCATTTCCTGCGATGTTTATCCTGGTCTTCTCTTCTCCGTGTACTTCACCAGCTAGAACAAAACAGCGCTGCTATGGAAACTGCAAACACCAGGCAATCCTGGCCCCTGCACTTGGCAGCCCAGCCAGGGAGAGAGATAATGGCTTTTGTTGTTATCTATTGGACGCTGATGCTCAGTCGGTTGTACCCTCTGGCCACAACTAGGGACACGCTGACACTGCACCAGAGAGCTCCCTTGTAAACTCCCCCAGCCTCCCGATGCAGCCCCAGATAACCGGGCCAGCCAGAACCAGCTCATTATCCTGATGACAACCCGGGGCTTTATACTTCCCTGACAACTTCTGTGGTCTCTTCACTCTCAGGTGACCTGGAACGCTCAAAATAGCCTGCTGAACTCCGAAGCTTGCAGGGCCCAAGTGATGGGCACAGCTCTCACCCTGTTTTCCTGCCTTTAGTCCCCATGCTCACGCATACATTCTCCTGCAGAGAGATGGCTCATCTGCATTATGTTGGGACAGGGCCGGGCAGAAGCGCTCACCCCAGCTGGGGCAGTGTGTGACACTCAGAACGGTGACCGAGCACTTTTCTTCCCGGAAGGAACCCAGGGCATCTTCATGGCCAATGCATATTATGAAAAGTATCATGTAAAGATCTCAATTTTTTTTTTTTTGCACCAAAAAATAAACACATTTTTAAACTTGCACTTTCTGTGAACTTTCTGAAGTCCCCCCCCTACACATTACAAACACATTTAAGGCAAAGCTCCAAAAGATTCTGGGAACCTCTCTGTTGGCTGCAACGTTTAATGGGGAGGTCAATTTAGCATACCCAACATTAACAATGATAATGTTGGGAGCAGAGGAGCCTCCGGGATTGAATAATTGGATGCGAGAGCCTTTCACCCCCGGGGTTGCCAGGTTAAATCAAACACAGCCTGGCAGGCCGTAGGTGCAGACAAACACAGCTGTGTTTAGAATGCACTGATGTCTTGGGCTCCTTTTCCAATATTTGTGCTTTGAACAGAGCTTTCTGCTGACATGCTGCCTCTCTTGTGTTTGGAGCTCACGTGTGTGGCAGGAGAGAGCTATTCCATGTCTATTGCTAAGATGTCGCAGAGACTGACTGTCTCATTCTCTGAAAGCAGTTTTGCTCTTTTGGAAACATCCATTTCCTCCAGTTTCATACTGCTCTTTTCTGGAAGAGATAATCGGGGGAAAAAAAATCTTCTGACCCATTTGCTTGCAAATGGTAAGAAATATTTGATATTCTTAAAGCTCCTGCCACATAAAGCAGGGTGATTTTCAAATTCTGTTTGATCCCTCTAAAAGCTAGCTAGCCTCCTTCTCAGAAAAATTGTAGTACAGGCACCAAAAATACTTCTCAATCCTGATGATTACTTCGTTCTAGTAGGTTGTTGCTCACAGGAGTATTTGGTTGAGAGAGAGGTGAGGTCACATGTGGCCATCATCACTAATGGTCCCCTTCTCTTGCCCCCAGAGAGAAGGCAGCAAAGGCAGCGCCTGGTTAAGAATTTTATAGAGTCCTTGAACAGGGTAATTGCAAAGCTGGCTGCAGGCCTTGGTAGAGCGAAGAGAACCACAGTTAAGGTACATAGAACTCACCAGTGGGTGGATTTCTTATTTCCAGCTGGCCGGGGGGGGCACCATTTGGGTTTGGGGGTGGGGGGTTGGTGATGAAGGATAGGTATTGCTCTGTGTAATTGTGTGTCCATTCCACTGTGACCGAGGTAGCCTTGCAAAGTGGAAGGCAAGAGTTAAACACATCACACAGGCTTGCAAGAGATGATCAGAGTGGAAGGGACTCTGACAGAGCTCGGGCAGGTTTCCCACCACAGCTTAGTTTTGTTTGGCAGGTAATGTGTTTGTTGTTAATTTGGGCTAGTTGCTCAGCTGTGAAATGTTAGAGGTATAGAAACCCAGAGGCCTAGATTTGTGTTTTCTTTTAAGCAGTTGGAAAAGCTGGTAACACTGACCCATTATCATACATAGCCTGCCTTGGGACAATTGGGGTGACAGGCGTGCAGACGATGCATGGCTTACCCAGTCAGCATCCTCATTGGCATGGCCTGTGTGACCCTGGAGACCGTGATGCTGGCTTAAGAACCTTAGCTGTGTGTGTGTGTGTGTGTGTGTGATTTCCCAGCGGGACTGTAGGCAGAATAAAGTGCGACCACCATCCCTACCATGAGGAAAAGGAGAAGGAGTTTGGATGTAGAATGCCAACGATTGCCTCCTGCTCTGTGGAGCTTGAAGTGCCAAAGCCACCACTTGCTATTCTGCTGCTGTCTCTCTCCTTTCTTTGGGGGCATTACTGAAGATGAATAATTCAGGCTTAGTAAAATGTACAGCTGGGAGGAAGGAGATAGGTTTTGGAGTAAGCTAAACACCTGAGGGTGGGAGGGCCCCTTCTGCAAGGGTGGCTGAAGAGGGGGCGATGTGTGGTAGTTAATGCAGAGCTTTGGAAGCTCAGGGCTTCAACGCAGGGTGGGTTTACTCCTTGCTCACAACGTGATCTCTCTCTCTCTAGTATAGTGGGCTGCCCTCTCCATCTTATAGCCGTGCCACCCTGAATGGGCAGCTTGCAAGGTCACCGGAGCAGGAGAAGAGAGGGGATGGCCAGGCTTGGGAGTGGCAAACAGCACTTCCAGTCGTATCTCATTGTCCAGACCCCAGTGCATGGCCCTAACAATGCCTCTAAGGTCGGCTCTGAATGGCGTCTTCCCATGTGCTTGGAGGCGAGAAGCAAGACTTGGTGATCACAGCGTGGTCCCTGCTGCAGAGATGAAAGGAGAGGTGTGATTTTGAGAAATGGGCAGACCTGAGGCTAGGCGAGCAGAGTTAGGAAGTGGCGTGTGCCCTTCACTGAGGAGTCATCTCCCTGGTCCTCTGCCCCCAGACGATGGGAAACATCACTGTTAGCCTATAGTTCTGTATCTGTCTCACTGTTTTCTTTCCCTTTCATTACTGCAACTTTTTAGGGAAATCTGATTCGCATCCCTATGCAGCCTGACATGGAACACAGCAGAGAATGGAGAGACAGCACAGTAGAGGGACAAGCTCCCTGCACATTTGCTCTCCACCGGGGCCCTTTGGAGGAAGCCATGTCCAGGAGTCCCAGGCAGTGACCAGCCAGCAAGCGGGTGGAGCCTGGGCCTAGACCAGGAGCCCCTCCCCAGAGGAGAATACAAGAGGCAGGAGGATGGTTAGGGAAGCCTCTGTCAACACCCACCACACAGGCTGAACTTTGAAAGCACCTGCTAATTGCTTGGGTTGTGCTTTACGTTAAAAATAGCTTCAAGCCCAGGTTTTGTCAATAGCCTTTCATATTGATTAGTGCTATTGGTGGAGTGCCTGCAAAGCCAGGCACCGCACTGAACATTTTGTAACCACATCTCGTTAATTATCAGGACAACCCGGCAAGGTGGCTGAAATTCTCCCTATTTTACAGGTGAGGAAATTGAGGCTGAGGGAGAGGTTGGTTAGCCCAGGGTCACAGAACTGGTGTGTGGCAGAACCAAAGGCTAACCCACGTGTGTTTGATTCTAAACTCGGTCCTGCACGTTCCTCACTGGCAATGGGTCAACCTCATGTTCGTTGATGAAACTCCGGTTTTCTGGAGCTATTAACTCCTCTCAGGAGCCCTCAGTCAGTGGCTTGGGTCTTTGATGGATTTGAACCTGCAGGGTGCCTTCAGCTTTCAGGCAGGCTTGGGGTAGTTCTTGGGGGTTGCAATTGGACTCCAGAGGCCTGCATTGTGAGACGTGTTAGAGCCTTGGTCTCCTGGGGCTGTTGGGTGTGTGGCCAGAAAGAGACACGGGCAGGAGTTCATGTCTGTGCTTGGCAGTACAGATGGGGTCCTGGAGACCCTGGCCTGACCCTCGCTCTTTGAGAAAGAAAGAAAACAGCAACACACACAAAGTACATAACCGCACACTCAGTTACTATTTAGGCTAATATGCCTGTATATCGGGCTCTGCATGTATCCATGAGGGATCTTCAAGAAGTTCATGGAGTGGAGGGTGAAGCTTGTGATTATAAAATACACTGGCAGTATGCCATTGCAAAAATTAAAAGAAAAATAAGAAAGGAAGGAGGAGGGAGGGTAGGGATAAAGAGTAGAATGGGAAGTATCATTTTGCTCTTAAAACCACGTTGTCACAACGTGGTGGAAGGCATCACATGGGCAAGAGAGGGAGAAGGGAAGGGGACAAAAAAACTATGCATACGTTTAAAACTTTAAAAAAGTTTATTTATTTGAAAAGCAGAGTGATGTACACACACACATACACACACACAGTGATAGAGATTTTCCATCTGCTGGTTCACTCCTAAAATGCCTACAACATCCAGCTTTGGGCCAGGCTGAAGCTACCAGCCAGGAGCTCACTTCTAGTCTTCCAGATGAGTGGCAGGGACTCAGGTACTTAAGCCATCATCTGCTGCTTCCCAGGATGTCCATTAGCAGGAAACTGGATTGGAAGTAGAGTTGTTGGGGCTCCAAGCTTGTATTCCTATATGGGATGGGAGTATTCCAAGCAGTGGCTTAATGTGCTGTGCCACAATGCCCGCCCCTCAATTTTTTTTTGCACCAAAATAAGCTTCTTTTTAAATATTAAAAAATTTATTGATTTTGTTTCAAAGGTAGAGAGACCGAAACAAAGAGAGTGAAATCTTCTATTTGCTTGTTCACTCCCCAAATGCCTACAATAGCTAGGGCTGGGCCAGAAACTGGGAGCTGGGAAGTCGATCCTGGTCTGCCACATAGGTAGCAATGACCCAAGTACTCGAGCCACTACTTGCTACCTCCAAGGGTATGCATTGGCAGGAAGCTAGAATCAGGAGCAGAGCTGAGACTTGAACTAGGCACTCCGATATGGGATACAGGTGTCCCAAGCAGCACCTTAATTGTGGCACCAAATGCCCTTCCCCCATCTTAATTTTCTGAAATAGTCTCATACTACTGTACTGAATGTGTTAGCATGGGCGGGATGTTGGGCAGCAGAACTTAGGGTGAGTGGAGATCGAGGTCAACAATCAGGAAAACAGCACAGCTTGAGACATGTGACCTGGGTGAGGTGAGGGCTTGGCTCAGAGTCTGAGGACAGCTGTGGGATGTCTCGCCACAGGCCCCTTTCAATGTGGGGTCCTTGTGAAGCTGACAATTACAGGTACCGGGCTGCACTGGGTAAAACAATGGGCCCCCTTTTTTAGAAAAAAAAAAAAAAAAAGATTTATTTTATTTACTTGAAACACAGAGTTATAGAGAGAGAGGTAGAGACATAGAGAGACAGAGGTCTTCCATCCGCCGGTTTACTTCCCAAATGACTGCAATGGCTGGAGCTGAGTCCATCTGAAGCCAGGAGCCACGAGCTTCTTCTGGTTTCCCACGTGGGTGCAAGCACTTGGGCCATCTTCCACTGCTTTCCCAGGGGCACTAGCTGGGAGCTCGAGGGGAAGTGGAGCAGCCGGGACTCAAACCAGCACCCATGTGGGATGCAGGCACTGCAGGCTGGGGCTTTAACCACTGCGCCATAGCGGCCCCTCTCCTTTGGTTTTACAGCTTCCATAATCCACGCAATAATGTAATTTTGGTGATTTTCCCCCCATGAGAACTGCCATTCTAGCAGGGTCTGTGCCACGTGATAGAAACAACACAAAGAGAATAACAAGCAAACAAAGGCTTCGCTTGGGCAAGAGTCCCAAAGATGGGTGCAGAGTGGCTAGTGTTCTTCTGAGGTAGGTAAGCGGATGCCGGTGGACACAGGGCTGGCATCTCCCTCCTTACTCTCCTTCTCCCTTCCTTTGCTTTAGATCTTGTGCCTTTTTAGCAACCAGACTTCTACATTCAGTAAGTCCAGTGGCAAAATTTACTTGGCTTCCTCTTGGCCTTGTGTGTGAGAAGTGTTCATGGGAGTAATGCAGGGGACTTTTTTTTTTTTTTAAGATTCATGTATTTATTTGAGAAGCAGAGATACAGAGATACAGAGAGCGGGAGAGACAGAGAGAAAGATCTTCCATCCACTGCTTTACTTCCCAGATGGTTGCAACAGCCAGAGCTTGGCCAATTCACGGCCAGGAGCCAGGAGCTTGGTCCAGATCTCCCATGTGGGTTTAGTGGCCCAAGCACTTGGGCATCTTTCACTGCTTTCCCAGGCCATTAGCAGAGAACGGGATCGGAAATGGAACAGCCGGCACCCATGTGGGATGCTGGTGCTGCAGGCGGAGGCTTAACCGACTACATCACTGTGCCAGCCCCTGCATGGACCTTAATAATTTATAAACAAATGATAAAAAAAAAAAAAAAAACAGTGAATGGATTCAGCTGACTTCCAAGGTTGAAGTTCAGTGGTAGAGCCAAGTTTCTCCTAGTTTCCTAGTTTCCTCCCAATACAACACGGCGATGACCTCATCCCAGGTGTTAGTGTAGTGCCTTTGGTTTTTCACTGAAGGCCGTTTGTTCCATTGGATGAGGCAGGCGGCGTTACCTCTGCTGTTTCTGGCTGCAGGCGAGGGGAGCTGAGGGCGTGTTGGAAGTCAAAGAACATCCCTGGCAGTTAAAGTTGAATCAATATCCATTTCTTCTGGGGGCCCAAGTGTATCATTTAATTCCTAGGATGGGGAGATTCTAGGCCTTCCAATTAACAGCTCTTTTTTTTTTTTTCTTTTTTTCATACAGAGTGCAATAAACTAAACTCTGCAAACTTGAGAGCAAGAAAAGAAAAACAGAGAAAGAAATAAAACGTGAAAATGCAGACACTCCGTTGCTCTCAGCCTATTTAGGTGCTGTCCTTGAAGGCAAAGAGAATCCGTGGGAGTGGCCTGGGGGCTGGGTAACTGGAGGGAGTTGGGCAGCCAGGGGGCTGGAGGCACAGTGCCTGGAATGCTGCCAAGGGCCCTGGAGAATTCACTGGGGGAGCTGAGAAGAGGATGCGTTGGCTCCCAGGTGCTGTTATTTGGAGGCCAGTAATCTTTTTTTTTTTTTTTTTTAAGATTTGTTATTTATTTGAAAGGCAGAGTTACAGAGAGACAGAGAGAGGAAGAGATAGCAAGATCTTCCACCTGCTGGTTCACTCCCAAAATGGCTACAACAGCTTGAGCTGGGCTGATCCGAAGCCAGGAGCTTCTTCTGGGTCGCCCATTGGGGAGCAGGGGCCCAATTACTTGGGCCATTCTCTGCTGTTTTCCTGGGTACATTAGCAGGGAGCTGGATCAGAAGTGGAGCAGCCAGGACTCAAACTGGCAACCATATGGGATGCTGGTGCTGCAGCTGGCAGCTTTACCTGCTACGCCACAGCACTGGCCCCAGGAGACCAGCAATTCTGACTTCTTGACACCAACTAAACCTCAGCAACCACCTCTAATCCCTGGGTTTCTGTCAGATGGGTGTCATTTTCCTCATTTGGTAAGAGTGGCAGGGGAGGCTCACAGAGCTTCTGGAGTATGTGTGTGTGTTGGGGGTGGGTACCTGTCCACCGTGCTGTTGACAGTAGTTGAGCAATCACTAGGTACCAGCTGTTGTTCCAACCTTTCTGCATCTGCTATCTTCGTCCTTGTTCTTTCCATTTTACAGATGAGGAAACCGAGGCATCACGAGGGAAAGGGGCGCATTGGAGTTACATAGCCAGGAATCCGGAGGCGAGGATGCAGACCAAGTCTGGTTCCCCAACCTCTGAACAATATCACAGTCGTCATGACATCCGGAGAACAACATAATTTTTTTTGAAGATTTATTTATTCATTTGAAAGGCAGAATTACAGAGAGGCAAAGGCAGAGAGAGAGAGAGAGAGAGAGAGAGAGAGAGGTCTTTGGCTGCAACAACCGGAGCTGCACTGATCTGAAGCCAGGGGCCAGGAGCTTCTTCTGGGTCTCCCATGCAGGTGCAGAGGCCCAAGGTCTTGGGCCATCCTCTATTGTTTTTTCAGGCCATAATAGAGAGCAGGATCAGAAGTGGAGCAGCTGGGACTTGAACTGGTACCTGTATGGGATGCCAGCACTGCAGGTGGTGGCTTTACCCACTCAGCCACAGTGCAGGACCCAGCATAATATTTTTATTACTTTATTTTCTGTGATGATTTTGTACCTTTTTCTACTTTCTTTGGCAGCATATGTTTTGGTTGAGTCTTTGCATGACAATGAACTTGTAATATGAATTTCGATGGTGAGAATAGAAAGACATATTAACCCTCCTCTGGAATGATTAATAAAAAAATTCTTTTCCATTAGAATTGGGAATGCATCAATCATGATGTCACATATAGGCAGACTTGTTTAATACAACTTTAGAATTTTGGCTTATGATAAAGGAGCTATGGTTAAATGATATTTTGTATAGTTTTAAAAAATATTTATTTGAAAGGCAGAATGACAGAGAGGAGGAGAGACAGAGAGGAAGAGATTTGTTGGTTCATTCCCCAAATGGCTGCAAGAGCCAGTTCTGGATCAGGTTGAAGCAGAATGCTGAGCTCCAGCTGGGTCTTTCACATGGGTGGCAGGGGCCCAAGCACTTGGGTCATCTTATGCTGTGCTCCCAAGAGCATTAGTAGAGAGCTGGATCAGAAGTGGGGTGGCTGGGACTGGAACCAGTGCTTATAGGGATGCTGGCATTACAGGTGATGGCTAACTCATCGTGTCACGATGCTGGCCACTATTTTGTACAGTAAAAAAAAAATTTATTGATTTATTCAAATAGCAGAGTAACACACACACATAGAGAAAGAGAGACAAGGGGGAGAGAGAGAGAGAGAGAGAGAGAGAGAGAGAAAGAGATCTTCCTTTGCTGGTTATATCTCCCTAAATGGCTGCAACATTTAGGGCTGGACCATGTAGAAGACAGGAGACAGGAACTCTATCCATGTGTTTCACATGAGTTGCAGGGGCCCAGGTACCAGTGTCATCATTTGCTGCTTTCCCAGGTACATTAGGAAGATGCTGGATCGGAAACGAATCAGCTTGGATTCTAACAAGTGCCTCTATATGGGATGTCAGTGTTGTAAGTGGTGGCTTAATCTGTGCCACCACAACACTTACACTTTATTTTGTACAACTTTTATCAAAGTAGAAAAAACAGTTTAGTGATTTATGATTGTATATCTTGCATTATTGAATATATTCCTGAGAAAAAGACAACTTCTATTTGATAAGGCTTTAGCTGGAATCCTCCGATTAAGAATATATGTTTGAAGTTTCAAATAATTTCCTAGTTATTATTTTAATTCTGCAGTTGTAACATTAGACATCTGAAGGCTAGAATAATTTGTCACAGACTCGCTTCTGGTTTCTGACATTTCTTCTTCTTCTTTTTTTTTTTTTTAAATATTTGTTTATTTATTTGAAAGGTAGGGTTACAGAGAGGCAGAGGCAAAGAAAGAGAGAAAGGTCTTCCATCTGTTGGTTCACTCCCTAAATGGCCACAGTAGCTGAAGCTTGACTGATCTGAAGCCAGGAGCCAGGAGCTTCTTCTGGGTCTCCCACGTGGGTGCAGGGGCCCAAGGTCTTGGGCCATCTTCTACTGCTTTCCCAGGGCATAGCAGAGAGCTGGGTTAGAAGTGGAGGCAATTGGGACTTGAACCAGTGCCTGTATTATATGAGGGCACTATAGGCAGAGGCTTAGCCTACCACGCCACAGTGTGAGTCCAACTCATGTTTCTTGATTGCTTATAGTCTTAAAATTACTGGGAAAGCTTGATTTGGGGAAGGTTTCTGATTTGTGTTAATCTGATTTGACAGCCTGATCCTTTAGGCCAGTCCATCTGGTTTGAACAACAGATTATGGGCCATCCTTGCCTGGGGACTTGTTCACATGGCCGTGTGACCTCTGGCCTTGCACCCTCTGCCATGAGGCTGAGTGAGCTGGCACAGAAGAAGTTCTTCTGGCTTCCTCCCAGTGACTCAACCAGACACAGAGAGGAGCAACAACTACCCGAGTGGTGCTGATGTTGCTGTTTTGGGTTCCATGTTTTGAGAACCAGAAGTTTAAAAACACTGATTGGACTCTCTTGATATCAATCATATTCTTGGGTTTTGTGCTAACAGGAGTCGGGAGTCTTCAAGTCAATGCTGCTATGGTTGCTTCTGAGCTATGCCTTCTAAGACCCAGGTGTAGTCTCTCTGATGTCACACAATCATGGCATGACCAACTTTTCTAAGCCCATTGTCAATGCCTTTTAGCACCAATTAAGCCTGAGATATTTAACTTCCAGGGGACCCCCATCAGAACAGTACTGATGGACCCTCAGCAACTTTATGCTGTTTGGAGACCCTGGCTGTACCACAGGGCTGTTGAGGACACCAGGAACTCAAGACACTGCACCCTGTCCTTTGCAATTCCCCTTGTTCAACACAGCACATCAGAGAATTTGTAAGGAGATTAAGCGATGCCAAAATCTAATAATAAAATGTCAACAACATGGCAATGCCTCAATGCTGGATATAAAGTCTCTCCTATTAGCAAATTCCCAGGGAGAAATTAAAATTCAATAATTCAATCTCCTTGAAACTTCCAGTCTAGGTTCACTGAAGTCAAAAGGATGGGAAGTTAGAAATGAGTATGTTTTGCTTTTGAGGTGAGCATTCTTAAGTTAAAGCCCCCAAATCATTGCCTCCTGTTTCTTGTTTTTCTGAGTCACTGGCATCTCCACCGCCATTCCAGCACACATGTTAAATATAATCAAGGTCAAGTTGCAGCAGCCTGAGCCATTGCTGCCTGGACCTCCCTCATGGTGGGGAGTCTTAGATGGAGGCCAACTGGCTTCAAACTTCCTGCGGTGGCTCGTTCACCTTGAATGACCTCTGCGTGTCTCTGTGTAAGGCCAGAGTGGTGGGAGCATTGGCTGGAAACCTTGGATGCTGGCTTCCCTCCATGAAACCCCTGTCAGCAGCAGGAGGAGGAGAAGTGTTCCTAGCCAACAAAGACCGGTGGGCTTCAGTGCTTCCTGTGGCCTCCGTGGCCCAAAGCTCCCAAGATTGGGGTTAAGAAGGTTTGGCATGGGGCCTGGGAACTGGTATTTTTATAAACTTCTCAGGTGATTTGCGTGTGTACTGCATTTGATTGTTAACTTGTTAAAAGCTTTACTTTTAAATTTATTTGAAAGGCAGAGTTACAGAGAGAGGAGGAGAGACAGAGAGAGGTCTTCCAAACACTGGTTTACTCCCCAAATAACTTCAACAGCTGGGGCTGGGCCAGGCTAAAGGTAGGAGCCCAGAGCTGCTTCTGGGTCGCCCATGTGGGTGCAGGGGCCCAGGCACTTGGGCCATTTGCTGCTGCTTTCTCTGGTGCTTCAGCAGGGAGCTGGATCAGAAGTGGAGTGCACTTGGGCCATCCTCCACTGGGTTTCCAGGGACATTAGCAGGGAGCGGAATGGGAAGTGGAGCAGCTAAGTTTCGAACCCACACCCACTTGGGATGCTGGTGTGGCAGGGCTTAATCTGCTACACCACAATGCCAGCCCCTGTAAACTTCTTAAATACATAACTGGTTTATAGCATAGCATCTGGCAGTTATTAGGAACTCTCAGTATTTGTGTCCTGAGTTGGCATGACAAAGAATCTGAGGAAGGATTTTGTACTGCTCTTAACTGTACTGAGAGTTCCTCTGTCATTTTGTCAAGGACCAGAGGTTCTTCTCCATATGAAATGTATTTATTAGAAAATTCTTGGGGTTTAGGCACCTTTAACAATTTATTTATTTATTTGAGAGACAGGGAGATTCTGATTCCCTCCCCAAATGCCCGCATATGTTGTGTCAGGAGTGGGGAGGGCAAGGCTGGGGGCCTGATATTCTATCTGGGTTCCCCATCTGGGTGGCGTGAACTCAACTACTTGAGTCATCACCGTTGCCCTCCATGGTCTGCATTAGCAGGAAATTAGAATCAGAGTCGGAGTTGGGAACTGAACTCAGGTCCTCTGATGTGGGACGTGGGTGTCCTAACCAGTGACTTCATGGCCAAATACCCTTTGGATTTTAGATTTTGATTGAGGTGGGAAAAGGAAGGAGAAGAAGAGATATTATAATATCAATTCCTCCTAAAATTAGTGGGACTGTAGAACCCACAGTTATGTTAAACTATTTGTCAATGTATATGACTAATATTCAGATAGTGACTGCTGCATTAAATAGCCAGGCTGAATCTACATTGGATGCAGAATGTAATTTATTTTTATCATTTTCTGATATTCATAAAGTTTTCTCTACATGGCTTTATAATTCTATATAGCTACTTCTGATTTTAGCTTATTCGACTCCCAACTGTACACTGTTATATTCCCTTGACTATATTCCCTTACATCTTGAATTTTAAAAACTCAGGTATTATGTGCAAAATTCTTATCTTCATGGAACTGCTCTGTATCTTTGCTTGCTTACTCTTTCTCTCTAAACTTCTCCTAGACATCTCTAAAGCAGGTAGTTAAATCTCTGCAGCCAATTTAATTTTCTAGGAAATCACTGAATATCCTTCTGTTAAGGAAGGTTGCCAACAGCAAGCTGTAGAGAATGAATTTTAAACTTGCACCTGACTATACTATGTTTCTCAGAAAGTCACCGAGTTTTGTTTAACGTGGCTTGGCAGTAAGTGGCCAAGCATAGGCTAAGGCCGATTTTCCTACTGGTAGGAAAGCTGTCACTGGACTTAATGAAGATAAGAAGTGGCTATGCAGCAAAAAGTGATCTGGGCCTCCTGGCCCTCTCGTGTTGTAGAGGTTAATGAAGTTATCCTAGTGCACCTGAGAGTGGTGTGATCCTGTGTGCCACCAGCAGGCATCTGGGGAGAGGAGATGAAGTGCTGCGCCACCTTGCCACTGCTCTGCATGCTTGAATACCTGCAGGTGAGGCCGGCTGGCTCCACTGTGGTGTGAGCCACGATGAAATCAGTCACTGCTCCTGCTAATTCTGCACCCTTGCTTGGGAAGGGAAAAAGACAGGTATATACTGCATTCTTCTGAGTGTATTCTGAATCCTTTGGACTTTTTTTCTTTTACATGTGAGGCACAAGCCCAACTCTAAAAATAGCTCTGGGCGCTGACAGTGTCACGCTCTGACACATTCCTTACCCCCTTAGTTCCAGAGTAAACAGATGCGTGTCTTGTATCTCAGCCAATCGTAGACATTGGGTCTCAGCCACTGCTCTCGTCTGCTATCTCGACCGGTCTATGGAAACCATAACCCAGGAATAGTTCATTCCCATGAGGAGTTTTGCTGTCTTCCATCTGTGTTACCAGTTTATTTGTCCAGGAACAATGCGAGCGCTCCCTTCATGGGTGGTTCTCAAAAGTCAGCATGCACAGAATCACCTGGGCAGCTTGTGAAAACTTAGCTGCCGGGCCATACCGCCTGAATTTCAGATTCGGACGTTTGGGATTTGGATCTGAGAGTTTGGGTTTCTAGTGAGTCCCCAGGTGACCCTGATGCATGGCTGCTCCAGGGACGACACCTTGAGGGGCACTGCTCTAAACCAATTTTATTGATTGTGATTAACTTCTTGGCTGTGATCAATTTAAAGTACCATTAGGTGAAGTTAAAAAGCATCAGGTGGAGATGATGTTTAATTAAATTAGATTAAATAAATTAAATACGCTAGATCAATTTAAAATGCTATCAGATAAATTTAAATACCGTTGGGTACATTTAAAATACCATCAATCAGAGATGATAGTGGACTCATGGGTCCTTTAAAAAGTAGAAAAAATCAGGAGTGAGAAAAAAAACCTTTGAGAACCTCTTGCTCCCACCAGTGTAAAATACATAGGGAGACACTGGAGTGGTGAGTTGTGCATATTTGTGTGTTGGTGCAAGTAGAACAGAAGATGGTAATGCTATGGTGCATCTCAGGTCAGCTAAATTATGGGTCAAGTCTAATCCTTACAGCCTGATGTGGACTCAGTATGCTGATGACGCAGGCTATGTCTTTAGCTCTGCAAATGATTACAGGGTCTAGGATGTGTGCGGCACTGGGGAAGTTGGATGACAGGTATGGTTCTGAGAGCTTGTGACCCGGTGTGTGGGATTAGAGCTACGATATGGGGCACTTCATAAGCGCCAAGAGAGGAGCACAAGTCCATTCTTTCAGATGTTCAAAGGGAGAAAGAATCATCTGAGGCTGAGGTTGTAGACTGCTGAACGAGAAAATGTGTCATAGAAGAGGTGTCTTTTGAGGTGATAGAACTCCCACGACGGGGACTACGGGCTGTTTGTGTATCCGAGGACATCAGTCGCTTTGGTTTGAATGTTTGTCCCCTCCAAAATGCATGGGCTGGAAATTTACCCATGCAGCAGTGCTGGGAGGTGGGAGGTGTTTCTGCAATGAGGGCTCCGCCCTCACGAATGGATTCACGACACAGTAACAAGGGATTTGGGGAGCGCCTTTGCTCCCTTCTGGTCTCCTGCTGTGTTCTCCCTTCTGAAGGCTGCAGGTGTTCCAGGCGCCATCTTGGAAGTGGAGACCAGACCCTCGCCAGATGCCAAACCTGCTGGTGCTTTCCTCTTGGACTTCGCAGCTTTCTTAACGGTGAGAAAGAAGTTTCTGTTCATTTTCAAGTATCGAGTCTGTGTGTTCAATTAAAGCAGCCCCAAGTGAGCTGAGACACTGGGACAGTGCCTGGGTGGGCAGGTGGACTCTGAGTGTGTGTGGGTACATCTCTGGGAGGGCAGGTATGACCGCGGTAGGTGGAAAGGGGTGAGGATCTCCACGGAGAATGGGTGCATCGATAGAATGTGGCTTTTGAGGGGACGAGTGAGAGGATGGGAAGGTATACACTAGGTTCAGATCTGAAAGCTTTTAATGCCAGCTTGTGGAGTTTATTTTCAAAGGCTTTGGGGGAACTCCTTGATGTTTTTTGAACTGGCAAAACAGTCAGCTGAAAGCAGGCTGGATGGTAGTAGGGTGAATATAGCAGGTTATGGTCAATGAGCATTTGTTACCAGGCTGTCTTCTGTGCTACACACTACCCATAGAGCACCACACTCACCTCCATTACTGCTCTGACAGACACACATTATTGTTTCCACTTTACAGACGAGAAAACAGAGGCATAGAAAGCTAAAGAAACTTGCCCAAAGTCTTTTGTTTTTAAAGTTTTTTTTTTTTAATTTGAAAGGCAGAGTTATAGAGAGCAAGAGAGAGTGAAAGCGAGAGAGATATATCTTCCATCTGCTGGTTTGTTTATTTATTTATTTGAAAGGCAGAGGCAGAGAGAGAGAAGTCTTCCATCCGTTGGTTCACTCCCCAAATGGCTGCAACGGCTGGAGTGTGCTGATCCGAAGCTAGGAGCCAGGAACCCAGGGCCTTAGGCCATCTTCTACTGCTTTCCCAGGCCACAGCAGAGAGCTGGATAGGAAGTGGAGCAGCTGGGTCTTGAACCAGCGCCCATATGGGATGCTGGCATTGCAGGTGGTAGCTTTGCCTGCTACACTACAGCACCCCCCCCCCCCCCCCCCCCATTGCTGGTTCTTTCCACAAATGATCACAACAGCCAGGGCTGTGCAAGGCTGAAACCAGGAGCCAGGACCTTCTTCCTGGTCTCCCACTTTGGTGCAGGGGCCCAAGCATTTGGGCCAGTCTTGCTGCTTTCCCAGGCACATTAGCAGGGAGCTGGATGGGAAGTGGAGCAGCCAGGTCTTGAACCGGCACTCATATGGGATGCTGGTGTCACAGGCAGCGGCTTAACCCACTATGCCAGAACACAGGCCTTGCCCAAAGTCTCATAACTAGTACACAATGGAGAAGGACTGAGAGCCTGAATAAGGGTGATGGTGGCATGATTGCCCAGCAGGGAGCAGATCAGAAGATGTAACCATTTTGCAGAGATAGTATCCCTAGGGCTAGGCAATGTCCAACTACCAGGGACTGGAAGGGTTAATGTGGACTTAAACAGTTTGGGGCTAAATGGCTTGGGGAAAATTGTTATTAAAATAGTTTCCAGTCCTGGCAGTATTGGCAGGATAAAGAGGCTTGATTTTTTTGAAAAAGAGAATAGAAAATAAAACAAAAAAAAGGGAGGAGAGACAGGTAGCTGCCAAGGAGAGTTATTAGGGGGTTCCAGCACAGAGCTGAGTGTGTGGGGGGAGGGGTACGAAGGCAGCACTCACTTAGACCCTATTGTCAACACCACTCCTGTCTCTGAATCTCCTCCTGTGTCTGCCTGGGCATCCCGGGGAGTGTGATCACAAGCAGCACGTCCTTCCCTCAGGAGGTAGAGTCCATTTTCTGTCCTTGGAATCTGGGCTGTCTTTGACCAATATGTATTGTGGTGGAAGCGACATCGAGCAAGATCCAAGCCTGTTCCTTGCAAAGTGTGACATGCTCCTGATTGCTCCCGTTAAGTATAGTCACCAGGTAAGGCAACCTGGGCTGGCCCAGGCTAGTCCAGGCTAGCCAAAGGAGACCTTGGGAACTGGGCCAAAGCAGGCTCAGCTGTCTTCAGACACGTAAGTGAAGCCATCCTAGACCATCATGGCTACCAAAGAACCAGCCAATCAACCTTCTGAGCCTTGAGGAAATGAATGTTCTTTGTAGCCATTGCATGTGGGAGTGCGTGTTATGTGGCAGGAACTAGCTGAGTCATGGTGTCACCTGCTGGACCTCTGGCCCATATCCTGAACTGTGGCTTGCCTAGTCTGAAAATAGACCCAAAGGCGTTATTCTGTCACTCCACCGCAAAGGGCTGACTTTCGAGTCCTGAAGGCCTCAAATTCATTTCTTCTTATTTTTAACGCAAAACAAGCTAAGAAGTTCCCTTAGTTTGTCAACTCAATGACAGATCTGGGGAAAATGTCCCTTGAGTCAGATTTTCAAACAGCTAGGCCACTTGGACAAGAAAATTCCCTATAAGTGATAATTATGGCTGTCTATTTTGGTGATTTCTAGCTTTAAGGAACATAATCAACAGTGGTCTCTGCTGGCAGCATTCGTGAAGAACGAAAACGGAAGCTTGCAGAACTCGTACTGGGCTTGCTGCAGCCAGGTGATTCCGTCAGTCTGGGATGGGCTCAGGAACCCACACTGGCGCTAAGGGCCCAGGAGAGCTGTGAGGCAGGCATTTCACCAATCACACTTTGCAGACACTGGCCTACATATTAATGATGGATTCGGAAATGGCCCATTTCTGTCTCCTCTCTGGCCTTGCTCTGTGACTGGCCCCCAGTGACAGATAATTGGAAGCAAGCCAATGGAGAATAAGCCTCAGTGCTCTCATGCCGATCCCCCACAGTGAACCCTCCAGGCGCCAGATCTCCTCACAGGATTTCCCTCGGTTTCCTTGGTTTTTCTACTCCACATGAGGCATACAGAGGGAATTCATATCATTAGCATCTCGGCCCTGTTCTGCAAGCATCTTCTTCAGCTTTCAACCAGTCTCTGGCATTCTTATTCCCATTTCCCAAGGAGGCTCACAATGTTCCACAGCAAGCAGGGGGCAAAATTAATTACTTTCTAGATTTTCTTAATGGTCTTGGCATCCTTTCTCTCTGTGTCATTTCCTAAAAAGTGTGATTTTGATGAGAAAGTTTCAAAATGTGTATAGAAGTCAGAGAGAGAGAGAGAGACAGACAGACAGACAGACAGACAATGAGGGAGAAAAGAAAAATGCAGGACAGACTTTGTAAAAATTTTAAAAGTCAATAATAACAGCTGTAATTTCCTTTAAAGTTTTTGAGTTTCAGGAAATTTTTTGCAGAAGGAGAGTTTCAGTGTAGTTTGCTACTTCTAGGGTTCTTTGTGACTTTCAAAGTGAACAAGAACTTAAAGCAATGACCCCGTCCTTTGTCGGAGTTTGCATTGCATGAGTTTCCATACTGCATTTCTGACCCACTTCACCTTGAACAACGCAGTAGTCTCTGAAGGAAATAGAATTGGTGTGAGAAAAGAGAGAATAGAGGATCTTTGAAAGAATGACTAATCCTCCCTAGTTCTCAACCAGGATTCTTTTTTAATTAAAAAAATTAAAATTTATTTTTTATTCTTTGAAAGGTGGAGAGGCAAGAAGAGAAAGAGAGAAAGGTCTTCCCTCTGCTGGTTCACTTCCCAAATGCCTGCCACCGCTGAGGCTGAGCCTGGTTGAAGCCAGGAGCTGAGAACTCAGTCTGGTACATGAGTAGCAGGGACCCAAATACTTGAGCCATCCCAGTTGCTTCCCAGGGTGCAAACTGGCAGGAGGCTGGATTTGTGAGTGAAGCCAGGACTCGAACCCAGGAACTCCCATATAGGATGCAGGCATCCCAAGTGGTGTCTTAACTGCTGCACCAAAGCCCTCCCTTAGGATTTTAAAAAAAATTTACCTTTTCACTCATCTCTCCAGCTGGCTAGCTTATAGAACTTTCATTCCATCGTTGAGTTTTTAAGACTTTAATTGTCTCTGTTGGTGGCATTAGTGAAGATTGGAATTAAAAAACCCCACAAAAGCAAGGAATACACTATGTGGGGGAAATATTTTGATTTTTCTCTGACTATGGTAAAAGGGTCAAGATGTATGGGTGCCAAGGCGAGGAAGGAGAGAGTAACTTGCCCAAGCCGTGGGATTTCCCATGCCAGCTCACCTCTTAACTATTTCTTGGTGATTTCAAAGTAATTGGTGAACTTAGTTAATTCAAAGGTCCTTTTAATTTAGTGAAACAAAAATCAATCAGTCTGGTTGAGCTAACCCATGAGTTTTCAACCTGAAGTGATGTGTCATATGGTGGAGGTGATGTTAAATCAGAAGCTATCAGGGACATTTTCTTTTTCCTTCAAAATGTGCATTCACAGGCCTGTTTGGGACATGCCCTTGGGGTTCTGAAGACACAAAGGTCATTCTGAAGGTTTTCCTGAAGGTTATTCGAGTTGTTGAGGCAATTGAAAGACCTTAAATATCTCCTTGGCCTCAGCTGTGTCTTTTTTTTTTTTTTTTAAAGATTTATTTATTTGAAAGGTAGAGTGACACAGAGAGAGGAAGAGACAGATAGCGAGAAGAGAGATGCTCTACCGGTTCATGCCCCAAATGGCCCCAACAGCTGGGGTTGAAGTCAGGAGCCTGGACCTCCGCCTGGGTCTCCCACGTGGGTGGCAGGGGCCCAGGCATTGGCCATCGTCTCACCTGTTCCCAGGCACATTAGCAGGGAGCTGGATCGGAAGTGCCCATATGGGACACTGGCGTTTTAGGTAGTGGTGGCTTAATCCCCCTATGCCACAAGTCGGTCCCGACGCTCAGCTGTTTTAAGAAAACAAGACTGAACCAATGGTTGATTTTCTGAAAGAGGGAACATGAACAACTCAGCGCTCATCCTGAAAGACTGGAAGGATGGTTTCTCTCTGCGGTGGGGCACACGTGCAGGTGTGTCCACACGCAGAGGCTGACGGCAGGCAGCACCGTGGCGCAGTTGTCCTACCCGGAGCCGCCAGCTCTGAAGCCGCTTTCAGACTGGCTCCCACGGCGGGGGCTCTCTCTTCCGGATGTTTGTTTTGCGACTGAACCCCAGACTCACCTGCAGAACAGCCGAGTCCCCGACGTGACCAGGCTGCGCGCCATCAGGGGATTTAGTAGCCGCTAAGCCGCCTTATGAGCGGAGATTTATGCTCGCCTTCCCAGTCAATTAAAATTCCAGATATTACTAAGGCAGAATTCAATTAAGGTTAATTGGGGCTTCTGAAAACTGCTTTTCCAAAGGGAAACCATGATGGGACTGTGACTCCTAGTGGGTTTTGATCAGTTTTAAATAACTTTCTTTCCTTTTCTTGGCACATGACGCCTGCCTTCGCTGCTGCTGGCTCCTGCCATTACCGTGCGATTCAGATGTTGATTTTTCTGTCATAAGTTATCATTGTGACTTATTTGCTTTTGGCTTTGTCTTTTTTTTTTTTTTTTAAAGGAAAAAACTCAAAAGCCCAAACAAACAAAATTCCCAAGGCCCTCAGCAGATCAGAACCCTAACAAAACGGCAACCTGTGCTGCGTGGAAGTCACGGTGGTCTGACATGAAAGAAATACAGTCATTTGAAGATTGTGACAACATTTCAGAAGCAATTATCCAAACCGGAAAAAAAGCCCACTCCTTTTCCTTTGTATTAAGGTGGATGAAAAGGTTTGCCGACGTTGTCATCGAGGTGTAGGAGGGTTGAAGTTAGAGGCGAGGAAACAGGTGCACGCAAGAATCGCAATGCCAGTCAGCCTTCCCAATCTCCCCTAAATTTTATTTTCTTGTCGTCAAGGGCTATTGTGACAGTTCTTAGCACAGTTGATTGAACTGGGAACACACATGGGACGGGGCCTTCATCACCGAATGCTGAACGTGCAACTCCAAGCCCGCAGAGTGATCTGGAGCAAGGAGTGAATAATAATGTCAACAGCTTATTCTCTCAGAATTTCCAACCATTGTTCACCGCTGGAGATGAGGAACAGAAAAGTTAGGGAGACATTTTCTTTCTGGAAAGAACAAATGCTAAGTGTGTGTAGCTAGGGGTGCGACACTGAAGCTGCGCAGATATCTTGTTGCTGTTCTGAGGAGCGGGGGTGGGCATAGGCCAGAGAGGAGAGGAGCCTCTGTCGCTACTGCCTCGTTGAGTTAGTGGCTCTGGCGTGTTTATATACCCAGGCCCATTGCCGCCCACCTGCTCGCCAGAGCTCACCGGCTGGGTATGCTCTGGTACAGAGAGGGGCTTTGGAAATGGCCCGGACTTCCACAGGAGCAGAGGGTTTCCACGAATCCGGTAGTGAAGGCTGTGGAGTCACAAAAATTCCTTCTTCATGCTTGGCAAAATAATGCCGAGGGCAGGTTGCGGGCTGTGAGGTGATTAACACGGCTGGGACACGAGCCATGAGCAGGTCGATATCGCATCCCGTGTGTTCAATGAGCTCCCTTTCAACGCCTCTTCTGTTTGCCCGTGTGGGTAGTGAGCAGGGGGCTCCTGGCCCATTGCGAGATGGGAGCAGGGCAGACTTATTTCCTAGGGGCTCTGAGAGCCTCATTAGCACCAGGCCCACCCACTGCTTCTCTTCATGGACAAAGCACACTCTGGGAAGGAAGGAGCGGGATGCTGGCGACTACTCACACACTTCCCTTGAGCAGGCTCTGGTTTCCCTTCTATGCAATGGGTGACCGGAAAAGGAGAGATTCTAAAATGGTATGGCGGTGAAGGGGAAAAGTTTCTGTAATCAGAAGTCTGCGGTGTAATTATGAGATAGCCAGGAGAAAGAAACATGCAGGTGGAGTCAGTCTCCCGAGTACGGTGCCTAATGAATTCTCTCTATTCCTTATGGGAAGCGCCACATTTGTAAAATTAAAAGTCAATGCCTCTTTGATGAGAGGATTTGCAGTCCTTTTTAAAAATAGTGTGTGCTTGGAAAGAGAGTGAGGAAGCTAAACCTCAGTCAAGGGCATTGGAGCAGAGCAGGCAGCCTGCTTTCTTTCGCCCCTCGTTGCAGGTTATGCGAGCCTTTTTCTGCAAGAACTTGATTGGTGATACGTGCATGGCTGTTTTGAGGAGTATGGCCTTGTCAACGCAATATAAAAATACCCAGTCAATTCAGAGGAGAGAAACATTTTAGTTTTACCAGTCTTTTGGCATGGAACATCCAGAACTAGTGATCAACTGGATCTTTTACTTCTTTTCTTAAAAAGATATATTTATTTATTTGAAAGGCAAAGTGATAGAGAGAGGGAGAGCCAGGGAGAGAGAGGGAGGGAGGGAGAGAGAGAGAGAGAGAGAGAAAGAGACAGAGACTGATCTTCCACCCACTGGGTCACTGCCCAAATAGCCAGCCAGGCTAGACAGAAGCCAGGAGCCCAGAACTTCATCCAAGTCTCCTATGTGAGTGGGAGGGACATAAGTACTTGGGCTGTCTTCTGCTGCCTCTCCAAGATGCATGAGCAGAGAGCTGGAGTGGAAGCAGAGGAGCTGGGACTCAAAGCAGCACTCTGCTATGGGATGCTGGCATCACAAGGTGGCTTAACCTGCTGAGCCACAAAGTGGCCCCAGGATCTTTACTTGTCATCCCCATGTTTGGGAGTCACATTGAGTTTATAGGTGGTGCTCTGGCTCACCTGGCTTGCAGGGGTAGCACAGCCACCAAAGGGCACCCCGCATGAGGCTTCTGTCTAGCTGGTGGCAGAGTCGTCTACTGAAAAGCAGAAATGAAGAGGAGACCAAGAAACCTCAACTCCATAGATCTGCAACATTGCTAGAAAGTCAGCCATTTTAGTAATTCCTTTGGATCACATAAAAAATGCCACCCATTAAGCAGTCACATTTAGCATATGTGGAAAGCCCGTTCCCCAGAGTGATGGGACTTGGAAATATAGCTTTGAAAAGTAACTAGGTGTAGAAGAGGTCATGAGGGCCACATGAGCCCTAGGAGAAGGGGAAGAGACGCAAGAGCTCTCCTTCTCTCCGTGAGCACACACCAAGCCAGGAAAGGCTATGGGAGCACACAGCAAGGAGGCTGGGTTGACTACAAGCCTCCCTGGATGCCAGATCTGCTGGTGCCTCGATACTGGAATTTCAGAACTGTGAGAAGTAAATGTCTGTGGATTAAGCCACCCAGTCTATGGTATTTTGTTATAGCAGCCCGAGCCGACTGAGACAGGCTGGAAGCCCAATTCAGTGCTGATGGGTTGGGGTGATTTCAAGGTATTTTCTCATACACAATGAAAGCAGCAGGTGAGGATTCCAGCATGCATTGTGCACGCACTTGTGTTTCAGGAGGGTAACCAGAAGGATGCCCTAGGGGCAGCCCGGAAGTCAGAAAGTTGGGCTCTGCTGGCCTCACTTCTGAACACAGAGCAGGAAGAGATCCAGACTGTGGTGACTCACAGCAACATGGCCTGGCTCCTGTTGCCATAAGGATCAAAAGGGATGGTTGTTGGGAAATTGTAAGACATTGTGCAAATGTAGGGTGCTGGTAGTCTGGGGGTACTTTAACTTCACGGATCTAAGGACAAAGAGGTTTCCTCTATTTTCTCTCTCTCTCTCTTTTTTTTTTTTTGTTTTTGTTTTGACAGGCAGAGTGGATAGTGAGAGAGAGAGACAGAGAGAAAGGTCTTCCTTTTTGCTGTTGGTTCACCCTCCAATGGCCGCTGCGGCTGGCGCATCTCGCTGATCCAAAGCCAGGAGCCAGGTGCTTCTCCTGGTCTCCCATGGGGTGCAGGGCCCAAGGACTTGGGCCATCCTCCACTGCACTCCCAGGCCACAGCAGAGAGCTGGCCTGGAAGAGGGGCAACCAGGATAGAATCCGGCGCCCCAACCGGGACTAGAACCCGGTGTGCTGGCGCTGCAAGGTAGAGGATTAGCCTGTTAAGCCATGGCGTCGGCCATATTTTCTCTTCATAGCTTCCATTCATAGCATTTAATTCCTCTTCATTCACTCTTATATTTCTTTTGTTTTGATTTTTCCTTTCTTCTTCCTCTTCCTCTATTTTCTCTTTGGACACTTTGCTTTCACTTTCTCGGATTTCCATAAATGGTTATATTACAGAACTGGAGTGTTTTAGGTTTGTTCTCTTGTAGCAGTATCCACGTCACATTTTATGATTTGCTCACTAAAAGCTTCCCCGCTACTTGCAATGAGGCCCATTTTCCTTTTGTGGGACTCTTGCTCATTTTCCACCTCAGTGGTCCTAATGTTCCTTGCTCTGGGTGCAAGGTGTCGAAATTGCTATGGGAACTCTCCAAGGGCCAGGCAAGTTGATGCTTGCAAAAGTGGCACAGTGGAGGCTTAGAATCCTAGCTTTTCCTTGAAAGAAGGACGGCAATTAACCTTGGCAGTGGAGCAGAACTCACTTGAATTTGTACTTGTAAATCTGCACCTCTCCTTAAGCAAATAGGATGAGAAGAATCCAGATTTTCATCAAAAATAAATTAAAAATGGAGTCCTCACATTATGAAAGAATTGGCTGGGAGATATCTTTAGTGAGTAACTCTTCCTCAATGTATTTAAAGCAGGTTTTTGATTCACATAAATTCATTACTGATTGGGATTTTTCTAGCTGCACGCTGATTGAAAATGTGAGGTCTGGCTGGGGCAAGCCATAGGGGCAGCTCCATTTTCAGGAAGTTTATTAACCACTGTTAGTCCTTATTTCTCATGGCAATTTCCTGCTTTTTAAGTTTCTCTTGGAGGGGAAGTCAAGTCCAGATGAGCCCATTGTTTTGCTTCTGCCCACTTGGGGTTTAAAACACAAACCATTTACTTGGGCCCATGGCTCTGTTCTGTGTTCATTTTAAGCAGGGATTTTCAGTCCTGTGATGTGTGGAGTGAGAAAGTAGGTCACTAATGAAATACTCCGTGCAACGGATGAATGATCGGCCATCAGAACAGCACACAAAGGATGTTTACCGAAGGGACAGTCCAAACCTAGAGAACGAGTGACAAAGCCAACTTGGGGGACGCTTTCCAGGAATCGCTCAGAATGTTGTTTTGAGCAGAAACATCATGGTCCAGCTGGATCTGCGGACGTCAGGAGCTCTGTGCTGGCAGCAAACTCACACCTAATGTCCAAGGGCTCTAGCTGCGGTGAGGCTTGCTTTGGGACAGAGTTGTTGGAGCTGTTTTCTGACTTCGTATTCATGAGCTTTTGCCTCTAGCACCTCTTGGCGCTCCGACACTCTGGGATGCTGGGCTCCCAGGAGAAGACTGAAGTGAGCTGTGGGCTGGCAGGAAGTCCTTTCTGTGAAGACCCTGAGCTCCGCTGGAGAAGAGGCCCTCCTTGCACTGCAGGCTGGTGCCTCTGACTGCCTTCCATTCTACTTCAAAAGGTCATAGAAAATGGAATTAAGAGATAAGTTTAGGGGCAAGTGTTCAGCATAGTGTTTAAGATGCCTGCATTGCATGTGGCAGTACCTGGGTTAGATAGCCGGCTCTGGCTCCTCACTCCAGCTTCCTGCTAACACACACCCTGGGAAGCAGCAGGTGATGGCTCAGGTTGTTGAGTATCTGTCACCTACATGGGAGACCTGGACTGAATTCCTGACTCCTGGCTTAGGCTTGGTCCAGTCCCAGCCATTGTGAGCCTTTGGGAGTGAGCAAAAGGATGGGAACTCTGCCTGTGTTTCTTTCTCTGTCTCTCTGCCTCTCAGATAAACAAATAAAGGATAGCTTTATGTGTACAGAAATGAAATTTACATTTTTTTCCCTAATACACATTTCCCTAAATTTTTTGAAGACCCCTGGTTTGCATGGATTTCAAAATTCTTTTCGCACCAAAATCAACTTTTCTTTTAATTCCGTAAAGTTCCTTTCTATGTCATTTTCCTATTACTGCTCTACCAAATCACCACATCTTGGTGGCTTAACACAGCAGAAGTGTGTTCTCTTAGGGTTCTGGAAGCCACAAGTCTGAATGTAGTCTCCCTGGGCTGCGATCCAGGTGTCACAGGCCCTGAATCCTCTGGAGGCTGTGGACAGAACCTACTCCTTTTCTTTTCTAGTTTCTGGTGGCTGCCCACAGCCTCCTCTGTCCACCCTCTCTGCCTCTCTCTTCTAAGGATCTTTGTGATTGCATTTAGGACCCACAGGGCTAAGCCGGGATAATCTCCCCATCTCAAGATCCTTAACTTAATCACATCTGGAAAGGTTTTGCCAAATAAGGTAACATGTACACGTTCCAAGCATTAGGGCCTGATCTCAGCCTACTGCACTCCTTCTCTTAATTTTTCAGTAATGCTGTGTCCCAGCATTCGTGTAGCTTGAATATTTGTCATCACTGAGTAACATGGGAGAGCACTTCCCTGGACCGCCTGCCAACACTGGGATGTTTGACCTTGGGACACACCAAGGAGGTAGGGAGTGAAATGAACACCCTCTCCTCTCCCACAAGCCAGGCACGGAGCATGACAGGGCTTCTCACTGCCTGTACATGATGAGGATACAAAGCACGATGCCAGGGTCTATTTTATCATTGCTTTAGCATTCTGTAATGACAGTGCAACTCTTGCTTCCTGCACACAGGGCAGGCCACTTCGCACTCCCACCTTGGTACCAGCCAAATTCTTAGAGAAGGAGACAACTCTTCTTCTGATCACCACAGACCCAGAGAGGTGAGAACACTTGTGCATGGGCACGGAGGTAGCTAGAGTCACGACCTGAACTCATGGCTCCTCATGGCCCAGGGCTGAGTTCTCGCACTTTCATCCCTCCTCATGCTTTGCAACTGGCTCCTCAGTTATCGACTTTGGAGAATCCAGAGGTTCAACCTGAACATCACGCTCTTCTTCTGAGCTGTCATCCTCTGCTCTCCTTGGGAGCCTTTTCTCCTTCCCAGTCTAAGTCTGTTTGTAGCTTAAGAGGGTCCTTTCTCTAGCTTGCCCATTTCCTGCCGTGTGTGGAACTTGTAGCTCAAGGGGGCATCGTGGGGAAACAGAACAAGGGAAAAGGAACAGCCACAGGGATGTAGCAAAGACTCAAGGCCATCTCCACGACATTCTTAGAGCAGTGGGTCATGATCCACACAGTTCTGATGTTCTTATCTTAAGGATAAGGAAATCTCCTTGAGACGTTCCTGGGTTCCTTCTTGTTCGTCTGGCTGAGTTTAGCTCCCTTGGTCTGCGTTGGGTGGATGCTGGCCTGTGCTGCTTGGACTGATGTATCCTTCCAGCAGTCTTTGCTAATCTCTGTGGTGTGGGGCCTCTCCCTCAGGCTCCTTGAGATTCCTCTTTGGCATTGCTTTGCCCAGTCGCTTGTGCAGGCTGGGTGTTCTGCTCTCATCATAGCCACTCCGACCCCGCCTCCCTGACAGCACGTGCACGGAGCACAGAACCACACACAGGGCATTCTTCACTGCTGCTTGGGTTTCACTCCAGGCCTCAGTGTGGAGTCACTCGCAAAGCTGGGACTCACTTATCCTATGCACGAGACACCTGTTGTGGCTTTCATGCAACAAGAAGGCTAGTGACCTTCATGCCCTTGGTTCTGTGTCCTTTCTCTTCCCTTCCCACATGTTTTTTTTTTTTTTTAAAGATTTATTTATTTCTTTGAAAGGCAGAGTTACAGAGTGGCAGAGGCAGAGAGAGAGAGAGAGAGAGAGAGAGAGAGCGTGCGAGCTCTTCCATATGCTGGTTCACTCCCCAATTGGCCGCAACGACTGGAGCTGCGCCAATCTAAAGCCAGGATCCAGGAGCTTCTTCCAGGTCTCCCACATGAATGCAGGGGCCCAAGGACTTGGGCCATCTTCTACTGCTTTCCCAGACCACAGCAGAGAGCTGGATTGGAAGTGGAGCAGCTGGGACTCGAACCGGCGTCCATATGGGATGCCGGCACTGCAGGTGGCAGCTTTACTTGCTACCCCACAGCGCCGGGCCCCCCAGACCATTCTTCGGGCAGGAGACACACCCAGGCTGTCTTGCCTCTAGGATGCCAGTGAATCCACAATGAAACTGGTCATCTTCACTGCCCCCATTGGACGCTCTGTGCTGCAGCCCCCAAGGTCTACTTCCGAGTGTGAAGCCTGGTTGATCAGGGACAGACGGAAAGGAGCCACGTGTGCATCACAGGCCACCTTCCCGCCCTGCCTCTCCCTGCAGTGCTCTTGCAGGCTGCAGCCCAAGTAGCTCTCATCTGACATTGTCTACGTTGGCACCGACAGCTCCTTTAAGATGTCCCTTTGCTCTTCCTGGAAGACTGCCGCCCCAGAAGTGCTGCTGTCTTGTGGAGCCTGGTTGCTCTGCTCCTTTGATGCTGGCTGCTCCTTGCTGGCCAGTGCTAACGGCTGATGCTCTGTTAGCTGAATGTCATCGTCTTTCCCTCACTTTACACGTTGGGTCTATCTTCTTAAGAGAGCCTGCGGGCACCTGTGTCTTATATCTTTTCCACCTTAAAGCTCTTAGAGTCTGTCCTTACCCCAGTGGCTGCTCTTTACGGATGCACCTCTGGTCCACAGCACCTTGTAGAGCAGCAGCAGAGCGATGGTGCTCCCCTAGTTCAGGGTATTTTGCAGGAGGGGGTCCCTCGTGTGTTATTCCCCCTTGTTTTCACCTCTCCCATCTTCTCCTTCCCTGATATCCTCAAAGGAGTGGCCTTTGAGAAACCACACCTTTGAGCAATTTGATACTTGAAAATACAGGGACAGCTGGCGCCGTGGCTTAACAGGCTGATCCTCCGCCTTGCGGCGCCAGCACACCGGGTTCTAGTCCCGGTTGGGGCGCCGGATTCTATCCCGGTTGCCCCTCTTCCAGGCCAGCTCTCTGCTGTGGCCCGGGAGAGCAGTGGAGGATGGCCCAAGTGCTTGGGCCCTGCACCCGCATGGGAGACCAGGAGAAGCACCTGGCTCCTGGCTTCGGATCAGCACAATGTGCCGGCCACAGCAGCCACTGGAGGGTGAACCAATGGCAAAAAGGAAGACCTTTGTCTCTCTCTCTCTCTCTCTCTCACTATCCACTCTGCCTGTAAAAAAAAAAAAAATACAGGGACAATAGAAAACATAATCCCCACCATGAGACGCTAAGGATAATTTCCCCACCTGCATTTTCCAACAGTTTTGGCAAAGCAGCTTTCCAAATATTTGAATTAAGTATTCCCTGCCACAGGTGTGAGCCTACTGTGGCGGTGGAGTCCACAACACCGAGGATTGGAATCACTGGGCAGCCGGGGACCAGCCCAGGCATCTCTGTGGATTTGCTTCTTGGGAAGCCGGGGTGGAAGGGGTGTGACTTGCTCTGCTCAGCAGCATGGAGAAGGCAGCCCTGGCTCAGGGCCCTGAAAGAGACAAAGCTCGTTCTCTAATCACAGCATAGCACCTGAATGCCAACCTGTTGTGAATTTCGTCCCTGTGCTAGCATTCTTCTGCTTCACAGATGGGAACAGCCAGGCACTGAGTGGGCAAAGATTAAGTCCTAAGTATCCCAGTCCCCTCCTCTTGGAGGCAAAGAGGATGGACGTATGTTTCTTCTCATTCTAAAGCGGTCTGATTCTCTAAAATCACTCCTTCCAAATGTATTCCACTGCTGCTGATGAGTGCGGCTGCCTCCCTAATTTCCGTGGCATGTGAAGGGTTTGCTAGCAATCTGCAGGCTGAGCTGAATGCCTCTTTGTGCTTTCCATTGCAGTCTGAAATAAAATCTTTGGAATCTAAGAGGGGTGGTGGTGGTGGGAATAAAACCCTTCTGAAAAAAATCTCAGTAAAAGAAAAGTGCCTTCACTGTAGCCTCTGTTCCACAAAAGGAAAAAGATCTTGACATTTTCCCAGGAGTGAATGAGCAGGTGCAGCAATTGTAAGAGTTAATGGCAAGGTTTCCCAAGAGCTCTGGGATAAGGACAGGATCATGACTGAACTTCTCAATGAGCTTTTTAAGGGAAGATGTACAGGTCGGAAACTAGGATGCCATTATGTTTCTCAGATGAGAAACAAAAAGGCTGACTTAGTGCATTTCTTGTTCAACCTTTCTTCCCCGCAGCGTGAACTATCTGTCTATGCATATCTATACATACGTGTACATATGAGTTCCGGTGTGTAGCATCCATGTATATAGGTCTCTGTCATCTTATATTTCTATTATCTCTGTCTCCTGTGTCTATCAATCATTTCTATCACCTCCATCTCCTATCTGTATCTGTGTGTCTACGTATCCACCATCCCCCTTCTATCACTATTGTCTCTATCTCCTGTCTCCATCTGTCAATCATCTTTACCATCCTCTATCTCCTATCTGTATCTATTATCTTTATGTATCATTATCCATCCATCCATCCATCCCTTCATGTGCTTTTCTGTCTTTTTATCTCACTTGCTCGCTTCCTCTGCCTCTTTTCATTTTTGTCTCATCAGACTGAAATTACTTGTCTTCCCAGTAAGGATGAATAATGAAGCAGTTTTTTTTTCTCCACCCATGGATGTCAATCTTTCTCTTGAGTGGACTATTCAGATAACTTTGCGGAATTAAAATTCCATGCCTGCCCTGAAAGTCGAAGCTCACATCTACAATCTTTCTCGAGAGTTTTCAGGCGCTCCAGGCCAGGAGGTTCCAGCTGCTGGCAGTGAGAGCCCCTTCTCTGAGGGATCTTGGAGGGCTGTTAGTGTGATCGTCAAGTGGGCATCCCCAGGTACCTGCTGGCAGCAACCAGAGCCCACATCTCTCTATTCAAAGTCTGATTGTGTCCTGGGTTATAGGTACAATGTGGTGGCTGCAGAGTTCCAAGGAGGGGCTCTCTTAGGATCCACCTTGCCAAGGCAATAGGTCTTCTTGGTTAGGAGACTTATCTCCCAAAAGCACACACACTCATACATCCTCCAAAAGGAATCGTTCAAGAGCAAATAGCCTATTTTAGCTCCCTGGCCCTGCTCATTTGGCTTGTCACAATTGCTTTAGTATGCTGACATTTATTGAGTGAAAGCTTAGGCACGGTTGTGAGTGTTTTACGTGCATTAACGTGCACTCAACTCTCCCATAACCCATTGGGGTAGATACTATGAATAGTCCTATTTTATAGGAAGGGGGTTAATGAGGAAACTGATATATTTTTGATGGTTAATACGTACATTCTTCTTGGGGATTAAACAGACAGGGGAATCCAAAAAGTGAATTTCTGTCCTACTCACATTTTACTTTTAAATTCCCTACTGATATGCAAAAATAATTTTAAAATAATTTCAAAAATAGGGCAATAGGAATAAATAGGGCAGAGAAAAAATGGAGCAATGATTACTGGATTCACGATCTGCCAGAGTTGGAGAGAGTAGGAGTGCCCCATGTCACCCCATGGTCATCTTTGGCCGCTGGTCTGCTCTTTTTTTTTTTTTTTGACAGGCAGAATGGATAGTGAGAGAGAGAGACAGAGAGAAAGGTCTTCCTTTTTGCCATTGGTTCACCCTCCAATGGCCACTGCATCGTGCTGATCCGAAGCCAGGAGCCAGGTGCTTCTCCTGGTCTCCCATGCGGGTGCAGGGCCCAAGGACTTGGGCCATCCTCCACTGCCTTCCCGGGCCAAAGCAGAGAGCTGGCCTGGAAGAGGGGCAACCGGGATAGAATCTGGCGCCCCGACCGGGACTAGAACCCGGTGTGCTGGCGCCGCAAGGCGGAGGATTAGCCTGTTAAGCCACGGTGCCGGCTTGGTCTGCTCTTGAGAACATCTCTGAGATGCGCAGCTGCTTGCAATGCCTCTCACAGCCACGGTGAGCTTTTCTGTGCCTCCCCTCCCCCTGAGTGCAACGTTTCGGAGCATAGTGGACCTGGCTCTCCGTCCATGCCCGACTGCTACTGACCTTCACTCCTGCAAGCTCTTTCAGGATGGAAGGGCTAAGGAAAGGGAACTCTATGGGCTCGTGTCCTCTGACTGCGAGCCTAGGTTCAGACTTGAAGAGAGGCAGGAGACTGGGCTGAGCCGCTGCTTCTGAGCGGTTGTAGGATCTCCCATCACATTGTCAGTAGTGTGAGCTGTGTTTGACATCCTTCCGGATGGCACCATGTGTTTTCAAATGGGCTAAACTTGGCTTCCATTTCTGAGCCTGTAAACCAGGGCACAGAGAAAGAAGGCCCCTCTAGTTCAGGATATTGACAGCTTATCTAAATTTAGAGGCCATGTGGAGTGTGATTTTTGCATATGTCCCTTCCTGATGCCAGTTGGCACTGTAAGCACTGCAAAGCCCTGAGTGTGTTCATGTGGCTCCCTCCTCAGCTCAAGCACACGTGCACACACACACACACACGTGTACATGCATGCCCCCCCACCCCCCAGCCCCCCGCACTCACTGCAGACAGCATGCTTTACACAGACGACTGAGCTGAGAGCAAAAACATTTTCCAGATTGCTTTGAAGATGCTCTCATCAAAATGCCATGAGAACCGGTTGCGACTCTGTCACTGGGGACCTCTGAGAAAATGTCATGTACCCAGCACTGGGTTCTCAGGCACAGCATGCTGGTGTGGGCCAACTCCATCTCCTGCCAAGCCTATTTAGAGCAGGAGCTCTTGAGCTTTCTAACTGCCAGAACCCTCTGGTTCTTTTCAAATTCCGAGGGAAGTGTCTGCGAGTCATGATAGGATGCAACCACTAGATGGAGCCAAAGGTCTGTGAAACACTTTTGTGGGTGCCAAATTCTGTAATTCTACCCTTAGTTGCAGAAATCCTTGTAGAAGAGAGAGAGAGACAGAGAGAGAGAGAGAAAGACCTTGATCATAAATCCCACACGCAGTAGCAGGTTCATAATGCATCCTGGTGACTACATGTTGTATTTTTTTCTCCCTGAGAAATAAAATTTCTCTTTCAATGGAGAAGGATGTTCCTTTACATCTAACTTGTGCAAATGTTAAATCTCTCTCCTAAGAAGCCAGCAGACTAAGCCTTTAATGTGCACTGACCAAGATGTCTGGGCACTGTCTGGAGTGCAATGCGGATTGATAGCTTGGGGGACTGAGAACACATAAGCCACAGTCTCAGCAGCCTGGAGAGAGGGGGGTATTTTTCCCTTAAAAAATGAACATTTGACTTGTCAAAAACGTTTTCTCATTGATCCACTCAGACAGGATCTGCAGGCTGGAGAGACAAGTTTACGGAAAATCTCTCTGTTATGGAAGGGACGTTAAGGGAAAAACAGAGACCAATTCCTTTCATTTAAAATGTATTTACCCATTGGAGAGAGAGTATACCAATAAAATGTTGGAAGTATAGAAATACATTTCTTTGTTGCCTCTGACCTCTTCCTTTCCGAAGCTTTCCACATCCTGTGGGAAATGGAAATCACAGAATGTTGAAGCAAATTGCCAAGTGGGAGAAATAACAGCGAAATCTGTACATGAAAATATGTGATACCATGTATTCATTTCCATCTCAAGTTATTCTTAAAACCCAACCTTTTATTGGCTGTGCCACCAGGCAAAGAGGGTTGAATTCCTGATTATTAAGCACCTTTTGGTGCCATATGGGTGAACTCTTTATGTGTTGGTCATCATGTGCAAAATGTGAGACTAGTAGAAAACTCATAACAAAAACACCTGAAAACTCGATACCAAGATATAGTTGCATTGCAATCTCTACAATCATAGGGTCACAGCTAATTCCCCAAGCTGATTTCTTGGAGCTGGCCAAGGAAGGGAGGTATCTAGGGTCACTGCTGCTCTTGTATGCACAGCCCTTGGCATCATGTGGGGGCATGGTCAGGTTCTCATGCTGCTTGCTCCATCAGAAAGTGGGCTGCACATCAGGCTGTGGGCCTGGCATGGAGACAAGCCGCGTGTTTGGTAGGTGTTAGGCTCTGACATCTACTTATTTCTTTCTTTCTTTTTTTTTGACAGGCAGAGTGGACAGTGAGAGAGAGAGACAGAGAGAAAGGTCTTCCATTGCTGTTGGTTCACCCTCCAATGGCTGCCGCGGCTGACACGCTGTGGCTGGCGCACCGTGCTGATCCCAAGGCAGGAGGCAGGTGCTTCTCCTGGTCTCCCATGGGGTGCAGGGCCCAAGCACTTGGGCCATCCTCCACTGCACTCCCGGGCCACAGCAGAGAGCTGGCCTGGAAGAGGGGCAACCGGGACAGAATCCGGCACCCCGACCAGGACTAGAACCTGGTGTGCCCGCGCCACAGGTGGAGGATTAGCCTATTGAGCTGCTGTGCTGGCCCCTGCTGCCTTTTCAAAGGACTCAAACTGTGCTTTGCAAAACACACTGTGGCAAGTCATTTTTTTTAAAAAGAGTTATTTATTTATTTGAAAGGCAGAGTTACAGAGGCAGAGAGAGAGAGAGAGAGAGAGAGAGAGAGAGAGATCCTCCATCCAGTGGTTCACTCCCCAGATAACTGCAATGGCCGGAGCCATGCCTATCTGAAGCCAGGAGCCAGGAGCTTCCTCCCAGACTCCCATGCAGGTGCAGGGGCCCAAGGACTTGGGCCATCTTCCATTGCTTTCCCAGGTCATAGCAGAGAGTCGGATCAGAAGTGGAGCAGCCAGGACTCAAAAAGGTGCCCATATGGAATGTTGGCACTGCATGTGGTGGCTTTACCTGCTATGCCACAGCACCAGCCCCAACAAGTCATTTTTAACAGTGGTTTTCAGGGTTTTATGACTATGTGTATTGTTTTTTAAAGATTTATTTTATTTATTTGAAAGACAGAGTTACAGAGAGAGGTAGAGACAGTGAGAGAGAGGCCTTCCATCCACTGGTTCACTCCCCAAATGGCCAGAGCTGAGCCAATCCAAAATCAGGATCCAGGAGATTCTTCCAGGTCTCCCAGGTGGGTAAAGGGACCCAAGGACTTGGGTCATCTTCCTCTGCTTTCCCAGGTGCATTAGCAGGGAACTGTATTGGAAGTGGAACTGGATTGGAAGTGGAGCAGCTGGGACTCGTACCAGCACCCATATGAGATACCAGCACTGCAGGCCAGGGCTTTAACCAGCTGTGCAACAGTGTCAGCCCTTTTTATTATTTTTTATTTCATAAATGTGAATTTACAAAGTGCAACTTTTGTATTGTTGTGGCTCCCCCCCCCAACCTCCCTCCCTCCCGTGGCCCTCCCCTCTCCCTCTCCCATCCCGCCCTTTATCGAGTTTCATTTTCAATTACCTTCATATACTGAAGATCAACTTAGTATATACTAAGCAAGGATTTCAACAGGCTGCATTCACACAACCACACAAGGTATAGGGTATTGTTCGACTAGTAGTGCTTTTACGTTTCATAGTAAAACACATTAAGGACAGAGATCCTACATGGGGAGCATGTACCCAGTGACTCCCGTTGTTGATTTAACAATTGGCACTCATATTTATGACGTCAGCAATCACCCGAGACTCTTGCTATGAGCTGTCTAGGCTACGGAAGTCCCTTGAGTTCACCGGTGTCAGCCCTTACTACTTGTATTCTAGGTGGGGGGGGGGGGGGCGTGGACGTCTCAGTAGTCGTCTTTTCCGGAGTTTGGTGGTGTTTTTCTGGCTTGCAGGATGTTGAGTGGTCAGCCGGATTTAGCCCGTGTCCTGTAGCCATCTGCAGTGAACCTCGCAATCACGTCTGGGCTCCAAGGTGAGCAAGGCGGTTACCCTCATTGAGGGGAGACAGGATTTCTTTTTTTGCAGAGACTGGAGCAGGAAGTGGGCATGCGCCATCGGAGGTGTTTCTTCAGCTGCCAAAGGCCCTGTGTTCTCTCTTCTCACCTCCCGGCAAGGCGTTGAGCGTCTTCCTTTCCCTTCAGGATGGGGTCAGTCGTGGTCTCTGGTCTCTGAATAGGGGTGGTTCTGTCTCTGGGGCTGCGAACGTGTGCCATCTGCCTCCCTAGGAGCTGGCTGTGAGTGCAGCGGGACGCACACCCATGCCTCCTCTGAGGCGGCAACCAGGAGCAGCCTCCGGCTCCTTGCTCAGCTCCTTGTTCAGCCAGACTCTCTGGCCTTGGACTTGTTGAGAAGCGAACGGAAGGCAGTGCCAAGTCTGGAGGGTTTGCACATTTCTGCCACCCCTCCTTGTGCGAGTTACCCCCTCTGGGCAGAGTTGAATGTCTGGCTTCAGGGGACTCTTTCAGCTGGGTCCCTGCTGCCCTTCACTGTGCCAGGAACCTCAGCTCCCCTGATCCCCAGCAAGTGCACTGGGCACTCTCAGGACTCCCAGAAGCATAACGCCCCCCAAAGCTGTCTGCCTGCAGGAGTTTCCCCCAAGCCCTCTTTGGCTGAAGTTCTTCCTCCTCCTTCCCTGTCCTGATCGGGAGGCTGGGGCCTGGGGGGTGTGGAAGGAAGGGTCCCAGGATCATCTCCATAAGTGCACATGAGGGACCTGGAGGACTCTGTGAGGGGACAGCACAAGGGGGAGACCCATGTCACCGGTGGGATTGCGTGCAAAGGTCACTCGGCAGCATCACGGTTCTTTGCCATTCTGGAAAGGGACGGCTTATTCCACCCACTACCAAGAAATAGCCAAAAACCCCTCTGATAGGCACTGTGCACCTGGGCCTGGATGATCGGGCGGGACCGTCTGTAGCAAGGATTAGCCAGGCATGTGCCGTGAAAAACCCGTTCCGAGGGAGCGGTCCCAGCGCTGCCCCGAGAGGCAGGTCATGGCGGACCGAGTCATCGTGGGGAACTGGAGACACCCGGCCTGTTCCCAGCTGGGGCCACACAAGGCACTTGGGTATTTGAGGAGCGTGAGTGTGTGATGTGTGTGTGCGGGGTGCATGTATGTGTGGTGTGTGGTGTCTGTGTGTGGATGTGTTTGTGTGTGTGTATCTGGGGTATGGTGTGTGTGTATCTGCTATGGTCTGTGTACAGGGAGTGTGTGTGGTTATGGCATGGTGTGTGGAGGATGTGTATATGTGTATGTTGTGGTTTATAGTATATATGTGTGGACATGTGTGTGTGCATATGTGTAGTATGTATTGTCTGGTATAGTGTGTGTGATATATGTGTGTGCATATATGTGCAGTGGGTATGTACCTGGTGCGATGCATGGTATATGTGTTTGGTGTGTGTATTTGAGTAGTATGAGTATGACATGCATGTATACATGTATGTGTGGAGTGTGTGTATCTGTTGTGATGTGTGGCATATGTGTGTGTGGTGTGGTGTGTGTGCATGTGTACGGTGCACGTATCTGTGTGCATGTGTGTGTGGTGTGACTGTGCATGTGTACATATTGGTGTGACACGCATGTGTGCAATGTGTACATATATGTGGTGTGCATGCATGTGGGTGCCATGTATATGTGTTGTGTATGTGTGCATGCTGTGTATGTGTGTGTATCTGGTGAGAGTGTGCATGTGTACATATCAGTGTGACATGCATGTGTGTAATGTGTACATATATGTGGTGTGCATGCATGTGTGTGCCATGTATATGTGTTATGTATGTGTGCATGCTGTGTATGTGTGTGTATCTGGTGAGACTGTACATGTGTACATATCGGTGTGACACACATGTGTACAATGTGTACATATATGTGGTGTGCATACATGTGTGTGCCATGTATATGTGTTGTGTATGTGTGCATGCTGTGTATGTGTGTGTATGTGTGTGTATCTGGTGAGAATGTGCATGTGTACGTATGTGTGTTTGTGCATGTGTACATGCATGTGGGGCGTTGTGTGTACACACGTGTGTGTGTCTCTGTGTGTGTGTGCGTGTATGTGTGCCTACAGATGGGGACAGGTGTCTTTGGCACCTAAACAAGAGACTGCCTTGTCCCGATGGAGGGAAAGTCTTCAGAACCAATGCTGAGTGTTGAGTTGGTGACTAGTGAATTTGAGTCACATTGGCTTCTTTCAAAACAAGTTTCTCATCACAAAAGCAGCAGCACATGTATGTAGCAAGAAGTAAAAACATAAACCGGGAGCTGTGTTCCGCTGTGTCTTCCATCTGCCCCCATCTTGGCCCAGAGCAAGGCTCCATTTAACCCCATAATCTCTCCAGTGCTCAAGTCTCCCCTGGGGACTCCTCTCCAACCCACCCCCCCCAACCTCGTCTGGATAAACCTTTGTTCTCAGTTGGTACAACAGAATCTCCCTGGCTGAGATTTAGGGGGAAATCAAAAAAACATGATGTTTCTTCTTACAAGTCAAGTATGAGCATTTGCACCATTTTTCTTGTTCTGTGGCGTGCAGTGTATGCCTGGGGACCAGTTCAGGGCTTGGGTTGAGTCTAGTTAGGGGAGGAATAAACTGGCTAGGACTTTGGAATATCCCAGTGTGTGTAACTTAAGAGAGAAAGCCCTTCACAACCCTGGCCCCTGGAGAAACCGCTGGTCATGTTTGCCGGACATGCTACCATGTTGTTCCAGGCTGCAATGGTGTGCCAGCAGGACATCCGGTTACCACACCATTCTGTATGGAAAGCTGTGCTTCTGGGTCTTGCGTTTTCCACTTGAGACCCTTAGGGGTCCTTCCCCCTTGTTAGCTGTGGATCAACCTCGGACTCCTCCCCATGGCCCAGGTGCGGCTGGGTGAGGCCTCTGGTGATGTCATCAGTTCCTCTCATCCTCCCTGAGGCTGGGCTTTGGTGGCACATCAGGCGTCCTTAGTTACTTTCTTCTTCTTATAATCACACGTGGTTGTGGGACACAGTGTACATTTGATACGTGACGCACATTGTGCTATGTAATGACCAAACTGGGTTAGCCAACATTTCCATCCCCTTAAATATGACATCATTAAATTTAACTCCAATTTAAGGGGTACAGTGTGATATTTCAGCGGGTGTCTACAATGTGAGCCCTTCAGATCATCAGTGTAGTTAGCATTTCCAGCTCCTTCTCATTACTTCATGTACGGAGTTTTGAGTTCCTCTCTTCTCTGTATTTCTTTAAAGTATTTTTTTTATTTTAAAATTTAACAATTTTTTTTTGACAGGCAGAGTGGATAGTGAGAGAGAGAGAGACAGAGAGAAAGGTCTTCCTTTTTCCGTTGGATCACCCTCCAATGGCCAGCGCACCACGCTGATCCAAAGCCAGGAGTCAGGCGCTTCTCCTGGTCTCCCATGCGGGTGCAGGGCCCAAGGACTTGGGCCATCCTCCACTGCCCTCCCGGGCCATAGCAGAGAGCTGGCCTGGAAGAGGGGCAACCGGAATAGAATCTGGCGCCCCGACCGGGACTAGAACCCGGTGTGCCGGTGCTGCAAGGTGGAGGATTAGCCTGTTGAGTCACGGCGCCGGCCTAAAATTTAACAATTTAAAAAAAATATTTATTTATTTGGAAGTTAGTTACAGAGAAAAAGGGAGAATCAGAGAGAAAGAGAGCTTCCATCCACTGGTTCACTTCCCAAGTAGCAACAACAGCCAGGGCTGAGCCAGGAGCCAGGAGCTCCATCCAGGTTTCCCACATCAGTGTCAGGGCCTCAAGCACTTGGGCCATTTTCTATTGCTTTCTCAGTCCGTAATAGAGAGCCGCATTGGAAATGGAGCAGCCGGGACTCGAACCAGCATCCAAATCGGATGCCAGCACTATAGGCGGCAGCTTTACCCACTTTGCAACAGCATTGGCCTCTATTTTTAGTGTTTGAGGAATTGCCATACTGTTCCACATGATGGTTACACCAATTTGCATTCCCCCAGTATTAGGGTGGTGGCCTTTTCTGGATGACCACTCCAGCATTTATTGTTTTTTTATTTTTGAATGGTAGCCATTCTAATTGGAGTAAGGTGATACTTTAGTGTGGTTTATATTTGCATTTCCCTGATGGCTAGTGATCCTCAATATCTTTTCATGTTTCTGTTAGCTATTTGTATTTCTCTCTTTGAAAAATGCCTGTTCATATCCTTTCCCCAGTTCTTAACTGGATTGTTTTGTTGTTGAGGTTCTTGAGCTCCTTATATATTCTGGATACTAATCATTTATTGCATACATAGTTTGCAAATATTTCCTCTTTGTTGGTTACCTCTTTATTGTTTCCTTTGCTATGCAGAAACTTCTTAGCTTGATATAATCCTGTTTGTCTATTTTTGCTTGTTTTTTTTTTTTTTTTAGATTTTATTTATTTATTTTAAAGGTAGAGTTACAGACAGAGAAGGGAGAGACAGAGAGAGAGGTATTCCACCCACTGGTTCACTCCTCAAATGGCCACAATGGCCAGAACTGGGACAATTTAAAGCCAGGAGCCAGGAGCTTCTTCTGGGTCTCCCACATGGGAGAAGGGGCCCAGCACTTGGGCCATCTTCTACTGCTTTCCCAGGCAATAGCAGTGAGCTGGATCAGAAAAGGAGCAGCCGGGACTAAACTGAAGTCCGTATGGGATGCCAGCGCCACAGGTGGAGGCTTAGCCCACTGTGGCACAGCACCAGCCCCCTATTTTTGTTTTTGTTGCCTGTACTTCTGGGTTCCTACCCAAGAAGTCTTTGGGCAGGCCAATGTCTTGCAGAGTTTCCCCTGTTTTCCTCTAGTAAGTTGATAGTTTCAGGTCTTAAGTTTAGATCCATTTTGAATTGATTTTTGTATAGGGTGTAAGGTAGGAGATTGTCTTTATTCATAAAATATATGAGAGAACTTCAAAAATTTTGTGGATGTGCAATTAAAACATAAGTTGATTTTGGTATAAAAACGCTTTAACTCCATGCACACTTTTTTCTTAATATTCATCTTCCACAAGTTGAAGACCCCCATCTATCTATTTATGAATTTTAAAATTTTTTGCACCAAAATAAGCTTATCTCTTTTTAAAGTTTATTTATTTGAGAGAGAGAGAGAGAGAGAGAGAGAGGACACTCCCTACCATCTGCTGGCTCACTCCCCAAATGCCTGTAATGGCCAGATGTGGGCCAAGGCTAAAGCCAGGATTTGGACCTGGGTTTCTCACATGGGTGGTGGAGACTGTTACCTGAGCCACCACCACTGCCTCCTGCATTACTGGGAAGTTGGCGCTGGCGCTGGAGCTTTGTACTAAATGTAGATTCTCCTATGTGGGCTGTGGATGTTTTAACTGCTAGGCCAAATGCCCATCCCGTAAACTTATCTTTTGATTCTGCTTCTGTGAACTTTTGGAAGTACCCTTGCATCCCGGGATATTGTGAGCTGTAGTCACTGCAACTGTGCTGTACAGCCCTAGACCTTACTCCTTTTTAAAGTTTATCATTTTATTTTAAGTTTTAAAGATCTGCTTTTATTTGTTTGAAAGGCAGAGTGACAGCGAGAGGGAGAAAGGGAGGGGGAGTGAGACAGAGAGAGAGGATGATCTATCTTCCATCCACTGGTTCACTCCCCAGATATCCACAGGGGCCAATCTGAAGTCAGAAGCTTGGAACTCCATCCCATGTGGGTGGCTGGGATCAAAGCACCTGGACCATCATCTTCTGCTTTCCCAAGCATGTTAGCAGGGAGCTGGATTGCAAATGAACAGTTGGGACTCAAACCAGCCCTCTGATAGGGGATGCTGACATCACAGGTGATGGCTTAATCTGCTGTTCCACAATGCCTACCCCTTCTGTCTCTATTACTTTTCGATTATGAAAGTGTCCTCTAAAATTTCTCTTTTCCATGCCCTCCCTATTCCTCTTCCTCCTCTCTGCTCCCTTTTCTGCTTTCTTCCCTCCCTCCCTCCTTCCTTCCTTCCTTCCTTCCTTCCTTCCTTCCTTCCTTCCTTCCTTCCTTCCTTTTCTTCCTTCCTGTCCTCCTCCCTTTCTTCCTTCTGTTTTTTACCATTTAAAAAACCAGAGAGTGTAAAGGATATCATTATTGTGGAAAGGGACTGTACAATGGTTTTTTTTTTTTAAAGACTTATTTATTTGAAAGAGTTACACAGAGAAAGGAGAGGGAGAGGGAGAGAGAGAGAGAGAGAGAGAGAGAGAGAGAGAGAGGTCTTTCATCCTCTGGTTCACTCCCCAATTGGCTGCAATGGCCAGAGCTGTGCCGATCTGAAGCCAGGAGCCAGGAGCTTCTTCCAGATCTCCCATGCAGCTGCAGGGGCCCAAGGGCTTGGGTCTTCTTCTACTGCTTTCCCAGGCCACAGTCGAGAGCTGGATGGAAGTGGACCAACCGGGACTCGAACCAGCGCTCATGTGGGATGCCAGCACGGCAGGCGGTGGTTTTACCCACTATGCCACAGTGTCAGCCCCTGTACAGTGTTTTTTCTCTGCCTTTTCTTCTCTGCTGATAAGACCCTGGTTGCACTTTGATTGCCCTGAGTAAGGAGGCACCTTTGGGAGCTTCCCAGGAGTGAAACAGGTCGTGCAGTCTGGTGGCTTTGTTGTCCCTGGGAGGAGAGGGGCTGCTGGATGCAGGCCCACATGCTGCCTTGTAACTGAACCTTTTCAAAACAGCATTTCTCTTCCACCACTCGTATCAGGTTTTCTCACAAGGTGTATTTATGCTTCTGTCTGAAAGCATTGAAGGAGAGAATGCAAACAGAGCTGGGCAGCCGCACTTCCCTGATCCAGTTGTAGAGGACAGGAGCTGAGCTGTCAGCTTGTGTCTCTGTCCCACCCCACCTCCCCATTGTTGGATCGCCTGTATTCTTGCTTCTCATCTCAGGGTTTCTATCTCTAGGCTTGGGTGTGCCTCTGGCTCATCACAATCTCTGCCTTTCTGGTTGGAGTTACCCTTAGAACTTCAGCTTTTCTCTGAAACAGAGGAGACTGCTCAGAAAATATCTAACTCTAGGCAAGGAGGAAATTCTGCAAGTCTGATGTTCAGTTTTTTGGAGGAAAATTACATTCTTGAGTTGTGAGGAAAAGGATTTTTGTGCTGCTACAGGGAGACCCACAGCTTATACCTTGAGCTTTGTGGAAGATGGGTTTTAGGGGAGTGGGTGCTTATCCTCTATGATAACTTTTTGCTATAAGGACCTTTTTCATAAACCCAAATACTATGATTAATGATAAACCTTACAAACCATGACACCAGCAGTGGCCAAGAAGAAAAATCCAGATTCTCAGAGTGCAAACAACATCTTTTATTGTCTTAGGAATACAGGACACCACCATATTAATGTGTGTCAGAGGAGTGTTTCTGCCTCACCAAAGAGATTTCAACCCAGGAGAAGGTTAGTTTGCCTGTCTTAAAGGTCCCATCTAATGTTTTTAGTTTTGCAACTCTTCTTTTCCCTTTTACCAATGAAGAATTCAAAGTACTAAGATGGATGAGTATCATGATGCAGTAGAATTTGAAGCCTCCACTATCAACTTACCTTTGAATTTCATTTTCTATGAGCTTTTTGAAATACCCCTGTACTGTCAAGATGTTTGGAAGAAGAACCTTCTCTCTGGGAGCAGACCAATTCCAACAATGACCTAGGTACAGTGAAATGATGGACTGGAAGTGTGGATACTCATTCTAGGACTGGTGAAGAAAGCCCAGGCTTCACAACTGAGAAACTAACTGAACCTTCTTAGGAATCAGTGCATTAAGTGGAACTGAGCTGGTAGACACAGTCCCAGCTAATCGGGGCTTGTGATTTGGGCACTTTCGTTTATCAGCTCTAAGTCTGCTTTTGTTGAGCAATAATCTGATAGCAGTTCTGCATACTGATTGGCTGAGGGAGGGCCTCTTCTTGTGCAATGAGAAGACAATCAATCATGTTACTGGCTTTTGTCTTGGCGAAGGTATTTAGATTTCAGCCAGCTGGTTAGCTGCCTCAAGGCCACCTGCTTGACTGAAAATAAAGAAGCAGTTTCTTTCCCTTTGCAAGAAAAAGGGGGGAAGTATTGACTTGTGTGATAATTTTAGGTGGATGATTAAATTTGGCCTCTTAGGCTCCAGCTGAAAATTCAATTCAGACGACTGGTTTTTCTTTTCATACGTTGTCGAGCAATCCTGTGCACTGCCATGGCCAATGTTGCTGATGCTGATTGTCCCTTCACTCTAACAAAGCACCGAGTCCCCAGCCCACTCTCTATTTCATGTGCCTCCCGGCTACGAGAACATAATGAGGAACTGCACTCTTTCTGCTTAAGTTAAGAGTACTACTCTTACGCAGGCGGGCTCAGATGCTCCCTCAGCTCACACAATTGCTCTGTGGGAGACAGCCGGAACAGTGATCATTTCTCTGATGATAGTTTATAAAATATACCAGCTTCCTCTGGTGCATTTCAAATTGACAGTGAAACTGGTCATGCAGTTGGTGCCATTTGGCTGAAACATCACAATCTCAGATGCCAAAGGAGTGAACAGGTCTCATTTGCTAGGAGCCAACCCCGGACTTGAGAGTCGTTCTTGACTCTTTCGCCCCTGACATCAAATCTATCAACAAATCTTGTTGTCCAGTCTCCAAACGATGTCCATCAACTGCCTGCTTCTCCCCATCTTCACTAGTTACCATCGTCCCTCACCTGGACCCCAGCAGTTGTCCCCTTCCTACCATCTATTCCCCTCATGGGGCTAGGGTACTCTTTTTTTTTTTTTTTTTGACAGGTAGAGTGGACAGAGAGAGAGAGAGACAGAGAGAAAGGTCTTCCTTTTCTGTTGGTTCACCCTCCAATGGCCACTACTGCTGGCACGCTGCGGCCGGTGCACCACACTGATATGAAGCCAGGAGCCAAGTGCTTCTCCTGGTCTCCCATTCGGGTGCAGGGCCCAAGCACTTGGGCCATCCTCCAATGCACTCCCGGGCCACGGCAGAGAGCTGGACTGGAAGAGGAGCAACTGGGACAGAATCCAGCGCCCTGACAGGGACTAGAACTTGGTGTGCTGGCACCACAGGCGGAGGATTAGCCTATTGAGCCGCGGCGCCGGCCTAGGGTACTCTTTTTAAAGAAGCATTAAATTACAAATCTCCCTTTTATTTACACCGTATAGCCCCATAATAACTGGATCAAAAATGAAGCTTTCTACCTGAGTCCTTGGGCCCCTAGGAGATCTGCCTTCTGCCTGCCCTTCTGACCTCGTCTCCCTTCCCCTCTCATTCTTACCTAGCTATTTCTTGGAAACATCCAGTTTCCTTCCATCTTAGGGACTTTTCCCTGGGGATGCCCTGTGCCTGGAGGATTTGTCCCTTAGCTGTGGTCTTCACAGGGTGCTATGCTTTTTATTCACCTTTTGGTTGAAATGTCAACTCCTCTGGGAATTGTTCTTGACTATCCAAACTGAAATAGTGCAATACATTTGTACTATATCAAACTGTTGTATGTTGTTTGTTTACTGCCTGTCTCCTTTACTAGAATATAAGCTCTATTATAGAAAGGATGTTGTCTGTGGTTTTCAGACTATCTCCAGGGTCTAGAATAGTGTCATGCAAATAGTAGGTGCCCAATAAATGGTTACTCAGTGAGTGAGGGAGCAATGTCTGGGGAAGAGGTTTTCCTAGCAAGGTAGCAGCGGGAGCTTGTAGGTGTGGTCCTATCAGTAGTCAGGAAGCAAGGCCTTTTCCAGATTTACTCTTGAGCCAAATTCTAAGTTATCAGATCTTTTCTGAGGCCTGATGGCTCTGCTGCTGTTAAATGCATTCAGATAATGACAACCTCTTATCCTGGGATAGAAAGACACTGACCTCATTCTCAGCTGATCTGATCAACTGAAAAGCAAAATGTGTCGTTAATTTTAGGATCCATTAGACATGACATTTTTGTCTTGCTAAAGGTTAGATGCCAATAGAAGAAGTGGAGAAAGCTTGCTAGCCAATGTGTCTGTATTCACACTTCGAAATTAGTTGGCATTGGGGAGAGTGCCTGTACTCACCCTCTTTGAGGTCTAGGTCTTGCTTTTGCAGGAAGGGCTGGTACCCATGCTGTGTCCTCAGTGTCTAAAATATCTTATTCATGCATAAACAAAGGGCAGGCATGATTCAGACCGGATGATTCCTTGAACCTTCCAGATGGGAGAAAAATGTAGACTTGTGATACTCAAAGCATTTCTCAGCCTCAGTTCTCAGGCTGGTCCCCACTTCAGCACATTTCTAAAATGAGCTCTGCTAAGGGTAGATCAGTGGCACCATAAAAAGAATTTTGCAATAAAAAAGGCTTAAAGGGATCACTGGCAAGATGCCCCTCCCCTCCCCTACCCCGTTTTTTTTTTTTAACCTAGTCACTTAATGAAGTAAACTCAATAGAAGTATTTTCTTAAGTCAGTTTTGCCCATCAGTCAAAGTGAAGGATCTGGGTTGAAAAGCACCACCAATGAAAACATTCTGAGGGCAATTGTTACAACTCAGCATTTGTTTAAGAAACCTTTAAAAATTGTTTTAGCTTTCTTTTTTAAAAAATTTAAAATTTATGGGCTGGCACTGTGGCTCATTTGGTTAATCCTCTGCCTGCAGTGCCAGCATCCCATATGGGCACTGGGTTGTAGTCCCAGTTGCTCCTCTTCCAGCCCAGCTCTCTGCTGTGGCCCTGGAGGGCAGTGGAGGATGGCCCAAGTGTTTGGGCCCCTGCACCCGCATGGGAGACCAGGAAGAAGCACCTGGCTCCTGGCTTTGGATCAGTGCAGTGCCGGCCATAGTGGCCATTTGGGGAGTGAACCAACGGAAGAAAGACCTTTCTCTCTGTCTCTCATTGTCTATAACTCTACCTGTCAAATAAAAAAAATTTAAATTTTTTTCTTAGTTGAAAGGCAGTTATAGGGAGAGATAGAGATAGATAGATATAGAGAGAAAGACACATACACACACACACATGCACACACAATTTTGTATCTGCTGGTTCACCCCCCAAATGGCTGCAATGGCCAGGGCTGGGCCAAGCCAAGAACAGGAGGCTGGAACTCCATCTTGGTCTCCTATATGCATGGCAGGGTCCCAAGTACTGGGGTCATCCTCCACTGCCTTCCCAGGTGCATTATCAGGAAGTTGGGTTGGAAGCAGAGCAGCTGGTACTTGAACTGTCACTCTGATATTGGATGCTGGTGTCACAGGCAGCAGCTTAACCTGCTGAGCCACAACACTGACTCCTATTTTTGTTTTCCAATTAACATACACTATTTTAATTTTTTATGAGGTGCAATACTATAGTTTGATACATATATACAACTTACAACAATCAAATCAAGTTAATGATTTCTGTCTCAAATATTATCATCTCTCTGGGAACCTTCAAATTCTTGTGTTCTATTTCTGTGTCATGAATTTCTAGACTATAGGACATTAGAGCTGCTTCCCTTGCTCTAACTGTGTTTTGGTACCCAGCATTTACCCTCTCTCCCAGCACCTTCCCATCTTGGTCTCTGGGAACCTCTATTCTGCTCTCCACTTTGAGAAGCCATGTTTAACCTGTTAAAAGCACCCAACAGGTGACTTCAATGGTCCTTAAAGTTTGAAATAATCTTCAGAGAAAATGTTTAGGAAATAAGATACAGCTAAAATAGCCCAGTGGGAAAGCCCTACCTGTTATGATTTGTAATTCATTTTATTTTAATTTACCAGATTGATAGTAGTGATTTAAATGTTGTAACAAAGGAAAACAATGACATTAACTAATCCTCATAATATCCAACATACATTTTACTGCATTTGACCCATCTGGGTCTCAGGAATTATATCTTATCGGCTTTTTAACCAATTAGCTGAAATCTATCAAATCAGAGACAACAGAATGAATGAAGAAGGAGTAAGAGTCATAAATGTCTGGAGACCTCTTTGAGTTCTAGGAGGAAGCAGCTATTTTCATGAGCCATCCTGAAATGATAAGTGACTGTAGGAGTTGGCTTTAGTTCAGCCTCTCTGTTTAATGGAAGGCAATTAAGATACATAATGAGAGATTATCTCAGGCGAGGAGTTTTAAATCAGGAACTCAAGTGGTTCTTCAGATAGGTGTTTGAAATTACCAAGAATGCACACACACACACACAGGCGAGCAAAAATGACCGCATAACTCAGTGAGAGAACAGAACTAAAGGTTTAGAGAATTTTGTTCTTGAAATATCTTAGCACCCAACCTGAACTCCTTCCTTTTGCTAGCAAAGACACTGAGAACTGAAGGCATCAAACCACCTTCCAAGGACCACATGCGTAGTTAATGACTAAATGAGGGCTAGGACCTGAGTGTGCTTTCTGAGTCTGTTCTTGCTGCTATAACAAAATGAGACTGGATAGTTTATAAAGAACAGAAATTTATTTTTCACAGTTTAGGAGGCTGGGAATTCCAAGATCAAGGTGCTGGCAGGTTCAGTGTCTGGTAAGAGCTGCTCTTTACTTCCAAGGTGGTGCCATTGCTGTGTCCTCACATAGCAGAAGGGGTGAACATTATGTCATCACATGGAGGAAGGTGGAAGGGCAAAACTCGCCAACAAAGGATCTGGCCAGGTGTTTCCCACCCTTTTATAAGACACACTAATCCCCTTGACAATGGCAGAGCCCTGTTAATCACGTTCTGAAGATCCCACCTCTTAATACTGTTGAAGTTTCAATATGAATTGTGAAGAAACATACAACATTCAAACCACTAAGAGTGACCCATAACTGCTTAGAGAATGAGAAGTTAGAAAAAAAAAACATAATTTCTAGTGCTTATTGTATAATCTCTCAAATGGCATCTTTCTGCATTTTGAGGTGGCTTATGGAATGGAAGAATGATGGAATCTGAGTGTGAGTCCAGGATCTGCTGTCTCATCTTGAGCAAATCATTTAACCAATCTGAGTTTCTTTGGAGAAGCACAGCATAGGCAGTTGTGAGCTTTAGAGACAATGTAAGCAAGGGCTAGTGTACAGTGAGCTTATTTTCTCCCAGCAGACATGGCCAGCCATGTTCATAAGGAGGCAAAGAACCTAAGGACCACCTCACAGTCAAATCCACAATCCACCCAGTTTTGATGATGCCCTTGAATTTCACTGTATGATATTAGTGTACAATGTAAAGGATGCTACTTGCAAATGCTGTGCGCTTCTGATATTACACAGTTTGTACTTTCGCTGATTACAAACACCAGGGGTTTTCAATTTTTCTTCTCCCAGTTTGTGAAATATCAGGTGGTTATGTCCTTGCTTTGATTCCTGAGACCCTTCACGACGAGAAGGTCTTCAGAGACAAGGTATTTTTGGCCTCTGACGCTGCCTGGTATCTTTATCCTGTTGTTTATAGACCTAGTAAGTGAAAGTTCAGGTGTCCCACTTCTGGAAATGATTAAAGGTGGCATTGGCTCCACGGAGGAGGTGTAATCTTATTAATCCTGTACCAGAGTACATCTTGCAGGCAGAGAAAACAGAAATTTAGTCTTGCCCCCCTCACATACATATCTAGACAATTTCCTACCAACTGAACTAGGTTCTGCAACTGTCAAGAAGAAGCATCTTGGACAGCCACAGAAATTAGGGTGTGAACCCTGGTAAATAAAGAGTACCAGAAACTGCTTTATACTAAGCATAGCAGTTACCAATGGCAGTTTATGGGTAGTGAGCCAATCAAGAGGGTGAGATGCCCAGAGTTATCAGCAGCAGGGACACAGGGTCATGTGCTCCCCACAGAGCACATGTGCACAGAAAGCTATTTTGGGGACAAAGGAATCAGGTCCTGTGGACTCACAGCCAAAAACTATGACCAACGTTCTCTGGTTAGACTGCAAGGGAAGCTAAAAAGCAGCACAACATTTAGTAGATAGGAAAATTCTCTTGAGCTTCTGACAGTAAATCCTATTATTCTAGAACCTTCATAGATAGATATTGATAATTGACTTTCCCAGAATCCTCCTTACCAAACACCTTTAACTCTCTGAGGGGATATCCGATTTGTGATCTTTGGTCAGAGTTCTGGAGAGTTAATAGGGGATTACCTTGCTAGCTGTCAATTATGGAAATTAGCTATATTATTATTATTATTATTTTGACAGGCAGAGTAGATAGTGAGAGAGAGAGACAGAGAGAAAGGTCTTCCTTTTTGCCATTGGTTCACCCTCCAATGGCCGCCGCGGCCGGCGCATCGCGCTGATCTGAAGCCAGGAGCCAGGCGCTTCTCCTGGTCTCCCATGCGGGTGCAGGGACCAAGGACTTGGGCCATCCTCCACTGCCTTCCCGGGCCATAGCAGAGAGCTGGCCTGGAAGAGGGGCAACTGGGATAGAATCTGGTGCCCCAACCCGACTAGAACTCGGTGTGCCGGTGCCGCAAGGCGGAGGATTAGCCTGTTAAGCCACGGTGCCGGCCAGAAATTAGCTATATTATTTTAATGATGTGAACCATGTTTCTCTAGGTATTAAAATATATTTTCTTGAGCATGACTTTATTTCATTCCATTTAGACACTAGAGTTGACAGTCCTTCAAATTGGATTTCATTTCTTTAGTGGGTCCTTTTTGATTTCTGAGGCAATATGTAATTATCTTCATTAGTAGGTAAATTAATATCCGTGCTTTTAAAAGATATTTGTTGGGTGGAAGATTCTGTGAGACACAGCACTTTTATCCAACAGCATGGATCGTCCACCACTATTGCTGTAGAGGGGGGCTCGGAGTGAGGTGATGGCAGAGGGTGGCATTGGACAGCAGCGTCACATCATCACTGAAGCCTTGTTGGTGGGGCCAGCTGCCGAGCTGCATAGAGCCAAGGGCCCCCAGCAAACAGGTAGGACCAGACCAAATGGAACAGAAAGGAACCAGCAACAAAGGGTTCAGCGTGAGGAGCTCAGGGAAGAGGGTTGTAGGAAGAGTTTCCGTGGTTGTGTCAGATTTAGCCAAAAAGTGCGTGGGATGAAGAATCAGTGGGAGGTTGCACATCTTGGCAGAAAGGTTGGCTTTGAGATCCCAAAGAATAATTTCGGTGGCGTGGGTGTGTTTGTGTGTGTGAAAGCCCCATTTTAGATGCCTCGTGGAAGAATGTATGGTTGAGATTATTGGTTTGGCTGTTCAAGAAGAGATGCAAATAAAGTAACATTTGGAGTTGGTGTAGATCTGAGCCTGAGAGGGAAAATGATGCTCCCGGCATCCTACTGCAGTCTTGCCAGTCTCTCGGCAGTACATGGAGCAGCGGGGGCTCCAGGCCACATGGCAGAGGCAAGGACCAGTGCAGGCCAGTGTGAGAATGCTGGTGAGGTTTCTGAGAAAAGAAGAGACCTGTTGTCAAGAATTAAACTTTTGGCTGGCGCCGCGGTTCACTAGGCTAATCCTCTGTGGCACCAGCACCCCGGGTTCTAGTCCCAGTTGGGGCACCGGATTCTGTTCTGGTTGTTCCTCTTCCAGTTCAGCTCTCTGCTGTGGCCCAGGAGGGCAGTGGAGAATGGCCCAAGTGCTTGGGCCCTGCACCTGCATGGGAGACCAGGAGGAAGCACCTGGCTCCTGGCTTCGGATCAGCACAGCGCGCCGGCTGTAGTGGCCATTTTGGGGGGTGAACCAATGGAAGGGAGACCTTTCTCTCTGTCTCTCTCTCTCACTGTCTAACTCTGCCTGTCAAAGAAAAAAAAAAAAAAAAGAAGAGACCTGTCTTCTATGAGGGAAGATCAAGAGGTAGAGACCAGGGTGCCCTTGGGATGAAGGAAACAGGAACACGGTTGGGTCACAGTGCTCCTCTGGAGAATCCATGTTGATGGTAAACGAAATCAGAAGTCTCTCTATATACACACGCAGACTCTCATAATGCACAATAATGAATAATGGGTAGAAATTTAATAATTCTTGCTTGAGCTACTTTTTCCCCTTTTAGAAGAGTTAATCTTAGAATGATCACCATGACTTCCTATTGTGGATTGCTTAGAGAAAATTGTTCTTATTTCCATCTTAAAGACTCTTTTAAGTTCAAGAGTTTTTGGGACTATTCTGATGCAATTCTTTGCTCAGGCAGTATAGATTATGGTAGAGCTAGCTTATTCCACTGATGTGTGAGACTGCTACCCTCCCACTCTCTCCCTCCTTCTTCCTCCCCCATTCTCTTTCTCCCATCCCTTCACCTCTCATTATTTTCCTTTTTCTTCTTTCTTTTATCTTTTCACCAACTGACTTCTAAATATTGAGTACATCCCAAGACTTGGATCTATAAAACAGTCTTACAATTTTATCAGAACTGACTCTCAACCATTATAAGGTATCCCTTTCAGTAGGATAATAGAAATAATAAAAAATCTGGCAACTCTATTTTCCAGTTACTTTTGGGGTTCAGTGGGCAGCATTTACATTCTCTAAATTTATCCCAGTGTTATTTTGGTTTAGCCTGTTAGGAAGTGCTAGGGGAAAAATAACGGGTGCTTTACAGCCGCCATAAGAAAAGACCCAGAATCCTTTCATTTCGTGTTTATGTGATGACAAGTCTGCATTCCCGCTCCATCTGCTTGTTTCCATCTGCAGTTTCAGGACAGGGAGTGAATAGCAAAAGGCGGTACTCTTCTTGGATTTGTAATCTCAGGATAAACCATAGATCCCAGACATGAGTCGGTAAGCCCGTGTTTATCCAAAGTGCAAACATTCAGAAAGCTCTTATTAGCAGAGCATACTCCTAAAAGTGTTGCCTGGTGATGAACAACTTTCATAATATCATCCAGACTTGGCATAAACCTGAGGTGCTGTCTGGGTTATCAAGGAGAGATTCCCTTTTGTTCAGTTTTAGTATTGAGTTGATTTCATTTGATTTTCTAATTGGCTGAAAACCATAGCATCTTACCCAGAACATTTAGTTAACAGGGTTGCCGAATTTCTAGCCATTTTGGTGAATGGGTGTCTACTGGACAGAAGGAAAGAAAATCCCTCCATAGTCTTTTGTCTTTTTTTTTTTTTTAAGCAGGTGCAATTGGACTGGGGAGATAGGAAGTCCCATCTTGAAAGCTTGTTGTTGCGAAAGGAGAAAGAAATTGCCTTGCCTAGCTTCCCGAGTTCAATCACAAAAGGAAATACCCACAAAAGGGTTAATTTCTTAGCCCTGACTGTTCCTTGTGAAACTGACTGAGAGAAAAGCTGCTTCCCAGGTCTAATTACTCAGTGAAAGCCCGGGTGGGAGTCCAGTCTCGGCAGGAGGCCCCTGCTCTACCTGCCTGAATAGTTAGGCTGCCATGCGCCTCGTTTTTAATCCCATACACAGCCCTCTCTTCTGTTCGTTGTTATTTTCCTTCCTCACCTCTGGCCCCTTCGGCACATTCACTTGAAACATCGTCACAGGAGAACTCGGCTTTGACAGAAACGGCTCTGAAATTATTTTTTATCCTGTTCTGGCTTGCACTTGAATAATTCTCCGTCAACAGCACGTCTGATTGAGTTGGCATCACAAACCCTTTTGTATGCTATTTTTTACTTCAAGAAATATTAAAGTCTGAATAAAATTGGAATAGCTGCCTGGTAATGATCTCATTATATATAAATACAGAAGTGCTCACAGGGGAGATAATGACTCCAGGACTCAGGTATGCGGCGGCGCATACCTATTATCTTCCAAGGAGCCAGCCCACATTCAGCCCTCCTCCGCAGCGCCCCACAACACCCCTTTCAGTTAAGGTTCAGGGCGCCCCTGAACACGGGGCTGATTGAAGCTGGGAATAAGGTTTTCCCCTCCCCCCTCATGACATATGTTAGGAGATGAAGGGAACCTGGGCTGTGTGTTTACTCTTCATTTGGGAGTTTCACATGTTCTGATTGATCGGAGAGACAAAAAGGCAGAAGGAGAGACATTTGGTGCTGGCTGCAAACCACATCCATTCTCAATGTGAAGTTTCCTCATTTGGTGAGGATAATTGTGATGAGCCAGTTCTGGGTATAGACGCTACTAAAAGATTTTTAAAAATAACAGGCCCGCCACCCAGTTTGAGTTCTTCTGTAGCAAAAGAACAAACACAGATGGCGGCAGTGGGAATGGGGGTGGGGGTGGGAAAGGCCCTCCTCGTGTGGGAGCTGACTGGTTATTAGCCCCAGTGATCCTTCCCGGCTGCCAAGGCACGAGCAGATGAGTTTGGCACATCACAGAGGACCACCTGTAGGGTTCCATTCCCAATATGGGCTGAGTGAGTCTGGAAAAATTTTTACTCCCTGTGATTAGCATCAAAGAAAGGAACTGAGCAGGGAAGAGGCAGACTACATGACACTAAATGTCCCTGTCAGGTTCTAAAGGGGCGAGCCATCTGCCATCTGACCAAGAAGAGCGGTGGTTTGGAGGATGGAGGACCAGTACTTGGGCTATTTGCATTTGTGTGGGATCATAAGGTTTATGATTTATCCCTGATTTCCATATTAGTGAGCATCAAAGTATGAGCTAACATTCTATGTTGAATTCTTTGGCCAAAGGATGGGTTGGATGGTGAAAGTATTTTGCCTGTAGCTAGAACTCCTTCATGCAGTGTACACGATATGTTGTTGAGCAATGACAATAAATTCCTATTGACTGAGAGAGAGAGGGCCATAACATCTAAAGGAAGAGAGATTAGTCACTACAGAGAAGGGCCAGTGTAGGCCAGGCCGGTGGGCAGCCCCTGGGATCAAGTGCAGGCCATTTCCACTGTGGGGAGAATCAGGATAAGTGCTCTGGCCCCAACTGGGTATACGCTGCACACATGCTATTTGACACATTGCTAAGTCTTTCCCAACTTTTAAAAGTAGAGGCATTTGTAATACCTCAGTCCCAGGGAAAGAATCTGCTTTCTCTCTTTCTGGCACCGCAGGTACTGTTGGGATCTGGGAGGAAGCACCCCTCACTTGTGCGCTAACTTCCTTAGTGCCAGGAATTAAATATGAGTTCAATTGTTTGCAGAAACTGAGTATTAGAGCCTACCTTCTTGTATATTTCTCTGTTGCTGTGGAGGGACCTAAGAGAAATCCGTGGGTCAACCATTGCGTGTCTTCCCTCAAATCCAGTTATATTTCAGAATGTCTCCATTTTTATGATGCTTGTCATCACAATTTACTGCACTTTGACTTTTGACATGTGCCAGGCAGTGTGCTACAGGTCTCACACATTTCTTCTTATTTAACCCTCATAACTCTGTGAGTTGGGTACCATTAAGCCATGTTACAGATGTAATCACAGACAGTGGTTTGATGTCCAGTACTGCTTTGTGGCCACAAATACTTGGAGGCTGTGGAGGCTGGAGAAGAGACAGTTTACATAAAAGTCTTTGAATGAATCCATTATTTCCTCAGTCCCTTTGAATTTATTGAATTAGTTTTAAAAAAAGATTTATTTATTTGAAAATCAGAGAGACACAGAGAGAAAGAGAGATGGAGAGAGAGATCTTCTATTCATTTGTTCATTCCCCAAATGGCCACAGCAGCCAGGACTGGGCCAGGCTGAAACCAGGTGCCAGGAACTCCTTCCTGGTCTCCCATGTGGGTGGCAGAGGCCCAAATAATTAGGCCATCATCCACTGCACATTAGCAGAAAGCTGAACTGGAAAGGGAGCAGCCCACTCCACCACAATACTGGCTCCGGTTGAATTCATGTTAATGAGGATCTAGTATTAAATATCCATTGTTTGGGATATCATATTAATGAGGCACAATCCTTGTCTACAAGGCCCCTATAGTCAGTAGGCAGGACTAGACCAGAAAACACTAATAATTTGCTTTTCTGGTGCTAATTTTCTTTCTAAAAACTAGGTGATTGGATTAGATTACAGGTTAGCAAATGTTTTATATAAAGGCCAGATAGTAAATATTTAGGTCTTTGCAGGCTGTGTGATCTCTGTCACTACTACTCATCCCTGGTGTTGTAGCATGAAAGCAGACAAACTATATGTAGCAAATGTGCATTGCTGTGTCTAAATAAATCTTTATTGCACAAACATTTGTAAATAAAAATCAGGTGGACTAGATGTAGCTCGTTTTGATTCCTGGACTCAATGATGCCTATAAGCCTCTCTAGCTAGAAAATGCTGTAATTTCTCCAAATTCATATAGATCTGAGCCTTGTGGTATGGAGACATTTCTTTGGCTTTTCTCTGTTGAGGATGAGTCTATAAAAAATGGCAATAGAAGTGGTCCTGGAGAGGCACCAGGAGGGATTCCCAGCAATGTTCTGATTGAAATCGCAATGGGAGGAAGCCATTAAAAAAGTTGGGGGATGGGGTGCCTGTAATCAGAGATGGGCACTGCTGTTTTAGTTGGAGATATGGCCATTAGCACAGCAGGAAGACAAGGAAGACAAGATGGGATAAGCTGGAAACACGGATTCCCCAGAGGCAGAATGCTAAACCATTCTTCTCAGAACAAAGTTTTTATGTAATTCCTTATGGAAGTCTTAGAATCTAAGGCATAGAATGAAGTTTTTCTTGCATCAAGAAATTCTAACATAATCTTAATCACCTAATACAACCTAAACATATATTTAGAGTTCGGTGTTTGTATCTGTCTACCTATCAATCAGTCTTCTCCATTTGAAAATGCTCTCATCTATTATTTTGACATACTTGAATATTGGATTTCCTCTCTCTTTTTTTAAAAAAAGGTTTATTTATTTGAAAGAGTTACAGAGGGAGGGAGAGACAGAAAGAGAGAGATCTTCCATCTTCTGGTTTAGTCCTCCAATGGCTGCAATGGCCTAGGCTGGGCCAGGGAGGAGCCAGGATCCAGGAGCTTCTTCTGACTTTCTCATATGAGTGGCAGGAGTCTAAGCACTTGGTCCATCTTTCACTGCTTTTCCAGGCACATTAGCAGGGAACTGGATCAGAAATGGAGCAGCAGGACTCAAACCAGTGTCCGTATGGGATGCTCGTATTATAGGTGGTGACTTAATCTGCTGTACCACAATGCTGGTTTTGAATATTGGATTTTCTAAGACATCAGAATAAATGCACATTCATAGTACTCTTCCTGTTGTAAGTGACATAAAAACCCTGCTCAAACTGACTTTATAAGGTCATACATAGGAGCTGGTATTGTGGCACAGCTGGTTAGCCTGAAACTCCTGCATCCCATATGAGTGCTGGTTCAAGTCCCATCTACTCCATTTCCAATCTAGCTCTCTACTAATACACCTGGGAAAGCAATGGAGGATGGTCAAAATACTTGGGCCAACTCAGGTGGATGGAGTTCCAGGCTCCTGGCTTTGGCCTGGCCCAGCCCTGGCCATTGTGGCCATTTAAGGAGTGAATCTGTGGATGGAAGATTGAGTTTCTCTCTCTCTCTCTCTCTCTCTCTCTCTCTCAAATAAATCGTTTTTTAAAAAAAGAAAAGAGGAAATATATAGTATTGGAATACAAACCAAACCAAAGGAATGCTGGCTTCAGTTGGGGAGGGTCTGATGCAGAATATAAAATGACATTATCAGGGCTTAGTTTCTTTGTCCCTCATTTCTGCCTTTTTTTTTTTTTTTTTTAAATTTAGCTTCATGTTCAGGCTGACTTCTTCCAGGCAAATGGGATGCTGTCTTGAGATTCATTCTTTATATTCATTCCTTAGATGACCAAATTCAGCTAAGGAGCAAGAACTTTTTTTCTCAAAAGCTCTAGCATAGTCTCCTCACAAATATTGCCTCTGATTGGGTTTCCTGCTCATTCCTAAACCAATCTCTGTGACGTCAGCCCAGTAGGGGTCAATGCATGGCTGAGAATGGTGGGGAGAGGTTCCCCAAGGTGGGTGGGTTGTATATGTCAGAAGGAGCTGGATAATTGTGGAGTAAAAAGCAGCAGTACAAAGATATTTCACAATTTCAAAATACTTTAATGGAAACTCATTTGATTTTTACAGTAATTTTATGGAAATGCATTTGTAGGTCATTATTATTTACATTTTCAGATGAGAACACTAAGGCCAAAATCACATGACATTCAAATTCACAGTTGGTGCAGGAGATTGTATTAATGTTCCTGACTACCGTCCAACATAGCTATTACCTCTTGTATTGGACTATATGTCAACTAATGTCATCCAAATTGAATTACCATTTTGACCAATAATATTATACTTTCTTACACTGATTTTATGGAAAACTTGGAGCTCTTTTGATTTTTCACATGATTTGTATAAAACAAAATGTACCTACCATGTCGTAGGGCTATTCTTATTTCCTTAATATTAAATTTCTTCAGCCTGGCAAGAACTTTTGAGTCTTGTGGAATCCAAAATATTAACTATCTCTCCCAGATTTGTACCATTTTCAAGTTTAATAAGCAGGACCCATGTCATTCTGAGTAACTGCTGAAAAGGTTGAACCATTGTATTATATATGTAAATTGGTTAATTACCCATTTTAATCTGGAATGAAGACTCAAGTTTTATGTTGCAGGACTCCATCTTGGCTTGTTTAACATTTTTATTACTAACATGGATGAAGTCTAGATCAATACATTCACAACATGAATTACTTCCCTAGAGGAATAGGTCTTCTCATTGGACCTCTTACTTCATATTTTGAATATAAGCAGGATTTAATTGAAAACATCACCCTTTGGAATGAAATGCCAAATTACTGGCCTCCAGTCAGTGGTAGCTATGATTTTGTGAAACTCCTATATCATTTATCTTTGACAAAGTCAGGAAAATTACAATCAGCCAACTAATAGTGAATTCCTGCAATGACAATAAGAAAAGAAGCACAACAATCGTGCATTACAATCTATATATTCCTCCAGGGAATTAGTTTCCTTTTTTTTTTTTTTTGATTACAAATGTGAAATTCTGTAACTCAAATGTGAGTGATACAAGGACTTGGTTAGGAGTGTGATCTGGGACTTCTTTTTATTAGACTTATTTATTTGAAAGGCAGAGTTACAGAGAGGAAGAGGCAGAGAGAAAGAGAGAGAGAGGTCGGTCTTCCATCTGCTATCTCACTACCCAAATGGCCACAACATCTGGAGTTGGGCCAGTCTGAAGCTAGGAGCCCTTGGGCCATCTTCCACTGCTTTCTCAGGCCATAGCAGAGAGCTGGATAGGAAATGGAGCAGCTGGGACTCGAACCGGCATCCATATGGGATGCTGGAACTGCAGGCTGCAGCTTTACCCGCTATGTCACAGCACCAGCCAATCCTGGACTTCTGATGTCCAGCCTCTAGATTTTTAGGCATGAAGGTGGTGGCGGTGCTGGGGGAATTTCAGTGAGGCTTGTAAGCCAACATACTCTCATTATAGTGCTTTGATTTGGGTTTAGTTCAAATAGCTTTAGGGGAAGATGAGAGATTTTTATGAATATTAGAGTCAGTTATTGTTACAGTTTTAATAGGATTGAGAAATATCACCATAGAACTTAATTGCTGTAAAAAGACTCCTTTGAAGGATTGGTTTTGGCCATGGAACAGCCACGTTTGTCCAGCCCCTCTCTGTGAAGGTTTGTGGAAGGAGCCCTGGTTGCTTTCCTGCTGGCTGACAAAGTGGGACTTTCTGTGGGATGGACACGGTGAGTGTCTCCTCCCCCATGGTGACCTGAGCATAGCCATTCCTGTGTGTGTGTGGTTTTTTTTTTTTTGCTTCTCCCGTCTTTGCTTCTCACCCCATCCTTAGATCTTGTAGACATGGCACCACGACTTAGGCATTTCGTACAGAAACTTGGCTTTCAAGCCATAATGAATAGGTTTCAAAGAACGTGAATGAAAACTATTCTTTTCTTCCCTTTCCCATGAAGTGATTAGCCATGCAGTATGACAAACAGCTCCTATTTAAAAGCAGAAATATTGAGAGAGCAAATGTTCTTCCTGTCTTCCCAATTGCACTCAGAAAACAGCAGCACGTTGCCTTAGTGTTCAGTGCTGTGGCCCAGGGCCCCTCCGAGAGCCTCTCCTCTGCCCGCCCCTTTTTCCTGACACTCCTTCCCAGCTACAAGCACAGGTTATCAAGGTGATAATAAGTGAGAAAATGTTCCAGCCTTGTCGTAAGCCTCAGCCACATAGCACTGCTTAAATGAGGTTAAATGCCTGTGTGAACCCGTTTTTTTTTTTTTTTTTTAATACACCCCCCCACTGCCACCCTGACCTGCCATGGTCCATGCAGACCTAAGCCTGGCTGATCCAGTGTCGCCTCGCCCCCTCTCTGCAAGGGCCTTGCTTGTGCTGGATGATTGAGGTGGCCCCAGCCTCCCTAGCAGCTGCTGACTGGGACTTGGAAATTCAATCCTCTCAAGGTAATTCCTCAGCTTATAGAAACCTTCCAGCAATGAATTCTGAAATTGATGCCTCCCACTCAAGCAGGGTAATGACAGGGCTCCCTGGCGTCCACAGACACTGAGCCCAGGATGGATAGGCAGCAGCATCCCGTATGAAGCACTTTTAAAAGTAGGAGCACTGTGGCCTCACCTCCAGATTTCCAGCTATTTCTAGACCACCATCCTTAATCTTCTCTCTCTCTTCTGAGGTCTTCTGGGTGTTACATGACCTAGGGCCAGCTGGGCCAGCCCCGGGCTGCAGGTGGCTTGGTCTTGCACACCAGAGACAGCAAAACTGTGCTTCCATCTTCCCTTGAGTGAGCTGCTCTGGTTGCTTAGAGTGGAACTTTGGTGCTAAGTTTGGAGCTCAAAGGACTGGGGAAGAAGGATGCGGGGTTACCATTTGATGTCTGTCACCGCCTACAAGCTGCTGGAGAGGGACATCCTTGGCAAAAGCAGGTGGGATCGCAGGCTTGGAGAAATCCTTCCAGTGCAAGAAAGTTGTCTAGAGATTCTGCAGTCACCATCTGCCTTGAGACTCTTTGGATCATTATTCTCAAGCAGTAAGAATTTTCCCGTCTTTCCTTCCCCACCCGAAATGCTGCCCCTGTCCCCGTTGGCAGAGTCCTGATGGTGGGTACAGATGCTGCTCTGACAGTCCTGGGCTCCCTCTTGGGGACGGCTTTGTTGTGGGAGGATTTGAAAGTCCTTGTTGTCTCCTAAAGCCTCAGTTCGAGTTTCAGGATGTGTTTTGGCAAGTGCAAAATCCAATAGTCATTGAACCCTCGATAATCTTTTATGCCCTGTAGAAGTATGTTTTTATTCATCCGTTTCTTCAGGAGGTAAGAAATAAAGCTGTTCCATTCTAGGCATAAATTAGCATTTATAACAATGCAGTGCAAAAAATGTAATTTAAATAGAACTGATTAGAATTTTGATAGGGCACCAAGGCACTTCTAAACGAATGCTGATCAGGTAATGAGTGGAACAAGTCATTTATTTCAGTGGTTCAGCTATCTGTTCAATGATTGGGTCACAGTTTCCCAAACATATACAGTGACTGTTCATTAATTATGCACTTCTCACTCAGTAATTGTCCAATTTAACTACAAACTGTGAGCTTATAGCCAAGGCCACAGAAGTCAGCAGAAGGAAAAAGTACAACCTAGATAAAAGTATATTTCTTTATTGTAATAACATTCACTTATTCAAGGACTCAAAAGAACTATTGTCAGATTTTGTCTTGATTTTGTCTTTGTGCATCTGATTTAAGTTGCTCCCTACTTGTTAAGCAGGGGGCATTTAAACTCCAAAGTGCATGGCTTTGCCAAAGGGGCTGGACCTGTTGGTATTAGGCCTGCCTTTGTAGGGCTAGCCTCACATTTGGATCATTGTGCAATGTGCTGTAAGTATGATAAATAATCTCCAGAATGCTGTCAATTCATCAAACCATGTGTTTTTCTTCAGGTGTATCATCCTGGAAAATGTTCCAAATCAATCTAGCAGGTTAATTTGAAGGATTTTTCTCCTTCCATGGGCTGGAGGTTTTCTTTCATTAAGTTGACTCAGATGTTTCCCTCTTATTTAACAGGGTTGTCCAGCTTCTGGAAAATTCTTGACATGGTTGTTCCCCCTACTACATCTCTAGCTTCAATGCTCTGTTTTGCTTATTGATGATCTCATCGGCAATTTATTGGGTGTTTTCACATATGAAGGATTTTCAGGGATGTGACTCTATAAAGTGAGTGTGACTCTATAAAGCTTTGAATGAGCACCTGATGTCTGTGGCAGGTGAGAGAAAGGACTAAGGTATTGTCATGGGCTGCTGGGATGATCCTTGGCACGGTGATTTGCATGAGTGACACTTGTCTTTATTTATGCTGCTGCCTGGAAAGAGAATACCTTCTGTCCTTTGGATAATGGCCAAGTGCAAAGCCAGCATCCAAGACAACGCTCAGGGGAGGGCTCTACATTGCTTATCATTACTGAGTTAACAATGTTGGGGATTAAACAAGGCCTGCATGCAGGCAGTGGCATAACAAATGTGTGTACAGAATTTCCTTCATGTTAAGAAACAACAACAAACATCTCGGGGAGAAGTCTTGGTTACCTATACCACTGTACCAACAAGGAATAAAAAATGAAAGTTCATCATTGCTGGAAAAAGTCATGGTGTTCTAACCTTATTTTTGCAAGAATTTGACCATTATTTGAATACTACATCTCTTCTAGCAGGTGTCAGGCCATTTTGTAGCTGAGTAAACTAAGGGAGATGAAGAGGACTGTCATACAAAATAATTCTGAGGCCCAGAAAAAATAAGAACTAAAGCAGTTTCTTTTCTTTTTCTTTTTTTAAAAAATTTATTTGACAGGTAGTTACAGACAGTGAGAGAGAGATAGAAAGGTCTTCCCTCCATTGGTTCACTTCCCAAATGGCCGCCATGGCTGGTGCTGCGCTGATCTGAAGCCAGGAGTCAGGTGCTTCCTTCTGGTCTCCTACGCGGGTGCAGGGGCCCAAGCACCTGGGCCATCCTCCACTGCCTTCTCAGGCCACAGCAGAGAGATGGACTGGAAGAGGAGCAACCGGGACTAGAACCTGGCACCCATATGGGATTCTGGCACCGCAAGTGGAGGATTAACCAAGTGAGCCACAGTGCCCGCCCCTAAAGCGGTTTCTTTCTTTTCTTTTTTTTTTTAAGATTTATTTATTTATTTGAAAAGCAGAGTTAGAGAGAGGCAGAAGCAGAGAGACAGAGAGAGAGAGAGAGAGAGAGAGAGAGAGGAAGAGAGGGAGAGAGTGGGAGAGAGAGACATCTTCCATCTGGTTCAATCCCCAAATGGCTGCAATGGCAGGAGCTAGGCTGATCCTAAGCCAGGAGTTGGAAGCCAAGAGTTTCTTCCAGGTCTCCAATGTGGGTAGAGAGCCAAGCGTTTGGGCCATCTTCCACTGCTTTCTCAGGCCCATTAGCAGGGAGCTGGATCAGAAGTTGAGCAGCTGGGATTTGAACCATTGCCCGTATGGGATGCTGACAGTGCAGGTGCCTGCCCCAGTTTCTATTTTCTTTCTTTTTAAATTTAAGAACTGCAGGCTCATCCCTCTGCATGGGTAGGGTGACAGTGCTCTTCGACAAGAAGCACCAGAGACAAGTTTTGGTGAACATGTCCGTTTTATTAACAACCATGTACCCTTTTTTAAAGGGCAGACAGAGGGGGCAAAGGGCAGGCAGAAGGGGCGTAGCTAATTCAGGGCAACACTAATTCTATAGGATAGAGCTGATAATGGTGCTGCTATGCTTCTCCAATCAGCTTGAAGGTCACGTAGCTTTCCTGACAGGCCTGGGCCACACCTGGGAGCAGTTTACTTGATTGGCAGGGATGGAGGAGAATGTACCTGGGGCTCTCGTCGCCTGCCAGCAGCCAGTCTGCGGGGTCCCTCCCGGGAAGCATGGCATGCCATGACCACTCAACCTCCTGCATGGCCAGGGCAGGCAGCCTCACGGGATCACCCACAGAGAACTAGAGAGAGGGGGAGAGAGAAAGAGAGAGAGAGAGAGCAAGCGAGCATTTCCATCTGCTAGGTCACTCTCCAAATGCTTACAATGGCTGGTGACTTATGAAAGAAACCAGGAACTCAATCCACATCTCCTGTGTGGGAGGCAGGAACTCAATTACTTGAGCTACCACTGCTGTTTCCCAGGGTCTGCATTGGCTGGAAGCTGGAGCTGGAGTCAGAGTCAGAACCCAGGTATTACTTATGGGACTCAGGTGTCCTAACCGGTGGCTTAACTGCTAAGCCAAAGCAATATGAATCACCTTTGCCTGTGTATATTCCTATGTCTCCCTTAAAATAAAGCAAAAAGGAATTAGATAGTCCTGTATTAGAGATTGCTAATATTGTTTTGTAGGAGGATGTTGTTGGTTCTAATGAATTATGTTATTTAGAAATATGCTAAGAGGATTCACTACCTTGAAACAAACAAATGGCAGGTGTGTAAAATACTGTGCTTGGGGTGATTTATTTTCTCTGGCTATGTTAACTCTCGAGCAATTAGCTAGATTATTTCCCTAACGTGAACAATCACTGTATTCATATGAAAACAATTAATTGAGCAATTGTTCTAGGATGAGGGTTTACGCTCATTTTTTCTTTTCTCCTCTCCTCATGTCACCTCCCTTTCCACACATGCCTGGCTCTCTCTGTGAGAGCAATTTCAGCAGCATAATGTCTATGCGAAGATGGTAAGCTTTCAAAAATCATAGCAAGGAGCTACGGCTGCACATTTATTCTCAGCAGATCTCCGCGTCTCTTCGGGTTTTTATGCTGTGCTTACTTTACAATCACTGAGTTTCATGTTTGAACGTCTCCATTATTTTGGTGGGCATATTAGAGCTGATTGTTTCTCTCAGCAGCCTTCAACCGCCCCCTGCGAGACCTCCACCGTTTACCTTATCATAATATTGGAAAGCAATTTCTCTTGACTGCTGTGAACCAACGCCAGAAATCCAAAATGCTGCCACAGTCATTAAGTGATTTCCAATTAGTTAATTGGTTTCACAGGCTGCTTCTTTCTAAACTGCACCTTAAATGAAAAGCAGAACCATCCATTTTTGAGAGGGAAAAAAAATCCTCGGGCCCTTGGGGTTTTAAAATCCTAATGCGTAGTACACTTTGGAAGAAAACTTCACTAAAAACACCAGTGCTAGAGAACAGAAAACGTGATCATTATCGCTGCAGAACGAGAATGGAGCCTGTCTTCTGGCTTTCCCCGATTGTATGGGCTTCAGTTTGCCCATTGTAAGATAGGCAGATCACCACAGAAAGTCACGGAACACTGATTCTCTTCTAAGGACGCTTCTGGGCCTCTGGGTGGGTGCGGCAGGGCCATTCGTGCTGGGCTGCTGTGGGCTGCAGTCTTAGACCTCGCTGAATCTAGGGACTGGTTCTTCAAGAAGCTGCTGTTTGGAAAGGAGATGGGCTATGATTGTGCATAGAATGGGATGGGGAAGGCATTGAGAGGTTGATCTGGTCAGCATACCTGTTCCATAAAGATGAATCTTCAGGAATATCTGGTTTCCCCAAGGGTGTCATTTACCCAACAGGGTAAAGAGAACAGACTAAATACCCAATAGGGTGGGGGAGGTAAATAATAGATTTACCCATATATCAGTCTTCTGTTTTTCCTGATAGAGGGAAAAAAGCTTACCTTTAACAGTTAGATGCATATGAAATTAAATGAAAATTTTCCTTTCAGTTAGACAAAGATGCTGTCAATCAAATCAGAAGCATCAGAGTGTGGTGCTTGAAAGCAGAGACTCTGGACATCCTGATAGCCACTTTCCAGCAATGTGACTTTGGGCAAGTTAATCGGCCTCCCTGTGCTTCTGTGTCCTGGGAAACCGGAGAATAATCTCACCCTTCCAGGGTAAATGGGTGGTTAAAATATATACATCCTTTAGAAACATTACTGATACATGGTCTGCTAAATAAAACAAATTTTATAATATACCACGTTTCGTAAGATTCACCTTCTGATCTCTCTTTTGGAACAAAGCTCTCATCCCAGGGTCAGTTACCTCTGAGAACCAGTACTTGAACAGGGCAGTGAGGAGACGGGGCTGTCCCAGCCTGCTGAGCGGTTCGTTGGTTAGCCAGCTGTGCTCCCTGCCATCAGCTCTTTAAAATAATTTCTTTCCCCAACCTCACCTAGTGCCTGCTCTTTTTGTCCATGAGCAATGTTTATGTATAGAAGTAGATTAGGGGCCAGTGCTGTGGTACAGTGGGTTAATGTCCTAGCTTGAAGCACCGGCATCCCATATGGGCGCCAGTTTGAGACCCAGCCGCTCTTCTTCTGATCCAGCTCTCTGCTGTGGCCTGGGAAAGCAGTAGAAGATGGCCTAAGTCCTTGGGCCCCTGCACCCACATGGGAGACCCGGAAGAGACTCTTGGCTCCTGGCTTCAGATTGGCATAGCTCTAGCTATTGTGGCCAGTTGGGGAATGAACCATCGGATGGAAGACCTCTCTCTCTCTCTCTCTCTCTCTCTCTCTCTGCCTCTCCTCTCTCTGTGTAACTGACTTTCAAGTAAATAAATCTTTTTTTTTTAAAAAAGAAGTAGATTAAATTGTAAGGGGTTGGTTGTAGAGGTAGTGATTGGAATACTGGGTCAGAAAGAGGCAAAGAACTTCAATGTGTATGTATATATGAGAGAAAGAGAGAGAGAGAGAGACAGAAAAAGAGAGAGAGAGAGAAAGAGAGAGAGAGAGATAAAGGATGAGACTAACAGAGAGAGATACAGAGAGCAGCCATGTAGCAAATATTTTTATTTTTTAAGGGTTTTATTTATTTTAGAGTTAGAGTTACAGACAGAGGGAGAGACAGAAAGGTCTTCCATCTGCTGGTTCACTCCCTAAATGGCTGTAATGGCAGGAACTGGGTCAATCTGAAGCCAAGAGCCAGGAGCTTCTTTTGGGTTTCCATACAGGTACAAGTGCCCAAGCACTTGGGCCATCTTCCACTGCTTTCCAAGGCCACAGCAGAGAGCTGGATCAGAAGAGCAGCTGGGATTTGAACCAGTGCCCATATGGAATGCCAGCGCTGCAGGCGGAGGCTTAGCCTACTACACCACAGTGCTGGCCCCGGGTAGCAAATCTTCAACCTGAGTGGGAGAACATGTATGAGAAAGCCAGCAGAGCGGTGAGAGGGAAATTGCAACCCAGAGTGGGATGAGGCAGGAGAAGGGAACAGAGGACAGAAAACCCTCACTCTGGCTCTGGTGCTCTCTTGTGTTGCTTTAGAAGCAGTTGGTTCATCATTTCAGCAGCCCGGAGTCCTTTCGTAATGACTTTATGGATTAAAATTTAAAGCCAAATTAGATGTTTATGAAACAGAGCCCATACTGAATTGATAACAAGCTGTCAGGGTTGGCCTCACAGTGCTGCATGGCTGGAGCGCTGTGTCTCCCGGAGCGGTCCTGGTGCCATCCGTGCAGGTGACACTGCAGCCACTCTTTCTCCTGGGTTACTCTTCTGAGGACAGCATTTGTGGGGGGAGTGGGGGGGCATGAATAGTGCTTTTCTTTATAAATGTTATATGAGTACATGTTGGCTGATCTTCATAGAAACTGTGTTAGAAATGTGTTTGCTTTCTTTGTGTGTGCTTTTGAAAACCTTATTTTTAGGGTTCCTTATGTAAGCACTTCCATTCCAGAGAAAAACCACAGTTTGAGAAGTCCTAAGTCTGACATCTCATAATTAGAGACGATTTTTGGTGTTGTGTGCTTTGAAAGTGAAATGTTTTCAGGGAAGATGAGTTCCCCTGCCCCCTTGCACAGCAACTCCCTTGCTTACCACCTCATTATTTCAGAGAGGGAGAGTGTTTTCTTCCAGTTTTATGGAATAGAATGCTGTGTTTTCTGCTCATATATATACTTCTTAGAACAGAAACTGCTCTTTCAAGTTGTTAATCACTTTAGAGGAAGGAAGACATCAAAGGGAACCCTGCTTGGCCCTTTCTGAAGAGAGCAATACATTTTTCCTGTAATGAAGTCTATTGATAGATTTATTTCTGTGGTCCATGAAGATAATTAGGACTCAATAAATATTAAGTCAATCAGCCAAATACCCTCTCCCTGCCCTACAGGAACTTATGATCTATGGAATCAGGGGAAAGAATAGGCGCCTTTATATTTGTCATATTCTTTTGCCCTCTACACATGGGAAGCAAAGAGCTCAGGAATTCCCATCCAGGGATCCTGAAGAGGCTTGGCCTGTTATGCACTTCAGTTCATTTACAAGGCAATAACAAGATTCCTTGGGGTTATTACCTGAGCATAATAGCACTTGTGAAATGGCTCCTCGTGAAAAGAGTGAACTCCTAAAAATAACTGAAAACTGTGGCTGGTGGTGACTTCTGCATGTCTCCTAGGATAAGGAGAGGGACGCAAGTACACGGGGATGAGACTTTGCCATCTGTTAATCACAGGGCTTGAAACCACAATTCAATTACATGGGATTCCAGGCTAATATTCCCTTTGTTGGGTGGCTTTTCCATTTCAGAAGGCAGCAGGATCCCACCGTACAGTCAATGCATGTCTAAAAGCCCGAGTAAGTGGATTGTGGTGCACATGGAATATTTTAGTCTCTGGATATTATTTATGTTGAGACAGGAGGAGTCCTGGGGGACTGGAGATGCATTAAATCCCGCACACTTAACTGATGAGCTTTTCCTTCTGAGAGGCTGCATGTTGCTGTCTGGGCTCCAGTGGCCCTGGATAAGCTCTTGGCTTCTTCCTGCCCTGCAGTAACCTGCTCTCCCTGCTTGGGATGCATTAGAAATAAACAAAATGCACTTGTATGAATCAATATTTAGCATTAAGCAGCTCTTGGGCTTAATGTCAGGGTCTCTGAGAGGAGAGGTTATCCTCTGGTTGCACTGGGGTTTGGGTGACAGGAAATTTAAGACTAAATGGGCTACATGTTTAATGCTTGGATGCATTTAGTCCTATGACTTTTACTTGGCTCTCAAGTCTTTACGAAGCTCCCTTGTCAACAGGAGGGAGGCTGATGTCCCTGGATAATGCCTCTCCTTTCTCCCTGCTTGGCCTCTCCTAACTTTTCCCGTCTATTTAGAATGCCCTTCCTTCTACCTGTAGAGGCCTAAACTCAACTTGCATTCTGCAGGAGCCAGTTACCATGCCACCTTGATCTTCCTTGACACTTTCTTTCGCTAATCTTGCATCCTCTTCAAAAGCAAAAAACAAAACAAAACAAAACAAAGTACCTGGGAAGCATCATAGTGTCATGGAAAAATGTTGGAAAAATGGATGGAATAGGTCTGAGTTTCTATTCTTGGACTTACAGTTACTAGGTGTGTTTGCCTGTTCACAGTTTGCCTTGTTTTTCCTCACCGTAAAATAGGGATGATATCAATAGGGTTTTTAGAAGAATCAGATGATGTTGCCAAGTACAGGGCCTGGCAGAGACTATTCGATAGATATGAGTTCATTCATCCTTGCTAGTTCAATCTGCTAACTGTGATTATTAACCTTTGGGGACCATGGGTCTGTTTGAGAATCTGATGGAAACTATGGTTTCTCCTCCCAGAAAAAAAAAAAAATACTTGCAAACATTTGCATCCCCTTTCAGGAACTCCAGGGATCCCTATAGCCAAAACAAAACCCACTCAGAGTGTTTGCATCTCTAGGTTAGCCACCCTCCCCACAACAGCCAATTTGTGCAAAGCACCTGAAAAGGGACCTGCCGCTTAAGACTCAACAAACACTAGTTAATCTGCTGGTTTCCTAAATTGCAATCAAAACATTCTTTATGCCCTGAGGAAATCTAGCTGAAATTCCCCCTTGTATTTAGTTTTGAGAAGCTGTCATGTACAAGTGACAGAAATACCTCTGAGCAGAGAGGCTGGTTCTTGACTGACGTGTCTTCCAGCTGGCCTGCCATACCTTGTTTGAACACATTTGGCCTTTTCAAAAAATCTTCTCTTTCTTGTCGGACTCTACCCTGCAGTCCTGTGTGCTGCTCCCCAGCCAGGCGACATGTTCTGCTGACATCTCTGTCTTTGCTCCCTGTAAAGAATTTATAGCAATTATCCTTTGGTTGGTCCCCGTGTCTATATTTTGGCAGGCCGCCCTGCCTTCCATGTGGTAGCTGCTTTGCAGGCAGTGCAGCTGGAGTCTGCCAAAACCTCATACCACCCTTGTCAGATGCTCTCTGGGTGCAAGGGTTCCGACTCTTACCCCTCCCCTTGTCATACCCACCCTTAGGCAGGGGAGTGCATAGTTCCCTTTGCATTATGAGTAAAACAACAAGGATGTGCAAGGATGGCTGTGATCCAGTTCATCTGAACAATGTTAGCAGTGAGTCTGGATAACTCAGGCTCCTTGGGATGATTTTTGTGGCCTTCACTACCTGGATTGGTTTGTTTGGCCGTGTACAGCAAGTAAATGAACTGGATAATCGCCATGTTTCTATTCTATTCTGTGCTGTGTTGCCTGTATCTCTGGAAACAAAAGTTTTCTCCAAGTCAAAGTCACTTCTCAAGAACAATTATGCCCCTTGGGGGCGAATGTCTTTGTCAATGTAACGCCAAGGTATGACTACACGAATTGGCTGCAAGAGCACCTTTTCTGCATTTGACTTTCCTTTCATATTTTCACCGAAGACCAACGGGGACAACACAAACCTCTGGAAACAAAGGAGCAGAAAGCAACCCCAAATTGCTCCCCCACAACCACTCTCATTGATGTGGCCTATTCCAACTGTCTGGTTCCGGCTTTATTTAGCTATTCTATGGTGGTATTTTAAACGTCTGCATCAGTGAGCCTGAGAATCCCCTTGAGGACTGCTTCTCAAACTTGGATGTGTGGTCACATGGACTGGAGATCTCGCTAAGATGCAGATTCTGATTTGGTGGGGTTGGGTGATATGTTGGCTGGTTCCTTCCCTAAATGCCTGCAAGTGCCAGGACTGGGCCAGGCTGAAGCCAGGAGCCTGGAATTCCATCCAGGTCTCCCACATGTGTGGCAGGAAGCCAAGTACGTGAGCCATCGTCTGCTGCCTCCCAGGCGCATTAGCAGAAAGCTGGTGACAAGTGGATCCCAGGCACCCTGCTGCAGGCATCCCAAGTGGTGTTTTGACCCTCTGTACAACAGCACCCTCTCCAGATTCTGCATTTCTAACAGTCTCTGGTGATACCATCATTTCTGGTTCATGGGCAAATCCCGGAGAAGTGAGATTGTAGCCATCTGTAAGATAACTGTACACAAAGATCAAACCAATTACAACACATGACCTCCCTCAGGCCCTCTACTTGGCCTGCTGTTTGTCATAACCCAACTTTATTTTCCTGCAGTAAATGTGAATGACAAGGTTCTGGTCTTGAGAGAAAAGCAAATAAATTTTAATGAAATCAAAACAGAATCCACCTAAATGCAAGATGTTGCCCACAAAGAAACCTCCTTTCCTATAAGTCCTCGTTGGCTTCTCACTAGCTATTTAAAGTTCCAAGTAGAAAATTGTTCATCACTCAGAATTTAGAACAGCCTGGAAAAGTGCAAGGAATGTAAATTTTCTGAGTCTTAAGTACTGGGGGCAGCAAAGAGCAAATTTTTGGAGCTTGAATTCAAGATAAAAAAATCTCTAATCACATCCATTCGTTCTTTTTTTCTCATCCTATGAAATGTCATTGTTTGTTTTGTCTCTTAGAAATCACCTGAACTCTTTTCTGGAATGAATTGGGTGTATATTGGCAAATTATAACTACATAAACATTCATTCTTCAACACTGAGTGCCAATGATGTATAAAAATTGTAGTACCCACTTTACTTCTAAGTTAATAATGCAAACCATTAGCCACTGTGGGTTTCCATCTTCACATCTGAATAGTGAAGGGCCGGACTGGATGCCCCTGAGTGCCCTGATATTGTGTCGTTCTCAGAACTGGGAGAAGCTGGGGCAGTAAACACTCTGCCTGCTTGTGGCTTTTTTCTGTCCAACACAAAGCCTTCTCTTTGCTCTTTCTCTTTCGGGGTGAAGCAGAGAAGGCACACATCTTTTTCTGTATGTTTCGTGGTCAGAGGGAGATAAGTGAGGAGAGGACCATGTTCCTGTAGAAACTGCTCCTTTTTTTTTTTTTTTGAGTGGAAACATAGTGCTATTAAAGAAAATACTCCATAGAATTCCTACATGTAATAGCAGAAAATGCAAGAAGGGCTAAAGCCTGCCTGCAGGCCTTCCCATTGACCCTGGAGTGGGTCCAGAGATACCCTGGGTCTCTGAGGAAGGTAGGAGGTGAACCAGGGTCCTACAGTCAGCTCTGTAAGGTCCTAATTCCAAGTCACTCCTCATTGATTCCGTGTAAATAGTGCTGAGGGCAGGAATCTAAGGTAGGAAGCAAATAAGTAGGGTTTGTAAATCTGAGTAAGCCTAGAGACATGGGAAATGAGGAGTAAAGGAGCAGTAGGAGGAAAGGGGTGGGGAGGGAGAGAAAGAGAGAGAGAGAGAGAGAGAGAGAGAGGAGATGGGGGAAACACAGCCAGTCTTTGCTCCCTAGGTCTGGTGGGCAGGAAATGAAGCAGAGCCGCTGAGAGGCTGTGATGGATGGTGCAGGGAGGCCTCTCCCGTCTAGCACCGCATCCGTTCACATTGGGTTGGCTTTGGAAGTCCCGGTCTGCAAACCACAGGGGGTGGGCTGAGACTCTAAATCAAATAGTTGGGTCTTCACTGCTTCTTGTGTCTGTGAAATGCTTAAGCACCGAGTGAAAAGAGGAATCCTAGTTTTTACTTAGGTCAGCAGAGGAAAAGCTCTGCTATGGCCTTCAGGCAACTGGCTTGTTATGTCTTGTGTGTGTGTGTTTCTCCCCACCACCCCTTTACTTACAGGAGGACTGGTAGTGAAGTGCTTCTTTCCTGCCGTCTAGTTGGGTTGCTTCTGTAGCAAGAACAGTTAGTGTCATTAATTTCCCTTGTTCTGTGTGGGCTGTGGAACATGAACTGACTTGATTGATGGTATCGCGACTTCCGAGTGGGAGCCTTTGGTGGCAGGTGGGTGAGTGGGTTGGTGAGACTTCAGAGAGTTAATGCATTTGTGTTGCTATCAGCTGCACCACCCTCTGGTAGATGGATGGCATTTGGATCAGCAGGAGGGTGAGGGGTCGAAGAAAAAAGTCAAGATAGAGGGAGACAGGGAACAACTAAAGGGAGAAAGTGACTCAGCCCCAGCTACACCACGGCTGTACCTGGGGGTGGCTCTAGGTGCCCACTTTAAAGTGAAATGCAGGTATGGTGCATTTGTGGAGGATGGAGCAGATGGAAGGAGACTGGAAATCATGCCTTGTGGGGAAAGGCTCAGAGACCAAGCCTACTTAAAGACAACAGAGAATTTCTCCTTTCATGTGTGTCCTGCTTATTGTCTTTACTTCCTGATGGGCTGACGTAGGGAAGGATCTAGAATTATTCTGGTGGCTTCCAGGAAAGAATTGGAGCCTCTTTTGGCTCTACTTGAGAGTGAATGGCTTAAACAGAATAGGCTGCTTCTTGTTTTGAAAGGTACTTTCTCTTCATGCCATGGTTCCAGCCAGCGCTTTAAGGGAGGTGCTCACACTGGGCTGTGTTTGGCCTGGAAGAGCACCAGAGGCCCCGAGAAGGCCGTCAGACAGATTTCACAACATCCTGCACATTTCCTCCATATCTCTGACATGGACACTTTCTGGCCATACTGAAGCTAGATATCCTGTCTTGGACAGAATCTAGTTTCCTGTGGAATTGGAATTATAATAGAATTGGCTTTTTTTTTTTTTTTAACTTGCTAAGAAATAGGAGGATTAAAAATCCTAGTTTCTGTGTTGTGGTATAGAAGAAAGAACAAGGAAATAAGAATCTAGAGTACAATTCTACCCCAAAGACTTATTTGCTGTGTGATTTTGGACAAAGCACTGGTTTTTTAATGAATAAAATAAGGCTAGTGATATTATATTTGCAGAATTGTTAGAAGCATTAACTGAGATGATACATGTATCACGCCCAGAACAGGGCTTGGTGCACAGTAGTCATCTGATAAATGACACAGTAGTCATTCCAGAAATTCAATTACCTTTAGTCTCCAGGCAATTAAAAATAATACAGTCAGATCATGAAGCAACCTAGGGGTAACACTGGCTCATAAGCATAGATGCCTTCTGTATTAGTTTCTCAAGGCTGTTAACAAATGGCTACAGACTTGGTGGCTTACAGCAACAGACATGTATTATGTCCCCCACAGTTCTGGGGGACAGTAGTCTGAAGCCAAAGTGTCAGTGGAACTGCACTGCCCCCTAAAGGTCTAGGAGAGAATCTCTCCTTACTTCTTCCAGCTCCTGGTGACTCCAGGCATGTTTTGGCTGTGGCTGTGTAACTCCTGTCTCTGCTTCTGTCTTCACATGGCCTTCTCCATGGTGTCTGTGTCTTTTCCTCTCTGTCCCTTATAAGGATACTAGGTTTAGGGCCTACCTGGCTGATCAGGATTATCTCATCTCCAGATTCTGAATTCTATCAGCAAAGACCCTTATTCTAATAAGATCACATTCACAAGTACAGTGGATTTGAACTTGGCCATTTTTTTTTTTTTTTTTTTAGATTACCCTTCAACCCAATGTAATGTCTGTGAAGGGAACCTAGTGACACAAATTCTTGTCCTGGACATGCCTTCCTAAAGCCTTTTATTGTGTATATGGACTTGCCACAGACTCCTTAGTCTGCCTGAGGGTGGGATGGTAAAACAGAAAGGATGTTAGTTAGGGTGGAACAAGATAGAAGCCATTGACCTATTCTTGGTAAGATTTCCCCCATACTGTCTTTGTGCTTATCTTTGTCTCTTGGTTGAGTGTCCGGTTGCCTTCTCTGTATTTTCTCTCACCTATCCGTTTAGGTTGGGTTAGACTTAAAAGAAATGTCTGGTGGTAGACTTGGATGAGAAAGAAGGTGAGGGTGGAATGGTGGTGTGGTTCTGCTCCACATAGAAAGGTAGCTCCATGATAGAAAGATAGCTCCATGATGGAAAGATAGCTTCATGATGGAAAGATAGCTACCTATTCACTTGGATCAAAGCTGGAAATAATAATCTTCTAAATGATGGGTATCATTCCCAGTTGTCCATCTCTTTTTTTTTTTTTTGACAGAGTGGACAGTGAGAGAGAGAGAGAGAGAAAGAGAGAGAGAAAGATCTTCCTTTTGCCATTGGTTCACCCTCCAATGGCCGCTGTGGCCAGCATGCTGCGGCCGGCACATCGCGCTGATCCGAAGCCAGGAGCCAGGTGCTTCTCCTGGTCTCCCATGTGGGTGCAGGGACCAAGGACTTGGGCCATCCTCCACTGCACTCCGGGGCCATAGCAGAGAACTGGCCTGGAAGAGGGGCAACCGGGACAGAATCCGGCGCCCTGACTGGGACTAGAACCCGGTGTGCCGGCGCTGCAGGCGGAGGATTAGCTTATTGAGCCCCGGTGCCGGCCCCCAGTTGTCCATCATAAAATGCTACTTTGTGCATGCTGACCCTGGTTTCCCACAGGGACAGAATACAATATACTTTTGAGCTCAGCTGTAAATACAGCTGGAGGTCCCACTTGGAGTCCAAGCTGTGTCCATCACTGGGTTTCATATAAGTTTGGGTAAGGATACCAAATTGGAGTGGTGGCATAATGGGGGATAGTTTCTCATAAGCGTTGAGGAACATCTTTGTGAACTCATTCCAAGGGGAAGAAGGAGATGGTGTGACAAGCCCAAATCTAAAGTTTCCAAGGAGGGACAGGATTCTGAATTCTGCATAATATCTTCTTCTCAAATCTGCCTGTGGCCCATTCCTGAGTATTTGGAAGAAAATGAACTGGAAGTTCAAGTTTCAAGAGTGGTTTCATCACCACTCTGTTAGATATTGTAGTACAATCAATGCAATTTTTATGTTTTGGTCAAAGGATGATACAAAGATACAGCTGTTGCCTCAGCCCCTCAGATGTTCCACTGGCAATGCCCAATTGGATTCCTCATTGTTAATTGGGAGGTAGCAGCACTTAGGTAGACATGAATTTAGCTAGCAGAAATTACAGCTGTGCTTAATAAGGGGGCAATGCAGGTAGGGTCAGCAGTTTGCGTTAGAGAAAACAATGGTACCCTGTAGATACCACTGGGCAGACCAGAATTCCCCGGGGGAAATGCCAACATTCACTTAACAAAGATTTTCCAGGAACCCATCGTATGCCAATGACAGGTGACAAAATTGGTGGGCAAAATCCATAGTGGTTTCTACTGTGTGAAACTCCCCAGGGAATGGGGCCTGCTATGGACAAAACCAACAAAACTGGGTCATTTTAAAAAACATGACCTTGTCTCGTTTCACAGTTCAGTGACATTTGGGGTGCCATATGATATATGGTATTCAGACAAGATCAGGCTTAGATTCTAGCTCAGAGGTTTGCAAAGAATTCTTACATACTTGAACACATTTCTTATTTTTATTTTAATTTAAAATTATGCATTTTAATGGGAAAATGCCATGTTCTTTGCATATGACATATTATTTTGAAATATATAATATATATATATAAATATATACAATATATATATAAATTGTGGAGTGACTAAATTGAACCAATTGACATATGCATTACCCCACATACTTATCACTGGTTGTGATGGGAAAAGTTAAAAGTTACTCTCTTTGCGTCTTTCACGAATACAGTATATGGTTATTAATAGGGGGGAACAGTTGTATGATAGCTCTCTTGAGCTTATCTCTCCTTCAGAATTGAATTTTGTTTCCTTTGACCAATATTCTATAGTTTTTTCATAGTGGGCATTTTTTCATGAACTTTTTGGAAACTCCTTATGCAAGGATTTCAATATTACTTTGCAGCAAAATAAACTTCTCTTTTAATTCCTTTTTCCATAAACTTCAAAAACTGCCCTTGCATTGATGTCATTTCCTTTGGATATATGCCCAGGAATGAGATTGCTGCATCACACTGTAGTTCTGTGTTGAACCTCACTTGTTTCTGAGATAACAGGCCATAGGCTTCTTAACCTTTGCCTTTCACTTAGGGAACCAGGGAGGAAGGACGGGCCAGGTGGAGGGATGAAGTGGTAGATTATGGATGCCAGTATGGGTGCAGTTCAGGCTAGACTAGGTCTTCTTTTGTGGTTCTTGTTGCCTTAGGACAGTGTTTGTATGTTTGTTTCCCAGCTTCTCCTAGGCTTGGTTCAGATACTGCATCATTTCCTATAGTTCAGCATTTGTCCAACTCCAATAATGGGTAATACACGTGTTCTGGGGATCTTGCTAGGAGACAGATTCTGATACAATACGACCTGTGGAGAGGCCTGAGATTCTGCATTTCTCACAAGCTCCCAGGTACTGCTAAAGTTGCTGATTGACAAAGTACCCTTTGTACAGCAAGGTTTCAGTCCCTGAGAATGCTGCCGGCATAACGCCTCTGGAGCCATTTCTCGTTTGGTGATGACTTTGGAGTTCTACCTGCTTCTCCACTTGATGGCATTCACAGAGAAAATTTCTTATTATTTTTTGCTGGGCGCATTATTTTAATAATATCAATCTTTTTTGTTTCTTTCAAAAATGTCATCTACCTGCACTCTATAAATACACATTTGGGCTTCTTACATCAACACACTCTTTCCTGAGAGTGGTGCTAACAGTACTGTGGTGAAGCCCTAAGTACCAGCCCGTTTTAGGAAAGAAATTCATCTTGTTAGAGGGAGCTGAGCTACTTACAAGGCTGATAGCGTTCTGCAGCTCACTGAATTGATGGAGAGAGGCACCGGGATTCAGACCCACCTATTTTTCATTCTTTGAATGAAGTCTATCTTCTGAATTACATGCACCATGTGAATCAGGGAGAGCGAGCAATGGTTCTGGAAACAAAAACAGAGTTCTTATCTTTTAATACAGAAGAGAGTGCCTCAGGATATTATTATTTGTGATTTATGGGGTGCATAGCAATATGACCAGTGTCTCACCATAGCAGACAGAGGACTCTACCCCCCTTGCCTTTGATGAACTCTTGTAGCTTCCCAGGGGCAATTTTCCAGTGTGGAATAGCTTCTGCATCACAAAATTCTGGCTTAAAACATCATACTGAAGAGGCTCTTGGGAAACTTGCTTTCCATGGCCAATCCTACCACTCACTACCTTATTTTATGAATTTATCCAAATTCCTTAAATTTTTTTACTTATCGGTAAGTTAGGTTAATCACATTTGCTGTTTATATTTGCCTATGAAATATCTTGAGAAGTTTATCAGCTAAATGAGTCTCAAATATTTGTGAAAGTTCTGTTTCCTTTATGAAGATATATTGGATTTCACTGACAAGATCAGACTATGTGAATGAATAAAGTCAACTAACCAAACAAACGGAGAGAGTGACTATAGCATCTTTTGTAAGACAGACAGCAACAGGAAAGGCAAACTTCCCTCCTTCCCTCTATTCTTCCTTTCTTTCCATGTAGATTTTCTAAAACTTTATTTTGAAATAATTTCAGATTTACTGAAAAGTTACAAGAATAGAACTGAGAATTTTCAGTAATGGCCACCCAGATTGCACAACTGTTAACATTTGATCACATTTGATTTTGCTGGGTGTGTATTTGTATATCTACACTCACATCTATGTGTATTTTTCTGACTTGAAAGTAGAAGACAATATAGATACTCCTTTTTGTCCAGATAGTTAAGTTTATAGTCCAAGGATAAGGATATTCTTTTCTCTAACCATATTATAGTTACCAAAATTACTAAGTTAAATTGACAGTACTATTGGACTTCATTCAAATTTTTTCAGGTAGTTATCTTAATAATTTTCCTTATAACGAGAGAGAAAAGGAATTGTCTTTGACCTGGAATCCAGGTGAGGCTCATGTGTGTGATTGTTCAATTCCTTTGTCTCCTTAACCTGGAGCCTCAATGTGGTCTTCCTATCATAGGGAAGGTAAGTTCTTGACCATAGGAGTTTCATGGAAATTTAATGAACAAATGTTACTCTATTTTAACAAGCAACCATCAAGGGCAGCTAGGAAGTCCCAAGGTTGAATTCTAAAGTTGGTTTGTCGAGGCTAGTGCTGTTGTGTAGCTGGTAAAGCTGCCGCCTGCAGTGCCAACATCCTATATGGGCACCGGTTTGAGACCTGGCTGCTCCACTTCTGATCCAGCTCTCTGCTATGGCCTGGAAAAGCAGTAGAAGATGGCCCAGATCCTTAGGCCCCTGCACCAGCATGGGAGACCTGGAAGAGGCTCCTGACTCCTGGCTTTGGATTGGTGCAGCTCCGGCCATTGCAACCATTTGGGGAGTGAACCAGCAGATGGAAGACCTCTCTCTCTCTCTAACTCTGACTTTCAAATAAATAAATAAATCTTTAAAAAAATAAAGTTGGTTTTTCAAAGGTATAAATAAAAGACAATTATTATAAAAATTTAAAAATGCAAGCATAAATCAAGTAAAAGTCCTCTCTTCATTCCCACTTTCACCTGAATAAACCCTGTTAAGATTTTTACAAATGGTTTCAGATCTTTTCCATTATATATATATGTATATATATCATTCCTGCATTTTTAAAAAACTTTTATTTAGTAAATATAAATTTCCAAAGTACAGTTCATGGATTACAATGGCTCCCCCCCCCCATAACTTCCCTCCCACCGCAACCCTCCCATCTCCTGCTCCCTTTCCCATTCCATTCACATCAAAATTCATTTTCAATTATCTTTATATACAGAAGATTGATTTAGTATATATTAAGTAAAGATTTCATCAGTTTGCACCCACAGAGAACATAAAGTGTAAAATACTGTTTCAGTACTAGTTATAGCATTAATTCACATTGAACAACACATCAAGGACAGAGATCCTACATGAGGAGTAAGTACACAGTGACTCCTGTTGTTGATCTAACAATTTGACACTCTTGTTTATGGTATCAGTAATCTCCCTAGGCTCTTGTCATCAGTTGCCAAGGCTATGGAAGCCTTTCAAGTTCGCCAACTTTGATCATATTTAGACAAGGTCATAGTCAGAGTGGAAGTTCTCTCCTCTCTTCAGAGAAAGGTACCTCCTTCTTTGATGGCCCATTCTTTCTACTGGGATCTCACTTGCAGAGATCTTTCATTTAGGTCCTCTTTTTTTTTTCCCCAGAGTGTCTTGGCTTTCCATGCCTGAAATACTCTCATGGGCTGTTCAGCCAGATCCAAATGCCTTAAGGGCTGATTCTGAGGCCAGAGTGCTATTTAGGACATCTGCCATTCTATGAGTCTGCTGTGTATCCCGCTTCCCATGTTGGATCGTTCTCTCCCTTTTTTATTCTATCAGTTAGTATTAGCAGACACTAGTCTTGTTTGTGTGATCCCTTTGACTCTTAGACCATCAGTATGATCAATTGTGACCTGAAATTGATCACTTGGATTAGTGAGATGGCATTGGTGCATGCCACCTTGATGGGATTGTATTGGAATCCCCTGGCACATTTCTAACTCCACCATTTGGGGCAAGTCCGATTGAGCATGTCTCAAACTGTACATCTCCTCCCTCTCTTATTCCTACTCTTATATTTAACAGGGATCACTTTTCAGTTAACTTTAAACATTATATATATAATTATATTTATGTATATATATCATTCCTATATTTTTTAAAGAACAAAAATGATACCATAATGTGCATAGTATGACATAACTCCCCCACCTCCTTTATTTTTAAATTAGTGTGTAATATGTTTCCCTACCAGTTTGTGCAGGTATGTGAGGGTGCACTTTTTTGCATCCTTAGTAGGAAGCCCCAACCTGAGTGCAAAGTCTTCCATTTAGCTTTGATTTACTAAGTTTGGAAGTGGCCTTCTGCACTAGGAGAAAAAAACTTAAAAATTAATTAATTAATGTTATTTATTTAGATGAGGGAAAGAAGGAGAGAGAGAGAGAGAGAGAGAGAGAGAGAGAGAGAGAGAGAGAAATCTTCCATCTGATGGTTTACTCCCCAAATGTGTGCAATAGCCAGAACTGGGCCAGGCCAAAGACAGGAGGCAGGAACTCAATCCAGGTATCTCAAGTAGCTGGCAGGGATACAAGTACTTGAGCCATCACATGCTACATCTCAGGGTGAGTATTAGCAGGAAGCTGGAATCAGAAGCCGAGCCAGGAGCTGAATTTAGGCACTCTGATATAGGATGCAGGCATCCCAAGCAATGTGCCAATGCCAGTCTGAGAAAGCATTCTTTGTTCCCAGCTAGTTGTTAAAGTACACAAGGAGTGTGTGTGGTGCAGACACCCTCTTTGGGTCCTGACACTTTCTGCCCTTCTCTTTTAGAATGCCCACAGGACCCTCCCCCAGTTCATGGGTCCTTCATGGCGGATCTCATCTGGGTGATTATAACCTGGGGAGGTTAGATTATAACCTGCATAATGCAGCCTTGATGCTGCCCCATTTCAAAGATGACAAATAAGAGAAAAATGCTGAAATAACACTATTAATTCATTAAAAATGTTTCTCTCTTCCAAAGTGACCACTGCAGCTGAGGGGATGGTCAAGTAGGGTCAGCAACATTGCAGGCAGAACTGTACATTTCTTGTTAGAGATGCCACCTGCCTTTACCTGGCCAGCTCTCCTCCCAGGCCAGCCAAGTAATGAAAGTCAACAGAGTGCCTTCCCCTAGGAGGTTCACACCTCCCTTAGGATATACCCCATGTGAAGAGATAGATAGGTCTGGGCCTCTGAATTTACAAGGCCTAAAGCCCACCAGATTATTATCAAGCCCCTTCTATCAGGTTCTATTTGCCTCTCAATCAGAAAACTTAATTGTAGCTTAGACAGCACCTTTCTTAGCTCCTCTAATAATGACTCTGTCCTTTGTTCTAGGCCTTTGTTCTAGGTTATGGTTACTGGCGCCATAAACTAGAGTGTCAATTTGTTGGGTCAACAACAGGAGCCACTGTGCACTTGCTCCTCATGTGGGATCTCTGTCCTTAATGTGCTGTCCATTGTGATTTAATGCTATAACTAGTACTCAAACAGTATGTTTCACTTTATGTTTCTATGTGGGTGCAAACTGTTGAAAACTTTATACTAAATTGATCTTCTGTATATAAAGAGAATTGAAAATGAATCTTGATGCAAATGGAAGGGGAGAGGGAGCGGGAGAGGGGAGGGTTGCGGGTGGGAGGGAAGTTATGGGGGGGGGGGAAGCCATTGTAATCCATAAGCTGTACACTGGAAATTTATATTCATTAAATAAAAGTTAAAAAAAAAATGTTTCTCTCGCACTGCAACTGGAGTCCATGATGACATGACTGGTGATTGTATCTGTTTTATACATTCAAACATTTTGTAAAGTTTTTGTGATCCCAAATCTGGGAACCATCCCCATGGGTGTCAATTTCTAACTGTTTATTTAGGCTCTTATCTGTGTCCCAGATTAGAAGTGCAGCTGTTCTTCTCCAGTCTTAGACACACTTGCCTGATCTTGCAATGACTTTTGGAGGTTTCTTGTGACTGCTTTGCTGAGGTCTTTCAGAAAATCGGTCTTGAAGATTGCTTTAGGCTGGTTTTCCTTTGGTTCTTGACTGGGTTTGCTCTGGGCCTTTCTGACCTTTAACTTTATTCATTCTTTTCTTGCCCTGACCTTGTGGAGCCAGTAAACCCAAGAGGCCAATGAGGCAGCGATGATCCATAGTTATTTATGAGTTTGATGGCTGTGTTCGTGGTTTTCCCATTTTCCTTCTCTCTTGCAGCCTTTAGCCTTGAAAGCACTTTGGGGCAGGGACTGTTTTCCTATAACTGCCTTCTTGCACTTGTTGGGCAAAATCGGAGTAGTGATTGAGTCCTCAACACCCTTATGGCACTGCAGAGTAATAACATTTATCACACTTCTTGTTTAAGCCCTTTAGAGAATGACATTTCACAGAGTAATTTTACTTCCCAGATTTTTCCCTTGTGAGTTTTAACTTTCAGGGTAGAATTCTCTCTTATGGCCTCACCTTTTCCCTATTTTGTGTATCTGCAAGAAGTTGCACAAATAAGGCTTCTCTCAGCATAGCAAATGGAATCAGGTCAGACTCCCACGTGCCCTTCACCTCAAGATTCCTGAGTATTTCTTCCTTATTTATCCTGAGTGGGCCCAAATTGCCTCATCTCTAGCCGCCCTTTCCACTTTGTGAAACAAGCGACTAGCTACCCCACAGCTCCAAAAATCCCCGGATGACCTGCCTTTGGCTCTTTTTATTATCCTCCTAAGAAATGTGTCAGTAATTGAAATCTAGAGTAGCAGAGTTTTGTGATCTTGTCACTTAGCATTTTACTTATGTTTGGTTTATTTATATGGTGCCCTTAAGCCCTTGAGTGGTCAAAGTCTGCCTAAGGGACCGAAAAGACTGAAACTAAGAATATCGTCACCAACTCAAAGACGAGAAGTTGAACAGGGGCCTTAGCACTAATGCTTCCTGGGGAGTCAGAAGCAGGGAAGGGAGAAGAATGCTGGGATACTTTAGAAGGCGGCAGTAAGGAGAGGCGAGACATTCATGCTGAGAATCATCTTGCAGGCGGCCTTTCATTTATTTATGGGGACATGGTGTCCGGTTATTTATTTATTTTTCCTGCTACAGTAATTTATCAGTGAGTTCATCCTGACTTAGTCGTGGGCAGAGGGTCCCACTGCTAGCTCCCTTTTATTTCATACATTTGTTTTATCTTAACTTGTAAAGCTTCAGTGTTGCTACTTCCTTTACCATCCATCTGTATTTACGAAAGAGCTGGTCTTGATGTATGGCACAGCGCTCCTTTCCCCCACCTCGTTGTCCTCTCTCCACAGATTGCATTCTTCAGTATTGACATTTCCATCATTTGATTTATCCCAACAGGTTCCCCAGTGCCAACTATATCATCATTTCCTCTCTGGTCGCATCACTTCAAGACTGTCCTGGTTATTTCCCTTGGCTCCTTATATTTGTGGATCAGCACCTGAGAGATTTCTGATGATTTGTCTCCTCTTTCAGTTGTCTGTTTGCTTAGAATGAATTCACAAGAGGTGATTTGGGAGGCTTAAGGATATCTGGAGTTGTGTGAAATGTGAGCTTTGTTCTGCCTGGTAGGGAGTGCTGGACTGTCCTTTCTCAAGCCTTGTCACAGAAGGCCATCTCTGGAATTGCTTCAAACAGAAGGACCTGCCCATGAGCATTCTGCTAGCCTTTGTGAATCAAATGCCACCCTCCAGATTTCTCTGAGAGCTTCGAGAAGGGGAGAGCTGGATTATAAGCATTGGAAGTAGATTATTACCTTTTCAAAAAGGGAACAAGCTGTAAGAAATTCACATTAACTTTGGTTAGGAGAGAGTTGAATACTCCTTTTCTTGGACTTTTTTTTTTTTTTTTTTTTTTTTTTTTTTTTTTTACTAATACTATATTTGTGAGATCTGACCACACATTTATACATAGACACAAGCAGGTATATAGTAGACACAGAGAAAAAATTCCCATTCCCGAATTCTAATGATGTTAGCATTAAAATACTGAACGCTACATCACAAGAACTTCAGCAGTCCTGCTTTGCATCAGTGACATTTATTTCTCATGTCAAGCGAGAGAGAAAACTGTAGAAAATTTCCCCCCCAGTTCTTTTAGCTTTCTTTAACCAGTTCTCTTGATTGGGAAATGTTCTGTGACTTATATATGATATGTTGGGGACTGGCTATATTACAAAAAGTAGTCTTCTTGACTTGTCCTTAAGTTGACTGTAATCTAGTTTCTTATCCATTATTTAAAATTCCACTGCCATGAAGGACACTTGTAATTCTCCATTCTGCAGCTCCACTCTGCTAGGTATATGGGGCTGAAGTCTTTCAACCCTCTCTAAGTTGGAGGTTATGAAATTGATACTGGCTCACCTTTGGTGGTGGGTAAGGAATGCTCATCAAGAAGCTGTCACGTATTCCCTCGTTGCTGAGGCAACAGTGAAGTTAAGGACACCGTAGTGTCTTGTCATTATCCCCATACCCCAACCATAAAGAAGAGATCAGTGTGTCTCCACCATGGTTTTAGGAGAATATGATGCCTGAACTCATGCCAATGGTTAGGTCCCTAAATCACAGACTGATGCTATTAATAGGGTCGAGGCTTGATCCAGGTATGGTGTTTCTGAGGCGGGCTTAGTGGGAGATCCTGGGATCGTCGGGGGTGTGCCCTGGGATGGTAGTTCTTGTGGAAGGCTTGGCTTGAGAGCCTGCGAGTTTGGCCCAGCAGCTATCTCTGCTTCCCAGCTCACTGTAATCTACCCACTGCACACACTCTGCCACTGCCATTCTCTGGCTTCAAACAGCTTCAACCAATGCAGTCTGTCTGATGTTGGACTATGAATCTTCAAACCAAAATAAACCTTCTTCCTTCATAAGTAGCTTGTTCTTAGGTATCTTACTATTAGCAACGAAAGCGAATATGCTTTCCCCGTCCTAAAATCAAGCTTAAAATGGGCTTCTGTTGCAGCTGGAAGGATTTGGGCAGCTATGAGGGAGAATTTCCTGACTCTGAAGATGTCAAATTGCTTGCATGGTTGTATAATCATACTCTCAGCACAACTTAAAAATTTTTTTTTGATTTCTTTCAGACTCTTCAGGGCAGAGGAAAGAACCCTTTGGTGTCTCGGGGCCAACTGAGTTCCCTGGCAAGGAAGACCGCAAACAGGTAATATCTCTTTGTAACTTCTGATAATGATACATGTATTTCTGTCTATCTTTAAAGTCCTATTGATTAAAAATATTCCCATAATTCTATGAAAGGCAATCGAGCATATAGGTAGGATGACAAGTAACAAATAGCAAAGCAGTGACCAGATATGTCAAGGTGAAAAGCCATGAGAAACAAACCAAAGAATGTTTATTTAAAATTAGAGGTAAATAATAGAAAGTAACATTGATTACCTTTTTTTGGAAATGGAACAAAAATTACAAAAAATAAGGAAGCAGAATTAAAATCTCACCTTTGAATGAGAATCACCATGGTTTCTCTCTTTGAGGGCACAGTAGTAAATAATGTTATTATTAATACTTTTCAAGATATTAGAAGATGAAGCCACTAGAGAAGTATGAACTGAGTATCCAAAAGGTCTATATTACTTACCCGACACTACAGTTGGAATGTATGCCTATTGGAATTAGCAACAAGTGGAATGTAATAAAAGAAACATTGTCACTGATCTCCAACATTCCTATAATTTTTATAGATTGAATCCCTACCAATTTAACTTATGGAGTATAAAAAAGAATTTAATTATCCTATTATAATAGTATGTGCTCTCAGAAATTAAGACTATGCTGCAGGCGTTGACTAAAAATGGATAGGCTAATGGCTTTTAGCAAGAATGGAAGGAGATTGAAAACAAAACAGGAGTTGAACTGTGGCTTCTCAAAGCAGCTTCTCGCAGATTTTTTTTTTTTTTAAAGCTGAGAGGGGAGTACTGATTTACCATTTATATAAGGGGTGTAATTTATCTGCACTGATTAAAATGATCAAGTATGCAGCGGCAGCTCTTTATATTCCAGGTAAATGCTTCCTTTGTGCTTTTCAGACAAGAATTTCTGACATGACATAGGAAAAGCTGAAGGAGTCAGTCTTTAGGGTGTGTTTTCATCCAGGAGGTGGCTTGAAATGGATTAATGGCAAATCACAATAAATTATTTATCAGATAATAAGTGTGATAATTGTTCTTATTTATCATCAGTATAACTTGCCTTGTTCTCCTGTCATGCTTTCAATCAAACCCTCCCCAAAGATTTGCTGGTTAAGATATACAGCCAAGAGGTCATTGCAACAATTTTTCCTCATAATGGCACACTGATTATCACCTAATTGAAAAATGTAAACTAAGGGCTTTGTAAGTAATGCGAGTGACCCTTGCATTTCTAACACAACGAGGAGAGTCACTCTGTACCTCATTCATCCTGCCATAGGGAACAGTACAATTTTCAGTAATTTTGATGGTCTCCTGAATTAATTGGAAATAAGTTTTTTGTTTTCCATGGAGAAGAAAAAAAAACCTATGTGCCCAATTTTGCTGAAAAAGTAGAGATGTAAAATACCATTCACTACCTACTGTCCTGCTGGCAGCTAATCTATTGAAGCTTAATTGTAATTATCCACCAGGTTTAAGCCTGGAGAGGAATACTGATTACTACTCTATGCATTTCTGTGGGCAAGACTCTGTATTGAGGCTGTTGCAAAGTTTCAAGTAAATTTATTTCTACCAGCAGCTGTAATGGATCATTGGTCATGGACTATTTCAGGACTTGTTGCAATGGGAGAAAATAATCCCAACTTGTGTGTGCAAAATTCCTTAAAAGATTGTCAATGTTTCTAAAGATATACATGAAAGTACCCAAACTGTAGTGGGAGAGGCACCTGTGGTTACTCAGAAGTACATTCTATGCCACGCAAACATGTGTTGCCCAAACTTCCTTCATGGAAATAGTGGTTACTACAAGAAAGGATTCTTCATTTTCTCTGTGTCTCCTTCCCTCTTCCTTATTTATCATTCCTTTCTACTCACCTGACCTGTTTTTGGGGTGCCCCAAGTTCATACCTCCAATAGAACCCTCTCCTAGTACCCCATTTCCTATAGATGTGCATGCTGTCACTAAGCTCACAGTCTCCCATGTGGTCCATAAACCACTCCTTGGCACCTCAACCTGCCCTGTTTCTTGCAGGTCAATCTGCTTCTCCTGTGTGAGTTGGGGATCATTCACACATCTGGTTTGCATCATCCTCTTTCCAAAGCAGCTCAACACTTCACAGCTTTGTTTTATAGAGCTCCTGGGGCATACTCTCCTAGACCCACTTGCTCTGTTCTTGCTATCTTGATTCTAGAGCCCCTTGACTCTTAGCATGTTTTCATATATCTCTATAGCTCTCTTCATGCTGTTTGTGTTGTTTTTCTTCTTCCCAATCTTGCCTTCAACCTTGGGCACTATTCACTTCCCTCCTTTCTAGTGTTTCACAGTTGGGAGCTAGATTCAATTCTACTTCCTCAACTCAATGTAAAAGCCTTGACCTTTATGCTTCACCCAGAGTAGATGTTAGACAACTTCAGTGCCAACCTTCAAAGCAGAGGCCACTTTCTGACTTGCAATAGCGTTGATAGTTATCTCTTCAATTGTATGCATTCATTGAGAAGTTGACCTGCTCTTTCTGTGAAATAGAAGAGTTCAATAAACTGGGTGGTGGTCATATATTCTCAGAGTCCCATATTGATATTTCCTCAAAAGCTCTTTTGGTTTTGGTGTTGACTGAGATCTAGTGACTCTAGCTCTCTTTACAAAGCAAGAAATCCCTTTGGTTATCAATGTTTTGAACCTCGAAATTAGGACATGTGGATGAAAAATAGAGTAGAATATTTCAAGTCTTAAAAAATCTAGAATGTTGCATTAGTTATCCATTGTGTAACAAATTACCCCCAAATACAGTTATCTAAACAACAAGTTTTAGATCTAAAACAAGCATGTATTGTCTCACCATTTTTGTTCACTACCTTGGGGTCTTTTCTAAGCTTGTAGTCAAGATGTTGGCTGGAGCTGAGTTATCTGAAGACATGACTGGTTCCTCCAAGAAGACAAACTGATATGGTAAAGGGCGGATGGGCTCTGTTCATTGCCACATAGACCTCTCCATAGCACTGCCTGAGTGTTTTTACTATGTGGAAGCTGGCTCTTCCCAGAGCAATTGATCCAAAATAGCAAGGTAAAAGCTGGAACGTCTTTTATAGTCTAGCCTTGGTGATCAGGCTCTATCATTTCCACAATATCCTACTAATAACACAAGTTAACTGTTGTGAGAGGGAACCACCCAAGGGCAGGAAAATTAGGCAAGAATCATTGGGGACCATGTAGGAGGCTGGCTACTGCAAATGTGTAAGTGCAAATGGGTAACCATTTTTTTTTTTTTAATTCTTTTAACCATGCTTGGGAGGTGGTGAGGAGGTGTGTTCTTTGCTCTGTTCAGCTAGAGGAGACACAGGGGCATACTATTTCCTGGTGCACTTGATCAGGAAACAAACTTTCCACAACATCATCCTTGAAATATACTATAAATTTAATTTATTCTCCTTGTTGCTTTATCTTCTACCCACTGTGGTGTTTCCCAGCATGTATTTCTTAGTACTAATCCTGTTAATATCTCCACTCCAAATGACTCTGTAGTCAAATTTGGAGATTCACAATTTTCATGACCAAATGATGCTTCTGAGTATTCTTGCAACACACAACCAGTTTCATTTTGTTAAACCCAGCTTCTCAAACTTATTAGTCTACATTTTTTTTTTTGGTCACAAATAATAGCATCCTCCAATTTTGAAACACTGCTCTAGATGGTTAAATGTCCATAATCAATATTATTCCAGAACAGGTTTAAGATGGCTATGATAGTAAAACCAGCACTCAAATTCGCCTGGAATCATAGAGTTGAGTGCATTCACTCCATTGAAGGGCTTGAAGGGCAATCTTCTAACTACAGCTCCTAACTCAGTAGCTAAAATGTTTTGTTTGCTGGGGAACCCTCAATCGACCAACTTTTTTCTGTGCTCTAAGAGTGTGTACCTTGATGTTTCTCTGCCCCTGTTTGAAATCTCTATTGAAAACTGGCCCTCAAAGTCTTTCAAAGAGCACTAACCTTCTTTCCCCAGGAGGAGGAAATTTTCTCCACCTACATATAAAGTCCAAGAAGCATAGCACTGCTGAGATTAAGCATCTCTTAGCCAGCGTGTTTTATGGCTGAATTGTTTGTCTTGGTGTGTAAGCCTCTGGGGCATAACCATTTCTTCTTATGAGTCTGGTATAGCACTCAGCATACTGTCAGCACTCAACCCAAAATAAATCATCATAATAATAGTCATAAACATAAATCAAAGGAGCACAATTCAACTTATTTATAGCCTTACAGGCGAAGCACAATAGAAAAAGTGCAGTTATTTTCCATCATATTATCCTATATCATTTCCTAGCAAAATGTCATATTGTCCACTAGTGTGTAACCAGGTAATGGAGAATTCTGGTGCAACCTGCGAATTCTATGGGGCCACAGTTAAATGACGTGAGGCTAGAGGCTCATGTTTCCTCAGTTTCTATAATTAAAACCTAAATTCCTAGGGCTTATTAAGATAATACTTAACATATAATTATCTTGACATTTTAAAAAGGAAAAGTGTTTAAGACAAATTATGTAGTAATATTTAATCACAAAAGTATACTAGTTCTGCTCATTTCTTCAAAGATCTGCTCCCTGATTTCCAAGGTGAAAGCTTAAAGCCTAATAAAGATTTTAATCTGATGCTCAATCTAGTGGATAATGGTGGATTAGTTACTGAGTTATCCCTCCCATATAACATGCTTTTATGTACAGAGTGCTTTTACCACTTTGAGATCCAGGCTGCTCTGAAAGTTGGGTTTGTTCATCCATTGGACCAAATATTAAACTGTACTAGCCACATTTCCTGCGTGGTTTTATTTATTTATTTTCTGGAAGAATTTGAAGAACATACCTACACACACTAGTGGATGTGTATATGTGAAAGTAACAATTCCAGGGGCCTTTGCTGTGGTACAGTGGGTTAAGCCACTGTCTGCAGTGCTGGTATCTCACATGGATGCTAGTTCGAGTCCCTGCTGCTCTACTTCCAATCCATCTCCCTTCTAATGTGCCTGGGAAAGCAGCAGAGGATGGCCCAACTGCTTAGACCCCTGCACCTACATAGGAGACTTGGATGAAGCTCCTGGCTCCTCTCTTCAGATAGGCCCAGCTCTGGCCATTGTAGCCATTTGGGGAGTGAACTAGCAGATGGAAGATTTCTCTCTCTCTCTCTCTCTCTCTCTCTCTGTCTCTCTCTCTAACTCTGACTTTCAAAGAAATAAAATAAATTAAAAAAACCCTAATTCTGAATATATACACCACTCATTATAAAATACTCAAATATTTTGAAAGATTTGTTTTTAGACTTTTTTCCTAACCGTATAGTGTTTTTAAAAATAAACAAAATATTTTTTTCTTTATTTTTAAAAACATTGTCAGGTAAAACTGTATGTATTTATCATGGACACTGTGATGTTTTAAAATATATATACATTGCGAAATGGTTAAATCTAACCAATTACCATCTGCATTATTTGACATAGTTGCCATTTTTATGGTGAGGACACTTAACATCCACTCTCTATTTTTTTTTTTTTGACAGGCAGAGTGGACAGTGAGAGAGAGAGACAGAGAGAAAGGTCTTCCTTTGCCGTTGGTTCACCCTCCAATGGCCGCCGCGGCAGGTGCGCTGCAGCCAGCACACCGCACTGATCTGAAGCCAGGAGCCAGGTGCTTCTCCTGGTCTCCCATGCGTGTGCAGGGCTCAAGCACCTGGGCCATCCTCTACTGCCCTCCCGGGCCACAGCAGAGAGCTGGCCTGGAAGAGGGGCAACCGGGACAGAATCTGGCACCCCAACCGGGACTTGAACCCAGTGTGCCGGCGCTGCTAGGTGGAGGATTAGCCTATTGAGCCACGGTGCCAACCATAAAGTTAATTTTCTTCTTATTTTCTTTCTTTCTTTCTTTTCTTCTTTCTTTCTTTCTTTCTTTCTTTCTTTCTTTCTTTCTTTCTTTCTTTCTTTTGACAGGCAGAGTGGACAGTGAGAGAGAGAGAGAGAGAGAGAGAGAGAGAAAGGTCTTCCTTTGCCATTGGTTCACCCTCCAATGGCCGCTGCGCCCAGCATGCTGCAGCCGGCGTATCATGCTGATCCGAAGCCAGGAGCTAGGTGCTTCCTCCTGGTCTCCCATGCGGGTGCAGGGCCCAAAGACCTGGGCCATCCTCCACTGCCCTCCCGGACCACAGCAGAGAGCTGGACTGGAAGAGGGGCAACCAGGACAGAAACCGGCGCCCCGACCGGGACTAGAACCTGGGGTGCCACAGGTAGAGGATTAGCCTATTGAGCCGCAGCGCCGGCCCAGATGACTTTTGCACTAAAACATGTTCCAAATGCTTTTTACACTAAAATACATTTTTTTGCACTTAAATACATATATATATATCCTATAGTGTTATATTGTTTTGAGACAGGAAAAGCTTTATATTTTCTGTAATCTTATGCAAATCACTTATGAAAACCATCTATGGTGACACACACATGTTCATTCCTTTTGTCTACTAAATAATACTCCACATCTTTTTTTTTGTTTGTTAAATATTTATTTATTTGAATAGCAGAGTTAGAGAGAGAGAGAGAGAGAGAGAGAGATGTCTTCTATCCACTGGTTTACTCCCCAGATGGCTGCAAAGGCCTGAGCTGCACTGATCTGAAGTCAGGAGCCAGGAGCCTCCTCTGGGTCTCCCACGTGGGTGCAGGGGCCCAAGGACTTAGGCCATCTTCTACTGATTTCCCAGGCCACAGCAGAGAGCTGGATCAGAAGAGGAGCAGCAGGGACTCGAACTGGCACCCATATGGGATGCCGGCACTGCAGGTGGCAGCTTTACCTGCTATGCCACAGCGCCAGCAATACTCTACATCTTGAATTGCCATCTTTTAATTTAACAATTCCCCTATTTACTTTACAGATAATATTGTAATGAATATGTTTACATATGATAGAGTAGATATCTAGAAGTATAAAAACTGGCTTAAAGTAATGAACATTTTTTAACAGGCAGTGGGAAGTGAATGTTCCAATAAAATCCCATGATGAAAATATCTCTCTCTTATTACATGTTGTCGATGTATGATGTTTTCAAAAGTTAACCTCTTCCTAGCTGTTGCAGAACAGCACTAGTGATTCAATTTGTATTTTCTGGTTAAAGTGAGGGTGAGCTTTTTTTCACATGTTTTTGGCCATTTTTTTTCCCTCTTCAGTGAATTGCCTTTTTTTATAACCTTGGCTTATTTTTCTATTGGATTTTTTTCTCATTAATTTTTAGGAACTATTCATATATTCTGGATACAAACATTTCATCCTTCACATTTCTTCAAATATCTTTCACATCCATGTCCTTGTCTTTGAATTTTAGGTGTCTTGTAGAACAGTAGTTTACAATTTTCTGGAAATTAAATTTATGTTTATTTTCTCTTATTATTTTTACTTTTTTAATTTAAGAAAGACAAATTTAGTTCCTTTATTTCTTCTGGTTGCAATGAGTCACAGTAATTCTAGATCTTAACTTAATCAGTTGTGAAACAAATGTAGAGAAGAAACTCTGTCAATAACTGGTCCTAATGGGCCCAATCAATGAAGAATTATAGAAAATATCTTATGTGAGTGTACCTTGTTTTAACAAAGTAAAGGTGCTATTTTCTTTTTTATCAGTGATTTTATGCCTAAGCTTACTATATTTAGCAGTTGAATTCCCTTCCTTTGATTTTCAACCACATCTAATTAGACATTTGGCAATCTCCACTAAATGACTTCCTCATTCAGTCACTAAGATTTTAACAGCCGTTGTTAAGCGAACCAAGAGAAAGCTGTGTTCACTAAGATGTACACCAAACACAAGGGAAAATGGGTTTGGAATTAGAAACAACATAGTTAATGTCACACGAGAAAAATCTGCCTCTAACTTTCCTGTTCTGTGTATACCTGATAACCTCTGTTTCCACAGATTTCCTCTGTTTAAATCCTCGAATAATTTTTATCCTTGTTTGCTTAACTGATATGTGGTCAGATTAAGATATTAAGTAGTAGGACAGCTGGAAGTTTGACATGTCTAAAGTAACTGCTGCCTGAGTTGTCAGCACTGGGGATAGAGTAGCAGAATCCTAGTGAGATTCACCCCCAGAGTGTCACTGTATCACGGGGACAGTCTCTATGTTTGTCACACAGGATAACTGAAGGGCGGGTACTGGGTGGTGGCAATCTCTTACTTTGCTAGTTTTAGGTTTATTTTGGGTATCTTTTGGTTGACATGGTGGCACTGAAAATATTTTTCCAAGGATAATTTAAAGAAAATTGTATGGCTGATATGATACACAATGTTGTTAATTTGTTAATTAGTGAGATTTTGGTTGATATGGTGGCACTGAAAATATTTTTTCAAAGATATTTTAAATATAATTTTTTGGCTGATATTATATATGATGTTGTTAATTAATGAAGAGCTTTCATATACCTTATATGGTTTCTGTCTTTTTTTTTTTTTTTTTTACAGGCAGAGTGGACAGTGAGAGAGAGAGAGAGAGGAGAGAGAGAGAGAGAGAGAGAGAGAGAGAAAGGTCTTCCTTTACCGTTGGTTCACCCTCCAATGGCTGCTGCGGCTGGCGCACCACGCTGATCTGAAGCCAGGAGCCAGGAGCTTCTCCTAGTCTCCCATGCGGGTGCAGGGCCCAAGGACTTGGGCCATCCTCCACTGCACTCCCGGGCCACAGCAGAGAGCTGGCCTGGAAGAGGGGCAACCGGGACAGAATCCAGGGCCCCGACTGGGACTAGAACCCAGTGTGCCAGCACCGCAGGTGGAGGATTAGCCTATTGAGCCACGGCGCTGGCCCTGGTTTCATTCTTATACCAAACTTGATAGGTATTATTTTGTAAAGTGTACCTTTATTGAGAAAAAACTTACATACTATACAATTTGCCTATTTAAAGTTTTTAGAGGGAAGTGTTTGGCCTAGTGGCTTAGAATGGAGTACCTAGGTTCAAGTCCCAGCTCCCCTTGGATTCCAACTTCCTACTGAGAAGCACCATGAGGAGGAGGACAGCAGGTGATGGCTCAAATACTTAGGTTTCTGCTGCCCATCTGGGAGATCTGGAGTGAGTTCTTGGCTCCTGGCTTTGACCTGGCTCAGCCCCAGAAGTTTCAGGCATTTGGGGAGTGAACCAGTGGATGGAAGATATCGCTGTCTCTCTGCCCTTCAAATATACAAAATAATAAAATTCAAACAATCTTTCATTAAGGTATTCCATTCAGTGGTATCTTCACTTGGACTGCTATAACAAAAATATCATAGATGGGTGCCTTGACATTTGTTTCTTACAGTGCTGGAGCATGGAGAGTCCAAGATCAAAGTGCTGTAAGATTTGATTCTTAGTGAGGACCCTGATTCTGGCTTGTAGAAGTCAGCCTTCTTATATGTCAGAAAGAGAATAAACTTTGGTCTCTTCCTCTTCTCATAATGACACTAATCAGTATGGGCCTCCACCCTTACAACCTCATCTAAACCTTATTACCTCCCCAAAGTCTGCCTCCAAATTTCACATTGAGAGCCAGGACTTCAGCACTTGAACTGGAGGTTCCATGTGGGAGGTGCAAAAACATTAAGTCCATGATAAATGGTTTCTGGCATATTCATGGAGTTGTGAAACCATTGTAACAAGTCAGTTTTTGAATATTTTCAGTATCCCTCCAAAAAAACTCCCTACTTCTTACCAGTTGCTTTGCCATACCACCTCTTCCCCACTACCATTCATGGTCCTCTTTTCCTTCAGCCCTGAGCAATCATGAATCTACTTTCTGTTTCTGTAGATTTGCCTTGTCTGAACCTTAATATCAGGAATGGGGAACATCCAGCCCATAGGCCATATAAGGTCCCCAACATCATCTGGTCTGGCTCTGCCAAGGCAACTGCAGGCAGGACTTGAAATTCAGTAAGTCTATAGCAGGCTAATTTTTAAGTTGACAATTTTGCCTTGTCCATGGATGATGTTATAAATATCCAAATAGCCTTTGGCAGAGTAAAGGTTCCCCACCCCCTATATGAATGAAGCCATCAATATGTAGTCTTTTGCAATTGGCTTACTTCGTATAATAGTTTCAAGGTTCATTCATATTCTAGCATGTATTAGCACTTTATTAATACTAATAACCTATTGCCTAGATGTACCACATTTTGTTTATATTTCCACTCAGATAGGTGCTATCACCCTTATCTGTTACATGAGAAGGCAGTTTCAAAGAACTTGGGTAATCTATTAAAGAGCTCAAGGGATCTACTCTCAAGTGATCTGTCCACATAGCTAGTTAGAGGTAGAATTACAGACATTAAATACAGTGCACGCTCATAACTTAAGAAAATATCTCTTTTCATATTCTTTCACTTTCTCCTTGCTTCCTCTTAAAATCAGAACATCCAACATTTATGGTTAGATTAAATTGATTCTTTTGTAGCTAAGTCATTTGTTTAAACCCTTCCTGGGTAGAGACCAAGCTCATAAGCACCATGAATCTAAGAAGCCTTAAATATACTTAAAACCTCAACACAAAACTTCTCCAAGCACATTTACTTCAGAATTCCCCTGTTGCCATCATGCTGACTTATTAACTTTGATAGTTTGGTAGTTGATGAGGGTGTGCAAATTCCTGGCTGGCATGCCAGTTATCATTTAAAAGCATGGAAGGGGGCCGGCGCTGTGGCGCAGTGGGTTAACGCCCTGGCCCGAAGTGCTGGCATCCTATATGGGTGCTGGTTCAAGACCCGGCTGCTCCACTTCTGATCCAGCTCTCGGCTATGGCCTGGGAAAGCTGTAAAAGATAGCCCAAGTCCTTGGGCCCCTTCACCCACGTGGGAGACCTGGAAGAAGCTCCTGGCTCCTGGCTTCGGATTGGTGCAGCTCTGGCTGTTGTGGCCATCTGGGAAGTGAGCCAGCAGATGGAAGACCTCTCTCTCTCTCTCTGCCTCTCCTTTCTCTGTGTAACTCTGACTTTCAAATAAATAAATAAATAAATAAATCTTTAAAAAAATAAAAGCATGGAAGAGTAAAACATTTTGAAGTCCCTCTTAATTTCAAATTTTCCAGGACTTCAAGAATTCTGTTTCCATGTTCAATATGTTAAATGCAGAGGAATGTCTGAAATGTAGGAACCAAACTTGATGCTAATGGTAAACAATAAAGTTTGTAATTCCATACTTCTTTTAGATTGCTTCATATCTGGTATTGAACTTGGTTACAACAGAATTCTTTTTTTCCCAGAAACCTTTTATTAAGGTATACAAACTTCATGCATTTCATAAATAAAATTTAGGAACATAGTGATTCTTCCCACCATACTTGTTATTCCACCTACCCTCCCACCATCTTCCTCCTTCCTCTTCTTTTCCCATTCTTATTTTTTACTAAGATCTATTTTCAATTAACTTTATACACCTAAGATTAACTCTATACTAAATAAAGAGTTGAACAAATAATATAAAAAAACCCTGTTCCTCAACTGTACAGACAAGAGCTGTTCAAAGTCATTGCATCTCAAAGTGTCAATTTTACTTCTATAGATTACCTTTTACATGCTCTATTAGTAACCATAGATCAGGGAGAACCTATGGTATTTGTCATTTTGGGACTGGCTTATTTCACTAAGTATGATGTTTTTCTGTTTCATCCATTTTGTTGCAAATGATAAGATTTAATTTTTTTAACTGCTGAATGTGTCTATATTCATCAGGGTAATTGATTTGTAGTTCTCTTTCTCTGTTGTATCTTTTTTATATTTAGGCATTAAGATGATGATGGCCTCATAGAAGGAGTTTGGGAGTATTCCCTCCATTTCAATTGTTTTGAATAGTTTGAGAAGAACTGGTGTTCTTTAAATGTCTGGTAGAATTTAACAGTGAAGCCCTCTGGTTCTGGGCTTTTCTTTGTTGGACAGGTCTTTTTATTACTGATTCAATTTCTGCCTTGGTTATTGGTCTGTTTAGGTTTTCTATGTCTTCATAGCTCAGTTTAGGTATGTTGTACATGTCCAGAAATCTATCCGTTTCTTCTAGGTTTCCGGATTTGTTGATTATATAGCTTTTTTTAAAAAAACTTTTATTTAATGAATATAAATTTCCAAAGTACAGTTTATGGATTACAATGGCTTTCCTCCCCCATAACTTCCCTCCCACCCGCAACCCTCCCCTCTCCCGCTCCCGCTCCCCTTCCATTTGCATCAAGATTCATTTTCAATTTTCTTTATATACAGAATATCAGTTTAGTATATATTAAGTAAAGATTTCAACAGTTTGCACCCACACAGAAACATAAAGTGAAAAATACTGCTTGAGCACTAGTTATAGCATTAAATCACAATGTACAGCACATTAAGGACAGATATCCTACATGAAGAGTAAGTGCACAGTGACTCCTGTTGTTGACTTTAACAAATTGACACTCTTGTTTATGGTATCAGTAATCACACTAGGCTCTTGTCATGAGTTGCCAAGGCTATGGGAGCCTTTTAGTTCACCAACTCTGATTATATTTAGACAAGGTCATAGTCAAAGTGGAAGTTCTCTCCTCCCTTCAGAGAAAGGTACCTTCTTCTTTGATGACCTGTTCTTTCCACTGGGATCTCACTCGTGGAGATCTTTCATTTAGGTCTTTTTTTTTTTTTTTTTTTTTTTTTTTGCCAGAGTGTCTTGGCTTTCCATGCCTGAAATACTCTCATGGGCTTTTCAGCCAGATCCGAATGTCTTAAGGGCTGATTCTGAGGCCAAAGTGCTGTTTAGGATATCCGCCATTCTATGAATCTACTGTGTATTCCACTTCCCATGTTGGATCGTTCTCTCCCTTTTTTTTTTTTTATTCTATCGGTTAGTATTTTCAGACACTAGTCTTGTTTATGTGATCCCTTTGACTCTTAGACCTATCAGTGTGATCAATTGTGACCTGAAATTGATCACTTGGATTAGTGAGATGGCATTGGTGCATGCAATCTTGATGGGATTGAATTGGAATCCCCTGGTATGTTTCTAACTCTACCGTTTGGGGCAAGTCAACTTGAGCATTTCCCAAATTGTACATCTCTTCCCTCTCTTATTCCCACTCTTATATTTAACAGGGATAATTTTTTTTCAGTTAAGTATGAACAATTAAGAATAACTGTGTATTAATTACAGAATTCAACTAATAGTATTAAGTAGAACAAACAAACAAAAAATACTAGGAGGGATAAAGTATTAAGTTGTTCATGAACAGTCAGGGCAAGGGCTGATCAAGTCACCGTTTCTTATAGTGTCCATTTCACTTCAACAGGTTTCCTTTTTGGTGCACAGTTAGTTGTCACCTATCAGGGAGAACATATGATATTTGTCCCTTTGGGACTGGCTTATTTCACTCAGCATAATGTTTTCCAGATTCCTCCATTTTGTTGCAAATGACCGGATTTCATTGTTTTTGACTGCTGTATAGTATTCTGTAGATTACATATCCCATAATTTTTATCCAGTCTACTGTTGATGGGCATTTAGGTTGATTCCAGGTCTTAGCTATTGTGAATTGAGCTGCAATAAACATTAATGTGCAGACCGCTTTTTTGTTTGCCAATTTAATTTCCTTTGGGTAGATTCCAAGGAGTGGGGTTGCTGGGTTGAATGGTAGGATTATATTCAGGTTTCTGAGGAATCTCCAGACTGACTTCCATAGTGGCTTTACCAGTTTACATTCCCACCAACAGTGGGTTAGTGTCCCTTTTTCCCAACAACCTTGCCAGCATCTGTTGTTGGTAGATTTCTGAATGTGAGCCATTCTCACCGGGGTGAGGTGAAACCTCATTGTGGTTTTGATTTGCATTTCCCTGATGGCTAGTGATCTTGAACATTTTTTCATGTGCCTGTTGGCCATTTGGATTTCCTCTTTTGAAAAATGTCTATTGAGGTCCTTGGCTCATTTCTTAAGTGGGTTGTTAGTTTTGTTGTTGTGGAGTTTCTTGATCTCTTTGTAGATTCTGGTTATTAATCCTTTATCTGTAGCATAGTTTGCAAATATTTTTTCCCATTCTGTCGGTTGCCTCTTCACTCGTCTGTTTCTTTTGCAGTACAGAAACTTCTCAATTTGATGCCATCCCAATAGTTAATTTTGGCTTTGACTGCCTGCGCCTCTAGGGTCTTTTCCAGGAAGTCTTTGTCGGTGCCAATATCTTGCAGGGTTTCTCCAATATTCTCTAATAATTTGATAATTCTTGATGATTTGTTTTATTTCTGTGGTGTCTGTTGTTACATTTCCTTTTTCATCTCTGATTTTGTTGATTTGGGTTTTCTCCCTCTTTTTTTTTTGTTAGCATGGACAATGATATGGCAATTTTGTTTATTTTTTCAGCTCTTCATTTTGCTGATCTTTTATATTTTTTTCACTTGTTAATTTATTTATTATTTTTTATAGAAAAATTTATTTAATAGATATAAATTTTGAAAGTACAAATTTTGGATCATAGTGCTTCTTCCCTCCATAACCACCCTCCCACCCACAAACCATCCCATCTCCTACTCCCTCTCCCATCCCATTCTTCATTAAGATTCATTTTTAATTATCTTTATATACAGAAGATCAACTCTATACTAAGTAAGATCTGTTGTATTTATTGTTTTAATTTTGTTGATTTCTTCTCTAACTTTAGCTATTTCTTTTTTCCTGCTAATTTTGGGTTTTGTTTGCTGTTGTTTTATAGGTCCTTGAGATGCATTGATAGCTCATTTATTTGGTGCCTTTCCAATTTCTTTATGTAGGCATGAGTTGCTATACACTTTCTTCTTAACACTGCTTTTGCTATGTCCCATAAGTTTTGATAAGTTGTATTGTCATCTTCATTCATTTCCATTAATTTTTTGATTCCTCTTTTGATTTCTTCAGTGGCCCACTGTTCATCCAAGAGCATGTTTTCATTCTCTATGTGTTTGCTTATATTCTAGATTCCTGAGTTGCTGATTTCCAGCTTCATTCCATGTGGTCAGAGAAGATGCATGGTATGATTTTTATTTTTATTTTTTTGAATTTGCTGAGACTTGCTTTATGGCCTAGCATATAGTCTATCCTAGAGAAAGTTCCATGCACTGGTGAGAAATATGTGTATACTGCAACTATAGGATGAAAAGTTCTGTAGATATCCATTAGGTTCATTTGGTCTATCGTGTCGATGAACTCTGTTGCTTCCTTGCTGATTTTCTGTCTAGTTGATCTGTTCATTGCTAAAAATGGGGTATTGATGCTCCCATTACTATTCTTTGGGCTCTATGTTTCCCTTTAGATCCATTAACATTTACTTTAAATAGCCAGATGCTCTGTAATTAGGTGTATATATGTTTATTACAGTCACATCTTCCTGTTGAATCGATCTGTTAATCATTACATCATGGCCTTTTTTGTCTCTTTTAACAGTTTCTTGTTAAAGTTTATTTTGTCTGATTTTAGGATGGCTACACTGCTCTTTTTTGGTTCTGTTTGCATGGAATATATTATTCCATTCTTTTACTTTCAGTTTGCATGTATCTTTGTTTTTGAGGTGTGTTTCTTGTAGGCAGCAAATAGATGCAATTTTAGTCCATTTATCCAGTCTGTATATTTTAACTGGAGAGTTGAGGCCATTTACATTCAAGGTGACTATTGATAAGCAACGACTTGCTCTGCCATTTTCCCACAAATATTCCTATTGTTTACTTTGGATTTCCTTTGTACTTTTTTCCCCAAAAGAAATCTTTTATTTAATTAATACAAATTTTATAAGTACAACTTTAGGTATATAGTGATTCTTCCCACTGTACCTGCTCTCCCACCCCCACTCCCACTCCCACCCCACCTCCTCCTCCCTCTTCTATTCCCAGTCCCATTCTCCATTAAGATTCATTTTCATTCAACTTTATACACAGAAGACCAACTCTATACTAAGTAAAGATTTCAGCAATTTGCACACATACGCACACACACACAATTGTTTGAGAACAAGTTTTACAGTTAACTCTCATAATACAACTCACTGAAGACAGAGGTCCTGCATGGGGAGTTAGTGCACATGACTCTTGTTGTTAATTTAATGATTAGCACTCTTATGTATGAAATCAGTGACCACCTGAGGCTCTTGAAATAAGCTGCCTAGGCTATGGAAGCCTTTTGAGTCCACAAACTCCATCAGTGTTTGGAGAAGGCCATATGCAAATTGGAAGTTCTCTCCTCCCTTTAGAGAAAAATACATCCTTCTTTGATGGCCACTTCTTTCTGTTGGTTCTCACTCACAGAGATCCTTCATGTAGGACATTTTTTTTTGCACAGTGTCTTGGCTTTCCATGCCTGAAATGCTCTCATGGGCTTTTCAGCCAGGTCAAGAAGCTTTAAGGGATGATTCTGAGGTCAGAGTGTTACTTAAAGTGATTGTCATTCTATGAGTTTGCTGTGTGGACTACTTTCTATGTTGGAACATTCTCTCTGATTTAATTCTATTTATTATTATTACCAGACACTTGATCCTATTTATATGATCACTTTAACACTTAATCCTATCTATATGTTCACTTTAACACTTAATATGGTCACTTTAACACTTAAGATGGCATTTTTGCCACTCAACTTAATGGGATTTGGGGTCACATGGCAAGTATTTAAACTGTACCCTTACAAGTAAGTCTGTAGGAATGTATGCAGAACTATATAGCTTTACAGTTACAAATTTTCTCCTCCCTCTCTTATTTCCACTCTTATGTTTTACTGAGATCTATTTTCAATTGACTTTCTACATATATAATTTACTCTATGTTAAGTAAATTGTTCAACAGATAATATGGAGAACAGAAAAAAAAAAAACCTGTTCCTTGACTGTCAAGACAAGGGCTGTTCAAGTCATTGCTTCTCAAAGTGTCAATTTAGGGGCTGGCACTGTGGTGTAGTGGGTAAAGCCACTGCCTGCAGTGCCACCATCCCACATGGGTGCCGTTTTGAGTCCCGGCTGCTCCACTTCTGTTCCAGCTCTCTGCTATGGCCTGGGAAAGCAGTGGAGGGTGGCCCAAGTCCTTGGGCCCCTGCACCCACATGGGAGACATGGAAGAAGAAGCTCTTGGCTCCTGGCTTCTGATCAGTAGAGCTCTGGTGGTTGCAGCCATCTGGGGAGTGTAACTTCTTTCTCTGTGTAACTCTTTCAAATAAATCTTTAGGTGCTCTGTTAGTTATCACAGATCAAGGAGAGCATATGGTATTTGTCCATTTGAGACTAGCTTATTTCACCAAGTATGATGTTTTCCAGATTCAACTATTTTGTTGCAAATGACTGGATTTCATTTTTTAACCACTGTATAGTACTCCATAGAGTACATATCCCATAATTTCTTTATCCAGTCTTCCGTTGACTGACATTTGGGTTGATTCCATGTCTTAGCTACTGTGAATTGAGCTGCAATAAACATGTAGGTGCAGATAACTCTTTTATTTTCTGATTTCATTTCCCTTGGATAAATTCCCAGGAGTGGGATGGCTGGATCAAATGATAGGTCTATATTCAGATTTCTGAGGTATCTTCATACTATCTTCCTTAGTGGTTTTACCTGTTTACATTCCCACAAGCAGTGGATAAGTGTACCTTTTCCCCCACATCTTCACCAGCATTTGTTGTTTATTGATTTCTGTATGAAAGCCATTCTAACTGGGGTGAGGTGAAACCACATTGTGGTTTTGATATGCATTTCTCTGATGGTTAGTGATCCTGAATATTTTTCACATCTGTTGGGCATTTGGATTCCTCTTTTGAAAAATGTCTGTTTAAGTCTTTGGCCCATTTCTTCACTGAGTTTTTTGTTTTGTTATTGTGGAGTTTCTTGATCTCTTTATATATTCTGGTTATTAATCCTTTATCAGTTGCATGGTTTCTCCCATTCTGTCAGTTGCCTCTTCACTTTCCTGAGTGTTTCTTTTGCAATACAGAAGCTTCTCAATTTGAGGTAATCTCATTTGTTAATTTTGACTTTGATTGCCTGTGCCTCTGAGGTCTTTTCTAAGAACTTTTTGCCTGTGTTTGCCTATGCCAATATCTTGCAGGGTTTCCCCAATGTTCTCTAACAATTTGTTGGTATCAGGTTGTAGATTTAGGTCTTTAATCCATTTTGAATGGATTTTTGTGTAATCTGTAGGTAGGGGTCCTGCTTCTGCATGTGGAAATCCAGTTGTCCCAGTACCATTTGTTGAAGAGATGGTCCTTGTTCCAGGGATTGGTTCTAGCTCCTTGGTCAAATATAAGTTGGTCATAGATGCTTGGATTGCTTCTGGCATTCTATTCTGTTTCACTGGTCTATCCATCTGTTTTTGTACTGGTACCAGACTGTTTTGATTATAACTGCCCTGTAGTATGTCTTGAAATCTGGTATTGTGATGCCTCTGGCTTTGGTTTTGTTGTGTAAGGTTGCTTTAGCTATTCAGGATCTCTTGTGTTTCCATATGAATTTCAGCATCATTTCTTCTAGATCTGAGAATAATGTCTTTGGTATTTTTATTGGTATTGCATTAAATGTGTAGCTTGCTTTTAGAAGAATGGACATTTTGATGATATTGATTCTTCAAATCCATGAACATAGAGAATATTTTCATTTTTTGTATCTTCTATTTCTTTCTTTAATGTTTTGTAATTCTCATTGTAGAGGTCTTTGACATTCTTGCCTAAATTTATTCCAAGGTATTGGAAATTTTTTGGTAGCTATTGTTATGGAAAGTCTTTATTTCAGCTTCTTTCATAAATGAGAGCTTTTCAGGGTACAGTGTTCTGGGTTGACAGTTTTTTTCTCTTAAGAATTGGAATATATCTTGCCATTCTCTCCTAGCCTGTAGAATTCCTGTTGTCAAGTCAGCTGGGAGTGTAATTGGAGATCATTTGATAGTAATCTAGCATTTCTCTTGTGTACATTTTAGCATCTTTTCTTTATGTTTTCCTGTGAAGAATTGATTACAGTGTGTCATGGTGAAGATCTTTTCAGGTCATATCTATTAGGAGTTCTATGTGCTTTCTGTACTTGGATGTACCTTTATTTCTCCAAATTAGGAAAGTTTTCTGTAATGATTTCACTAAAAAGGCCTTCTTTTTGGTCTGACTGTAAAATTTCCAGAGATTTGTCTTCTAACTCAGATATTCTTTCTTCTGCCATACTGAGTCTGTAGTTAAGGCTTTTCATGGTACTATTTTATTGATTTATTGAATTCTTCATTTCTAATATTTCATTTTGATTTTTTGAAAATCTCAATTTCATGGGAAAATTTTTTTCATTTATGTCATATGGATTTCTTTAATTTGTGGATTTGCTTCTTATTACTTCTAAGTTATCCTATGATTAATTTTTTGAATTTTGTTTGTGGCATTTCTTCAATCTCTTCATCTTCCCATTCTAGTGTTGACCTGTTGTTGTGTTCTTTTGGGGACATCATGTTGTCTCCTTTACTCTTCTTTTTTGAATTGCTGCATTTATTTTTAGGCAATTGTGGAGATGCTTATTGTTTTTTTCTCCTGTGATAGCTTTTATCTTTGGACTATTCCCCTGTGGCTTAGTGGAGTGTCTGCTCTTTAAGTGAATACCCAGAGGCTTGTACTGCACATGGCCAGGGGATTCTGTTCCACTCTAAGAAGGGGGTGTCCAAGGTGACACCCAATTTGGGCAAGGTACATCTCTTCTTTTTCTTTTTTTTTTTTTTAATCAGATGGGAGGTTTGATAAACTCTGTTGGCATAGTTTCACATTCAGCTCCTTTCCTCCAAGGAGATCAATGTCTTGGCGCTAGCCCGAGTGGGTACAATATTCATCCATGATGCCACAAGAACTACATAAAGGATCTGTGCCATCCTCAGTGTGAGCATGGATCCTGCAGCTATGACCTTCACTAAGGAATCAGGGAGCTCTGATCATGTAGAGCTGCCCAAAGTGACTGCTCAAAGATCCAGCCACACTCTATGCCCTCCCACACAGCCAAAGTGATTTCACAGTCGCAGCACACAAGTCTGCCACAGTCATGAGTGCCCAGTCCCCTGTCAGTTCTCCCAGCCAGACTCTGGTATCTCCTCTTGGCTGGTTCCTGGGCACGTGGACATGAGCTAGCACAGCTGTTACGTATGTCCAAAATGGCTCATGCCCTCTCTCGACTATTTACAGGATGCCAGTGCTGGGTGGTTTGGGAGAGAGAAATGTATCCCCTCCTTTTTTTCTTAAGTTGACGGGTCTCCACAGGGTTCTGAGCAAACTCATGCCAGGCTCTTCCTATAGCATTATCGCCAGTGGGTTGGGCTGCTACAGTCTGGTCTCACCTCACTCTCCAAAGCTGATGCTGCAGCTCTTGTCTGCTAGGGTCCTGAGTTGTGTATGTCCATACCCTCCATGTAGAGCCATAGTATCCATCTAATTTGCATGGAGTTTCCTCTGAAGTTTTCTGCCTAACTCTTCCCTGAGATTTCACTCTCCACTTTTTAAAAACTATCTTCCCCTAGATGAGAGCAGTAAGCTCCCTCCCTATTCCACCATCTTGGAATCCTCCCATAACAGAATTCTTGAGAATGAATCTGGACAGTGAAACAAAAATCACTCACTTATGGAAGAACGCAATAATGGATTAAAATAGCTTCTGTTGGGGCTTACTGATGATAATCCTGTGCCAGATTAATTGGCTGAAGCTTTCTTTACTTACCAAATATTACTTGAATAAATTATTTTCATGATCTGTTTGTAGGGTGTTGAAGTCTGCCTTGTGTTGTGTAATTTGTATACAGAAAATTTCTTTCTCATTGTTCTGGAGGCTGAGAAGACCAAGGTCAAGGTCCAAATGGTATGGTGTCTGGAAGGGGCCCTGTCTTGGCTTCCAAGGTGCTACATCCTCCAGAGAGGGAAAACCTTGTTAATCATATTGCTGAAGAGGAAGGGAGAGTGAGCATGCAAGTGAGTGCTGAACTCACCGTTTTATAATAGCAGTAACCCTACTCATGAAGGCAGCACTCTCATGCCCTAATCACCTCTTTAAGGTCCTATCTTTTCATACTCTTACAATGGAAATGAAATTTCTACATGAGTTGTGGAGAAACCAAACATTCAAACTATAGCAGACAATCAGGAGGCAAAGCCAGACACAAAGGAATTTACATTTGATCATCTTTCCAACTTTTTATTTTATAGTTGGGGAAATTGAGTCCAAAGAGCTATGGTTTTATTTAAAATCATAAAGTGAAGGTCAGATTTCTTGTGCTTCACCTAACAACTCCACTTAAGTCTCAGAAGGTGCCTCCAGCATGACACGTTCCTGACATCCTTCTTCAAAGCTCCTTTGATTTCCCCAAATTTCTGAGCATATTATAATTATTTGTTACATGAACTTGCCTGAATGTGGGGCTAACTATGACTTGCTTCTCAATGTTTTCCCAGTGTTTGGTACAAATCCAGGGTCACAATTAGTTGCTTTATGATTACTTGTTGAGTGAATGAAGCCTGTGTTTCTTTGACACTCTGTCCAATATTCTTTCAGGCTTTTTTGTTTTATGGTTTGGGCTATATGCTTTCTAGCTGTATATTTAGCAATGGGACAGTTTCCTCTCCAGTAACATCTTACAGAGAACCCCAAGACCCCAATACATCAGACAGACAACAGAAGAGATGGCTTGGCTGAAGCAGGATTCAGGCAGCCAGAAGCCTCATATTTTGGTCTCTCTTTGGGGAACTGAAAATGAAGGGATCCTCAGAGGAGTGCGAAGGCTCCAAGGATCATAGGTAAAAATCTTCCTCTTCAGACTTTTAAAGAGAAGCAGAGTTAAGATTTTACATAAGAATTGCTATTGCATATTCATCAGTCCAAGACCTGTCTATGGAAGGTAATCATCTCTAAACAAAGAAAAGATCCTGTATCTTACAGGAAGCAATGTGTTCATTCATTTCTTTGAACACTCATGTAAATGAGTACGTGCAATATAACAGGCTCTGCTTTAATAATTATAGCACAAAACAGTGAGCACAGTGAGCAAAACAGATCAAGATGTTTTCTTTTTATGGAATTTACATTATGATAGGGAAAATAGATAGTAAAAAATATAGTATGTTTGGTGGTGTTAAGTGCTATGGAGAAAAATGATGTGTAAAAAAGAGTTATAGGGTGTGTGTGTGCATGCGCACCTGTGTGTGTGTGGGTAGGAGGCTAGGGAGAGGAGGAGTGTTGCACTTTTAAATGGAATAGGAATGAAAAACCTGAGAAAGCGACATTTGCATACTTATGTCCCAGAAGGGATAAGGTGAGGGAATGAGCCTTAGGCTCTCTGAGAACAGTAAGTTAAAAGAGGGTTTTTTCCTTCAATCTCCTTTACGTGAGATTCTTTAGATTACAAGGAGCTACAGAAGAATTGTGATCAAGGAAATGATTTGGTTGGATTTCCTTAGTTCAGATTTCATAAATAGGCAGTAGGTAGAAAACCACTTTCGTTATGAATGACTTAAGAATAACTCACCTGTTATCATGGAATGCAATTTGCTTTTGCCAATTATGCTGACTCACACACGCTGATTTGAGATGTAAATGAGTCTCCTTTCCATCTTTCCCTCTCTATTCTTGTGCAAAAGGAAGAGTTAAGAACCTGATCTCTTAAGAGGTCTTTAAAAATAGGCTAGAGTCTCATTTGGGGTAGATTAGGAGAATCCTTGCCTGAAGGCAGATAAATCTCTCACATCTCATTATTGCCCCAAGAGTCTTTGCAACAGATAGAGCTTCTCTGGGTGATCTCAAATTTTCTCTATTAACCAGGAGGAAGTTCTTTGGCACTGTCATCCTTTCAATTCTCCTTGAATGAGATGCAGAAAAAACACGGCACCATCACATAACTGAGAGGATGCAGGAGAACTGTTTTCTATCACTTAGATCACAAGCAGCATCATTAGAGTGATGTGGAAGGAAACAAGTCCAGAGAGGTTGCTGTGCTTCCTATGATCCTATTTGCTACAGACCCTATTTTCTAAAACACTTCTCTAGTTTCCTTCACGGGAAGTTGTTATTTGCTCCTCTAAACAAGTTGCTCTGTAGTCAAGTCACTTTTGGAGAGGACAAGTTAGGAAGTTTCTTAACCGGGGTGGTGATGGGAGGAACAGAATGGAGACCAAGGGCCTTTAAGTGCTGCCTGCACGTTAGGTTCTATTTGGAGCTCAATCCAGGCTCCATGGAGTATAGTGTTTATGTTTTATTTAATGGATGCCTGACACTGAAAAATGGCTACTATATAGCTTTCTAGTGGGAGGCTGGGGAGTGTGACTATGAACAATAGAGCAGAGGTGAACTTGAAGTGAAAAAGATGTACCCTGTCCTATTATTACCTAGTTCATACCTCTGTTGTTTCCACTTGTTTAAGTGCCATGTCTCATGGATGTCTCCTCTGAGAACCAGCCCTTGCTAGATATACTGTAAATGCTTGGTTGGTATAGTGGGATTGTTGATAATGATGGTCTTGTTTGGGGATAGGGTGGAGAGGCAGAAAGTTAATGAAAAGTTTGGGTACATAATAAAAAATTGACACCATTTCTGTACAAAAAAAAAAAAACCAAAACAAAACAAAACACCATGCTTCACACAACAGGTAGATTTCCTTTATTAAGATATTCTAGATGAGCTCGTAATGATTTATCTCTTTGAAAAGGAGAGCAGCAGAGATGGAAGGAAGAAAAGACAGAGAGAAATAGCTCTTCCATCCATTGGTCTCCTTCCCAAATGGCTCTGTTAGCCAGGTCTGGACCAGGCTGAAGCTAGGAGCCAGGAAGTCCATCCTGATTTCCCATAAGGGTGGAAGAAGTCCAAGTACTTGGGCCATCTTTTATTGCCTTCCAAGGCCCATTAGCAGAGAGTTGCTTGGTAAGCAGAGCAGCTGGGACTTGAACTGGCACTCTGATATGGGATACTGGTGTCACAAGTGGCGGCATAACCTGTTGCACCACAATGCTGGCCCCAGATAAGCTCTTCATTGAAGGAATCCAATAGAAAATTATTCTTAAAGTAGAGTTTCTAATTAATATCTTTTATACAATTAAATTTTTATAGTGTAAATTGCGTGACAGCAGAGGACAATGGTAGGACACCTTTGTAGATGTCACTTGAACTCTGCTTAGGGCTGTTAAAAGCACTGAGCTTTTAGAATCAACAGATCAGCTTTGGAGACTTGCATCTAGCATTTGTAAGCTCTCTGACTGGATAAATCACTTAACTTCAGAGTCTTCAGTTGATTCATGTGCAGAAATGGAGGTAATGATTCTTCCCACACTTGGGTTGTTGTGACATAAAGTCTCTGGCACATGATAGAGGCTCAACAAATGTCATTCCATTCCATTCCTTCTCCTTTCCTAATGCTTTAGCACAAAAATGTAGCCTGAACTGCAAGTGTATTCTTGGTTTATTGGATAAATGGTGAAGAATCCATTCCTCAAAATGTTTTAGTGCTTTCCTTGGACTTTGGCGACTCATCCTCGAGCCTAGAGGACCTGTGATAGTGTTTTGACTCTGCTCCCTGCAATGACCTTGAGGACATTCTCTCCATGGGCCCTGCTCATCTCTCAGTGCCTTAGAAGCTCATCACATTTGCCAATAGATCAACTTGTATTGGATTCTAGCTTTCCTCTGAGTGCCCAAATTCAGCATTTTAGTGCTGAATCATTTCCCTTGTGTTTTGGAAAAAGCTTTAGATAACCAACAGTTTACAGAAGCAAGAAAAGTGGCCCCAAACTCACCCTTTTCCAAGTTTTTTGTGTTTACTATTTTATTTCCCAAATGTAAATGCCTCACTTCAATGTAATGTAAATGCCTTACTTCAATGGCACTGGAGATGACTATCCATAAAAATCTCCAGCAGTGGTGGACACTTGTATTAAGCACAAGGAACTGGCCCAGGTGTTAAAAAGCTGGTGATGTCTGTCCTCCTGACACCCCTTGAGGTTGGGTGGGACAGTGCTGCCCATTGCCTTCTTGTAGGGAAGATGTTCTCATTGAGTGTTACATTCCTAGACAGTTTCCTTACAAAAAGGATGATAGCCTTTGGAAAGATGCTCATTTAAGACGTTGAAGTTTCTGTGTGTTCCTTTAAGGTATTTTCGCTCTCTTGTGGAAAATCGAAGAGGACACAGTGGGTTTCAGCACTTGCCAAGTAGTGGTCTTATCGATTTCCCTGGGAACCACCTTGGCTATTAGTATAATTTGTGGCTCTCTAGAGAAGAGATCTGTGTGACAAACATCTGAGAATACATTATACTTGTGTTTTTTTTATCAGGGAAAGTGGCAGCATGGTGATTTTATTATTTTTCAGGAACTACAAGGATCTGGTGGGTGGAATCTCCACTGTACTTGTGTGGTTTATTCTTTGGGCAGTATAGACAGATTGATATATTTCTCAGTATTTGTGTCAAGTCCTCCAGAGAAGAGGACCAACTCTGCTCCAGGCATCCTGTCATTTCATTTTGTGAACGATAACTGTTTTCTGAACTATCATTCCTGAACTTGTATCCCAAAATTAACATTTGCCTTCCCCAAAGTTCCCAGGGGAAGGTTCAACCCTAACTTCAGTGATACCACTAAGCATTTGAACTATTTTTGGAACTTCCCTTTGGTAACTGTCTTCAGAGGCAAAGCACTGGCCATAAATGAAAGAGTTTGCAGACATCAGAGACTTTGACATCTAAGAACAGCAGCATTGCTCTCTTTGAAAATCAACACTGTTTGAATATGCTCATTGAAGCAGTAGTTGTTTGTTAAAAAAATCAGCCTTATTACTTTACTGTCATAGCCAACAAGGGTGGAAAAGAGTCATTATAAGAACGTCCTAGCACAGCTAGAGTCAAAAGTTGATTTTAGGGAAAATAATCCCAAGTTTCAGCTTTTTCTTAATCATCAGCGATGTGTTTTTCCTGCTTAGAATGTCATGCACTGTTACCTGTCTCATTTCCTCATTGATTTTTTTTTTAAATCTTTTTTTAAAACTTTTTCTTTTTTAAAAAAATTTATTTATTTGAAAGGCAGAGTTACAGAGAGGCAGAGGCAAAGAGGGAGGTGGAGAGAGAGAGAGAGAGAGAGAGAGAGAGAGAGAGAGAGAGAAAGATCATCCAACTACTGGTTCACTCCCCAAATGGCCACAATGGCCAGAGCTGTGCTGATCTGAAGCCAGGAGCCAGGAGCTTCTTCCAGGTCTCCCATGTGTGTGCAGGGGCCCAAGGAGTTGGGCCATTTTCTACTGCTTTTCCAGGCCATAGCAGAGAGTGGGATCAGAAGTGGAATAGCCAAGAATTGATCCAGTGTCCATAGGGGATGCTGGCACTGCAGACCATGGCTTTACCTGCCCCACTCCATTCTGTTGAGGCTTTCTCTCATCATCCCTGAACTAGTGAGCTCCTGTGTTTAAGGAAACTTTTCTACTTTCAGTGCCAGGCAAATTCTTTGCTGGGTCAAAACCCTCTGTCTACCTTTTCCTGCTTTCTAGCCAAGACATCTTTACTCTTACTCCCTAAGCTAGATTTGATTCTTCAATCAATAGGAACTGCCAACTTCTTTCACCTTCCCATGATATTCACTCACCTGGTTTGTCCCAAATCTACTGCAGTATTGTATTTGAAATCTGAACTTACAGTCACAAGGAACATGCATAACAGTGTTGGGAACTTTTAGTAGTCTTTTACATGGAGTACATATGTGTGTGTATTTTTTCATGGACTCTTGTTTTTACCATATGTCCCATCAGTCATATTACTACTAATTACTAAGGCTATATAAAAGCATCTTCTTCAGAGGGAAAATATTTTATAGAGTCACATTTAGGATTTTGGTAGCATGCAGAATTTGGAAGAAAAAGGAAACTCAAAAGTCAGGAAGACTGATAAGTGACCCAGTCAACCTGAGTCTCTGGGCACCACACTTACTTTTTGCTTCAATAAAGTCTGCTTCAAAGCAATCTCAATCCTTCATCAAAGAGATTTCTAGCATACTCCCAATGGGTTAACATAAATCTTACTGTTCTCACCCTTTTTTTCCTCCTTCCAAGTTGCCTCTCAAAAAAGAAAAAAAATCAGTCCTCGTGTCTCCATTTCTTTAAATCTTTTATCCTCGGGCCGCTACTACTGGCTGTATGGATTACACATCAGCAGTTCAGAATATTCCACAAAGTCCTGGCTTGTTCTCGCCCTGCAGTGCTTACAGTCACCAATTGCGATGAAAGGAATTTGAAAGGCACAGCCGGGCAATCCTGAACCGGCTTCAGCACACTCCCTCTCTGCAGCTTATCACACCGTGGATGTTCCTTTGACCAGCCATCAATCATGTCTGAAAGTTTCCCGTGATTCCTGAGATACGAATCCCTTTGATAGAAGTTAACAATGCAGCACATGTAGCCTGGGCTAAGGATAATACTTCTGAATTTGAGTTAAAGAAATGCTTTGTTCCAGCTCAGATTTTTTCTTTCTTAGGATCTTGTTTCTCCTGGGCAGCTTCAGTGGCCCCCTATCTTGTAAGCCAAGTGGGAGAGAGACCATGGATGCTTAAGTGGCTGCCATCATCAGTGAAGAAAGGGGCCTGCAGTGAGACAGAGAGGAACAATGAGGAGTGGAGAAAGAGATGGAGCAGTGAGAGCAGAGAGGATAAGAAAACAAGATGGGCATGTCAACTGGAAGGCAGAAGCCATCCAGAAGGAGCCAAGCCCTAGAGGCACGGATGATATTCCTTACAGGACTGAAGGAGAGGGGAAGCCTTGACATCTCGTCCTGCAGGAGATCTGTATGCTTCACAATTAACAGTTGAAAAATGTTTTCAGGAGCCAGAGTTTTACTCTTGATTCCTATCCTACCATGTATGATTTTTTTTTTAAACTTTGCTTTGAAACTTTTGTACCTGATTTTAGGGCACAGGACAGACAATTGTGCTTGACTGATGGGAGTGAAGCTCTGAGCCCTGGGAACTAATATTTAAACATCTGTGAAACCCAAGGAGTCCCTCATGGCAATCGGGCAGGCTTCATTTTCAGTGACTTTTAGCTGAAAGAGAAGAGAGGAGCTGTGTGCAAAATTATGGGGCCCTGGACCCCCATATCATGCAGCATTATTATTCTGAGTGGACAGGGTGTTGATGGCTCAGTGCTACAGGAGAGCTGCTCATTGACTGAACAATCCAACAAACACGTGCCACCCACATTCCTGTGTGGAAGGCTGGAGATTGGAATTGAAATGTCACCCTTTCTTTTATCTTCAGCTCCAATTTGGAGGCACTTCCCTGGTGGGTTCGTTTGCCCCCACCCCCCTTTTTTTCCCCACAGGTTTAGAATAATTCCATTTAAAGCCTTTTGCTTACTCAAGTAAAACACCCTACCAAGTGAGTGGCATTTGGCAAACTTGCTCTCTTTTCTTGATTATTCCAGTCTATTGATCTGTGTCTCTGGAGAAATTCTGGAAACTTCCATGAAGTCTTTGGATTTAAAATATTCTCTCCCTAGTGATTAACTTGAACCAGAGACTAATGAAATGAATTTCTTCCTTGCATTGGTGGTCCAGTTTTTCCTTCATATCCATCAATCCTCCAGCTCAGAGAACTTCGAAGTAAGGAGCATATCCGTCACCGGTAGACAGCAGAGCAATGGAACCACTCAGTTTGGCCAGCCAGAAATAAATGCCTTTGCAAGAAAAGTAGTAGGCTTGCTGTTGATTGTAGGAAACTGGTAAGAAAAAAAAATTTGAGAAAGAAAAGCCTTGTTCTTTTAAAAACTGCAGAATTATAGTCACCCTATTTCAAATAAATTCCGTGAGTCCTGGATTCAGATAACCTGCCACTGGGAATGAGGCAAAAAAATAAAATAAAAGAGTGTTTTTGTACTTTATTGTGGGAACATTGTGATTGGTTTTTGAATTCTTGGAGCACACAAGGAAACAGCACCAGTAAGGTTTTCCACAGAGTCTAGTTTCTCCTGGAGAGAAGATAAGAGAAAAATGAAAGATGGGCTATGTCTAATTTATAATGATGATTTCATCTCTCTCAGATATTACTTTAGTTTTGGATGATCGGTTCTTCCCACCTGAATCTGGATTGCTTTTTAAAGATGAAAAAGATCAGAGAGCTATAGAGTCTGTTTCTTGTCATTATAAGTTTGCAACTTACTTTTGATAATACAACTTACTTTTGCTAATAGTTTCAAATTGGTTTTTAATTTTTATTTTTATTTTCTTCAAAGCTTAAATAACAAACAAGTACTGATAAACAAAACTGGTTAGTTCATGTAACTTTTTTTTTAAGAGTTCTTTATTTATTTGAAAGGCAGAGTGACAGAGAGAGAGAGAGAGGATGGGGGGAAGATAGGTAGATAGATAGATAGATAGATAGATGTTGAGTTTTCATCTGCTGGTCACATCCTGAATGGCCACAATGGCCAGGGCTGAGCCAAGATGAAGCCAGGGGCATGAAACTCTATCTGGGTCTCCCATGTGGGTGCTGGGGCCTTGGCACTTGGGCTATCTTCTGCTGCTTTCCCAGGCATATTAGCAGGGTGTTGGACCACAAGTGAAGAAGCTGGACCTGAACCAAAATTCATGTGGGATGTTGGCATTGCAAGAGGCATCTTAACCTACTGGGCCACAATGCTGTCACCTCATATTACTTTTTGAAGTTTTGTTTGTGCCGATGTCTGTATTTCAGATTTCCTCAACTAGGTTATTTTGAACACAACTAGTGGCTTTTTTAAATAGAAGCAATCAAATAGTCAATGTGAGAAACATAGGGGTTAATATCCAGAGTATAAATGGTACTTATGTTGCATGTGTTTTACATAAGAAACATATGATTCTGAGATGTCATGTAACAATGAGTCATCCCTTTGGGCTTGCTCTTGGACTAGGCACTTAACAGATTTATGTTGTAATTTTTTAGTGTTCTTGAGCTCTGACCATTTTCATTCATAATTATATGAAAAACTTGAATGTTATCCAAAAGAAATGGTGTTCTCTCATGCTGCTATTTTTAGAAAGGTTTTTTGGTCTTTAGAGAAAAGCAAGGGTAAAATCCATGTCTTAATCACTCCTATTACCTTTCTCCCTGATTTAAGATAATCACTCTTCTATCTGCATAACTATATTCTTTAACCCATACTTCTTTCTTTGAGTCAGGGACAGTTGAAAATAGAGATAAAGGATAGAATACGTGAGATAAGGATCTAGGGGGACGGATATTGTACACTTTGGCGGCAGGTACAATGCACTCATTAGCACTTATACCACTCTCAGACTGTCTTGTTCTGCCAAAATACTTAGAACATGGTTTCATGATCATTTGAGTTTGCTGATGGGAAAAATAACAGAGTAGGTGGAGCTTGCGGTCGAGACTAGACCAACAGTCCCCAAAGTGTGGTTCTATGTAAATATTCTGAGTAGGAAAAACAGTTTTAGAGAGTTTATAGACTAGATTTGCTTTGGTATAAAAGGAAACTATCAGTGTGGTGAAGAGACAACCTGCAGGATAGAATAAAATATTTACAAACTGCACATCTCACAGGGGTTAGTATCTAGAGTATAAAAGGCACTTAAATAACTTAATAGTAAAAAATTCCAATTAAAAGTGGCCAGTAGACTCCAAGGGACATTTCTCTAAAGAAGATACAGAAATAGCCAACAGGTATGCAAAAAAATGATAAACACTACTAATAATCAGGGAAATGCAAATCAAAACCACAATGAGGTATCCTCTCACTCCAGTTAAATGGCTGTTATCAAAAGGACAAAAGATAAGAACTACTGGCAATGATGTAACTGGAAGAGAAGCTTATACTCTGTTGGGGGAATGAAAATTAGTATAGCCATTATGGAAAATTGTATGCAAGTTCCTCAAGAAATTAAAAATAGAACTACCATATGATCCAGTAATCCCACTACTGGGTATATATCCAAAGGAAATTAAGTTATTCTGCTGAAGAGGCAATTGTATTCCCATGTTAACTGTGGTACTCTGTGGAGTCAACCTAGGTGTCTGTCAACTGATGAATGGATAAAGAAAGTGTAATATACTTGTGTAAACAGAGGGAATACTGCTCATTCATAAAAAGGATAAAATATTTTCATTTACAGCAGTGTGTATGAAACTGGAGGTCATTATGTTAAATAACATAAGCCAGGTACAGGAAGATAAGTGCCATGTGATCTCACTTGTATATGGAATTTACAAAAGTTGGTTTCATCTATAGTTGAGAATGTAGTGCTCCCAGAAGCTGGGGAGAGTAAAAGAGAGCAGGGGATATGGAAAGCTTGATTATTGGTCACTAAGTTATAGTTACATAGGAAAAATTAATTCTGGTGTTCTATTGCACAGTAGGAAGACTACAGAGAATTTTTTTCTAAATAAGTCTCTTTTTTAAAAAATTTATTTTATTCACTTGAAATACAGAGTTATACAGAGAGGGAGGGAGACAGAGAGAGAGAAAAAGAGAGAGAGAGAGAGATCTTTTCCTTCCACTGGTTCACTCCTCAGTTGGCTGCAATGGCCGGGGCTGGGCCAGGCCAAAGCCAGGAACCAGGAGCTTCTTCTGTGTCTCCCACGTGGGTGCAGGAGTCTATGCACTTGGGCCATCTTCTGCTGCTTTTTCAGGTGCATTAGCAGGGAGCTGAATTGGATGTGGAACAGACAGAACTTGAACCAGCATCCACATAGGATGCTGGTTTTGCCGGTGGAGGCTTTACTCACTATGCCACAATGCTGGCCCCTACCAATAATGTTAATGAAGTCTGTATTTAAAAAAAAAAGAAAAAAGGTTTTTGAATGTTTTTACCATGAAAGAAATGATAAACGAGGAGATAGGTATATTTGCCCTGTTTTGAACATTAAGAAATGTCTACATGTATTGAAACATTGCATGGTACCCCATAAACGTGTACAATGTTTTATGTGTCAACCAAAAAAAGAATAAAAAAAGAACAAAAGGGCTCTGTAAAATGATCCTGTAAGAAAGAAACGTAATAAAATCGATTAAGCCATGATTGGTCAAATATGCCTGACCATGGAACTCCCTCATCTTTTAAAGTCTTCCTCTTTCTTAAAAAAATTAATTTGGGAGCGTAAAGATGGCAGAATAGGAAGGGAGCACACTATTAGGGGGAGAGACAGGTTAATAAAAGTGGAGATACTGCAGGGTCAAGGAAGAGTAGGGGAAGAAACAGCAGAGGAAACTCTTCCGGAACTAGTGATTCACAGTGGACCTGCGTGGAGAGCGTGGGAGCCCAAGTTCGGGACACCAGCGGCAGACTCAACACACCAGCGCTGGAATGCGAGGTGAGCCGAACCTCAATAGCCCAAGACACCAGTGGGCTAGCGGAAAGAGGAGACTAGAGGGAACGAGGCTTGAAACTCCGTGGGGAAAAGTTCACCAGGCTAACTAGAAGAGAGAGAGGAAAAAAATTAAAAAAAAGTGACCGATACGGACACGAGTTTCTCTCTCTCTGCTCACCCCTCAAAGGCGAGCAAGACAAAGAGCAGGCACTATTTTGGACATACGTCATAAGCAGGGCGACCTCAGGTCTGCACCTGCCCTGAGCCTAGCAGAAAAACCTGACTCTGGGGGGGAGGGGTGAAATAACAGGAGATTAGCATCTAACTTGGCAACCCAGTGGGAGACTGCAGGAGAATTGGAGCCCACACTGAGGGCAGCACAGATTCCCTGTGTGGTCCTTGGGAAAGAGGTTCCAATCTCTGGCTCCTGTGGGTATATCATTTGCCTAACTACCTCCAATTACGTTCAGCTGTGCGGAATTACTTCCCTTTTGAATCAAAAAAAGAAAGAGAGATTTACCACACCTAACCTGGGAGTGTCATCTTTGACACACCCTCAACCCTGAGGAACCAAACACAGCTCTCAGTCCACACTCATCTCAAGCCTCTAAGGCTCCACCGAAAGCAGACAGTCCACTTAATATAGAGCCATAGTGTAACAAGAAAAAACACTACAGTGAAGAAACCAAATATCTCCAACATGCCAAACAACAAATGCAAAAACCGAGGTAACAAGAACAAGGAAGACACTATGATGCCCCCAAATGAAAAAGACACCCCAATTCAAGATTATGAAGATGATGAGATAGAAGAAATGCAAGAAGCAGATCTCAAAAAATTGATAAGAACATTAAGAAGTTCTCAAAACCAAATTCTTGAACTAAAGAAATCCTTAATGGACAAGATAGAAAATCTCTCTCGTGAAAATGAAATATTAAGGAGGAATCAAAATGAAATGAAACAACTAGTAGAACAAGAAACTGTGATAGTGACGAGAAATCATAATGAAATGAAGAATTCAATAGATCAAATGACAAACACATTAGAGAGCCTTAAAAACAGAATGGGCGAAGCAGAAGAGAGAATATCAGACTTAGAAGACAGAGAACAGGAAAGGAAACAGGCAAACCAAAGAAAAGAAGAAGAAATTAGATATCTAAAAAATATTGTCAGGAATCTACAGGATACTATTAAAAACCCCAACATTCGGGTTCTAGGAGTTCCTGAAGGCATGGAGAGGGAGAAAGGATTAGAAGGCATTTTCAGTGAGATACTAGCAGAAAATTTCCCAGGTTTGGAGAAGGACAGAGGCACCTTAGTACAGGAAGCTTATAGAACCCCTAATAAACATGACCAAAAGAGATCCTCACCACGACATGTTGTAATCAAACTCACCACAGTGAAACATAAAGAAAAGATCCTAAAAGGTGCAAGAGAGAAACGTCAGATTACTCTTAGAGGATCTCCAATTAGACTCACAGCTGACTTCTCATCAGAAACCCTACAAGCTAGAAGGGAATGGCGAGACATAGCCCAGGTACTAAGAGAGAAAAACTGCCAGCCCAGAATATTATATCCTGCAAAGCTCTCATTTGTGAATGAAGGTGAAATTAAGACTTTTCATAGCAAACAGAAACTGAAAGAATTTGTTGCCACTCATCCTGCCCTGCAAAAGATGCTTAAAGATGTGTTACACACAGAAACACAGAAACATGGTCACCAATATGAAAGAAGGTAAAGGAAGGAAACCTCACAGCAAAAGATCACAGGAAGCTCAATTTCTCTTTGACATAGAATTAAACTCTGATGCTCTGTTAAAGCAATGTGTTAAAGTAATCTATTATGTTCTCTTGATGTCTGTTAAATTCTAATTGTTCAAAAACAGCTGAATTTTTATTAAGAGCTATGGGTTATTTAAATATGTGCTTATTTTCAAAGATTTGAATAATTACCTTGTAACAATGATCAAATTTGGTCTATGTTATGTCATGATTTTAAGGAATCATTTCAACTAGATATTTTGGATTTTGAGCCTTCTTGGCATTCAAAAAATCAAAGTTTCAAACAATCTGGTCTCTAAAATTTCCAGTAAATCCTGGACTTTGGTTTTTCCAGTTTGGGCCCAACTGAAAAAATCGAAGGACCTATGTCTCTCATCTTATAGAGACACCAACTAATCAGTCTATTTGGAGTATATTAGAAGTACTGTCAAGATGTGATGTGGTACTAAACTTTAAGTTTCTATAATGGAAAATGCTATTAATACAAATGTTTGAGAATTGAAAAGTCTAATGATCTTGTGTTACTAGACATGATAGTTATCTTAATGAGAAAGCCCCAGAGGCCTAAAGGGTTAAATACTTGTAAAATCCTACAGGTGCTTTCAAAAATACTGTGAAGTAAGCAAGTGCCTCTTGTTGGTTGATGAGTTTATAATTTTAAACATGGCGACTTAAAGTCTTTTGTCATCCACAGTTATATATGATGTGCTGCTCATAAAACTAAAGCGTTGTTGGTTCTGTGTTTAGCTGTCCTCCTATAGGTTCCTATGGACTTTTTCCAGCCACTTCTATTGTATTCAGTACTTTGGGATGGCTCTGTAAACAGATGAAGGCAAGAATGTATTAACAGTACCAACTGAGAGAAAGTATGGTTAACTGAGGTTACTAAAAACAAAAAGCAATTCAAATCAATTGGCAATCTACAAAAAGAGTTAAAGATTTTAAAAGCTATTATTAAAATTGCTATATTGGTCTACTATGCTATGTTATATGTGTGTACATATTGTATGTCCACATGGGGAAATTTTATTAAGAGTTTTATTTTAAATGGCTTATAGATAAGATTGTCCATAAATTTAAGCTGCTAAAATCAATCAAAGATACATTTTAATTTGTGTGACCTGAATCTGTGTATCATATGTTTTAAACTTGTTGGTAGAAAGAAACTAAAAACATTTTATATGGTTGTGCTTAAGTTTACTGGTTAAACAAACTATACCATGTTAGATATTTAAGAGGTGTTTTCAAATACATGATTCTTAAAATTTATAGAAGGCATTGGACCTTCTGGAAAATGTTTTCTTAAGTTGTTATCTAATGGTTGAAACTGTTTGCTAAGTATTCATGTGATATTGCTATTGTCAGCAAGCAATCTAGGACTTGCTCCCTCATTTCTCTATTCTAAGCCCAACTTGTTCTTTCATTTCTCTATTCTCTTCAAGGTAGGAAACTAATTCTATTATGAAGGAATCTGTAGGACGCACAATTAATCTTTAGACCTTATAAAAGAGATGGCTAACATTTTTCTGTAATAGCATAGCCAAAATAAGAACTTAAATAATAATCTCATAGCTAGATTTACTTCGCCATCAGCGAAATAAACAGTAAGTAGAAAAAACCTCCCTTTCAGACAAAAGGGAAAGAAAGTTTTAAAGAGAGAATATAATTTTCCTCATGGGCATTGTCTACCTTAGAAAAACTACTACAGAACATGCCTGTGACTATAGACTTGTAGTTCAGGCCACAGAAGATTAGAGATGGGACTTGGGCACTCCCTTGACTTGCATCCTCTGGTCTGCTTTAACACAAACCAGGAGGAAAAGAAAGCTAGGCATCAGAAGCAATGGGTGGCAGGCCTATTAATGGCTGATCTGTACAGTGATCTGCCCTCAAGGAGACCCAACAGGCCAGTCCACTGCAGTGGCTTTCAATGTGGTAAGCCTGGGCTTCAGCAGAAGTCAGCTTGTGAAGAGCCCTGGCAGCTCTGCCACGAGTTGGATCACTGGAAATGGACCTGCCCTGGAGTCGAAGGATGCCCAGGTCAGAGCCACAGATCTTATTGGCTCTAAGCTGAAAAGCCCTTCATTCAGCCCAACTTCCAAAGTGACCACTGCAGCTGAGGGGATGGTCAAGTAGGGTCAGCAACATTGCAGGCAGAACTGTAAATTTCTTGTTAGAGATGCCACCTGCCTTTACCTGGCCAGCTCTCCTCCCAGGCCAGCCAAGTAATGAAAGTCAACAGAGTGCCTTCCCCTAGGAGGTTCACACCTCCCTTAGGATATACCCCATGTGAAGAGATAGATAGGTCTGGGCCTCTTCACTTACAAGGCCTAAAGCCCACCAGATTATTATCAAGCCCCTTCTATCAGGTTCTATTTGCCTCTCAATCAGAAAACTTAATTGTAGCTTAGACAGCACCTTTCTTAGCTCCTCTAATAATGACTCTGTCCTTTGTTCTAGTCCATGTCTAGCGCACTTGGGCCTCATTCCTTTGTAATCATAACCTCTACTCTACCACCAATGGCTCTACTCCCAACCTGTGTGTACTGATGGTCCTCTTCCCCACTTAATGCTGTATAATTGTTCAAACCTGGTTAATGCCACTCTTAGGATCATTGGTTACTATCCTCACTCTGTCTTTTATGACCTTGTCTAAATATGATCAGAGTCGGTAAACTTGGAAGGCTTCCATAGCCTTGGCAACTCATGACGACAGCCTAGGGTGGTTACTGGTGCCATAAACTAGAGTGTCAATTTGTTGGGTCAACAACAGGAGCCACTGTGCACTTGCTCCTCATGTGGGATCTCTGTCCTTAATGTGCTGTGCATTTTGATTTAATGCTATAACTAGTACTCCAACAGTATGTTTCACTTTGTGTTTCTATGTGGGTGTAAACTGTTGAAATGTTTATACTAAATTGATCTTCTGTATATAAAGAGAATTGAAAATGAATCTTGATGTGAATGGAAGGGGAGAGTGAGCGGGAGAGGGGAGGGTTGTGGGTGGGAGGGAAATTATGGGAGGGGGAAGCCATTGTAATCCATAAGCTGTACACTGGAAATTTATATTCATTAAATAAAAGTTAAAAAAATTAATTTGGGGGCCAGTGCTGTGGCGTAGCAGGTAAAGCTGTAGCCTGCAGTGCCAGCATTGCATATGGGCGCTGGTTTGAATCCCAGTTGCTCCTCTTCTGATCCACCTCTCTGCTATGGCCTGGGAAAGCAGTAAGATGACCCAAGTCCTTGGGCCCCTGAACCCATGTGAGAGATCCAGAAGAAGCTCCTGGCTCCTGATTTTGGATCAGCAAAGTTCTGGCTGTTGTGGCCATTTGGGGAGTGAACCAGCAGATGGAAGACCTCTCTCTCTCTCTCTCGCTCTGCCTCTGCCTCTCTGTAACTCTGACTTTCAAATAAATAAAATAAATCTTTAAAATTAAAAAAAAATTAATTTGAAAGGCCAACATTCAGAGGGAGAAAGAGAGATATCTTCCATCAGCTGATTTAGGCCTCAGAATGCCTACAATACCAGGATTTGGCTAGGCAAATACCAGACTATATTCAGGTCTCCCACCTGGGTAGCAGGGATCCAAGTACTTGAGTAATCACTTGCTGCCTCCCAGGGTGAGCATTAGCAGAAAACTGGGCTGGAAATGCAAGAGCTGGGACTTCAACCAGGCACTCTGAGATGGGATGTGAGCGTCCCAAGTGGTGACTTGACAGCTTCACCAATGCCCATTCCTAAAACAGACTTCTTAGTGTCCCACAGAAGCAGTGCTCTAGCTAACAACTGGGTTTAAGATGAAAAATCTTGTCTTCATTGGGCATAAACTCAAGTTGTATTTAATCAACACACACAATATCTTCAGGGACCACAGGAAGTCCCATTAATAAGAAAAAGGACAGGCTGGTGTAGTGGTGCAGAAGATTAAGCTGCTGCCTGCAATGATGGCATCCCTAATCAGAGCATTGGTTTGAGTCCCAGCTGCTCCACTTCAGATTCAGCTCCCTGCTAATGTGCCTGGGAAAGCAATGGAGGAAGGCCTGAGTGCCTGGGATCCTGCCACCCACGTGGAGGAACTGGATGAGTTTCCGACTCCTGGCTTTAGCTTGGCCCAATCCTGGTTATATCAGTTATTTGGGGAGTAAACCAGCAGCTGGAAGATATGTCTTTGTCTCTGTCACTCTGCCTCTCAAATAAAATAAAAATAAATCTTAAAAGAGAAAATAAAAGAAAAGGGAGACAATAAGGTAAATGCATTAATTTCCCATTAGGTCAGAACAGTTGAAGCCAGAATCATGGTGAAATATTTCTTAGGGAGGAACCAGCCACCACTTAAAGACATAAATGTCTATTATGGGAAGCACCGGTAGGCCTACCTAACAGAGTCCCGGTCTTACTATGCTCTCACAGAGAGAAGCCACAGAATCTCCTTTGTGTGGGCAAGCCTGATGATTGTAGAGTCTTTTACTTTATATAGTTTTCTTGAGTAAGAGTGGGCTGAAAAAAAATAATGTTGAATACTTCTCGTGTTTGTAAGGCTCATGAAGAACTTGACCGTGAAGAGACCGGGTTGTGCTTTTCCAGGCAAGCTTCCCAGGGACTTGCTCTGTTCTGAATATCATTTAAAGCCTGTGTATGAGACAAACAGACTTGCATAATTTCTTCCACCAGCAAATCCTGCAGAAGGAAGTCAGCACTGACAGGGGAGAAGCTTCGACACGCAGTCACCTTCTCTTTATTTCTGCTCTCCCTTCTTTCTGGGTAATGAATCGGGGTGTCGTTAGTCGCCTGCCTCGTGTTCATCACTGTCAGTACTGGCAGGGTAACAGATAACGGCAGAGATTCAAGGCCACCCAGGGAATGAAGCCTGACAGGACCTCATTTATCACTCCCCTTTTAGGGGGTCTCTGTGGTAGAGCCAGCATCAAAGCTGTAATCGAAGCTCACCAGGTCGCACAGGGGCCAGGCAGGATTGCTCCGCCAAAAAGCAACTTGAGCTGTCAAATCTGCTTTGTAAATGAAGTGTTTTTCTAGAGACTGTGTGTTTATAATTGTCATCCTGTATGGAGTCCCTCAATATCCAAGATCTGCTCTCCACGTGGTCTCTCATTTCTTTCAGACAAGTTGAATTTATATTAGTAGAGAAGAGGTATGCCAGAAAACACATTTCTTTGACCTTGGGCATCCCTAAACATGCTCTACTTCCGAGGGTTATCTTTCTACCTTAAAGGAGTTTCATCTACCTGAGCAGCTCGATTATTAATGCTAAGTAAGAAACATTTTACTTGATCGCCGCCTCTTCCTTTGCTTTTTCCCTTGGGTGAGTTCATTCTCATGGCTAACCTCCATCCATATAGGACTACCACCTCCAGGTCTTCAGCAGTGGTCAGCTTAGTTCTCCATTGTGCATCCCAAAGCAATATGTCCAAATCTCTATTTGGATATTCCACAGGCACCTCAAGTTCATCAAATGTTTGACAGGTTATATCATCTTCACCCCAAATCTGCTTCTCATCATATTCTCAATCTCAAGAAATGACTACCTTTTAGCAAAAAAAAAAAAAAAAAAAAAAAAAAAAAAAAAAAATCCAAAGAAGTAACAGCAGCAACAAGAACAAAAAAACAAAAAACACTCTGATTCTTTGCTAATCTTTACCCTCCTATGAAATCAATTCAAAGCTAAATTCTATTGGAATCAACTAAATATCTCCAATAATCATCCCACCTTCTCTAACTCCTTGTTTGAAGTGGTTTTTATCAGTAGCTCCTTAATGCTGTTCCTGCCTCTCTACTTCCACACCACTGAGCACTTTCCAATGTGTAGAGCTGATCAAGTCGCTTTATTCAACATTTGTCACTGACTCCCCATTGCATAGTGAATGGGCTCCAATCTATTCCTGTGGCATTCCTAGCTCTTCATAACTTGATACCTGTCTATCTGACCATTTTCATCTCTTGGACTCTGTTTTAAACTTTCTTATCTATCAATACTGAATTCTCTGTTGTGTCCTGTAGTGTGCCAACCCCTATATTATCTCTGTATCTTTTCACATGCTTCTTCCTCTTCTAGAAATATCCTCTAATACCTGCCCACTTAGCAAATCCCATACATTACTTAAGTCTCAGTGCAGGGACTGTGTCATTAGTGAACACTTCTCTACCTCCCTTCTAGCCAGTTGCTTCTTGTTATGAGCTTATTTTTCATGTCTGTCATTTCACTATAATACAAACAGCACTTATTGAATACCTCCGATTGTCAGACATGATATTTGGCTCTTAATGTATTTATACATAATCCTCAAAGGTCAATAGTATTATACTAGTTATGCAGATGATAACAGTCAGGCAGATTGAATAGTTTCTCTAAGGTCATGCAACTGGTAAGTAAAGAGAGTGGACTTCAGCTTCAGGTATATGCAGTTCTTTCCATTGTTTTAAAATGTATTTGTTCATGTCTTGAGAATAAACACTATATGTTTTCATTTTTTCAGTGGTATATGGTAGACATCCAGCAAAATTACTAAATGAATGAAACTCAGAAAGGATTCCATCTATTTGTATCCATGAGACACATTGCATAAATAATCTCTATTTCTTACAATAACTCTAAATCACAGGCACAGATATTACGATTTTTACACTTGTGAAACTGCAGCTAGAGCAGTTCAATGACTTTGCTAAGGTCGTAAATGAGGCAGAATCATTGTTTTCTCACTCCATAGCCCATGTTCTAGTCAACATGTCATGCTGACTGTCAATGAAAGAATTTTTCTAATGACTCTGACAGAGCAACACCAAGGAAGGGACACAGAGAGATTCACATCACATGGCTTAAGTCCATTATTGTACCCTTCAAGGCTTTCTGTGATTTCATTATATTCTTTTTATGCAGCTTTTTCTAACAAAGCTCTGTGACTTCCATTCCCCTTTCTCTTCAGTCAGGCTGACCTCCTCACATTTCCTTGTATGTATCATGCTTACTGTTCCTGCTCTCTGACTTTTCTCACTTTCTTTCCACTGCCTGAAGTGCCCCCATCCACTGCTGCACCCAGCAAAAACTCATACATTTCTCAAGGACAAACTCAAATTCCATCTCCTCTATGAACTATTCCCCACAGCACCATCCTGCCTGCCCTGACCAAACATAATGTTGTCTGTACCTTGTATTTTGGTCTTGGTTACATAACTTTATTGCATTGCTCTGTACTATCTTGCATCCTGTAATTACTTCAGCATCCAAGTTTTATTCCCAGGAATATTGCAAACTCCTTGACAGGAGGGACTTGCTGTATATTTCTTTTATATTCCACACAATGCCTAGCAAAATTCTAGGGAGGCACTCAATAAATATTTATTGAATTAAATTGGATATTACACAGGCCATATTTAAACCTTCATAGAATTTCTTTTAATAAATCATATGGGCCTAGAGGAGAGGATTATTGGAGGGAACCACTAGTGTATATTCAGTCTGGCCAAGTACAAATGAGATTGCAGGGCTATACTGCAGGTTCTTAGAAAAAAGCAATGGCAGACCTGGAATTTGCAGTCAAAGGTAGGAAAAGGAAGATTGAGCCAGATGGGGGAAGAGTGGGAAAAGCTGGTACAGCAAGAGCAGGGAATGAGAACTCAAACCAGAGTTTACATGTTCAGGCCTTTTAGGAATGCTCATGTGTGGAAGTTGACTCCTTATAGGAATTATTAACTCTAGGCTTCATGTTTGCACACAAAATGATATTATACCAAGCCATCAGTGGTAGTTAATACATCCTTGGAAATATGTCAATGCTTTGATTTTTTAATGTCAGGACAACTTTTCTTGTTCCTATAGTTTGGGATTCTGGATTATTGGCAGGAACACTTCCTTAAACTTATCAACTTATTTTTTTAAAAAACTTTTATTTAATGAATATAAATTTCCAAAGTACAGCTTATGGATTACAATGGCTCCCCCCCAAATAACTTCCCTCCCACCCACAACCCTCCCCTCTCCCGCTCCCTCTCCTCTTCCATTCACATCAAGATTCATTTTCAATTCTCTTTATATACAGAAGATCAGTTTAGTATATATTAAGTAAAAATTTCAACAGTTTGCACCCACACAGAAACACAAAGTGAAGCATACTGTTTGAGTACTAGTTATAGCATTAAATCACAATGTACAGCACATTAAGGACAGAGATGAAGATGAAGAGTAAGTGCACAGTGACTCCTGTTGTTGACTTTAACAAATTGGCACTCTTGTTTATGGTATCAGTAATCACCCTAGGCTCTTGTCATGAGTTGCCAAGGCTATGGGAGCCTTTTAGTTCACCGACTCTGATCATATTTAGACAAGGTCATAGTCAAAGTGGAAGTTCTCTCCTCCCTTCAGAGAAAGGTACCTCCTTTTTTGATGACCCACTCTTTCCACTGGGATCTCACTCACAGAGATCTTTCATTTAGGTCCTCTTTTTTTTTTTTTGCCAGAGTGTCTTGGCTTTCCATGCCTGAAATACTCTCGTGGGCTGTTCAGCCGGATCCGAATGCCTTAAGGGCTGATTCTGAGGCCAGAGTGCTGTTTAGGACATCTGCCATTCTATGAGTCTGCTGTGTATCCTGCTTCCCATGTTGGATCGTTCTCTCCCTTTTTTTTTATTCTATTGGTTAGTATTTTCAGACACTGGTCTTGTTTATGTGATCCCTTTGACTCTTAGACCTATCAGTGTGATCAATTGTGACCTGAAATTGATCACTTGGATTAGTGAGATGGCATTGGTACATGCCACCTTTATGGGATTGAATTGGAATCCCCTGGCACATTTCTAACTCTACTGTTTGGGGCAAATCAGATTGAGCATGTCCCAAACTGTACATCTCCTCCCTCTCTTATTCCCACTCTTATATTTAACAGGGATCACTTTTCAGTTAAAACTTATAAACTTATTCCAGAAACACAGATTGGGATTGAATGACAACTCAGGGAACTATTTTGTCCATTTCCTTGCTATCCAGTAGGAGATAAATTATAAAACATTTCCATCCACTTGATTGCAATTGAAAATCTTTAAAAATCTCCAGGGAGAAACAAGCCACCATCTCACCAGGAAATTGTTTCGAGTGTCCTGCAAATACTATCAAGTGTCAAGAAAATGGTTCCTGTGAGGAAACGTTTCTCTACTGCCTTTCTTTTCTCTCCTTTCTCCTTTTCCTCATTCTTGGTGTTTGATTGTGAAACAATGATTTATTTCCTTCTGAAAGCTTTCTCCTGAAAGCACTTAAGGAAATAATTTCATGTGATGACACTATTGTCTGGCCGGCTCATCTCAGACCCGTGTACTCATAACCCTGGCTAAGAGTGATTGCATAGCATGGTTCTGGTCAATGGATGTAAACAGAGGATGCTGGGTGAAGCTTCCATAAAAGCTTCTTATAGGAAGACAGATTTACCTTGGCTGCCCTTTTGGCCTTTTTCCTGGTCCTCTTCTTTCTCCTTGGGACTTGAAGGAGGCGCCTGGAGAAGTGGCAGCTGTTTGGCCATCGTGAGGTTGGAAGGGTGGGGGAAAAAGGCCTACATGCTCAGAATGGTGAACACCAAAAGGTGGAGAGACTGGGTTCCAATGGTCCCACAGATGTACTGTGTCAGGCCTGCACTTTCTCCTCTTAGCTGTTTGAGGCAAAGAGACTCCATAATTGTTTAATCACTGTCAGGTTTTCTATTAAGAATAGCCAAACATAGTACAAACTGATTTTATTTTTTTAATTTTTAAAATTTATTTATTTATTTTGACAGGCAGAGTGGACAGTGAGAGAGAGAGACAGAGAGAAAGGTCTTCCTTTGCTGTTGGTTCACCCCCCAATGGCTGCTGCGGCCGGCGCACTGTGGCCAGCACACCGCGCTGATCTGAAGTCAGGAACCAGGTGCTTCCTCCTGGTCTCCCATGCGGGTGCAGGGCCCAAGGAGTTGGGCCATCCTCCACTGCACTCCCGGGCCACAGCAGAGAGCTGGCCGGGAAGAGGAGCAACCGGGACAGAATCCGGCGCCCCGATCGGGATTAGAACCCGATGTGCTGGCGCTGCAGGCGGAGGATTACCCTATTGAGCCGCGGCAACGGCCAGTACCAATTGATTTTAATGGTCGTCTACTCATTGTTCATTGCCATCATTGAAAATTTCATATAAGTAGCTCACTAGAAAAAAAGTGACAAAAAACTGTTTTTAATGCCATAGACTGGTTAATGGGTACAGGAGTACAGTTGGGTAGAAGGAATAGTTTTTTATATTCTATAGCACAGTAAGATAACTATGGTTGACAACACTTAATTGAATATTTCAAAAATAGCTGTTAAAAAGGAGTTTGAATGTTTCCAACACAAAGAAATGATAAATATTTGAAGTGATAGATACACCAGTTACCCTGATCTGATCATTACACATGACATACATGTATTAACGTGTCACACTGTATCCCATAAATATGCACAATTACTAGATATCAACTTAAAAAGTATATTAAAGAAGAAGCTGTACACAGTAACAGATACCACTGTATGTCTTCCCTTTTCTGTTAAGATGTTTATTCTCTGAATAGGTTATATATGGATGTGATTGCATGGTTGAGAGTGATGCCAGCAAGAATATTGTTCTCCTTATCAACCTCTAACCCATGACATCACCCTGGTTAACTGCTGGTCCTAATCTTTGCCCCAGGGCTGTTGATCTCACTAACACCCACAGTGACACTAGGTATGCACAACACCTGGATTGATTATTTCAGTGTCCTGCCTGTCATTTTCTAAGATACAGCTATTTACTTTTTTTTTTTTTTTTGACAGGCAGAGTGGATAGTGAGAGAGAGAGACAGAGAGAAAGGTCTTCCTTTTTGCCCTTGGTTCACCCTCCAATGGCCGCTGCGGCCGGCGCATCTTGCTGATCCGAAGCCAGGAGCCAGGTGCTTCTCCTGGTCTCCCATGCGGGTGCAGGGCCCAAGGACTTGGGCCATCCTCCACTGCACTTCCGGGCCATAGCAGAGAGCTGTCCTGGAAGAGGGGCAACCGGGATAGAATCCGGTGCCCCAACTGGGACTAGAACCCGGTGTGCCAGCGCTGCAAGGTGGAGGATTAGCCTGTTAAGCCACAGCGCCGGCCAGCTATTTACTTTTAAACCTCTGGATTATCACCAATTCCATAGCCTAGAGCTGGATATCCTACACAAACTGGGCAGGAAAAAATCCTCCTAAAATATCAGCCTAGTGATATTTTCCAGCGATTACTGTTCCATTCTAATCTTGGGAAAAGGCAAGGCTTTCAGATTGTCTCAGAGGCAGTCCCACAAGAATGTCTAGTAGGCTTTGAGACATGTGAGTCATGCCATAGGAAAAAGAGGGAAGATGAAAATCCTGGACAACAGTGATGGCTGTGTACAAACTACTATTTTTCCCTCTGCCTTTTTTCCCCTCCAAAGTGGTCATGGCTTTTATTATATGTAAGTTCTCTATGCTCTTTAGGGTAAGTTAAGGTTAAGTTCTAGTATCCTATTATCATTATTACCGTTATTATTAGTATATATTGAATCACCTGTATACAGGAACTGAAAGCTACCTTTGGTAGTAAGGCACTTCCAAAAGAAACTGAAGACCTGAAACCTATATTGACTTAAAAATCCATCAGTTTTTTGGTTTATACATTGACACAAGCTACTGTTACCCTGAACAGGGCACAATGTGTACATTGCATTAATATTTGTCCTCTTTATGAGCTTCTTTGAGATAGTAAAGCTTCAGAATATTAGAGACTCATCAGGTTTAACATTCTCTAAAGAAATTTGACTGCATGAAGTAAGCAGCAATATTGGCAAAAAGAGTTTGGTTTAACAACTTGGACTTCAGAAGTGCGTGGGAGAAAAGGTCATTCTCTAGTCCATCAATATTTTGGGAGATGCAGTTATAAATATAACTTTCAAATGGAAGCAGCTTTACCCTCTGCGCCACAGCACCAGCCCCCTCCAATTTCTTGATGTAGGCACCAATTGCTATAAAATTTCCTCTTTTTAAAAAGAATTATTTTATTTATCTGAAAGGCAGAGTTACAGAGTGAAGTAGAGCCAGAGAGAGAGGTCTTCCATTCCGCTGGTATACTCCCCAAATGACTGCAACGGCCAGAACTGAGCTGATCTGAAGCCAGGAGCCAGGAGCTTCTTCCGGGTCTCCCACATGGGCACAGGAGCCCAAGGACTTGGGCCATCTTCTACTGCTTTCCCAGGCATAGCAGAGAGCTGGATCAGAAGTGGAGCAGCTGGGTCTCAAACCTGTGCCCATATGGGATGCTGGTACTGCAGGCGGTGGCTTTACCTGCTGTGCCCCAGCCCCAGCCCCAGTCCTCGTTCTAAGCATGGATCTGCAGCAATGATCCTCACCAGGGAATCAGGGATCCCTGTGCACATCGTGCCCTCCCACATAGCTTCAGTGTTTTCACAGTTTCAGCACACAAGGCTCCCACATTATGAACACCCAGGCCCCTGTCAAGTCTCCCAGCCAGACTCAGGTGTCTCCTCTTGGCTGGTTGCTGGGTACATGGACATAAGCTGGCAGGGCTGTTATGTATTTCCAAAATTGTGCCTGCCCTCTTTCAGTTAGTTACAGGACATTGGTGCTGGTTGGTCAGGGAAAAAAAAAATGTGTTTCCTCCTCCCGCTTTTTCTCTAGATTGGCAGGTGTACTTGTCCCCATAGGGCTCCAAGCCGGCACACAACCAGGCTCTTCCCACAGCTTTATCACTAGTGGTTTTGGCTGCTGCGGTCTGGTCTCACTTCACTCTAAGACTGGTGCTGAGGCTCTCGGCTCCTGGGGTCATGAGTTGTGTACGACCAGATCCTCCATGCAGGTCCACAATGTCCCTGTAATTTGTGTGGAGTTTCCTTTGCAGTTTTCTGCCTAACTCTTCCCTGATTTCAGTCTCCCCATTTTTTTTTTTTTAAACTATCTTCCCCTACACTAGAGTAGTAAGCTCCCTCCTTATTCTACCATCTTGGAAACCTCTTTGCAATCCCTGTGTTATTCTTTTGATTTTGCCTTTCTCCAATGTGTTTTCTCCTTAAAATTCCACTAGGTTAGGAAATTGTGTATTACAGATTTTACTAAAGATTTGGAGATGGATGGTGGGTTGACCTGGAGGGTCAGAAGGTCTATGTTCCTTGTTACTCTTACAACCATATTAGACACTTCTATCTTATGCTTGGGACAGATTTTCCTTAAACATTTCTGGTTATCTTTTCTGTTTAGACTCTAGCTTCTGTCATGCTTGGGGCCTATCTTCTGCCCTTTTACTCCGTCTCTCCTTCTAGAATACGATTCTTGTCCATTTCAGAGGCAGAGCCAACTGACATCCCTCTGTCTTATTTTAAATGATTCAATTCAAGTCTTTCAGGTTTCAACCTTGTAACCAAAAATATAAGTTTAGGGTTGTTCCTAAACAAATATGGTTTTCTCCTTGAGAAAAACCCTGCTAGTAACGAAACATCTTTTTTCTTTTACTAAGCGGAGAACATAAGTCAGAATTATTCATGAAAGCTGTATCTATATCTTTGGGGCTGGGATTGTCTTTTAAAAAAATTTATTTATTTGAAATTTGGAGTTACAGAAAAAGGGAGAGGCAGAGAGGGGGTGATGGGGAGTAGACATCTTTCATCTACGGATTCACTGCCCAGATAGCCACAATGGCCAGGGCTGGGCTAGGCTGAAGCCAGGAGCCAGGAGCTTCATTCAGGTTTCTGAAATATGTGGCAGAGGTCCAGGCACTTGGGCCATCTCCCACTGATTTTCCCAGGCCATTAGCAGAGCTGGGTCAGAAGTGGAGCAGCCAGGACATGAACCAGAGCCTATATGGGATGCCAGGGTCACAAGCAGCTGCTTTTCCAGCTATACCGCAATGCAGGCCCCTGGGATTATCTTTTTAAAGATCTACTTACCTTGAAAATTTTCTATAATGATTATGGTCTACTTTGCAACTAGAAAAAAGTAAAAAAAAAAACCCACATTAATAAAAATACAAATAAAATTATTAAAATTGATTAATATCGAGGTACTCGTGATGTAATTTGAAATAGTAAAGTGTTCTTCAGCTTTAGATTCTAAGTTCTTAAAAGAGGCTAATATTGAAGTAAGTCCTTTAAGAGGGCCAAATGCAGTGTGACTCTCTGATAAATGTGAAGCTATGTCTATGTGATTCACTTCCTCAGCTGACACATTGGCACTACTTCAAGACATTAAACCATTTTATGGAGAAACTTGATGGGTACAAGTTATTGCACCATTATCAGTGTAAGACACAGAATAAAATGCCCTTCAGTTGGGCCCATGGGAAAAAGGCTGTAAAACAAGAATAACTAAAGAGCAGGAGCCACAGTGATCAAAATGGATGCCCAAAGCATTGACTATACACAAATACCGAAGTGAGACATGATGAGACTCAGCAAGAGAAGGCTCTGGAATGTGGGACTCTTTGACCAAAATTTTTTCTCCTTCATCCCTCCTACTATCACTTTGCTAAATCAACAATTCAGTTTAGACCAGCTGCTCTAGCGATAAAGTTTTAAATAAGGATGTAGAAATAACGGAGACAAATGATGGAGTCATCCTTTACCACAGTATATTTTCACGATGTCTAACAGTTCTCCATTTAATCAAGAGATTGGCAGGACAGGGAACAAGTTAGTAATTTGCAGTTGGGATATAATAAAAATGTTATAATTCATGGTTGAGACACCCAGACTACATTATGTATTATGAGTTTAGTTTGACTTATAACTCTTCCTAGAATTTAAACTGTCATATCCGACCATATGCGTTGACTTTTATAGTGATTTAATGAGTTGTTTGGTGAAAATAAATGTTGACAAAGTTACAAAATTTTCCGACTCTGTTCTTTTTTCTTTCTTTGGCTGCTGTTTTCCCTTTGAATACTAGAGCTGGCTGTCTTACAATAACCCAAGAGTTTCTCTTCCCTCAGTATCCCTGGCTAGGATCTTGGTCCTTACATGGATTTTGCTTGACCTTGGTGGATGGATCATGACAAAAGCTGCCTACCAGACATATTGATGAACAGTGTCAGCTTTGGAAATATAGGACCCAAAGTCCTTATACAGGAAATGTCAGCTCATTCCCCAGAGAAGTATTTCATCTTCAGGACATGGTTTGGCCTCAGCTTACTTTTGCTGAGTGGGCATGTTGGAGCAATTCAGATAGTTGGCCATGATGCTGGAATCAAAGGGTGAATGATTATCTTGTAAGAAAAATCTAAATTCCTATGGAAGCACACAGGAGATGCTACTGAGATTGATGCCGTTGATACTGAAAGAAATGAAATAATGCCAAATTGTAGTAGTAGTAGCGTAGCAAAGAATCTTGTCAAATGAGCTGTAATTGAAGCAGGCATACATTTTACACTCATTAAGAAAAGTAAAGAACAACTAATTGGCTTATTATGTACTCTCTAATTGGTTCAGCCAACTTGCAGTTATGGCATAAGGGAATAAACTGGGGAATCCTGCATTTTGGGGTTTGGCTAAGCTAGAGAGACCTCATGAAATTTCTCCACACGATAAAAATGATCAGATGCATCACCATTTAGCAAACACAATAAAGAAATAACCCATAATCTTTTAAGAGCTGCCTAAGTGTCCTGGCTGTGGGGTCAATGAGCCGGCATGAGTGTAAAACTCCCTGGGAATAAAGTGATCTGATATGTGGGAGGGAATGACCTCCTTCAGGGCACCTGGTCGCCTGGAGAATGATTTACTCTCTTGTCCTTCCAGAAGTCATTTACCCTACAGGGGTGACATTTTTCTTACCTGTGAGTTTCCCCCGCTGCTGCTATTTGCGTATGTAAAGGAAGCAGAAATCTGAGAGAATTACCTAGGTCGCGGACCCCTAAAAATGTTTTCTTCAGTTGCCTAGATATTTTAGTTAAATGATTTTTTGGCATACTTAATAATTGCCTTAATTTTTCATCTTACTTTGGATATGTGGGTTAGACTATGTCATAGGATGAAAAAGTAAAAAATTGTAAATGGGAAAGTTTTCCAAAATGTTTTTAGATAAAACTCATAATGCTATGTTGGAGAAAATGTTTTTGTGATGTGCAGCCCAAGGATAATTGTGCATTTTTATCCTTTAACATTCGTCATTTAATCCTTGGATTGATAGACATGGCAATCAATGACAGAACACTGAAAAATAAAAAGAATTAGATATTTTTGCCATTAGGACCTGACCATTATCAATTCCACTATTAATAACTTGTCAAAAGTACCAGCTTCTATTTCCCACATAATGGTCAGTTACCAGAATAAAACAAAAGTCAATTTGACCATTTTCCTATTAAAAACTCTCCAAGCGCCTCACATCTCACTCAGAGCAAAGTCTTTGGTCTTCATTTTGGCCAAAGGCCTTGCAAAATGGGTTCTCAGCAAGCTCTCTTCCCTCTTTTTTAATTTTTTAAGAAGATTTTTATTTATTTACTTGACAGGAAGAGTTATAGACAGTGAGAGAGAGAGACAGAAAGAAAGGTCTTCCTTCTGTTGGTTCACTCCCCAAATGGCTGCCATGGCCGGAGCTGTGCCGATCTGAAGCCAGGAGCCAGGTGCTTCCTCCTGTTCTCCCATGCAGGTGCAGGGCCCAAGCACTTGCGCCATCCTCCACTGCCTTCCCGGGCCACAGTAGAGAGCTTGGACTGGAAGAGGAGCAACCGGGACTAGAACCCGGGACCCATATGGGATGCCGGTGCCACAGGCAGAGGATTAACTTAATGCACCATTGCACCGGCCCCTCTTCCCTCTTCTTGAATCCTTGTCACCGTGGCTTCGTGATCATGAGTATCCTACTTGTTTCTTCTGTCTGGATTGCTCTTGCCCTGTTATCTGTGTGGCTCAATTGCTTGGTTTCCCCAGGATTTCCGCTCAAAAGACCTCTTATCAGAGAAGCCTCTTGTAACCATTCCCTTCAAAATAATTGAGGTGCTCAACACCCTGTATGCCTGTTTCTTTTCCCTTATTCATCCTCAAACAAGTTATCATTGCTGGTATTTACCACACTTATCTCCTTCTTACTACCAGGTGCCTACAGTCCCTAATCATATGTATGAGGGCAGAGACTTTGGTTTTGTTTACTTCTCATGGCAGATTGAATTTTCTAAAATGCACACAACGAGATCTCCTGTCCCACACTGTCTTGTTAGAATGTGACATTGACACTCTTCCCATCAAGAGGTGGTGGAGGTCTATGCCTTTTCCCCTTGAATCTTGGCAGGCCAGTGACTACTGGCAGAGGCTATGCTGTGTGATTTCCAAAGCTGAACCATAAAAGGCAATATAACATCCTCTTGATCCTCCTGGGACTCCCAGTCTTGGAAGCCAGCCTCCATGCTGTGAGGAAACTCGGGCTACACAAAGAGGTTGCATTTAACTGCCCCAGCTGGTCTTAGTCAGCAGCCAGCATCAACTGCCAAGCATGTGATGGCAGAAACCTTTGCAACGACTCTGGGTCCCACTTACCATCTGACTGCCATTGTATTAGAGATCCCCAGAGACAAAGACTAGGTAACCCCAGAACGACAAGGCTTGCTAATAAAATTATTTTTTAAGCTACTGAATTTGGGATATTCATGAAGCAGCCATAGAAACCCAGAATACTCCTATGTTCCCTAGACCCTAGAATAGTTTCTGAAACCTACTTCCTCAATAAATATTTTCTGAACTAACAAATGATGCAGAGCTCTGGAGGTAAAAATATACTGGTTTCTGCATGGAAATTTCTCTCAGTCTTTCCTAGTTGAACGTCTACTCTTGATTAGTCTATTTACCTATTAAAAGTCCCTTGCAAATTTAAAAATTTCAGGTTAACAGTTCCCTTTGAATTTTTAAAAAATTTTTTTATTATTTTTTGACAGGCAGAGTGGACAGTGAGAGAGAGAGAGAGAGAAAGGTCTTCCTTTTTGCCGTTGGTTCACCCTCCAATGGCCGCTGTGGCTGGCGCACTGCGGCCGGCGCACCGCGCTGATCCGATGGCAGGAGCCAGGTGCTTCTCCTGGTCTCCCATTGGGTGCAGGGCCCAAGCACTTGGGCCATCCTCCACTGCACTCCCTGGCCACAGCAGAGAGCTGGCCTGGAAGAGGGGCAACCGGGACAGAATCCGGTGCCCCGACCGGGACTAGAACCCGGTGTGCCGGTGCCGCAGGCAGAGGATTAGCCTAGTGAGCCGCGGCGCCGGCCTTCCTTTGAATTTTTAAGTGCATGTATAAAACAGCAAACTGCTCACAAGAGGTGCCCATCCTTCCTTACAGATGTCCCTTCCTAATAAACCTTGCTATTTTACCCCCCCCCCCCCCCCAAAAAAAAAGAACTGAGTAAAATAAGTTAACCTTAAGATGAGGCTTAACCCTTTTGGTTTTGTTGTTGGTTGTTTCATTAAACACAAACACTTTCCACAAAGAGAATGTTCTTATGTGTAAGAAAAGGCTTTGATGTGGAAGAGGCTGACAGCCAGTTACCTGTTGATTGCCTTCATCCTTGCTGTATTTCCTCCCAGTCATAATTGCTAATCAATCATCACTCACATAGAAAATTGAAAAGTTCTAGTCTAGTTTACATTTTATACAATTACTATAGCGGAATTTCAGACAAAAGCAAAAGGCAAAGTGAAAAAAAGGAAAGAAAAAGAAAATGAAAGTAAACCAGTTTTCAGAATCACCATAACCCATGAGAAGGAGAATTGATTTAAAATGGACTCTATTCTCAGTAAGGAAGTCCTATTACACCCAGAGCTGTCTTGTTTTCCTCTTCACTACCCAGTGTCAAAGCAGGTGTTAAAAATGTCACCTGTCTCTTACCTTAAAAGTCAACAACCGGATTCAGTCCCTTGGCTTTGGACACGAAGGGGACACCTTCTGTCATGGATAGTTTCAAAGAGGTCCAGGGTTGGTGTGCACGTCTTTATTCCTTGAGTTCGAGTCCCTTGTCTCTGCGTTGGCTTCTGGAACATGCCAGGTGTGTGCTGTTACCCATCTGGCTGTTCAAACATGTAATGTAAGTCTTGCAGAGATGTTAGGTAGAAGGCCAAGGCTGGTTATGGTTCTTTTCCATTGAAAACAGGCAGGAGCAACATAGGAAAAGGCCACTTCATTTATGGTATCATCCCAAAATATATAAATCATCCACCTGTCTTGGCTCAAAAAAGGAAAATTGAGCACTGAGTGATACCTGTGTGTAAAGAAGCAATCTCATAACTAACACTTTTCAAAACTCTTGACTTCAACTCTGGGGAGACTGGAGTCCCTCCAGGCTAGGGCTCTGTCTGCATCCATGCCCCTTGGTCTCTCTTTAATTTTGATGATTTTCTGTTATTTCTAGGGACTGACAGCAAGTTAGAATCAAATCACATCAGGAATTTAGTGTGGGCTTTAGGCAGAACACAAGGAGTCGGCTTTAAGAGCTGACCCTCAGACTGTAGCTTTGGCACAAGGTACTGCATGCACATCTGGGATGAATATCACATGAGCCCCAGTAGACGCATCATGCCTGCATCTTGCCTACTAAGCCTTGTGTTATTTTTAGTTGAATTCTTGATTTTGTTAGATTGAGACTTCAAAGTTTGGGGATGGTTGTATAAAGCAACAATAAATATTGGAACACCATTCCCAGTCCTGGTTCTAAACCACACTGAACTATGGCCATGTGCTGCATAATAATGTTGCGGTCAACGAAAGACTGTGTTTGTGGCAGTGGATACCACATGGCCTACCCTTGTGATAGGCTGCTGTGGTTTGGATGTGGTTTGTCCACCTGAACTCATGCTGGAGTCTAATCTCCATTGTGAAGTACAAAGAAACTTAATCCTACTATGGTATGCAGAGGTTGAGTCTTTGGGAAACAATTACAATGATATAAGATCATTGAATGGAGCCTCATATTGAATCCTCATGACTTTTTTTTTGGCCAGGCAGAGTTAGACAGTGAGAGAGAGACAGACAGAAAAGTCTTCCTTCCGTTGGTTCACTCCCCTAATGGCCGCCACAGCCAGCTCTGTGCTGAACCGAAGCCAGGAGCCGGGTGCTTCCTCCCAGTTTCCCAAGCAGGTGCTGGGACCCAAGCACTTGGGCCATTCCCACTACCCTCCCGGGCCACAGCAGAGAGCTGGACTGGAAGAGGAGCAACCTGGACTAGTACCCAGCGCCCCAACCAGGACTAGAACCCAGTGTGCCAGCACCACAGGCAGAGGATTAGCCAAGTGAGCCATGGCACCGGCCTGAATCCTCATGACTTTCTGAGAAGGGGGCAGGGTGGAGATCAGACAGACACACACAACACGCTCCCCATCTCTTGCATGTGATAATCTGTGCCACCTTGGGACTCTGCTAGCAAGAAGCCCATCACTAGATGCAATCCCTAGACTCTGAATCTCCAGCACCATGAGTTAAAATAAACCTGGTGTGTATACAGTATCCTGCCTCAGGTATTTTGTTACATTAACAAAAAATGTTGACCACTACATAGGCTATACTGTCTATATTTGTGAAATACATTCTATGGATGTCCATAAAACCAAGAAATCCAACCCTGCCTTTCTCAGAACATAGCTCCAAAAATCAAGCAAGGCATGATTACATTTACATTCTTGGTGTTTTATGACAAACACGAAGGAATTTCTATTTTGTGATTTACTAATTGTAGACGTTGTCCATTATTTTGTCTCATGATAGGTAAATGCTATTTATAATTTCAATCAGGTTTTTGAGACAAAGAGAATGGCAAGGCTTATGGAAGAGCTCTGTTCCCTGCTCCCCAGTCACAATGTCTGCTCCCTAAAGTCAGCTACTTTCAGTTCTTTTAGCTGTTTTCAATTTTTTTAGCTGTTTAATCTTTGAACTTCTCAATCACATAGACTGAAACGCTTTGATCTTTACATTTTAGACATTATCTGTCAACTTCCTACAACAAAAGATAAATTACAGCTTTCTTGAATGGCATGCTCTACCACCAGCCCTTTCCCACTGTATACACTTTGATTTCTCTGTAACCTGAGTAGAATGATCACACTTTCTGGGTAAATCAGCGTCCAGTGTCTACATGACTGTGATTATAGAAGTATGATTAACATTTGAGTTAGACATCTGCTTGAGTTACATTTCCTTTCTTTTAATTAGAGAGGGAGAGAGAGGTGACAGAGATCTCCCATCCAGTGATCACTGTTTCACTCCCTAAAGGCCTTCAGTGATGAGACTGGGCCAGGGTAAACATGGGAGCCAGGAACTCAACACAGGTCTCCCACATGAGCGGCAAGAGTCCAGTTAATTGAGCCGTCACTGCTACTGCCCAGGGTCTGCATTAGGAGGAAGCCAGCAACTGGAGGCAGGCATTGGTTAGACATTCTGATGTGGCATGTGGACATCTTGGCTAGAGTCTAACTGCCAGGTCGAATGCTGACCTTGCAGTTTTTTCCTTCCTTGCTCCCTCCCTCCTTTCCCTCCTCCTCCTCCTCCTGTTCCTGTTCTTCCTCCTCCTTCTGCTTCTCTCCTCTCTCCCTCTCCCACTCCCTCTCTCTCTCTCTCTCTTCCTTTCTTATTTGAAAGGTAGAAAGAGTGAGATCTCCTTTCCACTGATTCATTCCCCAAATGCCTAGAACAGCTGAAATTGGGCCAGGCCAAAGCCAGGAACTAAGAACCCAATCTGGGCTTCCCCTGGTGCCCCCAGCAATCCAACTACTCAAGCCATCACTTGCTGCCACCCAGAGTGTACGTTAGTAGACAGCTTGAACCAGGAACAGCGCTGGAACTTGCACACAGGCACTCTGATATGGGATGCAAGCTTCCCAAGGAGTTGTTTAACTGCTACATTAAATGCCTTCCCCACATTTCTTTTCTTGAATAAACTTTTTGTTCTCTAGATTTAGTAATTATTTTAATTTTCTCTTAGTTTTTTTTTTTTTTTTGGACAGGCAGAGTGGACAGTGAGAGAGAGAGAGACAGAGAGAAAGGTCTTCCTTTGCCGTTGGTTCACCCTCCAATGGCCGCCACGGCCGGTGCACTGTGGCTGGTGCACCGCGCTGATCCAAAGGCAGGAGCCAGGTGCTTCTCCTGGTCTCCCATGTGGGTGCAGGGCCCAAGCACTTGGGCCATCCTCCACTGCACTCCCTGGCCACAGCAGAGAGCTGGCCTGGAAGAGGGGCAACCAGGACAGAATCCGGTGCCCCGACCAGGACTAGAACCCGGTGTGCTGGTGCTGCAGGCAGAGGATTAGCCTATTGAGCCGTGGCACTGGCCTTTTCTTAGTTTTTGTGTAACTATTAACACTACAGTCTGAAATTAAAGTGTTTGTGAAGTAAGTAAATGTATATTCACATTGAAGTAAGAAAATGCAACTTCTTACCATGAAATACATAAAAGATAACTCTGTCAGGTCCCCTTTGTGAGGAGCCATGCTTCCAAGATCCCTCTGGCTTTCTCCTCAAATCTGAACAAGATGCCTTAAGGCTGTTACATGGTATTGCCTTGGGGTCCCCTTATCATGGGGTTTCTTTCTCTTTTCTTCTGGGTTGGATCTCCTGTCTACTAATTGTCTATTGCTATGTGACAAGTTACCTCTGAATTTAGCAGCTTCAACGATGACATTTATTTATTTATTTATTTATTTTTGACAGGCAGAGTGGACAGTGAGAGAGAGACAGAGAGAAAGGTCTTCCTTTTGCCGTTGGTTCACCCTCCAATGGCCGCCGCAGTAGCGCGCTGCGGCTGGCACACCGCGCTGTTCCGACGGCAGGAGCCAGGTGCCTATCCTGGTCTCCCATGGTGTGCAGGACCCAAGCACTTGGGCCATCCTCCACTGCACTCCCTGGCCACAGCAGAGAGCTGGCCTGGAAGAGGGGCAACCGGGACAGGATCGGTGCCCCGACCGGGACTAGAACCCGGTGTGCCGGCGCCGCAAGGCGGAGGATTAGCCTGTTGAGCCACGGCGCCGGCCGATGACATTTATTTTATCACAGTCTCTGTGGTTTGTGAGTCCAGCAACATTGTAGCTGGGTGGTTCTGGCTTAGGTTTCTCAAGATGACATTTATTTTATCACAGTCTCTGTGGTTTGTGAGTCCAGCAACATTGTAGCTGGGTGGTTCTGGCTTAGGTTTCTCAAGATGCAGAAATCATCTGGAACATTGCTGGGGCTGGTGATTCTGCTCCTCAGCTCACTAGCGAGGCTGTCAGCAGGAGGATCCAATTTCTCCCCAAATGGACCTCTCTCTAGGACAACACACATCAAGGCAGCCCAAGAGAGAGGAAGAATGGGACCCAGCAACTGAGGTGGACACCTCAGTGGCTCCTGTAACTTCACCTCAGAAGGGACAATTTGTTACTTCTGCCATCTTCTGTGGGTTACACAGACCAAATCTTGTCCAATATGGGAGAGGACAGGGTGTTGGGTATAAAGATATGAGAGCCATTCAAATGGTTCATGAAAAGTGTGCGTTATGAAAAACTAGACATAAACTTTAAATTTTTTCTTTTAAGTATATATTTTATTTATTTGAAAGGCAGAGTGAAAGAGAGAGGGAGAGAGAGAGAGGAAGAGAGAGAGAGTGAGAGAGAGAGAGAGAGAGGTCAATCTTCCAACCACTGGTTAATTCTCACAACGGCCACAATGACCAGGGCTGGGCAAGGCCAAAGCCAGGAGCTGCCATTCCATCTGAATCTCTTATGCGGGTGTGGGAGCCTGCGTATGTGGACCATCTCCTGCTGCTTTCCCAGGTGCATTAGCAGAGAGCTGAATTGGAAGCACAGCAGCCAGGGCACATTCTGATGTGGATGCTGGTGTTATAAGCTCTGATATGGGATGCAGCACCAGAACACTGGCCCCTCAAATTGTTTATTTGGCATAAAAAACCTTATCTTTTCATTCTGCGTCTCCATGAACTTTTTGAAGTCCCCTAGTCCCACAATGAGGGCTCATTTGGTGACAGACTGCCTCAGCTTTTACCTTGGATCTCCCCTTCTTTCTCCTTATTTGGTGTGTCTGTCTTTTCTGTGAATTAGATCCTCTGGTAGCACGCTTCCTAAAGCTGCCCGGGAAGTCACCTGTTCCAGATGTTGCATTTGTGCCCATTTCTTTGGTCTAGCCTTATCCTTGAATGTTTTGGCTTTATGATTCTAGGTGGATATCATTTTTCTTCAGAATGTTCAAGGTATTGCTCTCTTACGCAGTTCCCAGCACTGTTGCTATCAAGTCTGGTGCCATTCTGAATCTCCTTTGTCATGTGTCCTTGTTTTTCTGATTCTGAAGCCTTTAGGATCTTTTCTTTATCTGTTGTATTGTGGGGTTTTGTTTCAGTGTGTGGGTTTTCCCCTTCATGCATTCATGTATTTTCCTGGAAACATGACAGGCTCTCTCAACTTGGAAACTCAAACTTTTCAATTCTGCAAAGTTTTTTTTTTTTAATTATTGGATAATTTTCTCTGCTATCTTTTTCTGGGTTCATATTTGTTGTATCTTTAACCTATATCAATTCTCTGATCTTCTAAGTATTATTTTTTGTCAATTTTTCTTTGATCTACCTTTTAAAAAACTTCCTCAACTTTATCTGCCAAAACATTTATTGATTTTTAAATTTCTGCTTTTATGTTTTTAACTTCCAAGAATTCCTTTGTGTTTTTTTAAACTTTGTCCTTCCATCTATTTTTTACATATCATTTTTGTCTATTTTTCTATTATGTGCTCTCTGAGAATGTCTGGTTTAGTCATTCTGGGTTGCTTATTATTATATATGAGTGAAACATTAAAGTTTTGGAACTATATGTGCAGAGGCAGTCTTGTTGGGACTGGGTCCTTAATTTAGTGTAATTTTGGGGGCTGTTTCATTGAAGAATATACCAGATCTCAGGATTTATGGGTCTGTTTTCGGGGGTTGTACACTTTTCTCTTACAAAACCTGGCCCATCTCTTGCTCACGGGGAGTGTGTTGAGGGATGAGTAACAGATGAAGATACCCAGAATTATGGGACCCAGGTAGGGCGAGGATGACGAGGGATCAGAGTGCACCTTATGCGCCACCCACCCAGTTTTCCTGTTTTGGTAGGGTGTTCCTCTGTTGGCATCTGTGAGTCTGTTGTATGTCAGGATTTCATCTCTCAGTAAATCGCCAGTCTGGAGAGAGACTGCACCAGCTGACAGAGGGAACTTTGAACCAATGACTCTGTGGCTCAGACGCGCCCTTCATCCAGGCTTCGTTACAGGGGCTTGCTGACTTCTGTTGGGGAACACTTACCTTTTCCATCTCTGAACATGCAGGAGCCTGTATTAGAACAGTAGTTTTCATAGTATGGTTCAGGAATCTCTGGGGGGGGTGGGTGGGTCTGAAAGATCAATATATATGTATATATGTATATTTTAAATCATAATACTAAGGTAAAGTTTACCTTTTGCACTCTCATTTTCCTATGAGCAAATGGAAGGATTTTCTAGAAGCAACATGCTATGTACTTTCAGATTAAATGCAGAAGCAGGTGGAAGAATCCAGCTATCTTCTATCAAGGCAGACATTACAGAGATCTATAAAAATGTGCAAGGCCATTTCTCTCTCTCTCTCTATATATATGCATATGTAAAGTAAAATATATATACATTTTGTTTTAGAAAATACTATTTTTATAAAATATGAGATTAATGTTGACCATATTGAGCTTATTGTTTATTAATCTAGTTTAAATGAATTAAATAAACACCAAAGGTATCAGTTTTATAGTAAATATGGATATGAGGTTACTTTAAAAAGCTCATGGGAAATTGGAATTGAAAGATGTTTGTTTAATGCAAAACTTTTTTTAAATCAATGGATAGTTTTTTTCATAATATCTATTTTCCACGAAGGCTCTGAAGATTCCTCATGTGTAACCAATATGAAGAAAAGCCCTTTGGGGTCTTTAATAATTTTTAATAATGTGAAAAGCCTGTGGATTCTTTTTCTTGACTCTTCTCCTGGTGACAAGGAGTGACTTAGTTGGAGAGAGTGGAAGAGGTGGGAGGTGTGGCTCAGCCCTCTCTTCTCACCTTTCATTTAGTTGATCTGGGGATCCTAAACTGAAGAGTTGCCTGTCTGTAGGACAGTAGGTGTCTTGGTCAGCTGTAGGCCATGGGTTAGCTGGGAGCCTGCTGGCTCTACTTTGTGGTAAAACTTGAATAGGCCCATGTATTGCTTGCCATTTGTCACTAGGTAAATCTGTCTAATTCAGGGGATGAAGTTGGCATCAGGCAGAATAAACTCTTTTCTCATACAGCTTTATTAGTAATCAAGGAGGTTTTTTTTTTTTTCAAGATTTATGCATTTATTTATTTGAAAGGCAGAGTGACACAGAGATCTTCCACTTGTTGGTTCACTTCCCAAATGGCTGCAACATTTGAGGCCGGGTTAGGCTGAAGCTAGGAGCCAGACTCCATCTGGATGTCCTATGTGAGTGGCAGGAACTCAAGTATTTGGCCACTGTTTGTAGCTTCCCGGGGGCATTAGTAGGGAGCTGGGTTGGATAGAACAGCTGGTACCTGAACCTGAACTGTAATAGAGGATACAGGTGTCCCACATAGGAGGCTTAACTTGCTAAGCCACAACACCCATCCCTCAGATAGGCATTTAGCTTTTATAAAAGTGTTCAATTTCACACCTCCCTTAGGATGTACCCTATGTGAAGAGATATAGGTCTGGGCCTCTTAACTTACAAGGCCTAAAGCCCACCAGATTATTATCAAGCCCCTTCCATCAGGTTGTATTTGCCTCTCAATCAGAAAACTTATTTGTAGCTTAGACAGCACCTTTCTTAGCTCCTCTAATAATGACTCTGTCCTTTGTTCTAGACCCTGTCTAGCCCACTTGGGCCTCATTCCTTTGTAATCATAACCTCTACTCTACCACCAATGGCTCTACTCCCAACCTGTGTGTACTGATGGTCCTCTCCCCCACTTAATGTTGCATGATTGTTCAGAATTTCTTTACAGACAAACCCTGCTACCTGCAAAAGATGAATGGCTTTTCTCCCAGTCTTGGCTGGAATCAGCTTAAAGCACATCCATCAGACTGTCCCCATAAGGGTCCAGGGACCCTCCCCCCGCCCCATTTCCTCTCCTCTATGAAATCCTCTCATTACCTGCTTAATGCTACTCTTAGGATCATTGGTTACTATTCTCACCCTGTCTTTTATACTACAGTGTCTAAGTGTTTACAGCAGGTTATAATGGAACAAACGAAGGCCTTCAGCAACCAGGCAGTCAACCAAATGCTGATGGGAATATACTCGGCTCCCCACCCAGGAGACAGCAGCCTGAGACATCGCCCCATGCCAGCAGGAAGTAGCTCTAAAGACAGATCATCGTCCCTCTACCCCTCCTGGGCTTTTGGGACTAATGTAATCCCATACAAATCCTGCTTTATAAAAAACAAAAGGGGGGAATGTTAGGAAACTGGCGCAGTTTTATCTATGGCACGATCTACACCCTGATTTACATCCCAAGCTCTAGCCCCCACCGTCATTGCTGGAAGCCAGGTGCCCACATGGCCCAACCTCTGTTGTCAAGCTCCACCCCCATCCCAATGGGATTCACTGCTCCTGCTTCCCTGCCCACCCTCGGGCAAAGTTTTAAAAGGGCCTGTTTTGAACACGTGGCTCCCTCTCTTGGCTCCTCTCTTGGCTCTCCTCTCCTGCTCTCTGCTCTCCTCTCCTCCTCTCATCTCTGCTCTATCTTTTTTCCTCACTACCTCCTCTCCTCTGTCTCTCTCTCTCTTATACTCTCCTCTCCCTTTTCCCTCTTTGCCCCTTCCCTCCAGTTTGCTGGGTTTTCCCCAATAAACTCTTTCCCTTAAAAAAAAAAGTGTTTAATTTGAAATGCTTTTAGACTTATGGATGAGTTCAACGACAGTTCAGAGAGTATCTGTATACCCTCTACCTTACTTCTTCTAATGCTAAGATCTTAAGTAACCACAGTACGCAGGTAGAAAGCATTCATAATGCATTATAACCACCTTATTTGAATTTCATTGTTTTTTTTTTTTTTTTGCATATCTTTTTTCTGATCCCAGATCCAGTTCAGGATTCCACACTAAAGGTGATATGTTTCCTGGCTCTGGTGCCTATGTCTTAATTGATCACATACTCAAAAGACAAAAAGGAGAGTGTTATCAATCTGTTTGACTTGTCTTCCAACATCTCCACATCTGGGCTCCCTCAGGAATTTTATGACGTGAGGGGGGTTGTTCCTCTTGTCTTCTTCTTGTCCCCTCCACTCTGGTTGTTTCCAGCCCTCTCTGACTCATCAGCACAGGTCCACTTCTCTGTCTTCCAAAGCTTTGTTCAAAAGCTCCACAGTCCATCTGCTTTGTCTACTGTCGTGTTTCCTGGGGTTTGCTTTGTGAGAGACTCCCATTTTTCTCCCCAGCTGAATCTCAGTTGCCAAGCCCCACTCATGCTCTGAGAACCCAAATGTTAATATATTGTTTTATTCCTTTAATATTAATCATGGTTGAATTTTGGGAAAGGACAAATTAATAGATTTAAATCTCCTCATTTAAGCTTAAATTGTGCTGTTGGTGTATAATCCCCAATTTGTACATTACTTTTGCTTTCAATTGCAAATCTCATCTAAGTACTTTTAATGGTTATTGTACTTAAATGAAGCTTCATGGTCACTCTTGAAGCAAATAAAGACTGAAAAGTTACAGAAAAATATGTGGCTTTCTCATCAATTTTACAAGTGTATCTCCTTATTGTAATCAAATACACCAGGGCTCTGATTAGAGTGCTTTTTGTAACTGACCTTGCCTTCTTCTCAGCTTGGAATCAAAGGCCATGCCCAGGCATTTGCTTTATCCTTTAGGCTTGGCTGGTATTCTGGTGCCTGCAGCTACTGACTCCTCAGAGATCAGCTGTGAGTCTCTGCTAGCTTCCTCCTTTTTCAATTTCTAAAGGAAGGATGGCTGGGAGGAATAAATACTATCTTATCTCTGTTTCCCAGCTCCTGACTTTCTTCTATCTTTTTCTTACACTCAACTGAGAGGGAAGGGTGAAATAATAACTCACAAATACTTTTCTATAACGAAGGCATTTGATTATTTCTGGTTACTTTTCCTTTAATTAAAAAATGAATTAAATATTTTTTCTTCCTAATTTGCAGTATTTATAGGAAGAGTACAACATTCTCTTCCTATCTCTTATTTTGAAAACCTACCTTGGTATGTATGTACTGCCTGTCTTCATATATTTGCTTTGTTGCCAGCTCTACATACATAAGGAATGTGTTATATTATTTGTTGTGCACTTAGAGGTTGCAGCCATGATGTCCTCTTGGGATAAGGATGAGGAATGGGAATGGGAGTGGAGAATGAGCTCCAGGGGAGAGTACCTTTGACGGCAATGTTTTATTTCATAAGAAACAGATTTGGCCTACATATGACAAACTGTTAATGTTTTTTTTGTTTTGGTTGTGGGTAATGGGTTTTTATGCCATTATTTGTACTCTCTGTTTTAAAAATATTTTTCAAATTAAAAAAATAAACATTTAAAAAGCTAAATATAGCTTGGCTTTAATAGAAATAGTGGTGATTGCTTGGCCTTCTTGTTATCTGAGAATGAATCATTTTCCATAAATGAAATTATTCCATTCAACTGAAACTTTATTCTTGGCTGTCTCAGGGCACAGCTACCTTGGTATAGAGTAGTATAACAACAGTTACAGGGCAAATATATCTATATATCTGTTCTCATCTCATTCTTCATTGGAAGAAAGTTCAGCTGTCTCAAATCTGGCAAAATAGTCTAAAGGGTTCGAAGAAATGTCTTGTCATGTAAACTTCAAAATCATATCCTAGGTGTTGGCATTTTGGTGTGGCAGATTAAACCACTATCGGTACCATCATATATTGGAGAGCCAGTTTGAGTTGTGGCTCTGCTCCACTTCTTTTTTTTTTTTTTTTTTTTTTTGCCAGGCAGAGTGGACAGTGAGAGAGAGAGAGACAGAGAGAAAGGTCTTTCTTTGCCATTGGTTCACCCTCCAATGGCCCCCGCGGCCAGCGTGCTCGGCGAGTGCACCGCGCTGATCCGAAGCCAGGAGCCAGGTGCTTCTCCTGGTCTCCCATGGGGTGCAGGGCCCAAGCACTTGGGCCATCCTCCACTGCACTCCCGGGCCACAGCAGAGAGCTGGCCTGGAAGAGGAGCAACTGGGACAGAATCCAGCGCCCCGATCGGGACTAGAACCCGGTATGCCGGCGCCGCAGGCAGAGGATTAGCCTAGTGAGCCGTGGCGCCGGCTGCTCTGCTCCACTTCTGACTCAGCTTCCTGCTAATGTGCCTAGGAAGGCCATGTGATGGCCCAAGGGCTTGGGTCCTGTCACCCATGTGGGAGATCCAGATAGCCAGGCCCAGCCCCAGCCATTGTGCCCATTTGGGAAACGAACCAGTGAAATGAATCTCTCTTTCTCTCAATCTCTCTCTCTCTCTGTCACTCTTTTAAATAAATAAAATAAATCTTTTTTTTTTTTAAATGTCTTCTGAAATAGCTACCATAATGATTTGGTTACTACAGATGCTAAATGCAGCCAAGTTGGTAGCATCCATCCATGATATTACAGCTGCCAATGTTTGTGTTTATATTATTGAATGATTGGCAGTGAGGGCACTGACTTCTATGCCACTGATAACTAGGGCTTTGGAGCCATTACTACCCATGGTGACCAAGTGCACAAAGCTACTGCCACCACCACCCAGCCACCACAGGTGCCAATGTTGCTGATGTTCCTGAGTCCAAAGGTCCACAGAGGCATCAGAGAAAGAAGTATTTTGACTCCTCTTAGCACAACCTACGTGGGGTTGGGCTGTAAGAAATCTGTAGTGATTGTTATATACTATAATGACATTTATTTCTCCCTTTCGAGCTTTAGCTATTAACCCATTAAACTCATCTTTAAGATGAGGTCTTTCCTAGTAATAACCTTGATCATAATTAAAACAGACTCCTGATGATCCTGCCTCATTTGTTCTTTTCCAGTATACAAATATACTGTTTTTGAAGTGATTATACTTTAGATTTGAACTGGGACCCTGTTCCAAGTGCTATTGCTATTGTCAGCAAGCGATCTAGGACTTGCTCCCTCATTTCTCTATTCTAAGCCCAACTTGTTCTTTCATTTCTCTATTCTCCTCAAGGTAGGAAACTAATTCTATTATGAGGGAATCTGTAGGACACACAATTTAATCTTTAGACCTTATAAAAGAGATGGCTAACATTTTTCTGTAATAGCATAGCCAAAATAAGAGCTTAAATAATAATCTCATAGCTAGATTTACTTCGCCATCAGCGAAGTAAACAGTAAATAGAAAAAACCTCCCTTTCAGACCAAAGGGAAAGAAAGTTTTAAAGAGAGAATATAATTTTCCTCATGGGCATTGTCTACCTTAGAAAAACTACTACAGAACATGCCTGTGACTATAGACTTGTAGTTCAGGCCACTGAAGATTAGAGATGGGACTTGGGCACTCCCTTGACTTGCATCCTCTGGTCTGCTTGAACACAAACCAGGAGGAAAAGAAAGCTCGGCATCAGAAGCAATGGGTGGCAGGCCTATTAATGGCTGATCTGTACAGTGATCTGCCCTCAAGCAGACCCAACAGGCCAGTCCACTGCAGTGGCTTTCAATGTGGTAAGCCTGGGCTTCAGCAGAAGTCAGCTTGTGAAGAGCCCTGGCAGCTCTACCAAGAGTTGGATCACTGGAAATGGACCTGCCCTGGAGTCGAAGGATGCCCAGGTCAGAGCCACAGATCTTATTGGCTCTAAGCTGAAAAGCCCTTCATTCAGCCCAACTTCCAAAGTGACCACTGCAGCTGAGGGTATGGTCAAGTAGGGTCAGCAACATTGCAGGCAGAACTGTAAATTTCTTGTTAGAGATGCCACCTGCCTTTACCTGGCCAGCTCTCCTCCCAGGCCAGCCAAGTAACGAAAGTCAACAGAGTGCCTTCCCCTAGGAGGTTCACACCTCCCTTAGCATGTACCCCATGTGAAGAGATAGGTCTGGGCCTCTTAACTTACAAGGCCTAAAGCCCACCAGATTATTATCAAGCCCCTTCCATCAGGTTGTATTTGCCTCTCAATCAGAAAACTTATTTGTAGCTTAGACAGCACCTTTCTTAGCTCCTCTAATAATGACTCTGTCCTTTGTTCTAGACCCTGTCTAGCGTACTTGGGCCTCATTCCTTTGTAATCATAACCTCTACTCTACCACCAATGGCTTTACTCCCAACCTGTATGTACTGATGGTCCTCTTCCCCACTTAATGCTGTATAATTGTTCAGACCTTGTTAATGCCACTCTTAGGATCATTGGTTACTATCCTCACCCTGTCTTTTATGACCTTGTCTAAATATGATCAGAGTCGGCGAACTTGGAAGGCTTCCATAGCCTTGGCAACTCATGACGACAGCCTAGGGTGGTTACTGGTGCCATAAACTAGAGTGTCAATTTGTTGGGTCAACAACAGGAATCACTGTGCACTTGCTCCTCATGTGGGATCTCTGTCCTTAATGTGCTGTACATTTTGATTTAATGCTATAACTAGTACTCAAACAGTATGTTTCACTTTGTGTTTCTATGTGGGTGCAAACTGTTGAAATCTTTACTTAATGTATACTAAATTGATCTTCTGTATATAAAGAGAATTGAAAATGAATCTTGATGTGAATGGAAGGGGAGAGGGAGTGGGAGAGGGGAGGGTTGTGGGTGGGAGGGAAGTTATGGGAGGGGGAAGCCATTGTAACCCATAAGCTGTACATTGGAAATTTATATTCATTAAATAAAAGTTTTAAAAAAAATAAAGTGTTTACATTTTTAAAATCATGATTTAAAAAATAATTTTTCATCATATAGTTATTTACTTTCCTGGCCTTAGGCATTATTATTTTTAAAATTTGAGAAGGAGAAAGAGAAAGGGGGAAGAGGAGGAGAAGGAGGTGGAGGTTAATCAAGAGGAAGAGGAGGAAAGAGAGAGAGAGAAAGTGAGAGAGGAAAAACACTCCCATTTGCTGGTTCATTCTTCCAATGCCTGCAATAGCTAGGGTTGGACCTGGACTGGAGCTGTGAGCTGGTGTCTCAAACCAGGTCTCTCACATGTGTGGCAGAAGCCTGGTAAGTTGGTCTATCACTGATGCCTCCCAGAATTTTCATTGATGGGAAGCTGGAATCAGGAGCCAGAGCTGTAAATCAAATCCTGGCACTCTGTTGTGGGAGGTGGGCATGTTAACTGCCAGGCTAGATGTGTGCTCCAGAAATTATTTTCAGAATCTTAGTCTAGACAACAGTGAAAATAAGGTGCTTCTGAGTCCCTTGGGAATTAGCTACAAAATAAAAGCATAATGATGCATTTAGATATATGCAAAGCATGACATAAATATAAATCTTGCTAAAATCCAAAAGCAGGAAGTACAATGTAAAATGTGCTATATTAACACTTTAGAAAACTATTGTATATTGAGTTGAATTAATATGTTTCAATCAAAAAAGATGTGTGTTTAGAAAAGGAAATAGATGGTTAGTGATGGAAGTTACCACAGTCACAGAAGTAGATAGGTTATTGCATCCCTCTCTGACTAAGAAGAGTTTCTGGGGACAAAAATAATCTGCTTAATAATGATGCAATCAGCAGACCCTCATAGGGCACAAACAATCCTATTAAACATCAGGTTTTTTAAAATATTTATTTATTTATTTATTTATTTGAAAAGCAGAGTAACAGTGTGAGAGAGAAAGAGAGTTAGATTTATTCCATCTGCTGGTTCACTCCCCAAATGGCCTCAGTGGCTGGGGCTGGGCCAGGCTGAAGCCCAGAACCAGTAGCTTCCTCCAGGTCTCCCACGTGGGTACAAAGACCCAAGGACCTGGACCATCTTCTGCTGCTTTCCAAGGCTGGATGAGAAGTGGAGCTGTTGGGAGTTAAATTGCTGCCCATATGGGATGCTGGCACTGCAGACGGCTGCTTAACCCACTGTGCCCCAATGCCAGCCCTCATATCAGTGTCTTAAAGTGAGACATTGTTGATTCGATCCCAGGATCACTGAGTCAACATGTTACAACCAAGTTCCCCATAACTCTCTATTCCCTTTAACAGTTTCTTATTTTACAGATATAATTTTACTTTGCTTTATATATTAATCTTTTATAAGATGGCAAATATGACTGTATCCATGGAGGAATGACCTACTGTCAAATTGTGAGGAAAGTGAATTGAGTTTGTAAATTTGAGAGAAGATTCTAGAGCCCTGTATAGTAGTTAGCTTTTTATTACTACAGCTAAAATACCTGACATGAAGGAATAGGTTTATTTTTGACTCACAGTTTTGGAAGTTCAGAGTCCAAAATTGGACAACCCCATTAGTCTAGCATCTAATGAAGGTGGAGGCTGGCGATGGTAGGGTGTTTGCAAAGCTCACACTGTGAATCAGGAAGCAGAGAGGTAGAGAGCATGCTCAATGTTTTCTTCTGGTTGGTTTCCCCTCATAAACTCACTGTGATTTAGTCATAGGGGTCACACTCCAACAATCTAATTCAATCCATCCAGTTTCTAAGACCTTAACTTTGGGCACCATCATTTGATTACTTTCCATCCTTAATCCACTAACAGAAGACTTTGGAGTTTAAACATCTGTGTGGGTTGAGGAGCCAAACATGTTCAAGCTGTAGCACACTGTGAATTCTCTGTGAATTCAGGTGTCAACATGGCAGTTTTTGGCAGCCAAGTATCCTAACTAACTACAGGGCCCATGTGCAAAAGTAATGCATCTGCACTAGGACATCTAAAGAACAGAAAAAATCAACTGCAATCCCACCAGAACAACCATTTCTGTGTTACTGCTAACTATTGGTGTACACAAATAATCACTTTATACAAGTGTGAGCCCGTGTGTGTGTGTGTCTTACAGTCCATTTATGTTGCTAGAATAAAATACCACAGAATGGGTAATTTCAAAAGACCAAAAATTTACATTCTCATGGTTCTGGAGGATGAGAGTCCAAGATCAAGGCACGAGGGGATCTGTCTCTGGTGAGAGCTACTCTCTGTTTCCTTCCTCACATGGTGGAAGGCAGAAGAGCAAGAGGGGATGAATGTTCTGTCCTTCCATGGTAGAAGAACATAAGGAAGTGAACTCCTTCCCTCCAGCCCTTTTTTATATGGAAGGATGGGTCAGAATTTCACCTATGAGGGCTCTGCCCTTAACCCATTCAGTCCCAAAGAACTCAGCTCTTTTTTTTTTTTTTTTAAATTTGACAGGCAGAGTTAGACAGTGAGAGAGAGAGAGAGAGAGGGAGAGAGAGAGACAGAGAGAAAGGTCTTCCTTCCATTGGTTCACCCCCCAAATGGCCGCCATGGCTGGCGCTGCACCGATCTGAAGCTAGGAGCCAGGTGCTTCCTCCCGGTCTCCCATGCAGGTGCAGGGCCCAAGTACTTGGGCCATCTTCCACTGCCTTCCCAGGCCACAGCAGAGAGCTGGACTGGAAGAGGAGCAACCAGGACTAGAACCCGGCGCCCATATGGGATGCCGGCATCGCAGACGGAGGATTAACCAAGTGAGCCACGGTGCCAGCCCCCAGAACTCAGCTCTTAATACTATTATACTAGTGATCAAGTTTCAAAATAGGAACTTTGGAAGGGACACCATCATTCAAAGCATGGCAGTGGGTTTGTGTGCACACACACATATTTATGTGGATATGCATGTTTTTCTCATTGTGTAGGAATAATTCAATTTCTGGGTTTTAAATTTAACTTTACTTTTGATGGATGCATATTTGTATAAAAAGATGTATTGAACTGCTACCATATTCTAGGTGCTTTTCTAGGTATTGAGTGAGTAAAAGCTTTTGCCCTTTCAGTATATTCTAAAATGAGACACAAAAAGTACACAAAGGAAAGACTAAATATGTGATGTGTCAGGTGAAAATCAATGATGTGAAGAGTAAGTAAAACAGTGAAGATGGCAGAGATTGGTGGGTGTGCTCTGGGAGGGAGTGGGGATCAGGCAAAGTTTCTTGGAGGAAGTGACATGGAATAAAATTCTGGCTCAAAGAGTATGTGGTCTTGATTGAAGGGAGAATACCTAGACAGGGTAAGATTTGGCATTTACTGAATTTTGTTACTAAAATCAATTTATTTTCTTAAGACTTAGGAGTGGTTGAGAAAAATTATGATCACTAACCAGGTACTAGATCTAGCATTTTAGAGTATTAGATATTTATTATCTTAGAACATAGGCATGTATATTCATATGCACACTCTTTGGACCAGAGAGGGAGTAGTAGTGCATATTTGTGAATGCTTCTATGGGAGAAAGATTCACTCAACCCTCCTGAAAGATTCCAGGTCTTTTAAGAACTTTACTCCTTCTCTTCAGTGCCTTTGAGTGCTAGGTATATTCACATTCCTACAAAGATTCTCCTACTACTTCTAAAATTCTTTCATTTTGTTTCCCCCAAATTAGAGTATAAGTTCATGTCCTTGCTATGTTTTTCCACAATCAGCTGATAAGCATCTGAATCAAATTTACTGAGATGATTTCTCTGACTGTGCCATTTCTAGCTAATCTATTTTTCCCTCAGTCAACACTTACTGAGCTCATCTTATGTACCAGGCATTGGGGAATTGAGGCTAGTGATGGAAGTCAACACCTGTCTCCCGACAGAGCTGTGGTAGAGGAAACAGTCTAGGGAATGCAACATGGTGGGACAGATGCTGTGATAGAAGCAAGGGCAGGATGTGGAGAGCCAGGGGCTGGGAAAGGCAGGTGGCAGGCAGTACAGGAGGTCTCTAGAGTTCTCATTGTCAAAGGAGACAGAATATCAAGGGTGTGTATCATAATTTAATCAGCAATTCCTTCATTTGTTATATGTGATGGTTTATTCTAATATTTCATTGAAATAAAATATGCCAAAGCAATTCTGCTTCTGGCTATATATCCAAAAAATGAAACCAGGGATTCAGAACAGATAGTTTCACATCTAAGTTCACAGCAGCATTATTCACAAAGCCAAATGGTGGAACTAGCACAAACATCTGTTGATAGATGAGTGGATAAACATGCGTCACAGTCATACATGGAATATTATTCAGTCTTTAAAAGGAATGAAATTCTGATACATGCTACGATAGGATGAAACTTGTAAATATTATGCTAAGTGATATAAGCCAGATAAGACTGTATGATTCCACATATATGATTTATCTAGAAGATTAAATTTATGGAGACAGAGAATAGACTAGCAGTTACCAGGGGCTGCAAGGGAGGAGGGAATAGAGTTATTATTTAGTGAATATAGAGTTCATGTTGGCCATGATGAAAGAATTCTGGACATGGATATTGATGAAGCCTGCATGACAACATGAATGCTGTTTTTTTTTTTTTTTTTTTAAGTCAGAGGTACAGAGAGAGAGAGAAACAGAGAGAAAGAGAGAGACAAAGACAGACAGACTGACAGACAGCTCCCATCTTCTGGCTTACCCTACAAAAGCCTGCAATCTAGGCTGGCGTCAGAGCCAGGAACCAGGAAAGCAATCCAGGACTTCCATGTTGGTGGCAGGGACTCAAATACTTCAGCCATCACCTGTTGCCTCCCAAGGTGTTCACTGGTGAAAAGCCGGAGTCGGGAGCCAAAACCAGGAATTGAACCCAGGCTCTCCAGTGTGGGAAAAAGTTATCTTAACTGATAGGCAAACGCTGGCTCCACAGTGAATACTCCGAATTTCACCAAACTGTACCCTTAAACATGGTTAAAATGGTAAAAATACATGATATTTTGCTACAATTAAAGCAGATAAACTGAGGTGACTTCCTAACACATGGAGGTGATGTTCTGATGCAGCACGAAGATTTCTTAGATTTTGGGGTATTTGTTACCCTAGAACCTAGAAGTAGTCTCATGGCATTCATATCTATGGTATTCTATGACCTTTAGTAAGTATCACCAAATTATTATGCGATAAAAATTGTGTGATTTTACAGTTCTCTCAGGTACTATAGAAATACTGACCTCATTGTTCCTACCCCAACCCCTGCCTTTGACTAAAGGAAAGAAAATAATTTTAATAATTTACAGTCTTAGTGAAGGCCTGCACACAGAGCCTAGGCCCTATATTACATGATAAGAAATGGTGCCATATTTCTAGTGAGGTTTAAACTTGTGGGAACCTTTTTTTTTTTTTTTTTCGCTAGTTGTACTTCCTATTGTGTGGAATCTCTGGTTTCTTAGAGCATTTTAAAAATTCATATCTCACTTTAAGGCAGCTTAGCAAAATGCATACACAGCAACAGGGTGTTTTAAAAATGAAGAAAATTGGTGCAAAGGGAGAAACATGGTTGGGAAGTAAGATAAGGACAAAATAAGTCTTTGCGTGTGCACTTTGCCAAGAGGAGTGGCTAGAGGAAGGCAATGCATTTATCTGGGCTTTCTGGAAGGCACTAGAAAAGAGAGAAACAAGTTTCACAGCTTCATGTGCTAAGTGAACAT